>NC_136061.1:2094754189-2096064189 GCF_964261635.1 Lissotriton helveticus
CTGTCTGTCTGTGTGTGTGGGGCTCTGTCTGTCTGTGTGTGTGGGGCTCTGTCTGTCTGTGTGTGTGGGGCTCTGTCTGTCTGTCTGTGTGGGGCTCTGTCTGTCTGTGTGGGGGGCTCTGTCTGTCTGTCTGTGTGTGTGGGGGGCTCTGTCTGTGTGTGGGGGGGGCTCTGTCTGTGTGTGTGGGGCTCTGTCTGTGTGTGTGTGGGGCTCTGTCTGTGTGTGTGTGGGTCTCTGTCTGTGTGTGTGTGTGGGGCTCTGTCTGTCTGTCTGTGTGGGGCTCTGTCTGTCTGTCTGTGTGGGGGGCTCTGTCTGTCTGTGTGGGGGCTCTGTCTGTCTGTGTGGGGGGCTCTGTCTGTCTGTGTGGGGGGGGCTCTGTCTGTCTGTGTGTGTGGGGGGGGCTCTGTCTGTGTGTGTGTGTGTGGGGGGGCTCTGTCTGTGTGTGTGTGGGGGGGGGGGCTCTGTCTGTGTGTGTGGGGGGGCTCTGTCTGTGTGTGTGGGGGGGCTCTGTCTGTGTGTGTGGGGGGGCTCTGTCTGTGTGTGTGTGGGGCTCTGTCTGTGTGTGTGTGGGGCTCTGTCTGTCTGTGTGTGTGGGGCTCTGTCTGTCTGTCTGTGTGGGGCTCTGTCTGTCTGTCTGTTGTGTGGGGGCTCTGTCTGTTTGTCTGTCTGTGTGGGGGGGCTCTGTCTGTCTGTGTGTGTGGGGGGGGGCTCTGTCTCTGTGTGTGTGGGGGGGCTCTGTCTGTGTGTGTGTCGGGGGGCTCTGTCTGTGTGTGTGTGTGTGTGGGGGGGGCTCTGTCTGTGTGTGGGGGGGGCTCTGTCTGTGTGTGGGGGGGGCTCTGTCTGTGTGTGGGGGGGGCTCTGTCTGTGTGTGGGGGGGGCTCTGTCTGTGTGTGTGGGGGCTCTGTCTGTGTGTGGGGGGGCTCTGTCTGTGTGTGGGGGGGCTCTGTCTGTGTGTGGGGGGGGCTCTGTCTGTCTGTGTGTGTGGGGCTCTGTCTGTCTGTCTGTGTGTGGGGCTCTGTGTGTGTGTGGGGCTCTGTGTGTGTGTGGGGGCTCTGTGTGTGGGGGGCTCTGTGTGTGTGTGGGGGGCTTTGTCTGTCTGTGTGTGTGGGGGGCTCTGTGTGTGTGTGTGTGGGGCTCTGTGTGTGTGTGTGGGGGGCTCTGTGTGTGTGTGTGTGGGGGGGCTCTGTGTGTGTGTGTGGGGGGCTCTGTGTGTGTGTGTGGGGGGGCTCTGTCTGTGTGTGTGTGGGGCTCTGTCTGTGTGTGTGTGGGGCTCTGTCTGTGTGTGTGTGTGGGGCTCTGTCTGTCTGTCTGTCTGTGTGGGGCTCTGTCTGTCTGTCTGTGTGGGGCTCTGTCTGTTTGTCTGTCTGTGTGGGGGGGCTCTGTCTGTCTGTGTGTGTGGGGGGGGCTCTGTGTGTGTGTGGGGGGGCTCTGTCTGTGTGTGTGTGGGGGGGCTCTGTCTGTGTGTGTGTGTGTGTGGGGGGGGCTCTGTCTGTGTGTGGGGGGGGCTCTGTCTGTGTGTGGGGGGGGCTCTGTCTGTGTGTGGGGGGGGCTCTGTCTGTGTGTGGGGGGGGCTCTGTCTGTGTGTGGGGGGGCTCTGTCTGTGTGTGGGGGGGCTCTGTGTGTGGGGGGGGCTCTGTCTGTGTGTGGGGGGGGCTCTGTCTGTCTGTGTGTGTGGGGCTCTGTCTGTGTGTGTGGGGCTCTGTGTGTGTGTGGGGCTCTGTGTGTGTGTGGGGGGGCTCTGTGTGTGTGTGGGGGGGCTCTGTCTGTGTGTGGGGGGGGCTCTGTCTCTGTCTGTGTGTGGGGCTTTGTCTGTGTGTGGGGCTTTGTCTGTGTGTGTGTGTGTGGGGCTCTGTCTGTGTGTGTGTGTGGCTCTGTCTGTGTGTGTGGGGCTCTGTCTGTGTGTGTGGGGCTCTGTCTGTGTGTGTGTGTGGGGCTCTGTCTGTCTGTGTGGGGCTCTGTCTGTCTGTGTGTGTGTGTGGGGCTCTGTCTGTCTGTGTGTGTGGGCTCTGTCTGTCTGTGTGTGTGGGGCTCTGTCTGTCTGTGTGTGTGGGGGCTCTGTCTGTGTGTGTGTGGGGCTCTGTCTGTCTGTGTGTGTGGGGCTCTGTCTGTGTGTGTGGGGCTCTGTCTGTGTGTGTGGGGCTCTGTGTGTGTGTGGGGCTCTGTCTGTCTGTGTGTGTGGCTCTGTCTGTGTGTGGGGCTCTGTCTGTGTGTGTGTGTGGGGCTCTGTCTGTGTGTGTGTGTGGGGCTCTGTCTGTGTGTGTGTGTGGGGCTCTGTCTGTGTGTGTGTGGGGCTCTGTCTGTGTGTGTGTGTGGGGGCTCTGTCTGTCTGTGTGTGTGTGGGGCTCTGTCTGTCTGTGTGTGTGTGGGGCTCTGTCTGTCTGTGTGTGTGTGGGGCTCTGTCTGTCTGTGTGTGGGGCTCTGTCTGTCTGTGTGTGGGGCTCTGTCTGTGTGTGTGTGGGGCTCTGTCTGTGTGTGTGTGGGGCTCTGTGTGGGTGTGGGGCTCTGTCTGTGTGTGTGTGTGGGGCTCTGTCTGTGTGTGTGTGGGGCTCTGTCTGTCTGTGTGTGTGGGGCTCTGTCTGTGTGTGTGGGGCTCTGTCTGTGTGTGTGGGGCTCTGTGTGTGTGTGGGGCTCTGTCTGTCTGTGTGTGTGGCTCTGTCTGTGTGTGGGGCTCTGTCTGTGTGTGTGTGGGGGGCTCTGTCTGTGTGTGTGTGTGGGGCTCTGTCTGTGTGTGTGTGGGGCTCTGTCTGTGTGTGTGTGGGGCTCTGTCTGTGTGTGTGTGGGGCTCTGTCTGTGTGTGTGTGGGGCTCTGTCTGTGTGTGTGTGTGTGGGGGGCTCTGTCTGTCTGTGTGTGTGTGGGGCTCTGTCTGTCTGTGTGTGTGTGGGGCTCTGTCTGTCTGTGTGTGTGTGGGGCTCTGTCTGTCTGTGTGTGTGTGGGGCTCTGTCTGTCTGTGTGTGTGTGGGGCTCTGTCTGTCTGTGTGTGGGGCTCTGTCTGTGTGTGTGTGGGGCTCTGTCTGTGTGTGTGTGGGGCTCTGTGTGGGTGTGTGGCTCTGTCTGTGTGGGTGTGTGGGGCTCTGTCTGTGTGTGTGTATGGGGCTCTGTCTGTCTGTGTGTGTGTGTGGGGCTCTGTCTGTGTGTGTGTGTGGGGCTCTGTCTGTGTGTGTGTGTGTGTGTGGGGCTCTGTCTGTGTGTGTGTGTGGGGGGCTCTGTCTGTGTGTGTGTGTGTGTGGGGCTCTGTCTGTGTGTGTGGGGCTCTGTCTGTGTCTGTGTGTGTGTGGGGGGGGGCTCTGTCTGTGTGTGTGTGTGGGGGGGCTCTGTCTGTGTGTGTGTGGGGCTCTGTGTGTGTGTGGTCTGTCTGTGTGTGTGGGGCTCTGTCTGTGTGTGTGGGGGGGGCTCTGTCTGTGTGTGTGTGGCCTTGTGTGTGTGTGGCTCTTTGTGTGTGTGGTGGGGGCTCTGTCTGTGTGTGTGTGTGGGGCTCTGTCTGTGTGTGTGTGTGGGGCTCTGGTTGTGGCTGTGTGTGTGTGTGGGGCTCTGTCTGTGTGTGTGTGTGGGGCTCTGTCTGTGTGTGTGTGTGTGGGGCTCTGTCTGTGTGTGTGTGTGGGGCTCTGTCTGTGTGTGTGTGTGTGGGGCTCTGTCTGTGTGTGTGTGTGGGGCTCTGTCTGTGTGTGTGTGTGGGGCTCTGTCTGTGTGTGTGTGTGGGGCTCTGTCTGTGTGTGTGTGTGGGGCTCTGTCTGTGTGTGTGTGTGGGGCTCTGTCTGTGTGTGTGTGTGGGGCTCTGTCTGTGTGTGTGTGTGGGGCTCTGTCTGTGTGTGTGTGTGTGGGGCTCTGTCTGTGTGTGTGTGTGGGGCTCTGTCTGTGTGTGTGTGTGGGGCTCTGTCTGTGTGTGTGTGTGGGGCTTCTGTCTTGTCTGTGTGTGGGGCTCTGTGTGTGTGTGGGGCTCTGTGTGTGTGGGGCTCTGTGTGTGTGTGTGTGGGGCTCTGTGTGTGTGTGTGGGGCTCTGTGTGTGTGTGTGGGGCTCTGTGTGTGTGTGTGGGGCTGTGTGTGTGTGGGGCTGTGTGTGTGTGGGGCTCTGTGTGTGTGTGTGTGTGTGTGGCTCTCTGTGTGTGTGTGTGGGGCTCTGTGTGTGTGTGTGTGTGTGGGGCTCTGTGTGTGTGTGTGTGTGGGGCTCTGTGTGTGTGTGTGGGGCTCTGTGTGTGTGTGTGTGGGGCTCTGTGTGTGTGTGTGTGGGGCTCTGTGTGTGTGTGTGTGGGGCTCTGTGTGTGTGTGTGGGGGGCTGTGTGTGTGTGTGGGGGGCTCTGTGTGTGTGTGTGTGGGGGGCTCTGTGTGTGTGTGTGTGGGGGGCTCTGTCTGTGTGTGGGGGGGGCTCTGTTCTGTGTGGGGGGCTCTGTCTGTCTGTGTGTGTGTGGGGGGCTCTGTCTGTGTGTGTGGGGGGCTCTGTCTGTGTGGGGGGCTCTGTCTGTGTGTGTGTGTGTGGGGGGCTCTGTCTGTGTGTGGCTGTGTGGGGGGCTCTGTCTGTGTGTGTGTGTGTGGGGCTCTCTGTCTCTGTGTGTGTGTGGGGCGGCTCTGTCTGTGTGTGTGTGGGGCTCTGTCTGTCTGGGGCGGCTCTGTCTGTGTGTGTGTGGGGCTCTGTCTGTCTGTCTGTGTGTGTGTGTGTGGGGCTCTGTCTGTCTGTCTGTGTGTGTGTGTGGGGCTCTGTCTGTCTGTCTGTGTGTGTGTGGGGCTCTGTCTGTCTGTGTGTGTGGGGGGGGCTCTGTCTGTGTGTGTGTGGGGGGGGGGCTCTGTCTGTGTGTGTGTGGGGGGGGCTCTGTGTGTGTGGGGCTCTGTCTGTGTGTGTGGGGCTCTGTCTGTGTGTGTGTGGGGGCTGTCGTCTGTCTGTGTGTGTGTGGGGCTCTGTCTGTGTGTGTGTGGGGGGCTCTGTCTGTGTGTGTGGGGGGCTCTGTCTGTCTGTGTGTGGGGCTCTGTCTGTCTGTGTGTGGGGCTCTGTCTGTGTGTGTGTGGGGCTCTGTCTGTGTGTGTGTGGGGCTCTGTCTGTGTGTGTGTGGGGCTCTGTCTGTGTGTGTGTGGGGCTCTGTCTGTGTGTGTGGGGCTCTGTCTGTGTGTGTGGGGCTCTGTCTGTGTGTGTGGGGCTCTGTCTGTGTGTGTGTGGGGCTCTGTCTGTGTGTGTGGGGGGGGCTCTGTCTGTGTGTGTGTGTGGGGGGGCCTCTGTCTGTGTGTGTGTGTGGGGCTCTGTCTGTCTGTGTGGGGGCTCGTCTGTGGGGGGCTCTGTCTGTGTGTGGGGGGCTCTGTCTGTGTGTGTGGGGGGCTCTGTCTGTGTGGCTGTCTGTGTGTGTGTGGGGCTCTGTCTGTCTGTGTGTGTGTGGGGCTCTGTCTGTCTGTCTGTGTGTGTGGGGGGCTCTGTCTGTGTGTGTGGGGGGCTCTGTCTGTCTGTCTGTGTGTGTGTGGGGCTCTGTCTGTCTGTCTGTGTGTGTGGGGGGCTCTGTCTGTCTGTCTGTGTGTGTGGGGGGCTCTGTCTGTGTGTGTGGGGCTCTGTCTGTCTGTCTGTGTGGGGGGCTCTGTCTGTCTGTGTGTGTGGGGGGCTCTGTCTGTCTGTGTGTGTGTGGGGCTCTGTCTGTCTGTGTGGTGGGTGTGTGGGGCCTCTGTCTGTCTGTGTGAGTGTGGTGGGCTCTGTCTGTCTGTTTGTGTGTGGGGCTCTGTCTGTCTGTGTGTGTGTGGGGCTCTGTCTGTCTGTGTGTGTGTGGGGCTCTGTCTGTCTGTGTGTGTGTGGGGCTCTGTCTGTCTGTGTGTGTGTGGGGCTCTGTCTGTCTGTGTGTGTGTGGGCTCTGTCTGTCTGTGTGTGTGTGGGGCTCTGTCTGTCTGTGTGTGTGTGGGCTCTGTCTGTCTGTGTGTGTGGGGCTCTGTCTGTCTGTGTGTGTGTGGGCTCTGTCTGTCTGTGTGTGTGGGGCTCTGTTTCTGTGTGTGTGTGGGGCTCTGTCTGTCTGTGTGTGTGGGGCTCTGTCTGTCTGTGTGTGTGGGGCTCTGTCTGTCTGTGTGTGTGGGGCTCTGTCTGTCTGTGTGTGGGGCTCTGTCTGTGCTGTGTGTGGGGGCTCTGTGTGTGTGTGTGTGGGGCTCTGTCTGTTGTGTGTGTGGGGCTCTGTCTGTGTGTGTGTGTGGGGGCTCTGTCTGTGTGTGTGTGGGGCTCTGTCTGTGTGTGTGTGGGGCTCTGTCTGGTGTGTGTGGGGGGCTCTGTCTGTGTGTGTGTGTGGGGCTCTGTCTGTGTGTGTGTGGGGCTCTGTCTGTGTGTGTGTGTGTGTGGGGCTCTGTCTGTGTGTGTGTGTGTGGGCTCTGTCTTGTGTGTGGTGTGTGTGGGGCTCGTGTCTGTGTGTGTGTGTGGGCTCTGTCTGTGTGTGTGTGTGGGGCTCTGTCTGTCTGTGTGTGTGGGCTCTGTCTGTGTGTGTGTGTGTGGCTCTGTGTGTGTGTGTGTGGCTCTGTCTGTGTGTGTGTGTGGGCTCTGTCTGTGTGTGTGTGTGTGGGGCTCTGTCTGTGTGTGTGGGGCTCTGTCTGTGTGTGTGTGGGGCTCTGTCTGTGTGTGTGTGGGGCTCTGTCTGTGTGTGTGTGGGGCTCTGTCTGTGTGTGTGTGTGGGCGGGGCTCTGTCTGTGTGTGTGTGTGGGCGGGCTCTGTTGTGTGTTGTGTGGCTCTGTCTGTGTGTGTGTGTGTGTGGGGGGGCTCTGTCTGTGTGTGTGTGTGGGGGGGCTCTGTCTGTGTGTGTGTGGGGCTCTGTCTGTGTGTGTGTGGGGGCTCTGTCTGTGTGTGTGTGGGGGCTCTGTCTGTCTGTGTGTGTGGGGGGCTCTGTCTGTCTGTGTGTGGGGGGGCTCTGTCTGTCTGTGTGTGTGGGGAGCTCTGTCTGTCTGTGTGTGGGGGCGCTCTGTTGTGTGTGTGTGGGGGCTCTGTCTGTGTGTGTGTGTGTGTGGGGGGGCTCTGTCTGTGTGTGTGTGGGGCTCTGTCTGTCTGTGTGTGGGGGCTCTGTCTGTCTGTGTGTGGGGCTCTGTCTGTCTGTGTGTGGGGCTCTGTCTGTCTGTGTGTGTGGGGGCTCTCTGTCTCTGTGTGTGTGTGGGGCGGCTCTGTCTGTCTGTGTGTGTGTGGCGGCTCTGTCTGTCTGTGTGTGTGTGGGGCTCTGTCTGTCTGTCTGTCTGTGTGTGTGTGGGGCTCTCTGTCTGTCTGTCTGTGTGTGTGTGTGTGGGGCTCTGTCTGTCTGTCTGTCTGTGTGTGTGTGGGGCTCTGTCTGTCTGTGTGTGTGTGTGTGTGGGGCTCTGTCTGTCTGTGTGTGGGGCTCTGTCTGTCTGTGTGTGGGGCTCTGTCTGTGTGTGTGTGGGGCTCTGTCTGTGTGTGTGTGGGGCTCTGTCTGTGTGTGTGTGGGGCTCTGTCTGTGTGTGTGGGGGGGGGGGGCTCTGTCTGTGTGTGTGTGTGTGGGGGCTCTGGGTCCTCTGTCTGTGTGTTGTGTGTGGGGCTCTGTCTGTCTGTGTGTGTGTGTGGGTGGCTCTGTCTGTGTGTGGGGGCTCTGTCTGTGTGTGTGGGGGCTCTGTCTGTCTGTCTGTCTGTGTGTGTGTGGGGCTCTGTCTGTCTGTGTGTGGGGCTCTGTCTGTGTGTGTGTGGGGCTCTGTCTGTCTGTCTGTGTGTGTGGGGGCTCTGTCTGTCTGTGTGTGTGGGGCTCTGTCTGTCTGGTGTCTGTCTGTGTGGGGGGCTCTGTCTGTCTGTCTGTCTGTGTGGGGGCTCTGTCTGTCTGTGTGTGTGTGGGGCTCTGTCTGTCTGTCTGTGTGTGTGGGGGCTCTGTCTGTCTGTGTGTGGGGGGCTCTGTCTGTCTGTCTGTCTGTGTGGGGGGCTCTGTCTGTCTGTGTGTGTGTGGGGCTCTGTCTGTCTGTTGTGTGGGGCTCTGTCTGTCTGTGTGTGTGGGGGGCTCTGTCTGTCTGTTGTGTGTGGGGCTCTGTCTGTCTGTGTGTGTGGGGCTCTGTCTGTGTGTGTGGGGCTCTGTCTGTGTGTGTGGGGCTCTGTCTGTGTGTGGGGGGCTCTGTGTGTGTGTGTGTGTGTGGGGCTCTGTCTGTCTGTGTGTGTGTGTCTCTGTCTGTCTGTGTGTGTGTGGGGCTCTGTCTGTCTGTGTGTGTGGGGGGGGCTCTGTCTGTGTGTGTGTGTGGGGGGGCTCTGTCTGTGTGTGTGTGTGGGGGGGCTCTGTCTGTGTGTGTGTGGGGGGGGCTCTGTCTGTGTGTGTGTGTGTGTGTGGGGGGCTCTGTCTGTGTGTGTGGGGGGCTCTGTCTGTGTGTGTGGGGGGGCTCTGTCTGTGTGTGTGGGGGGGGCTCTGTCTGTGTGTGGGGGGGCTCTGTCTGTGTGTGGGGGGCTCTGTCTGTGTGTGTGTGTGTGGCTCTGTGTGTGTGTGTGGCTCTGTGTGTGTGTGTGTGGCTCTGTGTGTGTGTGTGGGGCTCTGTCTGTGTGTGTGTGGGGCTCTGTCTGTGTGTGTGTGGGGCTCTGTCTGTGTGTGTGTGGGGCTCTGTCTGTGTGTGTGTGGGGCTCTGTGTGTGTGTGTGGGGCTCTGTCTGTGTGTGTGTGGGGCTCTGTCTGTGTGTGTGTGGGCGGGGCTCTGTCTGTGTGTGTGTGTGGGGGGGGCTCTGTCTGTCTGTGTGTGTGGGGGGCTCTGTCTGTCTGTGTGTGTGGGGGGCTCTGTCTGTGTGTGTGGGGAGCTCTGTCTGTCTGTGTGTGTGGGCGCTCTGTGTGTGTGTGTGGGGCTCTGTCTGTGTGTGTGTGTGTGGGGGGGGGGCTCTGTCTGTGTGTGTGTGGGGCTCTGTCTGTCTGTGTGTGGGGCTCTGTCTGTCTGTGTGTGGGGCTCTGTCTGTCTGTGTGTGGGGCTCTGTCTGTCTGTGTGTGGGGCTCTGTCTGTCTGTGTGTGGGGCTCTGTCTGTCTGTGTGTGGGGCTCTGTCTGTCTATGTGTGGGGCTCTGTCTGTCTGTGTGTGGGGCTCTGTCTGTCTGTGTGTGGGGCTCTGTCTGTCTGTGTGTGGGGCTCTGTCTGTCTGTGTGGGGCTCTGTCTGTGTGTGGGGCTCTGTCTGTCTGTGTGTGGGGCTCTGTCTGTCTGTGTGTGGGTGTGTGTGGGGGCTCTGTCTGTGTGTGTGTGTGGGGCTCTGTCTGTGTGTGTGTGTGGGGCTCTGTGTGTGTGTGGGGCTCTGTCTGTGTGTGTGTGGGGCTCTGTCTATCTGTGTGTGTGGGGCTCTGTCTGTCTGTGGGGCTCTGTCTGTCTGTGTGTGTGGGGCTCTGTGTGTGTGGGGCTCTGTCTGTCTGTGTGTGGGGCTCTGTCTGTCTGTGTGTGGGGCTCTGTCTGTGTGTGGGGCTCTGTCTGTCTCTGTCTGTGTGTGTGGGGCTCTGTCTGTGTGTGTGGGGCTCTGTCTGTGTGTCTGTGTGTGTGGGGCTCTGTCTGTGTGTGTGTGTGTGTGTGTGGGGCTCTGTCTGTGTGTGTGTGTGTGTGTGGGGCTCTGTCTGTGTGTGTGTGTGTGTGGGGGGCTCTGTCTGTGTGTCTGTGTGTGTGTGTGGGGCTCTGTCTGTGTGTGTGTGTGGGGCTCTGTCTGTCTGTGTGTGTGTGTGGGGCTCTGTCTGTCTGTGTGTGTGGGGGGGCTCTGTCTGTGTGTGGGGGGGGCTCTGTCTGTGTGTGGGGGGGGGGCTCTGTCTGTGTGTGTGGGGCTCTGTCTGTGTGTGTGTGTGTGTGGGGCTCTGTCTGTGTGTGTGTGTGTGTGTGGCTCTGTCTGTGTGTGTGTGTGGGGGGGCTCTGTGTGTGTGTGTGTGTGGGGCTCTGTCTGTGTGTGTGTGTGTGTGGGGCTCTGTCTGTGTGTGTGTGTGTGGGGCTCTGTCTGTGTGTGTGTGTGTGGGGCTCTGTCTGTGTGTGTGTGGGGCTCTGTCTGTGTGTGTGGGGCTCTGTCTGTGTGTGTGTGTGTGTGTGTGTGTGGGGCTCTGTCTCTGTGTGTGTGGGGCTCTGTCTCTGTGTGTGTGGGGCTCTGTCTCTGTGTGTGTGGGGCTCTGTCTCTGTGTGTGTGGGGCTCTGTCTGTGTGTGTGTGTGTGGGGCTCTGTCTGTCTGTGTGTGTGTGTCTGTGTGTGTGTGGGGCTCTGTCTGTCTGTGTGTGTGTGGGGGGCTCTGTCTGTGTGTGTGTGTGGGGGGGGCTCTGTCTGTGTGTGTGTGGGGGGGGGCTCTGTCTGTGTGTGTGTGTGTGTGTGGGGGGGCTCTGTCTGTGTGTGTGGGGGGCTCTGTCTGTGTGTGTGGGGGCTCTGTCTGTGTGTGTGGGGGGGGGCTCTGTCTGTGTGTGGGGGGGCTCTGTCTGTGTGTGGGGGGGCTCTGTCTGTGTGTGGGGGGCTCTGTCTGTGTGTGTGTGGGGGTCTGTCTGTCTGTGTGTGTGTGTGGGGCTCTGTCTGTGTGTGTGTGTGGGGCTCTGTCTGTGTGTGTGTGGGGGGGGCTCTGTCTGTGTGTGTGTGGGGGAGGCTCTGTCTGTGTGTGTGTGTGGGGGGGGCTCTGTCTGTGTGTGTGTGTGTGGGGGGGGGCTCTGTCTGTGTGTGTGTGTGTGGGGGGGCTCTGTCTGTGTGTGTGGGGGGGCTCTGTCTGTGTGTGTGGGGGGGGCTCTGTCTGTGTGTGTGGGGGCTCTGTCTGTGTGTGTGTGGGGCTCTGTCTGTCTGTGTGTGGGGCTCTGTCTGTCTGTGTGTGGGGCTCTGTCTGTGTGTGTGTGGGGCTCTGTCTGTGTGTGTGTGGGGCTCTGTCTGTCTGTGTGTGTGTGGGGGGCTCTGTCTGTGTGTGTGTGTGGGGCTCTGTCTGTCTGTGTGTGTGTGGGGCTCTGTCTGTCTGTGTGTGTGTGTGGGGCTCTGTCTGTCTGTGTGTGTGGGGGGGGCTCTGTCTGTGTGTGTGTGTGGGGGGGGCTCTGTCTGTGTGTGTGTGGGGGGGGCTCTGTCTGTGTGTGTGTGTGTGGGGGGGCTCTGTGTGTGGGGGGGGCTCTGTCTGTGTGTGTGGGGGGGGCTCTGTCTGTGTGTGTGGGGGGGGCTCTGTGTGTGTGGGGGGCTCTGTCTGTGTGTGTGGGGCTCTGTCTGTGTGTGTGTGTGTGTGGCTCTGTCTGTGTGTGTGTGTGTGTGTGGCTCTGTCTGTGTGTGTGTGTGTGTGTGGCTCTGTCTGTGTGTGTGTGTGTGGCTCTGTCTGTGTGTGTGTGTGTGGCTCTGTCTGTGTGTGTGTGTGGGGCTCTGTCTGTGTGTGTGTGGGGCTCTGTCTGTGTGTGTGTGTGGGGCTCTGTCTGTGTGTGTGTGGGGCTCTGTCTGTCTGTGTGTGTGGGGCTCTGTCTGTCTGTGTGTGTGGGGCTCTGTCTGTCTGTGTGTGTGGGGCTCTGTCTGTCTGTGTGTGGGGCTCTGTCTGTCTGTGTGTGGGGCTCTGTCTGTCTGTGTGTGTGTGGGGCTCTGTCTGTCTGTGTGGGGCTCTGTCTGTCTGTGTGTGGGGCTCTGTCTGTCTGTGTGTGGGGCTCTGTCTGTGTGTGTGTGGGGCTCTGTCTGTGTGTGTGTGGGGCTCTGTCTGTCTGTGTGGGGCTCTGTCTGTCTGTGTGGGGCTCTGTCTGTGTGTGTGGGGCTCTGTCTGTGTGTGTGTGGGGCTCTGTCTGTCTGTGTGTGGGGCTCTGTCTGTCTGTGTGTGGGGCTCTGTCTGTCTGTGTGGGGCTCTGTCTGTCTGTGTGGGGCTCTGTCTGTCTGTGTGGGGCTCTGTCTGTCTGTGTGGGGCTCTGTCTGTCTGTGTGTGTGTGGGGCTCTGTCTGTGTGTGTGTGTGTGTGTGGGGCTCTGTCTGTGTGTGTGTGGGGCTCTGTCTGTGTGTGTGTGGGGCTCTGTCTGTGTGTGTGTGGGGCTCTGTCTGTGTGTGTGGGGCTCTGTCTGTGTGTGTGGGGCTCTGTGTGTCTGTGTGTGGGGCTCTGTCTGTGTGTGGGGCTCTGTCTGTGTGTGGGGCTCTGTCTGTCTGTGTGGGGCTCTGTCTGTCTGTGTGTGTGTGGGGCTCTGTCTGTGTGTGTGTGTGTGTGTGGGGCTCTGTCTGTGTGGGGCTCTGTCTGTGTGGGGCTCTGTCTGTGTGGGGCTCTGTCTGTGTGTGTGGGGCTCTGTCTGTGTGTGTGGGGCTCTGTCTGTGTGTGTGGGGCTCTGTCTGTGTGTGTGGGGCTCTGTCTGTGTGTGTGGGGCTCTGTGTGTCTGTGTGTGGGGCTCTGTGTGTCTGTGTGTGGGGCTCTGTCTGTGTGTGGGGCTCTGTCTGTGTGTGGGGCTCTGTCTGTGTGTGGGGCTCTGTCTGTCTGTGTGTGTGTGTGGGGCTCTGTCTGTGTGTGTGTGTGTGTGGGGCTCTGTCTGTGTGTGTGTGTGTGTGTGGGGCTCTGTCTGTCTGTGTGTGTGGGGGGGCTCTGTCTGTGTGTGGGGGGGGCTCTGTCTGTGTGTGGGGGGGGGCTCTGTCTGTGTGTGTGGGGCTCTGTCTGTGTGTGTGTGTGTGTGTGGCTCTGTCTGTGTGTGTGTGTGTGTGTGGCTCTGTCTGTGTGTGTGTGTGTGTGGGGGGCTCTGTGTGTGTGTGTGTGTGGGGCTCTGTGTGTGGGGGGCTCTGTGTGTGTGTGGCTCTGTCTGTGTGTGTGTGTGGGTCTCTGTCTGTCTGTGTGTGTGTGGGGCTCTGTCTGTCTCTGTCTGTGTGTGTGTGTGGGGCTCTGTCTGTGTGGGGGGCTCTGTCTGTGTGTGGGGCTCTGTCTGTGTGTGGGGCTCTGTCTGTGTGTGTGTGGGGGGCTCTGTCTGTCTGTGTGTGTGTGGGGCTCTGTCTGTCTGTGTGTGTGTGGGGCTCTGTCTGTCTGTGTGTGTGTGGGGCTCTGTCTGTCTATGTGTGTGTGGGGCTCTGTCTGTCTGTGTGTGTGGGGCTCTGTCTGTCTGTGTGTGTGTGGGGCTCTGTCTGTCTGTGTGTGGGCTCTGTCTGTGTGTGTGTGTGGGGCTCTGTGTGTGGGGGGCTCTGTGTGTGTGTGGCTCTGTCTGTGTGTGTGTGTGGGTCTCTGTCTGTCTGTGTGTGTGTGTGGGGCTCTGTCTGTGTGTGTGGGGCTCTGTCTGTCTGTGTGTGTGTGTGTGGGGCTCTGTCTGTGTGTGTGTGTGTGTGTGGGGCTCTGTCTGTGTGTGTGTGTGTGGGGGGGGGCTCTGTCTGTGTGTGTGTGTGGGGGGGGGGTCTGTCTGTGTGTGTGGGGCTCTGTCTGTGTGTGTGGGGCTCTGTCTGTGTGTGTGGGGCTCTGTGTGTGTGTGGGGGGGGCTCTGTCTGTGTGTGTGCGTGGGGGGCTCTGTCTGTGTGTGTGGGGCTCTGTCTGTGTGTGTGTGGGGCTCTGTCTGTGTGTGTGTGTGGGGCTCTGTCTGTGTGTGTGTGTGGGGCTCTGTCTGTGTGTGTGTGTGGGGCTCTGTCTGTGTGTGTGTGTGGGGCTCTGTCTGTGTGTGTGTGTGGGGCTCTGTCTGTGTGTGTGTGGGGGGCTCTGTCTGTGTGTGTGTGTGGGGCTCTGTCTGTGTGTGTGTGGGGCTCTGTCTGTGTGTGTGTGTGGCTCTGTCTGTCTGTGTGTGTGTGGCTCTGTCTGTCTGTGTGTGTGGGGCTCTGTCTGTCTGTGTGTGTGGGGCTCTGTCTGTCTGTGTGTGTGGGGCTCTGTCTGTCTGTGTGTGTGGGGCTCTGTCTGTCTGTGTGTGTGGGGCTCTGTCTGTCTGTGTGTGTGGGGCTCTGTCTGTGTGTGTGGGGCTCTGTCTGTCTGTGTGGGGCTCTGTCTGTCTGTGTGGGGCTCTGTCTGTGTGTGTGTGGGGCTCTGTCTGTGTGTGTGTGGGGCTCTGTCTGTCTGTGTGTGGGGCTCTGTCTGTCTGTGTGTGTGTGGGGCTCTGTCTGTCTGTGTGGGGCTCTGTCTGTCTGTGTGGGGCTCTGTCTGTCTGTGTGGGGCTCTGTCTGTCTGTGTGGGGCTCTGTCTGTCTGTGTGGGGCTCTGTCTGTCTGTGTGGGGCTCTGTCTGTCTGTGTGTGTGTGGGGCTCTGTCTGTGTGTGTGTGTGTGTGTGTGGCTCTGTCTGTGTGTGTGGGGCTCTGTCTGTCTGTCTGTGTGTGTGGGGCTCTCTGTCTGTGTGTGTGGGGCTCTGTCTGTGTGTGTGGGGCTCTGTCTGTGTGTGTGGGGCTCTGTCTGTGTGTGGGGCTCTGTCTGTGTGTGGGGCTCTGTCTGTGTGTGGGGCTCTGTCTGTGTGTGGGGCTCTGTCTGTGTGTGGGGCTCTGTCTGTCTGTGTGTGTGTGTGGGGCTCTGTCTGTGTGTGTGTGTGTGTGTGGGGCTCTGTCTGTGTGTGTGTGTGTGTGTGGGGCTCTGTCTGTGTGTGTGTGTGTGTGTGGGGCTCTGTCTGTCTGTGGGGCTCTGTCTGTCTGTGTGTGTGGGGCTCTGTGTGTGTGTGTGTGGGGCTCTGTGTGTGTGTGTGTGGGGCTCTGTGTGTGTGTGTGTGGGGCTCTGTCTGTGTGTGGGGGTCTGTGTGTGGGGCTCGGTCTGTGTGTGGGGCTCTGTCTGTGTGTGGGGCTCTGTCTGTGTGTGGGGCTCTGTCTGTGTGTGGGGCTCTGTCTGTGTGGGGGGCTCTGTCTGTGTGTGTGTGGGGCTCTGTCTGTCTGTGTGTGTGTGGGGCTCTGTCTGTCTGTGTGTGTGTGGGGCTCTGTCTGTCTGTGTGTGTGTGGGGCTCTGTCTGTCTGTGTGTGTGTGGGGCTCTGTCTGTCTGTGTGTGTGTGGGGCTCTGTCTGTCTGTGTGTGGGCTCTGTCTGTGTGTGTGTGTGGGGCTCTGTGTGTGGGGGGCTCTGTGTGTGTGTGGCTCTGTCTGTGTGTGTGTGTGGGTCTCTGTCTGTCTGTGTGTGTGTGTGGGGCTCTGTCTGTGTGGGGGGCTCTGTCTGTGTGTGGGGCTCTGTCTGTGTGTGGGGCTCTGTCTGTGTGGGGGGCTCTGTCTGTCTGTGTGTGTGTGGGGCTCTGTCTGTCTGTGTGTGTGTGGGGCTCTGTCTGTCTGTGTGTGTGTGGGGCTCTGTCTGTCTGTGTGTGTGTGGGGCTCTGTCTGTCTGTGTGTGTGTGGGGCTCTGTCTGTCTGTGTGTGTGTGGGGCTCTGTCTGTCTGTGTGTGTGTGGGGCTCTGTCTGTCTGTGTGTGTGTGGGGCTCTGTCTGTGTGTGTGTGGGGCTCTGTCTGTCTGTGTGTGTGTGGGGCTCTGTCTGTCTGTGTGTGGGCTCTGTCTGTGTGTGTGTGTGGGGCTCTGTGTGTGGGGGGCTCTGTGTGTGTGTGGCTCTGTCTGTGTGTGTGTGTGGGTCTCTGTCTGTCTGTGTGTGTGTGTGGGGCTCTGTCTGTCTGTGTGTGTGTGTGTGGGGCTCTGTCTGTCTGTGTGTGTGTGTGTGGGGCTCTGTCTGTGTGTGTGGGGCTCTGTCTGTGTGTGTGGGGCTCTGTGTGTGTGTGTGTGGGGCTCTGTCTGTGTGTGTGGGGCTCTGTCTGTGTGTGTGTGTGGGGCTCTGTCTGTGTGTGTGTGGGGCTCTGTCTGTGTGTGTGTGGGGCTCTGTCTGTGTGTGTGTGGGGCTCTGTCTGTGTGTGTGTGTGGGGCTCTGTCTGTGTGTGTGTGTGGGGCTCTGTCTGTGTGTGTGTGGGGCTCTGTCTGTGTGTGTGTGTGGGGCTCTGTCTGTGTGTGTGTGTGGGGCTCTGTCTGTGTGTGTGTGTGGGGCTCTGTCTGTGTGTGTGTGTGGGGCTCTGTCTGTGTGTGTGTGTGTGTGGGGCTCTGTCTGTGTGTGTGTGTGTGTGGGGCTCTGTCTGTGTGTGTGTGTGGGGCTCTGTCTGTGTGTGTGTGTGGGGCTCTGTCTGTGTGTGTGTGTGGGGCTCTGTCTGTGTGTGTGTGTGTGGGGCTCTGTCTGTCTGTCTGTGTGTGTGTGTGGGGCTCTGTCTGTCTGTGTGTGTGTGTGGGGCTCTGTCTGTGTGTGTGTGGGGGGGGGCTGTGTGTGTGTGTGGGGGGGGGGGCTCTGTCTGTGTGTGTGTGTGGGGCTCTGTCTGTGTGTGTGTGGGGCTCTGTCTGTGTGTGTGTGGGGCTCTGTCTGTGTGTGTGTGGGGCTCTGTCTGTGTGTGTGTGGGGCTCTGTCTGTGTGTGTGTGGGGCTCTGTCTGTGTGTGTGGGGCTCTGTCTGTGTGTGTGGGGGGCTCTGTCTGTGTGTGTGGCTCTGTCTGTCTGTGTGTGGGGCTCTGTCTGTCTGTGTGTGGGGCTCTGTCTGTGTGTGGTTGTGGGGCTCTGTCTGTCTGTGTGTGGGGCTCTGTCTGTGTGTGTGGGGCTCTGTCTGTGTGTGTGTGGGGCTGTCTGTGTGTGTGTGGGGCTCTGTGTGGGTGTGTGGGGGGCTCTGTGTGTGTGTGGGGCTCTGTCTGTGTGTGTGTGTGGGGCTCTGTGTGTGTGGGGCTCTGTCTGTGTGTGTGTGTGGGGCTCTGTCTGTCTGTGTGTGTGTGTGGGGCTCTGTCTCTGTGTGTGTGTGTGGGGCTCTGTCTCTGTGTGTGTGTGTGTGTGTGTGGGGGGGGGCTCTGTCTGTGTGTGTGGGGGGCTCTGTCTGTGTGTGGGGGGCTCTGTCTGTGTGTGGGGGGCTCTGTCTGTGTGTGGGGGGCTCTGTCTGTGTGTGTGTGTGGGGCTCTGTCTGTGTGTGTGGGGGGCTCTGTCTCTGTGTGTGTGTGTGGGGGGCTCTGTCTCTGTGTGTGTGTGGCGGCTCTGTCTGTCTGTCTGTGTGTGTGTGGGGCTCTGTCTGTCTGTCTGTGTGTGTGTGGGGCTCTGTCTGTCTGTCTGTGTGTGTGTGGGGCTCTGTCTGTCTGTCTGTGTGTGTGTGGGGCTCTGTCTGTCTGTGTGTGTGTGTGTGTGGGGCTCTGTCTGTGTGTGTGTGTGGGGCTCTGTCTGTGTGTGTGTGGGGCTCTGTCTGTGTGTGTGGCTCTGTCTGTGTGTGTGTGTGTGGGGGGGGCTGTGTGTGTGTGTGTGGGGGGGGCTGTGTGTGTGTGTGTGTGGGGGGGGCTCTGTCTGTGTGTGTGTGTGTGGGGGGGGCTCTGTCTGTGTGTGTGGGGCTCTGTCTGTGTGTGTGGGGGGCTCTGTCTGTGTGTGTGTGGGGCTCTGTCTGTGTGTGTGTGTGGGGCTCTGTCTGTGTGTGTGTGTGGGGCTCTGTCTGTGTGTGTGTGTGGGGCTCTGTCTGTGTGTGTGTGTGGGGCTCTGTCTGTGTGTGTGTGTGGGGCTCTGTCTGTGTGTGTGTGTGGGGCTCTGTCTGTGTGTGTGTGTGGGGCTCTGTCTGTGTGTGTGTGTGGGGCTCTGTCTGTGTGTGTGTGTGGGGCTCTGTCTGTGTGTGTGTGGGGCTCTGTCTGTGTGTGTGTGGGGCTCTGTCTGTGTGTGTGTGGGGCTCTGTCTGTGTGTGTGGGGCTCTGTCTGTGTGTGTGTGGGGCTCTGTCTGTGTGTGTGTGGGGCTCTGTCTGTGTGTGTGTGGGGCTCTGTCTGTGTGTGTGTGGGGCTCTGTCTGTGTGTGTGTGGGGCTCTGTCTGTGTGTGTGTGTGTGTGGGGCTCTGTCTGTGTGTGTGTGTGTGTGGGGCTCTGTCTGTGTGTGTGTGTGTGTGGGGCTCTGTCTGTGTGTGTGTGGGGCTCTGTCTGTGTGTGTGTGGGGCTCTGTCTGTGTGTGTGTGGGGCTCTGTCTGTGTGTGTGTGTGGGGCTCTGTCTGTGTGTGTGTGGGGCTCTGTCTGTGTGTGTGTGGGGCTCTGTCTGTGTGTGTGTGGGGCTCTGTCTGTGTGTGTGTGGGGCTCTGTCTGTGTGTGTGTGGGGCTCTGTCTGTGTGTGTGTGTGGCTCTGTCTGTGTGTGTGTGTGGCTCTGTCTGTGTGTGTGTGTGTGGCTCTGTCTGTGTGTGTGTGTGTGGCTCTGTCTGTGTGTGTGTGTGGGGCTCTGTCTGTGTGTGTGTGTGGGGCTCTGTCTGTGTGTGTGTGGGGGGGGGCTCTGTCTGTGTGTGTGTGTGTGTGGGGGGGGCTCTGTCTGTGTCTGTGTGTGTGTGTGTGTGGGGGGGGCGGGCTCTGTGTGTGTGGGGGGGGCTCTGTCTGTGGGGGGCTCTGTCTGTGTGTGTGGGGGGCTCTGTCTGTGTGTGTGTGGGGCTCTGTCTGTGTGTGTGTGTGTGGGGGGGGCTCTGTCTGTGTGTGTGTGTGGGGGGGGGGGCTCTGTCTGTGTGTGTGTGTGTGTGGGGGGGGGCTCTGTCTGTGTGTGTGTGTGGGGGGGGGCTCTGTCTGTGTGTGTGTGGGGGGGGGCTCTGTCTCTGTGTGTGTGGGGGGCTCTGTGTGTGTGTGGGGCTCTGTCTGTGTGTGTGGGGGGCTCTGTCTGTCTGTGTGTGTGGGGCGCTCTGTCTGTGTGTGTGTGGGGCTCTGTCTGTGTGTGTGTGTGGGGCTCTGTCTGTGTGTGTGTGTGGGGCTCTGTCTGTCTGTGTGTGTGTGGGGCTCTGTCTGTGTGTGTGTGGGGCGCTCTGTCTGTGTGTGTGTGGGGCTCTGTCTGTGTGTGTGTGTGGGGCGCTCTGTCTGTGTGTGTGTGTGGGGCTCTGTCTGTGTGTGTGTGTGGGGCTCTGTCTGTGTGTGTGTGTGGGGCTCTGTCTGTGTGTGTGTGTGGGGCTCTGTCTGTGTGTGTGTGTGGGGCTCTGTCTGTGTGTGTGTGTGGGGCTCTGTCTGTGTGTGTGTGTGGGGCTCTGTCTGTGTGTGTGTGTGGGGCTCTGTCTGTGTGTGTGTGTGGGGCTCTGTCTGTGTGTGTGTGTGGGGCTCTGTCTGTGTGTGTGTGTGGGGCTCTGTCTGTGTGTGTGTGTGGGGCTCTGTCTGTGTGTGTGTGTGGGGCTCTGTCTGTGTGTGTGTGTGGGGCTCTGTCTGTGTGTGTGTGTGGGGCTCTGTCTGTGTGTGTGTGGGGCTCTGTCTGTGTGTGTGTGGGGCTCTGTCTGTGTGGCTCTGTCTGTGTGTGTGTGGGGCTCTGTCTGTGTGTGTGTGGGGCTCTGTCTGTGTGTGTGTGTGTGTGGGGCTCTGTCTGTGTGTGTGTGTGTGTGGGGCTCTGTCTGTGTGTGTGTGTGTGTGGGGCTCTGTCTGTGTGTGTGTGTGTGTGGGGCTCTGTCTGTGTGTGTGTGTGTGTGGGGCTCTGTCTGTGTGTGTGTGTGTGTGGGGGTCTGTGTGTGTGTGTGGGGCTCGGTCTGTGTGGGGCTCTGTCTGTGTGTGTGTGTGTGGGGCTCTGTCTGTGTGTGTGTGGGGCTGCGCTGTGTCTGTGTGGGCTGTGTGTGTGTGTGTGTGGGGGCTGTGTGGGTGGCATTTGCGGCATATTAAGCTATTGGCATTATAAATGACAATGCCATTTATGTATCCGTTTTCAAAACTAACACATACAAATTTTGTCATTTACAATGCCAATAGCTCTAACTTTTGCAAAGGCGAGACCGTTGCATTGTAAATGTTTGTTTCATCCCTGGCATACCCATAGTCTGGTTCTTCACCACAGAAAATCATTGAGTCAGTCAAACTTTATTTAGAACAATTAAAATGCATAAAAGTACAATAAATACATAAAACATTCCTAAAGGTAAACAGAACATGTCATTAAAAATCTGGTTAGTAAACTTCTTGATGAACTTCCAAGAATGTGCAAATAAACCATACCCTAAGCAAGCAGCCAATTGCAGTCAAAAATATATCTCCTGTATCATATGGATTCAGATCTTCTGAAAGAGTATACATGTCTAAATCCCACGTTTCCTCTAGTCAGTTAAAATTGTACACCATCCCATTACAGTAGGCTGTTTGCAAGACTGACTGGAAAAAATAAATCTTAACCTAGTGAGAATCGTCATGGCTTAACTCCGTCGGCGTTTAATAACTGCCCATAGAAAATGAGCAATGGTGTAATAGACCTAAACATCGTCTAGTTGCTGTATAAAAGATAGAGCTGGCAGACACGGAGAGAAAAATGTATATTGTTCCCTTTTATGCAAATATGGTTTTAAACCAAGGTATATTAAGTGCAAAAGAATTTTAAAAATGCATAAGAGATTGTGTAGATTTTTCATCACAGGGACAGGGCGACAGCTGATTAAAAGAAAGTATTTTCAGGAAAACTAATCATAAGTGGAATAGGGTTTAAACGGAATCGTATCAAAATAAATCGATGCTGTAAGTTTTGAACAAAGCCCAGATATAAAAGTGCGCGGTGCTTTGCGGGAGGTAGCATCTGATATAAAATTATTGTGCTTTTACATTTGTTTTTGAACGCTCTGTCATTTGCTGCCTTAGCCAAGAACAGTTCTTTTAGATTCCGCTTCGTGAAGTTGACCAACCTAACCATGTCAAAGTGGTCTTTATATAACTTAACCATGGATTTCTAATTGCATGGTCATTTTTTTTTTTAAATATCGGTTACTACTGATCAGGTCAAATTGACACTTTCCCTTTTCCATATTAAGTGCCACAATAATATAGGGGCTAGTTAGTATGGCAGGTGAAATTCGAGCAAGTGCGGGGGGCAGATAATAATCTTTTACAAAAAATTTCCTTCACGCGCTGCAGCTCTCCAACTTCCGCCATAGCCCACATTGCAGCCCCATATGTGGCAATAGCCTTTGCTTTAGCGGAGTAAATCTTGAGCATCTTCGGCATTGGGTTTGAGCCTAATTTTTATCACTCACTAAAAATTGCCGCAATGCTTTTTTCCACTGGCTTTGTCACATTGTCCTTCCAATTTAGTTCGCCATCAAAAAGAACTCCCTGATAAGATTAGAAGTGGTGGCAAGTTCTCTTGTTACCTACGAAGAATCTCGAGGATTTTTTAGAGCCCGCCCCTGCAATTAAGACTTATATTTTAGCCTCGCTAACATGTAGGTCCAAGCTTGTCATAAAACGTATATACCCTTTGCAGTCTCTGCGCCCTGTGAGTTTCAGCCAAGTGCACAGCATCGCCTACGTAGAGAAGTATTGGGAGGGGGACAGACTCTACGTATAAGATTCTTTGCACTCTCCAAGTTATTACTATAAAGGTCAAAGGGGCAAGGACACAGCCTTGTCTCATGCCCCTTTTTGATATTAAAGGTTTTTGTGCATTCCCCTTGTTTCCCATACTGCACACCTGCTGTGGTTACCAGGTAATGCTGTATTTATTATTTTTAATTTCTTTTTTCTTTAACTTTACACTGAGTGTATAACTATATAACATTTGTCTCTCACGCCACTCCAGGAAAACAGAGATACGATGTATATAGAATGTCTTTGTATTAAATTATTTGTTCCTATGTGTGTATATATTTTGTATATAATCAAGTCACATCCCAAGGTATAGTTAAAATTATGTAGTTTTGATTCTATAGGTGGAATTTTATATGCACGCACTCGACTGCCCTAGTCCTGATGATGCCATCTAAGAGATGGGCTGAAACGCGTAGACAGATTGGGACACAATAATTTGAAACTATATACAAAATATATTAAGAACGCCTAATATTATATGGTTTGAAACAATAGGACCTTAAGGCGTTTCTTACGAGGGTGATCCAATAAAGGAATGCACTAGGTTTAATAGGTTTTGAGGTGCATCCTTGATTAATAAGGGCAAAGAGAGCAAAAAGGTTTTCTTCACTTGTTGTTGGTGCTATATATGTATATGTGTAAATAAGTGTATATAGTTGTGTCAATATATTTACTTAGATTGATTTTGAAATCACAATTGTTTCGAATGAAATATAAAACAATTTATCTGAATTGGAAACAGTGGGATGTAGATGGTTTGTTTCTTGACTACATATATTGAACATTATGTGAATGTATTCTAGAGATTAACACAGATAGGAAGAGTTTAATTTATTTTCTCTTTATTTTACTATTGAGTATGTTTATCGATCCAGAGGCATTATTACTTTTATTCTGATTGTGGTTACCAGGTACAGCTGCCTTAAAGTGATCATCACTTCCTCTACTCCCATGCTTTCTGTGATGGCCCATTGCATGCTAAGGGCCATGCAGTCAGACAGGGCGGAGAGGTCCATAAATACCATGCAGAGTTGACCTTGTTTTGCCATAGTATATTTAGTGGTCACTATCCCTAAATTCAGACATTCTACCTTTACCTTTCCTGAACGATATTAAGCCTCTGATAAAATCTTCTTTACCCCTGAACATTCTTCTCACCTGTTTAGTAGCAGGCATCCCATAATTTTAGCTGAGCAATCTGTTGGGGAGACCACCCCTAGGTCCACCTCTCCGTCGAAGTAGCCGAGCGTTATCGAGGGGCCTCCTGAGTGAGGGTCCTCCCCTAGGATCGTACAGCAGAGTAACCACACCACTACAAACTGACACCACACAGGAAGTTAAGTTCGTAGGCTTTATCAAGAATAAAGGTTGCTTGTTCTCAGCGATAGGTACAGGCAGATCGATGGATCTGTAAAGTCTCGTAAATAAGGGACAGGGTAGCGGGACAGTCTCAGTACGGGTGCAGGAAGGGATATCCTGCGCACAGCTCTCAATCCTCGAGCCGGGGGGTTCCGAGAGGTCGAGCCGCGGCAGCGCCAGCAGGACTCGACAGATCTTTAACGGAGATGGGGGGGGCCGCGGCAGCGCCAGCAGGCTCTCGAGATGGTTCAGCAAAGGTGGGCCGCGCCAGCAGGCTCTCAAGATGGTTCAGCAAAGGTGGGCCGTGGCAGCGCCAGCAGGCTCTCAAGATGGTTCAGCAAAGGTGGGCCGTGGCAGCGCCAGCAGGCTCTCAAGATGGTTCAGCGAAGGTGGGCCGCGGCAGCGCCAGCAGGCTCCCAGGGTAGCTTCAGGTTACAAGGTAATGAGTTCTTTTGGTGTCGGCCGCGACAGCGTCAGCAGGGCTCTCCAGTCCAGGATACAACTGGCGTCCTACTCCGGAGCTGGCCCAGATATAGGACTGGGGTCCTTTGATGTCCGGACCCTCGCGCCTGGGGGTCAGAGGGGCCGGG
This sequence comes from Lissotriton helveticus, assembly GCF_964261635.1. Taxonomy (NCBI): domain Eukaryota; kingdom Metazoa; phylum Chordata; class Amphibia; order Caudata; family Salamandridae; genus Lissotriton; species Lissotriton helveticus. Next base: position 2,094,777,156 of record NC_136061.1, read on the forward strand.
ATGATGGTGCCCAGACACCCAGCAGGGGGTTGGAGCCAGCGCCCAGGGAGGCCGGAGGGCGATCGATACCAGGCGTCCGGGGACGGCTGGGGGCTCATCGGAACTTCCCTCCTCTTGGATCTGTTGAGTGGCCACTCGACCACCTGGGTGGATCCTGGTGCCTCGATGTCGGGGCTTCGCTGGGGCCTTGGTCGGGGCCGAGGCCACGTGGTCGTGGCGTGGTGGGCCCAAGATGGAGTCAGGCCGGTAGTGGTGGTGGTCTGGGGTGGTAGCCGGACCGGCAGTGTTGGGGTGTGCAGGGTCGGGCAAAAGGGGCCGCCTGAGGTTCGGCGGAGGGCCGATGTCGTTCTGGGCCCGCCATGCGGGAGGGGTAGGACCACGCCATGAGGCCGGGTCCAACACGCGTTCCCCCCCCCGCCCCCCCCCTGCTGAAGGCAGGAGAGTCACCCATCTTCTTGGGGGTTCTCCTCGCCGAGGCGGAAGAATCGGGACAGGCCGTCAGCATTGGCGTGGTCGTTGCCGGGGCGATGCTCCACAGTGAAGTCCATCCCTTGGAGGGAGATGGACCATCGCAACAGTTTCGGGTTTTCTCCCCGCATCTGCATCAACCACCGCAGGGGCCGGTGGTCGGTCTGGACCCGGAAGTGGGTGCCGAAGAGGTAGGGCTGGAGCTTCTTTAGGGCCCACACGACGGCAAAGGCTTCCCTCTCGATGGTGCTCCATCGTTGTTCTCTGGCCAGCAGCCGCCGGCTGATGAAGGCAACGGGACGGTCGACTCCCTCAGGGTTTACTTGGGATAGGACCGCCCCAATGCCGTGCTCCGAGGTGTCGGTTTGGACCACAAACTCTCGGCTGTAGTCGGGGGCTTGGAGCACAGGGGCGGTGCACATGGCAGTCTTCAGTGTATCGAAGGCGACCTGGCACTCGGGGGGGTCCAGCGCACCTTTTGTGGTAGTCTCTTGGAGGTTAGTTCTGTGAGGGGCACCACAATGCTTCCATAGTCTTTTATGAAGCGCCGATAATATCCGGTGAGCCCCAGGAAGGCTCGGACTGCTGTTTGGGTGACCGGGGGCTCCCAGGCCCGGATGGCGTCAATCTTTGGTTGGAGGGGGAGCCACCTGGCCGCTCCCTACTTGGTGTCCCAGATAGGTCACAGACCCTTGGCCTATCTGGCACTTGCTGGCTTTTGTCAGTCCGGCCCGTCGGAGGGCCGTCAGGACCTCCCAGAGGTGGGTCCGGTGCTCATCCCAGTGGAGGCTGTACACCGCAATGTCGTCCAGGTAGGCGGCACTGAACTCTTCCAGCCCGGCCAGCACCCTGTTCACGAGTCTCTGGAATGTAGCTGGGGCGTTTTTCATGCCGAAGGGCATCACTTTGAAATGGTAGTGGCCATCAGGGGTCAAGAAGGCCGATCGCTCTTGTGCTCCAGGGGTGAGGCCGATCTGCCAATATCCGGCCGTGAGGTCAAAGGTGCTGAGATACTTTGCGGCCCTCAGGCGATCGATCAGTTCATCCGCCCGGGGGATGGGATGGGCGTCGGTCCTGGTGACTGCATTCAGCCCCCGGTAGTCGACACAGAACCGGAGCTCCAGGGGCGTGCCGAGGGCGGCGGCCTTAGGGACCAGGACAACAGGACTGGCCCAGGGACTGTCGGAGGGTTTGACTACCCCTAGAGCTAGCATCTTGGTCACTTCGGATTGAATGCAAGCCCGAACTCGGTCGGGCACTCGGAAAGCTCGGTGTCTTACAGGCGGGCTGTCTCCGGTGTCTACATCGTGGACACACCACCGGGTGACCCCAGGAGTGAGGGAAAATAGATCTGAAAATTGCCCCAGCAGCTTCCGGCAGTCTTGGTGCTGTTCTGGGGTCAGGGTAGAGGAGAGCGTGACCCCTTCGACGGAGCCGTCTTTCTCGGTGGTGCTCAGGAGATCTGGTAGAGGTTCGGAGTCGTCTTCAGCTCCGTCATCGGTCGCTAGCAGCAGACTTAGTTCAGTGCGTGCAAAGTGCGCTTGAGCCGGTTAGCGTGTAGAACCCGGAGGGGGTTCCTGGGGGACTCCATGTCCACCAGATAGGTGACGGGGCTCTTGCGCTCCACCACTTTGAAGGGCCCCGTCCATTTGTCCTGGAGGGCACAAGGTTCAACCGGGGAGATGACCCAGACCGGCTGGCCCGGCTGGAATTCGATGGACGAGGCGTTCTGGTCATACCAGCGTTTCATCTCCTCCTGACTGGCCTCCAGGTTGGCCTCGGCAAGTTCCCGGAACTTCCGAGTCTGGTTGCGGAGGGTCAGGAGGTACTGGTAGACATCTGGTGGAGCACCTCGGTCAGCCGTCTCCCAGCCTTCTTTGACCAGGCTGAGGGGGCCTTGGACCGGGTGTCCATACAATAGTTCGAAGGGGCTGAACCCCAGGGACTTCTGGGGTACCTCGCGATAGGCAAACAGGAGGCAGGGCAGCAGGACATCCCATTTGCGTCGTAGCGGCTCTTCTCGGCCCTTGATCATCCCCTTCAGTGTTCGGTTAAACCGCTCTACAAGTCCATTTCCTTGGGGGTGATACGGGGTGGTGAACTTATGTGACCCCGCACTGTTGCCACAGGGACCGCATATATTTAGATATAAAGTTTGTGCCCCGATCACTCACGACTTCTCGGGGGAAGCAGACTCTGGAGAAGATCCCCATTAGGGCTCGGCCTACTACTGGGGCCGTGATGGTTCGGAGAGGGATGGCTTCAGGATAGCGGGTGGCATGGTCCACCAGAATGAGGATGAAGCGGTGCCCCTGAGAGGTGCGGGGGTCCAAGGGTCCCACTATGTCGATCCCCACTCGCTCGAAGGGGGTGGTGACCACAGGAAAAGGCTGGAGTGGAGCTTTGACTCTTCCCCCGCTCTTCCCGCTGGCTTGACAGGTCGGACAGGATCAGCAGTGATTACTCACATCGTTTCGCATTTTCGGCCAGTAGAAATGGGTCACCAGGCGGCTGTAAGTTTTGTCCTGCCCCAGGTGCCCGGCGAGGGGCACGTCATGTGCCAAGTTCAAAAGGAAGTCTCGGAATCGGAGGGGAACGACCAGCACCCGGCTGGCCCCTAGTTCGGCAATCTTCTGCTCGCTGTAGAGAAGGTCGTGGGCCCAATAGACCCAGTGGGACCCCGAGGGGTCTCCCGCGGCTTGTTGTCGGATTCCCTCGAGGGAGGGACAGGTTTTCTGTTCCTGCCGGAATTGTTCGCGGGTGGGGCCACCTTCTTGGCGCCATTGAGCTAGTTCTGGAAGGTGGCCGAGCTCGGTAAGGTCTTCATGTTTGAGCCCCTGGGGGCCGGGTTCAGGGTCGGCGTCCTCTGGGACGGCGGGCGGTGGAGGTGCGGGCCACTCCGGTTCTTCCGGCAGGGCAACTTCGATCGGGGCGGAGGCCCGGGTGGTCATGGATCGAGTGGTCGCACAGACCCACTCGGGAAGGCCTAGCATCCCCAGATGCTCTCTCCGCTCGACGTGGGCCCAGGCGGAACTTTCCAGGTCGTTCCCGAGGAGGCAGTCCACGGGGGCATCGTCCCGGACGGTCACCTTCAGCATACCCGACACCCCTCCCCATTCGAAGGGGATACGGGCCATCTGGCACAAACTCTCGGAGTAGTCCGCTGACCGTACCGGGCACAGGACATTGGGTAGAATTTGTTCTGGGGTCACCAAGTGGCAGCGGACCGCCGTCACGCTGGCTCCAGTGTCACGGAGGGCTTCGGCCCGGCGTCCATTGATGGTGACCCATTGGCGGTATTTCTGGGTGTTGCCTGGGATCGGGTCTCGGGGGATCATGTCTCGTTCACCCAGGCACGCCAGGATCATAGCGGCGGGCTCCCACTCGGCCTGCTTGGGGTCGTTGTCCTCTTCCTCGCCTCCTTCTGTACCCAGGGCGGCGGCCGTGATCTGGCGGTTCGGAGGACCGGTGGTGCCGGGTCGCTGGTTCATCGGGCAGAGGGGATCATTCGCATAATGACCCTGTTGCTGGCACCTGTGGCAAGTAACGTTCGGGCGGGGCCCCGGCCGTGCTGGAGGGGCCCCCCTTCGGCCCAGGGATGGCGAAGTGGAGGCAGGGGAGAACCCCGTGGGGGGGGGGGGGATCTCGGCCTCTGCTCTGGCCTCCTCCTCCGCCTCGTGGTCGGTGGTTTCCGCGGGATCCCCGGCCGTAGTCTCCCATCGGGCTCCGGGGGACTCGGGTGCTCACCCATCTATCAGCCTCGACAGCGAGTTTTCGTGGCTCTGTCAATTTGCTGTCGGAGATGTTGCCGGAGTTCGACGAAGCAGTTGTTGGAAAGGTGTTCCCATATAATGAGGTCGACCAACTGCTGGTAGGTGGTGACCTGGCTGCCTTTGACCCACCCCTCGAAGGCTCTGCTGTAAAAGTTCACGTACTTCACCCAAGTGGTACCGGGGATTTTTTTACAGTCTCGGAATCGCTGCTGGTACATTTCGGGGGGTGAGTCCGTAGCGAGTGAGAGCGGCTTTCATGTGCTCGTACGAGGTCATCTCGGCATCGGGGAGCTCTAGCAGGGCGTCTCTCCCCTCGTTGACTAACTTCCCCCACAGGCCGGCGCCCCAGTCCTTGAGGGGTACTTTGAACCACTGTTGGATGTCGTCATTCTTGTAGTATTCTTTGACGACATCCTTGGGTATGTGCATCTTCGTGTCCACAGGAGGGGGCGAAGTCTTGCCCCCGGATGCGTTGGCATCGTTAGTTTTGGCCTTGAGTTCTAGTTCCTTTAAGCCACGCTCATGCTTGAGCATGAGTTTCTTTTCCTCGAGGTCTCTTTGTCTTCGTTTCTCCTCCAGGTCTCCTTCTAGCCGTAGTTGCTCGAGGGCTATCTTTTTTGTCGTCAGCTGTAGTTCTCAGTCTAGCCGGAGTTGTGCGAGCTCCAATTCGTGGAGCCGGTTCCTCTCTCGTTCTCGGGCGTCTTCGTGGGAGAGGCCCGTGTAAGGGTTTGCGGGTCTTTTTCCCGCTGGGGGTGCGTCGGTCTCCGGGCGTCCGTTCGGGCCCAGGTTATCTACGTTCTGGGGTGGCGCGTCACTGGCTTCCACCCATGCTTGTATGACCAATTTAAAGTCCTCCTTGGTGCTTAGGCCAGTGGTAGAGATGCCTAGGTCTTTGCAGAATTGTTTTAATTCCTTATGGCTGTAATCTTCCATTTTCTCTTTCTGGAATTCCGTAGTCAGTCTGGTTTCTTGCGTGGTCATGGTCGTAGTGTTTTTCTCGGTAGTGGGTGAATCACTCTGTACGATCTGCGTCTGCTCGGATCCCGTCGCTTGCCACCAATGTTGGAAAGGCGATCCCGGGGGAGGCAGAAGATGTCGGACTGACCACTCCTAGGTCCACCTCTCCGTCGAAGTAGCCGAGCGTTATCGAGAGGCCTCCTGAGTGAGAGTCCTCCCCTAGGATCGTACAGCAGAGTAACCACACCACTACAAACTGACACCACACAGGAAGTTAAGTTCGTAGGCTTTATCAAGAATAAAGGTTGCTTGTTCTCAGCGATAGGTACAGGCAGATCGATGGATCTGTAAAGTCTCGTAAATAAGGGACAGGGTAGCGGGACAGTCTCAGTACGGGTGCAGGAAGGGATACCCTGCGCACAGCTCTCAATCCTCGAGCCGGGGGGTTCCGAGAGGTCGAGCCGCGGCAGCGCCAGCAGGACTCGACAGATGGTCTTTAACGGAGAGGGGGGGGGCCGCGGCAGCGCCAGCAGGCTCTCGAGATGGTTCAGGAAAAGGTGGGCCGCGGCAGCGCCACCAGGCTCTCAAGATGGTTCAGCAAAGGTGGGCCGCGGCAGCGCCAGTTGGCTCTCAAGATGGTTCAGCAAAGGTGGGCCGTGGCAGCGCCAGCAGGCTCTCAAGATGGTTCAGCAAAGGAGGGCCGCGGCAGCGCCAGCAGGCTCTCAAGATGGTTCAGCGAAGGTGGGCCGCGGCAGCGCCACCAGGCTCCCAGGGTAGCTTCAGGTTACAAGGTAATGAGTTCTTTTGGTGTCGGCCGCGACAGCGTCAGCAGGGCTCTCCAGTCCAGGATACAGCTGGCGTCCTACTCCGGGGCTGGCCCAGATATAGGACTGAAGTCCTTTGACGTCCGGACCCTCGCGCCTGGGGGTCAGAGGGGCCGGGATGATGGTGCCCAGACACCCAGCAGGGGGGTGGAGCCAGCGCCCAGGGAGGCCGGAGGGCGATCGATACCAGGCGTCCGGGGACGGCTGGAGGCCCATCGAAACTTCCCTCCTCTTGGATCTGTTGAGTGGCCACTCGACCACCTGGGTGGATCCTAGTGCCTCGATGTCGGGGCTTCGCTGGGGCCTTGGTCGGGGCCGAGGCCACGTGCTCGTGGCGTGGTGGGCCCAAGATGGAGTCAGGCCGGTAGAGGTGGTCCGGGGTGGTAACCGGACCGGCAGTGTTGGGGCGTGCAGGGTCGGGCAAAAGGGGCCGCCCGAGGTTTGGCGGAGGGCCGATGTTGTTCTGGGCCCGCCATGCGGGAGGGGTAGGACCACGCCATGAGGCCGGGTCCAACACCCTTTTAAAAATCGGTATGATTATTTAGTGAGTCCATGAACTTTGTGGGCCAGTTTTTACCATCCAATTGAAGATATTCTCCAATAATGGAACCCACAGTAACATGTTGGTTAAAAAGATGTCAACAGGTACGCCATCGGGCCCAGGGCCTTCAAGGAATGTGACTGCTGCAGGGCTTGTTCTACATCTGCCACTTCAAAGAACAGGAGGTGATTATCTTCTCCAGGAAATCCCCATGGTTGATTAACCCCTCATTACTTTGAAAAATATTTTGAAAACATTTAAGCCACCAAAATCATTAACAAGTTAAAAAAAAATGGAGTTGCATTGAGCTTCACTTTAAGGACTTGGGCCTGAAGAGTTGCTTCAGAAATGCTGCTTTGTGAAAATGTCGACGACCGTAATCTGGTTGTTTTTTTATTTGGTTTGGGTGATTACCTGCCTTCTATTTGTGTTGCTAATTGTTTCAGATCGTTGAAACGAGTTGTGTGCAGTCTGGTCATGTGCCTCTTACCTGAGCGACCCACCCACACCAACTCCTTTTATCCATTGATTAGTGTGGTTTGGATCATGCTACTTTATCAGTTTCCTGTATTCCTGGTGCCGCCTTGCCTCACTTACTCGTTTTATTTATTCCCTTCAATCAGTTGTTACTGTGCTTGCTTTCACTAACTCAGGTCATGAAATTTAAGGTGCCACCATGTGGTCTAGTGTAGGGCTGCCAAGATTTTTCAACAAAAGACTGTCCGATAAGTGTCTGAGTAATCAGCACCAAGTCCACCAGAAGACAGTTAAACTGAGATGTAATGCAAGAAGGGTGAGGTAATATGGTCAATACTCAATGCGGATAAGGGTTCTGATCTGAGAATATTGTCTAGAGGAACGCATTACATTAAACAAAGCATAGATACTGAAAATGATCAAATGAGACCATGTTAAGTGGCAAGAGGCAGTTATGCTCAAAATTGGATACATTAAATCGAAGAAAAGGACGTTGTTGTTGGGGTAGCCAGTAGCTAATGAATCCATCAAAGAAAACAGTAGTCCAAGCAAGAAAAGCATAGATGTGATGGTCTTGATAGCATGAAAGGTCAAGAAGGGACATATTTTCTGTTAGAGCTGCAGAATGAAGTGCGGAGGGGGGCTCAATGATTATTCCTAGATGGAGAACAGAGGCCTTCAATGGAACAGTGGTAGTAGGAAATCGGCTAGACCAGTATGAAGGGCAAGCCTGAAAGTAGTGGAAGGTAGAACCCCGGAAACAGCTGGGTGGGGTATTATTTGTAGATGGGGGCAGACACCTAGTTGAAGGTAAGTAAACCTTTCTTGTGTCCAGTTTCGTTTTCCAATATGCACGTTGAAAACGCAACAGTTCCATAGTGTTGACTTTGTCCATGATCTCAGACCCAATACACTGTCCTCTATTTTCCTCTTCATATTTTAAGGAACATTTGGATCGAATGATCGCAGGAGACGAGTCTTGGAAAGAGCATCATATCAACAACATTGCTGTATGTTGTAGAAAGCTGGACACCCTGTGTGAGGAGCTCCTGCTCCCACCACTTGAAGTAAGCACAAACAGGAAACTTTCAGAGATTTTTTTTTTTTTTGCAGAAGACTAATTGCTGTTCGATACTTGCTACTCTAATGTGATTGACTTATACTAAAGTACAGTGTTTTCCCGTTTATATCTCAATCACTCTATAACCGCGTGTTTGATATCTGCATGATTAAGCACTTGGGCAGAGTGCCTGATTTTGAAATGTCAAACTGGACTGCGCTTGAGGCATCTAAACTACATGGTATTTATATAGCCGATTTTTAGAGTCCTTAAAGGTTCAGTAGTCCAGGTTGCGTACATGTGTCCTGTTCCATATGTTCATTAGTAGAGCAAGCTGATAATAGGCTGACTTCATTGTCTTGGGGGTGTATTCCTTGTGAGCGAGACTGGTGTCAAGAGTGAATCCAGGCGGCTTGGCACTGTACAAAAATGGTCCAGAATTGGCAGCATTGAGCCCATGGCTTAGAATGGACATACTTTGTAGTCTCTGGACGGGTCTCTATTCCAATGGCTACCACTAACCACCTGAAGAGGCCTCGTATTAAAATTACCCGTATATTTGCAGAATAGCGGTCTAAGGCATAAACCAAATTTTTGGCTACAAACGAAAGTTGCGCTGTAGGTTGAAAGTATCTAAGTAGCAGGTGTTTAAAAAAATGGTGTGGAGTATTCTCACAGGAACTTAGACTGGAGTAGAAATAAACGTGTTATATTGTAAACACCATAATTTTTGTATAGCTTGAAGATATTTCTGGAGGAAAAGGATCCTTGATGACCAGATTTAAAGCATTTTCGCAATATTAACACCGCTAACACTTGTTAGAAAAAACATGGAGGAAGGATCTCCATTTGAATATCGGGAATAGGATAATTAATGTCCTTATTGGATAAATGATCGGTCTAAAACTTCAAATACCTTGTACATTTTCGTCCGATGCCTGATCCACTTGTAAGGGTTTATTTTATATATATATATATATAATTTTTTTTAAAGAACAAAACCCCCAGTGGACAAGGGTTAGCATGCGGGTTTATCGGAGGCACATACATGACAGGCATGACAATGTCTGGAGAAGAGTCGACATATAACCCAGTTGAATCTGCAAGGAAAAAAAAATACCCCAGAGAGGAAAATTTATGTTAACCTACCCATTAGAGTGTCTTCATGCTTCATTTAAAAATGTTTATATATATATATATATATATATATATATATATATATATATATATATATATATATATATATATATATATATATATATATATATATTTTGCTGAATAGTCTTAAGTAGATTAGAGCTTTGAAGTGTCTGCAGAGGGTTGAGTTTTCGCAGATTGGGCCTAAAACTGGGAGCTATGAAATACTAATCCTAGTGTCCATAATCTGGAGTATGAACTAATGTAGTCCACCTGATAAGCAACGAAACCAGCAATTTTATAGAAGTCTCAAGGTGGTGTGTTAAGTGAAACTTAACCGGTTTATAATCAAATATTGTGACGGTCTACTTCTAATCTCAGATACTTTAGTTTCCGAATATTCCCTTAGCTGCCAGACTGGGTCTAGATCTTTTCACCGCAGTGCATCTGCACGCCGTTCGGTGGCGCTGTAACTCTGCATTAGCCTTATCCTACCTTGGAAGTGACCTAGCGGAGATTCATGCAAGCTCCACTCATGCAAATTGACATCAGTTCCTATGTTTACTCTCCTTTGAACGCAGATCTGGAGCTTTGCTCACTTTTTATCGGTTGATATATTATTTAAATTCCCTTTTCCAGTGTGCTAGGGATACATGTCCCCACTGAAGACTTCAGGGTTCAAGCCGTTTTGTGATTGTTGGAAATGGATATCGGTGACTGCCCTGCAAGAGATGTGCTTCTAGTATCTGGGTTCGGGTATGACCCCAGGTTGTGCAAAGAATGTTAACTTATGCACCCCAAAAAGTCCAGGACCATCAAACGAAGCTCTATGTCTACAAACATTGAAACGGGGCACAAACCTCGAGCAAGTCCCACTCCAAGTCGATGGTACAGACTTGTTCCAGCGTTTGAGGCTGTTTCCGCGACAGGTCTTCTTTACTGTCAAAGTTATCCGATAAGCGGATGTTCAAGATGATGATGAAGAAGAAGCTTAAGAAGTTGAATAGGAACTCACCCCCTTACCACAACCCTCCAGGGAGAGTTTCAAGCTGCCCCTCTATCCCGGTCCCTGGCGGTGAATGTGAGAAGTTGGCCTGATATATAGTGCTCACTATTCTAGTGATCACTTTGTATCATACCAAACAACACTTATTGATTGGTTGTAAGTCAACCTTATTAGACCAGCTATCCTAGTAGCGTGGACAAGAGCAGTCTTTAGGCTAAACTCTAGAGGGCGTGTTAAGCCAGCTGTTTTACCATCACATATACCCCTTGAACACCAAGTGAAAGGACACCACACAAGTTGTTATAAAAATATAGGATATTTATTAATAACAAGTCTACCCTGAACTCTTTGAGTCAGGGAGCTAAGCACAATACAAAACTCTTACGAAAATACTACAAGTTACACAAATGCCCGAGGGGCACGAAAAACCATATACTCTAAAAGTGGAAAGCGAAATACTAGCAGGTAAGTAACACGATCCAGTGGCTTCAGGACCGCTAGGACTACCTTACTGAATCCTCAGGTTAGGAGCAGGAGGCCTAGGGAACCCGGGTGCAGAGTGGGAACTCTTACGCGGGATGCGGGACAGTCTATGGATGCTAGCAGTTCTTAAAGTTACTGTTTCCGGACGATTCCGACTAGGTAGACTAAAAACGAAAAAGGATCTGACACTAGGAGAGTGAACCTGTGCTGGAGCACCGAAATGCTCGAGTTACCTAGCCCAGGGGCTGCGGCTGCATAGGGTTCAAGTGACGTCGGGATCCTCGTTGTAGTCTATGGAGCCTGAAAGAAGTTGCTGGCAGGCGACCAGTGAAGAAGTTCGGTGTGATCCAAGGCTGGATCAGTGAAGGAGACGACCTGAAAGCAGAGGGGACTTGGTTCTTAATCACTAGCCAGTGATTATGTGGGCATCAGGATGGCACTGGATGAAGTCACCTCGACCAGGTGAGTGGGCGACGCTGGACTCTGCAGTCACACGGACCAGGAGGCGTTGTCAGCGTCCAGGCTGGAGGTGCGAGCTGTCCCACGAAGCTGTCTGCTGTCGGCGATGCTGGACTCCAGATTGGAGCAACAAACCTTGGCAAAGGCAAGCCCACGCGGTGGAGTCAAAATGGCGTCTGGAGGGGACCAGGAGGGTCCAGGACACTTCTTGTTGGACAAGAAGCAAGGGCCAGTCTAGGGGACCTAGGCCAGCGGTGAAAACGTCGTGGTACGACGTCAAAAGGGTCACTAGCCAACGGGCAAGTGACCGGACAACGTGGCAAGCAGCAAAGAAGCAGAAGGGCCCCACGCAGACCTCGTGGATGCTGGGGGGCTGGACTTCGGTGCTGGAGCTGCTTAGGGTTAGGGCTTCTCAAACCCTAGTGCACTTACTCGAGGGTCTCCCGGGGGTCGTGCTGGTGAAGCGTCGTGCAGGTCTTGAAGATGGCCGGTCCCACGGGTCTAGTCACACCCACGAATCTCAGCTGGGCTGATGATGCAGGTAGAGGTCAGAGATGGCAGGGAATCCGGGTCTCGTCGAGCTGGGCAGTCTTGAAATGGAGGATGGACGTGCAGCAAACTGCAAGCGCTTCGATGGTGCCTGCTACTCCTTAGCCACAAGGGAGAGTCTTCAAAGAGGGACAAGAGTTCCTTTCGTGGAAAGTAGTTCAAGTTTCAAGATCTAATTTGGGAAGGGGGCCTGCTCCTACCTTTAGCCAAAGAAAAGGGGCTGGCACGCGACTAGGTCCTGCCCTATGGGTGGGACCAGGAGGGGGGTGGTTACACCCCTCTCCTTTGTCCGGTCTCTCCCCAGCTCAGGGGCTGGGGTGCCCCAGGAACTGGTTTGAGCCGGCATATGCACAGGGAGCACCGGGGTGCTACTTGCAGTCACCTTCCTTTCAGCCCTGCCTACCTGGGATACACAAAATCCTGTCTGGGATGGTGCTAGCACCGCCCCGGACAGGAAACCCTTTGTCCAGGCCTCCGTTGCTGGAAGGACTCCCAGCAGCAGGAGGGCAGACTTGTGTCTCGTGGCAGCATCCATTTTGTGGAGCTGAGGCTGTGTGACTTTAACCAGGGTTCACAGTTACATACATGTCGTGTCCCTCTAGAAGGGTGGAATGCTAACCCCGTCGCCAGAATTGGCGAGGGGTTAGTATTCCAATTCGTATGACACCTTACTCGACATGTTTTGATAATGCTATACCAAAGTTAGCATTTAACCGCGAGGATTATAATGCGCTTAAGAGTATATGGTATAGTGTTATCATGGAACAGCTATTTGGGCTTGGTTCCGCAAGCTGCAAACGGGCTCAGCTCATGCCAGAGCACCTTCTCACATAATTCCAAGCACTCTGCCTTCAGGATCGATAAGGCCTGCCATAGGAGTGACTGATAGGAATATATGTGTCCATTTTAGGGTTAGATATAGGTATACTATATCTAAAGCAAAGGGTGATTACACCACCTTGCCCCAGCTGTCGTGCAGCCAGTTGTCTGTTTGGGTGGCCAGCCAGGGGTGGCATAATACATGCTTCAGCCCCTGGTAGGCCCTGGGTACACCTATGCCCTGGATACCTAAGGTATGCTGTACAGGGACTGATAAGGTGGCCCAGTACCAATTGGTAAAATGCACCTAAGGTACATGGTTGAAATTTAGAAAGAACAGCTAGGCTGTGGGTCTGATTAGCAGGCCCACAGCCAGGGAAAGTCGTAAACCAGTGAAGCAAAAAGCAAAAGTCTGGGGTGGCCATGGGATTGCAGACCCCACTCTCCTATAGTGGACAGTTGGTCCTGCTGAGCCCCAAATTTCCCAGGCCTTCTGCGATGCTGCAGCAGATCGAGGCCTTTAAGAATGCCATACTGTATATTTGTGGCACTCTTCCAGCTATCTGGTGCACCTTGGAGGCCTCTGCTGGTCTTTGGGGGCTCAATTTGGGTTACCACTGGAGGATCCGTGGTCCATGCCCCTGTATCCCATCTCTGGTCCCGCACAGAATCTTGCACGGACTTCAACTTGCTCCAAAACCTGTACCGGTCGCTTCATCGGTGCAGAAAAAACGCTCCCTCTTGCATGGGACCTTCACCAGAGGTTCCATCATCTTGGCTCTGATTCGGACGAGTTTGTGACCACCTAACGATAATGGAGATAAGGATGGTTTCCACATTAAGAGAAAGTTTATATATGGATTTAAAGTAAGCCAGTTGCCTCGATATACTCCCTAACATAGGGTTGATTTCACCTCTTGGACACTCAACAGAAGAGTGTTTCATTTCCAGTTGTGACTAGACAAGCAGCTAAGGTCTTAGACCTAAAGCTACCTTCTGTTGAAATAGACAAATGTCCTTACTGAAGTTCTGAGCCCCAGATGAGCCTCATCGGAGCCCTGACTAACTCTCTTCTGACTAATATCCACCACTGAAATTACTTCATATTTCCCCATATTAATCCCTCCACTATCCTTTTCAATCGAAATTAACAGACTAACATGTTCACTTCTCAAATTCCATATTTAACTATACTAATATACTACCCAAATAACTGAATAACATATCCACTACTCCAATTACTTCATATTTTTTCACTATACTAATTTTCAACAGTATTCCTTTATGGGTTCCGGAGTGGCGTGCTACTCGCCAGAAAAGCGCTTCAACACCCATCAGGGGTAACAAGTGCTATATGAATGCTAATCTTTCTACCCCTTTTATCCCTCCGCTATCCTTCTCACTCCAAGTAACTAATATCCACCACTGAAATGACTTCATATTTCACTATATTAATTCACCACTAAACCTTTGTAGGCTTCCTGAATAGCGTACGTCAACAAGCGCTATATAAATACAAACCTTTGTCCTCCTCTATACTTCTGCTATCATTCCAAATCCAATTAACTGACTAACACTATCCACCACTTAAAATGTACTTGCATGTTCCACTATACTAATTCGAAACTAATCCTCTATGGGTCCAGGAGCAGCGTGCTACTCGCCGAAAAAGTGCTTCAACGCCTCGTATGGGGTAGTAAGCGCTATATAAATACTATATAAATGCAATTGGAATACAATACCATGATTGCTAGACACCACAGAATGGTGCCTGGCTACCTGGATTTTCTTACGAGGCATTATACTGCTGAGAATTTAGTGGTCCTGGCTTCCACTTGCAAAGTGAATCCAAATAGTCTCTCCCTGCCAGGGAGTTGAAAAGGATTGAGACTTTCAGGAAATTGTTTTCTTCATCTAGCCTGGCATTGAGGCTGGTCAATGCGGTGAGGCTATTAGGCAGTTATACGGACTCCCTCATGCCCAGCAAGACCTTGCTGGCAATTCCAGAGAAGTTTTTGGTTCTCTTGTTCCTCCCATTCAAGAGAGCCAGGATGCAGCCACATATGAGTCGGTCTGGGGACTGATTCCTCGGAACGAGCGAGCGTTTGGCACTAGCATGCTGCTCCACAAGCATGCTACTCCACTGTCATTTGTGGATGTGGTCCACAAACTTGTCTGGGGACGTACATGCACCATTTGTGATTGGTTTCTAACCTCCAACTCTTTGAGGAGAGTAAAGCTATAACCGTTACCATGGGTTTTTCTACCCCTGACAGACTTGCAGGAGGCGTACTTTCATGTGCCTGTTTTGTAGCCTCACTGCCATTACCTGTGGAAATTCTCCTGGCCACCTTTGAACCAGTTTGCTGTTCTCCCCTTCAGCCTTATTAGCTTCCCTCTGGTGCTCATGAAAGTAATAGCGGTGGGTGCCACCCACCTTCGGATGTTGGTGTTATTTGTTTTTGCTCTACCTCAATGCGTGGGTGTTGAAGGCAGGCTCGTCATAGACCACCTCCTGACTACTACAACCCTCCTGACCTCTTTGGGGTTCTCTATCTCAAATCTGAAGTCACACCTGATTCCTTTGCAGAGGCTCCTCATTATAGGAGCTGATCTGGGCTCTACAGTTCAGGGCCTTTCCTCTGCCACAGTGAGCCGAAGACATTTGATCTGTGATCATGTTTCAGCCTCTGTTTTGGATCTTGGTGAGCGCATCACAGACTTCTTGACATGTTGGCCTCTTGAATCCGCTTGTCCACTTTGCCAGGTGGCAGATGCTAGCTATGCAGGGGGGATCTGATGTTTGAGTGGGATCAGCACCAAGGAAACCTGTCAGAGGCCATCCAGGTTTTGAAGGAGACTGCACTAGATCTATAGTGGTGGCTACTCCATCATAAAATGACCAGTGGAAGATCCCTTTCCTTTCACTACCCTGAGCTGTTGGTGATGGACGCATCCCTGCTGGGTTGGGTAGGTCTTTTGGGAGAGGTGGAAATCTGAGGACTAATCTCCGGCAGAAGACATACTCCACATCAGTCTTTCTGCTGGAAATTCACTTGGAGCTGAAAACCTTCCTGTTGTCCGAAGGAAGGCAGGTACAGCAACAAGCAGAGCAGATTGGGGTACTGAATCCTGTGCCAGGAGGCACTATGCACCTATATTTGGACGTTTCCTTGATTGTAATCACCTGCTAGGATCTTCAAACACTAGACTAGTCGGCTGCGCCTCACAGACCACAAATAACAGCTGCATCCTAAGTGGCACAGAGCATCTACTGACCGTAGGGAGAACCTTGGCTGGATTATTTTTTTTTTTGCCACCGTAGAACGCAGAGTTTCAAAACTTCAGCATGATTTTTTTTTTAGTAAAAGATGCATTCTGTCTAGAGTGGAGCACAGAACCTTGTACGCCTCTCTGCCTATAATGCCCTAACTTCTGAAAATCTTCACAAACTACTGGGCCAAAGTCATCCTAGTGTCTCCAGATTCTGCCAGGAGAGTGGTGCCTGGAACTTCTGGCCATGTGCAGATGTCCTCTGAGCAGACTATGCAGCAGGAGGATCATCTGTCACAGTAGAATAGCAGGGTTCGGCACCCTAACGTGCACAATCTACACCGCCATGCATGGAGAGTAAGCAACGGCAGCCGGCCATGTTCGGTCTGTCACCTGAGGTGAGGTTGTCACAAACCCCTCACAGGCCAGACTGTTGGATGTTTTACGGTTTGTGCTGTCTTTGGCCCAACAAGGTTTCGCAGTGGGCACTATTAGGTACTGGTCAGACCTTTCTGCCCTTCTTGTGTTTTCTGGACCAACCGTCCCTGTTTAAATCACCTGTTGTGAAGTTTTATAGAGACACATGTTCCCTCCGAGGCCAAATGGGATGCCAGAGTGTTATCTTAATTTGTTCCTGTTAGAAAGGCGATCCCGGGGAGGCAGAAGATGTCTGACTGGCCATCCCTAGGTCCACCTCTCTGTCGAAGTAGCCGAGCGTTACCGAGAGGCCTCCTGGGTGAGGGCCCTCTCCTAGGATCGTACAGCCGAGTAACCACAACACTACAAACGGACACCACACAAGAAGATAAGTTCTTAGGCTTTATCAGGAATAAAGGTTGCTTGTTCTTGGCGATATGTACAGGTAGATCGATGGATCTATAAAGTCTCAGAAAGAAGGGATAGGGTAGCTGGACAGTCTTAGTACGGGTGCAGAAGGGATACCCTGTGCACAGCTCTCAATCCTCGAGTCGGGGGTTCCGAGAGGTCGAGCCGCGGCAGCGCCAGCAGGACTCGACAGGTGGTCATTACGGAGGGGAGGCCGCGGCAGCGCCAGCAGGCCTCGAGGTGATTTCGGCGAAGATGGGCCGCGGCAGCGCCAGCAGGCTCTCAAGATAGTTCAACAAAGGTGGGCCGTGGCAGCGCCAGCATGCTCTCGATAGTTCAGCGAAGGTGGGCCGCGGCAGCACCAGCAGGCTCTCAAGATAGTTCAGCGAAGGTGGGCCGCGGCAGCGCCAGCAGGCTCTCAAGATGGTTCAGAGAAGGTGGGCCGCGGCAGCGCCAGCAGGCTCTCGGGGTAGTTTCCGGTTACAGGCAAATGAGTTCTTCTGGTGTCGGCCGCGACAGCGTCAGCAGGGCTTCCAGTCCAGGATACAACTGCCGTCCTACTCCGGGTCTGGCCCAGATATAGGACTGGAGTCCTTTGATGTCCGGGCCCTCCCGCCTGGGGGCCAGAGGGGCCGGGATGATGGTGTCCAGACACCCAGCAGGGGGGTGGAGCCAGCACCCAGGGAGGCCGGAGGGCGATCCATACCAGGCGTCCGGGGACGGCTGGAGGCCCATCGAAACTTCCCTCCTCTCGGATCTTGTTGAATTGCCACTCGACCACCTGGGTGGATCTTGGTGCCTCGATGTCGGGGCTTTGCTGGGGCCTGGGCCGGGGCCGAGGCCACGTGTTCGTGACGTGATGGGCCCAAGATGGAGTCGGGCGAGGCCTCGTGCTCAGGACGTGGTTTGTGACGTGATGGGCCCAAGATGGAGTCGGGCGCGGCCTCGTGCTCATAACGTGCTGGGCCCAAGATTGAGTCAGGCCGGTAGTGAGGGTCCGGGATGGTAACCGGACCGGCAGGGTTGGTGTTGGGGTGTGCAGGGTCGGGCTACAGGGGTCGCCCAAGGCTCGGCGGAGGGCCGATGTCGTCCTGGGCTCGCCATGCGGGAGGGGTAGGGCCACGCCATGAGGCCGGTTCCAACACTTCCTGACATTCCTGTTGTGTACCCCCTTTGTGCCCATGTACAGCTGCTTATTGTACCTTCTAACTCTCAAAACTCTCTCATTGTGACTACTTTTTCTGTTGCTTGAATGAGCTCTTGCCTCTCTGCAACCCCTCCACCTTTTCCCCAGACAAGTTGGTGTTTAGTTCCAGGTCGTTTTTTTTGCTGAAAATTGTGACTGTTTCACACTGGGCAATCCTTCGCCCTCCCAACGTTCATTGCTCCGCCACATTCCTCAAAAGGGGAGGAAACTTCTTTTTTTCGCTTCCAGCTGAGCTTTGAGCTTTTATATAGATCGCACCAAAGAGTATTGGGTGGACTATCCGCTTTTTGTGTGATTCTCTGGGGCAGAGAAACACAAGGCAGTGTATAGTCCTCTGAATTAAGACCTGCCACTTCCAGGAGGACTGAGGGCTTATTCCACCATGGCAAAGACTTGAGTTAGCATGCGGAGTACCTGTTCTCTTTACAATTGTCGGCTGTGACATGGGCAGCAGTTCATGTGTTAACAAAGCAGTACTGACTTGACCAACCGTTCCTAAAAGAAGGGTGTTTTTCCTTTATATCCCGCTTTGGCATAAAGGTGAGGAATCTGTGGCTAGACATTTACGCAAGAACAAGTCACTTACTTTTGGTAACGCTCTTTCTTGTGGGTACCCTATTTAACCACAGATTCCTCTCCACCCTTCCTATTCTGTGAAGTTGCCTCTAGTCTCGTTTTAACTTCTAAAATGGTCCCACATTAGAGCTCTGCACACTGATATCTCCAGTAATGTTGTGCTCCATGTCCGAAAGCGCAGAAAAAGTCCAGTGAAAAAACTTTATATGCTGCTCTGCGCCATCACTTCTTGGTCAGAATGAGGCCAACATTGAACCGCACTGCACCACTTAACAGCGGTTGGGGACGTGTGTGTGTGTCCCGTCAAGCCCTTCACCCCCACTACCACCACCAGTGTCCCAGATCTAGTCTAGAACCTGGGTAATGTTCTGAAGGTGAGGAATCTGCAGTTGGCGTATCCACCAGAGAAGGTGATGCTGAAGGTAATTATTCCCCCCCCCCCTGAAAAGTAGGTTCTTTCCTTTCTTACTGTATACACATCCTAAAAATAAAGGTATCTTTCTACAACCAGTTGGTGCTCATGTGAGCGTATAAGGTATAACTGAAGTCTGTAAACAACCTGGTAATATTTGTTTCTTTGGTTTTCCCAGAGAGATGACAATCAACCCATCCTTCAACTGGAAAAAGATTTGCACACCAAAGTGGAAGTCCTGTTACAGGAGAAGATAGACCGACAGACTGAACTGCGAACACTAATAGAAAGGAATGAACAGCTCTGTGATAGTTTGAGGACTCCTCGTTATGTCATTGATAGTCTGGCTGTTCCAAGCTTGGATGAGCTAGACCGATTCAGACGGCATGTTGTATCCCTATCAGAAGAAGAGGTACTTCTTATTTTGGAGTTAATTAGAAATCTGTCCTTGTTTAATAATCGTGCTGCATCTTTAAAAAAAAGAAAATTCTGTCTGCAGAATGCATTAATTGAAAGCCAAGATCTCACATCTGTACAAAACACTCAACACAACATACCGCAATAGGCTTTGGGTCCGCACTCTCCCACCGCCATTTGCTTTTTTGGTCCGCGCCACCCTCCATTGACTCAATCAGTCCTCTGCATTTTGCATTGTTCATTTCCCGATGCAGCTTCTAGCTAAATTGCTGATTTGACAAAAGCATCTTCGCTTTTTGTTAATAGAATTTGTTAATATTGTGTATATACAAACAGTCTTGTAGCAATTTGTCTAATGCTTAACGTGTTTGGAAGCGCAATAGTAGAGTCACTAGGCGCATTGTACCATGAGACGCGCACTGCAGGCGCATTACAATTTTATTTAAAGTATTTTCAGCATAAAACTGAAAATCTACTGACGCATACATTTATTTTTCCCTCACTGTTTTGAAAGGTTACTTAAACAGTATTTATAAGCCAGTGATTGAGAGACGGTGCCCACCTATAAAAACAATACTGTAGTTAAAGTGCAGGTTTGAAGTGCAGATGCTGTTCATATTTTTCGCTACATAAACTGTTTTCAAGATTTCCTTTTTGACATAAGCACTTCACTCTTCTGCTTCAATGCATTGCTAGTTGCTATATTTTCAACGCCTTGCACAGGCTTTTAAACGTCTTACATTCACCTGTATATTTCTTACTCTTGTACCGTGGTCCTGTTTCCAGACATAAAGCTGTGGAACAGTTAACTGAACTAATATATAACACCGCTCCAAAGTTTGAGGGTGAGGACTCTACGGTGCATATTTTAATTTTTTTTATTTTTTAAAGTTTTTATTCGATATTAAACCTTTCTACAGGTACAGTCATCGACAGTGCAAGGCATAGCAAAGTAGCACCATTGCCAAAAACGATACTTATCTCCATAGCTGAATCACTAACTCAGCCTTTTAGCCAACATCCCGAGGCGGGCAGGCGGTGCGAACCTACAGCTCTCCCAGCCGTATGCAATGATCTCTGCCTATATAGCACTATCTACGGTGCATATTTATGTTTACATTTTATAAAATGCAACCCAAGCCATTCGCTGAGGGGAGCATGGACCAAAGCTTAAACACCACTGTAAATGTAGCATTTGCTTCCATTCCTATGGCTTGCCAGACGATGGGTTGGGGGAAAAATGGAGACCGGACTCCGCCTTGGAATTCAAAGAGGGTCTTTTTGTGGAAATGCTACGGATTACTTGGTCTTTTTTTAGCACTGCAGGGAGATGGGACGTGTGAAGGGTGGAATTTAAGTTCCTCGGGTGATGACTTTCTTGGCGGGGCCTTTACTTTTGTGTCTGATTACTGCTACAGGAAGGCTGAATGACCGCCAGATGCAGGATCTTTCACTTTATCGTGCCTATGTTGTGGGTGCTTCAGATTGGAGAGAGCCCAGTGCTACGTGCTCTGAGGAACTTTATTCATACACATTCACTAAAAGTCTTTTTTTGTTTTGTTGATTAAACCGATTTTATTAATTTTAAACCACCAAAGTGGTAAAACTGAACAATTGACACACGTTCAGCACGATACAAAAGAGCAGCAAATATATAATATTATGACCCTCGCGTAGTACCTCAATTATATTTGGCAGAAGAATTTTATATCTGCTATATCTTAGAAAAGTTGACCCAACCCGTTCCCCCAAACCTGCCCTTGTTTGTGAGGAAAACCTTTGGTCTCCTAGACCACCTGTTCCTGTTGTGTGCACCAGACTACTCATCGTCGCCAACCCGACAGGATGGGAGAAGCAGGGGGCATCCGTTGAGCAGCAGTATCACATTTAGCAACCAGGAGGCCGTCCAGGAACAAACGTTCTGCACTTGGGCTTTGGAGACACAAGTATTACCAACAGGGGAAAAAGAGCGACCTCACATCCTAAAACATCCGAGATCTCGCACCACCGTAGTCCAAAAGCTTGTCACCAGAGAACAGGACCAGTCCATGTGATAGTCAGCTGGACCCAGTCCACAGCGGGGCATGAGGGGCTATGGCGTAGGCCTGCCTGATAGTCTGGCAGGGGAAAGGTATGCAGCATAGAGATATGTTTGAACCAGCTGCAATTGCATGGAGATAGTAAGCTCTTTAGGGGCCATCAAGGTATCCTGCCAATCTTCATCTGTGATGGGGCCCAGCCAACCGGGTCGTAAGTTGGTGCAGTATAGCAGGTCAATTATCAGGGTAATGGCAGATCTGTGAGATTCCACTTGGACCAAGGTTTCCCATAAGGAGGTTGGCTTCAAGTGGATTAAACTCTGGCTGAGTTTCAGGTACCAGAGCATGGAGATCATGTCTGAGCTGATGATATTTATTGAATGGGTATTTATAAGGGTGTGGGTTGCCTGGAGGTCTTGGAACAAACCTGTGTGCGACCTGGACTAGACTTACCCCAATTGAGTGATGCCAAAGAGATAGAAGGCCCTGAAGTGTAGCCACCTCCCTTAACCATGTACCATGCCAGAGAGCTGCTTCATGTGTGAGCTTGGCGTCCCACTGCATGTGTCTAAGCGCACCTCGCCAGGCTAGGAATACCGTTCTAGTTACTTGAGGAATGGAGGTAGGGGTGGGGAGCCATAGAGCAGGGCCTGTAGGAGGGGAAAGCACAAAAGGGACCAATCTAGGCAGTAAGCGGACCATTCCCTGTTAAACCAGTCATGAATAACTAGGAGGTGAGAGGCCACCTAATAAAGATAAAGGTTGGCCCCCCCAAGGTGGCTGTCATAGGGGCTTCATCTGCAGTGCCTGAAGGCAAGGTGGGGTTCGAGATCCATGCCACAGAAGAATATTGGTCGGCCCGTCCAGCGCTCAGAACAACGTATACAGCAGGTGGAGCGGTAAATTCTTGTTAATGTACAGGAACTGTGGGAGAATAAATATTTTGTATAACTATACACCCCATACCATGTAAGAGAAGGAATTGCCACTGAAGATCATAAGATTTGGCCTTGCAGACCAAGGGTCGAGTTTGATTGCCCAGATGAGTTCCTGAAGCACAGTAACCCAGATGCCCAAATATTTGAAACCGAACTGACAAAGGGGATGTTTGTCTGCCAGTCAAAACAGTTCCTAGAATAGGCCAGGGGAACCAGTACAGACTTCAAGGGATTCATTTTAAGGCCTGAGGCCACCTGCAAGCATTCCAGCAAGTGAAGACAGCGGGGACCACTCGTGGCAGGGGCCGCAAGATTCAGGAGAACGTACTCTGCATACAGAGCTGTACTGTTCTCCTGGCCAGCACTCTAGTTCCATCCCTTGACTTGGGCATCAGTTCGAACCAGTTGAGACAAAGGCTCAATTGCCAGCTAAAACGGTCTGTTATCCTTCATCCTGCCCTGATGACCAGATGGCAAGGGAAGAGCAGCTCAATCACAAACACCTGAAGTACAACATTCCTGGTTTGAGGTTTCCTTCCATCGGTTTTATGGGTAAATGAAACCATATTTAACTGTATTTACCTAGTGTGTTTATTTGGGTTCTCATGGCATACAGTGGTATTGTAACACATGCAAATCTTCATTTTACAATTTTTGCATGCTATTGCAGAAAGCCTTCACAATATTCCTAAAATCCTTTGAGGAAAAACTGACCTTAATGACTCTTTCCTTCCTTTCCATCCTCTGTATGCCCTCTCTAAGCACAGCTTACTCCATCCCAAAACATTGTATAACCCACACTAAAACTAATAACGGAACACTCTACGGTTAGTCTTTTGTATTTGATACAAGCTGCCTAATTTCCTATACTCCTTAACTCTTACACTCCTAGACAAAACTGCTGAGGGTCATAACCATCACCCAGTAGTTTACTATTCCACAGCAATAAACAGCCCATTACCATCTGAACAGCGTGGAATAATGGAAGAGATCCGCCACATAACAGCTGCTTAGGGGAGAACTCTAATTTAGTCCATCGCTGCTGGTCCGTACTAGGTACTACGGCCACTTAGCATCTCACAATGACAGTCCGATTTGGGACGATATTAACTAACTCCATCTGGCAGATCTCCCCACCACTTCTCCCTCTATCCAATGCCTGCTCAGGACCATAAACTTTAAATAAAATATCTCACAATGGACAGCCCAGTGCAGTAACCAGCTGAGTGTTCTGTGAACATGAGCAATACCAAAAAGGAACCCGCAGAGGTGCTCAAAGCTGCCAGCTTTCAAAACAAGCATTTGCAATGCAATAGGTCTCGCATTAGGAAAGTTTGAGCTATTGGTATTGTAAATGACAAATTTTGTATTTATGTGTTGGTTTTGAAAATAGCAAAATTAATAGCTTTGTCATTTACAATGCCAATAGCTATAACTTTTGCAAATGTGACACCTATAGCATTTGTAATGCAACATGTTTTGCATTTACGTGACTTAGCTGTATTGATATTACAAATAACAATAGCATTTTTTTTATAATTAATACTTAAATAAAAGTTATTGTAATGTTTAATGGCAATACCCTAAACTTTTGTAAATAACTTTTGTGAAGATTATGTTCAGTGTATTTTATTGTGACGAAAATCCAAGACCAGAAGTGAAATATTAACATCTTTTTGTGACATTTGTAATAAAGCTTGAAACATTGAGAGAACATATTTGAACCAGTTGTTGTTGAATGGTTGTGCAGCAGAGCCCCCCTCCTTAAAAAACAACAAATAAGGCAACAGTCTACCACAATTAATCAACAGTGGTAGAAGCTTAAAAGCAGCAACTCAAACAATGGGAACAGCCCAAACACAAGCATTTGCAATGCAATCAGTCTCGCCTTTGGGACCTTATTAGTATTTATCCATGCTGCACATTATCCTGGGTGCGGCAACCACCGGCTCAAATTAAGCAGAGGGGGAGGGGAGCAACAAGGGAGGGATGAGAAGCCTGGAGGGAGAAGGAAATGACGAGAGGCCTGGAGGGAGAAGAGAGTAGCATGGGAGGACAAGCAGCATGGGAGGACAAGAAGCCTGGAGGGAGAGGGGAGCAACAAGAGAGGGATGAGAAGCCTGGAGGGAGAGACGAGCAACAAGAGAGGGACCAGCGGCTTGGAGGGAGACGGGAGGGACGAGAGGCCTGGAGGGAGTGGAGAGCTGCAGAGGGGGGACAAGAGGCCTGGAGTGAGAAGAGAGCAGCAGGGGAGGATGAGAAGCCTGGAGGGAGAAGGGAGCAACGAGTGAGCGACAAGAAGCCTGGATCGAGAGGAGTGCAACGAGGGAGGGACGAGAGGCCTGGAGGAAGAGAGGAGCAGAGAAGGGACGTGAGGCCTAGAGGAGGAAGAGAGCAGCATGAGAGGACAAGAAACCTGGAGAGAGAGTGGAGCAGCGAGGGTGGAACGAGAAGCCTGAAAGGAGAGGGGGGCAATGAGGGAGGGACAAGGTGCCTGGAAGGAGAGAGGAGAAGTGGGGTAAGAGAGGGCTACCGAGCAAGCGTTTGTGAAAGATAAAGCGCGCTGTTGATGAATTGGTCATTGAGCTGAGACAGGAAAATGCTCATTAAAAGTGACGGCAAAGGGCGCCAAAGGATTAAAAATAACAAGCAGTGATGGAGGGTGGGGCGCAGGATAATTTCTCTAAAGAAGATTTAAGGGCTACAGACCTGAAAATGAACCACAGCATTTTTACTGCATGTTTACGATCGGTGCACACAAGGCAATGTGGAAATCTACCACCAAATCCGTTCCAGTTTATGCTATTGTTTCTTTAGCTGGTGCCACGTCCTCTCCGATGCAGAGAAGGCGGTGAGAACGTATTGGGCCTGCAGTGCGACTGCCTTAATAAATCCCAGTGCTCTACATTACGAGGTGGTGGTGGGGGTAGGGGACTGCACGGGGATGTTAAGTGGCAGGTTGGGGCAATGAGAACGATTAACAAGACGTCAGCGTTTAGTTGCGTCGGCCGCGAAATGGATCCAAAAAAACCAAGCTGGAGCCAGCTCGGGCGCAGCACGTCTTCCGGAGACGTGCACGTTCACAGAGCACAATCGGCTCGGGCACAGGCCAATAGCCGCTCGTGCACAGCTCTGTACTCCCTTGGCTGTGAGCACGGTGACTGTAATACTCGCTGCGGCAGCGCTTCGCGCTGCTACCGGCAGCGAGCCCTAAAAACAAACTGTGTGCCATTCTCTAACACTTCATCCTCCTTAACACTGCTAAGCGACGCGTCCCATCACATAACTGCACCTCAGTGGTCCTCGAGCCCAATATGGAAACACTCCCCACATAGTATCAAAACAAAGACCACATCCTTCCAAGCACACATCTTACATGGTTTACCGTGCTGCCCCATGTAGCGGTAGTAAGCGATATAGAAATGTTGGAATACGATGGGAATTTTAGTATTTGAAGGCACAGCTTTCACATGGCCTCACAGAGCAAAAAATAATCTGTCCTAGCATGTAGCACTCGTTGGATTAAAAGGGGAATCCTCTCTTTTAATGTGTCTGCTGTGATGATTCCAAGTGAGCCCTGCTGCCATTTTCAATGAGCATTTCTTAAGACACTATTTTTTTTATTTATTTTTAAGTTTTTGTGTCTTACCGTGAGGTTTGCTCCTAGGCCCACATTGCCTCCATTCAGAGTACTCTGCAGTATCTCTGCTGTTTGCGGACCTACTGTTTTTAGGTCTTGCCTGAGCCAGCATGCATGCGCTGTTCTACGAGGCTTCTAGTAATCATTTTCAACTCAGACTTTTTGTGCTTCATCTTTTTTTGCTCACAGGCTATTGGCCTTTGCGTGCGTCTTTCTAAGAAAGGCAGCACACAGTTGCCCAGGCAGGTGCATGTACCACTTTATCTCTCCCCTGGCCTAGGGAGCTCTGGAGCGAGCAGCAGCGCGTGGGTGCCAGCTGCATACCTCACATTTCTTTCGTGACAGCGCTTGTTCTGCATGAGTGTTTGTGGCTGTTCAGGTGTATTGTATCTCAGCATGTGCCTCGCCTGCTTTGCTTCTGTATGGGTTGTAACGCAAAATCGTTCGCTCTCCTCTCGGTCTTCCGTTCTCCTCCCAAAGACATTCCAAATCTCATATTCATAAATATGATGTTCAATGCCCGCATTAAAAAAATCTGAGGGTAAAATGCAGCAATGCACCAATCTTAAACTAATTACTCTTGTGGTAGCTTCTAAATGTCATTAAGCATGAACGCTAACTTATTCTCAAATTCTGCCACCTGCAGGATAAAATAGCTCAACGCATAGCCCAGCAGAGAGCGGAGCATTTCCATGAACCTGAGGTTCCGGGTTTTTAGGGACCCGGTGGTGCCAGGGGATAACACCCGAAGACCTCTGAGTTCTCCCTTGTTCCGGACCACAGAAACACGGAGTCTTCTAGTCGCAGTCAGAGATCAAGTTTTATTGGTAGCTACCAAGTAACACGTGTCCCAGAAGTACACCACACGGGGAGTATATTCTCGGGAGACTGTTCGTATTTACAGAACCTGCCTTCTCCTTATATACAGAAATAATAGCTGCAAGCAAGAATTCTTGAGTTTATGATATGGCTGTAAACATATTTCTACAACAATACAAAGAGCGAAGTCATGTAAGCAAGCCCACATTTTAGATGTGGGCTTGCTTAATTTTAGATTACCCAGCCAGACCCGGAACTCCCATCAGATATCAATGAAACACCAATAAAGGAAGGCACCACCCAGTCATAAAACTGGCCATAAACAAGGAATATGGGCAGGTGCATGTTTGTAGAAAGCATGGTCTGTATGTAGTGAATGGTTTGAGGAATGTTATGTATTGATGCTATCGTATTCGGCCACTGGGCGAGGAGCTGCCCAAACAGGTTTGGCTAAAGGCAATGGAGTCAGTTGGGACAGGTCAGGGGGAAGTCAGGGAAGGAGGACGTGTCCTTTTAGATCAAGCTCGACCTTTAATTGACTTATGAGGGCAAGACGTAAGATGGATGCCGTTTACAAAATGGAGTCCAAGGGGTCGGGACGGAAACTACGATCTAGGGGTGTTGGCAACCCTCGATTATGACGCAAATGCATAGGGATGATGTCCTAATCATTATCGGTTCGTTGACACCAAATTCGTCATGGTACGTTGACATTTTGTGACACGGGTATTGGACCTCGATATAGGGATAACAATAGGGTCCAGATTTTCAGAACCACAGACCCTCCTTTTGCCCTTATGTAAGGCAATAACTCATGTTAATCTGAGTCCAAATCTGTATGAAGGAATTCGTGGAGATGCTGCTGTAACATCATTCTGTTGCTCAGTTCGTCCCTTGACACAGGCTTCCGTACACATGAAGTAGCACAGAGGCCACAGAGTGCAGGAGCGCACTGTACACACAGGCAGAACATAAACAGAAGTGCTAAGATCATCCCAATGAAGATCAGTGTTTTCCATCCCCAGGCAGTGATCAGTCCCCAGAACCACCCTAGCAAGGACCAATCCCCTTTTTCTACGTGAAGGGAACCAGATATTTCGTGTAGCTTAGAGATGGCCTGGTCGGTGCATTATCAGGGATGAAAATGCAACAACTAGATTGGATCACTCTACACACACCACCACGATCGGCGAGTATGATATCTAGGGCAACTTGGTTCTGAAGGGTCATAAGTCGATCCGACTGAAGCTCGGTCGTCAAATTGCCAAGGGCTCCGGCCGTTGTAATCACGGCGGATTCGACTATCCTTGATAACTGGCGAATATTCCTGCTGTTCACCATAGGCCCCCAAAATGGCAGAAAACCCTTTGCGAAGTCAGCGAATTCCTGACCCGCGGTGTCGTCGTTACTCACGACACCTCTAGCTGTCCTTGTCCGATGGTAATCTGCTCGGGCCGTGTAGGTGGGAGGCAGCAGAAATTAGATGAAACACGTGCCTGAGAAGTCAGGGGGCAACCATGTATAGGCTTGGTCGTGGCAGACGAAATACATGCCTTTGGCTGCTAAGAGAATAGGGGAAGTTCGGGAAGCGAACACATAAGTTTCAGTGCATATGCTCTTTCCTAATTGTGCTTTGGGATCCCTACCAATACCTTGTAAACATAAGTGACCTCGGTGGGGTACTATCCAAACTGGGCGGGATTTCTTCGCCGTCTGGCTCTTACTCAGGTAAACCCCATATTTAGTTACGTTCCAACGAGTGTATGGAGTGAGTTCATCTTTGGGGATCGTTAGATATGTGTCGAACTCCCTACTCATATTTCTTATTCCTGCTACTAGTGCCTTGTTACTGGAATCGCTCTCAGTGGAACGGGTCGGGTATGGTTCTAGGGCGAATAGGAACATGGTCTGGAAAGCCCACAGAGAACCATAATAACTGAATGGCAGGATGAAGTATGGGATACCCTTATCAGTCGTGTGCGGCATGAGTCCGCATATCCAACAGTTTGATGTGTTCATTATGGACTGGTGTTGGTGTAGGAGTTGGATAAACGAGTTATTTACAAATTCAAGTCTTCTGGCAGACTCGTGTTCAGGTAGAGGGTGAAAGGAGTGTGTAGAGAGAGTGGGAGGAGGCGCTGGCCGGGTGTCATTTGGGAACAAGGAAACTTGAAATACGAATAGAGCATAACCAGTCAAGAACATCACTATGCTACACAGCATTAAAACACATATTATTAAAAATCTTCTTCTGGACAGTATTGCACACAATTGTCTTTCAAAGTTAGGGAATCTGGCAGGTCTCTCTACCCTTGGAAACTCCATCCTCTACTTGCTGCCCGCGGTGGTAGGTTGATTCTGCCAGGGAGTGCGCTCCGTTCAGTCCAGGGTAACTCCCTCGGACCAACCAGAACCGTTGACCTAAACTTCCCCGGTTGCACTCCCCAGATTTCAACCGCGACCCTAGCAGCGGAACCGGATGGCGGTTCGAAAATCAAAAATGAGCTAGTTCCCTGGGACGAGAGAGCTGAAAAAATCAAAAATAGTTCTTAGGGGAAAGGAAATCGGATTAGTTTGCACTTTTATTAGTCTCTGGGGCTAGATCTTAGGTTGTACCGTCGTTTCCCAGGTACGGTAGTGTCTTCAAACAATGTCTCAGGTTCGGTAGTGTCCAACTGCATAGACGGTGACACAAGTCCTTGTAAAATACGATCACTCTCCTTTTCGGTACCAGTCTCTTTTAAACGTGCATTGCTGAAAGGGATGAAACGAGGTATGGATTCTGTTTCTGAGTCGGCAAGTCCTTCATTGACCCACCGGTCGTATGGAAGGGGCAGAGGGACCCGTTTACAATGGGTCCCATGCACCCAGTTCTTTTTGCCTTCCACCCGAACAGCTGATCTCGTGGAAAGAAGTACCAGGTATGGTCCGGTCCACCTCGGCTGTCCGTTGTTTGTGCGCTGGAAATTCCGCACCAGGACCCACGTGCCGGGTTTGATGGTGTGCCCTGGATCGTCAGAGGCTGGCGGAGAGGAACTGTGAACCTGTTGGTGTAAAACACGCAATTTAGCTGTCAATTCGCACAAATAGTCAAGCAGTACGGGGTGTTCTATTTCGCTGAGTTTCTTTGGTCTTGGCACGCCCCAGACGTTGGCTGGGTGGCCAAACACTATCTCGTGAGGGCTAAGTCCTAATCTGGAATGGACAGTCATCCTAGTTGACAAGAGTGCTAGGGGCAAGGCGTCAGGCCATTTAAGACCTGTACTGGCTTGGATCTTGGCTAGCTTGAGTTTCAACGTGCCATTGTAGCACTCTACTAATCCAGCTGATTGGGGGTGATTTGCAGCGTGGAACTTCTGGTGTATGCCTAGACACTCACACACTCTCTTCATCACGCGTCCTACGAATTCACTTCCATTATCACTCCAGACAATTCTAGGCATACCGAATCTAGGGAAGAACTCTTTGACAAGGGCTTTGGCAGTTGTCAAGGCGGTATTGTCCTTAAGGGGGTATGCTTCCACCCACCTGGAAAAGGCGCAAACAACAACGAGCACATACTTTAGATTGTTGCACCTCTCCATGTGGATGAAATCGAGCTGCAAAACCTCAAACGGATATGTTGGAGGCGCAAAATGACCAGCTGGAGTTGGGGTTCCCCTACCGGGATTGTGTTTTAGACATACCATACAGTTTCTGACCACATTCTCTGCATATTTTGGGATATTGCTATTCTGCCATACTGGGGCCAATAGTTTACATATTCCTTTCGAACTGATGTGCGCAATGCCGTGAGCCATCGTTACTACTGCAAGTACGTATGCATTAGGTAATAGCCATCGCTGGTGTTCCGACAATTCGACCCAACAACCATTCGCATCTAGTCTACCCTTACTTTCTCTCCACTCGTTCAACTCTTTCTCAGTTGCCTCGGCTTGTATAGATTTCACGCTTTCAATGGTGTCCTCACACATTCCCACATCAGCAATCCATCTAGCGGGACCCGCAACATACATCCGACTCATTGTGTTCCTTGCAGTCTCTTTCGCAACCTCGTCTGCAAATGCATTCCCGCGGCCAACATCGTCTTGAATCTTTTTGTGTGCACTGCATTTCATAATGGCAACTTGTAGTGGCAAGGTCAGTGACTCAAGGAGCTCATTAACTAGCTGTCCATGTTGTATCTTTGCACCGTGTGATGTAAGGAAACCACGTTCGCGCCACAATCTCCCAAAACTGTGAGCCACACCAAAGGCGTATTGGCTGTCAGTGTACACATTCACTCGCTTTCCTTTTGCTAACACACATGCTCTGGTAAGTGCAATAAGTTCTGCAGCTTGTGCAGAATTGTGGGAAATACGCGCGGTCTCTATAATGGTGTGTAATGTTGTTACGGCATATGCTGCAGTCGTATCACCATTCGGCAACTTGAAACATGAACCATCAACCCATAAAGTATCATTGCATTCAGGAAGGAGTGTCCTGTAAGTCTACTCTCCCTTTTGTCTCTTCTTCTGTCCTAAAGCAGCAGTCATGTTTATCAATCTCGTCTGTTTCTGTCGGGATGGGTAATAGCGTAGCGGGGTTGAGTGTATCACACCTCTTTATGTGGATGTGACTCGCTAGCAGTGTAAGTTCGTAACTGGATAGTCGAGCGCTAGTAAGATGTTGTGTCTTCGTCCTGTTTAGCAAAATGTCTACTGCATGCGGAACCATAACGATCAGAGTATTATTCATGACTAATCCAGCAGACTGTCGAATGCAGACAGCTTCTGCGGCGGTAGCCCTCAGACAACTTGGTAGGGCTTTAGCCACAGGATCTAGAGTTGCCGAAAAATACGTGCATGGGCGCTGTTTGTCCCCAAAGTGTTGTGTTAGGACTGATAATGCACAACCTTCCTTCTCATGGACGTATAATGTAAAAGGCTTACTGTAGTTGGGGTTTTCTCAACACAGGAGCCGAACACAATGCATCACGCAACTCGTGGAAACTCGTCTGACAATCTTCAGACCAGGGCATAGGATTGGGCGTGTCTTTACAGAGTAGTGCCAGCAAGGGTTTAGCTAGTAGTGAGAAATTCGGTATCCATTGTCTACAGTACAATGTAATGCCCAAGAAGGCTCAAACCTCTGTGTCCTTGGGGCACTCAGCTCTGCTATTGCCTGTATTCTTTCTGGTGTCAGTCTCCTTCCCTCCTTCGATAAGATGTGACCTAGGTAGGTTACTTCTTGTCGACAAAATTGTAGTTTGGAAAGAGACTTTGTGCTTCATGTCACACAAGTGACGCAATAATGACAATGTAGCTCGCTTGCAAATCTCTTCAGTGTCTGCGGCGATCAGCAGATCGTCGACATACTGAATCAGAGTTGAACCATCTGGTAGAATAATCGTGTCCAGTTGTGTTTTCAGGGCCTGACTGAATATTGATGGGCTTTCGCAGTAGCCTTGAGGAGCGCACTTGAAGCGGAAGCTTCGTCCTCCTAAATTGAAGCCGAAAATATCTCTACTCTCCTCAGCAATCGGGATGCTGAAGAAAGCGTTCTTCAGATAAATCACCGAAAACCAAGCGGCTGAAGCTGGAACCATTGTCAATAAAGCAGTAATGTCGGGGACAACTGGAAACTGTGGGATAACTACCTTATTCACTTCTCTGAGGTCGATCACGAACCTGTACACAGGCGGTTGTGAAGGATCAGTACGTTTTTAAGACGGGCAAAACTGGACTGTTACAAACATTACCTGTTTCTTCAATGACGTCTTTACCAATCGGGTCATAAACAATCGTCAATAACGCCTTTTCACATTCACCAGATATCTTATATTGGGGAATACGTGGCAACCTAACGTTGGCTTTCAATGTTATGACATATGGTGCTATCTCTAAACGACCTACATCATTAGAACCATTAGCCCAGAGTACATCAGGAAGTGATAACAATTCAGTTGGAATATTTTCCTTTGACAAATACATTGGAGAAATGACCTTCTTACCTAAAGTAAGTTGTACTCCCAAGGGGGAACAGTACAAAGTCGCATATAACCTCTTTAGTAAATCCAAACCTAACAAATTTTCACCACAACCTGTTGTAAGAATGAGGGGTGCTTCTAATTCGCATGGTCCAACAGAAAGCGATATAGGACTAGAGATCGGGTTTCTAACAGGGGCGCCAGAGAAACCTACTGAGACATTCATTTCGCCAGACAAAGGTGCGCCAGGAAGTTTCGAGTGCATAATAGAACTTTTTGTAGCACCAGTATCCAGCAGAAATGGCTCTGACACTCCTGAGGTAATTACCTTGACATAAGGTCCATTCTGATCTACTGGAACTGAAACAACTCCCTCTTTGTCCATGGCTGTCCTAGCAATCATTACCCTCATTTTCGTGTTCGGTGTAATAGTCGTCAGCATAGTACTGGGCTGACTTGGACGATGCATTATTCTGTTGGTCAAAGCTGTTCATGGAATTCTGAGGCGGAAAAGAAGTTGTATTCTGAGTGAAATTTCCACCGCCCCTACCTCTAGGGGCATGCTGAACACCTCTTCCCCTTACACCTGACGAACCGTTTAAACGTTGCGCAAGAGCCGGACAATTACCTTTAAAATGACCCTCTTCCTTGCAATACGCACATTGATTCGGGCCATACTTGCACGTTTCTCAAATACTGCTGTTGTGGTTGATAATTGGGCTGACTAGCCGTGCGAGGTGGATAGGCCTGCTGGAGAAGAACCTTAGTTTTCAAATCTTTCGTCTTTTTATCTGCCTTATCTAGCTCGTCTTTACGCCTATTTTCATAGTACTGGGCTGTAGCTAAAATCTGTGCTGACGTAGAGACAGCCCAAGCACTCTCTGAATCTTTCAGTTTATTACATAGTTCAGGAAGCAGATTATGTACGAACTTGTCTACAAACAATCTTTGGCCACCCTCGGTAGCCATATCTTGACCACTATGATCGGTGAAAGTTTCCTCAAATCTTGTGAAAAAGTCAGACACATTCTCATCTTTCTTTTGCTTACACGCGGATAGCTTGTCCCAGTTTACGCGTACTTTAGGCATTATTGTTTTAATGTATGCTATAATCCTACCGGGAAGTTCAGCTATTAACGGCTCAGGTTTAAAACCACCGACTTGTCTAGCATCTGTAGTCGCAATGTTCGCCCACGAGTCACCTAGTTCCTGATCGTGATCCGTATGACGGATTTTGCTCCATAAAGGATGTGGAACAACGTTCCCAAACAACATGTCTACATCCGCTAAATTCATTATACATGAGCTTGCAGTTTGCGATAACTCCTTATAATACCCAGTCGGGTTTTTACGAGGGTCAGGTAGTGACTGCTTGAGTGCTAACACTTCCGATCTTTTCCAGGGGACATGTACCCATACACGCTGGAAATGAGGCAGAATTGGCGGTACTGCATTCGCATCACCTTCCCTCCAAACCGGAGGAACCTCTCTCATGGGGTACTGTCTCGCTCTTTTCCTACTAGACGTGCCGCATTCAGATGATGACCCAGAATTACCACCCGTACTTCGATATGATAATAATATCCCAACTGCTTTTTCGACATCGGGACCTACGATCATGCCTTCCCCAAATTTAAATCGTACATTACACAACTCTCGAGCATTGCTCTCTTGACCATTATCTTCCAAATCCTCACACAGAAAAACACACATCTGCTCAAAAATATATCTTTGCGTCGGTTCATCCCATTGACGAAAGACGTTCATGACAGACTCTACATCATATCTCGCTGTATCCGATGCCCAATTCCGTGCTAACTTATTCAATGATTCCCTTTCTTGTTAATCAGGCATTTGGCTTCGTAATTGTCTTTGTCCCGTATTAGGGGTCGTTTTAGGCGACCGAAAAAGTGGTGAAGGAATGTTAGTAACAATGCTGGCCATTTTATGTCAGACGAAAGGTGAAAGCGGAGGAATAACTGGTGGCAGAACAGTCACGCAAAGCAGAAACAGAAGCATTCGTAGAGCGAGTATCAGAAGAAATAGAAGGTGTGCTAAGCGAAGTTGTAGGAGGAACAGTAGGAGAAGTAGATGTGATCGGTGAGCCTTGAGGAGGCTGCACCGGAGAAATAGAAGCCAGCTGAAGAGCAGCTGGTGAGTGCTGTAAAGGAGCTGGCATAACAGCTATCAGAGGTGCAACTAAAGGTTGCGGAGGTGCTGTGGCATTTTGTGCTTAGGGTGGTGGCGAATTTAGCAAATGTGCCATTAATGGATCTTTTTCACGCTCTTTTACTGTTTCTCGCTGAAGAGATGGTAAAACAGGATAGCATTTATCTATTGCCATTTTACGTTGCCTGTGCAACTGCTCACTTATTTGATCTTCATTGTCTTTACATTTTATCGCGGCTTGCATTACTGAAATACCTCTTTCTCTCTTATTTTTCTTTTCTAATTTAAATTCCTTTTGTTTGGCCTCTTTACGCCATAAGCGGAAAGAGTCAAACATCGCCGGCCGGGCTTTCTTCTTGAACAATTTGACCTCTAGGTTATCTAAAATTTCTGAGTCAAAACTACCATATTGAGGCCACTTTAAAACACCATCCTTACGGGTGTATTTTATCCACACTTCATTATATGTGATAGGACCTACGCCGTGTTTTACATAGAGCTCATACGTTGGAGTTCCAATCGGAGGAACCGGACAAGAATCCTCTAATCGGGAGACCTTACTATAACCAAGACAAAACAAGTTTCCAAGTCTGCTAAAACCAGGCATCTTCGCTCACTAGTCTAGCTTCAAACTTCAAAGGATTATCTATTACGATATTTCTCATGAAAACACGAGTCCTTCGGCTTTGGGGCTTGCAAGTACCAAATCAAGTCTTATCTCAAGGATACCAAAAACTAAGGACAAACTAAGGACTGGGAGACGCTCCACTTATACTTAACTGAAGTATTTGAAGATCGTTGATGTTGCTAGAAGACTCGTCTATCGTTTCGCTCTACCAAGGATCACTGGGTCCAAAACAAGGCGATAGTCAGGGCAGCAGTCCTTCGTAGCCGTCGGGACGCGGGGAACCTCGCAGCAAAGACCTTCGGAACCACGTCGACATACAGGGGTCGCTGAAGTGGCTGGCCGTCCTCTGGAATTTTCACACGAAGCTCCTCACGAACATCTGGCCTGGACCGTCGCCGCTTGATACCGCCCCGAGATGGGCACCAATTGAGGTTCCGGGTTTTTAGGGACCCGGTGGTGCCAGGGGATAACACCCGAAGACCTCTGAGTTCTCCCTTGTTCCGGACCACAGAAACACTGAGTCTTCTAGTCGCAGTCAGAGATCAAGTTTTATTGGTAGCTACCAAGTAACACGTGTCCCAGAAGTACACCACACGGGGAGTATATTCTCGGGAGACTGTTCGTATTTACAGAACCAGCCTTCTCCTTATATACAGAAATAATAGCTGCAAGCAAGAATTCTTGAGTTTATGATATGGCTGTAAACATATTTCTACAACAATACAAAGAGCGAAGTCATGTAAGCAAGCCCACATTTTAGATGTCCAGTTCGTGATAGATTACCCAGCCAGACCTGGAACTCCCATCAGATATCAATGAAACACCAATAAAGGAAGGCACCACCCAGTCATAAAACTGGCCATAAACCAGGAATATGGGCAGGTGCATGTTTGTAGAAAGCATGGTCTGTATGTAGTGAATGGTTTGAGGAATGTTATGTATTGATGCTATCGTATTCGGCCACTGGGCGAGGAGCTGCCCAAACAGGTTTGGCTAAAGGCAATGGAGTCAGTTGGGACAGGTCAGAGGGAAGTCAGGGAAGGAGGACGTGTCCTTTTAGATCAAGCTCGACCTTTAATTGACTTCTCATGAGGGCAAGACGTAAGATGGATGCCGTTTACAAAATGGAGTCCAAGGGGTCGGGACGGAAACTACGATCTAGGGGTGTTGGCAACCCTCAATTATGACGCAAATGCATAGGGATGATGTCCTAATCATTATCGGTTAGTTGACACCAAATTCGTCATGGTACGTTGACATTTTGTGACACGGGTATTGGACCTCGATATAGGGATAACAATAGGGTCCAGATTTTCAGAACCACAAACCTTGGGCGCTCGTTATCTATCCTCTGCACAGAGCTTGGCTTGGTGATTTATAGAAATCTTTTTCTGCCACTACGAATTTCAAAAGCCGTAGTATCTGGTATTCAGTGAGGAGGGCGGGGCTGGATAGCAGTAAATCTAAACTATTTAGTTAGAATATAGTCAGTCCATTCCGTCAGTTTTTAAGTGGTTCAAACTATCCATGTTTACAGATACTCCGTGTAGCCTTTACAACAACTTGTCATCTGAAGTTGCACTAAATTTTCTTCTCCCCCTTTCCTCAGCCTGAGCTGAGGGGCCAGTGAGTGAATGAGCATGGAGCGGAGGTCCCTTGAATAGACTTGCAATAGGTGGTGAAGGTCTGCACTGTTGCATCATCCAGACCCTACAATAATAAAAGTGGTGAAAAATGAATCCGTTTGCAGAATGTGCGGTGCAAAATGTTGCACGATGAGCCATGTTTTATATGAGGGACTGATGGCAATTGTTTCCTAAACAGGCGGGAAAACGCTGCTGTTCGAATCTGCTCATTATTGTATTTCCTTAGTACATTACGTGGCTTACCTTTATATCATTTCTGACCGTCAGTTAATATTGTAAATCTGCCCATTCATAGACTAGCATTCACTCCTGTGATGCACTGCCCCCCCGCCTCACGCCAGAGCGTCAATCTGGGTGGATCATGGGCGGGGCAGCAGCAGCACCCCTCGAGCATGCACGGTGTCTCTCTCGCCAGGCTGCCCCTGGGCCCGCAGGGGCTCCGGGGTGCTGGCGGGAAGTTGCGGGGGAGACTACTTGTTTTGTGGCCCCCGTGGTGGTTAGTAGTGCTTGGGTGCTACCCCTCTCTGTGTTGGTGGGGATGGCGGACAGGACCACAGGGTTTGCAGCCCACGCGGCGATGGGCCCGGTCCGCAGGGACATTGCGCACTGGGCCTATAGAGCGCATCACCCGGCAGCAGCGCCCACTTTGCCACGACATAGGAGGCAGATAGGATCGTCCGGGCCTCCCGTAATCTCGCCCGATGTTAGCTACTGCCGCGGGATGGCGTGTCTATGGATGTAAGAGGCGGGAGGTGCTGCATCTTACCCCGGCCCTCTGGGGGCTAATATAATCTGTGCCGCCCCCCCCTTGACACAGCATAGAGGGGGTTTATCTACCCAGAGTACCGTCGGTTGTGGAGGGGGGTGGACAGGGGGGCACCTGAATCGCCAACTCCCCTTGCGCACTGCTGAGTCCTTGGCTCCCCCTAACCCCCGTATGGCGGCAAGTTCTGGTTTCGGCAAGGGCCCCCGCAGGATGGTGTAAGAGGCAGGAGGTGCTGCATGGTGACTGGGGCACAGCACCCTGATGCTGTCTCCAGGAAGGAAAACCCTGGTACCGACGAAGGCAATGGCAACTCAGCGGGCGCGCGAGCCAGCAGCCGTGCCGATGTCCACCCTCATTGGGCCGTACAATAATGTAAATCCCCCGATAGAGATCTTTGATCAGGGTCAAGCCCCGCTACCCGTACCTGGATGGCGGCGCACTAGACAGGCAGGCTTGATTCCCCCTGACCTGCTCCCCATGTCCAACATGCGCGCCCCCTCGGGGGGGGCCACCTCTATAACTGTGCCAGCTCCCCCGGGCCCCGCTTCTGACACGTGGGGGGTGGGGGGCGATCGTCTATGCCGGCTTATTCAGCTCTGGTCCCCGGCCTGCAGGGGCCACATGGTAGGCCGGCTTCTCCAGCATCTGTCCAGGCTGCGGGGGTCATCTTGGCCCGGCATCTCCCTCGCCCCCAAGGGAACACTGGAACCAGGTCCAGGCTCCCTCGCAAATTAACTCAGCCTGCGAGGTCCATTTGCAGTTGCGCCGGCCACAGACTCCTCCGGGATCGCGATCGTCTCTGTTCTCACCCCCCCTCTTCAGGAAAGGCACGCATAAGACCTTTGCCTACAGCCCCCCTCCGATGTTCCGGGGCAGCAAGGGCAAGACTGAGGCATCAGGAGGAGGAGAGGGGGGCTGAGCAAGCCCCACTTTTACGCCCCCTCCTTCCTGTGGGTGTTGGGGAGCTGCGGAGACTAACGGGAGCTGGGGGGGGGCAGTCTTTCTCGTGGGCGCTTTCCACTCGGTGCAGGGCCCCGTTGGGTGAGCTGCACCATGAAACTGGCAGCATAATGAATGCGGGCTCGGCGGGGCTGTGTGCGGCGGGAGTTTCAATTGCGGTTTCTGAGTTAAATTAGAGGCAATGGTACTTTCTCTTGGAAATGTTGCGAGCAAGGCAAATTGGCAGGGTGCGTCCCCTATTGGTAGCATAGGGTCAGTTAAATGTTTGAGTGTATTCTTAACACATACCTTGCTCGCTTATTTATCAGAAAGGAAAGACTCGACACAAGGCTGCGCCGGATTATATTCTCGTAGCGGCCTCGCTGGATTCTGGGGGAAGCTACTGGAAGCCAGGAAGCAAATTCCTTGCGCAGGCATGGGTCCTTATGTGTCCTGGGGGTGGGCAGAGGAGCACAGCACCGGAGCTACATGGGGGCAGAGTGTGGGCCTGATTAAAGCGGATGATTGGGCAGCCCTTAAAATTGATTTGCGACTAGTAGCGCGCCCCTGCAGCCAAAGAACAGCTAGGTTTCCCGGGCACAATATTAATCTAATAAAGGGTGTTGTGTTCTCCTGTGCTCTGGCGATCCTAAATTAGCTGGGGAACCATAAGCCTATCCGGGCTTGGTAAGACTCCTGAGCTCCTCTTACAGGGTAAATGGAACCTGGACAGGGAAGGGCGTGTTTATTTTTCATTGCAGTGTAACATTATTGTATTAAGGAACAACATTGAATGCGGGGTTTCTTTGAGGGGGATACACAGGCAGCGCCCTGCTCGCAAGTCTGGTGGGCCTGCTCCTTCGTGTCACAACAAAGGATGGGACATGCAGGCAATAACAGGGTAGTAAGGTATACAATGCATGGACATACTTAACATATGGTTACTTTCAGGGCCTGGTCTTATAATCTCGCTTTGCCTTGAAAGAACTGGCTGTCGTTCCCAGGACAAGGGCACTAGGACCCTGGGACAGGACAGAGGCGAGGACACCGGACACCACATCCGGTCAGGGGGTGGGGACAGGGACACTCGGCTGCTGGACCTCGAGGCAAGAGGTCGTGATCTGTACACACTGTGACTGCAACAATAAAGAAGTACCTGGTAACCAACACCGTGTTCTGTGTGGCTTCCTGGGTCGGGAAACACGACAACTGGCGACGAGGCTGGATCGAGATCCACCGTTGTGCAGAAATCGCGATTTTAAACCAGGAGCCCACCCTGGATCGCATCGTGACAAGACAGGTGCCACCAACAGAAGCGCAGCGACGCGGGAGCCCACCCCGACCGCGGCGAGAGGAAGACCAAGTGACCCGGTAAGCGCTGTAGAGAGAGCGCGAACTTTAAAGAAATTGGCGTGAGCTCTCGCGAGTCTCTCGGTGGCCATTTTTGGGTCAGGCGCGAGGGCCAATCCGCAAGCAGAAAAGTCGGGCGGCCATTTTAAAGTCAGGAAAAAGTCGAAAAAGGTGCCGATTGGACGGAAAAAAGAATAAATAAAGCACAGGCAAAGACAAAGCGGAAATAAAGGCTAAACAAAGGAAAAGAGAAAATAAGGACAAACAAGAGAAAATAAAGAATCTGGAAGGGGGAAGAACAAATTCATACAAGAGGGTCAAGGTAAAAAGGCAGGAGGCCAGGCAAAGACAAGGAATCTGAAATAAAGGCCAAACAAAGGAGAGAAAAGGAAAAGAAAGGAAAATAAGGACAAACAAGAGAAAATAAAGGATCTGTAAGGGGGAAGAACAAATTAAAACAAGAGAAGGTCAAAGGAAATGGAAGGCCAATTTTGAAAAGGAGCTGAAAGTGCCGAATATGAGCTAAGAGTTGAGCGCTAATAAAGCACAAGCAGTAAAGAACAAAATACAAAAGGACAGACAACAGAAGAAACAACAAAAGAGGGTTGAGAAGAACGCAGGAAAGTAAAAATGACAGACCCTAAGCCAGAAAGACAAAGTGCACAATACAGAAGACCACTACCATTCAACTTGTCGGAGCCACAAGTAGGAATCCGGTGGGAGAAGTGGATCAGACGTCTAGAGATACATGGAAGCGACTGATGTGACAAACAACGAAGTTGGGTTTGTTGCTAAATTTTGCAGGCGAAGACATTGAAGACCTTCTAGTGACGCTACCAACGGAGGAAACAACCACCTATGAGAAACTAAAGAAATGCTTAACAACCAAATTTGACCCGCAAAGAAATGTTGATTTCGAACGATACACTTTCGCAATTGCGTCTCAACAAATAGATGAAACACTAGATGACTTTGCGACCAGACTGAGAACTTGACACATTGTGAATTTGACAATGAACAAGCAATAAGGTTGCGGATCATCGAAGGCTGCTGTGACACGGGGTTCCGTGCAAGGATCCTAAGAACTGACGTCACTAGAGAACATCCTGGCACTAGCAAGAGCGGAGGCGAGAGCAACAGCACATGCAAAGGAAATGGAGTGAGGAAAAGACATCGAAGTGGAACAAGCACATCACATGACAAACAATTATCGCACAGGTGGTTGGAAAAAAGACAGGAATGAACACAGTGAGGAAACAGCTTGAAGGAACTTGCTACAGGTGTGGAATGGAATTTCCACATCGAGGCCCATGTCCAGCGTTTACACAAACGTACAGAAGATGCAGTGGGAGGAATCACTACGCCAGCGTATGTCAAGGAGTACAATTCAGGAATGACAGGGGAAGAACCGGGAGACCACAAGTGTCGACAACCAGGCATGTCAGACATATCGAAATGGAAATGAGAAGCTTATCACTAGAATCAAGTGAAGAAGAAGAAAAGACGGAACAACTATATCACATGCCGGACGTCCACATAGAATCAACTGAAGGCGTCAACACAGAATCAACTGAAGAAAATGAAGACGAAGAAAGAACATGCCAGGCAGACAGAAGCAAAATAAAAAAGACAGATTCTGTGACCATAGGAGTAGGATCACACAAAACAAAGTTCATCCTGGACACAGCGCTGGGATGCTTTCGGGTTACTAGGCGCTCTACAAAACCCTAATAATAACAGCGGCACAACACGCAACATTATGTGCATATCGGAATACGGAAAAATGAAGACCAAGCCGGCACTGAGGCCGTCCCGATTAGAAGTTTTCACCTGGGGGTCAAAGAAACCAGTGATTAACATGAGAAAATTCACAGAAGAGATAGCATATAAGGACAAAAAGATCAAAGAGGACATTCATGTGCTACAGGGTGACCTCCCAGCACCATGCCTGCTGAGCAACATCACAACGCAAATGATGGGTCTCATGGCATACAACATGTCAGAGGAAGGGAGAAGATTGAAGACTGGTCACAACACAACTGGAAAAAGATGCCGCCACAAGCACCCCACTGAGGGAGTTAACTAACCAAGGTAAAAGTTTCACATGGACCGAAGAGCATCACAAAGCATCAAAAGAAAAGAGATCAGACCTGCTGCGACGGCAGAAGACGACCTAGCACATGCTGACCAGAGGCTGCACATGGAACTAAATCCAGATGGCCACCAAGTGGGATTGGAAGCAAATTTGGCACAACACCAACAAGGGAAAGATCACCGAAGACAGGTGGTGGCACAAGAAAGCGGAAATAGAACGGTGATGAGGGAGTCGAGAAGAATGAGATTACCACACACAAGAAGGGTAGAAAGAGCGGAACAAGGAGACATTGCTGCAAGAGACCAAACAGCGAACGCAACAACAAAGGCCCATGACAACCAAGGAAGACATGCGACAAACCGGAAAAGAAATAAAGGAGGCACCGCGATGGTCAAACAAGGACAAGTGAGGAACTATGACAATAAGTTCCCCGGAGAAAAATTGACGATGAGAAAAGCAAAAGAACGGATGACAAAGGCGGCAGTTTGGCCAGTGTCAAGTCACTGGGCACCTTTCGCATGTCAGAAAGGTAGAAGCAAGAGAAGCAGAAAGGCCAAAACAAGAACTGTAGGAGGACACACTAAAGGAAGAAGCTCAAGCGGCTATCTTACTTAATCTTTATTTCGATCACAAGATCATAAAAGATGTACACTCAATTCTATACAAAATTTAAAAAGCATATTAAACAACATTGGTGATCGAGCTAAAAACTGAAGTTTAAAAATATGACATAATTTTAGGACTGTCTCGAGACTTCAGGTTACTTGGAACATCATTTTTAGACAGCGACATCGGGCATACCACATAGAGGTTAAAAATTTAGATAAAGCAAATACTACAGTGGGGGATAAGTCTGTCTTTAGGACTCTATAGGCGGGTAGAAAAGTTCTGAATCCCAGGTTCCTGAGTAAGGGGACTAGCCAAAATTTCCTGCTCCTTGCGTACCCCCTGCAAAAGAAGACAACATGGACGTCATTCTCCTTTGAGTGTCCACAGGCCGGGCAGGTTTCTGAAGAGGGATGAGAAGACCAGGATGCTGTGAATGATGCTAAAGGGAGGGTTCCATATCTCCATTGGAGAAATAGTTTCCTGGTTAGTTGTGGAGATATAGCATCTAGGACGCTTTCAAGATGGTAGGAGTCTTTTGCTTGTGTGAACTTATTGGACAAT
Source organism: Lissotriton helveticus (assembly GCF_964261635.1). Classification (NCBI taxonomy): domain Eukaryota; kingdom Metazoa; phylum Chordata; class Amphibia; order Caudata; family Salamandridae; genus Lissotriton; species Lissotriton helveticus. The sequence goes on from NC_136061.1 coordinate 2,094,820,586, forward strand.
GACCCCTCCCGTGCACGTGCACTGTCCATGGCTCTGAGGAGCATGTTATCGTAATAGGCTCTCACCAGTGTCTTTTTTGAGATCTTTGGGGGAATGTTTAGTGGGTCTGTCCATAGTTCATAAAGTCCAATTGCCTCCAGCGTTCTCCTGATGTAGATCAACCATGGCATTGTTTTGGCATTAGGTAGCTCTAGAAATTCTTGGAACTCTGCTCTATAGGTTGAGAGGTCTGGACTGCTCCATAGACGCCGCCAAAATGTCAAGGGCTTTAGTCCCAGCTCCTCCGTTATAGGCTATCAGAAAACAAGCGACCACGAACGAAACACATGGAAACAAAGAGACTAAGTGAGGAGATGTAAAATGAAGGGGTCTCTCTCTCTATATCTATATATCTATATCTATTTGCAACAAGGGGGGAGATGTCGTCCCCAGGACAAGGGCACTAGGACCCTGGGACAAGACAGAGGCGACACCACATCCGGTCAGGGGGTGGGGAAAAGGGACACTCAGCTGCTGGACCTCGAGGCAAGAGGTCGTGATCTGTACACACTGTGACTGCAACAATAAAGAAGTACCTGGTAACCAACACCGTGTTCTGTGTGGCTTCCTGGGTCGGGAGACACGACACTGGTGACACTTTCCCACAGCAGGTACTGGGACCAGGGGTCACCAGCGGCAACGCAGTTGTTTTCGAGGGGTTCTTGGACACAGGGCTTGTCCCGGAGTGCATTAAAATTCCAGGTCAAAACCAGTTGGTTATGCATCGTCCCAGGCGGTCCTGCAAAAAGGGTTGAACAGCAGAAATTAGGGGCAGCCCCCCCTTCATTCTCGCACGCAGAGCACACACTGAACCGGATTTTGGGCACGTCCTGTCCCAGGTTCACTTCCGCTGCTGCACGATAAATTGGTGGTCGGTGTGACGTCGGAGGTCCGCATGGATAGCCAGGGTTCCCCCTCTCATTTTCCCGGGGAGGTCCTAGGTGGAGGACTCTATCCCGGGCACTTTCCAAGACGCGCAATGGGTGAATTTCCTGCAGATGGCGAAGTTCAAATGTCTGACGTGGGCCAATGGCATTATGAATGCTTCAGAGCAGGAGGGCTCAGGCATAGTCAGTGATTCCCTCCCAACAGAACAGCAGCCCAGCGCTGAGGCAGGCTCCTCTAGCCCCAAGCGGGTCCGCAAGCCCATGATCAGGGATTTCCCAGCAGATCCGCTGCTGCCAACCAGAAGCAGAACAGTTCAGACCTCCAAGAAAGTTGTTCTGGCGCTGGCTGCTACCCCGTGCCCGCCCACTGCGTTGGACAGTAATGTAACCTCAGGTAACTACGCCACTAGGGATGAGCTTGCCAAGCTCATGGACACTATGAACAGTTGTATGTCACAATTTAAAGCTGGTGCTGTTGACCCAAGTCCTGCACTTCCCTGTAACAGTAATAGCTCAAAGGAAGGGGGCACGCTAGCGTCAGCAAGTGTATGGTCAGCAGGTGTTTGTGAGCTGTTAGGGCACCGGGGAGCCACTGCTGCTGCAGACAGGGAGTTAGCCAAGGATGTGGTCAGCCATCCCGTGAATAGTTGTGCAACCCCCACCTCAAGGGGAGATATCACCCCATTTTTCAGCCCGGTTTCACTTCTGGGCACCACTATTGCAGCTGCAAGCGTAGTGTCTCCTCTAGCCCCGACGTTGAGGGCGCTGATCACTATACACACCTCAACGGTCCAGCAAGTCACCCCTGCGCCTCTGCTCTCAGGCCGCTGCTTGCTGGCCTGGCAAGAGCCCCAAGCAGCCAAAGAATGTATTTGGAGACGCGATTTCATAGACCTCTTTACACTGCTCATGCTGGGTCAAGAGGCCGAAGATGCCAGGAAATTTGGGGCAAAGGAAGATGACAAAGTGAAGTACCAGCCTTGGCTGGTGGGCTCAACAGGTGGTGGCAGCTCCTGTATCCCATTGGGGGCATTGCGACAGCAAGGGGCAGCATTGTTAATACCTGTGTGTGTAGCGGATGACATTTCGGCGCTTCTGCATGAATTAGATGCAGGCGCTTCTCTTTAAAAAACAAAGCACCGATGTGCGAAATGTAAATTTAAACTGTATGATCATCTGTGCAATTGTTACTTGTTAGAAAGGCGATCCCAGGGGAGACAGAAGAGGTCTGACTGTCCACCCCGAGACCCACCTCTCTTTACGGAATAGGCCGAGCGCCGTCGAGAGGCCTCCTTGGCGAGGCTCCTCTCCTACAATCGTAACAGCTGAGCAATCACACTACCACAGACGGACACCACACGAAGGTATAGTCTCAAGAATCTTTATATAAGGAATGAAAGCACGTTCTCGTAGTGGTATATACACCGGGATCGAGGGATCCTTAAAGTCTTGGTCTCAGGGCAAAAAGGAGTAGCGGGACAGTCTTGGTACCAACTGGTGTGTGGATGGTTCAAGGGGTCGGGCCGCGTCTGCGTCAGCAGGGCCTCTAAGATAGTTCAGCGTTGGTCAGGCCGCGACAGCATCAGCAGGGCCTCGAAGGTGGTTCAGCTCGGTCAGGGCACGACAGCGTCAGCAGGGCCTCGAAGGTGGTTCAGCTTGGTCAGGCCACGACCGCGTCAGCAGGGCCTCGAAGGTTCCAGGTGCAAGAGTTCGGATCAGGGTCAGCCGCGACGAGGTCAGCAGGGCTTCGACTCCAAGATACAACTGAAGTCCTAATCCAGGGCTGGCCCAGATATAGGACCGGAGTCCTTTGATGTCCGGACCCTCGCGCCTGGGGGGGGTCAGAGGGGCCGGGATAAAGGTGTCCAGACACCCAGCAGGGAGGTGGAGCCAGCGCCCAGGGAGGCTGGAGGGCGATCAATACCAGGCGTCCGGGGACGGCTGGAGGGCCATCGAAACTCCCCTCCTCCGGGATCCGCCAAGTGGCCACTCTACCACCTGGGAGGATCTTGGTGTCTCGATGTCGGGGCTTCGCTGGGGCCGGGGCCAGGGGTGGCTGCGGCCACGTGCTCGGGACGTGATGGGCCCAAGATGGAGTCGGGCCGGAAATGGTGGCCTGGCATGGTCGCCGGACCGGCAGAGTTGGTGAGCAGGGTCCGCCGGGGTCCCAAGGGGGGGGAGCCGTGGGTTACCAGGGGGGCTGCTCTCGTCGAGGGTTCGTGAGGGTTTGTGTCAGGGGGGCCGACAGCGGGTCGATGGAGGGCCGATGTCGTCCCGGGCCCGCCATGCGGGAGGGGTAGGACCACGCCACGAGGCCGGGTCCAACACGTCCCCTCCAGCTGAAGGCGGGGAGAGTCACCCATCTTCTTGGGGATTCTCTTCGAGGCGGAAGAAGCGGGACAGGCCATCAGCGTTGGCGCAGTCGTTGCCAGGGCGATGCTCCACAGTGAAGTCCATCCCTTGCAGGGAGATGGACCAGCGCAGCAGCTTCGGGTTCTCGCCGCGCATCTGCATCAGCCACCGCAGGGGCCGGTGGTCAGTCTGGACCCGGAAGTGGGTGCCGAAGAGGTAGGGCCTGAGTTTCTTGAGGGCAAACACGACGGCGAAGGCCTCTCTCTCGATGGTGCTCCATCGCTGCTCTCTGGCCAGCAGCCGCCGGCTGATGAAGGCCACAGGATGGTCAGTCCCCTCGGGGTCAACTTGAGATAGGACCGCCCCGATGCCGTGCTCCGAGGCGTTGGTCTGGACCACAAACTCCCGGCTGTAGTCAGGGGCTTGGAGCACAGGGGCGGTGCACATGGCTGTTTTCAAAGACTCGAAGGCCACCTGACACTCGGGGGTCCATTGTACCTTCTGTGGGTGTTTCTTAGAGGTCAGTTCAGTGAGGGGCCCCACAATGCTCCCATAGTTTTTATGAAGCGCCGATAATATCCAGTGAGCCCCAGGAAGGCTCGGACTGCGGTTGTGAGAAGTTGGCCTGATATGCAGTGCTCACTATTCTAGGGATCACTATGTATCATTCCAACAACCCTTATTGATGATTGGTTGTAAGTCAACCTGATAGACCAGCTATCCTAGTAGCATGGACACGTGCAGTCTTTAGGCTAAACTCTAGAGGGCGTGTTAAGCCAGCTGTTTTACCATCACATATACTCCTTGAACACCAAGTGAAAGGACACCACACAAGTTATGAAAATAAACGTATATTTATTTATAACAAGACTACCCTGGCTCTTTATGAGACAGGGAGCTAAGCACACAACAAAACTCTTAAAGAAATACTTAAAGTCGCACAATTTACACAAATGCCCGAGGGGCACGAAAAAACCATATACTATACAAGTGGAATGCGAAATTACTAGCAGGTAAGTACTATTCTCATAGGCTTTAGGATCGCTAGGGCTAATCTACTGAACCTTCAGATTGCAAGCAGGAGGCCTAGGGACGTCGTGTGCAGAGTGGCAACTCTCACGCGTAAGGCGGGAAAAAGTCTATGGAGGCTAGTAAAGACAAAGTTAGTGTTCTCGGGCGAACCCGACTAGGTAGAGCTGAAACGAAAAAGGATCTGGACCTTTGGATAGTTAGACTATGCTGGAGCACCGAAATGCTCAGGTTACCTAGCCCAGGGGCTGCGGCTGAATAGGTCTGAAGAGACGTCGGGGATCCTCGTTGCAGTCTATGGAGCCTGAAGAAAGAAGTTGCTGGCAGGCGACCAGTGAAGTTCGTGATGATCCAAGCCTGGATCGGTGAAGACCTGTAAGCAGAGGGGACCAAGTTCTGAATCACTAGCCAGTGATTAGGTGGGCACCAGAGTGGCACCGGATGAAGTACCTCGACCAGGTGAGTGGGCGCTGCTGGGCTCTGCAGTCTCTCGGACCAGGAGGCGTTGTCGGCGACCAGGATGGAGGTGCAAGCTGTCCCACGGAGGTATCTGCTGTCGACGTCGCTGGACCCAGGATTGTGGCAACAACTCTTGGCAAATACAAGCCCACGCGGTGGACTTAAAATGGCGTCTGAAGTGGACCAGGAGGGTCCAGGGTGCTCCTCTGTTGGAGGGGAGCAGGGGCCATTCTGGAGCAACCAGACCAGCGGTGTTGTCGTCGAAGTTCGTCGTCAGAGGGGCCACTAGCCAACGGGCAAGTGACCTGGACAACGCGGTGAGCAGCAAAGAGCAGAAGGGCCCCACGCAGATCTCGTGGATGCAAGGGGGCTGGACTTCGGTGCTGGAGCTGCTCAGGGTTGGGGCTTCTCGGACCCCAAAGCACTCACGTGAGGATCCCTCAGTAGTTGTGCTGGGCAAGCGTCGTGCAGTCTTGAAGATGGCCGGTCCCTCGGTCTCGTCACACCCACGAATCTCAGCTGGGCTGATGATGCAGGTTGAGGTCAGAGGTGCCAGGGAAGCCGGTTCTCGTCGAGCTGGGCAGTCTTGATCTGGAGGAGAGACTTACAGCAGACCGCGATGCTTGGATGGTGCCTGCTGCTGCAGGGTGACTACTCCTTAGTCACAAGGGAGAAATCTTGAAGAAGAGTCTTGAGTTCCTTTCATGGAAAGTAGTTTCAGGATTCAAAGATGATCTAGTTTGGAAGGGGGCCTGCTCCTACCGTTATCCTGCAAAAGGGGGCTGACACGCGACTAAGTCCTGCCCTATGGGTGGGACTAGGAGGGGGTGGTTACACCCCTCTCCTTTGGCGGGCTTTTCCCCAGCTCAGGGGCTGGTGTGCCCCTGGAACTGGTTCAAGCCGGCCTATGCATAGTGAGCACCGGGTTGCCACTTGCAGTCACCTTCCTCTAAAGCCCTACCTACCTAGGATACACAAAATCCTGTCTGGGACGGTGCTGGCACCGCCCCTGACAGGAAACCCTTTGTCCAAGCCTCCCGCGCTGGGAGGACTCCCAGCAGCAGGAGGGCAGACTTGTGTCTCGGTGGCAGCATCCATCTTGTGGAGCTGAGGCTATGTCTGACTTTAACCGGGGTTACAGGTTACCAACATGTCTTCTCCCTCTAGAGGGGTGGAATGCTACCCCCGTCGCCAGAACTGGCGAGGGGGTAGTATTCCAAAGCGTATGACACCTTACACGACATGTTTAGATAATGTCAGTCCAAAGTTACCATAACCGCGAGGATTATAAGGCACTTAAGAGTATATGGTCTGACGCTATCATGGAAACTGCTAAGGGATAGATCCCGAAAGCCGCAGACAGGCTCAGCTCATGCCAGAGCACTATCTCACACGATTCCAAGCCCTCTGCCTCCAGGATTGTTAAGGCCTGCCATAGGAGTGACTGATAGGAGATCTGTGTGCCCATTTAGGTTTAGATATAGGTATACTATATCTAAAGCAAAGGGTGATTACACCACCTTGCTCCCAGCTGTCAAGCAGCCAGTTGTGTCTGTTTAGTTAGTCAGCTCAGGGGTGGCATAATACATGCTGCAGCCCCTGGGAGACTTCTGGGTGCACCTCAGCCCTGGGTACAGGGACTCAGAGAGGGCCCAGTGCCAATTCAGTACCTGGGTACAATTTGGAATAGAGAGAACAGCTAGGCTGTGGGTCTGATTAGCAGGCCCACAGCCAGGGAAAGTCGTAAACCAGTGAAGCAAAAAGCAAAAATCTGGGTGATCATAGGATTTCAGACCCTACTCTCCTACAGCGGTCTGGATGACCGGGGGCTCCCAGGCCACGATGGCGTCAATCTTGGGTCGGAGGGGAGCCACGTGGCCGCTCCCCACTAGGTGCCCCAGGTAGGTCACGGACCCTTGACCTATCTGGCACTTGCTGGCTTTCACAGTTAGTCCGGCCCGTCGGAGGGCCGTCAGGACCTCCCAGAGGTGCTGCAGGTGCTCGGTCCAGTTGCGGCTGTACACCGCGATATCGTCCAGATAGGCGGCACTGAACTCTTCTAGCCCCGCCAGTACCTTATTCACCAGTCTCTGGAAGGTTGCCTGGGCGTTTTTCATACCGAAGGGCATTACCTTGAAATGGAAGTGGCCAACGGGGGTTGAGAAGGCCGATCGCTCTTGGGCACCAGGGGTGAGGCCGATCTGCCAGTACCCGGCCGTGAGGTCGAAGGTGCTGAGGTACCTGGCGGCTCCTAGGCGGTCGATTAGTTCATCGGCCCGGGGAATGGGATGGGCGTCGGTCCTGGTGACGACGTTCAATCCCCGGTAGTCGACACAAAACCTGAGTTCTGGAGGGGCGCCGTGTGTGGTGGCTTTTTTGGGACCAGGACAACTGGGCTGGCCCAGGGACTGTCGGAGGGCTCGACCACCCCCAGGGCCAGCATTTTGGCAACTTCGGTCTGGATGCAGGCCCGAACTCTGTCGGGGACTCGGTAGGCCCGGTGTCGCACTGGCTGGCTGTCCCCGGTGTCGACATCGTGGACACACCACTGGGTGACCCCGGGGGTGAGTGAAAACAGGTCCGTAAACTGCCCCAACAGCTCTTGGCAGTCCTGGCGCTGTGCAGGGGTCAGGTCGGGGGAGAGGGAGATTCCCTCGATGGAGCAGTCTTTCTCAGAGCACTTCAGGAGGTCTGGCAGGGGCTCAGAGTCTTCTTCGGCCCCATCATCCGTAGCTAGCAGCAGGCTCAGTTCCGTGCGGGCAAAGTGAGGCTTGAGCCGGTTGGCGTGCAGAACCCGGAGGGGGTTTCGGGGGGACTCCATGTCCACCAGATAGGTGACGGGGCTCTTGCGCTCTACCACTTTGAAGGGGCCCGTCCATTTGTCCTGGAGGGCAAAAGGTTCGACCGGGGACATGACCCAGACCGGCTAGCCTGGCTCGAACTCGATGGACGATGTTGGACCCGGCCTCGTGGCGTGGTCCTACCCCTCCCGGGACGACATCGGCCCGCTGTCGGCCCCCCTGACACGAACCCTCACGAACTCTCGACGAGAGCAGCCCCCCTAGCAACCCACGGCTCTTTCCCCCCCCCCCCCCCCCCCTCCCCCCGGGACCCCGGCGAACCCTGCTCGCCAACTCTGCCGGTCCAGCGACCATGCCAGGCCACCATTTCCGGCCCGACTCCATCTTGGGCCCATCATGTCCCGAGCATGTGGCCGCAGCCACCCCTGGCCCCCGGCCCCAGCGAAGCCCCGACATCGAGACACCAAGATCCTCCCAGGTGGTAGAGTGGCCACTTGGCGGATCCCGGAGGAGGGGAGTTTCGATGGCCCTCCAGTCGTCCCCGGACGCCTGGTATCGATCACCCTCCAGCCTCCCTGGGCGCTGGCTCCACCCACCTGCTGGGTGTCTGGACACCTTCATCCCGGCCCCTCTGACCCCCCAGGCGCGAGGGTCCTGACATCAAAGGACTCCGGTCCTATATCTGGGCCAGCCCTGGATTAGGACTTCAGTTGTATCTTGGAGTCGAAGCCCTGCTGACCTCGTCGCGGCTGACCCTGAACCGAACTCTTGCACCTGGAACCTTCAAGGCCCTGCTGACGCTGTCGTGGCCTGACGGAGCTGAACCACCTTCAAGGCCCTGCTGAGGCTGTCGCGGCCTGACCAAGCTGAACCTCCTTCGAGGCCCTGCTGACGCTGTCGCGGCCTGACCGAGCTGAACCACCTTCGAGGCCCTGCTGACGCTGTCGCGCCCCGACCCCTTGAACTATCCACGCACCAGTTGGTACCAAGACTGTCCCGCTACCCCTTTTTGCCCTGAGACCAAGACTTTAAGGATCCCTCGATCCCGGTGTATATACCACTACGAGAACGTGCTTTCATTCCTTATATAAAGATTCTTGAGACTATACCTTCGTGTGGTGTCCGTCTGTGGTAGTGTGATTGCTCGGCTGTTAAGATTGTAGGAGCGGAGCCTCGCCAAGGAGTCCTCTCGACGGCGCTCAGCCTATTCCATAAAGAGAGGTGGGTCTCGGGGTGGACCGATTAAACAACTCCTCTTCTTGAAACACACACTCAAGAATCTGCATCTGTCCTTTTGTGATACTGTTGTGGTGCTTTCAATTTAATTGCTTACCTTTTGCGAACTCAATGTGTTTTGTGTGCGAGAGCAATGCTGTTTTTTAGTCTTATGAAATTCTTTTGATTTTCATATTTGAGTGGTTACGGGCTTCTCCGCTCGCTCTTTACGCACCTCACTACTACTTAACTTTAAATATACCCAGACGTACACACCAGGCAGAGCGCCTTATTCTTACTGAGTTTTTCTAAAAAACCCTCTTCGCTGCACCCCGCCCAAATGTTACTTGCCACAGATGCCAGCGGGCCGGTCACTATGCCAGTGACCCCCTCTGCCCCATGAACCAGCGTCCCGGCGCCACCGGGCCTCCGACTCGCCAGTTCGCTTCCGCAGCCCTGGGGGAAGGAGGAGAAGAAGACTAAGAGGCCTACAACGAGGATCAAACTGAGTGGGAGCCAGCTCCCATGGGCCTCGTCTGTCTGGGCGAAAGAGACATGGTCCCCCAGGCCCCGCTCCCGAGCAACACCCAAAAATACCGTCCGTGGGTCTACATTAATGGACGACGGACCGAAGCACTCCGGGACACTGGAGCTAGTGCGACGGCCGTCCTCTGCCACTTGGTGACCCCCGAACAGATCATACCGAACGTACGATGCCCCGTGAGGGCCGCCGACAATTCCGAGACCCTGTGTCAGATGGCCCGAATCCCCTTCGAGTGGGGAGGGGTGTCGGGCACCCTCAAGGTGACCGTCCGGGACGACGCCCCCGTGGACTGCCTCCTCGGAAACGACCTCGAGAGCTCTCCCTGGGCCCAAGTCGAGCGGAGAACATCTGGGAATGATGGGACTACCCGAGTGGGTCTGCGCGACGACCCGATCTATGGCAGCCCGGGCCCCGGCGGTGACCGAGGCCGCCCCGACCGAAGAGCCAGAGTGGCCCGCGCCACCGCCGCCCGCAGTCAATGAAGAATCAGACCCTGAACCCGGGCCATCAGAGCCAGACCGCGAAGACCGTGCCGAACTCAGCGACATCCCCGAACTAGCCCAATGGCGCCAGGAGGGTGGTCCCACCCGAGAGTAATTCCGGCAGGAGCAGAAGGCCTGCCCCTCCCTCGAGGGGACCCGGCAGCAAGCCACAACCCAAGCTGCCGGGGACACCTCGGGGTCCCACTGGGTCAACTGGGACCACGGCCTCCTGTACAGCGATCAGAAAATTGCCGAACTGGGGGCCAGCCGAGTGTTGGTGGTCCCCCTACGATTCAGAGACTTCCTCCTGAACCTGGCACACGACGTGCCCCTCGCCGGGCACCTGGGGCAGGACAAAACTTACAGCCGCCTGGTGACCCATTTCTACTGGCCGAAAATGCGCAACGATGTGCACAACCACTGCCGCCCCTGCCTGACATGTCAAGCCAGCGGAAAGAGTGGGGGGGGAAGGTCAAGGCCCGCTCCAACCCTTTCCAGTAGTGACCACCCCCTTCGAGCGAGTGGGGATCGACATCGTGGGGCCCCTGGACCCCCGAACCTCGCAAGGGCATCGCTTCATCCTCGTCCTGGTTGACCATGCCACCCGCTATCCCGAAGCCATCCCCCTCCGAACCATAACGGCTCCCGTGGTGGGCCAAGCGCTGATGGGTATCTTCTCCAGAGTGGGGTTCCCCCGAGGTCGTGAGTGATCGGGGCACAAACTTTATATCGAAGTATATGCGGTCCCTGTGGCAACAGTGCGGGGTCACATATAAGTTTATCACCCCCAAGGGAATGGACTTGTGGAGCGGTTTAACCGAACACTCAAGGGGAAGATCCAGGGCCTGGAAGAGCCCCTCCACTGCAAATGGGACGTCCTGCTGCCCTGCCTCCTGTTCGCCAATCGGGAGGTACCACAGAAATCCCTGGGGTTCAGCCCTTTTGAACTCTTGTACGGGCACCCTGTCCGAGGCCCCCTCAGCCTGGTCAAAGAAGGCTGGGAAACTACAGTCCAAGACGCTCCGCCGGATGTCTACCGGTACCTCCTGACCCTCCGAAACCAGACTCAGAAGTTCCGGGCCCTTGCCGAGGCCAACCTTGAGGCCAGCCAGGAGGAGATGAAACGCTGGTATGACCAGAACTCCTCGTCCATCGAGTTCGAGCCAGGCCAGCCGGTCTGGGTCATGTCCCCGGTCGAACCTTGTGCCCTCCAGGACAAATGGACGGGCCCCTTCAAAGTGGTAGAGCGCAAGAGCCCCGTCGCCTATCTGGTGGACATGGAGTCCCCCCGAAACCCCCTCCGGGTTCTGCACGCCAACCGGCTCAAGCCTCACTTTGCCCGCACGGAACTGAGCCTGCTGCTAGCTACGGATGATGGGGCCGAAGACGACTCCAAGCCCCTGCCCGACCTCCTGAAGTGCTCTGAGAGACTGCTCCATCGAGGGTATCTCCCTCTCCCCCGACCTGACCCCTGCACAGCGCCAGGACTGCCAAGAGCTGTTGGGGCAGTTTACGGACCTGTTTTCACTCACCCCTGGGGTCACCCAGTGGTGTGTCCACGATGTCGACACCGGGGACAGCCAGCCAGTGCGACACCAGGCCTACCGAGTTCGGACCTGCATCCAGACCGAAGTTGCCAAAATGCTGGCCCTGGGGGTGGTCAAGCCCTCCGACAGTCCCTGGGCCAGCCCAGTTGTCCTGGTCCCCAAAGCCGCCGCACCCGGCACCCCTCCAGAACTCAGGTTTTGTGTCGACTACCGGGGATTGAATGCCGTCACCAGGACCAACGCCCATCCCATTCCCCGGGCCGATGAACTAATCGACCGCCTAGGAGCCGCCAGGTACCTCAGCACCCTCGACCTCACGGCCGGGTACTGGCAGATCGGCCTCACCCCTGGTGCCCAAGAGCGATTGGCCTTCTCAACCCCCGATGGCCACTTCCATTTCAAGGTGATGCCCGTTGGTATGAAAAACGCCCCGGCAACCTTCCAGAGACTGGTGAATAAGGTACTGGCGGGGCTAGAAGAGTTCAGTGCCGCCTATCTGGACGATATCGCGGTATACAGCCGCCACTGGACCGAGCACCTGCAACACCTCTGGGAGGTCCTGACAGCCCTCCGACGGGCCGGACTAACTGTGAAAGCCAGCAAGTGCCAGATAGGTCAAGGGTCCGTGACCTACCTGGGGCTCCAAGTGGGGAGCGGCCACGTGGCTCCCCTCCGACCCAAGATTGACGCCATCGTGGCCTGGGAGCCCCCGGTCACCCAGACCGCAGTCCGAGCCTTCCTGGGGCTCACTGGATATTATCGGCGCTTCATAAACTATGGGGGCATTGTGGGGCCCCTCACTGAACTGACCTCTAAGAAACACCCACAGAAGGTACAATGGACCCCCGAGTGTCGGGTGGCCTTCGAGTCTTTGAAAACAGCCATGTGCACCGCCCCTGTGCTCCAAGCCCCTGACTACAGCCGGGAGTTCGTGGTCCAGACCGACGCCTCGGAGCACGGCATTGGGGCGGTCCTATCTCAAGTTGACCCCGAGGGGACTGACCATCCTGTGGCCTTCATCAGCCGGCGGCTGCTGGCCAGAGAGCAGCGATGGAGCACCATTGAGAGAGAGGCCTTCGCCGTCGTGTGGGCCCTCAAGAAACTCAGGCCCTACCTCTTCGGCACCCACTTCCGGGTCCAGACTGACCACCGACCCCTGCGGTGGCTGATGCAGATGCGCGGCGAGAACCCGAAGATGCTGCGCTGGTCCATCTCCCTGCAAGGGATGGACTTCACTGTGGAGCATCGCCCTGGCAACGACCACGCCAACGCTGATGGCCTGTCCCGTTTCTTCCGCCTCGACGAAGAGAATCCCCAAGAAGATGGGTGACTCTCCCCGCCTTCAGCTGGAGGGGACGGTGTTGGACCCGGCCTCGTGGAGTGGTCCTACCCCTCCCGCATGGCGGGCCCGGGACGACATCGGCCCTCCATCGACCCGCTGTCGGCCCCCCTGACACGAACCCTCGACGAGAGCAGCCCCCCTGGCAACCCACGGCTCTTCCCCCAGCCGCCCCCCCCCCCCCCGGGACCCCGGCGGACCCTGCTCGCCAACTCTGCCGGTCCGGCGACCATGCCAGGCCACCATTTCCGGCCCGACTCCATCTTGGGCCCATCATGTCCCGAGCACGTGGCCGCAGCCACCCCTGGCCCCGGCCACAGTGAAGCCCCGACATCGAGACACCAAGATCCTCCCAGGTGGTAGAGTGGCCACTTGGCGGATCCCGGAGGAGGGGAGTTTCGATGGCCCTCCAGCCGTCCCCGGACGCCTGGTATCGATCGCCCTCCAGCCTCCCTGGGTGCTGGCTCCACCCCCCTGCTGGGTGTCTGGACACCTTCATCCCGGCCCCTCTGACCCCCCCCCCCCCCTCCCCCAGGCGCGAGGGTCCGGACATCAAAGGACTCCGGTCCTATATCTGGGCCAGCCCTGGATTAGGACTTCAGTTGTATCTTGGAGTCGAAGCCCTGCTGACCTCGTCGCGGCTGACCCTGATCCGAACTCTTGCACCTGGAACCTTCGAGGCCCTGCTGACGCTGTCGCGGCCTGACCAAGCTGAACTACCTTCGAGGCCCTGCTGACGCTGTCGCAGCCTGACCAACGCTGAACCACCTTCGGGGCCCTGCTGACGCTGTCGCGGCCTGACCAAGCTGAACCACCTTCGAGGCCCTGCTGTCGCGGCCTGACCGAGCTGAACCACCTTCAAGGCCCTGCTGACGCTGTCGCGGCCTGACCGAGCTGAACCACCTTCGAGGCCCTGCTGACGCTGTCGCGGCCCGACCCCTTGAACTATCCACGCACCAGTTGGTACCAAGACTGTCCCGCTACCCCTTTTTGCCCTGAGACCAAGACTTTAAGGATCCCTCGATCCCGGTGTATATACCACTACGAGAACGTGTCCGCGAAGACTGGGCCGAACTCAGCGACATCCCCGAACTAGCCCAATGGCGCCAGGTGGGTGGTCCCACCCGAGAGCAACTCCGGCAGGAGCAGAAGGCCTGCCCCTCCCTCGAGGGGACACGGCAGCAAGCCACAACCCAAGCTGCCGGGGACACCTCGGGGTCCCACTGGGTCTACTGGGACCACGGCCTCCTGTACAGCGAACAGAAAATTGCCGAACTGGGGGCCAGCCGAGTATTGGTGGTCCCCCTATGATTCAGAGACTTCCTCCTGAACCTGGCACACGACGTGCCCCTTGCCGGGCACCTGGGGCAGGACAAAACTTATAGCCTGGTGACCCATTTCTACTGGCCGAAAATGCGCAACGATGTGCACAACCACTGCCGCACCTGCCCAACATGTCAAGCCAGCGGAAAGAGCGGGGGGAAGGTCAAGGCCCCGCTCCAACCCTTTCCAGTAGTGACCACCCCTTTCGAGCGAGTGGGGATCGACATCGTGGGGCCCCTGGACCCCCGAACCTCGCAAGGGCATCGCTTCATCCTCGTCCTGGTGGACCATGCCACCCGCTATCCCGAAGCCATCCCCCTCCGAACCATAACGGCTGCCGTGGTGGGCCGAGCGCTGATGGGGATCTTCTCCAGAGTGAGGTTCTCCCGAGAGGTCGTGAGTGATCGGGACACAAACTTTATATCGAAGTATATGCTGTCCCTGTGGCAACAGTGCGGCGTCACATAAGTTCACCACCCCGTACCACCCCCAAGGGAATGGACTTGTGGAGCGGTTTAACCGAACACTCAAGGGGGTGATCCAGGGCCTGGAAGAGCCCCTCCGCCGCAAATGGGACGTCCTGCTGCCCTGCCTCCTGTTCGCCTATCGGGAGGTACCACAGAAATCCCTGGGGTTCAGCCCTTTTGAACTCTTGTACGGGCACCCTGTCCGAGGCCCCCTCAGCCTGGTCAAAGAAGGCTGGCAAACTACAGTCCAAGACGCACCGCCGGATGTCTACCGGTACCTCCTGACCCTCCGAAACCTGACTCGGAAGTTCCGGGCCCTTGCCGAGGCCAACCTTGAGGCCAGCCAGGAGGAGATGAAACGCTGGTATGACCAGAACTCCTCGTCTGTTAGAAAGCCGATCCCAGGGGAGACAGAAGAGGTCTAACTGTCCACCCCGAGACCCACCTCTCTTTATGGAATAGGCCGAGCGCCGTCGAGAGGCCTCCTTGGCGAGGTTCCTCTCCTACAATCAGAACAGCTGAGCAATCACACTACCACAGATGGACACCACACGAAGGTATAGTCTCAAGAATCTTTATATAAGGAATGAAAGCACGTTCTCGTAGTGGTATATACACCGGGATCGAGGGATCCTTAAAGTCTTGGTCTCAGGGCAAAAAGGGGTAGAGGGACAGTCTTGATACCAACTGGTGCGTGGATAGTTCAAGGGGTCGGGCCGCGACAGCGTCAGCAGGGCCTCGAAGATAGTTCAGCGTTGGTCAGGCCGCGACAGCGTCAGCAGGGCCTCGAAGGTGGTTCAGCTTGGTCAGGCCGCGACAGCAGAGCCTCGAAGGTGGTTCAGCTTGGTCAGGCCGCGACAGCGTCAGCAGGGCCTTGAAGGTGGTTCAGCTCGGTCAGGCCGCGACAGCGTCAGCAGGGCCTCGAAGGTGGTTCAGCTTGGTCAGGCCGCGACAGCCTCAGCAGGGCCTCGAAGGTAGTTCAGCTTGGCAGGCTGCGACAGCGTCAGCAGGGCCTCGAAGGTTCCAGGTGCAAGAGTTCGGATCAGGGTCAGCCGCTACGAGGTCAGCAGGGCTTCGACTCCAAGATACAACTGAAGTCCTAATCCAGGGCTGGCCCAGATATAGGACTGGAGTCCTTTGATGTCCGGACCCTCGCGCCTGGGGGGGGGGGGGGGGAGGGGGTCAGAGGGGCCGGGATGAAGGTGTCCAGACACCCAGCAGGGAGGTGGAGACAGCGCCCAGGGAGGCTGGAGGGCGATTGATACCAGGCGTCCGGGGACGGCTGGAGGGCCATCGAAACTCCCCTCCTCCGGGATCCGCCAAGTGGCCACTCTACCACCTGGGAGGATCTTGGTGTCTCGATGTCGGGGCTTCGCTGGGGCGGGGGCCAGGGGTGGCTGCGGCCATGTGCTCGGGACGTGATGGGCCCAAGATGGAGTCGGGCCGGAAATGGTGGCCTGGCATGGTCGCCGGACCGGCAGAGTTGGCGAGCAGGGTCCGCCGTGGTCCCAGGGGGGGGAGCCGTGGGTTGCCAGGGGGGCTGCTCTCGTCGAAGGTTCATGAGGGTTCGTGTCAGGGGGGCCGACAGCAGGTCGATGGAGGGCCGATGTCGTCCCGGGCCCGCCATGCGGAAGGGATAGGAGCACGCCACGAGGCCGGGTCCAACATTACCTTTTATGTGGCTTCCCCTGCCCCGGTCCACCGCGGCTCTCCCTGCCGATTGTGTGGAGGGCGGCTCTCCCACCGCGGCTCTTCGTGCTGGTTGGGTGGAG
This sequence comes from Lissotriton helveticus, assembly GCF_964261635.1. NCBI lineage: Eukaryota > Metazoa > Chordata > Amphibia > Caudata > Salamandridae > Lissotriton > Lissotriton helveticus. Next base: position 2,094,836,842 of record NC_136061.1, read on the forward strand.
GGCGGGTGCCATTTTGGGGGTAGCCTGAAGGGCGCTCAGACCGGAGTTAGCGGTCCAGCTGCTCGCCATAAAGTGCACATGTGCCCTCGAGCGCGCAGCAGATGCGCCGAAGGAGCGCCTAAGTTAAGCCCGTCTGCGGCCAGGCGGGGCCAGGGGCACCGCATTATGCCCATTATATCACCTACTCTTCTGACTGTCTTTGCTCCTACCAAGGTCCCTGGCAGCTCTGCCCCGCAACCCTGGCTCATATCACGAACACCGGCCTTGCCCGAGTTAATCCTACACCTTCCCGGTTAACATGCCCTCATTATTCCGTTCCCCCGCTATTGAAATAGGTTCCCCCTCCCTAGTTGACCCCACGCCCACCATCTCAGCTTTTATTTTGAACACCAGATCTGCAGTCAAACATCACCTTGATTTGTTTGTCTTCTTAGACACATACAAACCGGATCTTTTGTTCCTCACAGAAACCTGGTTTTGCCCTGATTCCCTGCCTAACCTATTTGCGGCTCTCCCCGCCTCCTACTATGCCTTGCGTGCCGATCGGCCTGCGGGGAAAGCTGGAGGGGGGGTTGCCCTGATTATTCATTCCGGGCTCCACTTCCAATTATCACCCCCATCCATTACGGCGGTCGACTGCCTGGTGGTGCCATCTGCCTCCTTTCATGTCCCTATCACTTGTGTTTTTAATCTATTGCCCCCCCAAAAAATGCCTCATTTTCTCCCTGCCATCCGGGAGCTGCTAGATACCCTAGCAGTAAACAACTCATCGGTCCTGGTGCTCGGAGATCTTAACTTTTGGCCTTCTGATCCTGCAAAAGACGCCATGTCGAAAGAATTCACTGAACTGCTCCTTAGTTTAAATTTCTTGTCACATGTTCACATTCCCACTCACATTCAAGGTCACATTTTGGACCAAATCTGGTCACTCAATATTCCCGTTACCGAACCCACGGTCATGCCTTGCCTTTGGTCGGATCACTATTTGATTTCGTTTTTCCTTGATCTTAGTCTAGCAAAAAAAAACTTTTCCCATGAACACCTGGGCACGCAATTGGAATAAAGTAGACGTGAACTCCCTTTGCTCCTCCCTTTCAGCCTCCTGTCCTGTCCTTGAGGAACTTACTCTGCCATCTCAAGCAGACTCCATTAACAAATGGCTGTCTAGTGCCTGCGACCAAGTGGCTCCTCTCAGGCGCGTCCGAATTAGACGCGCCCATGATGCCAATCGATGGTTTAGCACTGACCTCAAAGAGAAAAAACTTGCAGTGCGCTGGGCAGAGCGCGCCTGGAGATGCACTTATTTTCAGACGCTAAAATCCCAGTATACCTCCATCTTAAATGATTATAAAAAAGCCATTCTTAATGCTAAGACCAATTACTTCTCTGGCTAAATTCTCTCGGCCGAAAACCAACCCAGGGAAATCTTTGCCACAGTCTGAGTTGGCCTCCTCAGACAGTTACCCTCAAGCCCTCCCCCTACCAATTCCTCTGATTCTCTCAATGACTTTTTTTTATTGAGAAAATTGTGGTAATTAAGGCTAACATACCCCCGCCCTCCCTGGCATTCTATGACCCCCATCCACCGTCTAACATTTCCCAATTAGATCAGATAGTCCCCTTGACGAGGGAAACCTTTCTTTCTCTGCTCCCTCGAGTGAAGTCAGGATCCCCCTCTGACATTTGCCCGGCTCACATTTTGAGAGAGATCTTCTCAGCATGTCCCCTATCCCACCTCACTTTCCTCAATGACTCCCTCAAGCAAGGTGTTGTCCCTTCCCCATACAAATCAGCCACCATTATTCCCATCCTGAAGAAGCCCGGCGCCGACCCTACTTCTCTTACCAACTACCGCCCTATTTCTTTCCTTCCATTTCTGGGTAAAGTCCAAGAGCGCCATGTCACTAAAGTCCTCAGTTCTTTTATGGACAGCTGCTGCCTAGCGCCGTGTCAAGCGGGCTTTCGCCCGCTACACTCTTCCGAAAAAGCCGTCATCTCGGTCATGGACACGCTCAGAGTGGATGGATGTCAACTTGCCCCAGGCCCTCGTTCTCCTTGACACAAATAACACACTACATAGAAGAGGGTCCGAGGGCTAGTTTAACGACTCCATACTAAATATATGCCCCCAACAGTAACCTGATTTATACAAAAGGAATATTTAGGAGTCAAAAATCAACTCTAATCACAAACAACTGCTGACGTGACACAAAAAGAGGGGTGTGAGCTAGATCAATCAGTGACACCACGTGATACTATGTGATCATATTCAGTTGAGGCACATGCCCAAGGTGAGAATTTTCCCATCAGTTGTCTAACTGTACCGCCACTGTTACATCATCTGGGTTCTCCTTACCCAGGAGATACTGCAAGCACAGTCATATAGATAATAGGAGTAAGAAGACCCTTTCTTTTTCTAGTGAACGGTATTGGTGTAATATGACAACATGAAAGTGCAGTGCAAAAGAGTGAGTAGTGAAAGGATAAAATTTAGGTAAGACTGAGTAGAAGTATAATTTTTAATGATTTCTCTCAGCTCCCCAATCTTAAAATCAATAGTGAAGTGACAGATTTAACATATCTGCTCAGCAAATGGTCGACATGTTTCTGCATCAAAGCAACATTGACTATGCATTCATCAGGACCTTGTTGTTGCTACTGCTGTAAGAATAGTGAGAAATAAAAAGGAATCATATCACCTGATTTTCAGGTTCAGATGCTCCACCACAATCTACAAAATATAATCACGTCAACAGAAAACATGAAGGTGAAAAGAGGCAGACCGCTTTATAAAAATACTCATTAGTAGTGTTTTAGTGATCATGTCAATTTTTATTGCTAGACACGTATTCACTCACCCAATTGATGTGGGGATCGCGCCGCGCCTCACCTCACCTGGCTGCAGCTCAGGTAAATGAGGAGCACCGCTCTGTTCATAAAAAACACATATATACATAAGAAAACCACACACTGCTTCGCCCAAGGGGGTTAGAATCAACTTTACTGACCAAAGCCATAGGCACTAAAATTAGTATAAAGTATCCTATCGTGCCTTGTTTGCACAATTGAAAATACTGTCTTGTCGCCCTGATTTATTGTATATGCACAATCTCTGTATCCCATCTCGAGGTATTCAATGTCGTACATTGGCAGACTAGTAGTTGGCTCTAATGGAGTCTATCAACATGGAGGAGAGCCGTGAATTAACGCATTCTCCCTAGTAGCAAGATCTGTAGTTATTAAGCGGACAAATCCCACATACGCGCCCCACCCGTTGTTGGGCTTCACCAAATATGCAGAGTGTCATTGCCATATTTAAACAATGCTTGCTCTTCTCGAGTAGAGGGGAACTCCTCTAGCATGCCGCACATTACATTAAACATTAAACAGCGAGGTCTGCGCTTACCACTCCGTCGGTGTCTCCAGGCGTTCCTCTGCGCTGGACTTGGTGAGGCACCGACCGGAAGGAGCGCTGTCTATTTCATTGTTCGTTATAGGTGTGTGCACGTGATTTCGCACGGAATGCTGGTCAGTGTAGTACTAACAGTATGCGAGGGCATATTATGATTGTTTTCGCTTTGTATCGAAACCCTTGTCATATGATAGTTATTTGATTCAGATGCTGAGACGTTATCATTGCGCATTCGTCGAGGGCAAATGTAATATCCTATACGGTTTATAGTATTGTAAAACCTGAGTCAATGAGAGAGGATATGAAAGAGGATATCGAGCCCGATTTTATTGGATGAAGCCTCTCATGGATCCAGACATAATACACTTATACCGCCAGAAGTTATCTCTATTGATAGTTTGTCAGTATCAGTAGCAACGTGATCTATACTTTCAAATTGTGATAACCTAGGGTTAAATGTATTATTCCATCATAGCGACATCCAAGGTATCGGTTCGTTTAGGCCTTCCTCGTCGCTATTTAGCTTATAGACCCATTTTTGTTCTTTTTTTAACAGAAATTTGCTTATCTGGGCAGTGATCTGGGACAGTTGGCTGTTCCAATATGGTCCAAGTAAAATCATTAGGACCATGTCCTACTTCTAGGAAGTGGGCTGTTAAACGCGTCGCTTGTTTGCGACAGCGGACAGTACTATTATGTTCACAAATGCGTGATCTTGTTTTCCTTGTCGTCATGCCTACATATCTTTTCTTGTGTGAAAACAAAAATAGGGCTGGCTCTATTCAGCAAGGCTGAGCCAATATATTAAGCAACAAAGAAAATGCCAGTGCTGAAAACATTTATTCTATGCAAATATTAATCAACCACAAACAGAAGATTAATTCCAGAGCGGGTAATGCTGTTTTAGTTGCAATTTTATTTTATACAAAAAATTACCAATTTTAATGCAAATTTTACTATACATCAGAGAAGAAAAAAGGAAAGAAATCCAAAATGGACGGACACAATATATTACATTCAAGTGAGGAAATCACACATTCAAACATCCAATCATATCACATTCACCGCACATTCAGACGTGACTTTAGTACTCTAAATACAAAACAAAAGAAGGAAAGCGGTCTGCTGAAATTAAATAACAAATGAAAAACAATTTTTGGAAGGAAGTACAAGACCTCTACATTTACGTTTTCAAAACATTCATTTTAGCTTGAAACACATGGTTATTGTACTAAAAAATGATAAGGGGTTAACAAATCAACTCCTATACTGGAGAGCAGACCACGGAGATGTTAGGCCTACGCGTTTCGAATCTCCTTGAATTCAGCGGAGATTCTCATCAGGGCCTCAGGCGGCTAGAAAGATAAAAACAAAAACCATACAAATACCAGATTTAGTGAGCATAAATAATAGCAGTCAGGGTGAAACACTTGCACAAATGACAATCTTATTGTTATTATACAAGAGGCATACTCAGAGTCTCAAAACTTAGCGACCCACACTGGCAGGGGACATAGACACAACATGGATCCATCGTCCCGTAAAGTTGAGCTAAACTGGATTATATACATAGCCATTTCGGCTGACCTAATGCACTTACCACAGATGGTACTGTACAGGGGCCTAAATTGGGACCCAAGGGCCAGGGGAGGGCTTCTCTAATGAAAAACCTGTAAATTTAAAGAAACAGCGTCTAAGGGGTTGGTGGCGCCGAGTTTATTAAATCCAGTGTCTGGCAGATTACGGTAGCCTTGACTTACCGTGCTAGAGAAATCAAAAAGCACCGGTGGTCATGGCTGGAGGGGTTTCCAGGAGAAACAATCTGGAATAAAATGAGCATAACTCATCATTGACCACCATCTAAACGAGGCTTATTACTGTCGTCAAAGAGCCCTTTACTCAGAAAAGGGGGGGGGGGGGGGGGAGAAAAAACCAGTTACCTTTTAGTGAGGAGAAAAGCTGGACCATATGTCGTCAGCCTTAGGGACCCGTGAAATTTTGCAGAAATCAGGGGACGTGAAAGCTTAGTCCTCCAACTCACGGACCTAAGAGGTTAAGGAAAACATTATTACTTCCAAAGGAACTGCAGTGCGGGGTCTAGTAGTTGTTTAGGACTAGACATCCGTCACCTGTAATTAAGGTGCCGTCACATCAGTTAGCTGGTAGTAGAGTCAGGACCACAAATGGTGTTTGGCGTGTCCTAGAAAGAAGAATAGTAACAGTAGGTGACTCATGGTCAGGGGCCAGACCCAGTATCAGGACACTAAGAGGTTCTAACGACGGCACTTACCACTTGAGGTTGAATCAGGATCCAAATGAAGTCGACGAGTCCCCGCGGCGTCCAAGCAAGTACTAATCACTTGCGCAGGCGTGTTAGCCCGCATGGATGCAGTGTTCTCGTTTTATACCCTGTGGAGGCAAGGTAGCCCGACATATTCGGCAACAGCGCATGCGCGGTAGTGGGACACTATCCGCGCGAAGGTAGTAGCCCGGCGTATTCGGCAACAGCGCATGAGCGGTAGTGGGGCACTATCCGCGGGAAGGTAGACACTACCTCATCGCGCTCGAGCGAGCATACAGTCGCCGCTCGGGGGTGGATCCTTTGGTTACTTTCATAGCCACACATTCTCTACATCGAGCAGGCTTCACCAGATGCTAAGCCTGAATATCAAAGAAGGGGAAGTTATTTTACAGCATGCAAGGAAAAATTAAAAAATGAAAAAATGATGAAGCATTTAGTTGTAGTAAACCTCAATGCTACCTCACAACGTGATTTCACGAGCAGGGATAGAGTGTACCTAAATGCTGGCTCAAAACGCATTCATAGATACATAGGACTCGACAATTAGCCTCAGGAGTCACAGGTTTGCTTAGATAAAAGCTGGACAGACCCATACTCGGATAGGATGACCACCATATTCAGTATATTTACAGATCATAATTTAAACTTAAAGTTTAAAACTTTTTAGAGTTTAAAGATTTCGGAGAGCTCGTTAAGACCTGACACAGCTGTGTCAAATTTAACGATTAGCATGGCTTCCCTTTTGGAAAGCTGAAGACTCAGATCACCTCCTCGGGGGTCTTTCTCAATCCTGGAAATCACTGTCCATTGGAACTCATTGAGTCCATGTTGCATTCTGGTCCAGTGGTTGACCAACGGAGCATTTTCTACTTGTCTCTTCAGTCTTGACTTATGCTGTGAGATGCGTTGACGCACCTCCTGTTCTGCCGATGTATAGGCAATCACAGGGACATTTTATCCCGTACACGACGAATTTAGACTTGCAATTGCTAAAGACGTCGTGCTTCCAGGACACTCCCCTATGTTGGAAAACTGAGCCCTGTATAGTGGTGGCGCAGCATAGGCAGGTGCCACATTTATGGTGGCCTACTATGGGTGCTAACCCCATCATTTGGCGGAGAGATGGTTGGCTTTTAGTTGGCATGGCAGCCCGCACCAGATGATTAGCAACGCTATTCTCTTTCTTGAATGCAAAAAGAGGTGGATCTTTCAAAGTTGCATCCAACCCCTTAACCAAGTGCCAGTTTTGACCGATAATGCGCTTCAGTTGATTGGCATTAGGGCAAAAGGTAGTCACACATACCTGGCGCTTCTGGTCTGGTTTCTCCTTGCGTTCCAATAATGTTTCACGAGGGGTCCACCTAGCTCTTTTCATACAGTTCTTAACCAAACGTTTTGGGTACCCTCTGTCGCAAAGTTTGGAAACCAATTTTTCCGCATTCAAGAAAGAGAATAGCGTTGCTAATCATCTGGTGCGGGCTGCCATGCCAACTAAAAGCCAACCATCTCTCCGCCAAATGATGGGGTTAGCACCCATAGTAGGCCACCATAAATGTGGCACCTGCCTATGCTGCGCCACCACTATACAGGGCTCAGTTTTCCAACATAGGGGAGTGTCCTGGAAGCACGACGTCTTTAGCAATTGCAAGTCTAAATTCGTCGTGTACGGGATAAAATGTCCCTGTGATTGCCTATACATCGGCAAAACAGAACAGGAGGTGCGTCAACGCATCTCACAGCATAAGTCAAGACTGAAGAGACAAGTAGAAAATGCTCCGTTGGTCAACCACTGGACCAGAATGCAACATGGACTCAATGAGTTCCAATGGACAGTGATTTCCAGGATTGAGAAAGACCCCCGAGGAGGTGATCTGAGTCTTCAGCTTTCCAAAAGGGAAGCCATGCTAATCGTTAAATTTGACACAGCTGTGTCAGGTCTTAACGAGCTCTCCGAAATCTTTAAACTCTAAAAAGTTTTAAACTTTAAGTTTAAATTATGATCTGTAAATATACTGAATATGGTGGTCATCCTATCCGAGTATGGGTCTGTCCAGCTTTTATCTAAGCAAACCTGTGACTCCTGAGGCTAATTGTCGAGTCCTATGTATCTATGAATGCGTTTTGAGCCAGCATTTAGGTACACTCTATCCCTGCTCGTGAAATCACGTTGTGAGGTAGCATTGAGGTTTACTACAACTAAATGCTTCATCATTTTTTCATTTTTAAATTTTTCCTTGCATGCTGTAAAATAACTTCCCCTTCTTTGATATTCAGGCTTAGCATCTGGTGAAGCCTGCTCGATGTAGAGAATGTGTGGCTATGAAAGTAACCAAAGGATCCACCCCCGAGCGGCGACTGTATGCTCGCTCGAGCGCGATGAGGTAGTGTCTACCTTCCCGCGGATAGTGCCCCACTACCGCTCATGCGCTGTTGCCGAATACGCCGGGCTACTACCTTCGCGCGGATAGTGTCCCACTACCGCGCATGCGCTGTTGCCGAATATGTCGGGCTACCTTGCCTCCACAGGGTATAAAACGAGAACACTGCATCCATGCGGGCTAACACGCCTGCGCAAGTGATTAGTACTTGCTTGGACGCCGCGGGGACTCGTCGACTTCATTTGGATCCTGATTCAACCTCAAGTGGTAAGTGCCGTCGTTAGAACCTCTTAGTGTCCTGATACTGGGTCTGGCCCCTGACCATGAGTCACCTACTGTTACTATTCTTCTTTCTAGGACACGCCAAACACCATTTGTGGTCCTGACTCTACTACCAGCTAACTGATGTGACGGCACCTTAATTACAGGTGACGGATGTCTAGTCCTAAACAACTACTAGACCCCGCACTGCAGTTCCTTTGGAAGTAATAATGTTTTCCTTAACCTCTTAGGTCCGTGAGTTGGAGGACTAAGCTTTCACGTCCCCTGATTTCTGCAAAATTTCACGGGTCCCTAAGGCTGACGACATATGGTCCAGCTTTTCTCCTCACTAAAAGGTAACTGGTTTTTTCTCCCCCCCCCCCCCCCCTTTTCTGAGTAAAGGGCTCTTTGACGACAGTAATAAGCCTCGTTTAGATGGTGGTCAATGATGAGTTATGCTCATTTTATTCCAGATTGTTTCTCCTGGAAACCCCTCCAGCCATGACCACCGGTGCTTTTTGATTTCTCTAGCACGGTAAGTCAAGGCTACCGTAATCTGCCAGACACTGGATTTAATAAACTCGGCGCCACCAACCCCTTAGACGCTGTTTCTTTAAATTTACAGGTTTTTCATTAGAGAAGCCCTCCCCTGGCCCTTGGGTCCCAATTTAGGCCCCTGTACAGTACCATCTGTGGTAAGTGCATTAGGTCAGCCGAAATGGCTATGTATATAATCCAGTTTAGCTCAACTTTACGGGACGATGGATCCATGTTGTGTCTATGTCCCCTGCCAGTGTGGGTCGCTAAGTTTTGAGACTCTGAGTATGCCTCTTGTATAATAACAATAAGATTGTCATTTGTGCAAGTGTTTCACCCTGACTGCTATTATTTATGCTCACTAAATCTGGTATTTGTATGGTTTTTGTTTTTATCTTTCTAGCCGCCTGAGGCCCTGATGAGAATCTCCGCTGAATTCAAGGAGATTCGAAACGCGTAGGCCTAACATCTCCGTGGTCTGCTCTCCAGTATAGGAGTTGATTTGTTAACCCCTTATCATTTTTTAGTACAATAACCATGTGTTTCAAGCTAAAATGAATGTTTTGAAAACGTAAATGTAGAGGTCTTGTACTTCCTTCCAAAAATTGTTTTTCATTTGTTATTTAATTTCAGCAGACCGCTTTCCTTCTTTTGTTTTGTATTTAGAGTACTAAAGTCACGTCTGAATGTGCGGTGAATGTGATATGATTGGATGTTTGAATGTGTGATTTCCTCACTTGAATGTAATATATTGTGTCCGTCCATTTTGGATTTCTTTCCTTTTTTCTTCTCTGATGTATAGTAAAATTTGCATTAAAATTGGTAATTTTTTGTATAAAATAAAATTGCAACTAAAACAGCATTACCCGCTCTGGAATTAATCTTCTGTTTGTGGTTGATTAATATTTGCATAGAATAAATGTTTTCAGCACTGGCATTTTCTTTGTTGCTTTTTACATATCTTTTCTGGCATGGACAAGTGATTAAATATATAGTATTCTCACTATTGCAATTTGTGAATTTCAACTGTCGCCATGGTCGACTTGTCCCTATATCAACCGTGGTGGACTTGGTTGTCTGTGGGCAGACAGAGCAGTTTCCACAGGGATGGTGTCCTTTTACAGGTGGGAGATCCCATAAGGTACCCACTTGTCTTGTCATTCTGTTTCTAGGTCTGGTGTGTACCAGCTGGTCTTTTATATTTTGACCTCTTTTAAAAGCAAAGAGTGGTGGGGGTAATGTATCCCCGCTGGTATTAAGACTAGACCAGTGCTTCCTTATGATCTTCTGAACCTGGTTTGATTTTGTGTGGAAAGTATTCACAAAAGTCATCCTGCTTGATTTCTCCTTAGGAACCGTTATATCTAGGAGGGCTTCACGGTTATTATTGGACGCCCTTTTCTTAGATTGACGTATGATTTTATATGGGTAATTCTTCTCTCGCACTTGTTCTGACAGTTTGGCTGAGTGCAGTTCGAATGCCTCTTTTGTAGTACAATCCTTTTAGCCTAAGAAACTGTCCAAAGGGCAAATTATTTCTAAGTGCTCTCGTTCTCCTTGACCTGTCCGCCACCTTCGACACGGTGGATCACACCATCCTCCTTACCCGTGTCGAGGCGGCGGGCATCGGGGTCAGCTTTTGCCTGGATCATTTCCTTTTTGAGGGATCGCATGCAGGCCGTCCATCTGGCCGACTTCTCTGCACACTTACGTAGGGTGCAGTGTGGCGTTCCCCAAGGCTCCTCTTTCCCCTCTTTTGTTTAATTTATACATTTTTCCCCTCATTTTTGCTTTACAGAAGATGGAGGTCACGGTATTCAATTATGCCGACGACCTCCAGCTTATTTTTAATCTTTCTGATTCCCCACATTCCATTCACAACTTTCAATCTGTTATGGTTTTTATCAGGGATTGGATGAACTTCAACCACCTTAAACTCAACCCTGATAAAACCGAGCTGGTTCTCACTGGTGGTAGCTCTAATCCCTGGACCCCTGTTTTTTGGCCCCCTTCCCTTGGCCCTCTCCCATTACCTTCTCCCTCAGTTAAAACATTAGGGATAACACTCAACCAACACCTCACTTTACACTCCCAGATTAGCACGGTGGTTTCCTCTTGTTTCTTTGCCCTACGCACTATTCGAAAGATTTCACTGTTCTTTTCTTTTGCAGCTCTTAAACTTATCCTTATGGCCCTCTCATGCCTGGACTATGGCAACATTCTGTACAATGGGGGGGGAAACATGGCGGCCACTAGCTAGAGTGGTGCGCGTGTTCAGGCATCTCTCCAAGGCACCGCTGTTGACCTGAGAGGCGTTTCCTCGTGGCGGCAATGGGAGCGAGGTCTTCGGCTCAGTAGTGAAGGTATTGACCGCCCGTCTGGAGTAAAAATAAGTGCCCGGTAGCGAGCGCCTTATTGACGGCCCTACATCTCTACACAGCCGGCTATTACTGCGGAGTTACTGCGAAGTCAATACGCGGATGTGTTTGCTGGCGGAGCGGCGCCTCCCACCTCCCGTCTCCTTGCTGCATTGGAGTCGGGCCGTCGTGGAGCTTAGGCGCGGCCGCAGTGCGGCGGCCCGGGGGCTCCTAGCGTGCAGGTTGGGCGCCAGCAGGGGAGCTGCCGCCGCAATTTGTCCATCTAAGGTGCATGATTCGGAGCTTTTTGGCAAGCCCTCCACTAAACAAGGTATTTCGTTGCTGGATCCGGACCTGGTCCCTGTGAGTAGGGGTGAGGGGGAGGCTGGGGATCCTGCCTCAGACCTTGTTTCTGTTGTGGACAGTCTAATTAACGTGGAAAAGGAACAAACCCCCAAGCAAACATTCAGAGTCCAGGCTCAGAGGAAATCAAGGAAAAATCAGAAGGCTGGGGAAAAAACAGCAAGTCCCAGAATGCACCACCTGTGAAGGGAAAAGTCCGGGCAAAGTATCAGGGGGCGCTTGCGTCAAAGTACCAAACAGGAGGAGGCACTAGGGCCAATCAGAAGAGCAAGAGTGGCAGTAAGGAGGGAGGCAAAGGGGCAAACGCCAAGGGTAGGAACAGCACGTCAAGGGTCACCCCCTCCCTGCGTTCCTTTTTCAAGGTATTACCACAGGTTTTGGACTTATTACCAGCTGCGGAGTCCCGTGTTTCAATGTCTACAACATCGCAAGCTACTACTGTATCTGTTGCATCTATACCTCTATCCACTCCCGATGCCACGTAGCACGGGATGGCAGATGTATCAACAGCTCCAACAACAGAGGGGGACTTTGGCTACCGAGAGGGTGCATCGGCAGGACTGGGGGGCTGGCAGTGCAGCAGCAGGTGATGGGGTGGTGGAGGAGGAGTGTAGTGGTGGAACTAGTGTTGGGAATACATTGGAGGGTCTTGTGGCATCAATAGCCTCCATGTGGGAGGAGATAAGAAACAACTTCGTAGTCTCCAAGGCTAACCAGAATGAGATCAGGTCCTCATGTGAGATCCTCGAGAGGAAGGTGGATGGCCTGTATGAAAGAACGGAGGTGCTTGAAGGTACTGTGGGTCTATTGAAATCCAGTCTAGGGATCGCTGAATCTAAAATCAGTACCTGCGGCGTGAGGGAGACGCTATGCGGGAGAGGGTTTAATCACTCGAAAATTATTCTCTGAGAAATAATGTTCGACTCCTGAAGATCCCCGAAGGAAAAGAGGGGGGAGATGTCAAGGCATTCGTGGTCAGGATACTAAAAGACTCTCTGGACCTCGGGTAATCAGTGGAGGAGCTTGAGAAGGACATCCAACGGATTCATCGCGATCCCTTCCGTTTAAACCCTGGCAGAACTAAAGCCAAGAAGATACTGGTCAATTTCCTCACTTATTCCCTGAAGGAAAAAAAATTGAATCTTGCCTTAAAGGCAAAAACACTGAAGGGTCCGGATTTCTCGTTTGAGAGCAGGTCAGATTTGTCAAAGTCCACACTGGACAGACAGTGGGAGTTAGGCCAGCGTATGGACAAGTTCAGGTCTCTAGGGGCTACAGTGCAGATGCGGTTCCCTGCGTTTCTACGCATAATGTATAAAAACAAGATGCACAACATTCGATCACCTGCGGAGGCCGATGAGCTTCTGGAATCCATCAACATCCACTCTCAGGGAGTGGTCTAGTTTTGACTAACCTGGCTTTGATTTCAGTTTCCACCTGTCTTTAGCCCTAGAATATTAGGGAACGTGGAGGAGAGTGGGAGAAGACTAACAATAGCCTTCCTTTATGGAATGAAACACTAGAACCAAGGGCCTAAATAGCGTATAAAAAAATTAAAAAAAATGAAAGGGTGTCTGCACACATCAGGGTAAGGGGGCTACACTAGGCAACTAAATAAATAAATAAAATAAAAAGAATAAACGAATATGGTAATAATAAAAAAATAAAAAATAATTAGCAGTTGAAAGAGGGTATAAAACAAAACACTAGAACAAATAAAATATCTTTAACACATTAATACTTTGGGTTTATGGGCACTATAATTCCTGTTCTTACACTGGGTGGGGTCAAGCAAAGTCTCCCGATAGCTAGTTTTCAGGATAGCCTCTGGGTCCGGCGGGGTGAGGCGGTGCGGAGTGAGGAAGCTGTCGGTGGACGCAAGTCCGGCTTCACATCCAGCCAGAGTAAGTATGGGGTGGGTTTTCCAGGGGAGGGGGGAAAATGATAAAAAATCCTCATAAGGTTGCTCTCTTTGTATGGATTAGGTCTTAGATGGGGAGCCTATCATAGACAAGCTAAAAAGTTAGCCAGGAGGCAGTTTAGTAGGGTGGGGCAGAAATTCATACGCTGATGTCAGTCCAATTTTTGTCCTGGAACGTCAATGGTTTGCACGTAAGGAGCAGAAGAGAAAGGATTCTGCAATATATTAGGGACTCCGATGCGCAGATCATTGTGTTGCAGGAGACACATTTATTGAAGGGTGAGGTCATTGGTCTATTAAAGAAGCACAGATGGATAGACCGTTTTTACTGCACGGATCATAACGTAAACATCAGAGGGATCCTTTTTATTTTTAAAAAGTCTGCGAAAGTTCAGATTCTGGATTCTAAAGAGGACCAAAGCGGGAGATGGTTGCTGTTGAGAATCTCAGTGGATGGCTGGATTTGCACAGTGGTTGGCTATTATGGCCCCAACACGGACGATATAACTTTCCTTGATATTATTAGTAATCATTTAATTTCCTCGCAAGATCCTGTAGTATGGGTTGGTGATTTTAATATTGTGCTTAACCCCAAATTAGATAAATCACCCAGTTCTAGAGCGTGTGTCCCTTCTAAGTCAAGGCACTCGCTTATTACAGCAATGTCGCAACTTGGATTAGCAGATTTGTGGCGGGAAAGGTTGGGTAATAAACTTGGGGTTTCCTTCCGTAACTTGAAATATAAGCACAAATCTAGGATAGATTATGCTTTATTCAGCTACAGCCTCAAGGATATTTTAACCACCATAGAATATCTCCCATCTCACCTGTCTGACCACTCAGCTCTGTTTGTCCTCAAACTAGAGGCTCAGACGAAGCATCCTTCCTGGTCGTTTGACCGCACGATACTGTTGGAAGAAGAGGAAGTTACCTTTCTAATATCTGAAACTACTTTCTTTTTGGAGTTTAATTTAGACTCTGCAGCAGTAGCTATAATCTGGGAAACTTTAAAAGCTTTTCTCACAGGATGTATTACAAATAGAGCCTCTTATAGGCGGAAAGTATATCGGGAACTGATAAACAGGCTTGAGCTGGAGATGAGGCTCTTTGAGGATAAGCTGGGGGGACTCCATTGGGTCCCAGGAGGAGCAAAAGCAACTAGAAACAATGAAAAGACAGCTGGAGAACATTCTTCAGGACAGAGTATCGAAAAGATGGGAGGCAAGTAAGATCTCGCACTTTGAATTTGGGGAAGCGGCAGGCAGGATCTTGGCTTGGAAAGTTAAGACCGAGCAATCCAAGAATGACATCAGCGAGATAAAGGTGGAGGGAGAGGCCCTGGCAAGGACTTCTAAGCAGGAGATCGGGAAAGCATTTTTTGTTTTTTTTCGAGGAAATCCATAGGGAGGATAACCCGAATGACACGGTTAAGAGATACATGGCTGGACAACATCACTTTGCCCACTCTCAACAGTACAGAGTAACTGTCTGGAGATGCCCATATCGGAGTCTGAGGTCAGTAAGGCCATGGGACAACTGAAGCAAGGGAAAGCAGCTGGCCCGGATGGCCTGCCAGGAGAGCTATATCGAACCCTGGGCGGCGCTGTAGTTCCAATATTGACGACCCTTTTTAATAGAATGCTAAGGAATGGGGAGGCCCCGCCAAAATCTTGGGGAGAGGCGACTATTGTCTTAATCCCCAAGCCAGGGAAGGATCTAACAGAATGTGGTTCCTACAGACCAATATCGCTTTTAAATAGCGATTACAAGATCTTCGCATCTATTATGTCAGCGAGACTGGGGGCTGTTTTTGGAGAAATAGTACAGCAAGATCAGAAGGGATTCATTAAAGGGAGGCAGTTGTCTGACTTTACATATGATCTCGCTGGGGCAATCGATATAGCTTCGACCTTCTCTCTCCCTCTAGCCACTCTCACTTTGGACGTGACAAAGGCCTTTGACAGGGTCAATTGGAGCTATTTGGAGGCGGTCTTGAAGAAGTTCGGCTTTGGTGAGGGTTTTTGTCGAGTTATCCCTCTGATGTATAGCGCTCCATTGGCAAGGCTCTTGATAAATGGTGTCCTGACCGATCCTTTTAAAATCACGAGGGGAACGCGGCAGGGATGCCCGCTTTCTCCCCTCCTCTTCGATCTATACATCGAGCCGTTTGCCCAGATCCTGCGGGGTGATGAAAATATCCCACCATTTAAATTCGAAGAGTGGTAGAGGAGGGTCGCATTATATGCGGACGACATTTTAATCTTTACGTCGGACCCAGACAAAGCATTCCCCACAGTAATTAAGAGGGCGGAAAAGTTTGGGGGTATATCTGGGTATGAAATCAACGCCAGAAAAACCGAGATCATGGCGTGGAATATCCCCAATTTACATCTTGGGGTGACAACCTCCATGAGGTACCTCGGGATTAGGGTGGTGCAAGAAATAGGGGACATCGCTCAAATCAATCTGGAGCGTACACATAAGGAGTGCAAGAAGCTAATGAAATCATGGACTCCCCTTCCCTTGACTATCCTGGGCAGGGTTAATCTAATCAAGATGTCTATCCTCCCTAAATTGACCTTCATCTTTAACACCATCCCTCTGGCCTTCGATGCTAAATTGCTGGATAAAAGTCAGCGAGAAATCCACTCCTTTGTATGGAATTACAAGTCCACTCGATTAGCATGGAAAAAGTTGAGGAGGAGCAGGGAGAAGGGTGGGCTTGCTCTGCCGGACCTGCAGTAGTAGGCATGGGCTTTTCAGCTGTCCCATACAAGAAGGCTTCTAAAAACAGCAGTGGGTACATCATCCGGGACGATGTATAAACCCATGCTGAATGGATCGGACCTGTCAATCGACTGGTTCTTATTCAAATTCAGGGACCAGAATTTTTTTTAAAAGGTCAAATTAAAAATTCTAGCATCCTTGGGGATAGCATGGTCTCAGATCCGGAAAATAATAGGGCCGGCTTATTATTCCAACTATGCACCGATATGGGACTCCCCTAGGTTACCATTATGCTTGCCAGATTGTCCACTCCAGTAAGGGATGCTGGGGTGGTAAGATGGGGGGAGCTTGTGGCTGAAGGGAGTTTGAGGACCTGGGAGGAATTACGGGAGTTGGTGGGCACGGGCTTCTCCAGATTTAAATATCTACAGCTAGAAAGCTGGGCCAAGGTTTTGATTAGGAAAGGGGCCCCATTGGGAAAGAACTGTAGCTTGGAACAGCAGCTGGTAGAGCACCCAGGGGGAGGCAAGGAGGTAGCCCTATGGTATTGGAGCCTGTTGGAGGAGGTGGATGGGGACCTGGTTCTCCCAGATGAATTTTGGGGGGGAAGAGATAGGGTTCCCACATGAGGCGACGTGGATAAAATCTTTTACCCTCTTATATAAAATTGTGAAACCAGCCTGGCTCAGGCGTAATCATCTGTTCACGGTACATCGGGCTTACCTCACGCACCTGAGACTTTCTAAATTCCTCCCAGGTAAGAAATGTAATAATGTAACTACAGTGAAGCATCTGACGTGCATATGTTCAGGGACTGTCCCCACATTGCCAGCTTCTGGGAGGAAGTAAAAAGGTCCTTAGACTCTATACTAAACACCTCGCTGTCACGTACTCTGCCATTAATCATTTTTGGACTCGAGGCAGGCATAACTGGCCAGGCAAGGTCCTTCTTATTTTATGCGATTCTCCTGGCCAGGAGGCAAATTTGCAAAGTTTGGGTGGAGAATACAGCCCCGTCACACTCTGGTTGGCTAACATCGTTATACGAAACATCTAAAGTGGATCTTGCTAGATCTGGTAACAAAAGAAATCTGGCCTTTTGGGACTTGTTGGTTCAGTGGAGAGGTTGACCCCGGGTTTTTTTTTCTTTTTTTCCCCTGTTCCAATGATTATGCCTAGAATACTCCATGGACCAAGTACAAGGGTGCCCTTCGAAACACCGTCGGTCCGGCAGGTCGTAACACACCGAGATGGAGATGGAGATATGGTGTGCTTGCACTCTATCCTCCTCCCCTCATTTCTTTCCGAACTCTCCTTCCGCCAGTAACAATAGTGTCTTGATACAGGGGAAGGCAAAGATCTGAAGTCTTCTGGCATGGGACACGCAAGGTGGTTGGCGATTCTGAATGGAGGGCAAGGCAAATGAGGATACAAAATTTTAAAAAAACATTCTGTACAATGGGGTTCTTGCCTATGCCCTTTGGCGTCTCCAATTGATCCAAAACCAAGCCGCTCGCTTAGCCTATGCTCTTCCCAAGTCACATGTCACCCGGCTACTTAGAGCCCTTCATTGGCTTCCCATTAGAGAACTCGCCCTCTTTAAGATGGGATGCATGACCTTCCAGGCCCTTGCCGGAACTGCCCCAGCTTTCATCAATTCTAAAATCAAGGCTTACATTCCCAGTAGACAATTGCGCTCTTCTTCTTTCTCTCCTTTCGGTCCCCTGGTTTAGGAAGATCAAATCCAGGGGCACGAAGTTCTCTGTCCTGGCTCCCGCCTTCTGGAATTCCCTTCCTCTAGCCATCAGGTCAACCGTGACATATCCGGAGTTCCGAAGGGTGCTCAAAACTCATCTTTTCTCACAGGCTTTTTCACCCTAGCTCCCATTCTTTCTGCTCCCCAGGGTCCACTCCCCCAGTGCCAAGAAACCGCCTGGTAATCCTGCGCTCAATAAATACTTTCAAATTCAGATTGGCCTGAAAAGAACATAGAAAATTGCCTCGAAGCTTTCTCAATCTTAGCTGCCGTAACAACAATGGAAAGATTCCCAGAGTTGGGCCCCGGGCTGGTACAGTACTCCAGGACGATACACAACGAGGCTATGAAGTGGGGGGGGAGTGGGTGGTTGAATTATGACACTGAGTTCAGGAGGAAAATGTCCCAATGCCCGGGAATTGGGTGGGACCAAAAGGAGGTGCAACCTTGGATGGAACACATGGGCTCCCGCTCTCATCAGAGCATAGTCGCCAAAGTTAAAACACAGGGGATGGACGGGCTTCTTCCAGAGGGTCTTATCAGGCAGGCACAAGGGGGTTAAAGCAGACTTTTCGGGGAGCACATGGGGGGAGACAGAGGGGAGCTTTCAGGAGGTCTTCCCCGGGGACATGCCGCCTCGTCTCCACCTCGAGTGTTCTTTCCACAGGAAGCAGGATCGACAACCGGCCAACAAGGACGGGCAACAAAGTTAGGGCCATCTGCAGTATCTCTCCCCTGGGGGTGGTGCCTAAGAAAGAACCAGGGGCTTTTCGGCTAATTCACCACCTTTCATACCCAGAAGGGGCATCAGTTAACCATGGGCTAGAGGAGGGCAACTGCTCCGTGTCATATTGTACTCTGGGCGTGGCATTGGACTTAGTCAGGAGGGCGGGCAAAGGGGCCTGGTTAGCCAAGGCAGACATCGAATCAGCCTTTCGATTGCTACCAGTTCACCCGAGCAGCCATCACCTGCTAGGTTTCAAGCTGGAGGACAGGTACTTTTATGACCAATGCATGCCCATGGGTTGCGTTGCGTCCTGTGTATATTTTGAGGTGTTTAGCTGCTTCCTTCAGTGGGTTCTCCAGGAGAACTATGGGGTGGAAGGGGTGACCCATTCTCTAGATTTTCTGTTCATAGTGAGTGAGGGCACCCAGGACTGTAATCAGGCCCTTGCGGACTTCGAGAAGTTGGCCAGACATCAGAGGGTCTCCCTCGCACCAGGTTAAGCAGTGGGTCCAGCGCAGGTACTAACTTTTCTGGGCATTGCGCTTGATACCATCGCGGGTGAATCCAGACTGCCGACAGACCATGTCTGTGACCTAGGGCAACTAATCCGGGCTGTGTTGGGGCAGGACAGGGCCACTTTGGAATCCATTCAATCCCTCCTGGGGAAACTGAACTTTGCGGGCAGGGCGTTTGCCAGAAGGCTAGCCAGGGCCACTGCCAAGATCAAAAAGAAGCACCACATGGTGAAAGTACACAAAGGAATGAAGCAGGAACTGGTCATGTGGCGGAGTTCCTGGCTAGTTTCAATGGCTCAGTAATTTGGTGGGCTCCCTGGGCTGGCAATACAGACCTAGCCCTATTTACAGACTCATCAGGCAGAGGTGGTTTCGGGACTATCCTAGATGGAGAATGGTGGGCGGAGAAATGTCCCAATTCTTGGCACAAGCGGATGATCACAGCTAACATCACAGTTTTGCAGTTGTTCCCTATTCCGTTCCTTGATTTGACTCACAACGCACTCTGCACGTCACGTCTGTGAGGTATGTGGCCTATGACTGGTGACAAGTTAACTATTCACTCCTTTCTTTTAAAGGTAGGCACCCATGTTACGAGTGGCCCAGTATTTGGGTTGATATGTATCGCACCTGATGAAATCCAACACTGCTGGATTAGAGTTAATCAGGAGCAATGAATACCACCCATTTATGAGCTTGTCCTCAAAATGAGGAATAGCGTGATGATAGTGCTTTTTGCACCAAAATCTGCACATCAGATAACTATTAGGATTTTTTTGCTTACTTAATTTTGTCATCTTTGACCTAGTCTAGTCTGGATACTTGTATTGCGCAACATATCACATCCCGAGTCTCATGGCGCATGTGGACGATCCTGAGGTGGGAGAATGAGCCAGAAGATGGAACTAGCAAAAGAGCCAGGTTTTCAATTTTTTGCGGAAGCTCATAAGTTCCGTTGTTGTACGTAGGCTTAGAGGAAGTTCGTTCCATAGGGATGGTGCCATGAAAGAAAAGGCACGACCGCCATTTCTGGCAGTTTGAACTCTGAGCGGCGTGAGCTGTGACTTGGTACCTGCCTGGTCGACAGCTGAGATCAAGCACTAAGTCAATTTCTGAGTCCAGTATTTTGGTCCTCGACCGTACATGTTTATGAACCAGACACATGGTCTTGAAAATAGCTCTTTTGTTTACAGGAAGCCAATGTAGGATTCTCAGGCATGGTAATGAGGGGGATTGTCTGGGTAGGCCTAGAATCAGACGAGCAGCTGTATTTTGTACAACCTGCAGTTTCCTGATGTGGCACTCGTTTATGGCGAGGAGGAGTGAATTGCCATAATCTAGTCTATTTACGATGAGGCCCTGAACCAGAATTCTGCGTGCTTCGGTTGGTATCCATTTAAAGACCTTGCGTAGACTCCGCATGATTCCGAAGCAGGTGCCCACCGTATGATTTACTTGGTCCTTCATGGATAACTTGTTGTCCATGCGAAACCCTAAATTGCAGACTGATTCTTTTGGGATGGGACACTCCCCTAGTTCTGAAGGCCACCAATCTTGGGTCCAGTGTTCACTTGCTCGCCCAAATAGCATGACTTCAGATTTGGTGCCATTCAGCTGGAGATGGTTTTGACCCACCCAGTTTTTTACCTCTACCATACACATTCTAAAACGCCTTTTGGTGTCGCTTGCGTCAGGGCCAAGTGTGACCAGTATTTGCGTATCATCCGCGTAAGATCACGTCAAACCCGCATGCCCTGATCACTTTGGCCAGGGGGCCATATAAACATTAAAAAGCGAATGGCTCAAAATAGAGCCCTGAGGTACACCTCTTATGACGGGCCGAGTACTGGCCAGAGTATTGTCTACTTGTACTGTGGTTGTTCGGTTCGTCAAGTAGCTGACAAACCATTTTAAAACCTGCCCTCTGACACCACACTCCCACAGTCTTCTAATCAAGATCTGGTGGGAGATGGTGTCAAAGGCAGCCGACAGATCTAAAAGGACAAGAATAGAAGATTGATGTTTGTCCAGAGTGCAAGCCTAATGTTGTCGGCAACTTCGATCAGTGCTGTTTCCGTGCTGTGGGCAGCACGGAAACCGGACTGTGAGGGATCGAGTAGGTTGTTCGTCTCCAAGTAGTTTACCAGTTGTTAATTTACAAATGCTTCCAACACTTTCCCTGAGTATGGCAACAAGGTAATGGGGCGATAGTTTAAAAAAGCATTTGCATCAGCGCCAGGTTTTTTTAATATGGGTTTAACTCTTGCCGCCTTCCAAATTTTTGGGAATTCTGCTTCTTTCAGGGATTTGTTTAAAAGGCCAGAAAGTCTACTAGCGCTGGGGCAAGGATAGCAAATAGTTTGGAAGTTAGTTGGTCACTAGGGGAGCCTGATTTAATTTTCCGTCCTACTAGCATAGTTTTTTCATTGTCCAACAAATCGAAAGTGGCCCATCTCGGGGAAGGATCATTTGTATATACAGATTATTTCGTGTATGGGTCCTGTTCTGAATATTGAAAGGGTGTGTTATACAGTTCGAAGGATTTGCATATGTTTATGATTTTATCATCTAAGAATTTAGAAAGGTCTTCCGTCCATTCTTCAGTTTTCGGTGTTGATTGTGGACTTTTAAAGGAGGTGAATTCCTTTAAGATGTGGTGAAGCTCCTTAGATGAGTTCTCTGCTTTGGTTATTCGTTCGACCTGCCGAAATATTTTTTTTTAACAAACTTTGAGCACCACAAAGCGATTTTCAAGTTGTTCTAGCAAGTGCAATCTTCAATCAATACGGCTTTTTCTTTTGTTAATCGTAACACAATTCCCGTCATAGA
The DNA here is from genome assembly GCF_964261635.1 of Lissotriton helveticus. Lineage (NCBI taxonomy): Eukaryota > Metazoa > Chordata > Amphibia > Caudata > Salamandridae > Lissotriton > Lissotriton helveticus. The sequence continues at coordinate 2,094,858,927 of NC_136061.1, forward strand.
AATGACATCTTTGCTTGCCTATGTCAGATGAAATAAAATAGTCTAGTGACTATAACCAAAGAACAGGAAGAATTAATACATACATAAAATACAAGCACCATTCAGTGCAATATGTGGTAGATGCCTAAACAACCCCATTAACGTACAATCCCCACAACCACTCTCTCTCCTGGCCTGTGACCTGCCGAAATGTATTGGGAGAAAGCTGCGTGAGTGATTTTAAGCACTTAACTTCATGGTATGTTTTACTGCAAATACCTGCGTTATGCAGGACGGAGATAACGATGGACTAAGATTTGATTGTGAAATCTTTACAATTAAATCAGCTGTGATTGCAATATAGCCTGGGGAAAACATTATCTGATCCCTGAAACATTTGAACAATCTCTCTAGGCCTCATTGTTTAAGAGATAATAGCGAGACCAATAAAATGGCTAACTGTTTTCTCTAGTGACTGAGCCAAACTATGTAATGATTTCACTATTACCTTGACAAAAGGCATTGACAAAATATCCTCCTTTGGCATCCTAAACAGAACCTGGGCAGGAACCGTGCTTTAATTTGGATGGCAGGTTTTTGGTTCACTATCTTGGGCTGTAGTGGGTCGCATCTCAGCCACTCAGGCTCACAGCCACTGAGTCATGCAGCTATGCACTTGTGCGCTCCCAAAACTACTATAGGGGTAATCGTATTTTAGTATTTTGATATATTGTTGTTTTTTTGCCTAGCACTTCTGCCCCACTGACTGGATAATGTAAATAAACACATTGAAGGTGAAGAACTATTTAGTTCCTTGAAGATAAACTTAGGACTTAGTGGAATTTCTTGCCTGCAGAAAAGATAGGACTTTTTTTGGGGGATGGTTTTAACCAACATCCGAAAGGCAGACCAGTGTCCGTGTCATGAGTGGCCACCAGCCCTTACTCTGCTGTGCTCATTCACCACAACCGAAGGCAAGTTCAACATAGGTCTAGAAGTCCGATTCAGGGCAGTGTTTCCGAATAGCCACTCATTATGTACCTCACCCTGAAAGGAAATGTGGTTGTTGCTTGACCAGGGGTCACCCCCAGTCAACCAACAACCCATTTACTTAAACATGGCAATTGAACAGACCTTTAATTAACCACCATTTGAATGGGTCTGTGTTGAAAAAGAACAAGCCTGCTTTATAGGTCCTGTAATTTCATCATGCTCTCTAATGCACACAGTAACCATGTTACCTTGTAGCCAGGCCTTTATTGTATGTAATATTTAAAAATACATGGTGATGACTTGCTAGAGACATCACTCATGTTTTGTGGGTGGATTCTAAAGACTGACCACCCTTTAACCCCAATCTTGTTCGTATCTTAATCTATTGTCTTTCAAACTATGTATTGAATAGCTGAAGTGAAGTTGTGAGTTATGGACGTGGCTCGTGAGTATGAAATATTATTCAATGTGCATTTAAATAATGTAAATAACTCAGTACTTCAGATCATTGTTTTTTACTCTTATCCATTTGAATGCCAAATAGTTTTTTTAACTCCTTTTTATTGAGTTTACAGATGCAACTGCATTAGTGCCAATGGAGCCATCCATAAAAAAAAACTTTTCATTGCTTTCTCCACAAATTAAAGGGTACCAACAGAAGAAATTTGCACAATCGACTCCAGCAGCCCCCCTCCCACTTTCTAACCTTTCAGTCCTGGATTCAGCTCGTCACACTCTTGGCCCCCGTGGCTTACCATCCATCCTGTTAGTGACCTTGACTATCATTATGTCCTGACCCAGCTATCTCATATTTTCCCAGACGTTTTGGGGCATTCTCTACCCTCCTACACCAATTTCTCTGCTGCTTGGCACCTCAGCATTTCCTTTGCCCAGTCTTGCATCTGTGGATGATCTCCGCTCCCCCATTTTCTCATGATTTGTCTTCTGACAAGCGAGAATCCCTGGTTGACTACTATTTTCTGATACAATGTCACCTCTGAATCCCTCCATATACCCAACAGAACCAGTGTCACCTGCCCCTCTATGTGCCTGTTGAAGCTTCCAGCTTGGTCTGCCCTCGCCAAGAACAGCTCCAGTATTGGGCAGTCCTATATCGTATGGACGAGGGACTCCTGTTGGCCACAGTCTCATAAGGGCCTATCATCTCCTGCCCTTCATATTTTGTGTTGTAGTATAGTACATTCTGTGTAGTATTTGTAGTTGGATCAGGTAGAAATGCATTTATTTCCCCATCTCAGGGGGCTACTGTAGGCCGTCTCTACAGTCATCGGCTTCTATATCTCCTACTTCAGTTTACCAACGTGCCCTATATTTACTCAGGTCTTACTGTGTTATGAGCACCCCATATGTTAGGGAGATGGCTTTGGTGGCCACGTGCCCCTCTAGCTATAGTCTCTGCAGGGGTGATTCTTCCACAGTTTCCTCCTCCCGGGGGGTTTTGGTCCTGTAGTGTGTGGCGAAGATGCAGGTAGTTGAACAGCTCTTTGGGGGACATGTTGTAGTCCTTACACAGATGTTCAAAGGGGACTATACTGTTAGCATCCCACACGTCACCTATGGTAGGGAGGCCAATCCGATCCCATTTCCTAAACCCTGTATTGTGTTGACCACTCCCAGTTCAGTTCCCAGCCACAAAGGAGTTTTTTTGTCTCAATCTCTTTTCTAACCCCATTTCTCTCAGTAGTCTGCGCCAGATTGTGACCACTGTGACTGTAACCAGCGGTGTATCAATCTCCAGTCTGCCACCATAGAGGCCTTCTAACCTAACGCCATCTGGTCCAGTCAAATGCTGGGTAGTTCAGCGGGGCATATGGCCACTCGTTTACGACACTGACTTGGACCGCCTCCTAGTATTTCTGGACATTAAGGTGTGTTATGCCCTTTAGAATAACAAGCATTTGAGTCTGGAGAGTACTAAGATCCCTGCTGTGGATGGCGGGTCCACTGCGAATAGCAATCAATGAAATATCTAGAAGGTGGTTGGTTTAGTGCATGGGTTATTCTGTAGTATGTATGTGAATCGGAGTAGTGTAATCCTTTCGAAAATGCTTCCGGACCCTTCAGTGAAACGGTAGGGCTCACCAGTGTTTTATGTCTGCCTCGAATCTGTTGAGTTGGGGGGGGAGGGGGCAGGGGTGTAGATAATCTGTGATGTGTTACTCCTCTGTGCATATCCACAGTCCCAGGTACATGAAGTGGTCAGCAATGCTTTTTAGAGGCGTAGGTAGAGATGACTGCAGTTTCAAGCAGCCCATCAGGAATGGTAGTAATTTTTCCCAATTGATGCTTAATACCATGTATTCCCTGTATATTTTAAATATATCACCTACCCTTGTCGAGCATTTCCAACACTGCCAAGTGCAGCAGGATATGATCTGTGCATAGCAAGATCCGCTCTAATCATGTGGGTTCCAATCTCAATCCCCCGCATCTGGGCATCCGCTCACATCCATTCCGCCAGCTAGTGCATTGTTGACGCAAATAGCTTTGAGGGCAGGGGGCATCCCTGCCTTTTACCCCACCATATCAGGAGCTCTCGGTGTATGACCTTGTTTACTGTAACTCGTGCCCTGGGGTTGTGAAGAGAATATTCACCCACTTCAAGAATTTGGTTCCAAAGCCCTCTTTCCTGGGGATCTTTAACATTAAGAGCAATTCCAGTGAATTGAACGATTTATTTGCATCCAGTGAGGCCACAGCCAGGGTTTCTCTCGGGTACTGCGATATCACGTAAGCGTCATAAATTGAACTTTGTAGACCTGTGGGACATGAAGCCATTCAGGTATCGGCTTTTTATATATGGGCATATTAGGTCTAATATTGCACTTCCCAGCCTATTTGCTCGGGCCATCACCAGTATTTTGGTGCCCAAGTTGAGGAACAAGATGGGCTGATGAGTCGCAGCTCTCTCCAGGTTTCCCTGCTTTGGGTACAAGTACTATTGCCGTATCGAGTTCCATGGGGAGTGTTCCCTCCTGATGGGCCTCAGTGAATAGCATTACTATTTTGCAGTCCATTCTTTATAGAAAGTCCACTGTGAGTCTGTTGTGGCCCAGGGTCTTCCCTGGTAGCAAATGTGTGAGGGCCAGATGTACCCCCCTCCTGTGTTAAGTCTTCTTCTAGTGCCCCGCCAGTTATCTGCAAGGGTATGCGTGGTTAAACTCCCATAGGGCCATGTTGCGCTGCTGCTGTAATTTAGCAGCATAAATGTTCTACAGATAGTCTGCCATGGTGACCACTATGGCCTCACTGCTTCAAGTCGGGTCTATTATCAACGGGATGTAGTTCCTTTCTCGTTATCTGGCACTGAGCCATGTCAGAGTCTTGCCTGCCTTGTTACCTGCATTGTAAATGACTTTCTGTTGAGCGATGCATATTTGCTTAACTGTCTCTGTGACCATTGCTCTGTATTTCCCTCGCTTCATTGTAATGCAGTCTTTTTGTGCTGTATTGTCCATCTACAACAAGGCAAGCAGGCACACAGATTATCCCACAAGCCTCCCCCACCCACCTACTAAAGCATTCACAGTATCTTAAGATGCAGGAGTTACAGTATTAAATTGCTTATTGCAATCCAATGTCTTATCAAAAGAACATTTTCATAACTATAGGACCCCCTCCTTTCCCTCCCACCTCCTCTGTGGTGGAAAAGCTGTAACTGTTGTAGCCTTGTTCCTTGCTATACCCCAGTCCTCTAGGTTGCCCCCTTCCTTATGTTGGTGAGTGTGATACGAGATCTCCCCTCCAAGTGTGGGAGGGCACACTGCCAGCGAGAGACCCTTTGTGGGTTATGCCACCAAGGGGCCTCATTTATACTCAACATTTTAAGTTTTTTCTGAAGATGTCTGCCATCCGTTCCATCGAGAGTTTTCTCCACAAGCTGGAGTGCCTTTGTGCCAGCATTGGGGCCACATTCTTTCAATTGGCCTCTATGGTCTTCTTAGCCTCCCCTATACATGCCCACGTATTTGCCTTGTCCTCCTTGGTTTGGTGTTCTAGAGGTGTCTCTTAGACCTAGGAGAATCTCTTCTATGGAGCTCGGCGAAGGGTACCTCAGAATCTTTCATTTGCTTCAGAATCGCCTCCCAAAATGGTTTAATGGATGGGCAACCCAACCAGATGTGGCAAAACCCCCCAGCAGGCCGCACCCCTCCAGCAAAGGTTAGAGTTTTGGGGAAAGACTTTTTTTTTTTAGTTTAGTAGGAATTAGATGCCAATCAAATAACGTTTTGTAGTGGGCTTCCCTTAGCTCAAGTGAGTGGTTATGCTTTGCGATATTAGACCCTAAGCATTTCCACTGCCCCTCCATCACTTCCCTCACAAGGGGCTGCTCCCAAAAGTGAATGTACCACGCCTCGGTACAATCGCTGTGACTATCAGAAGGCCACATAAGGGTGAGATTACGCCTCTCATGGTGCCTGCCGTCCTTACAAAAGATTCTATAGGAGTCAACTCCCGAGTTGCCGCCTCTTACTGGTGGATGGAGTGCTCAGTGCTTCAGATGAAGGTAGTCAAAATATTCAGTGGATGGGATCCTAAAGTCCCACTGGCAGTTTTCAAATGTAAGAATGTCGTAATTGTGAAACAGGTCGGAGAACCACGCAACCCCATTCTCTCCAAGCATTAAACGGGCCCGCCTTCAGCGCCAGTGGGAATTCTGGTTTAAAATGTATGGCCAAGTGGTCCGACATGGCGGACGCGCTGTAACATCGCTCCCATAATCCGCTGTTAATCCTCCATAAATCCGGCCATCATACTGAATTGGTCTCCTTGCCGAACGTCTGAAAGACACGATGAAGCAGTGGGAGACCCGTAACATCTGCTTAGAGTGCCTAATCCTGCTGTGGAACTACCATATTTGCCTGGGATTAGGCCTGGGTGCGCCTTGCCTCCAGAGGGACGGGCCGGTGGTCGCGGGCTGTGGGCGAACACGAGCCTTAGTTGCCTGCGAGGCCTATCCAGACATTGCCCTAGTTACAGACTGAGCAGCATCTTGCCTTGGGGCCCCGTCGTAGCCAGTCTGCCAAGTGGGCAGACCCTCTGCGTCTGTCTGGGGACGACATTTTATAGGCCGCTGGTCAGGCCTCCTGCTCTGTTGCTGTCCCGGGGACCCGGTGGGGAGTATGAGTGACATCGGAGGTTGGCTCGAACCCCGAAAACATTGACACTTCCCCCAGTCTCGGGGATATATATCCAGCTTCCTGGATTTGGCCTGGGCAGCGAGGTGTGCCGTGAGACGTGTCGCCGTGGGGCTTGGACGTGCAGCTTCCCTTTCTACCGCCTGCAGCGAGATCTGGTAGGTGCAGCTTGCCACTTAACCCGCCCGCCTGGACACTCAGCACCTGGGGGCACCGGCAGAGGCCATGCACTACCCACCAGCGGTGAGCGGCTTCTCCCGGTCCTTGGTGGCTGTTTCGACCGCACCCCTTCCCCCGGTGGCCTGTTCCAGTGGTTGGCCCTGTGTTAAGCCTGTGTACGATTGGTGCTTGCTTCCCTACAGCTATGTTCCGTGAGCGATCTGGACCCCTACTCACCCTGTATTGTTTCTCTCTGCAACAAGGCTGATGTGCCTCTCAGATCTTTGTGCTGGCATGGGGGTGCCCATTCTGTGTGGTGTGGCCATCCTTGGATCACACTACACCCTTGCCCTGATTCTCATGGTGCATCTGGCGGACTCCCTCTCCTGCTCGGACGCCAGACACGGGCTTGGCTGCTGCTGCGCGGTGGGGGATAAACGCCTGGCTGTCGGGTTAGGGGGCCACTGCCTACTGAGGAGGGCAGGCTAGGTCCTGGTGCGGCTTGTGGGTGTCGGGCCCTCTCCCCCGGTTGCAGCTCCCGGCCCTCCAGTGGTGTATCCCTGCGATTGGGGCTCTGATCCGGTGACCTAGTGGTTTATCACCTACTTTGGACCTCTATTCTGAATTGTCTCCCCTCAGCTTGGATCATAATGGCTAAGGACAAGCCTACTGGTGCTATGTCCCGACAATCCTCCATGGACAATTATACTGGAACCAGCCCCCAGTTGCCCAGTCCAGAGAACGCCAGACTCCTATCCCTGACAATGCTGCACTCGTGGCCATCATCACGCAGTCTGGAGATCCACTGGAAGCCAAATTTGGTGCTGTTTGGTCCAATGTTATGCTCCCTTGCCAGGACCTCTGCAATGTGGTTCAACAAATTACTGAAACAAACGCGAATTTCCGAAACGGACGCTGTCACTACCCTTCAAAAAAAAGTATCGAACTTGAAATTCCTGACGCGTGGCCTGGCGGTCCGAGTGGAGGACGTGGAAGGCAAGGCTAGGCAGAGTAACCTCCTGTTCGTTAGTTTTCCTGAAAGGCTGTGAGACCAATGACGCTGCTGCCTTTTTAACCAAATGGCTCATGGAATGGCTCCCTGTCCTCTTGCTGAATCATCGAACTGGCGTATCGAGTTGTTCAGCAGAAGCCACCCAGGGGGCGCGTCCCCGTCCCCTAATCGCCTGCTTCCTCAACTAAAGAGACTGTGATATGATTGTCCCACAGGCTCGGCTCAAAGAAGTACTTCCCTACACCCGTCAGCCCATCATGATCTTCCCCGACTATACTAGATCAGTCCTGCAGCGCCCACAATCATTCACTGAGGCTAAAGCTTGCCTACGTGGCCTAAAGATTATATTCCTTGCTATTCCCGGCCCGTCTGCGCATCTCCTACAAATTGCAGACCTACTTTTTCGATTCACCTGAAGAGGTCTTCAATTGGACAGACTAATTGCTTAAACGCAAGATCAAAGCCCCTCCTGGAATGGACTCCACCTCATCAGTGGGCTCCAACTGGGACCTGCCCAGGCTCCATGAGAAACAGCAGCGCCGGTCGCGCTAGAGACGAATATCCCAGCCCCATAGTATCACTCGTAGATGCGCAACAGATGGTTGGCAATCCCAGTCACCCTCTTAAAAACTCTTGGACTGTACCTATGACATATCCCTCTTGATGGCAGTTGAAACCTGGGCTACTTATTTTTGTACACTTTGGAAAGAGTGAAAATGCTATACTGTAGATATTATGTTCTGTCCGATCCATTGGATGGGATCGGATCCTATGCACCATTGAAGGCGGGAAGTTCGCCATACTGTGACAGATGTTTTAACGTTATTGGGGACTGGGGGGGGCGGTTTGGGGTTCTGCAGAAATGTTTGTTTATTATTAATAGTATTATTATTAGTATTAGTGATATTAGTGATGGTGATAGTGATATTATTAATAGTGATATTATTGATAGTGATATCATTCATAATAGTGATAGTATTAGTGATAGTGATCTTATTAATAATAGTAACAGTGATATTATCCCAGCGAAGGGGCGTCCCAGCGCTTCCCAAAGAACAGATGCCGAAATACCACTCTAACCGACACAACCAGTTAAACCGGAAAGAGCCAGGTGTTAACAGCCTTTCGAAAGGTCAGATAATTCTGTAGTTCTTTGATGGACTTGGGGAGGGAATTCCAAAGTTGGACTGCTTTGACCTTAAAAGATCGGCCACCAGCTCTGGCTCTTTGAAATCGGGGTGTACACACCAATCCCAAGTTGGCAGAGCGAAAGGGGCTATTCGGGATATACTGAACTAGCAGATCCGTTAAGATCGGAGGGCCTTGTAGTGACAACATTTTATGCCCTACACACAAGGACTTAACTGAATTATTTTGGCTATTGGCAACCAATGGAGCTTAGGTAAAAGATTTGATACTGAACAAAACTTAGGCAGTGCCAACAAAGCACGTGCCGCGGCATTCTGTATTCTTTGGAGGCACGAAATACAATTTATTGGCGCCTACATAAAGGGAGTTAACATATTCCAACCTGGATAAAATTGTAATATAATATACATTTTCTTTATTCGGGTTTTTCATTATAAAACCATAAAAGCAACAGTATAAAATTACAGCATAGTACATTTTTTACTCTCTTAAGAAAGATATCTAAAAGAAGAATAAAGTGCACTCAAAATTTTTAAAGATTCCTCCGGTGCCTAATAATACATTTTAAAAAATTCAATATATAACAGGTGCGCTCAGAGTCTAACATCTGTAAGGAGATCATAGCGGGACGGCATTGTCTGAAACCCCATAATTTTACTAATGGAAATAACCAAATTTTCCTGTGAGAATGGAAATATTTACAAAACAGTATCGTGTGCATGCACGTTTGTGCGGAGATTTCATCACAGGGGCATAAAGTCAGTTTTGATTCCCAGGTGTTCACTTGCGGGAAGGCCACTAGTCTGTGAAAAAGGTTGAGTCTAAATCTGGTCAGGAGCATCTTGTCATATGAACTAATTTCCAGTGCGAGATAAGGCTGTATTTGTAGCGTTAACTGTACCATATTTGAGTGTTGTACAGATTGTTTATTTGAAAGCAAAGTAATTCTAAGTGTCTCTAAGTGGATCATTCCTTTCTGTTTCAGCTCTTTCTTGCTTATCTCAGTCATAGATAGTGGAGTGAGATAAAATCTTTCTAGGCCCATGTCGGTGAAGAACCGTTTGACGTAGGTAAGCCAGGCTATTCTGTGCGCGTGGTCCAGTGCCATTGAGTCCTCTAAAATGGCCTTGGTCAGCATGTTTTTGTCAGATAGCCAGATACGCCTCCAGAGTAGCAGTGGCTGAACTTTTATTAGGTCCTCTATGTAGGGGATTCCTAGTTCCATATGACATGCATATGTAGATGAACACTTGGGGGCAGATAAGAGGAATCTCGTGAATGAGTTCTCGGCTGTCTGGAGGGATCCAACGTCAGCGTGTCCCCAGACACCGGCTCCGTATAAGGCGATGGCTAGGCATTTTGCGGAATAGATTTGTAACATCTCGACTGGTGGTCTCTTTCCAAGTCTTTGTGAGAAGTTAATCAGAGCAGTTATAGCTCTCCTAAAAAGATGTCTCCTGGACTCAATAGCTGCTTTCCAGTTTAGTCTCTCGTCAATCATTATGCCCATGTAGGGATACTGTGGGGTTCTCAAGTTTTTGGTTATTTAAAATGATATTCTTAGTTCTTTTTCTCCCTCCACCAGCCACCATTACGAAAGTTTTTTTAACATTTATGTGCAAATCTAGTGCGCCCATAAATTCGGCGTATTTATTTAGGGATTTCTGGAGTTCTATAGGTGTACGAGCCAAAATAACTGCGTCATCCGCGTAGAGCAGTGCCGGAATCATGCGTTGTTTTAGTCTTGGCAGATCCTGCCCCCCCTCAACATCTTCTCTTCCAGCCCGTTTGTGTACAGGGAGAAGAGGAAGGGGGCTAGGACACACCCCTGCCTGACTCCTCGCTCTACCTTGAATGACGCAGTAAGCTCTCCCTTTGTCCCATAGCGCACTCTCGCAGAAGCGTCCGTATATAATTCCCTTAAGAAGTCTAATGGGGGGAATCCGCCCCCATTTTTCGCAAAAGAGACCATAGCTTCGAGTGGGAGACGCAATCGAAAGCGGAGGACAGGTCCACGTACACCATGTACATTGTCCCCTGCTTTGCGTGGATGTACTTGGACGTGATTAGACTTAAATTGAGGGCCTGTTCAACGGTTCCAAACCCTTCTCTGAAACCGAATTGTAGGTCCAATAAGATCCTTCGGTCATCTGCCCATTGTTGGAGTTGTTCCAGGATTACTCTGCCAACTACTTTTCCTACGTAATCTAATAGGGAGATCGGTCGATAGCATTTGACATCTTGGCGGTCCCCCTTTTTAAAAATTGGTACCATAATGGAGTTGGACCAAGACTCCATTAGGCCCAATTTCGCTGTTGCAGTGCATACTCTGGTCAGTATAGGGGCCCAGAGATCCGGATGATGTTTGAAGAGATCCACCGGGACCCCGTCTGGTCCTGGCGCTTTACCCCCTTTACTTAAATTCAGAGCTTGCAGTACCTCGAGTATATCAAACTGTATATTAATTGGAAAATCGACGAGAGGGTGAGGGTGGGTCGTTTCTTCAGTTGAAGATGTTAGTTTAAATATATGGGAGAAATGATTTACCCAAGATTCCTCTTCTATTGCTACGTCGATCTGAGGTCTATTAGAATCTGAAAGGAAAGGGGTTCTTACTATCCGCCAGAAGGACTCCCTATTTCTTGTGAGTGTGCTTTTGTGTAGATCGTTCCATAAGATCTGTTTCAGCTCCTGTATCCTTTGTTTCCTTACCTTTTTATACTGGAGTCTTAGGTGTTTGATCAGTACTTGGTCTCTTTTTGGTTGTCTGAGGGCCTCTTTTAGCTTCGTTAGTGACATAGTGCAGTCATGGTTGAACCAACCTGGAGTTGTTGCATTATTTAGTTTATTTTTCCTGGTCAACATTACTTTTATTTTGTCCAGAATAATCTTAAAATTTTCGAGGATGGTGTTATCGTCTGACTCCAAATCTAGGCATATTATTATGTTGGAATATAGAGCCTTTATTATGTTATTGCTTAGTTGGGTTGGATCTATCTTCCCCCATTTCACCGTAAATCCATTTACTCTACCCAATTCCAGCCGGTTTTGGGATAGAGTATGTGCGATTATGGTTGTCTGAGTTGATTGATTTAGAAGATCCATATCCACTTTAAGCGCTGAATGATCGCTTAAGCTGTTTGCGAGTAAAGTGAAGTCCGTGATTAGGTTTCTCAGCCCATCCGTTGAAAGGACATAATCGACGGTGGTCTTGTGTCCCCTCCCTAAATATGTGGGGTAGAGAGTGTTATTAGCCGGGTTTTTCTTATTAATTATTGACAATTCCAGATCTGTAAGGAGGTTGTTCATCACTTCCCCTGATTCGTCGTGAAGAAAATGGACAAGGGGATTATCTTGTTCATCCACTATCCCACAGTTATGATTGTTGGAACGTGGGCAGGGATGTAGGTTAAAGTCCCCTCCCCATAATAGATGAACGGTAGACTTTTTTCTGTGTGATTTGCTATATTTAGCAAGGTTTTCCTGAATTGTCAGAAGAGTTTGGATAAAGTGGTCCTCTTCTAGGTTATTATAAAGATTTACTAAGATGACAATAGTTTCTTTGCCGACTGAAAGGGAGAGCAATTGAAAGTTTGGGGTATTTTCTGTTTTAAGTATTTTCAGACTGGGGATTGTATTCGCGATATATGTAATCAAACCCCCTTGGGCCTACCCGCAATACTAGCGAGAGCTGGGGAAAAAAAGGTTTTATAGCCAACAATGTGTAGCTCTTTCATAACCCATGTTTCCTGGAGGCATATTATTTTGCCATCTTCAAGGAACTGGGCTGCTGAACCATCCGCTATTTTAGGGCGAAGACCCGCTATGTTCCAAAAAATAACGGACCCAGATTGTGTCCCGTTATCTTGGCCTATAGTAAGTTTCCTTTCTGGGACCGGAAATGAAGTGATTTGTTCATTGTTGATTGAATCCGGTGATGGTCAATCGACCATTTCTAGGCTACTAAACCGGTTCATAGTTGGTATACCCTGCCAGTTTTCCCAGTATGGTAGTTCTCTAAAGCTGGGTCTGAATGGCCGCTGCGGTGGTACACCCCATTGTTCCCAGTCTCTTATTCTGTTACGGGGTCCCATTATCTGCCATGGGCCATCCTGTTGGTGGTAATTGGAATCAACCGACCACCAGGGGGACTCATGGCCGTTCTGCTGTGGCGGGATTTTTGGTCTGGCGGTAGTAAAATCCCAGGGCTGTGGGACTGCTTTACGCCACATTGTCCTGTTCGTTGAAGCGGTTATTATAATGCTTTTTGGGATAGAAAAAAGAAAGACTCTTTGTGTCTATTCCCCCACTTGTGTTATGATGTTCCCAGGAACATATGTATTCAGCAACTCTGGGATCTTCGAAGGTTATCACAATGCAATCTCCCTGTATTGCTTTTTTTGTGTGTCCCACCCATGGGGTCCTACTTACTGTTGCTATCCTACTGGTCCAGTTAGGAGGAGAAGGACGATTTGTGTTTAGCCAATATTGCACCTTATTTTTTAAGGACCAATTGGGTTCTGTTGTCTCCCCCGTTAGTTCCGGGACCCCCGTCATTACCACCACAAATGGTGATGCTTCAGGTGGGAGGTTCATATAGGGTCTTTCCTCGAAGGTCCCTCTCATAGTTCCTTTATTCAGTGTTGGATTTAATTTATTCTGGGCCATATTTGTGGTAGCTGGAGTTTTAGGGGCTGGCGTGTTTATGGTTGTTGTTTTTGTGACGGAAGCTTTTGGAAGTGTGTTAATGCTAGAAGTTGTTGTTGTTGTTTTCGGGAGCGATTTTCCCGCTACAGGATCTTTTACTACTAATTGTTGGTTAATTGCAGGGCAAGTTTGGGTGATTTTTTTTATTTTCTGGAGCGAGTACGGGTTGGTTATTTGTTCCCTTTTTTTTGGTTTCACAGGTTGGATTGAATTGCGGAAATTTAGTTATTTTTCATAATTGGCTCTCGATATTAGTTAGTCTAATTTCAAGAGGTTGAAAAAGGGATTTTAATACAATAGTAATTTTGTTTACCAGGTCCGAGGGATCTGGTTCGCTGTTATGAGGAATAATGACGGGTGAACCTATAACAATGTTATTTGGGTTACTATTAGGTGAAGAATGATGTACTAGAACCAGATAATTTGTTATATCAGCCGTTTTTGAAGTAGGGCCAACCAGTTTTGGGGACATAGTTGGATCAGTTGTCTCAGCCGTTTCAATACCATTGACTTTATCTTCTTTTCCCTTATCCTTCCTTTTCTTAACGGCCCCCTCCCTCCTCCCTGTCTTACTACTTCTGGGGTATGGTTGCGTAAGATTTCGTTTTTTTTTTCTAAATCCGAATTAGTGGTTGATAGGGAAAGTTGGGAGGCTGAGAGGTCTACAATATTCAGGAGGCTAAGCCTTTTGTTACCTTGTAATGATTGTGCTGGGAGACCCTCTACCTCTGGAGTTCTTGCTGTGGCCAATGGTCCCATGGAGGATCGCCTCGCAATCGCAAGGTCTGTAGATACTCTTCCCTCTATCAAGCTGATACTTTGATCGATGAAGGTATTTGCCTTGGTAATGAAGTCGTCCATTGGGCCTAACAATTGCTCTCCAATCCCTCCCTTTTTTGCTTTCTTCAGCTTGTTACTCCTAGTGTTCATTTTCACGTGGAAGGGTCGCAGAGGACTATTACTATAGGAGTACGTTTGCTGTGAGACTTAGAGGGAGGGCCCAGCCCAGTCTCCTCACGTTCTCGAACGGCCTCAAACGGCCCGCTCTTTGCCCGCTCTTTGCCCGCTCTTTGCCCGCTCTTTGCCCGCTCTTTGCCCGCCCTTTGCCCGCCCTTTGCCCCGGGCTGCGACCCGCGGTGCGCGTCACTGGGCTTGCTGATATTGTCTTTGGTGAAGAGGGGGCGTGGCACTGGGAGGGGGCGCGGCTCACCCGGGAAGAGGACACAGCTGTTGCTGTTGTCTGTTGGTCCTCGCAGTCCCGGGCCGCACCTCTCGCCTCCTCTGCGGCCTCGCTGATGGACACCTCCTCACACCAGTCAGGGGAAAAGCAGGAACACTTGTAGGCTACTCCTGTAGCAACGAGCACAGTTTAGGCAGTGGGCTCCTCAAAACGAGCGGCTCCCGCGAAGCGGGGGCCGCGAGGAGTAAAGAGCAGTTTGGTGGGGGCGGGCACTGGGAGGGGGCGCGGCTCACCCGGGAAGAGGACACAGCTGTTGCTGTTGTCTGCTGGTCATCGCAGTCCCGGGGCCGCACCTCTCGCCTCCTCTGCGGCCTCGCTGATGGACACCTCCTCACACCGGTCAGGGGAAAAGCAGGAACACTTGTAGGCTACTCCTGTAGCAACGAGCACAGTTTAGGCAGTGGGCTCCTCAGAACGAGCGGCCTGGGGAATAGTTTGGGGGATTTTTGGTTCAAAATATCCAAGCAAAGGTTTTAAACCCCTCAGGAGTCCGAAATAGACCCCTGCTAAAACTTTAGATTGGGTATCGAAAGAACCCTATTTATCCAAAAGCCTAAATTCTTAACCGCCTCTTTGGGCGGTGGCGCTGGTTTGAGTTTGTCCAGCCACCACTAGTCTGACCAGAGCGCACTATCTCTCCCCAACACAAGAATTTCAGATTTAGCAGCATTAAGCTGCAAGCAGTTGGCTGTCATCCAGTCTGCAATTGCTGA
Source organism: Lissotriton helveticus (assembly GCF_964261635.1). Lineage (NCBI taxonomy): Eukaryota > Metazoa > Chordata > Amphibia > Caudata > Salamandridae > Lissotriton > Lissotriton helveticus. The sequence goes on from NC_136061.1 coordinate 2,094,874,038, forward strand.
CAGGTCCTCCTTAAATTTAAGGAGATTATTATTATGGCGGACAGTACTTTCCTCCACATGACATGGGACTGTACCACCATATCGCAGTTTTGGCGTGGGTTGCTGGCCTGCCTCTGAGGTTTTGCGGTGGGATGTTCCACGGTCTCCGTGCCTAATTATGCTTCACATTACCATTACTGATGAGATCGGAGGCACTTGATACAAAAGACACTTGCTATTCTTGGTACTTACCTTAGCGCGACATGGCTTGGAAGTTTCTGCATGGGTCTGGAAATTCAGATTTTTAATGCACGGGATGCCCCCAGAAACACCCAAAAATATGGAAGCAATGGGCTGACTATTGAGGTTTATATCTTGAAGCTATCCCCCCGGCACTCTGCACCGATTTGGCTTGACTTTCCCAGGTTGGGTATGCACACTGTGACTAATTGCACATTTGCTAGTTTACCACGATTGGACTCCTTATCCTATATTGTTTACATGGATGACGTGACACTGCTGTTCTTAGTTTGTAATGTTTATTTTCATGTTATTCAGCCCTATGTATCCTCATTTTTTCGACTAACCTATGATAAAAGTTGACATCTTTGCCACAGTCATATCATGTATATGATGTATTGACCTGGATTCTCCTGGGCTTATTTTGCCTGTCAACAATAAAATCTGTTGTGAAAAAAAAAATGTATGGAGGTGTATGGTGATGGGATAGAGGTCCACCCCTGGCCCAGAGTCACTTCAATCCATATCTTGAGAGTAGTCCGGGTACTTAAATAGGCATGGGTGGGGGGTCTGTCCTTTTTGGGCTTCGAAAGGACGTCCCAAATTGCCCTAGCCAGGATAGCACGATCCATGTGGAGCCAGTGTTTCTGATTCCTTACGGACCATTCTGACACCACTCTATTGTGCCACCTTATAGTAAAGTCTGGTAGCACCCCCACCCTCCTACCCTGTCCATAGCTTCCTTTAAACATGGAAGGATAGTCTTGCTCTTACGTTTCGCCAGATGTAGTGTAAGATTATGTAGCGAACCCCGCTAAAAAATATTTTTCCATGCGCACCTGATGGACCCTGAACAGATATAGCAGTTTGGGGAGGATGGTCATTTTGACTGTGTATCCGACCCAGCCAGAATATCAACCGTGGTTTCCAATGTTTAAGATCCTGCTGTACATGGCTGAGTAGGGCATAAAATTCACCTTGAACAGCCCTTCTATGGGAGGGGGGGTAGGGGGGATCTGGATCCACCAGTACGATAGATTGTTTGGCCCCAGTGAATGTGGACTCTGCCGGATGGAGAAAGACTACTGATCCAGGGAATGCTAGGTTTAACGCTGAGGATTTAGCCAAATTAACCCTGAAGCCAGCAGCCGCTTCAAATTCCTTCAGTTCCACCTGGAGTGCTCGCAATGAGGTGCTGGTGGATGTGAGTCAGCAGGACATAGTTGGTGCAAAGCGAGACCTTATGTACTTCGCCCCATATCTAATCCCCTGGATGTCCGGAGTTGCCTGGAGCTGAGCCGCCAGAGGCTCGATGCTCAGGGCAAACAGCAAAGGGGATAGAGGACACCCCTTTGATGTGCCTCGGCCTAATTCGAAGAGGCTCAAGTTCACTCCATTTCCCTGAACTCTAGCGCGTGGGCTCGTGTAGTTTGCTCTAATCCTGTTGATAAACTTGTTGGCAAAGCGTTCCAGGGTGAGAAACAGAAAATACCAGCCAACTGTTGAAGGCTTTATATGCATCCAGCCCCACCACTACCACTGGTATTTTGAACTTGGATACTTTTCCTATAAGATGCAATGCCCTGCGTATATTATTGTGCGTTTGTCTCCCTTTTATGAATCTGGATTGGTACAGGTGGATAATCTCGGGATTACATTTTCTAATCGAGATGCCAAGATTGCTGAATAGTTTGGCATCCAGATTCAGGAGGGCTATCGGTCTGTAGGGCTCGGAATGTTTTGGATTCTTCTGTGGTTTTGGTATCACCGTGATCAGGGCCTCCGCCATGAATGAAGACACAGTGGAGTAGTGTTGGCTCACTGGTTAGAGGCAGCAGGCCTGAGAGCAGAAGTCAGCCCGGGACCAGGGTTCAATTCCCGACGCGGCAGGGTCGTGGACCTTGGTCAGCGGACTTGATAATTCTCGCTTCGGTGCTTACTCTAATCAGGGGTTCCACTCGGCAACTCTGGGCATTAGCTTGCCTAATCTCCACAACGGCCCCACCAATTCCGGGGATGCCTGGCTCCACCTTGGGGACTCCCAGCAAGGGATCATCCCACAGGGAAAGCCAGGACGTGTTCCCCAGAGTTATACAGCGCCGGGACGCCCCGTTGCTGGGGCAGCTGTGCGCTTTACAAGTATACTACATTTACATTTACATTTAGCGCACAGCTACTCAACTAGTGTGTCCTGGCGCTTAGACCAGCCTTCTTGACACCCAACAAACACCTTGTCGCTAATGCTGTAAAAGACTGCAAAAGAAGGAACAATTATTGAAGGAATAACCAGTTTTTAAGTGATTTCCTAAACCTGGCTAGGCCCTTCACAGATCTTTATGACGAGAGATAATTCCACTCCTGTGCACCCAAGAAACTGAAGGTGGTGCATCCTGATCGAGCACGAAATATTCTGGGAACAGAAGCTAAGTTACTGGAGGAGGATCTTGGGGTTCTGGATGGTGCATATTGGTTCACCCTCCTGCTGAGGCAGCGTGCACCGCTCCCATGAAAAGCCCTGAAGAATACTACCAGGGCATTGAACCTGATCCTTTTTACCACTGGGAGCCCGTGCAGAGCTTTAAGATGAGGGGAAATATGGGTCTTCTATTTCAGCAAAAGAACAGCTCTAGCATCTGCGTTTTGGACCACCTACAGGTGCCTAAGCAGGTAAAAGTTCAGGCCCAGATACAGAACATTAGCATAATCCAATCTATATGTAACTAATTCCTGGACCACGGTCTTTCTAAAGTTTAATGACAGAAGTAGGAGAAATGTCCTCCACATCCGCAAGAGGCCGAAGCAGGTTCCCGCTACAGATTGGACTTGGGCTCTCATAGACTATTCTCTATCATAACGCCCAGGTTTCTTTACCATATGTTGGGCAGAGAGCGGAGGTGACCTAGCTACGGGCCACCAAAGTCTCCATTCATCCAGAGGGAGGGGGTCCCAAAGAAAATAATTTTTGACTTCTCCGGGTTGCTTTTCAGTTGTTCTCAAACCACACAAACACATTAGAGAGGCAGGTTCTGATGTTTCCACCCTCAGTCTTTTCCTTTGGCACATGTGAATAGAAGCTGCGTGACATCGGCGTAAGAGATAATTTTAGCACTGTATGCTTCTGCCAAAGATGCAAGTGGGGACATACACAAATTAAATAGTGAGGCTCAGAATGGAGTCCTGATGGACCCCGACATTAAGATTGGGGATAGCAGCCGGATAGGTGGGTGTCAATACCTACTGACCTCTATCCTTAAAAAAAGCCTAGAGCCAGTTTAACACTGTGCCGCTAATGCCAAGTGCCTGCATCCTGTCCAAGAGCTTGTTATGGGGGACTGTATCGAAAGCCACAGACAGATCTAATAAGATCAGGATTTCTTTCCCACCCCCATCAAGGCTCTCTTTGATGTGTTCGGAGACCTCTATTAATGTTGACTCTGTGCTATAGTTGGCTCTGAAGCCAGACTGGCTAATATGTAGGAGGTTATTAGTTTCTGCATAGTCCGTAATAACCTTGTCCACGTATTTTTCCAGGATGTTGGAAAAAGCTGGCAGCAGTGAGCTGGGCCTGTAATTCGCTGATACTTTGGGGTCTGCTGAAGGCTTCTAAAGCAGTGGCAAGATTTTGGCCTGTTTCCATATTGGAGGCATGTGGCCAGAGAGGAATTCAGAATGTTGTTTACCACCAGATTTATTACAGTGGCCACAGTTGCCAACAGTTTTGCGGGCAAAGGTCTGTAGGGGATCCAGACTTAAGGTCCTTGATAAACCAGGAAACTGGAGGAGATGGGGATGCTCCAGACATAAGTACTGTCACCTGTTGTCCTGTCGCTCTTTCCTTGAATAATGCTGTTAGGTGGGGTGTCCTTTCCGGCATGTATGTCTTGTAAAAATGCAGTCAGTCAGTCCCTGGTGACTTATGGGGCTTTAATGCCTTGATTGCTTGTCTCACCTCCTCCTCAGAAATTGGGGCGTCTAACTGTTCCTTCCAGGCAGCAGAGATCTGTGGTAGTGCAAGTTGAGCCAAGTATTCTTTTTGAGCCTTCGTTTCAGGTGCAGGTTACAGGAGGATGCCCTGTAGAGAGCTTGGTAGAAGTCGCCAAAAATATTGGCCTTGCCTATGTCACATTTTGTCTCCCTGTCGCCTTTACTACTACCCCTAATATACTCCTGTTCCCTTTTTTCCCCCCAAGTTGTTGCACCAGGACGGTGCCTGCTTAATTTCCCTGTGTGTATGCGTTGCGGTGTAGCCACAGAAGTGTGCTTTCAGCTCTGTCGGTATATATTGCGCAGAGTTTCCCTTTTAGTGCACTCAATTGGCGCTTCAAGATGTGCTTGGGAGTCCTTTTTATATTCACTTTCTGGGTGAGGGAGGCCTTTGAGTCTACCCTTTCCTTCACCCTCTGCTTATTCATTGCTGAGACCATTGCAATGCTTTTACCCCGCAATACCGCTTTGGAAGCGTCCCAGTTACTTTGGGGTGACTTATCGCTTGGGTCGTTTGTCTGGAAATACTCCTTGATTGCTAACCTTAGCTCATCCCATAGCAATCTGTCCTGTCAACGAAATGCGAAAATACCTTCTCGGGGAGTGGAGGGGGGCAGTAATTCTTTCCCTTCCCTCCCAAGGCAGGCACACTGCGACAGGGCTGTGGTCTGACAGATATGGGAAGAATCTTGGCCCCTGGAGGATTACCTGCAACGCCTGGGACACAGACTTAGTCTAGCCGGGAAGAAGTCTGGACATGTGAGAAGTAATTAGTCGTTTGTGGTCGGGTTGAGGACTTCCACGCATCCAGAAGTCCATGGTCATGAAATACTTGTTTCAATGGTTTAGGAACACTACCTCCGGCAGATCTATGGGGGTGGGTGCTATCGGCTGTTGGGTGTCAGATAAGTTTAAAGACTCCCATCAGAATAATCTGGCCTTCAGCAAAGCCTTCCATCAACTCTAGTAATGAACGCACGAAGGCTGCTTGGCTGGTATTTGGGATACAAGCTGAGACAAAGGTGGGAATCCGCACCCCTAAGTTTCCCTTTTACCATAACTACCCGACCTTCCCTTTCTGTCTTTATCCCTTCCAGTTGGAATTTGATGCTGTTATGGAACATTATTGCCACTCCATTATGTTTTGTTTTAGCAGATCTGTACATCAGTGAGTAGCTTTGATGCCTTAGCCTCAGTTCTTCTAGTCTCTTAAGATGCTTCTCTAAAAGAGCCACAACATCAAATTGAGGATCGAACCAGTATTTCCATACCTTTTGGCATTTAAACGGAGAGTTCAGGCCCTCCACATTCCAGGACACAATCGTGATTTCACTGAGCTACCCCACCTCCTGCATGTTGTATCCCCTGAAGTGCCCCTGCCTCCTGATCTCCTGGTCTGTTCACTCACGTCTTCTCCTCGCCACTCCCACACCCTTTGCTACAGCAAAGATTAGCCCACTTGGCTCGGGTCTCGGCCTTAGCCCGTCTCTCTGCTGTCACTATAGCAATTGCAACATAGCTTTTTCAGAGGTAGTGCTCAGTTTGATCTAAAGACTCCGGTGGGTCTTTGTAGGAGTACGTAGCTGGATTATCGCGGTCTCCGTTCACCCTCCTAGTTTGTGTCCAGGTTGGCATGACTCGCACCCCTGCCCCCCTCCTCCCAAACCTCGGATCTGTCTCTTAGCCCAGCCTGTGGCTATTTTGACACACCTCTGCTTCTTGGGTAAGGTCTTGGTTTGGCGACCCTTAGAAACTGTTCTCAACGATGTTGCTTTCTTTCATGCAGAATCCCCTGTTCTCTCCGTGTTGGAGGCTTCCTCCTCTGGTACCGGCAGGCCCAAAGTCTCCAGCCTTTCCTTGAACTCTGGAACATGCCGCTTTGTTCTGGAATTCGAAGGCCAGCCCGAATGGGTATGTCCATCGATATGCACCTGGTAAGCTTACAGCTTTTGTATGATTGTCCCGAAGGCTTGTCGTTGTAGGGTCGCTTGTGCCGGGTCTTGGAAGAGTGAAAACCCTGGAAGGAGGTTGAATCTTTTCTTTTTTTTTTTTTTCTTGAGCTTAACTAATATATCTTGAGTGTGCCTTCTCTCCCTAGGAGTGGCTGGCCCAACCCTGTGTTTCTATTTTTGTCTTCATTTGCTTTGGACAGAGGATCTCTGCAAAGAAACCCTCCATAAAACCCTCCAGATCGGGCCCCTCCGTTCCCCCCTCCAGTTCTCTGAAGCATATATTGTCTCTCCTGGACCTGTTTGCCAGGTCTTCTTTCTTTAATAGGGCCAGTTGGAGCTGTGTATGTAGGAGCTGCACCTTATTGTGAGTGCATCACTCTTTTGTCTAGATCGTGTGTTGGGACCTCTGTCTCTAACAACCTCATCCTAATAGTCTACATCTTGCTGCAGTGAGGTCATCCTTTCTGACAGGTCTGCTTTCAGTTGTTTCATTGAGGCCTGGAGATCGCCCTTTAATTCAGTACGCAGCTGCATCTTCAAGTCTTTCACGGATGCCAGCAGGTCCTCCTTAGTCAGGACCATACTGGATTCTGCAATCCCCTGCTCACACGATTGTTTTTTCCTCTGCGGTTGTAAAGTTGTTTGATTCCTTGGTTATGGATTTTTTTAGGTGGCATAGATGCAGTCTCCACCAAACACCAGTAAATCCTTGGCCCCTCTACTCGCTAGGGGTGCCTGGACCACGCCTTTGTACTTTATCGTGCTTTTTTAAAGATTTGCCTGGTGTTTGCCTTGGACCTTCTAAACTAATTGAAAGGTGGGGCTCCTCGTGGTTTTGGACTCTAATAGCAGCCATCTTTGAGTCAAGCAAGGATTGTTTGCCCCTGCTTCTGTATCTGAGCCGCAATGCCTGTCCCCTGTGTCCTCTCGGGAAGCCCCACTAATGACTGCCGTTTTCTCTGAGGACCTCACGGGTACCCCTTGTGCTGTCCCGCCCCAGAAGGTTACTTCATCTGCCATTTTAACGTCCGGTAGGACAAAGATGGTAGCCTCTCCACCTTCGTTGTATCCTTGCTTTTAGGAGCCCCATCTCGCCGATGTTGAGGGTCCAGGGCTATTGTACCCTGACTGGTCCCCTTGATCCTACTCACGCCCACGGGACCTCGCTGCACTCGGCTGTTAATTTCTCTAGGGCAAATGGGACCCGTTCTTGTTCTTCGCGCTTCTCCTTGTGTACCTGCTGGTTTTTCGCCCTCCGAGACTGGGCGATCGCCTGGGGCTCCTTAACCTGTGACGCTCACCCTGTCCTCCCTTTCGATTTTCAGTGTCTGCGGTCGCAGGGGCACTGTGCCATCTTCTTTCGCGCCACCTTCTTGATCTGTCCGGCGTTTATTCTTTTATCTGCACAGCCGCAGGTGGTTTCCGTTGGGCACCCTCCATTCACTGCATCATGGACCCATTTCAGTGTATATCTTCTGCGTTTGGGCTCAATGGTAGTCTCGGACAGCAGACTGGCAACAGAGCTGGCCGGATTACGTCCATTCGGCTATCTTGCTTGGCCACGCCACGCCACCCTTTCATTTTGTCGCTCTATGCTTCTTTTGTGAATATCTCCCACCCCACATCCCCTCAAATCATTGCTCCTCGTATTGTGGTCTTTTAGACTTCCAAGAACCTGGTTGCTTCCTTTACTGTTAGTGTTGAATCCAATGCAGTGTTTTGTGGTCTCCTGTAGCTGTTCTACCTCTTAAGTGGAAGACTTGCCATGTCCCCATTCTCTTCCCCATTCTCTTCCCCATTCTCTTCCCCATTCTCTTCCCCATTCTCTTCCCCATTCTCTTCCCCATTCTCTTCCCCATTCTCTTCCCCATTCTCTTCCCCATTCTCTTCCCCATTCTCTTCCCCATTCTCTTCCCCATTCTCTTCCCCATTCTCTTCCCCATTCTCTTCCCCATGCTCTCCTCCATGCTCTCCTCCCCTTAGGCTTTCGGGTTTCTAAGCGGACGCTTAGTGGTGAGTGGTCCGACTCCCCATGACATGTATTCTTCCTCCGTGAATCTGTGGAGTGTGTTGGTGGCGTGAAGTAATCGGTAATGGAGTGGGTGCCATGTACCCCAGAGAAATAAGAGTACTCCCTCCAAGTGCAGTGCAATGTTCTCCAGATGTATCCCATGGCTAGTGCCGGTGTGGAGCATAGCTTCCTGCCCCAGGGCAGGGTTGCCAGGCTGTCTGCGGTGAGGTCAAGCTCTGCGTCTGTCATGTTGGTCCATCACAGGTAATGCATGAGGCAGTTCCATGATTGGACTGCCTAGAATACCCACTTTGACTGCAACCCCGGTGGGACGTATACATTCACAGTGCTTTTGTTTCCCTCTCTTAGTGTCGCCAAGTCGTCTGTCCACATTCTGATAACCTGTAAGGGTGTCACTTTACAAATCCGGACCGCCACCCCCCTGAAGCTCGTAGTGTAGCCCACATGGCTCTCCACTGCATACTTACCTATTGCCAGTGCTTCACATCTGGTGCCTTTTTTTGTGTCTGCTGAATGTCTATTTAGCTCTCCTGTCACAAGGCCTCTTTTAATTTTACTGCACAGCCTGTTTACATTCCATGTCAGTATTTATAACGAATGTATCATGATTTGTGATTGATTCCCTTTTTTCTCGGTCTCCCTCTTCCTGGTGGTACATTTCCCCTTCGAGTCCTGCACATCGTCATTTATGCTGACTGGTCCCCAAATCCATTATCACATTCCCTTACTGTGTGCTTTGGTCTTCGAGCAGGCCGCCTCTCCAATTCACAGTATGTGTTGCCCCAACATGTAGATTTTCTGGACATGGCCATGACCCATGGCAGGATGGTCCCGTGTGTCAGATCCCCTCTGCAGCACCAGTCTGCTGCTCAGGTCATTGCCCCTCTCGTGCATGCTGCCTGGTCATATGAACCTGGGTGGTGAATGGCCATCTTCCTGGTCTCCCAGTTGTCATTTTCTCCTCTTGGATGAGGGCTTTCAAGTGGTTTGTGGTTACTAAGGGGCGTTCTCTGCCACTACTTTTTCTCTTTCTATTTTGGTTTGGTCTTTGGTGGGTGCCATCGTGGAATGTTTTAGGGGTCTGCAACTACTTTAGCTCATGCCAGTTCTCAGTTGAATGTGGCTCCCTCCACTCTGATAGTGGGTACCCATAGTGTTCCAGCCATCCCCAAACCTCCGCTGAGGATACCAAAAAATAAATGGGCGATGCCTTTCTCGATTATTCTCATTTTGCAGGGAAGCGAGGGCCAGTTGGTGCAAATGTTTAACCCTGATAAATGTTTCCCGTAGTCTCTGTACCACTGTTACATAGTCTGGGTGAAACTTGAAGCCAGCCAGGAGCTTGTGAAGCACTGGTATGACTAAAAGGCTACCCTGCCGGAATACACTCTAGAATGTGGGTGTTGGAGCCTGTGGCTCCTAGGTACCTCCAGTAAAAGTGGACTGGGCCCTATCCAATCCTAGAGAAGAAATGTGTGGTCACCTACCTGGTAGACCTCAACACCTCCCAGGAACCCTCACATGGCCCTGCATTTCAATAGCTTGAAACCCCACCAAGACAGGGCCGACATTACCATGTTGATGGTCACTGATGAGGGAGGAGAGTAGACCGAGCCAGTGCACTCCAACAGTGTGCAAGATGCGTCAGTGAGGGGATTGGTACTCTCCCCTAAATTGACAGAGCAACAGCACAGGGACTGCAGGGAGGTGCTGGGGCAGTTTGCTGCTCTATTCTTTCTGGCCCCGGGTATCACCAGCTGGTGTGTACATGACATTGACACTGATGACAACCTACCTGTCGAACAAGCTGTATTGGTTGTCTGACCAAGACCGAGCCAGCATAAAGGCTGAAGTAGCTCAGATACTGTAATTGGGGGTAATTGAGCCCTCTGACAGTCCATGGACCAGCCCACTGGTGCTGGTACCCAAACATCACCTCAAAGGGGGGGGGAGTGGGCATTGGGGAGAGGGAGGAGTTAAGGTTCTGCGTGGACTGCAGAGGATTGAATGCTGTCACTGACTGGTGACCTTATACCTAGAGCTGATGAGCACACTGACAGGTTAGGGCCCGCTGAGTACATTTGATTTGGCCACTACTGGCAGATTGCCCTCAGTGAAGGAGCAAAGGAGAGATCCACTTCCTTCTCAGGAGAGGGACATTACCAGTTGAATGTAAAACCCTTTGGATTAAAGAATGCCCCTGCCACCTTGGAAAGGTTGGTAAACACATGGACCTGTCTGGGCTGAAGCAGTTCAGTGCAGCTAATCCCCCACGACCTCTGCCCTCCTCACAACTACCACAGAGCCGTGGCCACCATCGCACCCAAACCACAATGCACCATCAACGCCACCTTCAAAACAGGCAACTTCCCAGAGGACTGGAAGTGCGCAGAAGTCAGACCCCTGCTCAAGAAGCCCACATCTGACCCCACCAACCTCAAGAACCATCGGCCCATCTCGCTCGTCCCCTTCGCAGTCAAAGTTGCAGATAAAACAGTCAACAGAAAACTGACACGGTTCATGGAATTGCGCCATTCTTGACCTGTCCCAATCCGGATTCCGAAGCAACCACAGCACAGAGACTGCCCTACTCGCCACCACAGACATCAGCACCCTCCTGGACCAAGGCCACTCCGCAGCCCTCATCCTATTCAATGTATCAGCGGCCTTCAATAGTCTTCCACCGTAAAATAGTCGCCAGACTACACGACGCAGGCATACAAGGAACCGCCCTGGACTGGATCTGATCATTGCTTATCGGTAAAAGCTAAAGGATCAGACTCTCACCCTTCCTTTCCGACCCCACGAAAATCACCTGCAGAGTCCCACAGGGTTCATCCCTGAACCCCACCCTCTTCAACCTCTACATGGCCCCCCCTCACAGCCATCGTCAAACAACACTGCCTCAACATTGTGTCCTATGCCGCCAACTCGCAGCTCATCCTCTCCCTCACCAAGGACCCCACCACTGCCAAACTCAACTTCCAGAAAGGAATGCAAAACGTTGCAGTCTAGATGACCAAACAGCCGCCTGAAGCTCGATACCGAGTAGACGGAAGTCCTCGTCCTCGGTACTACCCCTTCTACATGGGACAGCACCTGGTGGCCGACTGCTATCGGAAGCCCACCTACCCCCTCAGACCAGGCCAAGACCCTCGGCATTGTACTGGACTCATCACTCACCATAAACAGACCAGTCAACACAGTCACCTCCAGCTACTTCAACACCCTCCGCAAGACCTTCAAGTGGATCCCCCCTGAGTCAAGGAAGACAGTCACCCACGCACTCATCACCAGCAGACTGGACTATGGAAACACACTCTAAGCTGGCATCAACAATTCCCTACTCTGCAAACTCCAGACAATACAGAACACTGCCGCCATACTTGTCATTCCCCAACACAAACCCATCAGCCAACACCTACAAAGTCTCCACTGGCTCTCCGTGGAGAAAAGTCACTTTCAAAATCCTCACACCTACAAATGCCTACACAACAGACCCAAATACCTCAACGACTGAATCAACTTCCACATACCCCAAAGAAACCTCCGATCGTCCTCGAACTGGGGGAAACCGCGCACATCCACAGAGCAGGCGGAAGATCCTTCGTTCACATTGCATCGATGACCTGGAACGAGCTACCAGCAGACATCACTCTAATCCCCTCCCTGAACACCTTCAGGAAGACCCTCGAGACCAGGCTCTTCGGCTAAACTGATCTGCAGACCACCCCCCCTCAGCCCCTTGAAACACTCACTGGTGAGTAGCGCGCTTACAATTCCCCGATTGATTGAGATGGCTCATGCAGATGAGGTGGTCCATTTCGGTACAGTAGATAGACTTCACAGTGGAACACAGACCTGGAACTGCCTAAGCCAATGCAGATTAACTTTTCAGGTTTTTCCACTTAGCTGTTGAGGACTAGGTTATTTATCCATCACCTTTCGGTGGGGGGGCGGTGTTTGAGAAAGTCATCCTTTTTGACCTGTTCACCCCCATTTTTTTGTTGAGACTAATCGGGTGGTAACTGACTCTTTGACTGTGCTCTGGTCTGTTAACCCAGTCCAGTGCTCTGATTAAAGAGGTATATGGAAATTAGGTATATTAACTATTGGTCATGGCGGACCCCTGTTAGTCCCTAGTATATAATAAGTTAAAAAGGGGGGGGGTATTCAAACTACCTATAAGTATATAACTGGGCAGGAAGGTTTAGAAGGACTTCCTGCACTGGAATGTGCACTGCTGTGTTGCCTGGTGTCATTTTCAAAGGCAGTCCTGTTTTGAAGGCTTCTTAAAAGTAATTATATACAAATTTGACTTTGAGATTAAAGGTACTTCCCAAGTAATCTGCTTTAATACGTTCAAGTCACCCGTAAGGTCTCCCCTAGATACCCCAGGGGTAGGGTGCCATGCAACTATAAGAAGGGACAGTATAAAAGACGTTTTATATGGCCTGGTGAGAAACTGCCAATTTCGTTTTCCCCATTGTAAATACTTTGCGCCATAGGCTAACATTGGAATATTTGGGTATAAATCTTGCTAATAATGAGCTAACAATCTTATTCAAGGACTTCAAGGATCGATGATAGTAAATCCAACAACTTGTCACACTGTTGAAATTATCATAACTAGTACAGAAAAGAAGTTTAAGAACCTTCTAGCAGCCTCTCCTGATTGGTCACTCCTAACAGGCTTGGTCAAGCTGTTTTCTGGTGATAAGTGACCTGCACAGAGTAGAAGTTTTCTGAATTTTGAGGGTGGGGGAGCTCTGCAGCTGCCGAACAAGTCAGAAAGGGGCCTGGGTAAATCTACCTGGGTTTCAAAGGGAAGGGCAGTAAGGAATACCTGACCTACCCCTCTTCCTGTACCTCCCTGCCAGATGGCAGCCCCGTGAATGGAATTGGCAGAAGGGCTGGAAAAGGGAGTGTTACGGGAAATGAGCCACAGCAGTGGGTTGGTTTAGCTAGCTTTTACTCCAAAACAAAGAAAATCACCACCTTGAATTTTAAAGTGCAGTGATTTGTATGAGAAGAATATGCCACACTTTGTAGGAAGATGTCCTGCTTTTCGGTGGCACTGTGCACATCATTGGACAGAAGTCTTCCTCCCCCCCCCCCCGTCCCCCACACCTGCTTGTTAACCCAGATCACTGAATAAATATGTGGGAGAGACATAGCAACTCTGATTTGCTGCCTGAAACTAGGACTGCCCTGCTGGAACCCTTGTCTGCACCCCAAAGGACTGCAATCTGAAGGACTGCTCCTGTTGCACACTTGGAACTACTGCCCTCAGGACTTTGTCTTGCTTCAAAAACAATTAAGGAGTGAAAGCAACAGGTTAACAGAGCCTCCCAGCACCATCTCCCTCCAGACGCCCTCAGCCTAGAGTGCGTTCCGTGAACTTTAGCAAGGTGCATTCTAGGAATTGTAGTCCCATACTTCCAAGGGCCATTTCAGAGCTTGTAGACACTTGTATTTGTGTTTTGGACACTTTGAACCCTCAAGAGGAACTTAAGGAAGATGTTCCAGAAGTTTGGAACAACTTTTGGAAAAAGCTCCATAAGTGGACCTACCTGACATTGAGAGCCTAACCCACTATCTTCAACCGAAACCCAGCATGGATTTCAGGTTCGTCCTGCTGAAAGCTCTGGATCTCAAGACTTCTAGAAGTTTACCGGGAGCACCCTCTGAACCAAGCCTGCGAACCCACCCTTATGAAGTGCCCTGCTTGCAACTGAGAGAAAATCTTTTAGAAAAGTCTCTAAGTGTGAAGGTAACATTTTGACCGGGTTTCCTGCTTAGTGTATCTGACCAGGTTCCATCGTGGTTGGCTGTAAACTTTGACTTTGTTCTGGTCAAGCACCACCAAATGTCACAAGATGGCACTATATTTTCAAGCACTGGAAAGTGTTTAATCTTCAAAAATTCATATCGCCTGTTCCCTATATTGGATGTTTGTCATTTGGGTGTCATTTTAAAGATATAAAATGTTCCCTATTTTTATGAATTTGTTTGATTTTTATTGTGTTGCGTCTTACTTATTTAATGTCTTGGTGTTTTATTAAATGTTTTACATATTTGTTCTCTGGTAGCAGGGTGCAAGCAGGCAGGCTTAACTAAAAGGTTGAGCCAGGGGCTAATGCATGCAACTTTGACTGGACCTTATATTGCTTTGGTAGCCTTATTGCTAATGGTAGGTGCATACTTACCACTACTAATAATTCGCCTTCCAACAAGCACTATCTCAGGAAGCTCACAAAACCCCATTGTTATTCCTTTAAAAAAATATATATATTGGAAGCATGAACTACGACCTCTGAGTTTGCGCACTCAAAGGAAGAACAAAAGCCTCTCTTGTGTACCCTGACATAAAATCAGGGTGTTTGCCTCCGTAAGCGCTCTAAATAAAGCGGGAGCTTCTTATTCCATCCAATGCTCTTTCTTGAATCATTATCCTACATTCCCTGGGCGGGGGAACGAGGGGGGCCGAGGCGGTACGCCAAAAGGAATGGTTATTGGGCACTTGGTTTTTAGGATTCGTAATTGTGATATTCTGTTTTTGCTGCTGCTCTACTATTTTCAAGTACTACTGCACTTGACTGGTGATTTCTGGTGAGGCCTGGTAGAGCCTGCCTCTCTCCCCTCTGCGAATTACATAATTGATGGTAGGGGATTCTCTCAGAGGTCAGCGGTAGCACCCACTTAATGTGCCCAATTGCACATAAGAGGCGGGCTGATGCGGGGGCACACTTTTGACATGCCACGGGCCAGCCCATATGCGCCCATCCGTGCCTGGATGGCACCAGGGGCCAGGGATCTTGCCCGGTTGACACCTGAGGGTAAGATTTCACTACTCTCAGGCTGACCTAATGAGCTGCCTTCCTAAAGAATAGGGGCGTGCGATATCTTTAACCATACTGACACATGACTCTCAAATATTATTTTTGCAAATGGCACCCACACCTACTTTTGGATTTTGAAACAACTGCAAGGGAATATATAAGGCTAAAAGGGAGCCCTCTCTATGTGCCTTGTGAAATGCACGTACTCACAGCAGTGAGATACATGAACTGATTGGAAATCTTTAAATAATTAGACTGCTTAGTTGTGTTCGAATCTTGGGCTAAGGAAGATTTTGGCAGTCATTTCAAGATAGCACAGTTTGGATTTAAAGTGTATAAGCAGCTTCTCTTTTCTGGACTGCTTGTGTATTGTCCCGTCTGGCTCTCGTACTCCGTATATTTAAACTTGGCATCAGGTTCTTGAACCTTTCATTGCTAGCCATGATTTTAACATTTTAAGCTACTTTAATATTTTTTTGAAAGATCACAAATTTAAAGATGTTAGTACATTTTTAGAGCTAATGAAATCATTTTGGGTTCTACCAGTTGGTTAACTTTGCCACTCATGCTGCCGTCCATACCCTTTGTGGAATTTTTGTGAATCACTCATTCTTGGAGACGGGGGATGTCCTTCCGCTTTGCTGGTCGACCCACCTTGCAGTTACTTTTCCCTTAAACTACAGATGTAAGTAAAGATACAGGGTGAGCGTGTATCTTACCGAAGTCTGAGCAAAATTGCAGACCTGGGTCTGAAAGCTGTCGTAAATGAAATGTTGACAAAGAACCGTGCACAGGCTTCCTCGCCAGAGGCTTGTAACACCCGGGTTTCTGCTGCCACTGAAGAAGTGGCCCTGCTTAAATTTTAGACGAGACTGAGAGCCAAGGTGTCTGCGCAACGGTTTTCAGAGGAGTTAAAGGCAACCATGCTGTAGGCAAGAAAGTAGATGGAGGCGTGCTCTCAATGCAAAAGAGAAAATCAAATACAAAGAGCTAATGGTGATGTATAAACCTGCCGTTTTATAATGCTAAATCTTAGGTTATAATTTGAGAAAAAGGTCAAGGTGCACCACTTAAACGTTCTTAAAAAATATTATCTCTATTAAAGTAAACAGTAATGATCACAGCAACTATTTCTTGTATTCTTTTCTTTTTTTTTTTAAATATATTTTTATTGCAGAATCAGGAAGAAACACAACCAACAAACCAACCCAAGTACCAGCGGGTCCCATCATGCAGCATTATAGCAACGTAATACACAGCCGATTAGCCCACATCCCAGAGGCTGGGCGGCGCGTCAATGAAGCAGTTCGCTGGAGGCACCTCGGTGCATGCCCAATGCAGGACACGGGTCAAGTGCAGCACTTCGTTTCTGCGTTTATCCCAAAACAACCAACCACCTCCTCCCCACCCAATCCCAGGTCACTTCAATGTCATATCACAAAATCAACCCGACTATGTTCCTGGGCCATCCGGTTCCGGGATGTCGCTGGCAACCCACCCCACCCCACAACTCCTACTCTAAGCCCCCCCCCCCCCAACTGCTGCTAACGCGGGTATCTCCAGGCCGCTCCTGCTCTAGGGTGACAACTATCAGGAAGTTGTAACGAACAAGCGGTCACATGGAATCCTTGTTCATAACTGATCAGTCTCGTCGCCGTCAGTTAAGTGGTCCCTCAATGCCTGCACCACCATCTCCCATGACCGTGCCAGATCCAAGCTCCTCTCATTACCCGTTCTAGTCGCCTGGCGCATCCGTGACACACTCTCACAGCCCGACCACTTCACCAACTCGTTCCTCCACCTCCGTACAGACGGCCCCTCTTTAGACTTCCAATGCCAAGTGAGTTCTCGCTGCGCCAGTATCAGACCCAACCCAATGAATTTACTAGTCACCTTGGTCTTTTTGGTATGCGGGAACCAAAGAAGCAGGCACGCGGCCATGTCAAAGTCCACCTCCCGATCCGTGACAGCATTCAAGAGGTCCCCTACCTCGGCCCAGTAGTCTCCTAACCTCGGGCAACCCCACAGCATGTGGTCAAAATCTGCCCCGGGCTCCAAACATCTCGGGCACATGGCGTCATGCACCTGGAAGTGTCGACGTAACCTCTCCGGGGTCAAATACGCCCTATGGAGCACAAAATAATGCACCTGTTGGAATCTCGCATTCCTTGTCTCTTTCCAGGCCCTGTGTAGCACCTGACCCCAAACAGAGTCCGGAAGAGGCTTACCGATGCTGGCTTCCCAACGCGACTTCAACTCGACCAACGGAGCTAGACCCTCGTTCAGCATCCTATTGTGGAGGCAGGTCACCGCCTTGACGGTGCCCGCAGCCATCACCACATATTGGCACACCGCCGACACCTCTGGTTCAGCCAATCCGCCCCCCCAGTGCTTCCGCAGAGCCGCGACCACCGCCGCATGCAGCAAGAAGGAACCATTCGGCAGGCCGAACTGCTCCTGCAACGTCTGGAACGGGGCCAACGTCCCATCCACATACAGGTCACCTACCATCTGCAAGCCCAGGTCCTCCCACTCCAACAATCGGGACCAATCACCCCCGTGCGGCAAGACAGTGAGCATACCCAACGGAATCTCCGGGGCGTACGGCCGGCGCTTCCCAGCCCTTTTCATATATCTGTTCCAACACAATCTGAGGGTCCACTCCTCCATCGTGACTTCCCTACTGGCCAGTCTCTGTTGCATCACGATAGACGACAAGACCTGCCTCTGAACGCCGACCCCCCGGCCAACCTCGGGCCCCCTGAATTCTCTGGCCACATTCTGCGTCAGGACCTGGAGCTGCGCCGCCAAATAGTATAACTCGTAGTCGGGGACGGCCATCCCTCCCTCACACTTGGGTCTCAGCAGGGTGGTCAGTGCTACCCGTCTGCGACCGTGGCCCCAGAGAAAACCAGTCACCATCGTCCTCAGCTCCCTAAAGATGCCCTGCGGGATCCACACCGGCAACGTTCTAAAATAGTAGAGCAGTCTCGGGAGTGCTACCATTTTCAACAGCGCCACTCGGCCCAATACAGATAACGGGAGGGAGGCCCAGAAGTCCATACTACCTCTCAACGCCCTAATGCAGCGTCCCACATTCCCCTCAAGGAGGTCCGCTGTGGCATGGTAGATGCGTACCCCTAGGTACAGAAAACAAGATGGTTCCCACATCACAGGCCTCGTGAGCTGTGGGCAGAGCGTGGCCTTCCGCAGCGGAAACACACAAGTTTTAGTCCAGTTCACCCTGAGGCCTGACAGCCTCCCAAACCTGCCCAGCATATCCACCGCGCCTTCCAGAGCCCCTCCAGCGTCCGCGAGGTACAGCAATAGGTCGTCAGCGTACAACGATATATAATGCGAGTCAAGTCCCTGCGCAATCCCGTCGTAAACAACTCCCAGCCTTGCCTGTGCAGCTAAGGGTTCCATCGCCAGAGCAAAGAGCAAAGGGGATAGCGAGCAGCCCTGCCTCGTGCCCCTACATACCGGATAAACCGAGGAGACCAGTGTAACTATTTCTTGTATTCTTGAAGTTTCTTTATTCAATTCAGTTGAAAAGCTATACACCGGGTCTACAGCCGACGCGTTTCGTCCTCAAGGGACTTCTTCAGGGCTGTTACAGAAAGACAATATAAAAAATATACAATTAAAACTTAGATTAAAAAAAAAACACAAAAACAAAACATTTAAAAAGCAGCTAAGCTAGTACAAAGAAGGCCAGGCTTCATTAACAGTTCTATGGCAAGTTTGAGTCTAGCACAGATCCTATGGTAGTGATCCCCTAAGTTGGGATGTCTGTTAAGCTAACTGGTTATGTCAGAGACAAGTTTTTTGTTAACAGTTTCTTGACTGTTATAAATGCAGATAGTCTTGACAAAGGACTCTAATTTGAAACACCACTATCCGTCTGATTTAAGGACAACACAACATTTCATTCCTGCTTCTCATTTCCCCATTGCTGGCTTTAGAGATTGGCATAGATAAAGCAATATTCTTTCAAGGACAAACATATTTCTAATATTAGCATATCATTTTTCAAATCCGCATGCCCCTCTGTTATCGATGGCACCCACGCCCTACACTTATTAGCCACCTCTGAGAGTTAAGAATCAAACTCAGAGGTCGGAAAAGAGGGGAGACAGAGCACGAACTGTGTATTGGTGGACCAGAAACAAAAGGGGAAACATACCAAGATGGTAGTTGATGGTGACGTCCCTGGATCTTCTCCAGTTATCAAGGAGTGTATTTGTTTGTCCGCGATGTTGCACTAAGGTACATATGGCATCTAAGAGCGATCAACACAAGGTCATTGAAAAACAACTGTCTGAAAAAGCAAGATAAGCCGCATGTAAGTACACCAAAGTGGGCACTATTAATTCCATTTAGCTGGAATGAGGTTAGAAACTTTAAACATGCCACGTTTTATACACACCTATTTATTAGTTTTGGTTCTTTTCCAGAGGATCAACTTTTCAGAGTAATAGTGTAGGTCTATTCAAATTTAATCAGAGCCAAATTGCACCAGTGGTATAATAGATTTCAATATTGTAACTTCAAGCCACCTGTAAAATAGACAAGGGCTCGTAAAAACTCTTGATAAAGGATAATGAGGGCTGGTACAAAAGAGAGCTTTGCTAGGCGTCAAGCTATAGATGATAGATAAAAACAGATCACTTACATCCCAATAAGGATAATTTTCCAATAGTAGTGAAACAGGGTAGAAGAGTAAAAAAAAGCTCCGTCCGTCGTCTAGGGTGGACAAGGATATAATATGAAAAGAATAAATAAACATTACTGGATCTTAAAATCTCAAGATAAGTCACATTATATGCATCCTATGTCATGGGGCTAAGGGGAGTAAGAATGTATTCCTTGGCCACCCCTAATTGACATGCCATATTATGGCAATCCAACTGGAGGGTCTTCCTATGTCCTAGTTTGTATTACCGAGCAACATTAGGGCGCTTACCTTCTAAAGCTTTTTTTCACTTAATTCCTCTTTTTAGTAGAAGAGTGGATAGAGGTTCTATTCCCAAAAAATCTAAGAAAAGGAAATTAAAAATAAAAAGAAACCTTGAAAAGGGGGGGCTTACTGTTTGTGTATGACATCTAGTTAAGAATATTCATGTATCCAAATACATTCAGAGAAAGGTAATCATTTGTATTTCTTATATATATTTGATAACTGCCTGATCCAGCATAGTAGTAACAAGCAGCCCCTCACTTCCTAACAATTAGTCTCCCCAAAGCTATTTGTAGGGGATATCATTTGTCTCCATTGTATATATTTAAAGTCAGCTGCCTGATCAGACATGGTAATAACAAAAAACAGCCCCTCCATTCCTAACAATTAGTTTCCCCAATACTATCTGTGGGGTTTTATCAAATAAGAATATAGCTAGCCTCTTAATTTTGACCCAAAATCTCTTGTATCCCAATATTTAATAGAATTCGGTATGTCCTTTACCTTGGTCAAGTAGGCTTCCGCATCCCCTGGTTCGTCTGTGGCTCGGTAAGAAAACGGGTGAGAGACGTCACTCTCCGTCAAGTTCCTTCACAGAAATGCCATTTTCTGCTGGATTTAAATACTAGTGTCAATTGCCTCTCACTCCTTACACCCGATTCAGATAAAAACGGCAAACTCGGCAAAACAACAACGGCCATGTTGCGTCGGTGTTTGGTTTCAATGATACACCCTTAGTTGAAGCCACGCGGCCGCCATATTGTGTAAGGGCGGAATCCCTGCCTGTGTCAAAGCACAAATAATATCGTCCTACCTCGAGTCATCAGGGCGTCAAAAAAATGAGTCCTGAAATTTTAATGTACACCCAATAAATTGCTAGACACATACGTCCGTAAACAACAGCCTCGATGTTACAACATCAGAGGAGGTCTCGCGGCCGCCATCTTGTGTAAGGGCGGATTCCCTGTTCATTTTAAAACACACAGAACATCATCCTGCCTTAAGTCAAAAATATCATATAAGAAAGTCTAGAGACTTGATGCACCCTTCATAAATTACTGGGGTTAGACATTGGTTATAATGCTTCCACCTTAGCGATCCTCGATCTTATACAAAGTCGCAACGGCCATTGTAGGATGGGAGAATATATTCGATGGCCAAACAGCAAGAAGTTCAAATCCCTTCCTGCTACTCGGAAATAATTGCATCAATACCCAGTCTGAAATGAAACAGATGGACCGTCACTAATGGTAATTGTCATCCATGTCAGATCTGGATTATTGCACTGCTTGGGTAAATCAACGATGGCTAGTGGACAAAAATATTAACTCGCAACTGTGTAAGTGTGAAAAAAAAAATTGTATACAACAGAGAACATACCTATGGATACTAAGGCTAATAAGAGTTATTGACTTAGAATAACCTCCATATGTTTCTCCTAAGAATGGAGGCCATGTTGTGTAAGTGTGACTTCCATCAGTCATTCTGAGCCGATAGTAGGGAAAATGGGAAATATGGCAGCCATGTTGGGTAAGTACAGAGTTCCTGGAACTTTAAAAAAGCATTGTCAAAATATTGGTCCAGAACCGATCGAATAAAAAGTTTTGACAGGTTGTATGGCATATTGTTAAGAGAAAAAGAGGACTAAGACAGAGGGGGAAAGAAACGACCCATGGGCTTCCCACCCAAGAGTCCTCACATCAGAACCCATTTTGAATGTCCCATTGTCCAAAAAATCCAGGTACAGTTTAAAAGGTGGCAATGCAATATGCAAAACAATATGCTGAAGGTATATATTAATCAGTGCATACCAAATGAATTTCTACAGGAGACAAACATTAAGTTGGTTCTAATGGACTGTTACCGCTTGATACGCAACCAGCAAATTGGACCTTGTCATACAAGATTCATCAAAAAGATATTCAACACAATCTATTTATAAAAATACAACTGGTGCGTTGATCTATAATAATATATCAAGGGTAGCGAACAGGTGATTAGTAAAACACGCAAAATATATTTCTGTCATTATCAAGTGTGATCAGACAATAGACAGTTTCATTCACTTTAGATCTTAATGTTACCACGTCTAAATACAAGGAGATCAGAATTAAAGGGTAGCATTACTGCTAAAGCACGTTGGTGTCAAATGTGAGTGGGAGGTGGAATTACTGCTTCTCTTTTTAGAAACTATGAGATAAGGTAGTGGATTTCATCATCCTAATTATGTCCCATTTCAACACTCCTCATTCTACATATCCACTCTGCTTCCCGCTTTCTTAGGGCTAGGGTCCGATCACCTCCTCGGGGATTCGGTGGGACATGGTTAAGCCCCATGAACCATAATGTGTCCTCTGGCTTGTGCTTGTCTTGCATGTGAAATGTCATCGCATATTTATGATCATTATTGCGATGGGCCCTCACGTGTTCCTGAATCCTCTGCTTTAGGGGTCGTTTTGTGCTGCCCACATAGATTTGGTCACATGGGCAGCCTACAATGTACACTACAAAAGTCGTGTTACAGTTTATGAGGTGCTTGATCCTGTGTGTTTTATTTGTTTTAAAACAGAAGGTTTTCGTTTTGTCCCTTCCCAAACTGCATACATTGCAGCTTCTACATGTAAAAAACCCCACTGTTTTAGGTGGAAGCCAGCATAGTTTCTGTTTCTCAGTGGTCACAAGACTGGGACATAACATATTTCTCAAGTTGTAGCCTCGCCTATAGGTGATTTTAGGTTTGGAGGGGAGATCATTTTTAATGCTTGGAATCTCCGTCAAAAGATGCCAATGTTTTCTTAGGGTGTTATAGACCCTACTGTTCTCCTCAGTAAATTTCGTGGAAAAAGCAAAGGGAAACTTATTGTCTTTTTTCGGGGCCATTGTTTCCAGTGTACTTTCCCTGGTTATTTTCGCTACTCTTTCCTT
Organism: Lissotriton helveticus; assembly: GCF_964261635.1. Lineage (NCBI taxonomy): Eukaryota > Metazoa > Chordata > Amphibia > Caudata > Salamandridae > Lissotriton > Lissotriton helveticus. The sequence goes on from NC_136061.1 coordinate 2,094,896,952, forward strand.
CGCCTTGTTGAGTATTTTTTGGGGGTAACCTCTTTGACAGAAACGTTCCTCAGTCTCCCTGATGTTTGTCTGGAAACTATCCTCATGCAGTGCTTTTCCTGTGTGTTTTGCTGTTAATCATATTATTCTCAATAAAAAAAGTCACATCGAAGAAGTCAATTTATTGTCCACTGTATTCCATGGTTAGTTTGACATTGTACGGGTTGGCATTCAGGCATGTTGGATTGCAGGATTGGGATTCTGTCCGAACCAAATAGGGGATGACACTGATACTGGTTGATTTGTGCAAATTTGTTTGCACCCTTTAATTTAAAGGATCACTTGGCTAGAAATCCTGTTAAGAAAAAAGACTCCTGTAATGATGTGAATACTGTGACCACATACACCTGTTGCAATCCTTAATAACGATTGCACAAATCAACCAGTATCTCAGTGTTATCCCCTATTTGGTTCGGACAGAATCCCAATCCTGCAATCCAGCATGCCTGGGGTAGTCACTCGGCGAGGTGGTCAAATGACATCATTTTCTGGGGCAGGTACATTGACGACGTGATCATGTTGTGGAATGGCCCTGCCCCGGAGTTGTTGCCATACTTCGAATACTTGAATGTCAACCCGTACAATGTCAAACTGACCATGGAATACAGTGGACAACAAATTGACTTCTTAGATGTGACTTTTTTATTGAGAATAATATGATTAACAGCAAAACACATAGGAAAAGCACTGCATGCAACAGTATGTTGCACTTCCAAAGTTCATATCCGCGACATGTGATTAATAACATACCATATGGCGAAATGTTGCGGATGCGAAGAAATTGTAGCACTGAGGATAGTTTCCAGACAAACATCAGGGAGACTGAGGAACGTTTCTGTCAAAGAGGTTACCCCCAAAAAATACTCAACAAGGCGAAGGAAAGAGTTGCGAAAATAACCAGGGAAAGTACACTGGAAACAAGGGCCCCGAAAAAAGACAATAAGTTTCCCTTTGCTTTTTCCACGAAATTTACTGAGAACAGTAGGGTCTATAACACCCTAAGGAAACATTGGCATCTTTTGACAGATTCCAAGCATTAAAAATGATCTCCCCTCCAAACCTAAAATCACCTATAGGCGAGGCTACATCTTGAGAAATATGTTATGTCCCAGTCTTGTGACCACTGAGAAACAAACTATGCTGGCTTCCACCTAAAACAGTGGTTTTTTTTACATTTAGAAGCTGCAATGTATGCAGTTTGGGAAGGGACAAAACGAAAACTGGTTTTAACACAAATAAAACACACAGGATCAAGCACCTCATAAACTGTAACACGACTTTTGTAGTGTACATTGTAGGCTGCCCATGTGACCAAATCTATGTGGGCAGCACAAAACGACCCCTAAAGCAGGGGATTCAGGAACACGTGAGGGCCCATCGCAATAATGATCATAAATATGCGATGACATTTCACATGCAAGACAAGCACAAGCCAGAGGACACATTATGGTTCATGGGGCTTGACCATGTCCCACCGAATCCCCGAGGAGGTGATCGGACCCTAGCCCTAAGAAAGCGGGAAGCAGAGTGGATATGTAGAATGAGGAGTGTTGAAATGGGACCTAATTAGGATGATGAAATCCACTACCTTATCTCATAGTTTCTAAAAAGAGAAGCAGTAATTCCACCCCCACTCACATTTGACACCAACGTGCTTTAGCAGTAATGCTACCCTTTAATTCTGATCTCCTTGTATTTAGACACGTGGTAACATTAAGATCTAAAGTGAATGAAACTGTCTATTGTCTGATCACACTTGATAATGACAGAAATATATTTTGCGTGTTTTACTTATCACCTGTTAGCTACCCTTGATATATTATAGATCAACGCACCAGTTGTATATTTATAAATAGATTGTGTTGAATATCTTTTTGATGAATCTTGTATGACAAGGTCCAATTTGCTGGTTGTGTATCAAGCGGTAACAGTCCATTAGAACCAACTTAATGTTTGTCTCCTGTAGAAATTCATTTGGTATGCACTGATTAATATATACCTTCAGCATATTGTTTTGCATATTGCATTGCCACCTTTTAAACTGTACCTGGATTTTTTGGACAATGGGACATTCAAAATGGGTTCTGATGTGAGGACTCTTGGGTGGGAAGCCCATGGGTCGTTTCTTTCCCCCCTCTCTTAGTCCTCTTTTTCTCTTAACAATATGCCATACAACCTGTCAAAACTTTTTATTCGATCGGTTCTGGACCAATATTTTGACAATGCTTTTTTAAAGTTCCAGGAACTCTGTACTTACCCAACATGGCTGCCATATTTCCCATTTTCCCTACTATCGGCTCAGAATGACTGATGGAAGTCACACTTACACAACATGGCCTCCATTCTTAGGAGAAACATATGGAGGTTATTCTAAGAGTCAATCACTCTTATTAGCCTTAGTATCCATAGGTATGTTCTCTGTTGTATTCAATTTTTTTTTTCACACTTACAGAGTTGTGAGGTGATATTTTTGTCCACTAGCCATCGTTGATTTACCCAAGCAGTGCAATAATCCATATCTGACATGGATGACAATTACCATTAGTGACGGTCCTTCTGTTTCATTTCAGACTGGGTATTGATGCAATTATTTCCGTGTAGCAGGAAGGGATTTGAACTTCTTGCTGTTTGGCCATCGAATATATTCTCCCATCCTACAATGGCCGTCGCGACTTTGTATAAGATCGAGGATCGCTAAGGTGGAAGCATTATAACCAATGTCTAACCCCAGTAATTTATGAAGGGTGCATCAAGTCTCTAGACTTTCTTATATGATATTTTTGACTTGAGGCAGGATGATGTTCTGTGTGTTTTAACATGAACAGGGAATCCGCCCTTACACAAGATGGCGGCCGCGAGACCTCCTCTGATGTTGTAACATCGAGGCTGTTGTTTACGGACGTATGTGTCTAGCAATTTATTGGGTGTACATTAAAATTTCAGGACTCATTTTTTTGAAGCCCTGATGACTCGAGGTAGGACGATATTATTTGTGCTTTGACACAGGCAGGGATTCCGCCCTTACACAATATGGCGGCCGCGTGGCTTCAACTAAGGGTGTATCATTGAAACCAAACACCGACGCAACATGGCCGTTGTTGTTTTGCCGAGTTTGCCGTTTTTATCTGAATCGGGTGTAAGGAGTGAGAGGCAATTGACACTAGTATTTAAATCCAGCAGAAAATGGCATTTCTGTGAAGGAACTTGACGGAGAGTGACGTCTCTCACCTGTTTTCTTACCGAGCCACGGACGAACCAGGGGATGCGGCAGCCTACTTGACCAAGGTAAAGGGGATACCGAATTCTATTAAATATGGGGATACAAGAGATTTTGGGTCAAAATTAAGAGGCTAGCTATATTCTTATTTGATAAAACCCCACAGATAGTATTGGGGAAACTCTAATTGTTAGGAATGGAGGGGCTGGTTGTTACTACTATGTTGGATCAGGCAGTTATCAAATATATGTAAGAAATACAAATGACTATTACCTTTCTCTGAATGTATTTGGATAAACGAATATTATTAACTAGATGTCATACACAAACAGTAAGCCCCCCCCTTTTCAAGGTTTCTTTTTATTTTTAATTTCCTTTTCTTAGATTTTTTGGGAATAGAACCTCTATCCACTCTTCTACTAAAAAGAGGAATTAAGTGGAAAAAAAGCTTTAGAAGGTAAGCGCCCTAATGTTGCTCGGTAATACAAACTAGGACATAGGAAGACCCTCCAGTTGGATTGCCATAATATGGCATGTCAATTAGGGGTGGCCAAGGAATACATTCTTACTCCCCTTAGCCCCATGACATAGGATGCATATAATGTGACTTATCTTGAGATTTTAAGATCCAGTAATGTTTATTTATTCTTTTCATATTATATCCTTGTCCACCCTAGACGACGGACTGAGCTTTTTTTACTCTTCTACCCTGTTTCACTACTATTGGAAAATTATCCTTATTGGGATGTAAGTGATCTGTTTTTATCTATCATCTATAGCTTGACGCCTAGCTAAGCTCTCTTTTGTACCAGCCCTCATTATCCTTTATCAAGAGTTTTTACGAGCCCTTGTCTATTTTACAGGTGGCTTGAAGTTACAATATTGAAATCTATTATACCACTGGTGCAATTTGGCTCTGATTAAATTTGAATAGACCTACACTATTACTCTGAAAAGTTGATCCTCTGGAAAAGAACCAAAACTAATAGGTGTGTATAAAACGTGGCATGTTTAAAGTTTCTAACCTCATTCCAGCTAAATGGAATTAATAGTGCCCACTTTGGTGTACTTACATGCGGCTGATCTTGCTTTTTCAGACAGTTGTTTTTCAATGACCTTGTGTTGATCGCTCTTAGATGCCATATGTACCTTAGTGCAACATCGCGGACAAACAAATACACTCTTTGATAACTGGAGAAGATCCAGGGACGTCACCATCAACTACCATCTTGGTATGTTTCCCCTTTTGTTTCTGGTCCACCAATACACAGTTCATGCTCTCTCTCCTCTTTTCCGACCTCTGAGTTTGATTCTTAACTCTCAGAGGTGGCTAATAAGTGTAGGGCGTGGGTGCCATCGATAACAGAGGGGCATGCGGATTTGAAAAATGATATGCTAATATTAGAAATATGTTTGTCCTTGAAAGAATATTGCTTTATCTATGCCAATCTCTAAAGCCAGCAATGGGGAAATGAGAAGCAGGAATGAAATGTTGTGTTGTCCTTAAATCAGACAGATAGTCTTGACAAAGGACTCTAATTTGAAACACCACTATCTGCATTTATAACAGTCAAGAAACTGTTAACAAAAAACTTGTCTCTGACATAACCAGTTAGCTTAACAGACATCCCAACTTAGGGGATCACTACCATAGGATCTGTGCTAGACTCAAACTTACCATAGAACTGTTAATGAAGCCTGGCCTTCTTTGTACTAGCTTAGCTGCTTTTTAAATGTTTGGTTTTTGTGTTTTTTTTAATCTAAGTTTTAATTGTATATTTTGTATATTGTCTTTCTGTAACAGCCCTGAAGAAGTCCCTTGAGGACGAAACGCGTCGGCTGTAGACCCTGTGTATAGCTTTTCAACTGAATTGAATAAAGAAACTTCAAGAATACAAGAAATAGTTGCTGTGATCATTACTGTTTACTTTAATAGAGATAATATTTTTTAAGAACGTTTAAGTGGTGCACCTTGACCTTTTTCTCAAATTCTCTCGTAGTTCATGTTTTAAACCTACATTGTAACAGTGGGTGTTGTGGAATGTGCACACACACTACCCCGGGTACTAGAGGGTGGGCCCAAAAGAAATAATCTTTTTCGGAGAATCCTTGACTAGGTGCTGGCAACTTGGGAACCTTCCACTGTTGTTTTTTTCCTTTCAATAAATCTTTGTTATATCAGTAAAGAATGAGCTGCTAGCAATACCCACAATGAACTTAGTTTTGTAAGAGTGTTATATCCCTCCCGGCTCAGCAATCTTTGCAGAACTCGCAGATTATTCTACAGAGAAAATCTTTAACATATTCTCTGATTTTAAGGTCCATGATGACACTTTTTCGTTGCGGACATGGATACCCCCCCCCCCTCCACCCCCTACTCCTGTGTGCAAATTAAAACTCAACATGTGCATCTGAAATCAGGTTCCCAGAGGATCCTTGTGTCCCGTCGTTGACTACATCGATGACTCCTTCGTCGACGAAAATCACCGTCGACATGACTTAGACATAGACTGTCACCGAGACCACAAATGATCATGTTGTTGGCTTCATCTGTCGACGCTGGTTTCAGTCTCCGTGAAGCCCATCTCGCCGACGAAGGAAATTATATCTACCGTCGACGTTCTGAAGATTGCATCCTCGTCGACTGTGCCTTCATTGACACCAGCTCAATCGACGACAACTCCATCGACGGCCCCCTCGTCGATGCTACAATTATCATCTTGCACAGAGTTGGAGGTTTGGTCAGCGTCTACGGCCACGGCATCCTCGCCACCGTCTACGACGTCTGGGCAATTTCCACCATCAACCGCATCTTTGCTACACAGACTTGGTTCTTCATTGGAGGCCCTCTCTCCACTGCAAATTTCCCCTACCAAGGTAACTCTAGAGTTACCTGAGCAATTACTGGATTATGGGGAGGATGGTGAGGAGTCCGAAGAGGATGACCGATTTCGCACTGCCAGGACCCCTTCAGAATTGTTCATTTAAATATCAAGAGTACAACCAGTATGAAAATCCTTCCCCAGAGACTACAGCTCTAACTCCTGACACAATACCTACAGCACAGATGCCTTTAGCTCTGCAAAACAATCTTCAGTACATGTTAGACGATTATTATTGCCATTTTCCTCCTTCTGAATAGGAGGAGTCCATTCCATCGACACCTGTGCCTCAAGCTTCCGTTTCTACATTAAGGTCTCCCAGACCACCTTCTCCAGTGCCTTCTCATCATTCCCATGATGCTAACCCCTCTGACGATGATAAGGATGAAGGAGAAGTGGATGATAGATCTCCTCTTACGGAGTGGGACGATTACCAGATACAATCTCCGTCTCCTTCAACTCCAGCTCCCATCGATTCTCCTCCAGTTGATATCGGAGGCTTTCATCTCCTTATGGAAAGGGCAACACAAAGGTTCCTTCTGCCTATGGAAACAAAAAAGGATGAGTGCTTCCTATACGATTTTAAAGATCAGCCAAGAAAGCAGATATGAAATTAAATGACATGAAATGGGATTTTATAAAGCGCATGGCTAATAAAGGCCTCCCAGCGCTGCAAGACACCCCTAAACCAGAAATAGTAACATGATCAAGCAAACAGAAAAGTTTTTAGAAGTTTACAGAAGCGAAGATGGTTGGCCTCTAGACTGATGAAATCTGGTAGATGATTCCACTTTTGAGCAGAGATGACCGAAAAAAGACGGCCCCCAGTCCGGGCTCGATTTAAATCTTGGGACAATAGCAAGATGTTTCACCTCTGAGCGGAGAGATCTTCTAGGGACATATAGAGTAAATGGAATGCAGAATCGGTGGCAGATTAGACACTAGTGATTTGAGGACAATGCATAAAGCTTTGAACTGAACTCTTTTGTCCACAGGCAGCCAATGAAATACTCTGTGGGGCTTAGCGCATTCTCTATTGTGGGCATGCATCAGAAGTCGTGTCGCACAGTTTTGGACAGTTTGGAGGTTTTTTATAGTAAGATATGGGGAGCCAAGATACAGCACATTGGCATAGTCAAGCCTCGATAAAATCAAGGCTTGAACTAGGAGTTTCCTGGCATTAAAGGGCAGGAGGGGGAGGATCCTCCTGATCTTTTTCAGCATGCCATAGCACGAGCCAGCAAACCTGGATGCCTGAGTCTTAAAGCTCAAATTATGATCAAGCCATACTCCCAAACTTTTGACTTGGTCTTTAGGGGGAGGCATGTCTCCCATACATTTCGGTACAAAAGGGGGTGGTGATGGGCGGAGCATCTAAATCAATCAAACACTCACATCCAGTCAAAAGATCTGGGTTTAATCCATCACCGTTCTTTAGCCCACTCTGCCACCCCAGTTCAGACATGGCTATATGCAAATCAGTCTGACCCTATGCCTCATGGGAACAGTCCAGCCCGAACTGCCAAGCCACGTCTTCCCTGGACCGGAAACTAGCTTCTAAGGACCAGTTTCTGGCATTCCAGCCGTCTTCAGCCCGGCTTGCTTGAATCCAGTACCATACATTTCGGCCACAGGGAGTCATTTACCAAGCCAGAGGTCTTTCCCAAAAACATCAACTCTGTTTTGGCCGAATTCAGTTTCAGGAAAGAAGAGTACATCCAAGCCGAAACTTTCTCAAGGCAGTTCGCCAGGGTGGACTTATTGTTAGTCATCAAGTTCAGAGACACCATAAGCTGTATGTCGTCCGCGTATGTGACAATCTTAACCTCAAACGGCTCAACGATCTCAGCCAAGGGACGCATGTAAACATTAAAAAGCGTAGGGCTCAGTGAAGAGCCTTGAGGAACCCCGCACTGCAATAGCATCCAGTCGGAGGTGGCATTGTTCTCAAACACAAGGAAAGAACATTCGGCAAGAAAAAACTCCAGCCATTTAAGTAACAGGCCCGTCACTCCAATCTCCTTAAGGCTTACCAGTCGAAGCTGGTGATTGACCGTATCGAAGGCTGCGGTGAGATAAAGCAGAATGATCGCAGCAGAGCCTCCGGAGTGAAGGATTTTTCTTGCCTCCTCGACAACTGCGAACAGGGTGGTTTCAGTACCCTATTGGGGCCTGAAGCCCGTTTGAGATGAGTGAAGGCAAGGATTTTTCTCTAGAAAATCCGAAAGCACAGAATTGACGTGCTTTTCGCAGATTTTGGCGATCCCGGGAAGAAGGGATATTGGTCGAAAGTTAGAAAATACTCTGGGGTCCAGAGAGGGCTTCTTCAATAGGGCTTTGACCCAGGCCTGTTTCCAGTGGGAAGGGACTATCCCAGAGGAAAAAGAGCTGTTAGCAAGATACAAAAAGACCGGAGCAACTGAGTCAAGCACCTGGGAAAGCATGCAGGGAGGTGGGGGGGGGGGGGCAGCATCACTGGGAGACCCAGATTTTAAACCCTCCAATAGTGATTTTAAAGTATCAAGATCCATGCATGGGAGAGTCAATGATAGGATATGGGGGTGGGAATCTCTGATCAATGGAAGGTTAATGGAGTCTCCTGGGACAAGGAGGGGAGGAAAGGCTTGGTAGATATCCTGAATTGTCTTATGGAAAAAAGCGCCAGATCTGTGCAATGAGCAGCTGCATCTTCAGGAGGTACAGAGGGCTCCAGAGAACAAGTAAGGGATTTTGTAATTTAGAAAATTTTAACGGGAGGTATTTGCCGCAGACAATATTTTATTAGTGAAGAAATCTGATTGGGCAGATCTAATCTCTGCTTTGTAGGCCTTAACAACTTCTCTATATTTAATTTTCTCCTGAGTTGAGAACTCCTTTCTCCAGGATCTTTCATGGAGCTTGCAGAGCTTTTTCATCTCCCTGAGTTTCGGGGAGTACCAAGCCGCGCCATGATCCGATTTTTTTTTTTTTGCTAAAGGACCACTTTTTAGGAATATGGTTATTGAGCGATGTCTCTAGCCATTGATTAATTTTAATGTTCTCAGCCTCAGGATCATTGCTGAGCACAGGCCTCACACTGTCGAGCGAGACCGCACAGGCGTCAGTGAAAAGTTTGGCCTAATTCCGGTTCCAAGTTTTTTTCCGTTCCCTTAGCTGTCCACACTCCTGTGGGGACCAAGCGAAAAGGACCAAAAAGTGATCAGACCAGCCAGGGTAAAGGAATGGGTTTATCCACTTTAAGATCGTTAATATTAGAAATAAGAGGGTCCAGAAGATGGCCCTTTTGATGGGTAGAGCCAAGCACTTTTTGTTTCAGAGCTAATGCATCCAGTATATCGGTTACCGCCTTCGCTTCCGGATCAAGGGCCTCATCAAAATGAAAATTAAGGTCCCCAAAACCGAAAAATTGGAGGTAGAGCTAACCGATTTGGCTATGATGTCAGGAAGTTCCTTTTTGAATCTGATACAAGGGCCAGGGGGACGGTAAATAAGCCAATCATAAAAAAAAACTCTCACATTCAGGAATCAAACTGTTGGTAATTTAACAATGGACTATCCCTATCTTTGATTTCATTTGGAAAGAAGGATTGAAGGTCCTGACAGCTCCTGCTTCTATTCCTGCCTCGGCTCGACAAAAAATATAGGGCACCAGATAATTCACCTGCATGCCTCGTAGGTCAACCAAAAGCTGACTGTTTTTGTCCAAGCGGCACAAAGACTAGCTAGACACCCCTCCTCTCTGATCACAGCTCCTCCGGACAGGGATGGCAGACTATTAGACGCTATTGGAAAGAACGTTTCCACCATGGCAGCGATGACCGTCCGTGCTGCAAATTCACTGGCCATATTAGGTCTGTACGTCAGACAGATGTGGTTGGACATCTCTCCATACATCAACATGTTGCCAGAACCATCAAAGTCTGAAGCTTTTAAAGATCCTACAAGCAGGGGAGCGTATCTCTGCTGAGATCATAGATTCGGCCGGGGCTGGCTCATCCACAGGATTTAGGCAACTAGCGGGTGCCGCAGTTCTGCGACGACCAGGCTGGCTGAAGTCTACATCTTTTTGCCACGAGGTTCAGGCAAAGATTATTGACATGCCGTTTGATGGGGAATCACTATTTGGCCAACATGTGTAAGAGGCCCTTCATACCTTTAAGAAAGATTCAGAGACAGCAAGATCTCTCGATACTCTTCAATTTCGGAAGCCGCCCTTTCGGGGCACTAAAGTACACAGATCCTTTTCTAATCGAGGCGGCTACAACCAACAAAGGTCATACCAGTCCTTTCAAAGCAACCAACGGTAACAGCCTCAACAGTTGTACGGACAACGAAATACCTCCTATTCGCAGAAGAAAAGGAAGCCCTCCTACTGCGGGTGGGATTCATATAAAAAACAGTGACAACCGCCACCTCTTCTGCCGCCTGGATCCTTTAAAAGTTGGAGCAAGAATTTATCAATTTTACTCTAACTCGTCCGCTATAACTTCAGACAATTATTGTGTGCTGAGCTCTTGAGGCAGAAGCCGGGAGCAAGCTTTATTTTAAAAACAATTTATTGTCACTTGATAACTGTATATTTAACCACTCACCCTCGTGGCAGCAAGTCCTCCGAGGCAGCGGATTTAGCGCTGACGCGGCACTCTGTCCCAACACTCCTTGGCGCCATCACGCCAAGACCGGAGGCCACGCCCCTTTTTGAGGCCACGCCCCCCTGGGCCTCACCTGACACCAGTATAAATCATGTGTATATTCCGGCAGCGGACGCGACGTATGCGCGACGAAGGTGCGCCCGTCTGCGCCCGACCGGGGCCAGGGGCCACCCCCCCTGCTCGGCCTGCATGCAAGACCATCACCTATAATTCTCAATCCCTGTGTCAATTCAACCAGGCAGTTAAGTTACCCTGCCTGCACGCATGGGACCCATCTATAAAACATCCTGCCTGCAACCAGTGTGGCTTTCATTTTCTACCCCACGCCACAATGAAACCCACAACATTCTCTATGCCTATGCTCAATTGGCGCTCTCTTCCCAAACACTCTACGGAAATCTTCCTAATGTTAGAAGAAATAAGTCCATACATCTTTTTCGTTAGAGACGTGGCTACAAGAACACTCAGAACCCGATTTGGTACAAGCACTCCCACCTGGATACCAAATACTCCGCCTGGACCGTAAAAAAGGAATTGGCGGTGGTCTAACTGTAATTCATAAAGCAGAATACGAAGTCACCAGCACCCCCGTGCATCTCCCAGACAGTGAATGTCTTCCGTTTTTTAATAAAACTTAGTCCCTCTCATACCTTTTCTGGCATGCTCATATACCGCCCGCCAGGGTCACAAGGTCAGTTCCTCTCCAATCTTGCTTCGATAGCCGCAAACCTCGCACTCAGCTCTGCCAACTTCACAATCCTGGGCGACCTCAACATCCACTTGGATGATTCGAACGACCCCATCGCCAGAGAACTATCCTCCAGCCTGAAGGCACTCGAACTACATCAACATGTGCCTGGGCCTACTCATCTAAAAGGCCATCTTCTAGACCCCATCTTCAGTAACTGCCCCGACCTTCACGTTGGAAACCCTTCCCCCCTTCCCTGGACTGATCACTTTCTTATTCCATTCACTTGGACCCTCCCTCACCACCCCCCTCCCAAAACCCCGACGATTCAGCAATCATGTAATTGGTCAAAAATTCCCTTACCTGAGTGGCAGGATCTATTACAACGCACCAAACCCTCTTACACATCTATTCCCACTCAGGGTAACGAGAATTACAACAGATGGATCACCAGCTCCTTAGATCGAATACTCCCACTAAAAAGTATCCATCCTAAGCGAGGCAATCTAACAGCCCCATGGTATACGTCTGATCTACGGGAGGCCAAACGTGCCTACAAACAAATTGAGAGAAAATGGCGCCTTGACTACCTCCCAGCAGTCAAAGCGAGCTATAGAGCAGCCATTAAACATTACAAAGCAGACATCCAATTAGCGCAGGCTAAATACTACGAACAAAAGATCGATAATGCAGCATCTAAACCCAGGGAGATCTACCGGATAGCTAAATCCCTTCTGCAACTTCCCGAGACCTCAAAGGACCATAACAACACCCAGATCCACTGTGAGGAAATAGCGGACTTCTTTCACCATAAAATAGAAGTCATTAACTCATCTTTTCCTCACTCCGCCACCCCGTCCACAGACCCCACCAACATAGGCCTCGCGACAGTCCCATCTAATGTTCTTAATAGCCTTCCGCCTCTAGACCTAGTTAACCTGGAAAAAATCATGAGACAGGTCAAATCTGGATCACCCACCGATCCAGCCTCCCCCAAGGGTTCTCACCCCGATATCCAGTCAGATCTCACCATCCAAGACCTGCTCAATTCCTCCCTCCATACTGGCATTGTTCCGCCCCTATGGAAAAGAGCAATGGTCAAAGCTTTATTAAAAAAAAACAGCCTTGAGCAATCCAACCCCTCCAATTACCGACCAATCTCCCTCCTACCTTGGCTCGGCAAACTTCTTGAGAAGCATGTTAATTCTGTTCTCACCAACTTCTTGGAATCCAATAACATACTGGACCCCTCTCAGACGGGCTTTAGGCCCCGTCATGGAACAGAGACTGCCCTGATTGCAGTGACGGAAGAGGCAAGAAGGATCCTGGACGGTGGCGGGTCTACGGCCATCGTCCTACTCGATCTAAGTGCCGCCTTCGACACTGTAAATCATAACATTCTACTTCACCGCCTTGGTACGATAGGAGTGTCAGGAACAGCACTCACCTGGCTGAGATCCTTTCTCACAGACAGATCCTTCCAAGTATTTGAGAGGGATTTCACTTCTGCCAGTAAACCTCTTAATTGCGGTGTGCCTCAGGGCTCCTCCCTGAGTCCTACCCTTTTTAATATTTACCTTAGCCCCCTAGCTGATGTCGTCCGCCCCTTCGGTGTGAAAATTGTCACCTATGCAGACGACGCACAGCTGGTGGTCGCACTGGACCCCCCCCCCCCCCCCTCAACTCCCACCACAGCTTACATAAATGCTTGTAAGCAGTTGCCACCTGGATGTCAGGCTCCTGTTTAAAACTCAACGGGGACAAAACCGAGGTAATGCTTCTGGGAAACATCAAGCATTCCATCGATTCCATCTGGCCCCTCTGTTTAGGCAGCCCCCCGCAACCCAAGGAACAAATCAAGAGTCTTGGCGTCTGGCTTGAACAAACTCTTATCTTCAACCACCAAGCAACCAAGCTTGCCGCCACCTGCTTCGGGCTGATGAGACTACTTCGATAGATTCTCCCCCTCCTCCCGTTCCACTCAAGACGGATCATGGTCCAAGGACTAATTCTCTCCCGTCTTGACTGCAGCAACGCCCTATACCTTGGGGCCCCACAGTTCACACTTAATAAACTTCAAATTATCCAAAACTGCGCGGCAAGAATCCTTCTGGACATTCCTCGTCGAACCTCAGTCAAAGCCAGACTGAAGGCCCTCCACGGGCTCCCTGTAAGAGCCCGGATCGAATTCAAGAGCATGTGCATTGCACACCGCTCCTACTGGGATACAGGCCCTTCCATCAATCGCCTCTTGGTGAAAGCCGATCATCCCTCTCGTCCCCTCAAGTCCGCAACCTCACCTCCGTACCTCACATCGGAAGAGCCAGATGCGGAGGCCGTTCGCTCTCCTACAATCTATGCAAGACTTGGAACTCTCTCCCTCTGTCAATCAGATCGGAACCTAATCTACTCACCTGCCGAAAACTTCTTAACCTGGCTTTTCAATAAAACCTTGATCTAAATCTTTTCTCTGCTCCACAGAATCCAACCTCTCCTGCTCAACCCACCTCCCCCTGCAGCGCTGGGACGCCCCTGGGCAGCCATCGCGCTATATAAATCCTCTTTCCATTCCATTCCTGGACATCGTGGCCAGAGGCCATGTTCTAGAGTTCATAAAGATTCATCTAAACTCTCCTCCCAAAGGCCCACCTCCAGCTCATCTCAAGGGGCTTTTATCCCAAATGAATTTGATGATACAAAAGGGAGCAATCGAAATAGTCCCTCAATTGCAAAGAGGAACAGGATTTCATTCGAGATTTTTCCTAAGAATGAAAAAATCGGGAGTATGGCGCCCCATTCATTATCTAAGCTCCCTCAACCAATATCTAAAGAAGTTATCCTTCCGGATGTTAACGCTTCAAGAAATCCTTCAACTCCTCTCTGCGGGAATCACATGGCCATGCTCTACCTCCAGGACGCATATTTCCATGTGCCAATTCTACCCAGACACAGAAAATTCTTGCAGTTCAGAGTGGCTGGCAGGGATTTCCAGTTCAAAGTCCTTCCTTTCGGACTACGTTCAGCACCTCGTGCGTTTTTCAAAGTTCTAGCACCGGTGGCCGCACACATTCTTCCGGAAGGGATCCAAATCTTTCCATACCTAGACGACTGCCTTATCATGGCAAATTCTTTTTCAGCCGCAAGCGCCCACATTCAGAGATGTTTGACCCTTTTCTGGGTCTCTCCATCAATCTCGACAAGTCTCATCTTGTGCCATCACAAAGAAAGACGGTCTTGGGAGCCACGTTAGACCCACAACTGACTCAAGCATTTGTCTCAAACTAAAGACAACAAAAGATTTGCAAACTGGCCCACCTATTGCGATCAAGAAAGTGCTTTTCAGTCTGGCAGTTAGTCTTTTTTAGGGATGATTTCTTCCTGCATCCCTTTGGTACCCAACTGCCGTCTCAGAATGAGGACCCTGCAAGAAGAGCTCAACCACTAATGGTTGCAGGTTTCAGGGTCATTCAACAATCTCATTCGCATCACTCCTCGGATGCGAGAAGCCTTGCTCTGGTGGACTCTCAAAAAGAATGTGGAAAAAGGGTGCACATTCCTAGTAGAAGCACCAAATTTTACCATCACCACAGATGCATCCCTCGAAGGATGGGGGTTGAGGGGGCGCACACTATCAAGGGCTGACTGTCCGTGGCAAGTGACATTTTCCAGCAAAGGACATGGCATATCAACCTTCTATAATTGCAAGCCATCTTCTTGGCCTTGAAATCCTTTCGCACCATTATTCTGGGAGCTTCAGTAGTAATTAAGTGAGACAACACAACAAGTATGCACTACTTGAACAAACAAGGAGGAACAAGGTCTGCCCTACTCTCTAAACAAGCCCAAGAAATCTGGGACTGGGCGATACGACACCGGATCAGCCGATCAGCGATCCATGTTCCGGGAGTTTCCAATGTCCTAACGGATGCCCTCAGCAGATCGACGTTATCCAATCACGAGAGGGAGCTGGATCAACCAACGTTGAATCGAATCTTTCAAGAGTGGAGTCGTCCCGATCTAGACTGGTTTGCGATCAATCAGAACCACAAATGCCCATTCTTTGCAAGTTGGCTTCCCCACAAAGGGTCACGCAGGAATGCGTTTTCGATGAATTGGTCGCAGATATATGCTTACGCATTTCCTCTGATACCATTGGTTCCCAGAGTTCTCCAGAAAATTAAGAGAACCGTGTAGCCTAATTCTCATTGCTCCTAAATGGCCTCTCCAATTCTGGTTTACTGAACTCCTTCTCTCAGAATGCGATCCCATTCAGTTTCGACCAATACCGAACCTCCTGTCCATCCAGAATGGACAAATCTGCCACCTGGACCCTGCATCTCTGAGATTAGCAGCCTGGCGCCTGAACACCTTGAATTCGCTCCAACATTCCTGCGGATTGTAAGGAAGTTTTAGCTAACGCCTGGCACTATTAAAAAATACAGGCCTAAATGGAAAAGATTTAGCATGAGGTGTCAATCTGCCAATATTCATCCGATTCATACAAAACCGGAGCAGATTCTACCATTCTTTTTACACTTGGCAAGATCAGGCCTTTCCCATTCTACTTTGAAGGTATTTTTAGCTGCTATTTCAAGGTTTCGAGAAGACTGTTCCAAGTCTCTTTATTCAGCTAGGATCATTCAACCGTTCTTCAAGGGATTGTTTCGGATGTTTCCTCCTATCCGGCGTCCACCTCCATCCTGGCATCTTAAGGTGGTGCTTGCACAACTTATGCGGCACCTCTTTGAGCCCATTCTTGGAGTGGATTTTAAGTTTGTTGTAGAAGGTGTATCGGTTATTGGCTTTAACAGCAGCTAGGAGAGTCAGTGGCATTCAAGCTTTCACTATTAGTCCACCTTTTCTTCAATTCACCTCGAACTTGGTAATGCTACACACTAATCCCAGTTTTATGCCTAAAGTACCTTCGGACTTCCATCTCAACGAGCCAATCATTTTAAAGACTTTCTTTCCTAATCCTCAATCACCTGCGGAAAGCACTTTGCGTACCCTTGACATCCAGAGACATCTCAAATTCGATATACAACGGACTTCTACGATCTGTAAATCTGACCAGCTATTTGTGGCCTTTAGAAGGATACGACAAGGACATTCATCCAAGCTGACCAAAGTTCGTTGGATTTCTGCTGCAATTTGCTTCTGCCATCAGCAAGGAGGAAGACCATTGCAAACAATTCCGAGAGCACATTATACAAGAGCATTCTCCTCCTCTACTGCTCTCTTTGCTGGTGTGCCTATTCATCAAATCTGCAGAGCTGCAACTTGGTCCAGCAGGCACACTTTTACCAAGCACTACTGTTTGGAAGCTTCCAGTAATGCATATACGTCAGTGGGACAAGCGGTTCTCAGTAATCTTTTTAAATAAGGTGAGCCTCTGGTCTTCCCTCCTCCTCTGTACGGTTTCTCAGACACATATTAGCCATGCTTATTATATATAATAAACATTGCCCTTTATATACATATATTTATGCATATTCTAGCATTCTAGGTGTTATTGCATAATGTCTGTGGTACCTATGTTTGTTACAAGTAGCGTCTTGCGAGCTTTATTTGGCGTACTGCTTTCTACTCTGATTCAGGCATGTGAATCTATGAAAGATACCCCAATAATGAAGAACAATAGTTACCTGTAATCTGTGGCTCTCCAGTCTTGGTATCTTTCATAAATTCACATGCAACCCACCCACCCCTCCATAAAGGCTGGTTTATGCACTTATCACTTGGTTCACTCTTGTGCGAGAAAATCTGGGAGCCTGAGCCTCAAGAGAACATTCTGGAGGGTGCTGTCACCGGATTGGCTGCAGTTTCGACTGTATATAATGACTTGGTCAAGTCCTAAATGTGGAAGTTTTTTCCTTGTAGTGTATGGCTACTTTACTTCCTGGTTCTATGTTATGGTTATTATGTACATAATTATTGCTTTTTTATGTACCGTGGGACTCCCACTCCGACGGGGAATGATTCAGGCATGTGAATCTTATGAAAGATACCAATACTGGAGAACCATAGATTACAGGTAAGTAACTATTCTTCCCCGTAAAAAGATTAATGGGGCTCCAGACAAAACATTCTGCACCCGGTTTCGCCTTTTGCCTGCACTGGCAAAAATCTTTGAAGAATACATTAATCAGAGCACATGTTTTTTATAATGTTGAAAAAGATCCTTACTTTCATTCGTGTGGAGCATAGAACTGCAGTAGTTACTTCATTGATTACTTCTCGCCTAGACTACTGCAATGTACTTTACTGAAATATCAATAAATCCTCTCTCAAACTTCAGGTTATTCAGAACACAGCGGCTTGCTTGATGATAAATGTACCCAAATGCCAGTCAATGAATAAGAGCTTGTGCTTTCTACACTGGCTACCTGTCAGGAAGTAGATGATTTTCTAATCACTTTGCATGGCCAATCGGGCACTGTCCTTCAGGCGGGGCGGAGCTCAGAGGCGGGGTCAGTACACGTATATATGTGTATAAGCACGCGGGAGCGCAGCGGACGCGCCAAAGGCAAGCCTGCCCGGGCCTAGGGGCCACAAACCCTGGTCTAACTATGGTTTATTGCTCCGAAGAGCTTAGATCCCTCTAGCAATATGAATCCGGGCTCCCATTGGACATCATGGACCGGATTAGGATGCACGGTATCTCGCACGATAACGTAGTTTACCCTGCTCCTTCCCAACAAATCGTGAAATCACCTACAAAACCAAAGTCTACTTCCTTGCGGGTTATGTATCTTAATACCCGCTCGATGGTGAGGCATCAACTAGACATTTTCTTATTGTTGATGTCAGCGAAACCAGACATCTTGCTGCTTTGAGACGTGACTCACTCCTGATTCCACCCCCGACATCTTAGCCGCACTTCCTGCTGACTATTACATTCTCTCAGTCAACAGGCCTGCAGGGAAGGCGGGTGGGTGAGTCGCTGCCATTATAAATAAACGCCATAAGTTCAACAAATTGAACTCGTTGATCCTTCCCGAGGTTGAGAATATGGTTATCAACTTGGATACAAATTCAGGATCTTTGGGGCTAGTACTCATTTATCGTCCTCCCATGTCCTCTTTTCCCCTTTCTCTTAGCGAACAGATAGCTAATCTTGCTATGAACCACACGAGTTATGCTTATTGGAGATCTGAATTACTGGTTTAACGACGTTGGTGGTGGGACCCAGTCGGCAGAACTGTCTGAAACACTTACTAATTTAAACTTGGTCCAACATATCTTGGCCCCCACACATAAAAAGCCATATCCAGGACCAATTATGGTCGTATAATGTCGAACTGTCAACTCCGCTCATCTCTGTGGTCGGATCACCACTTAATTGAATTCAGTCACTTTCAATGGTAGGGTTAAGCCATCGAAGGTCGTAGGAGGCATGACCAGAAATTGGAAATCGCTCGCCACCCAGGATTTTATGGCCACTTTAACCAGCTCCCTTCCCTCTGCTGACATTAATATTAATGTCGACTCTATGGAAAAGGGCATCTCTAACTGTCTATTAGCTGCTAGTGACATCCATGCCCCCCTCATCAATTTTCCCCGGGCAAGACGGGTCTAGCTCACAAATGGTTCACTGCGGACCTGAAATCACAAACTATTCCTACGCTAGTCAGAAAGGAAGTGGAGGCGCAGCTATGCCAGTGACGAAAGATTACTTTATCTCACTGCTCGCAGGGACTATAAGAATGCCTTATTGGCTGCAAAGACCTCCTTATTTCTCCACAAAGGTACTCGCTGTTTCCAACAAATCTAAATAAATCTTTGGGATTGTTAATGTCCTTAGTAGCGAAGACAGAATTACTCCCTGTTTGGTTCCTACACGAGCGGTGTAACGCACTGAACAGCTTCTTTGTGGAGAAAATAGAGACCATTAGGGATAGTATACCTTTGGCAGCCCAGGAGGAACCCCCTGGAGCCAACCCTGATAATCCATTTGTTTTAGATCAAGTCATGGAAATAGATTGTCGCCCTACTCAAACTAATGTCTCGAGTTAAGTCTGGATCTCCCAATGACTGCTGTCCCCCCACTATTCTGAGGGAAGTCTTCTCGGCCTTACCATACAGTCTTTTACCCCTTCTCAATGAATCTCTAAGCAAAGGGGAAGTGCCTATTGCTTTTAAGAAGGCCATGTTAGTTCCCCTGCTCAAGAAACCCGGAGCAGATCCTTCCGTTGCTGCTAACTACCGTCCGATCTCGCTCCTCCCCTATCTTTCTAAGATATTGGAGGCCCATGTGGCTAGATGTTTGTCGAAGTTCATTGAAAATTCCCACTACCTTGAACCAAGCTGGCTTCCGACCCGCCCACTCTACAGAATCGGTAATCTTGGCGGTGATGGACACACTAAGACCCAATGCTGACAAGAGTATCCCGCAGGCACTTGTACTGCTAGATCTGTCGGCAGCGTTCGACACGGTCAACCACAACATCTTAATGCACCGTGTCGAACAAGCGGGGATCCGGGGAACAGCCTATGGGTGGATAGAATCCTTTTTGACCGGTAGAACGCAGGTGGTAACTATACGGCCCCTAACCTGACTACCTCATGTAGAGTCCCTCAGGGCTCATCCCGATCCCCACTGTTTTTTTTTTTTTTTGAAAATCTCTTTATTAGCAAAGTTGAAGAGCAACAACAGAATATAGATGTGTTTATACAATACCAATGTTAAACTCCGTTGCACATGTATGCGGTTGCTCATAGCAAATATACAAACTTGGTAAATTCGATTTTTCATTTTGTCGATGAATCATAACAACTAACAAACCCCGTTCATTCCCGTTCCCACCCTCCACCCTGCGAGTTCCCACTATTCACCCTCTAATTAGGCACATGATCTAAATATCGCTATTTGGGTCACACTCTAGTTATTTACACATAGTTGAGGTTAATACACAGATTGGTTAGGTAACGGAATGCGACAGACGGGTTCGATCTACCCGTGTTGCCTCATAGTGCACCGTAGGTATTGTTCGTGGTAGCGCATATAAGAATGAGTACGGGCGTAACCGCACCCCAATTGGCTATTCACTAATATCCTCATCATCACTGTCATCGCCAGCCTCAAATACCCCCAAAGTGGCAAACCATTCCAGTGAGATAGGTGTCTTGCGAAGGCCCCTGCTCTCTTCCCTTTGTAATGCCTCGCCCTCAGCCTTACCCCAACGTACAACTTCCGCCCTCCATAGGTCAGGGTTGGGCGGTGTTGATGACTTCCACCGTATCGTGATGGCACGCTTAGCCAACAACAGGGCCAGATCCGAGAAGCGCGCCGCCACGGTCCTGGTGCGGGTCGATGGACCTAGCCCTAGGAGCATGTGTTCCAGTGTAGGTGATCGGGTCAATGTACCAGCCTTCTCAAGTGAGTCATGGACAGTGGTCCAGAAATACCCCAGTTTGGGGCATTGCCACATCATATGTACCAGAGATGCGTCGTCCGCATCACATCGGGGGCAGTTGCTCTTGGATGCAGGGAACATCATATGTAGGCGGTGTGGTGTTAGGTAGGCTCTATGCAGCAACATCAGTTGGATGAACTTGTACTTGGGATTTCTAGCTACCTTTCTGGGGAATTGCAGTATGCGCTCCCACTCCTTATCTCTTAGTGGCCTCCCAATCGATCCCCACTGTTTAATCTGTACATCCGCCCCCTGATTCATTCACTTAAGGCTAGGAACGCAATTGTATTCAACTATGCTGATGACCTTCAGCTGGTTTTCAAGTTGGACTCCCAAAATGCAGCTGCTGAATTCCAGGACACAATGCTGCATATTCAAGGCTTGATGGACCAGAACTAACTAAAGCTCAACCCAGGGAAAACCGAATTGGTGTTGCCTGGGAAGAGTCTCACTAGCTGGGGACCTCACTTTTGGCCGGGCGCTTTAGGCCCCCCTCCTGTACCGTCCCCATCAGTGAAAAGTCTGGGAGTAACAATAGACTCCGATCTTTCCTTGAGGGGCCATGTGGGCACGGTCATTTCTTCTTTGTTCCAACTACGAAAAATAAGAAAGATTGCCTATCTGTTCATCAAGCCTTGATCCAGGTGGTGATTGCGCTGGTACTCTCCCGCCTTGATTTCTCCAATTCTCTGTATTCTGGCCTTCCTCTTGGTCTGGTAAATCGCCTACAAATAATTCAGAACCAAGCGGCGAGACTGATCTATAAGCAGCCAAGATGGCAGTCTGCCAGGATGTTTCTGCGCACTTTACATTATCTACCTATGGCGCAACGCTCCGCGTTCAAATCTGGCTGTATAATCTTTAAGGCTTTGCATTGCACCAGTCCCAGATTTCTCAACAGCTTAATCTCGAGACATGTCCCTATTCTCAATCTTCGTTCCGCCCATCTTCATCTTCTGTCCATTCCATCTATCAAATTAAAACGTCTAGGCGGGCGTAGGTTTGCCTATTTGGCCCCCAGACTCTGGAACTCATTTCCTCTATCAGTCAGGACCTGTGATAGCCTTTTGGCATTCAGAAAAGCCTTAAAAACCTGGCTCTTCGGACAAACTGTTTAAACCGGCCCCCGCAGCAGCTTATGTAGGAACAGCGGCAAGCGACCTATGGTGTAAATGCGCTTTACAAATTTCCTAACATAGGAACTGTTTCTACTCAGGTTAACATTCCAATGGTATTTGCTTAAAAGACTGCTGAGATCATCTTTTTATTTTTTTAATTTTTTTTTTATTATATAATTATTCCTAGGTTTTGGAAGGTTAAGTGGGGTGGCCACACCTTTTCAGTTGCAGCTGGTAAATTCTGGAATATACTCCCAATTCACATTGCCTGTTTAACTTTTCACATGACCTTACGTAAAATTGAAGACGTGGTTATTCTCTCTTCTGTAACTGTTCCTTCTCTGGGTAGTTTATTTTTCTGTTGGTAGCACTATGATGCCTTAGGTGCGCTAAATCTAATCCTAGTAGGAAGTACCTTGAAAATGCCCAAGTCTTCACAAATTTCCTTAACTGAAAGTAACTGCTCTTCTCACATACTAGGTGTGGAATCTCTTTGGAGATCTTTTTTGATCTGAACCGAAAAGGGTCTGCTCTAGCTTTTTGGCTGCAAGAATGAAGGACCATCCAAATGGACAGCCCTATTTGCAATATACAGACCTTTAAAATAAATCCGGTTGTGTACACGTAGCATCTGTACTTTTAACAAGTTATTTGAAACCTACATTTTGTCTCCCAATCCCCAGGACCAGTCTTGTCGTCAGCATATTGAACTATCTTTAGTTCCAAAAATAGGTACAGAGGATTGCCAAAGTATGACCGCCGTAACAGATTATTGTAAAATAGGTTTATGGCGGGCAGAAGGAAATACTGGAGAATTTGCCTCTAACTTGATGGTGGCAATGCAAGTAGATCTTTTTAAAAAAAAATGTTTTAAATCTGCGATTTTAGCTTTAATTCTGGTCCATAATAAAACTATGATTCTTTATCTACTTCACAGCAGTGGGAGATGAGCCCATATTTTCAGGCCACCAAGAAATCAACCAGATGTTTCTTTCCCGTCTACCACCAAAAGCTCAGTTTTGGTGTCATTTAATTGTAGGCTCGCTCTGCATCATCCAACTTTCAATACCTCTGAAGCACTCTAAGCTGCCCACAAGTACTTCTATTAAATTAAAGACAGAGGTCCTTGACAAGCAAAAGTTACCAATACAGTAATTATAGGCCACAATCTGCACTATAATAAAGAAAAAAAGTCCAGCCGGACTTCCGAATTTATTCAATGGTTGAATATATTAAATCAGACGAACTAACAATTAAACAGTGGGACACAATCCTGCATCCACAATGCTCCACACTTATTTAGACAATACAAAAAACTGGGGTATTTCAGGCATATAGAAAAAAGGAGCAAAACATGAATTCACAGTACAGTTGCTTCACATATGTGGGAAACACAAACTTTTGGCAATAATATTACACTAATGTTTAAACCACATATTGTGTCCGGTACTTCTATGTCACCTTTTACTTTAGCACATTACCTTCTCTTCGAACAGAAGCACATCCTCCCGCACCATGTACATATGTACCTTGCTAAGGTATTGCCTGATATACTAGTGTACTTTCATCATTCCCAATCATTGCATACTGAATTTTCACTGTACTTCATTGTGAATACAAATTACTCTTAAACAAAAACGTGTTGATGAATATTACAAGTAAACAAAAGATGAATATTGCAAGTCTCAAAGTCCCAGGTTCCCATCTAAAGCATTCTTAACAGTCCTCTAAAGCATTCTTAACAGTCCCTAAATTCTCCTATGTATTAGTTGCCGACCCCCTTTCACCTCCCATGTACAATTTTGGACTGAAGATATTTGGGCTCCTCTGCTTTAGTAATTTTACGAAAGGCTCGTAAGTTTATTTTCAGATTGCATAAAGATAACCTTCAAGCTGGAATGCCTAGATCCTCAACTTCACGTAACAATGAAGTTAACTTACTTTTGTCTCTTAATGGTATTAAAGGCTGGCTAGCCAGAACCGATAACGCAAGATCAGCAGTTCATTCAAAGGGTTCTTTTCCCTCCGGCCTTTGTCAAGTTTTGCTGAAAAGACAATCCTGGAAAACAAATTTCAGGAATGATCTTCCAGTTTCAGGCGAGAGTGGGGGACCGATGCACAAGACTTATGGCTAGCAGCTCGGGTAAAGATTTCATAAGCTTCAGAAATGGATATTCTTTGCCCATATCAGCAACCCATGTTATCTTGTCCTCTCCTCCTTGATGAGAATTTTACTGTGCATGCTCATCCCGTCAGGAACCCCCCCCCCCCCCACACTGTTTGGAATGCATTTCTGATACTGGTCATTGCATTAGTGCTCCTGCTGCTTGCCCTTTTCCTGTGCCATGCCTTCCGTGACACTCCCTGTTCTTTGGAATGTGGCAAGGCATCAATGGGAAAAAAGTTACTCACCTTCTGCAACATCTTTCTGGTCAACGCTATCTGTAAACTCCTCACTGGACTGACTTTGAAATAGTGTCCATTGCTGTCCTGGGTTGATAGGAGGGGGGGGGGGGGGGAGTACAGGCTCCAATATAACATCAGAAACAATACAACAGACTACCATGCTAAAGAGCAATAAAGGACTTGCTCTGGCACACCCCTGCCCATTTTGTCCTGAACACTTTGAGGCAGAGAGGATTAAATAACCTCAATCGTGGCAAATCAGATTGAAACTTTTCAAAACATAGCCTATGACCAACCTCAAGAACAACCTTGGCCTATGCAGAGGTAGAATACATTGTCTTGTGGAAATGGCCTGGATTCCATCTAGTGGTTACTTCCTGGCAAAGACTTGTCACATCTTTATACACCGGTTTATCCACTGAGATAAAAGCCTCTGCTTTGCTCTTCTTGCCACCTGTATACCTCACAAAGAGCTGGTTAGACCTCCTCTCCTTGGTGAGATTCATTTAGAAATGAACTGCTCTCATGGGGCCATTCAATCTTTCCTTCTCCTTAGCGGAGTGGTAGCCATGCCATTAGAGTCTCTTCTTTCTAAGATGAAAGGAGGACACTAACTTAGGAAGTAAAGTAGCTTTATACCTGAGGACTAACTTGCCTGGAAAAAACCAAAGCTGGCGGACACTCTGTGCTTGTAAATCAAGGAGTCTCACCAAAGCAATGGCCACCTGAAAAACTGTTTTAAAAATTAATCTCAACTGACCACTATGAAGGAGCTCAAAAGGGGTACTCGACCAAAGGTCAACACAAAGTAAGCTCCCACTGATGCATAACAAATAGAGAAGGCGGAAAAAACCCATAAGTCCCGAAAAAACAAAACCGTATATGGTTGGGAATTTATACAGGGATGGTTGCCTGAAGGGCTAAATATGCTACAGGACTGCAATGTACCCTTTAATGGTGCCCACTGCAGGCCCCTGCTGGGACAATGATGGTGCAAAACACTAGCCAGTAAATCTATTCCAGTGCCCTAGTAGACCATCTTAGAGAGAGGAAGAGCTGTTAAGAACCAAGTCGACTGATTTCAGTTGCCCCTGGAAGGAATTTGGGTGCCTCTCCTCCATCTCTAGGTATGAACGCAGAGGTTCTGGCTGTTCGGTGCAGTTCCTGTGCCTCAGATTGGGTGAGGGTGTGCACTGAGACTAATATGGAGCAGGGGGTGGGGGGACAAAGGTGATTCTAGGAATTGCCTGAAAGTACGCATTCCACACTCTACTTGGCCAGTTCGGGGTGATAAAAATGAATCTGAGAGAAACAGGTTAGTATTAGATTCCTTACCTTAGAATATCCCCAGGTGTCAGACTGGATCCTGAAATTTTTTGCGTAGCAGTACCCATGCACGTCAGTAGGCGTCGTCCGCGGCTCCGCGTCCGTCGTCGGCGCAGTGATGACGACCTCTGAGTACTTAGACGCCGCCCTTGCGCGCTGACGTCAGTTCTTCTTCTTTTTTCCGCGCCAGCAAGCTCCGATCCGGAAAAAGTGGTACCCTTAGTCACTTTTTGACTAACTTTTTCGATCCTTTTTGATCCATTTTTCGAGTCGAACGACTCCGTAGGTGCCGGTAGGGATGCCCTGGTTCAAGCCCTGCTCCGACTGCGACCGACTGATGTCGGTTACCGACCCCCCTCGCCGGTGCCTACATCGCCTGGGGCTTGACCATGATGACAATTTGTGCCCCGACTGCCGGGACTTGACGTCGAAGGTTAGGCGGGAGCGGTCCCGTAAGCGCCTCGAGCTCCGGCAGTTGGCTCCGCGCCGTTCGAGGTCCAGGAGGAGGTCATGGGGCCGGAGTCATCGCAGCTTGTCGAGTCGTCACCACTCGTCGGGCTCAAAGTCCTCAGGTAGGAGGCCCAAGAAGTCGAGGCAGCGACACCGCTCTTCTGACTCCCCCCCCCCCCCCCCGATGCTCGCACGTTACGGCCAGGCGTTCGGGCGACACCGCCCACGCGGCTACGCCGGAGTCACATCCAAGCCCACACCCGCCGGTTCCTGGGCTTAATGCGGCGCAGGAATGAGATTCGTGACTTCCTCGTGGCCATGAGGACTCACTTCCCTCCGTGGGTTGTCGGCACGCCTTCGGGCCCCGTGACCCCGACTACTAGGGGCCTTGGCGCGCTGTCGGGTGCTTCGGCCCCAGCCCCGTCTGGTGCTTCGGCCCCGTCTGGTGCTTCGGCCCTGTCTGGAGCTTTGGCCCCAGCGCCATCATTGACTTCGGTCCTGATGCTGCCTGGCCCTGTCGGATCCGCCGGATCCGGTTCGCTGCTGGTCGACCTCACGACCACTCCGCTAGCGCCGACCTCCAGGCTGTCACCCCTGACTCCGTCTCTGGACGACGTCGTCCCTGATCCCTCCGGTCGGGATGCGGCGCTGCATCCGGTGCCGGCCGAAGACTTGTTCTTCTATGATCCAGCTCCATCTTTTGAACCTGCCTACCAGGACATGGAGTAAGAGGAGGGTTGGGAGGGGTCCGAGGACCCTCTGGCTCGTGAGTGTCAGTCTTATCAGGACTGGACAGAGGAGCTAGGGTAGGCCAGTGGTCTGGACACCTCCCCTGACACTGGTTTTGTCTCCCCTCCTACCGTGGCTAGGGAGGAAGGAGCAGCTTATAGTGTGGTGCTGACGAGGGCAGCTAAAGCCTTGGCGCTTACGTTCCCCGTCACTACTGTGAGACCTAATATCCTCACTGAGGTCATTAGACCACAGGATGGCTCTCCGGAGCCTTTGCTGCCGTTAAATGAGGCTCTCATGGACGTCCTGTTGGGCACTTGGTCCAGGCCCACTACAGGTCCACCTGTGGATAGGCACGTCGCCAGGCGCCACCTCCCAGCTCCGGGTGACCCTAGCTTTCTGTCCTCCCACCCTGAGAGCCTGGTTATCCAGGCCTTTACCTCCCAATCTGCATTCCCGACTGCTCCCCAGATCGGGAATCCAAGAGGTACGAACAGTTTGGGAAGAAACTGTTCTCGTCCCTTGCGGACTGCAGTCAGTGAACACCACGTACCTCTTGGGCCGTTATACCCACTCTCTGTGGGATACGGTTGTGGCCGTGCTGCCTGAGTGTCCGGAAGGGGCCCAGGCAAAACTCGCTCAAGCCCTCGCGGAGGGTAGGGAAGCAGCACGGTATTCCATCTGATGTGGGCTGGATTCTACAGACTCACTGGGCAGAGCGATGTCCACGACGTTGGCGTTTCTCGGCCACGCCTGGTTGAGGTCCGCCAACTTTTCGGCCGATGTCCAGAACACCATCATGGACATGCCATTTGATGGCAGCCACCTTTTTGGTGGCAAAGCAGATCATGCGCTGGAACGCTTTAAGGACTCCAGGGCTAGGGCCAAGTCCTTGGGCCTGTCTGCTCCGT
Organism: Lissotriton helveticus; assembly: GCF_964261635.1. Lineage (NCBI taxonomy): Eukaryota > Metazoa > Chordata > Amphibia > Caudata > Salamandridae > Lissotriton > Lissotriton helveticus. Next base: position 2,094,924,786 of record NC_136061.1, read on the forward strand.
GTCAGCAGCAGACTGCTTTTCGCTCCATTCGTGGCCACGGAAGGGGACCCCCACACGTCCGGCCAGCCATGGGTCGCATACTAAAATTCAGCGCGGCGGCGGACGTGGTAACCCCCGTGGCGTACCCGGGGACAACGGCTAGGCCAGTCCACATCCACCCCCGCAGCATCCGCCTCAAAGCCCTCCTAGTCTGAGCTTTCAGGCCCATTTGACACCAGTGGGGGGCAGGGTTCGCCATCACCTCCACTGGTGCACCATCACTTCAGACAGGTGGGTGCTGCAAATCGTTCGAAGGGGCTACTCCCTCCCCTTTGAGGCGTCTCCTCCAGCCATGCCACCGCGTGTCGGGGGATAACTTGCAACTTCTGCAGGAGAAAGTTACGGCCCTCTTGGCCAAGGGGGCCATCGAGCACGTTCCTGGGCCAGAAGTAAGGTGTGGTTGCTATTCCCACTACTTTCTGGTTCCCAAGAAGGGCAAAGGTGGCCTACGCCCTGTCTTGGACCTGCGGAACGTCAACGGCTTCCTCCGGAAGGAGAAGTTCAAGATGCTGACTTTGGCTCAGGTCTTAGCTGCCCTGGACCCAGGAGACTGGATGGTAGCGTTAGACTTGCAGGATGTGTACTTCCACATCCCCGTCCTGCCGGCCCACCGGCGCTACCTGTGGTTCACGGTAGGCCACGAGCACTTTCAGTTTACCGTGCTCCCCTTCGGCCTTACCAGCGCCCCACGGGTGTTCACGAAGGTGATGGCGGTGGTCACAGCTCATCTGTGTAGGTTAGGGGTTTGTCTTCCCCCTACCTCAACGACTGGTTGTTGAAGGCGGGCTCGCCCCAAACAGTTGTCAGCCACCTCCAAACTACGGCCGACCTCCTGCACCAGCTGGAGTTCTCCATCAATGTGCCGAAGTCGCACCTGTGCCCCTCTCAGAAGCTCCTCTTCATCGGAACGGTTCTAGACTTGGCGCAGTTTCGGGTTTATCCCCCCGAACAGCGGGTTCAGGATATTCAGGCTCGGATTCCGATCTTTCAGCCGTTATCCTGAGTCTAGGTCAAGTTGACGCTGCGGCTTCTAGGGCTGATGGCCTCCTTCATCCTTCTGGTGCATCACGCCAGGTGGCGGATGCGGGCTCTGCAATGGGACCTGAAGTTTCAGTGGGCCCAGCATCAGGGCCACTTGGCCGACCATGTCTTGATCTCGGAGGGCACTGCAAGACAGTTGCAGTGGTGGCTCGAGGACCGCGATTGGGTCAGCGGCAGATCCCTCTCCCTTTCCCAACCGGAGCACGTAGTTGTGACGGACGCGTCTCTTCAGGGCTGGGGAGTGTGGTAAATAAAATATTACCCTGGCAGAATTTCTAGGCATTAACAAAGTATCATGCATCAAGTGAGAAGCAGAGTCCGTGGTATCGGAGTTAAAATGGGCTTTATTCCAATAACTCGAATCAAAGGGAGAATATGTTCCATCACCTCTGAGGTTCAGGAAGAGTCTTCTAACATTTAATAACAAAACATTATATTATATACTTTTCACTCCTTATACATAGGAGCAGGCGCAATACAGAAAATGAGCTAAGAGCATGTGGGCGTGCATGAGGGTGTGTACTTTGATGAGTCATAGGTGTGTGATAGGTAGGTGTCATAGGTGGGTGGGTACTTAGAGGAGGAGTTGGCATGACCAGCTCGAACTGTGCCCTAATTGTGCAACTTTGAGCATGACGTGCAATTGTCGTGTAACTGGGAGGAGGCTGACTTTCAACCTAGCAGAGAGATCTTTTATGTCAAGGCGACCAGCACATCTAGTACAACTGATATCTAGAGTCAGCAAGCAAAAGAAGCAAAGGTTGTTTGTCACTAAAAGACAGACGGCATATTTATTCGTTGCATGAGCTTTCTATGGGTGCAAGCACTGTGATTTACTTAAATGGAGACAGAATGGCTAGGCCTATCTCCCTCGGACGGGTTCTGTGTACTTTTCCTCAGATAACTGTTATTCATAATACTGTCTTGGCAGGCCTCTTGCGAGGTCGGAGGGACGTAACTGCAGCTTCAGTGTGTCAGGAGTCATGAACTGCAAATACATGGGCCTTATGCTACCTTAACGTTTGGGAGACTTTGATGACTGGCATTTCTAATGCAGGACATGATTGCAGAGGCCTAGTGATTCAGGCCACTACGGGAAATATGCATGGGTGACATGCACATGACATGTAACATAGGGTATATGTAGTGGACATTTTTGGTGAGGCAAAATATCATTTTCCTCATTCCCTCCTTGTCCCCTACATAACCCTTTAGGATACATCTATATTCATGAGACCGTATAGTTCATCATACAGAATCATTTGTTCATCTTTAACTCTTTGTTTACGTGGATGGGGAACACAGGCAGTAGCACACAGGCCGCAAATCCCCGGGCCACACTGCAGACAGAGACAGCAACCAAATACCATAAGTAGGGCCATTCCTAGGAAGGACATCACTTTCCATCCCTATGCAGATATTACACCCCAGAACCAACTGGACGAAGTCCATGTGCCTGGGTCTTGATGTATGACATTAGCAATTTTGTGGAGTCTTGTTATTGCTTCGTACACAGATGGTGCATTATCTGGGATGAAAATGCAACAACTAGATCGGATGACTCTACAGGCTCCGCCCCTATCCGCCAAGATGACGTCTAGAACGAGGCGGTTTTGAAGAACGACAAGTCTAATAGCAGACTGTTCCTGGGTCAAGTTCGCCAGGGCAGATGCAGTTATATTTACAACTGTTTAAAGAGTCCTTGTTAACCTGCGTATCAGTTTACTGTTTTGGACGGGACCTATGAAGAAAAAGAATCCTCTGTTGAAATCTGTATATTGCTCCCATGCTGTTTCAGTCTGATCGATACCTGCAGAATCTGTCTCTTTTGTCTAACATGTTCTAGTCGTGAATCTCTATGATAATTTGATGGGGCTAGAAAAACGGGTGGCAATAAGAATGCTATATAACAAGTCCCACCCCAGTCTAAGGGCAGATGTACATAGGCTGTCTGACCGCAAATGAAATAGGTATGGCGTGATGTTTTGAAAGAAGAAAGTCCTTCATCATTAAACTCTACTACAGTGTTACACTCGCTGTGTCCCATATGTACTGAGCCTTTCTTACTAACACATAAATCACCTTTTGCTGGCAGGACTGAAATAAACGGTGGACCTGTGTTTTGCTTGGGTTGAACATTTAACATTATAAAATTAACAGATGCATTTCCCTGTTCGTACTCTTCATTCTCTAAATCTGATCCCTTTCTTTGGGGGAATCCGTCTTTGTCTGGAAAGCATGCTTCATTCATTACTTTATTCAGGTTTCCATATATCCAGCCACCTGGATAAGCTATGTACCTTCTATCTATTGAGGTCATTAGAGCAAACCATGCTCCACACGAACCATTGTGTGAGAACGGTAAAGGGTAGAATGGCAGAACTCCCTTCGTTTCTTGATAAGGAGGCAGTTGGCCACATACCCAGCAATCGGTCGCATTGCTGGTCTGATGAGAATGGTGTAACATTCGAATAAATGTATTGTTACGTAGTGCAAGTCGATATGACAGTTCATGGGGAGGCAGGTCACTAAATGTGTGCTCTGCGGTGCTGTTACTGGAAGAGTGTATATGTGAGGAAATAGGAAAGAAAACATGTAGCAATAAACTAACACCAATTATAACAATGCACAGAATAAAAAGGATGATCAAAGTAACTATACATCTACTGCGTAATACCTTGCAGTACTTTTCCTTCTTATCTCTCTTCTTGCTATTCTCATATGTGATCTTATACATGTCAGAATCGAGTCTAACCGATTCACCACCGGGTGGGCTGAAACAATTAAACTACGTCTGACTTGCTAGTTCTTAATCTAGACCTATACTCTTGCTGAGGGGTATTGTCTAGCAAAGGTCAGTGTTCTGTATTAAAAGTTCCAAAGTTCCAAATAGTGATGAAGGTGAGTTCGGCCTTTACGTCCTTCCACCAACTTCGGCGTCTTCCAACGTGGCTCAAGGGGACTTAAACGATTAAAGATCCTGAGGAGTCCAAATTCTCCTGGTGCTATGGCATGTTCCTTGACCTGGGTGTTGTCAGGGAAGGCGGCAGCAACCTGTGAATGAAAAGAGTAGTGCAGAAATCAAGGAAGCCAGGTAATCTGTCAGCATATTACTGTCAACATCAGTTAGTTTTCTTTGGCATAGGCGTACCCCACATATATACTCCATAAGTAGATAGGCCTGTTCTGGAATGAGCTACCATACGCATGTAAAAGAGGGCAACCGGCAAGGCAACCATCCAATCCACGCCTATTTCTGTACAGATCTTAGCAATTTTTGTCTTGAGGGTCTGATTATGTCTTTCTACAAGGCCTGCTGCTTCTGGGTGTCTGACACAATGGAATTTCCATGTATAACCTAACAGAAGGGACACTTGTTTCATTAGTTCAGAGGAGAATGGCTGATCGTTATCTGAACAGATCACATGAGGTAGATCACATGAGGTGATTCATAGCTGGGGAAGTACTGCGCACTAATTGTCTGTCTGTTTTAACAGCAGTATAATCTGGAACTGGATATGCTTCTGTCCATCTAGACAGTGCATACACAACTACTAGGACATACTTGTTAAACCTCTACATCTGTCCATTTGGATATAATCCATCTGGAGAACTTCAAAAGGGTGGTCAGGAGGATGAAATCCGCCTTGTTCCACCGGAATGCCTTTACCTGGATTGAACTGACAACAGATCATACATGTTCATACATGTTCGCACTTTCTGTTTCACTGCTGCACGTAGGTGCTTGTTAAACCAAATATTCTGTAAGCAGTCTATCATCATCGATCATCTTCTCTCCTACGTGTGTTGGACTATGTGCTGGGCTTATGATTACTTGTACCATAGAATCTGAAAGAAACCATGTGCTTTTTCCCTTAGTCATCTAACCTTGGTTAATCTGGACCCCTCCTTGTTCAGTCCATTTCTTTATCTCATCTGTGGTGGCATGTGTCTGTATGTCGAGTACATCTTGAGTAGGGTCCCTGACTGTCATACATGTTGTCAGTAATGGTACCTCTGTCCTTGTCGTGTCTGTTGGTGTCTGGGCTGTTCGGTCTGCCAGGTCATTACCCTGGGTAATGGTGTCGGTAACTTTGGTATGAGCTTTATATTTCAGGATAGAAATGGCTGTAGGTAAATGTATGGCCTCTAACAGGGCCTGAATAGGCTGGCTGTGCTGAATCCTGGCACCATGGGAGGTCTCAAGAAACCTCTCTTTCTCCTCAGAACCCCGAAATCATGAACAACGTCAAAAGCGTATTGTGAGTCAGTATAAATGTTTACTTTCAAGTGCTTAGCTCTTATGCAGGCTTGTGTCAGAGCAATGAGCTCTGCTGCTTGAGCAGACAGTGTGTCTATTTCCTGTGGTCACAGCATAGGCTGCTACTAATACTCCTGTACTTGTTCTCATGCATGATCCATCTACATAGTGTTAGGTCTGGGTCAGAAAGCGCAATATCTGTCAGGTCTTGTCTTGGTTTTGTCACTATATACTTAACTCATGTGGCGGTGCATTTACTGTACTTGAGGGAAAAAAATGTCGCAGGATTCAGAATGTTACAACGTCTGATCTCTGTGTGGCTGAAACAATGTCAGTTCATATCCTGCCAGTCTCGCTACAGTCAAATGTAAAAATAAATAAAAATAAAAAAAGCATAAAATGTTTACTGTGACATGGAGTCGCTAAAGCTGGCGCGTGACATAATGCTCTTTTTAATTCCTCAAATGCCAAGGTGTGTTCTTGTGTCCTAGGGAGAACAGTCAAAATGGCTGCCTCCTGTGTAGTTAACTGTATGAGCGGTTTGCTAGATATGCATACTGGGGAATCCATTGCCTACAGTAAGAAGTGAGGCCAATAAAGGCACGTACTTCCTTTTGTGTCCTGGGCTGTGAAAGGTTAGTAATGAGCTGTATGATTCTTGTGTTAGCTGTCTACCACTTGCTTTACACAGAAAGTGCAAGACTGTCAGATGCAATGTCACAGTCTGGTTCTGATCTTGCTGTAATTAGAATGTCGTTTATGTACTGTATCAGTGCTGTGTTGGCAGGCATGTGAATACTGTCTAGCTGTCTTTAGTGTCTGACTGTAAATGCTAGGACTTTCTGTCATCAATCTTGCAGATATAAGTATATAAAAATAAATAAATAAAAATGAATTCTCAATTCAAAAGCACTATTTTATATTGGGGAACCTCTATCCAAAACCTCTGCAGTACATAAAAAAAAAATCCTACTCTAAATCCTGGCAATAGTATGACCATACTAACTACAATATGTTCTCTAAATGTATCTGAATAAAATCCACATTATTCTTGTCATAAACAGAAGGCCTAGAAGCCTCGATACTCCTCACTCCTTTGTGAAACAGCCCCTCCCTCTAGAATTATGTTCGCGCTCGGAGCTTTGAATCAATTCCAATTACACTGTGATCTAAAATTGAATGACTGCCAGATGCTGAACTCATTGCAAGAGCAAGACTCCTGCCAATTAAGCTGTTTACACTACTGGGGGAATAACTATCCATTTGCAAGCGTGACTTTATCTGAAGTCAATGAAGCTTTTAGTGTTGACTGCTTCAGAGGAGCAACTTGGCCCCCCCTTCACAAACATTTTCTCCGTGGCTCGTCAAGTATTTTTATTCTGCTTGCGAAGGAAGCCTGACTTAGCTGGAGAACAGCCAATAATCGTCCGCGGAAAGGAATTGGAGGATGGCCAATATCAACAAGACAGGCACTCCAAGAGAGAAAAAGCCCTCCCTTTACATAAACATCATTTACTGGGAACCAGGCCATCTCGGACGGACTGTGTCTCAAGGTCAAAAACACATTCCTTGTACTTCAAAACATATCTGTTCCCAGGCCAGAGCTTTTCTAACTTTAACTGAAGCAAAATTTAAAACATGGTAAAAAGTAAATTAATAAAGACATATATTTTTCTGTAACTGAGTGACATGCTAGCATTTTAAATAATTCTGTACTGCTACTAGCTGCAAGGGAAACAATAAACAGAACAAAACAATCATGGCATGGAAACACACCATATTTTACTTTTTTGAAAATAACATGTCGAACTCCTTAATTCTGCATTGCATAACCAATATTTTCATAAGTAAGTGTGCAAGCTTTTCTATTCTACCTATTAAAAGGGCCAGATTCATACTTTTTCAAAAGGCCATGTTTTCTAATTTTAGTGGGGACTGTTCTCTGCACATATCAATTGAAGCAGCCTGTCATAGTACATAGGTGAGCTTTGAAACTAAATGAATGCAAATCAAACTAATGTAAGGGACTCTTAGCAATGCACTAACATGGTAGTGTATTGTAGCTATCAAAAAGGGCCACGTTCATTAATTTACAAATAGCCACTTTCCTAAGTGAGTGGGATAACTGTCACACGCTAAAGGGCAGCTTGCATTGGGAAAAATAATAATTCATATTGTCTAGAAACATCCCTATTTAAACAAAAAACACTGTTGCATTGCACTAATTTAAAGCACATTCTCTAAGATCGGTCTGTTCTATAATTTCTTCTCTACCGTGAAAACATTAAAGCACTCTTCGTGGTGCAAACCCTTATCTCAATTCGACTGGTCTATTTACAACTATACCGACCTCTGAGCCAAACACATTAAATCAAGTGTCCCAAAGCAAAACCCTTACAAATACACTTCTTTACTCTCCATGCAACATTTTACCATTCAATCTGCAAACTGAATACGCCCATTGGATAACATGGCAAATCGCACCTCCAAACAAAACATGCTTTTTCCACCACTTCCACAGCTCGGATCCTTTTCAAATTTGGCATGACAGTAGTCCAAGCGATTCCCTAACTCCTCACCAAAAAGCAACCTAATCCCTCCACTGGAACGGGTACGAATTTCCGCTCAAAAACACCCCCCCCCGCAAACACCAAAAAACGCTAAAATTCCTCAACACCTTGTTAAACAGCTTGTCAAAACAAATACTACCGTGCCTTCTCAGTACAAGATATTAACTCTTTGGCAGCTGAAGCACAATCATTCCCCAATGACTGCAGTACATGGGAAAGTCATGAACTCATCTCTCCACGTTATCACATAACACATACGCACATCTTCAAAACATTTTCTCTAAGCACTTGAAAGAGATCCAGCTCTCTCCTGCCGAACGTAACGGCTAGGGACCTGATGATAACATGCTCTGCACAAGCCATAACTACATGGCGCTATTCACAAGCCATATTTACAAGAAACTCAACAAGTCACAAAATTACACGGTATTCACAAGGCATATTTACAAGGAGCTATACTTAAGAAAATTCAACAAACTACTCACAAGTCTTAAGCACAAAGCGCAATTCACAAATAAACCAACTAGTTACTCACAAGGCACTTGCGCAGTCCAGAAGGGACTTGTCTAGATACAAGGAAATGAACGCTTCAGATGCTGTCGGCTTTAATTCTACATACTCTAAAGGGTACAGGTGGTGGCGTTCTCTACCTACTGGGTCTTTCTGAGGTGGTCACTTTAGCTAGTTTTTCTGACAGAACGGGATAAATACCAGTTAACAACGGCATTTCTTGGCTTGTTTAGTTCTCTCTGCTTTATTGGAATCATTCTTTATTCTCCTATGTCACTCTTTGCGCCATAACTCAATGGCGTCTTTCTGAGAGGGTCTTGACTTCTTTTTCCAAATGGCGTTTAGCCCATGCTTATTATACATAACATGACCAGGTGTGTCTATAGGCCGGATTTTAACTGTCTATTCTAGTAAACCTCTTCTGGTCCCTATCTGACGTAACTTTGAAAACAGTGGCATGTTGAAATCAACACAATGGAAACACAATACACAAAAAATAGACTGTAACAATCAATCATTCACACTAAACAATTTAAACACTGAAACAGATACAGATACAACCTAAACTGATACAGAGAGTTAAACATGTACTTGAAAAACAGTTTGTGCACTGAAAATACAGTACAACCATACCGGTCCCAAAAAATTGAGACACGTCTTGACCGTTCCCATGTTTTACCGTGGGCCCGTCTTTACCGTTCTCATTTAAAATGAGCCCGTCTTGAAACTTGATACATTTCCCATAGTGGTACTCACCGGGAAAGCAGAACTTGAAACTTGAAGGCCTCGGAAACTTGACTTGACTACGCTTGCGCCTTGGAACAGGTGGACCTCTGGAGACCTCGGACCTTGCTCTCTCACGGGCTGGGCCTCTGGTTGAGACGATCCGCGTTCCTCACCGCCTCACATGGATGCCTGGTCGCAGTCCGTCCTCCTCCGTGGGCCTGAGGGAGTGGCAGGAAGACCTGCTGGTGCGCTTTGAAGTCCGTCACGGCTGTAGAAGGGGGCAAAGACTAGACCGACAACTCCGGCGAGTGGGGAAAGGGATATGTACCTATTCGGGCGCCAAATTATGTGGTAAATAAAATATTACCCTGGCAGAATTTCTAGGCATTAACAAAGTATCATGCATCAAGTGAGAAGCAGAGTCCGTGGTATCTGAGTTAAAATGGGCTTTATTCCAATAACTCGAGTCAAAGGGAGAATATGTTCCATCACCTCTGAGGTTCAGGAAGAGTCTTCTAACATTTAATAACAAAACATTATATTATATACTTTTCACTCCTTGTACATAGGAGCAGGCGCAATACAGAAAATGAGCTAAGAGCATGTGGGCGTGCATGAGGGTGTGTACTTTGAGTCATAGGTGTGTGATAGGTAGGTGTCATAGGTGGGTGGGTACTTAGAGGAGGAGTTGGCATGACCAGCTCGAACTGTGCCCTAATTGTGCAACTTTGAGCATGACGTGCAATTGACGTGTAACTGGGAGGAGGCTGACTTTCAACCTAGCAGAGAGATCTTTTATGTCAAGGCGACCAGCACATCTAGTACAACTGATATCTAGAGTCAGCAAGCAAAAGAAGCAAAGGTTGTTCGTCACTAAAAGACAGAGAGGGCATATTTATTCGTTGCATGAGCTTTCTATGGGTGCAAGCACTGTGATTTACTTAAATGGAGACAGAATGGCTAGGCCTATCTCCCTCGGACGGGTTCTGTGTACTTTTCCTCAGATAACGGTTATTCATAATACTGTCTTGGCAGGCCTCTTGCGAGGTCGGAGGGACGTAACTGCAGCTTCAGTGTGTCAGGAGTCATGAACTGCAAATACATGGGCCTTATGCTACCTTAACGTTTGGGAGACTTTGATGACTGGCATTTCTAATGCAGGACATGATTGCAGAGGCCTAGTGATTCAGGCCACTACGGGAAATATGCATGGGTGACATGCACATGACATGTAACATAGGGTATATGTAGTGGACATTTTTGGTCAGGCAAAATATCATTTTCCTCAGGAGGCCACATGGGAGAGGCAGAGATCAGAGGCCTCTGGTCTTCGGTAGAGTCCTGGCTCCACATCAACCTTCTGGAGCTGCGGGCGATCCGACTTGCACTGAAGGCATTCCTCCCCTCTGTCCGGAGGAGTGTAGTGCAGGTGTTCACGGACAACACCACTGCCATGTGGTACTGCAAAAAAAAAGGGCAGGATGGGGTCGTGGACCCTATGCCAGGAGGCTCTGCGCCTCTGGCAGTGGCTGGAACATCAGGGCGTGACCCTGGTGGTTCAACACCTGGCAGGTTCACTGAACTACAGGGCGGGCGAACTCGGCTGTCGGTGCATGATGGGATCACGAATGGCGCCTGAACTCTGACGTGGCGCAAGGCCTCTTTCAGCAGTGGGGAGAGCCTTAGTTAGATCTATTCGCCACAGAAGAGAACACGCAATGTCATCAGTTTTGCTCGTTGGAATTTCCAAGACGGCACTCGCTAGGCGACGCTTTTCGTTGCGAGTGGAGCTGTGGTTTATTGTAAGCCTTTCCGCCTATACCACTTCTGCCTAGAGTGCTGAAGATCAGGCGCGACCGGGCCCAAGTTATCCTTGTGGCTCCGGACTGGGCACGAAGATACTGGTATCCCGAGCTACTCAGCATGTCAGTCGATCCTTCGATTAGTCTGCCTCTTCAGGGGGACCTTCTGTCACAGCAGCAGGGGACGGTCCTCCACCCAAACCTGTCCAGCCTCCACCTCCATGCTTGGAGATTGAGCGGCGACAGTTGAGGCCATTTGACTTGCCTCCTGGAGTCTGTGATGTGATTCTGGCAGCCTGGCGTCCCTCCACAAAAACGGTATACGCCTGCAGTTGGGATAGATTTGTGGCATGGTGCACAGCAAATGCTGTGGATCCACTCTCTGCCCCTCTTTCTGAGGTTCTCCTTCATCTTCTCTCTCTTGCCCAGCAGGGCTCTGGGCACTATCAAGGGCTATCTTTCTGCCATTTCAGCATTCTTGAGGCTCCCTGATCAGCCCTCTTTTTTCAAGACGATACACCAATCTATCTGGAAACTTCCTCTCTCACTGACATACATAGGCTAAATGATGTCCTGAAAGATGTTCAACAATGGCTGACAAACAATCACTTGAAACTGAATCCAGACAAAACTGAGACACTCCTCATCTCGAACAAGGAAGACAACCCTCAAATCACCGAATGGCTAAAAGCAATCGATGCGCTTAAAGGAAATCTTACTCTAGCCGACTCTGTTAAATCTCTTGGCATCATCATAGACCCCAAACTAAACATGGTAAAACACCTCAAGAATGCAGCCAAAGGTGCTTTCTTTAACCTCAGACTGTTGAACAAGATCAAACCCTACATTCCTAACAAGGATCTCAAACTGGCCACTCAATCTCTGGTACTGTCAAGACTAGACTATGGGAACGCAATCCTAACAGGCATCCCGAAATCGAACTTGGCACCAATCAAAACAACACTACATGCTGCAGCTAGAATGATTACCGGCATTAAAAAATCGGATCACATCTCCCCAGCACTCAAGGAACTCAAATGGCTCCCAGTAGAAATGCGTAGTAACTTAAGACCGGCCTGCCTAACCCACAAAGCCCTCCATACCGGCAAATCCGAATACCTGGCAAAAAACTCAAAAAGCAGGCCAAGCCAGGAATCTGAGAAGCTCTAACTCCTTCCTGCTCATCCCACCCAAAACCAGAAAGAAAAGAACAGCGGACTGCTCTTCCACTGGAAATGCCCCCAAAATCTGGAACTCTATTCCCTCGCACATCAGAACTATTCCATCCTTTGTGGAATTCAAAAGGCAACTCAAATCCTTGTTCCTGATCCGCTCCCTTGGCTGTGGATAACCGGGGTCAGCAAGCAACCCCTGAACTGTGACTACTGTGACTACAGTGAATCCTACAACCAAAGAAGCTCGGCAACTCACCCATGTTCAGTTTACTATGTCACTCATTGAATGCTTATACCTTACATATGTTATGTTTATACAGACTTTTGTTATTCTATTACTGTAAAGTGCTCTGCTACCTCCGGGTCTTGACAGCGCTATAGAAAACTTCCTAAATAAAATAAATAAGTCCCCGGTTGTAAATAGGATTTTGAAAGACATCACTCATATGTTCCCTCCTGTTCCTTTCGTGATGCCTCAGTGGGACTTGAACCTTGTTCTAACCTTTCTGATGTGCGCTCCCTTCGAGCCACTTCATAACTGTCCTCTACGTCTTCTTACCCTTAAGACTGCATTCCTGGTTGCCATCACCTCTGCCAGGAGAGTGAGTGAGCGCCAGGCTCTTTCTTCCAAACCTCCTTTCCTCTGTCCATCCGGACAAGGTTGTGTTGCGTACACGTCCCTCTTTCCTGCCCAAGGTAGTCACAGCCTTCCACATTGGGCAGTCCATCTTGCCCACCTTCTTTCCGCCTCCACATCCTTTGAAAGAGGAAGAGAGGCTCCACCGTCTGGACCCAAAACATGCGCTCTCCTTCTACCTTGATCGCACACAGTGAACCTGCCAGGTGTTGAACCACCAGGGTCACGCCCTGATGTTCCAGCCACTGCCAGAGGCGCAGAGCCTCCTGGCATAGGGTCCACGACCCCACCCCACCCTGCCCTTTTTTTTTTTTTTTTTTTGGCAGTACCACATGGCAGTGGTGTTGTCCGTGAACACCTGCACTACACTCCTCCGGACAGAGGGGAGGAATGCCTTCAGTGCAAGTCGGATCGCCAGCAGCTCCAGAAGGTTGATGTGGAGCCAGGACCCAACCGAAGACCAGAGGCCTCTGATCTCTGCCTCTCCCATGTGGCAAAACTCTTTATTGGTTACGTGGGCGCTAAGAAGGGACGGGCGATGCACAAACGTACCATCTATCGGTGGGTCGTGTTGTGCATCAAGGCATGCTACTCCTTGGCTAAAAAGGTGCCTCCTGTTGGGCTACGGGCCCATTCCACTCGGGCCACGGCGGCTACTACTGCCCTGGGCCGGGGAGTCCCCTTGCAGGACATCTGTCGGGCAGCTATGTGGGCCTCACTGCACACGTTCGCTAGACACTACTGCCTGGACAGCCAAGTCCGTAGAGATGGCTTTTTCGGCCGTTCTGCTCTCCAGGACTTTCTGGTGTGATTATTGGTTCGCAGACCTACCACTGGGGTTGGTATTGCTGGGGTATCTATTCTAAGGTAAGGAATCTAATACTAACCTGTTTCTTTCAGATGCACAAGTTACTTACCTCTGGTAACGATATATCTGTAAGAAACAGATGTTAGTATTAGATTCCTTACCGACTCACCCATCCTCCCTGTTCTGCGAACCCGATATCTAGGGTTAAGATCATCCCTTTCAGGGCCCTAGTTACATGGCACCAGTGTTTGTTTTTATCATGGCTCTGCGTTTTCTGGCGCGGAAAAGCTGTGTATAAGAACTGACGTCAGCGCGCGAGGGCAGCGTCTAAGTACTCCGTCATCACGGCGCCGACGACTGACGCGGAGCCGCGGATGACGCCTACCGTCACGCATGGGTACTGCTATGCAAAAATTTCTGGATACACTCTGATGCCTGGGGATATTCTAAGGTAAGGAATCTAATACTAACTACTGTTTCTTACAGATATATCGTTACCGAAAGTATGTAACTTGTGCTTTAGGTCCAGTCCTGGCAAATCTTTCTCAGAACCTGAGAAATCAAGGTATGGGAGGAAAGGAGTAAAGAAGTGGAAAGATCACTACAATCCAAATGTGTCCCCAAAGCTCTTTGCAGGGGATACTAAAGGGCACAACACTGTGCTCAATGAGCCTTGCATTGAGTGGCTAGGAGGTCAAACTGAGGGCTGCCATACTGGGTAAAGAGGCCTTGACTCCGCTCTAGGTGAAGTCACTTGCAACCAACAAAAGGGCACCAACTCAGTCTGTCGGCCATGGTGATCAGAGAGCTGGTTGACAGTTGTCAACCAGCAAAATCCCATCATGGCACATCCACGGTCAGAGCCTCAATGCTCCCAAACAGGGAATGTGAGACCTCACTTCTCTCCATTTGTTTACATACTACATCAAAGTTTTATTGTCCATCAAGCTCTGAACATACAGACTGCAAAGGGAGGGAAGGAAGGCCTTGAGCATGAGCCAACTCGCCATCAGTTTGAGCAGGTTGATGTGAATTATGGGCTCCTCTTGAGGCCATAGGCCGTTGGTGGATGCACTTGTCACTACCTTACCTACAGCTGGTGGAGGATAAGACATTCCTTGAGACAGGTGCTCCTCCACTGACCAAGTGAGATCCACTACAGTGTTGTAAGAGATCGTGATCATGAACTCCCCTATGCTGAAATCATGGCCTTTGAAGGTGCCACTGGAGACCCTCACTTGCTAGCATGCGTTCATGACCTTGATGATGCAGAAAGCCATTAGCATGCAGAGAACCATCCGGGTTGGATTCCAAGGTTCCTTCTTAAATCAGAGGGCTCATATCTCAAATGTCTCTGATCTGGAAAGGAAAGGAGGCTCAAAGTGACACATCTGGTATCTTCCCTATGATTGGAAGGCACAGAGGGGGCTCTAGTAACCCAGATAGAGAAGCCCAAATCAAGGGGACTTTGTGGCCTGCGGGTGGTGCAACACTAGCTGCAGCAAACCAGCTTTGAGCAGTTAATCATCCAGGTACAGGAATATGAGGATCCCCTGAGGTGCCAATGACCATCCTAATGGGAGGACTTAAAAATGGTGATGAGTTGACCCTACCAAGAAATGTAGGTACCACCTGTGCGTCTGCATAATAGGAATATTGAAGTATGCATCCTGCAAGCTAAGAGACCTCATCGAATTTTACTTTCAGAAGAACCCAAGCCATGGACCGCCTCTTGAACGATTCCATGAGGCAAACTTTCAAGTTCCTCAAATTCTGAGGTCTAGGATCAGACCAGGGCCACCATCCTCCTTGGGAACTAGGAAATACCTAGAGAAGTAGCCCTGTCCAGCATCCTGCTCTGGGACCAACTTCACAACTCCTTTTTGCAGCACGGAGGCCACTTCCTGCTGCAGTATATGGAGAAGGTAGTCTGACAGAACGGACTGCGGGGAGGGAATCTGGGAGGGCACTCCTGCAGGGGTAGGGCATACCACATTTTTATTATCTGTAGAACGCATTAGTCCAAAGTTATCACCTTCTAGGCCTATAGAAAGGTTGGTACTTTTTTCTTGCACGGGTCATATATGCTCCTTGAAGAGTAAGCTAAAGCAGCTTTTCGGGTGAAGCCAGGGAAGGAGGAAGAGAAGGATTGCTCGTCTAACAGCTCCCACCCTTACCCCCTGTTACTGTATTGCCATAACAGTGCATTTTGATGGTGAGCAGGCTGTGAGGGCTGGCTTTGCTGATGGTTGAATCCTATTGGGAAACCTCAAAACTACCTGTAATCCTTCACTGGAAATGCAAAAATTGGGCTATTGCCCTCTATCCTTTAAACGTTTCCAAGACTGAGTCTGCTTCGCCCTTAACGATAGACATCCTCTTTGGCAGAACTCATCACTGTCAACCTAAGCCAGGCATGTCTGCTTTAGGCTATAGAGCCTTTTTTTGGTGAGTCTAGCAGATTTTGATTCAGAGGACGATCTGCCCTGATAGAGTCCTCTTTTGCATTGTCTTTCTTTATAACTGAAAATCCCACAAAGAGCTGATCATCCCTGCGGTGGCTCTGTGTGGTCAATGTAAAGGCTTAACACCCTCTTCGTCAAGGCAATTTAGTCTCTTCATTTTTCGAAGAGTGAAGTGGGGCAGTAAAGTGATTGATTGGTCAACGTAGAAGGAAGTCCCAACCTTTGGCAGGGGGGTTGCCTGGGTCCTCAGGTGAGGTAGGGTAGATGTACTGAAAGCAGTTGCAGTTTACTCACACTGTGCAATGTTGTAATTGGCAGGAGGAAAACGTTTTAGCATTAACGGCATCAAGAAACAACTGTGCAAGGGCTCAAAAGGCATGCACATGACAAAAATCGAGAATCATTTTAGGCCTCGTGGAGGCACATTTAAGGGCTTGGAAATAAGTGGTGGAGAGTTCGAAACCTGTAAGTAAAAACCTTTATGAACCTCGGCACATGTGATTTAAAGCAAGACATTTGGTCTGGTAAAGAAGGAAAGGCCTGATAACTTTTTAATGTGCCCACCACAAGGGTTTGCTGGGCTAATTAAAATGAAAACAAATTTGGGGTTGTTTATTTCGGGCACCACACCAAGCAACGACTTGTCCTAGAGTAGATGGACTGCGTTGAAGGGCATAGAAGAATGATCACTATCTTGGTCAGTAAGCCACACACATTCAGATGTGGCGCACAATCTCCACACATGTTCACAAACTCTGGGCACCACAGTCTGGGACATGAGAATGACTAGGCCCTGGTCTTCTGATTTTCTCCAGACATTATGGCAAGAAAGGTAGCAGTTGAAATGCATACACAAATACTGCGTTGTATAGCAGGCGTAATGAGTCTAATGTAGGTCGTAGATAAAACTTCAGCACACAGAACCGCTGACACTGCACGTTTGATGGTGAATAGATCGAGTCAAGGAGTAACCATTGATCGAAGACCCGCTGCATTACCTCTGGAATGAAAATGCTTCTAGTTTTCTGCTTCCCTTCTACATGTTATGTTACTTGGCTTTATCGAGCGCATGAATGCCCGGAGGCGTCTTGGCACTAGCTTAGATGACTAATCCGGCCTCAAAATCCTAAAAAATTGATTAGACCTACAGGTCTAGTGACTTAAATCTACTTGACCAGATGTTTGTTGAATGTTTGGGAGCCGACTGACTATGATGTGGATCAGACTCAGTGGGTGACCCTTGGGAATATGATTGCCAAGAGAGATATTGCGCAATTGTGGGGATCTCAGAGGCCGCCCACTGTTCTGGCATGGAAGGAAAACATGGACTGGTGTATGTTTAGAGAGAAGACAACATACGTGGCAGGCCCCGAAAATGGGGGAAAGTCTGGGGCCGCTGGAACTCCTATCGAGGTGAAGTATGTACACCTCCCTTCACACACGTTGAGACCACTCCTCCTTCCCCCTGAACCGACATTCCTACTACTGTTTCAGCTAAAATGCCTTCTGCCTTGCAATTCCCTTTGCTTTCCCCCATCCTGTATTGTTGATTGTATCAAAGTTATATGCTTTCCTTCCTCACAGGACGCGTCACCATTTGTAATGATTGTATTGCCCTGTTTCTTTACTGTTTATGTTTTAAAATTTTAAATAAAAAGAAATTTAAAAAATTTACTTGACCTAATAATAATGCTCTTGATTCATTAACTGGTTTCAAATTATGTGATCCTGGGCAAATGTTAATTCACTGAGACACATTTTTCTTCATCTAATGAAAGCACCTTTAAATATGAGAGTTCAGCATTCCTTATGTACAGAAAACTCTTGTTGTTTTAAGATAAATTTTTGCTCCATATATAATATAAATATAGCCACATATAGGATACTCGTGACTGCCGATTTGCCTCTTAGTTCATTAACCGCATTATCATCAGGGCGGGGGCAGGAATGTTTCTCAAGTCATGTTTAAAAACTGTCACTTAATAAATACGTTAAGTAGTATCACACACTGTCATTTGCAATCAGCAGATTGTTACATTGACATGGCCACAGAATTTGTCAGACATGTGGATTTAGATCTATTTAGCTTACAATGTTTGGAAATAGTTTCTGTATGTGTCATTTGCACATCACCAAGTTCTGATTTGTTTTGCTACTATTTAAATCTTTGCATCATACTTCTGAATTGCAAAACAAATGTTTGTATGTAATTCCCAATATATTTTTAAATACTTGTACTATTCATTTACAAGCTGCTTAAATGTTGTGCTAGGAAAACAACTGACATTTTATAGCATTATGTTTCACAATTATTGTCAGATAGCTCACTTGATCAAAAGCTTTAACTGTACTAAGAGCAAGAAGAGTAAATACCATTTCCAGGAACAGATAAGCAACAATTTATTAAAAGACAAATGTGTCAAGATGAAAACAAGATTTAAAGGTAAGTAAGTGCTAAAAATAGCTCGACCTGATAAAGTCTAACTCTCCATCGCTAGTGGGCAAGTTGATTTTTGGAGGCCTTCTAACTGTGCAGGGATGACATGCCTAAGCTAGATTAAATAACCAGGTTTTAAAGACTTCCTGAAGGCTACTAGGTTAGTGGCCACCATGATATACAGCAGGAGTGAGTTCAAGGCCATTGTGTCTCCAAGTACAAAGCTTTTGCCATTCCAGGTAGCCTGCTTGAAAATGGGAGGCACTAAAAGTTTGGCAGAGATGTACTGAAGGTTCCTAGTTGGTGTGTGCCAACAAACTATTTTGGAGGAAAAGGGGGCCAAAGCCATGCAATGCTTGTAAGCAAAGCAAAGTTTCTTAAATTTGATTGTGTCTTTTCTGGAGCCGGTGCAGTTTTCTTAGGACATTGACAGCAGAATGGTATTTGGGTGTTTTGGCAAAGTCTAGCAGCTGCATTCTGTAAGATGTGTAGTTTGTTCAAAACATTAGTGGGCGGTGAGAAGTAGACCATTACAATAGACTAGATTAGACATGACTAGAGGTAACGAGCTTTTTGTAAATGTTTTGGGATGAAGGGTAAAATCTTTTTGATGGTCTTCACGGTGAACCAGTCATGTTCTCTGCTATGTGAGATCTCAGGCCTAGCACATAGTCCAGTACATTCTTTGGCTTCTTAAATCTTTTCCCAGGACTTTCTTGAAAGGCACAATTGTCTTTTTTACAGGGTGCCTAAACAATAATTCAGAGGGGCTAAAGCCAACCCCTTTTTGTGGGAACTCCCTGTAGGCAAACAGTAGGCATGGGAGGAGAACATCCAATCTCCTCCTGAATTTGACAAACCATTGATCATGCCCTTCAGGGTCTTAATGAAACTTTCCACTAAACCATTAGTTTGAGGATTATATGGGGTGGTGAACTTGTAGGTATCGCCGCATTCTTCTCACATCGCCTTCAGATAACCAGACATGAAACTAGTGCCCCTATCTCCAACAACCTCTTTTGGGAAAACCACTCTGGTGAACACACCAAGTAGGGCCCTAGCCACTGAATGCGCAGTGATTGTTCTGAGGGTTATAGCCTCAGGATACCTTGTGACATGGTGGACTACCTCTAAGATATCTGTTCTCTGATACTGTGGGGGAGTCTAGCGGACCAACAATGTCCACCCCCACCTTCTCAGAGTGTCCACCAGCTCCTTGCAACTCTGACAAGTTGGACAGATGTTGCAAGGGTGGAATCCCTATCTCAGAGGTCAGATCGTCCCACTCGGTGTTAGATTTCTCCTGCATCTCCAGTTTTTTGGGCTTGCTCACCAGAAACGGTGCCCCCTCCGGCCATTGGATTCCTGGCCCATTGTTCCAGGGTCCAAGTGCGCAGCGTTTACTTTTTGTGCAGACGGTGGCCTGGTCACAGCTCAGACCCACTTGGGTAGATCCAGCATTCTTGCGTAGACCCTTCTTTTCTGGAGGTGTTTTTCGGGGCGGTGAGCAGGGCACTTCGTGAGGCTGGATTTGCAGCAAGTTCGCCGGCTTGGTTAAGCGGGAGCTCCTGGTCAACTACTGGAAGTCTTGAGCTCCGGAGCTTTCAGCCGGACAAACCTGAAATCTAGGACGGGTTGCAGTTGAATGTAGCCAGCTTGACTCTGTCATGGAGCTTTTTCCAAAAGTTGTTCCAAACTTCTGGAACTTCTTCCTGATGTTAATCCTGAGGGGTCAGTGTTGAAAACAAAAATCCAAGAACCTAAAAGCTCTGAAATGGTTTTTGGAAGTTTGGGACAGTTCCCAAAATGCACGTGGTCAAATACTTAAGTCCACTGGACTTCAGGAGGGAGATGGTATAGGGAAGCTCTGTTAACCTGTTACTTTCAGGCAGTCTACTCATTAATTCTTTTTTGAATGAAGGCAAATACCTCCGGGCTGTAGTTCCAAGTGTGCAACAGGAGCAATACTTCAGTTAGCAATCCTTTAGGGTGCAGACCAGCGTTCCAGCGGGACAGTCCTTCTCCCTGTAGTTTCTGGCAGCAAATCGGAGTTACTATGTGGCTCTTACGTTTATTCACGGATCTGGGGTGACCATGTCCAATGAGGTGCAGGGTGCGACCCAAAAACATGTCTGCTTCCTCCAACATGGGACATATCCCTAAAGCATTGCAATTTTTAAAATTCAAGATGGAGCTTTTCTCTCTTTTGGAGTATGAGCTGGCTAAAGCAGCCCACTGTTGTGGCTCATTTCCCTTAACACTCCCTTTCCTGCCCTCCTGCAAATTCTATTCCTGGGGATGCCATCTGGCTGGGGGTACAGAAAGAGCGGTACTCATGGCATTCCTTGCTGACCTGTTCTCTGCAGCTGCAGAGCTGCCTCCACTCCCCACTTCTCCATCAGATAACTTTTCTATGTGCAGGCTACTTATCAGCTCATCAAAGCAGTTTAGGCAAGCCTGTTCAGGCTGACAAATTGGGAGTAATTTCAAAAAGGGGGTGGTGATGGACAGAGTATCTGAGTTAATCAGAACACTCCTACCCAGTCAACAGATCAGGGCTTGATCCATCACCGTTTTTTAGCTCACTGCACCATCCCAGTTCAGAACCTGGCTATATGCAAATTAGTCTGTCCCTGGCAGATCTCTTGACTGGGTGAGAGTATTCTGCTTAATTCAGAGACTCTGTCCCTCACCACCCCTTGTTGTAAATATTTTTGTCCACCCTAAGCGTGGAAGGGTATACTCAGACATGAGTCCCTTGCTCATTGCACCATCAGGATTCAAGCAAGCCGGGCCGAAGACGGCTGTAATGCCAGAAACCGGTCCCCGGAAGCTTGTTTCCTTCCCAGTGTAAGAATTGGCTTTTGTAGTCTGGTCTGCCCTGTTCCCATGATGCACTGGGCCAGGGACAGACTAATTTGCATACAACCAGGTTCTGAAACTGGGATGGTGCAATGAGCTAAAAAACGGTGTTGGATCTAGCCCAGATCTCTTGACTGGGTGGGAGTATTCTGCTTAATTCAGAGACTCTGTCCCTCACCACCCCTTGTTGTAAATATGACAAATTGGGAGTGGCTGCTAGAAGGCTGGATTTTGGCTCACAGGAAAGAAAGTTCTATAACTTCTTTTCTGTGCTAGTTATGATAAATCCAACAACTTGTCCCTGTTGAATGTATCATAGTCCATCTTATAACTCTTTGAGTGAGATTTTTAGCTCCTTCCTAGCAAAATGTATACTTGGCTCAATAATAACACTGGAATATTTGATTTAAGTATCTACAATGGGTTTTTCCCCTCGCCTGGGCATATAAAACATCTTGTATGTCCCTGCTTATAGTTACATGTCACCCACCCCTGGGGTGCCTATGAGAGACCCTAGGGGTGACTTATTTAAAAATAAGGTAAGTTACCACTTGGGAAGTACCTTTAATTCCGACGTCGAGTTTGCATATAATTTACTTTTTAAAGACGGTCTGCAAATCAGGGCTACTTTTAAAAATGGCAGCAGGCAACACAGCAGTGCAAACTCCAGTGCAATACATCTACTGGGCCTCTAAACTTCCATGTCCTATTGCTAGACCTATTTTTAAGGAAAACAGTGGCTCCAGTGGGAACGATACTTAATACTAATTAATACTAACAAAAATTATTTACAGTTGTGTAGTGTCACTTGGGACACAGAACACAACTGCAAATAATTTTTGTTCTCAAAAAACTGTTTCACTGCAAAACATAATTTCAATATAATCATTGAAGAACTGAATCAGTGTGTCGGTGTATTTTTCTATCTAGCATCTCACCCCATTCCCTGCATATATATGCGGATGTTCCCCCCCCCCCCCTTTTTCCAATTGGTATTAAGTATCGTTCCAACAGGAGCCACTGTTTTCTTTAAAAGTGCTTAATCACCCTGGTTCCGTTGTGAGTAGGGTTCCCTTGTCTTTACTTTATGACCTTTGCTAGACCTGGCATCTTTTGGCATGATCCCCTGTCTTTTTGCTTTCTGACCTCCTGGTTTGAGGGTGTGCTAGAGTTTGTTGCTGGTTTTGTGTCTCTGTGCACTTTCTCACTGCTATTTATTGTTTAAGTGCAAGTGCTCCTATTGTAAATTGTGTCGATTTTAGTTTTCCATGATTGGGATATTTGATTTACTAGTAAGTCCCTCGTACAGTGCTTTGTATGTGCTCAGGGCCAGTAAATCAAATGCTACTAGTGGGCTTGCAGCACTGGTAGTGCCACCCACACTAGTTTCCTTTCAAATGTGTTTCAGACCTGCCACTGCAGTGTCTGCGTGTAGTTTTCACTGCCATGTTGACCTGGCCAGTGCACCCACTTACCAGGCTCAAACCTTTCCTTCTCTCACATGAGACCCACTTGACCCTGCCCATGGTGGTACCTTGGGCCTACCTATGGGGTATGTGAAAGGTAGGACTTGTACTGGTGTGTGTGACGTGTCCTAATTGTGAAATACTGCCAATTTAATTTTCCCTATCGAAATCCTATCAGTCACATAGGCTAACATGGGTTTGCTTTGTAACCTTTTACAGGCATAACTTTCCATTTGGGCAAGATTGAGAAATGGAGTTCAGGATTCCCGAACTCAGAATTTAAAAATGCATCTTTTAGTGAAAATGATTTTTATGTTGTGTTTGAAAATACCACTTTTAGAATGTGGCCATTTTCTTGCGTAACCATCCTGTGTGCCTCTGTCTAGGGTGAATGCACATCTGTGCTCCTGTCACTCTGAACCCAGACAGTGAATACACACATGGCAGATACAAGTGGGGGGACAGGGGGAGGGGGGTTTGAAGTGTGCCCTGTCTTTCCTGGAAGACTCATAGCCATGCTGAATAGACCTGGCTGCATTTAGAGTAGTGGGAGGAGTTGTCACTTGCACCTGAATGTACCGTGGCTGCCTTTCACAAAGCTTTCTTCCCCTCCTGGAGTGAACCTGGCCTGGTTTTTGTATGCCTGCGAAACTTGGTTTGTGCTCACTTCAAAGGGAAATAAGGTATAAATATTGGGGACCTGACTCCAGAACTTTAGAACTCTTTGGAGTTCAGAAACCTGCCAAGAAGAGCAGGCAAAGCTGTGAGGAGAGATTACCACTTTGCTGTGTTGGCCTGCAGTAGCTGATTCTGCCTGGGCAGAGAAAGGACGGGACTGAACATTCTACAACTTCTTTCTGAGTGTCTCCAAGGGCTTGCCCCCCTGTTCAATAAGTCTCAGGAACAACAAAGATTTCAAACTACTCTGGGTACCAGTTTCTGGAACTAGCGGTTTCAGTTGCCACAGAGGAAAAAGCGATACAACGCAGTTGCCGGCTCTGTGACCAGAAGGCACCGCAATTTATGCAGCAACCCTGGTCTCACTGTTGACGTCACCAAGTTGCTGCTTGCGCAATGATCTGTGGGCACTGCACTCTGCCTCGCTTCACACCATCGCCCTGGTATTTCAGACAACGCCTACACCACTCATGGAGAACAAGAAGCACTGTCCCACTTCGCACTGCAGCCCTGGTCTCACCGACACCCCTCCCCCAAGCCATCTCGACGCCACAGTCTGCACCGTGATTTGGGGGCAGCACTCATAAGTTACAGGACGCACTGCCCAGTGCCACACAGCAGCCTTGGCGCACTGACCATGGCACCATCGACTCCAGTTCATCAATTTATGACCGCAAGTCATCGACTATGGTAATGCCTGCATCATGACCTGCTAGCACAGCCCCACATGACCCGAAGTCCCGGTGTCAAAGACGCCATTACAGTCACTGAGCCGCTGCCAAAGGCTGCTTGCTGCACCCAGTGCCACTCTGGAACTTCAGGTCTGTTTGGACTAGCGGGGGCTCATGTCGTCACCAGGACTGACGTGCACCCCATCCCCAGAGCTGATGAGCTCAGAGATCGATTGGGAGCTGCCAAGTTCCTCAGTACGTTTCATCTAAAGACTGGGTACTGGCAGATTGCCTTGACTGAAGAGGCATAGGACGGGTCATTCTTAACACTAGAGGGGGACTACAAGTTCTGGGTGATGCCCTATGGGTTGAAGAATGCCCCTGCCACCTTTCAGAGGTTGGCCAACCAGGTGTTGGCTAGACTGGAGGATTTCGGTGTCACCCACCTAGATGACATTGCAGTGTTCAGTTCAAACTGGGAAGATCACTTGCACCACCTCTGGGAAATGTTGAAGGCTCTGAAGAAGGCAGGCCTTGCGATCAAGGCCAGTATGTGATCGATCGAGCAGGGGTCTGTGGTATACTTGCGGCACCAGGTAAGAAGCGGCTAGGTGGCGCCCTTACAGTCTAAGATTGACACCATTTTGGCTTGGGAGCCCCCAAAGACACAGACAAAGTTAAGGGCTGCCTTGGTTCTCACTAGTTACCATAGGATATTTGTCGGGGTCTGAGGCACCATTGTTGCCCTCTTGATTGAGCTGACTTCTAGGAATTAGCCAAGGAAAGTGATATCGACTGATTCAGTGTCAGACCGCTTTTGATTCCCATGAAGGCAGCCATGTGCATGGTGCCCGCACCAAAGGCCCCCGACTTCGCCAAGGAATTCATTGTGCAGACTGACGCTTCAGAGCATGGTGAGAGCAGTGCTCTCGCGACTGAATGAAGAGGGCCTAGACCAGTCTGTAGTCTTCCTTAGCAGGAGACTACTCCGAGGGAACAAAGGGGGAGTGCAATAGAGCAAGAAGCTTTTGGCTGTGGTCTGTGCGCTGAAGAAGCTAAGGCCCTACCTGTTTGGGACTAACTAAAGCTTTCTTACAGACCACAGGCCCCTCAGGTGGTTAATGCAAATGAGGGGTGAGAACCCAAAACTGTTAAGGTGGTCCATATTCCTGCAGGTAATGGACTTTACGGTGGAACACCAACCTGGCCAAGAACACGCCAGCGCTGATGGTTTGTCCAGGTTCTTCCACCTTAGTGAAGAGAACTCCCAGGTGGCTGGGTAGTTCTCCCTACTTCCAACTGAAGGGGACTTGTGTTAGACCTGGCATCATTTGGTGTGTTCCCCTGTCTCTTTGCTTTCTGACCTCCTGGTTTTGAGGGTGTGCTGAAGTTTGTTGTTGCTAGTTTTGTCTCTGCGCACTTTCTCACTGCTGTTCAGTGTTTAAGTGCAAGTGCTCATACTGTAAATTGTCATGATTGGTTTTCCATGATTTGGATATTTGATTTACTAGTAAGCCCCTAGTATAGTTCACTGTGTTCCCAGGGCCTGTAAATCAAATGCTACTAGTGGGCTTGCAACACTGGTTGTGCCACCAACACAAGTGGCCTTTCCCAGGTGTGCCAGACCTGCCACTGCAGTGTCTGCATGCAGTATTCACTGCCATGTCAACATGGTCAGTGCATCCTCATGCCAGGCCAAAACCTTCACTTGTTCTACTTGTAAGACACCCCTCAGGTAGTCTAAAGACAGTCTATGTGAAAGGTTGGACATGTACTTACTGTTGTGTGTGACAAGTCCTGATGGTGAAATACTGTAAATTTTGTTTTTGCAATCAAAACGCTATCTGTCCCATAGTCTAACATGGGAGTTGCTTTGTAACCTCTTACAAGCGTAACTTTCTAGTGGGACAAGATGGATAAATGGAGTTTAGCCTTCCAGAACTCACATTTTAAAATGCATCTTTTAGGGCAGTTGATAATTATGTTGTGTATTTGAAAATGCCACTTTTAGAAAATTGGGGAGTTTGGACCAACTGAGAAGGGTCAGATAGGGCCGGAAAATTGTACACGTTTGGGAACCCAACCCTCGTATCATTAGGATGCGTTTCCCAAATTTACGCTAAGATCAAACAATGAATTACTTATGTATGATCGTTTTTATTTAAATTTTTCTTTATAAAAGTTCCCAACATATTTCATATTTTTTAACAAATCATGAAAAAACACAATGCAGTCACATCACGTTTTTTTTTTTTACTTCAAATCTTTTTTTTTTTTGTGGCAAAAACAGAGAAGCAGGTCAGATGCACAGTGTTATGCCCACAACCCTATACAGGCCCGGCCGCGCAACACATTAAGAAGAGGTGATACTGTAGGAGTTTAAACACAGCTGGTCACCTACAACCCGTGACTGGCCGGCCGCGTGGTAATAGTTTACGGGCAATACTGTTTAGTTGTGGTGCATCACAGGACCTTTAAAAAAAACAAAAAAAAAACATTAGTACTGCAACAAGGGCTCCGGCCCAAAAAGGAAGGAAGCGAACGACAAAGAGAAGACAGATGGATAGCAAGTGAGCATCAGTACTTGAGAAGCAGGAGCTAAAGAGATCTTGTGGGCGGACAGGACGAAAGAAAGGGGAACAGTCGGGGTCAATGGGCTAGGTCAGTGAGGACCACAATGCGCCGTGAGCGGGGATCACGCATGCCTGGGCCTATTACGGGAGTAGCTTGCCAGGAGAAGTCTGAAGGATAGCATCCTCAAAAAGGCACAGTGCTCTAAGTTTAGCAGGCAGATATCGGGCATGCTCCACCTTACAGAGATACTTATTTAGGGGTTGCCAGACTGCAGTGAAACAGGTGTTGCGTGCTTGTATGTGCGCTGTAAGGAGCTCCATAGTGATATGCCATAAGCGCACGTACCAAGCGGCGATAGGGGCGCCTCTGACTTTTTCCAGTGTTGCGCAATAAGTTGCTTGGCTGCTCCAAGCATATGCAGCGCAATGCTCCAATCGCTCCGAGTTACAGCTTTTATAGTGGCCGGTTTGATGCCCAGTAGGATTGTGCTTATAGATTCAGGCAGAGGGAAACCAAGAACTCGTTTGATATGGCTTAGAACGTCTTTCCAGAACAGGGTCAGGAGCGGGCAGGACCACCAAATGTGTTTCAAGTCACCAGTCTCATTCGAGCACCTCCAGCACGTGGGGGACGTAGTAGGGAACATTTTGTGCAAATGATCCGGTGTATAGTACCACTGTGTCACGATTTTATATGCGTTCTCCCTTTGTGAGATACTGTGGAAGACCCTGGGGATATCCTGCCACAGACGACCCCAGTGTGAGGGGAAGATCTCCCTGTCCGACTCCTTTTGCTACTTGCGCTGATACGGGTGGGTGGGCGTTGAGGGAGGGTGCTGTAAAAGCTGATGCGTGCGAGAAATGAGGCCCTTCGCGTCGTCGAAAGAGCGGACCAGCTGCTGAAAAGGGGTGAATGGGCGAGTGGCTGCTTCACGCATCTCAACCGAAGTGGCCCAGTGTTTCAGCTGCGCGTATTGGAGCTCCGTCCCCAACGGGAGGTTAAATTCTTCCCTACACTGCGCAAAAGTTTTGAATACCCCCCATCAAAAAGATCAGACCGCTCTACATCCCCCCCCTGTGGCCACCTATCAAAAGCAGGGGAGCAATACGCCAGAGGGAACAAGGGGTTGTGTACTATGGGTGTGTGGGGGGAGGGGAAGGTCGTAAGGCCTCTGCGCAACGCCACTTTATCCCAGATGTCTAATGCCGTTCTGGTAGGCACCGCCATGTAGGCGCTCCTGGAACTTGCCGTGCGGTGGAGCCACGTGAGGTCCCAGATGGTGCGCCCGGTAACCGTCCTGTCCATGTGTAGCCAGATTATTTCGCTTTCAGTGGTTGTCCACTCCGTGGAGATGGGAGGCCAGTAATAGTCTAGGAGGTTAGGGCAAGCCAACCCTCCTTTATCCCGCGGCATCATGAGGATCTTGTGAGAAAACCTCGGCTTACGCCCGCCCCAGACGAAGGTGGTAAGATCACGCTGCAGGCCCTGAATCTGATGATGTGGGATCGGGGTGGGCAGGCACTGGAATAAATACAATATTTTAGGGAGGACCGACATTTTCATGGTGTTGAGCCTGCCCAGCCATGAAATCGCCAGGGGCTTCCATCCTCGCAGGTCCGCAAGCACCACTCTCTTGACAGTCACGCCAATTAATTTGGGTCCACGTATCTAAGGAAGGAGTTAGGTTAAGACCCAGGTATTGGATGTGGTCGGTAGTCCACTGATACGGCACAAGCCTCTCCAGGGCAGGTATTTCCTCTTTAGGAATTTTAAGGTTTAAGACCCAGGATTTGCCATGATTGATTTTGAGTTCCGAAGCCCGTTCAAAAGTCTGCAGAAGGGAATGCAGAGCTGGGAGAGATGTGTGTGGGCGCGTGAGTATAAGGATGAGGTTGTCTGCAAATAGCGCCACCTTATTCTGACGACCCCCCATATCAATGCCATGTATGTCCGCTTTCTGTCTAATAATTTCTGCCAGGGGTTCCACCACAAGGGCGAAGAGCAGGGGTGATAGGGGGCATCACTGCCGGGTGCCCCAGTGAATGTGGAACGGCTCAGTGAGCTGCCCATTAACCCTGACTCTGGCCTGGGGAGATTTGTATGGCGCCATGATCCGGGATATCATGTTCTGGCTGAGCCCGATTCTCTTTAGCACCGCCCGAAGGAAAGCCCAATCCACCCGATTAAACGCCTTCTCCGCATCGAGAAATAGAAGGCAAGCAGGAATGATCCAGGCGTGCGCCTTCCCCACTAAGGGCACAAGCCTAAGTACATGGTTTGCTCCCTGGCGATTGCAAATAAGGCAACTTGGTCCGGCTCCACCAGACCAGGCATGTGGGGGTCTAGACATTTGGCGAGGACTTTGGTGTATATTTTAAGGTCAGTATTCAGGAGTGCTATGGGGGCGGTATGAAGCACCTAACGCAGGGTCCTTTCCAGGTTTGGGTAGAAGTGCAATTTCCGCCATGCCCATGGAGGGCGTCGGACCATCAGTGTCCGAGAAGGAATTGTATAAGCGCAAGAGGTGGGGCATGAGCTGCGCCCGAAACATGCGGTAGAAAGTCAGCGGTAGGCTATCTGGCCCCGGAGTCCTTCCGAGAGGAAGGTCTCTTAGCACCGCCGCCGTCACCTCTGCAGTTAGAGGTCCCTCCAGACTCTGATCATAGGGGGGATGCAGCGGTGTCCATGTACACTAGTCTTGGACATCCTCAATAAGGGCGGGAGGCGGTGGTTCCGCCTTTTAAAGTGTAGCGTAGTGGGTCCTAAAGGCCTCACATTTGGCCCGCTCTGAGGTGACTCGCTAGTCGTCCGGGAGTTTAATATTGGCGATGTGGGCTTTCTCTGTCCGTGCCCTCAGCCGACTTGCCAAGAGCATACCCACTTTGTCCCCCCCTTCATAGTAACGCTGCTTTAAGGCGAAGGGATCTTTCAGCCTTATTAGTGCGCAAGGCGCGTAGTTGCCCCCTTAGGTTTGCAAGCCGCCGCTGGGATGCAAGCGAGGTGCGGGCCTGATATTACTTTTCGTCCGCCTTGATGTCCGTCGACAGGCTGTCTTCTAAATGTCGGATCTCGCGCGCCCGCGCAATCGAGAGTGAGGTGATGTGGCCTTGGATTGTCACCTTAAAGGCATCCCACACCACGGCGAAGGGTGTCTCAGGGATATCATTGTTCGCAAAATAAGAGTCAATGGCAGCCCGTATGCTTTCTACGTCCGCCGGGTCTCAGAGTATACTCGGCGGCAAGTGCCACTAGGGGCATGGGAGGGTCCGGCAGCCAGGTCCTGCAGGAGTAACTTGGCATGGTCAGAGAGCGATATGGCGGACAGACACCGGCAGCACGTCCTGCACCATGGCATGGGAGATAAAGAGATAGTCAATGCGCGAATATGAGCGATGTACATGAGAGTAGAACGTGAAATCTCTTGCCTCTGGCGAACAGTATCTCCAGGTCTGTAATTTGCACACGAAGTGTTGAAGACATAGCCCCCATCCCGGTTTGCGGATGTTCAACTACGGTCTGCCCCACAGTTCCACAAAAGATTAAATTCCCCCCCGCCCCCCCGGATTAGTGAAGGGCTGCCCTGTGGGACGTGGTCCCTCGAGTGTTCGGAGGTAGGAGTCCTGCATCTGGTTTGGTGCATACACATTACATAGTGTAAATACGTGCCTCCCAATACCAACCCCAGCCTTAACAAAACGCCCGTCTGGACTACTCAAAGCCTTGATTTCCCTCTGCCTGACACCGTTCCTGCACAGGATGGCCACCCCAGCCGTTTTGGTGGCCGCCGTAGCCCAGAATTGAAGTGGGTACTTGGGATGGGCCATGCGCTGGACATCTTCTTTCAACAAGTGGGTTTCCTGGAGAAATATATTTTATTTATTTATATCATTTCTAAAGCGCGCTGCAACCCTACGGGCATCCTGGCGCTGAAATGTGCAACTAAAAGCTGAAACAGCAAGGGCAAGTGAGTGGAATAGCTCTAGGGAGGTGTGATGTTAGGGAAAAGCCAAGTCTCTATCCTTTTGCGGAAAAGCATCAGTTCATTGGTTTTCCTAATTGCCAAGGGAAGGCTATTCCAGAGATGGGCTGCAGCTATGCCAAAAGCTCTGCCACCATGAGTGGCTTTCCTAATCCTAGGTACACTAAGGAGATTAGTGGATGAGGAACGGAGGGTCCGTGTAGGTTCATACCACTTGAATTTGGCCTGAAGGGGTTTAGGACCCAAGCCATGTGCTGCCTTAAAAACGGTACACAGGCGTTTGAACCGGATCCTCTGAACGGGCAGCCAATGCAACTCAGCCAGAGCAAGGGCGGTAGAGGACCCACGTCCTCGAGAAAGCACCATCTTTGCAGCTGCCGCCTGGATGCTCTGGAGTCTGGAAATCCGATAAGCAGGAGATTCCAGTAACGGAGCATTACAGTAATCCAGGCGGCTGAGGATGGTACTTCTGACGACGGTTGCTCTGGTGTGTGCTGGAAGTAAGGGCAGCAGCTTTCGAAGGCCCCGCATTAGGGCGAAGCAGCTGCTCACCTGTCTGTTGACGTTGGACTCCAGACTCAGGTTGTCATTGAGACTGACCCCCAGATTCCGCACCGTTTTTACTGGTGCCAATGGCTCACTTGAGTCTAGAGGCCAAAAGTCAACCGGTAGGTTTCTGGCTATTCTTCCCACTTTGCACTGCATTATCTCAGTTTTGCTGCTGTTAAACTGTAGTGAATTTCTTTTTAGCCAGGTTGCCATTTTCATTATGCAGGTGTGGAAGGTCTCAAGAGATACTGCATGGGCACCATCAAGGGAGATCATCAGCTGCGTGTCATCCGCATAGTTGATCACGCTAATGCCGTGAGCCTTGATGATGGCCATCAGGGGCTGCATATAAACGTTAAAAAGGATTGGGCTGATCGCAGACCCCTGAGGAACCCCATGTGGGACCATAGCAAACTCAGACTGATACGGGGGTAATGCCACTGCCTGCCATCTATCTGACAGGTAAGAGCGGAGCCACTCAAGTGCCGTACCCTCTACTCCAGCGGTTTTCAACCTAGTCAGCAGGATGTCGTGGCTCACCGTGTCGAATGCGGCGGACAGTTCAAGCAGAATCAGAATTGCTGACTCTCCCCTGTCTGCCCTCATTCTTAGGTCATCCAGGACCATCAGTAATGCTGACTCGGTTCCATGGGCTGGTCTGAACCCAAATTGCTCTTCAAGGATGTTATTAGTTTCCAGGAAGAGGGACAAAGACCTACTGACCATCCGTTCCATGATCTTAACTGGATACGGCAGGAGTGAAATAGGTCGGTAGTTCTTATGGCAATTGGGGTCCAGATTGGATTTCTTTAGCAGGGATGTGACCACTGCCTGCTTCCACTCCCTCGGCACAGTACCTGTGCCGAAGGATTGGACACATAGCTGGCGGAGTACAGGAAAGAATTCAGGCCCAAATTCTTTTACTATTTTATGGGGTAGAGGATCCAGTGGGGATCCAGATGTTGCATTAAGGGCTAATTGCGTGAACTCTTGTTCAGCGGGGGTATCTAATGTATCCAGGATAGCCCCTGGTATCAGGCGTTCTTCCATTTCCTCGTCCCTCTTTCCATTCTCCATGCTGCTTTGGTGCTGCACTATGGAGGGGGGGGCGTCCTCCATGCTTTCTATAAGTTTGGAAATCTTTTCATGAAAGGAGGAGGCCAGGCCATCACATAATTCCTGTGAAGGTTTGATATTACTGTTGGTGCAAGCAGGGTGGGACAAATCTTTAACAATTTTAAAGACATCACGTGACTTGTTTGAGCTTTTTAAGATAGTGGCAGCAAAGTATTCTGCTTTGGCTGTGGCAATCTCTTTCTTATATCGGGTTATTGTCAGCCTCCAGAGTAGTCTATTCTATTCTTCGTAGCCTCTTCTCCATTGTCTTTCTGCCCTTTTACAGACACTTTTCAGATCTTTCAATATATCTGTGTACCAGGGCGCGGAGGGGCTGCCTCTTTTCCTGGTTACATTCAGGGGAGCTATGCAATTAAGTTTCTTGGTTACATGGTCACAAAGTAAGCAGTAATTCGTGGCAATGTCATTCTCTGGTTTAAAGAGGGTCTGCATCTGAAAGAGGTCGGTCTCGTTTTCTCCTTTCCTCTTTAGTAATCCCTTCCAGTCGCGGCTGATAAAAGCTCTAACCTGTGTATTTACTGGACCTATATTGCCCGGGGTGTGGATATCAAACATTATGAGATGGTGATCTGACCATCCCACTGGTTGGATTTCTCCCAAGGCTATGAGATTTTCTTCAGCGAAGATTAAGTCTAGAGTGTTTACTTCCCTGTGTGTGGGAGAGGTTACCCATTGTTTTAGTCCTAAGTTAGCACAGGATTGTATGATGTTATGGTAGGCGGTATCCAAAGTGCCGTTAGTCCATAGGTTGAAATCCCCCAGTACTAGTACTCTGCTGTCGGGATCGTGTTGTAGGAAGTACCGCCACACCTGTCGCCACTTGTTCGGAGAGTTTAGCCCCTTGACATTAAGGGAAAGCACCTTGAGGGGGCGAGGGAGGGCCATTATCGGTTCCTGTCCCTAATTAGTCCTTTAAGCAGTCTCCAACTTTCTAGAGTCGAATGAGATTCTGCATGCCACCCAGTCAGGTTTTCGCCCGGGTCTTAGTACGGAGACTGCGCTCCTCGAGGTCTCCGAAACAATCAAGGGGACCTTGGATTCAGGGGGCAAAGCCATGCTGGTGATGTTGGACTTGTCGGCGGCTTTTGACACCGTTCCCCATGATGGTCTTCTCGCAAGACTCTATGAGATAGGACTACGGGGAACGGTGTTCAGCTGGTTTTCTTCTTTTCTAGCTGGCCGCCGGCAAACGGTCTGGGCCGCTCCAGATTCCGCCGTGATGCCGCCTTTGGGAGTCGGGGTCCCTCAGGGCTCTATTTTGAGCCCGACCCTCTTTAATATCTTTATGACCCCTCTGGCGGCATTAGCGGAGTCGTTTGGGGCCCGGATCGTATCGTACGCCGACGATACCCAGCTCCTCTTCTCCTGTAAGAGAGGAGAGGACTTTGAGGGGGAGAGTATCCGGGATTGCCTTGGGGCTGTGTTTCAATGGTTCCATCTACACAGCCTCAAGTGCAATCCCGATAAGTCTGAGGTACTCTTCTTCGGGTGCGATGTGGAACCAGGGTGGCAGGCCTGGTGGCCCATTAACATGTCCCCCCCTTTGTGTTCATCCCAACTGGCCAAGAACTTGGGTGTGAAGATGGACACGGGGTTAACAATGAAGGCCCAGATCCTCGGAGTGTCGGGTATGTGTTTCGGCCTCCTGAAGATGCTACGGAGGTTTCTTCCCCTACTATCGGAGGAGCACAGGAGGCTGACTGTGCAGGCCCTGATAGGCTCCAGGTTGGATTATTCTAACGTTCTATACCTGGGCCTGCCAGAGTACCTGTTACAGCGGCTGCAAGTTGTGCAGAACGCTGCGGCGCGAGCAATCTACGGATTGAATAGACGTGCCAGTGCCTCGGCTCTGCTTCAGACCTTGCACTGGTTGCCAATCCGTAAGCGGATCGCCTTTAAGACCTTGACTCTGACTTATAAGGCGCTTCATGTGACGGGGGCTAAGTATCTCCAGAGGAGACTCACCTTTTACCAACCGGCGCGCTCCCTGAGGTCAGAATCTTTACGTCTGGCGACCGTTCCACGAGTGAAGCGAGCACGCCTGGGAGGCCGCTCCTTTGGTTTGCTGGCGCCCCAACTGTGGAACTCTTTGCCCCTGTCACTTCGGGGAGCTTCTAGTTTATTAGCCTTCAGAAAGGACCTTAAAACGTGGTTATTCTCCCAGTAGGCCCCCTGTGTCTTGTTTTGTTATTTTGTATCTGAAACTCTCTTCTTTTAATGTGTTATGATAGTTTTACTGCAGCCTCGTTAATTAAAAGCGCCGGGACACTCTTTTTGAGTAGCCGTGCGCTCTACAAAAGCCACTATAACATAACATAACATAACATTAAGCCATCAAAGTGAGCCGCGCAGGTCAGGGAAGGGGGCGCGCAGGATCAGTTTTGATTTGCCCTGGGATATGCGCCAGCGCCTCTGCGTTACCCGCCTGCCACACTCATGGGAATAGAGAAAGAGAAGGAAGAAAGGTAGAAAAGCAGGAAAGCACAGTATTGAAGAACAGTAAACCAACGATGGCCTACTGGGCCAATGCATTCTGCTCCCTCCATTGGGCATCCTACACCCGAAGGGTCGGATAAACCCAGGGATGTCACTCCCTCAGGAACAATTGGGGGTAGGTTTGCAGCTGACTTTAAGTTCATCCAGTGAGGGGGCCCCCGGCACCCACCCCATATTGACAAGGAGCAGGGCCGCTAATCAAGGAGGCACGTGAGTCTGCAGATCAGCCGTTAATCAAGAAGGCACAGGAAGTGGAAAATCTAGAACGAAGGCTGCATTGTCAATGAGCGCTTGCTTCACACATCGATGCGGGTGCGTGGTCAGACCATCAAGGAGTTGAGGGGCGCGATGTGGTGTCTTCCTTGTCACCTTCAAGGGATCTATATGTGCAATAATATCCTGTTTGGCCTTTGAGGCCGAGCGTTCATCCATGGGCGGTGAGCGCCGAGGGCGATGGACCGTAGTCCAAGAGGGCTTGATTGGCACCAGTTCCTGGCGACTGGGGCTGGTGAGGCTAGCTGGCGGTGTCGACGGCAGTAGCTGTGCTGCTTCCGTGTAGGACCGCAATACTCTGCGTTTGGATTCCCACTGGAAAATAAGGGTGTACGGGTGGCCCCACTGGTATGTGAAGCCCATGCTCCGTAACTTTACAGTCACCGGTCTAAAAGCTCGAAGGCGCAGCAGAGTGTTGGGTGCCAGGTCCTGAAAGATTTGGATCTTGTGACCATCGTAGCGGAGATCCGCTTGGCACGTGCCGCCTTGAGTATGGCCTCCTTCTCTGTGAAAAAATGCACTCTAGTTGTCTGGGATGCTTCCAGCGGAGACTCACCGCCTCACTGCCCCTTCACAACAGTATCTGCTGGCGACTCGCCACAGGTGAGCGGGAGGCCCCCAAGGCCAGGCCAGACAGGAAGAGCATTAAACACAGGAGTCCCACTATTCCAGTGACCAGCACACAAAGTCCCGCAGGGCCCACGCCACTCCTCGGCTAAGCAGCAAGCTGCACCACCCCGCTGTGTCTGCAACCGCTCACCTGACCGTAATGCAGGTGTCCTTGCCACCCCTTCCACCTCTCCAGCCTGCACAGCGTTTGTGGTGAGTCTCTGCAACGCCAGGATACGCCACCCAGCGCCTCGGCAGTCACAAAATTGCGTCTCCTTCAACACACACTAGGTGCCTCCCCGGCGATGTCCCAGCCACTGCTGCGTGTCTGCTTTACGGCTTGCTCCTGGCGACCCCTTCAAATAGTGGCACGAAGGGGTTATTGGCGTCGGCCAGGGCTCAGGCTCTGATTCCTTGTGCGCCGTAGCACGCAGGGTCAGGTGACTCCGGATCGCCCGGTGTGAGAGACCCAAAGTGGCGCGGGAGCGCGTGTACTAATGCCCTGCGGGGCCCGCAACACTCCCCGGCATGAGCAGCAAGCCGCGCCCCCAGCAGTGACCCCAGCCACTCACTGACTGCAGCCGCCCCCTCCACCTCTCCAGCCTCTGTAGTGCTAGGACAGGTCACCCAGTGTAGCAAGTCTCAAAATAGCGTTGCTTTTCAGTTCTCACCAGGTCCCCCGCGCCCCCCTCCTCCCCCGGCAATGTCCCAACTGCTGCTGTAGGCCCACTGCACAATAAGCTCCTGCGTGCCCCCCCAAGTTGTGGCACTGGGGGGCTTCAGTTTCAATCCGGGCTCAGGCTCAGATTCCCCGTGTGCAGCAGCGCGCACAATCTGGCGACCAGGGCCGTCTGTCGTAGGGGACCCAAAATGGCGGGGGAGCTAGAGTCCTGCCGCGTACCATTCCCGCAGTCCCTGCCTTCAGCCGCGCCGTACCTGTTGTTGCTGGGCTCCTATGTTCCGTGGTGCACCAGCTGCAGTCAGCCCCATCAGGGCCAGCTCCGCCCAGGTCCGCAGCAGGGCAGGCCCCGACAGGCCGCGCCTACGACCTAGTCGTCCGCCCCGGCACCGTCTTCTTCTAGGCGCCTCCCGGCGGGCCGCCCATCTGTCAGCTGCGGTCCTCACTGGCACTCCGGAGCGCTGAATACACCGGGCCCGCCTCTGCTGTTGAGCCCAGGCCCCCAGGGAGTAGGGTCCCGGTGCTTCACCAAGGCCTGGGCCTTCCACAGGCCTCCAGTCGGACGCCCACACCAGGAGCACCAGTTGCCACCACCCAGCAGGCGTCGCAGGATAGGCCCCACCAGGCCCCTTGGTCGCTCCTCGCCTCCTCCAGCTGCTGCAGGCGATGTCACCAGTCCGGTCCGCTTGGCCCCCGCCGGACCGTCAAGGATCGCGGTGTTCCTGACACTTAGGTTCCCCGGGGAGTCGGCAAAGTGTCGGGCGGGCTCTGCAATGGCGCCTTCAAGATGGCGGGGTGCCCCGCTGCGTTTACAGGCTCCCTCCATCCGGTCTCTTAAAATGGCCGTTGAGCAGGTCACCGTCCCTCAGCAGGTGCTCCAGGACAAGGTGGACAGCGGCCACCCCCGGGTCAGTGGTCACGGCACCCGGCTCCGCTGTAATCGCTGATAAGGGCAGCGGATCGCCGGAGGACACGTCCTACCTCATCGCTGGCAAGACCACGCCCCCACAGCACGTTTTGTATATGACAATGCAATATGGTCATTCAAACCATGTCCAAATAATTACCCATAACAATCACAATACGACATATCAAAGACTATTCAAATCAAATAACAAACAAGACAGCACTTTTTATATTTCAATATTGCATGATATACTATCAATATTACATGATATAAACAACGTTTACTAGTCCTACAACACCCTGGGCTATCTAATAGATGGTGTCTAGGGCAAACAGTGGGAATTCTTAAAAATCCTACAACAGGGGTTTACAAAATTGTAGTAAAACCCTCAGGCAGGAAGAAAATAAATTCAACACTCTTCAATGTTTGACGGATTGCCAACGCGTATCGAGTCCCGGGCATTAAGTACAGGGGCTCTCTTCGGGCTTCTTAATTTTAAAAGCAATGGATTTGTCTGTTACAAGTATACAAAAACATTTTTGGATTATAGATTGGTCATTGTCAGGGCTCCCACCCTTCTCAACATTGACACCACCTCAAATATATTGATGAATTTACCCAATCGGGAGTATCTGGTGGAGAGTTTCTTCTTTCACGCTCAATTTTTGCAGTGAAAATAGATGCAATAGTTTTCGTCAAAGACTGTAAAGGATAACTGATGAGAATTTCCATCCTTTTTTATTCCACAAATATATGTGGAATGTATTTACAACTGAAGCCTACTTTTTTTTTTTTTTTTTTTTTTTTTGAAAGGTCAAGGTCCTTCATTCTTTCCGGTTGATGGCTGTCACTTTCTTTACCTATTGTTTAACATAAACACCATGAATACAATTCAGCCGATGTTCTAGAGTCATCTACACAGCCATTAACCGGTGTGGAGCATCAAGGGAATAAGATTGGTCAGGAGCAAGGGCGGAAAAGTCTGGTGTTTGTTATTTTCCTGTTTACTATTAACATAAGAGGAAGTAATTTGAATTCATTTTGCAGTTTTCTATAGCACAAACCAGACATAATGGTGGGGTGGGTCAGAGTGCTTTGCATAAAAACTGATACATAATATAGCTAAGCAGTGCATTTCACATATTTTATATAAGAACAGTTGCATGGAATGACATTTGTTTTTGCATGACCTTCTAAAATAAGGTTAATTTTGTATTTTTTTCTTGAAGACTGTTTCACCACATCATCCAAGAATCGACCATATCCAAATAG
This sequence comes from Lissotriton helveticus, assembly GCF_964261635.1. Taxonomy (NCBI): domain Eukaryota; kingdom Metazoa; phylum Chordata; class Amphibia; order Caudata; family Salamandridae; genus Lissotriton; species Lissotriton helveticus. The sequence goes on from NC_136061.1 coordinate 2,094,963,409, forward strand.
CAGAGTTCTTTATTGAATAGAAGGCATTCTTGGTAATTAAGATATCCCTCAAATACCTCTCTGGGCCCCTTGATGAAATGCAGTGATGAGCAGGAATTAGACTGTTTACAATGCAGTTTTTTATTCAGCAAGTTAGCTGCCGCCATAGAAAAAAAGGCTGCTGCTGTGAGCAAACTGCATAAGTTTACGAAGATCCCAAGTCTTTTTAAAAAAAAAAAACATTTTTTGTTATTAAAGAAAATGACAGACCATTCACTGCTGTGCAAATAGTCCCATAATGCAGGTTACAGTTAGCATCACATTAGTAATTAAATTCAATCAAACATAGATTACGTATTTTGCTCCCTATCCCCATTTCTCCGCAGTTCTAACTCCACTACAGGTGACACACATCTCTCCTCTGTACAAATTCCATTTGGACCACTTCCTGTCCCATTTCTTTGGGCACCCTCCTGCGATGAACACTTCTTTCTCATCTATCATACTTATCGAGCTCCCTCTTCCATACTGCTACTTCAGGTGGCCTCACTCCACCCCACCCCCTAGCAATTTCTCTTTTAAATAGTGTGAAGCCTAACGTTGCAAACTGTTCCGTCTCTGTAAGATCCATCGCCTCCCATATTTTGAGCAGGCCTAGTCGTGGGGTCAAGGTAAGTGCCTTTCTGTAGTAGGGGATCTCTGTGTATAGTCCTAATCTAGTGAATAGTCCTGCTCATGTGCGTTGACCCCGCAGCATCAAAAATAATCTCTTAAGCTGTCTCAATGTGCAGTCCTGCATAGACACTTAAGAGAGAATTTAAAGACAAATAATGCAGCCTATACTACAAAGGCTACACTGTCCAGTAACTAGATATTCCACCAAATAAAAATTCAGCACAGCCTGCCAAGTTTCTCTCATAGAAAAACTTTCCTTTTTACCAAGAAAGCCTCTGGAAGATAGAGAGGAAGGGGTGGACAGACAAGCCCCATAGGCTGCCATTATGTGGCTCAAAACAGGATACTGTGCCTTTAAGGAAACTTTCTAGAACTCTCCGTATCCCAGAATGCACAGCAGGTCCCCTCCATTTTCAGTTCTTTTTTCCGGCTCCTGCTAGCAGGACCCTGGGGTATTGAGCACTTTTAAAGTGTTAGTGTGTTCACTCGACGTGTTTTTGAACCTTCCTTAATTACTGGTGTTTTTCTGGTAATTCTGAGCCTTCATTTATCAAATATGCCTGCCTTATTTGATAAATGCCCTGAATGCTCTAGGAAGAAGGCAAAGTCCGATCCACATGAGGTGTGTATCCTCTGTCTCCCTTCTGCACATGTTCCTGAGGAGTGTGAGATTTGCCAGACTTTCACCTCCAGGACCCTGAAGGACAGACAGAAGATCTGGCTCCAAGGATTGGAGCAGAGAAAACATCAAGGTCAAGGTGGGTCTGGGCATGCTGGATCTGCTTAATCTGTCCGTGCTGAGGCCTCTGGGGGGCTCCCCTAGTGAGAAGAAGGCCAGAAAACTCCATCGGTCTCCGTCGAGAGGAATGACCACGGTCTGTTCCCCGTCTCCCCCGGGCTCGGGGTTGAAGTGGCGTCACCGTTCGATGTCGAGGGGGACTGACGTCGAGACCTCCGTCTAGGTTGACGTCTGGTACAGATTCATTGTTGTCGAGTCCTCAACGTCGAGAGAAGTCACGCTGGCGCTCGCCGTCGAGGCGACACCGCTGTTCGCCGTCGACTCTGCGTTCGGCGAAGAGGAGATAGTCGACGTCGCGAAGATTGATGTCAAGATGAAGAGCGTCGAGGTCACGGCGATCTTAGACGTCGAGAAGAAGTCCGACGTCTAGGTCTACCTCGTTGCCGCGCTTTCTGACTCCGCCTGCAGGGCCTCTTCTTCCGAGGCTCCCGGTCAGGCCGCCACAACTTCCGCTGCTGAGACCTGCGGAACGACCAAGGCTGAGGTCTAGATACCGCTCCGGACGGAGAGGGAGATCCATGAGTCGCCATCGTTCGTCTACCAGATCTAGACGGCGCCACAGGAGGGGCAGGTCTAGATCTCGTACGGATTAGTCCAGCACCAGGGGCTACTCTCCTACCCTGTCAGGGTCCCCTCGGACGAGGGTGTCGCCTGTTGGCGACATTATATCCTTCCAGGATGTACTGCTGAGAGGGGGCGAACAAGCTGGGCATCACGCTCACTGTGCCCACGCCGACGACCTCAGTCAATTTTGAGACTCTTCACAAGAAGCAACTATCTCGACCTGTCGTTAGTCCCGAGTTTGGAGGAGCCCGCCATGGAGTTGTTCCTCACTCCCGCGACTACGAAGTCAGCCCCCTCCAGGCTCCAAAAGAAGTACAGGGCTCCTGACTCGGACCCAGCATTTCTCGGGGTGGATCCAGCACCGGATTCGGTGATCGTGACGGCGGTGCGGAAACAACATGCCACCACCCCGTCATCTACAGTGCCTCCAGACCAGGAGAGCCGCTGGTTGGATTCGGCAGGCAGGAAGATCTGCAGGACGTCTGCCATCTCCATGAAGGCCGTGAGTGCCTCGGCGTTGTTGGGGAGGTACGATCGGGCTCTGTGGGAGTCCCTCTAACAGTTCGCTGACCTCCTGCCCAAAGAGAAGAGGGAGGATTTCATGGAGATCCTGAACGAAGGGCTGCTGGTCTCTAATCAATTGATCAGCGCAGCTACGGATTCGTCGCTCCTGGCAGCCCACGGGTACTGCCATGGAGTCAACCAGAGACGTCATGCCTGGCTGCGGCTAACGTCCTTGAAGCCTGAGGCCCAACAGAGGGTGGTCAACTTACCCTTTTCGGGCGAGACTCTCTTTGGAAAGCACGCTGACGATGAAATGGCCAGGATGAAGGCAGAGGCTGAAACCCTGATGGCTGTCGGGTTGGAGAAGCCCAAGGAATAAAAGAAGACCTACTGTCCAGAGACGGTATGGGGCGCAGGACAGGGGGAGAGGCCAGCAAACTGGACAGCAACAACAGCAGTTCCAGAGGAGGCACATCCAAAAACGTCAGAAGGGCCGCTGTGGGCAGCAATCTGCCACCGCGACCAAGGGCCAGGCCGGGTCTAGGCCCTGAGCTGTTACTTCCCCGTCCTCCGTTACCCACTCCGGTGGGAGGGGAAGTGTCCAATACTACCTGGCAGAGTGGAGAAAAATTACTCCGGACAAGTGGGTGCTGAATATTGTTTGCAATGGATACAGTCTTCGGTTCATCAGCCCGCCTCCAGCAATTCCACCGGTTTGCTTGCAGTTTAGCTGCGTGAGCTCCAGGCGGAGGCCGATACCCTGTTAAGAAAAAGGGCGATAGAAGACGTCCCTCTGTCTCAAAGGGGAAGAGGTCTTTACTCACGGTTCTTTCTGGTACACAAGGAAGACGAGATCGAGTTCAGGCCCATTCTGGATTTTGCGGCAGGCAAACAAATGGATTCGCAGGGAATAGTTTTGCATGTTGTCTTTGCACCAGATTTACCCTCAACTGCAAAGGGGAGACTGGCTGTGCGCGATAGACCTACAGGATGCGTACTTCCATGTGCCCATTGCACAGAAACACCGGAAGTTCCTGCGATTCCAAGTCGGCGCCAATCACTATCCATACACAGTACTACCGTTCGGGCTGAAGTCTGCGCCCAGGACCTTTTCAAAATGCATGGCAGTGGTAGCGGCACACCTGAGAAAGAACAAGGTGTTTGTCTACCCGTACCAGGACGATTGGTTGATCAAGGCATCCTCCTTCGCGGAAGCTCAATCGCACTTCCAGAAGACGTCCGTTCTCCTGAACAAGCTGGGGTTGCACATCAACATGTCAAGTCTGTTCCGACTCCGGTCCAGTGTCTCCAGTACTTGGGAGCCTCCATCAATACGCTGTCAGCAAGCGTGTCTCCTTCGGAGGAGAGACGTTTATCACTCCTTCGGAATGCTCAGGCTCTTGTAACCATTCCATCTACAACAGCGAGGACGGTTTCTTCTCTACTGGGGTTGATGGCCTCCTGTATCTTCCTCACGCCACACGCACGACTGCACATGAGACTGTTGCAGGAGTATTCAGCGGAGAACCTCTTCAAAGGGGTTCCCTTCCACAAGGACATTCCCACTCAGACCATCGTGATGGATGCTTCTCTCCACGGCTGGGGAGTGCATTCCGCAGAGTTAGATACAAGGAACGTGGTCCCCGACGGAGTCCACGTATCAGATCAATTTCCTGGAACTCAGAGCGGTTCACTTGGCACTGAAGGCCTTTCATCCGTCCTTTCAGAACAACTGTCTGCTTGTACAGACGGACAATACGGCCACGATGTATTACCTCAACAAGCAGGGGGGTTAGAGATCGCACACTCTGTCACAGGAGGCGCAGGTGATCTGGCACTGGCTGCTGGCCAGAGGACTGACCATAACTGGTACCCATCTGCCAGGTGTAAAAAATGTTCAGGCAGATGCGCTGAGCAGACTGATTCAGGAAAACCACGAATGGGTCATAAACGACGAAGTACTCCGACGTCTTTGCCAGTTGGGGCACTCCAGACGTAGATCTGTTCGCCACCGCCGAAAACAGCAAATGCCGAGACTTCGCGTCCAGGTATTACCAGCAGGGGTCGCTGGGGAATGCGCTATGGATCAACTGGTCGAACAGCTTTCTGTACGCTTTTCCACCCATTCCCCTGATTCCGGCGATGCTCATCAAACTGTCCCAGTCCAGGGCGAGGATGATCCTAATTGCCCCGGAATGGCCCGGAAACAGTGGTGGTCACAAACCTGCTTCACTGGTCTCTTCCTCACATACGGCTGCCTTGCAGGCTGGACCTTCTCACGAAGTTCGGGGGACAGATGGTACACACATCGTCTTTGAGTTTGGCGGCATGGCTTCTGAGAGAGTGCAATATAGCCATTTGAATCTCCCTGCGGATTGTATGGACATACTGAAGCAGGCTAAGAGACCTTCCACTAGGACTTCTTATGCTTACAAGTGGAAGAGATTCTGCATCTGGTGCAAGTCCGAGAACTATGATCCGACGACATGTAAGGAAGATGTCATCCTTCCATATCTTTTGCATTTGGCGCAGTCTGGCCTTAACTTCCATTCCATTAAGGTCCATCTAGCTGCGCTGACTTCCTACAGGAAATGCCCTTCACAGACTTCCTTTTTCCAAATTCCTGTGATAAAGGATTTTTTGGAAGGCTTGAAGAAAGTGTTTCCTCCTGTTCGTCTTCCTTCGCCTTCATGGGAATTGAATGTGGTGCTGTCCAGATTGATGAAGGAACCTATTCATAAGGCTTCGCTACAGCACCTGTCCTAGAAGGCGGCGTTCCTCGTGGCCATTACATCGGCCCGCAGGGTGAGTGAAATTGAGGCATTGTGTTGCCAAGAACCTTATACCGTATTTCATGCTGCTACGGTTGTAATGCGTACTCACCCTAAGTTTCTTCCTAAGGTTATTTCTGATTTCCATGTTAACCAGACTATAACGTTACCTACATTTTTTCAGAATCCCTCCACTCCAGCGGAAAGATCTCTTCATTCCCTGGATGTCAGAAGGGTGTTGAAATGTCATCTGGATAAAACCAAGGATATTCGTAGGTCAGACCAATTGTTTATCAACTATGGTTCAGTCAGGACTGGTCTTGCTACCTCTAAACAGTCCATCTCGAGGTGGATTGTGTCCTGTATACAATTATGTTATCAAAAGGCTAATAAGACCTTAGGGGGTAAGCCTAAGGCTCATTCCACCAGGGGCAAAGCGGCCACGACAGCTTTGCTCCGTAATGTTCCCATTGCAGAAATCTGCAGGGCTGCCACTTGGAAGTCGGTCCATACCTTTGCTAGGCATTACTGTCTGGACTCTGATGCCAAGGCAGATGCTCAGGTTGAGCAGGCTTCGCTGCGAAATCTGTTCGCACAGTAGTGGTGTGGTATTTCTTCTTCTCCACCGACGCTTTTGTGTTGCGTATGGGCTTGCCATTCTATTCACTAGATTATGACTATTCACAGAAATCCCCTACTACAGAAGGAGTAGTTTCTTACATGTAACTCCAGTTCTGTAGTAGGGGTATCTGTTATAGTCATAAGCGCCCGCCCTCCTCCCCAGTGGAGAAAGATGTTAATTTACTGAATGCTACAGGTCTAGCTTTATACGCCTCCAAAAAGAACTGAAAGTGGAGGGGACCTGCTGTGCATTCTGGGACACAGAGTTCTAGAAAGTTTCCTTAAAGGCACAGTATCCTGTTTTGAGCCACTTAATGGCAGCCTATAGTGCTTGTCTGTCCACCCCTTCCTCTCCATCTTCCAGAGGCTTTCTTGGTAAAAAGGAAAGTTTTTCTAGGAGAGAAACTTGGCAGGCTGTGCTGAATTTTAATTTTGGTGGAAAATCTAGTTGAAGTACTGGACAGTGTAGCCTTTGCAGTATAGGCTGCAGTCTTTAAATTCTCTCAAGTGTTTATGCAGGACTGCACATTGAGACAATTTAGGAGATTATTTTTGATTGCTCCGGGGTCCCCGCACATGAGCGGGACTATTCACTAGATTATGACTACAACAGAGATACCCCTACTACAGAACTGGAGTTACAGGTAAGAAACTACTCCTTCCCAGGGCGGAATGCATATGTGTTGTGATTCTGTCTCATCGGCTTTCCACCATTGGGCACTCCCATATCATGTGGTTAAAGTTGGCTGACTGCCGGCAGCCCTTGAAGCAGAGATCTTCTGGCCTAGACCCAATCCTTGCTAGAGTAATACCAGTCAGATATGAGCGCTGGAAGATACAGAGTTGAATAAGGCGGAATCTAAGTGTTATGGCAGCCTCTATGGGAGACATTAACGCTTGCCTCCAGTCCTCATCCTCAATTACCCCTAGGTCGCTTTCCCATTTCTCCTTAAGCTGTCCGAAAGAGTCTGGCAAAAATATTGCTAACTTTCCTATAAGTGAGGGAGACCACCTTTGTGTGCAGCTGTCCATCTAACAGACGGTCCTCCGGTATGTCTACATAGCTAGGAAACGCCGCCATCAAAGCATGTCTTATTTGCAGATAGCGGAAGACCTCACTAGGCGCCAATTGGTAAGTCTCCTGTAACTCTTCAAACCAAAGAATCCAACCCTTCTTAATCAAATCACCCACCGTCGAAATACCAATCATGTCCCGTTTATCGAATCCCGGGTGATGGCAGAGCATGCTCAACTTTTGGGAGTACCACAACGGCGTCGTTCCAGTGAGCCTGTCTGTCCAACCCAGACGAGAATTGGCCAGTCTCCATATCTGCAGCGTGTTTTGGGTGGGGCCTACAAACCGCTTTCTCTGTGGACCAGAGTAAAGTGCCCCAAGATGACCAGATCTATCCATCTGATATCGATCTAGAGCACATGCCGGATCATCCGGTGGGGCATATCTCCACCTATTGACAGTCACCGATTGCGAGGCCCAGTAGTACAATCGTATATCGGGTAACGCGATGCCTCCATCATGCCAGCCCTTCATCCATTTTTTTAAGCGCTATCCTCTGGGCCTTTCCATCCCATAGCAGTGAACGCACCTCCCCCTCTACCGCATTAAAGTAGGCATCTGGAACTCTATGTGGGCAGTATTGTAAAATATATAAACCGCGGAAGAGTGAGCATTTTAAAGAGGGCAGCACAGCCAATCAATGACAGTGGCAGGGATCTCCAATGTTGGACATCTGCTCGCAATCGTGTCAACAAGGGCGCTAAATTGCGACCATAAAAGAGGGCCGGATCTGGCGTGACAAAGATTCCCAAGTATCTAAAACCTTCCTCCGCAACCATCAGGGCACAGTCTTTTGGAAGACGTGGGGTCTATCCATGAAGCAGATCTAATTCTGACTTGCCCTAATTAATAGCGTACCCAGAATACTTTCCAAAATTAGTAAAAATGTTAAGGACCATATGAATGGGCCTGTAAAGGTTCACAAGATATAACACTATATCATCTTTGTAGAGTGATATTCTATCTTTACAATCATGGGACCACCGCAGATCCTTGGTAATAACATCCCGCTGTATCCACGCCGCCAATGGCTCCAACATAAGCGCAAACAACAATGGCGACAGAGGGCAACCCTGTCTGGTACCTCTGCGGAGAGAGAACTGTCCGGATGTGTAGTTGTTCATTCTGACTTGCCCCGATATCTATACTACTTTAATAAAGGAAGAACTTTCAGCCTTTGAGGCGGGTAAACTCGGGCACCGCAGCGCCAATCCACACACCCAATACACCGTTGGAATCGTCAGGGTGTGTAGATGGTTATAGGCTATATAAATTTAAAAAAAAGTTATTTAAAAAATTTATAGTAAAAAGAAGTAGTCCCTCCGAAGTAGCGGTGGCCGCGACGTGCGTGCTCACGTCAGAAGCGCGGGGAGGAGCGGCGTCCAGGAGCACGACTAGGAGCGGCAGACATGGAGCGGGGGAGGAGCGGTGACGTGAGGAGCAGCTGACAGGCCAGCGGAGGTGCGAGCAGCGGACAGGCGGGAGGAGCGGCGGCTGAGGTAAGGGGACCCATGTCGGGGCAGAGGGGACCCATGTCGGGGCAGGCGGGGGACAGACCTGGCTGGGGTGGGCTGCTGGACAATGTTGGGGCGGGCGGGGGTCAGGGAAGCCTGTTGCTCCCGGACAACGTCGGGACGGGCTGCTAGTGTCTGTATAAAGTAGCCGCACCCACCACATGAATTTAGGGCCTAATCCTGCTCTCTCCAAGACTTCAAACATATATGACCATTCAATTGAGTCCAACGCCATGGAAGCGTCAAGGGTTGGTATGACTGCGTCCCCTTCTAGGTATTTCTGTCGCGTTGGCACGCTGTGAAGCCAACGGATATTAAGAGCTGTATTCCGTCCTGGCATAAAGCCCGACTGGTCCGGGTGCACCAGGGAGGATATCACTTTCCCTAATCGCGTAGCAAGCACTTTTGCCTCTGCCATTCCTACAGACCGATTTCTCAAATTAATGTAATCTTCCACCGGTTTACCAGCCTTATATGTAACTACAATGCTTGCCAGCCGTTGATCTGGGGGTAGGGTTCCAGTTTCCCATCTCTCCTGATACATTCCCCGCAAATGTGGGACCACTTGGAAGGCCACTACCTTGAGAAACTCGCGGGGTACCATTAGACCCCATCGCCTTACCAGGTTTATTTGGCCAATGGCCTTCTGGATTTCCTCATCAGAGATCCGCTTCTAGGAACTCCCTGTCCTCGTCCGAGAGAGTCGGCACGTCACATTCTGCCAAAAGTTGATGCGACTCTTCCGCTGTATATATGGCCGTAGGTGAATATACTTTTTCGAAGTAGTCCGCAAATGCTTCTGCTATTTCATCCGGGCGAAATATAACTTCTCCGTTAGGCGTCTGCAATCTGGGCACCCACCTTGAACCCTGCTCCTTCCTCTCCAGCCATGCCAGCGTCTTCCCTGCCCTGTCTCCAAGCTCATATAACCGATGATGGGTAGCCGCCTGTTTAGCCAACATATGTTCTCGGGCTTTCAGTTTGTACTCCTTCTTGAGCGTCTTGCTATGCAGTTTCTCATCCGAAGAAAAAGTGCATATTCCGCCTCAAGTTCCTAAGTGCTTCCTCCAGCAGTGTCAAAAATCTCACGCCGTTTTGCAACGTATTGCACTTTCAGCGATACGGCATATCCCTTCATAACCACTTTATAAGCTTCCCAGATCGTCTGCGCTGACGCTATGGAGCCCAGATTTTCATCTAGAAAATATCCAGTCTGCACACCAAGTTCCTCTCTGATATCTTGGATTTTGAGCAGCCATGGATTAATGACTATGGTCCGACTCTGCTGTCGGTCACCATGTGTAAAGTCTATTCCCACTGGGGAATGATCCGACAGGCCTCAAGGGTATGTCCTAGGCCGCCTGAAGTTACCCACCGAGGCTGCATACGTTAGAAAGTAATCAATCCGGGAGAGACTGCCATGTACACTAGAGAAGTAAGTAAAGTCTATAGGAACGCCTTGCAACTCTCGCCCTACATCTAAAAGACCCAGTGCCGTGGTGAAGTCCGTCATAAGCTCGTTTGGCCTCATACCTTGTCTTTTGGGGTGTCTATCTGTTGAGTCTTTCATTGTCATATTATAATCCCCCCCCCCCCCCTTAGTAAGACCCCTTCTGGAAGATCAGTAAGCACCCGGCCCAGCTCTACTAAGGCCGCCTTACCCAACGCCGGCGGCAAATAGACTGAGACTATATTTAAGGTGCTCCACTCCCACTGAGCCTCAACAACTTCGAATCGCCCAGCAGAATCCGCCCACGTATTAAAAACTATCAAGGGAACATTTCTCTTAACTAGGATACATGTACCCCTGGAGCCAGTAGTGTAATCAGCATGTACAAGGAGCTTATACCACCATCTGTTTTAGGCCTTACTTTTGTTACCAACCAAGTGGGTTTCCTTCAAGAGAACTAGGTTCGGGGATTGTCTTTTTAGGTATTGTTGAACTATTCTTCTCTTTATTTTATCTCCCAGTCCATTAACATTCCAGGTGAGGACAGAGAGCACTTGATCACGGTCAACCACCATCGAATAATGAGATGAACATCGTAGTGCAGATCGGAAACATGGTCAACAGTATCTTGAGCATCCTGCAGAGAACCGGATCAGCACCAGTTAGTCTTATATTTTATGGTTCGTTTCTAAATGACAAACAATACATCTCGTTACATTTACAGTGAAATCTGTCCGACAGATCACTGACAAAGAAGCATTCTCGTTGGTCAATACTGTAGCAACAACAATCCCCCCTTCTCCCCTCCCTATCTCCCTAGCCTCCCCCCCTGCCTGTGGATTTAGCACTACCCACCCCCAAACATGGCAGAGTGCCTCTCACCCCCCGAACATGCTAGAAATGCAGAGGGAACCAAGCCCCCCACCCACGGGCACAGTAAACTTTTATGTATATTCACAGCCGTCATTGCAATATTTAAGATTAAGCAACATCACATCACATCAATATAGTCAACAGATGGTTCACATCATTTACCCCAAGTGGAAAAATAAACAAAGAATATTCTTAGTTCAATGAATCAAAGTCCCTCCCCCTCATAAACCCCCTTCTTGCGTATCTATGCAGTAAGGTCCCACAGTAGAACACAGAATCAAATTAGTCCTGTTCTTCCAGCCTGCTTGACTCCATTGCTACCTCTGTGCCTGCTGCCTCTGATCAAGTGTCTTTTTGCATCCCAGGTCTGTCAGGGCGGTTCCTTCTCCGGTTTCCCACAGTGTTCCAACCCTCCATCCAGTCCCATACTGCCTCCGGCGAGTCGAAAAACTACGATTTGCCATCCGATTCCACTCTCAGCCGCGACGGGAAGAACATCGCATATTTCACCTCTCGGTCCCTCAGTTCCTTTTTAACCACTTGAAAACTCCTCCTCTGCGCCTGGACCTTGGCCATGAAGTCAGGAAAGAACGTCACCTCGTAGTTGTCTATTTTCAGCGGGGGCCCGGATCTCGAGGTTTGCAAAATTGTCTGTCGCGATAGTTGAACACTCTGGCAATCAGCGGCCTCGGGGGGGCCCGCCTGGTTTAGGCCGACCACCTGGCACCCTGTGAGCTCTTTCAATAGAGAAATAACTAGACCGCGTCTTAGACTTCAGATGTTTCGTAATTAATTCCTCTACATACAGGTCCAAGGCTGGTCCTTTCGTCCGTTCTGGAAATCCTAAGATTCGAATGTTGTTGCGGCGAGCCCTCCCTTCATAATCATCCAGTTGTTGCGACATCCTTTCCTGCTTTTTCTGCATCTCCAGCATCTGACTTTGGAGCTCTGAGGTATCCGCCTGCAGGGCTTTAGTCACAATTTTCAACTCCTTCACCTTTTCATCCATTTTCCTGAACTCCGCTACAGTGGAGGTCTCACTGCTTAGAGCAGAGTCCACTGAGGCATGTATTCCACCTATCGCCGCCATAACATGTAGAGTCGGCTTCGGTCCCGGCGCCCGGACCACCTCCGGCCCCTCCTTGTCCCATCTCGGTGAGTCACCCTTTTCACCTCCTTTAGCCCAAGCGAATTTCGCTAGTTGCCTCTGGGTGTTGGCCTTTGATCCCCTGCCTCCTGCTGCCATTTTGTAGAGGCGCTAGAACCTGCACAGCCGGATGTATATAGCAAACCACATTAACTTATACTGCCCGGGTCTACCACCATTCCGTGCGTGATCCAGTCGCCCTTCACTCACTCCTAATGTCCGTAGAGTAATCAGCCCCCTAAAAATCACAGAGCTTGTCGCCGTTGGTCATCCAGCAGGGTTCATGCAATAAACTCAGCAGTCCACAGTCCCTTCAGGAAACACTCTCAGCTAGGCCCGTTTGGAATACTCACCAATTGCCGCTCTCTCCTAGATTCCCTGGAAAGGGCCGGCTGATGACGCAGTACAGCTCCGGGATCTTCCGTTACAGGTCTTACACTGGCCCCCAGCTTGACAATTAGGCTGGTTGTTTGCACCCAGATGCCTCTACTCCACATGTACACAATTGTCCATAGATCTATCCGCTGTTAGAGGTGGGTATCAAGTTTCAAAATTACCTCCAAGGGCCATTTATCAGATTGCATTTATTTCAAGCGTGCTGCTCTCTTGGCTCCACACCTCCATATTCAGGGATTTGAAAACCAGATGGGGCTGCTGCTATCTCTCCCATGTGAGCCATACATCTGCTCCCCGGGGGACACCCCCTCAGTCTCCCAAGCAGTTAGGCCCAAAGCATCTCAATGGGCCTTTCAGCGCAGCCATCACCAGTCCAAGGGGGGGGGGGGGGCTCTGGAGTGCCACCCCTAATCCTCAGCGCAGGTCCTCCTCAGGAGGTGGGGGGGCTAAATGCAGCGCCCCCCTCCCTGCAGCTCACACTTGCCCGGGTGGCAGATCAGACCTTGCCTCGTGCCGTCACGGCCCTCCACCAGGTCTCCCCCAGTGCTCCGTGCAGGCCCAAAAGCCGGGGCCTCGATTTTGGCGGTCCCCGGCGCCGCAGCACAACCAGTGTCGCACTGCGAGGGGCGTCCCAATGCAGCCTCCGCCGGCCCTTCTCCCCCTCACCGGAGTCCGCCGGCGGGCTGCTGCTCTTCAGGGGGCAACTCGGGGGTGAGTCAGGCGCCGCAGTTAAATGTCCCAAGCCGGAGCAGCCATTTGCTTTCTCCGGCGCGCGGGGACCTGGTCTCACCACCGTAAGCCCACTGCTACATTAGGGGCTCCACCAGGACACACGATGCAGAGGGGGAGAGTGGGGGGGGCGGCACCAGGACAAAGTGCCCAGCTCGCCACGCTGCGCACAGTGGTTTTGACAGCTGTGGGGCGGGTAAATCTCCGTGGATGGGCGAGAGCTCTTTCAGGCAGCAGCCATCTCTCTCGGCTGCTAACCACGACCCCCGAAGATCCCAAGTCTTGGTGATGGCCCATTATTCACATGGGGTGAGTTAGGGGAGATATGGGAAGAGGTGATGTAAGTTCAAGTTCAGAAATTTGTATAGCGCACTACTCACCCATAGGGTCTCTAGGCGCTTGTAGGAGGGGGTGCATTATTTATCGAATAGCCAGGTTTTAAGTTCCTTTCTGAAGGAAATGTGGTTCTGTGTGAGGCGGAGGTGAGTGGGGAGAGAGTTCCAGGTCTTGGCTGCCAGGTAGGAGAAGGATCTTCCTCCCATGGTGGATCTGTGGATGCGCGGAACTGCGGCAAGCGCTTGGCTGGAGGATCTTAGTTGGCGGGTGGGTGTGTAGAAGGACAGTCGTGTGTTGAGGCATTCGGGTCCTAGTTTGTAGAGGGCCTTGTGGGCGTGGGTGAGGAGATGGAACGTTACTCTCTTGTTGACGGGAAGCCAGTGGAGGTCTCAGGTGGCCGGTAATGTGAGCTTGGCGAGGGATGTCCAATATGAGTCTGGCCGATGCATTTTGGATGCGTTGGAGTTTTTTCTGTAATTTGGCTGTGGTTCCGGCGTAGAGGGTGTTTCCATAGTCCAGTCGGCTAGTGACCAGTGCGTGGGTGACCGTCTTTCTTGTTTCGGTGGGGATCCAACGGAAGATTTTTTTGAGCATACGGAGTATGTTGAAGCAAGAGGATGAGACGGCGTTAACTTGTCTGGTCATCGAGAGGGAGGAGTCTAGGATGAAGCCCAGGTTGCGTGCGTGGTCTGTGGGTATAGGTGCTGTGCCCAGAGCCGATGGTCACCAAGAGTCGTCCCAGGCAGAGGGAGAAGATCCTAGGATGAGAACTTCCGTTTTGTCTGAGTTAAGTTTTAGGCGGCTGTTTTTCATCCATTCGGCTGCTTCGTTCATGCCTTCATGAAGATTGGTTTTGGCGGTGTTAGGGTCTTTGGTGAGGGAAAGGATCAACTGGGTGTCGTCAGCGTAGGAGATGATGTTGAGGTTGTGTTGTCGCGCGATGGGACTCATGTAAACGTTGAAGAGGGTGGGACTGAGTGAGGATCCTTGTGGGACTCCGCAGATGACTTTGGTGGCCTCTGATTTGAAAGGGGGGAGTCGGACTCTCTGGGTTCTCCCGGCGAGGAACGAGATGATCCAATCCAAGGCTTTTCCTTGTATTCCGACGTTGCTGAGGCGTTGTATGAGGGTGCTATGACAGACTGTGTCGAAGGCGGCAGAGAGGTCGAGTAGGATGAGGGCAGCTGTTTCTCCGTTGTCCAGTAGCATTCGGATGTCATCTGTCGCTGCAATGAGGGCGGTTTCGGTGCTGTGTTTGGCTCGAAAGCCGGACTGTGAGGGGTCGAGGAAGTTGTTGGATTCAAGGAAGGTGGCGAGCTGGCTATTGACGGCTTTCTCAATGACTTTGGCTGGGAAAGGGAGGAGGGAAATGGGGCGGTAGTTCTTAAGTTCAGAGGGGTCAGCTGTGGGCTTCTTCAAGAGGGCAGTGAGTTCGGCGTGTTTCCAGCTTTCTGGGAAGGTAGCGAATTTGAAGGAGTAGTTGATGACATCACGGAGATGGGGTGCGATGATGGAGTCTGCTTTGTTGAAGATGTGGTGGGGACCGGGGTCGGTTGGCGAACCTGAATGGATGGAGTTCATTAGGCGGATGGTGTCTTCAGTGGTGATTGGGTTCCAGGCGTTAAGGTTGTTAGAGAGTGGTTTGGTTTTGGAAGAGGGTGGGATGGGCTGTTCTTTCGAAGTGTTCTTAAAGCTGTTATGTATGTCGCCGATTTTGTTGTAGAAGAAAGAGGATAATGAGTCGCAGAGGTCTTGGGAGGGAGTAATGCCGTTTGAGGCTGCGGTGGGGTTGGTAAATTCTTTGACGATGTTGAATAGTTCCTTGCTGTTATGGGTGTTGTTTAGTCGATCCTTGAATGCTGATTTCTTGGTGGATCGGATCAGTTGGTGGTGTTTGCGGGTGGCTGCCTTGAAGGTGGTCAGGTTGTCAGTGGTTGGGTTTTTTCTCCAGGTTTTTTCGAGAGTACGGCATAGTTTCTTGGAGTTCCTAAGGTCCTCGTTGAACCAGGGGGCCTTTTTGCTACCTTGTTTGATCTGGTGGTTTCTTAGGGGTGCTAATTCGTCAACGCTGTGAGTGATCCATTGTTTGAGTCTGGTGGCAGCTTCGTTTGGGTCTGAGAGGGCTGGAGGGTTTTGGTTGAGCGATGTGATGAGTTGGTCGGTGGTGATTTTGTTCCGGTTTCTTAGAGGAATAGGTTGTGGGGGGTTGTGTGTCGTGGTAGTTTTGTAGCTGAAGTGAACACAGCTGTGGTCCGTCCAATGGAGAGCTGTGGTATGATTGAAGGAGATGTGTTTGCTGGAGGTGAAGATAGGGTCGAGCGTGTGTCCGGCTAAGTGGGTGGGGGTGTCAACAAGTTGTTTGAGTCCGAGATTGGCCAGGTTGTCCAGAAGGGTGGTGGTGTTGCAGTTGTTTTTCTTTTCCAGGTGGAAGTTGAAGTCTCCCAGTAGAATGTAGTTCTCGGAGGGGAGGGCATGTGGGCTGATGAAGTCAGTGATGTCTTCGCAGAATTGTTTACGGGTTCCTGGTGGTCTGTAGATGAGGGTGCCTCTAAGAGTGGTCCTGGGGTCGGTGTGGATCTGGAAGTGGAAGTGGAGGTGTTCGGCGGTTGCAAGGTAGTCGTCGAAGCTGGTCGTGATTCTGATGGTGTTCCTATGAACCATGGCGATGCCGCTTCCTGTTTGGTTGGTACGGTCTTTTCGGATGATCTTGTACGCGTCTGGGATGGCTATGGCGATGTCGGGTGCTGATGATGCGTTCATCCAGGTTTCTGTAAGGAAGGCGATGTCCGGTGATGCAGTGTCGAGTAGGTCCCAGAGTTCTGTGGCGTGTTTGTGGATCGAGCGGGTGTTTAGCAGGTTGCATTTCAGGTGGTTAGAGTCGGAGCTGTGTTTGGAGGTCGTGGATTTGGTGTGGGTCTTGATGCAGGCGAACTTGCAGGAGTGGCAGGCGAAGGGACCGTGGGTACGTCTTGGGGCAGCTTCGTAGCATTGTGGTGTGCGTCCGGGGTTAAGGGCTAAGAGGCTGGCGGCGTCATACGTTATGCGGGAGCAGTGCGGTTTACAGGGGGTCTGGCGCTGGGCGCGGTCCAGGCGCCGACGGGCGTAGACGGGCTTACCTTAGGCGCACCTTCGGCGCGCATGGGGCGCTACCGCTGCGCGTCAACGCTGCACGCAAATGCAACTGTCATATGTGGATAGTGGAAGGGGAGGGGCGAGGGGAGGAGCAGCAGGGAGGCGGGAGGCGGGGTGGAGAGTCGGGGAGGGAAGGCAAGACAACAACAACAATCTGAGCAAAATGGCAGTAAGCCAAAAGCGATCCGGGTTGGGGGCACAGAGTGTGAAGAAACGCGGTAAAAATAAAGACACAATCAGGCACAATGCAGTATCAGGCACAGTACAATTAATGCAGGCAGCACCAATAGAGGAGCGTTGCAGCGCGCTATGGGACACTAGCGCTATGCTAATTAGTTAAAGCGCACGAGGGTGAATTATAAATAAATATATTATGCTTCTTAGTTGCGGTGGTCTACAAGTAACGATACCCGTCTGGCATGTAGTTAGGGAGCAGCGTGAAGAGGAGCGACCGCTTCTGAGAGTTCAGGAAAGGACAAAAGAAATCTTAGATACCAAATTAAAGGAAACCGAATCATGGAAAAACAATTTAAAGGAAATCATTTTTTTAATGAAAATACTAATCAAAAATTAAACTAAACCTTTTCAAGAAAAGATGACTTTAAGGGAAAATCCAAAATTACATTAAAATTGGGTGGCGTTTAGGGGTAATGGGTTTTTGGGTTCAGAAATGGGGGGTGATAAGGGGCGATGAGACATTTTTAAAGGTCAGGGAGATGTGGAGTAGAAGTTTAGAAAGGTTTAAGGGTCCTGGGATGGATGTAGATTAGGGGTGGCAAGGGTATTTTATGGGTCTGGGAAAGTGGAAAATTGGGATGTTGAGGGTTTTTCATGAGACACGGATGGATGGAGTTTAGGGATGGAGAGGGTTTTTAAGGTTCGCTGAAGGACAACGTTTAGTAGTGGCAATGGAGTTTGATTCAGAATGGATAGGTTATGGAGGCATGAGGTTTTGAGGGTTTAGAGGAGGGTGGAGTTTAGGTGTAGAAAGGGTTTTTAGGGTTCAGGGATAGGTGGAGCTGTTGGGTGGTGAAAGGTTTTTAGCTGTTTAGTAAGGGAGGGTTTAAGGGCGAGTTTTTATATTCAGGGGTTTGTATAGAGGTGGTGAATGTTTTTTTTTTTTTTTTTTTTTTTACGGTTCAGTGATGAGTTTAGTGGTAGTGAGGGCTTTTAGGGTTTAGGGATGGGTATAGTTTAGGGGAGGTAAAGGCTTTTCGGGTTTAGTTATGGGGAGGTAAAGGCTTTTAAGGTTTCAGGGATTGGTGGAGTGTAAGGTTGATGAGGCGTTTAGGGGTCAGGGATCAGTGGAGTTTGAGCAGAAAAAGTTTTAGGGTTGGGTGATTTTAGTGGTAGAAAGGGGTTTTAGGGATCAGGGATGTGTAGTTTAGGTGTGGGGAAGGGTTTTTTACGGTTCAGAAATGAATGTAGTTTTGGCATGCTGCGGGATTTTTAACAGTCTGGGATGGATGGGGTTTAGGGAGGAGTGGTCAGCAAATTAAAAGCATCCAAATTGTTGTCAGTGTAAAAGATCTAAATCTGTAATAATGTACCCTGAAGCAAAGCACTGAAATAAATACTTACCACAAAAATGTTGCTGCAAGTAAGACCTGGAGTCATTGCATTTACACCTTAAAAAAATAAGCATGTAAAAGTAAATTTCGGAACAGACGTTCTATGAGTTTGTTTCTATAAAATGTTAAATGCCATTCATACTGCGAATTTCCAATAAACCGACTTAGGTGAAATATTTTCTCAGCAGTGGAATTCCTTGAAATGGTTTTTCTATGAAATCACACACAACCGGAGGGAGGCTCACCTGTTTGTTGGATGGGTACTGCTATGGGGATGGAGGCGGCTGTGAATCTGCATGTGTTTTTCGTCCCACAGAGCTGTAGCAGGTAAGACCTCACCAGAGCACAATTGTGAAAACCCTGAGCGGGTCCTGTTGGTAAGCAACAGAAGTGATATGGTTCACTTGGTCACCAAGAGGCCAGTCTGGCAACCCACTGAGCTGCAAGTCTTCAGAAAACTTCCCTTCGCCCGCAACCCCATCACCCACCCATCTTTTATGCAGGTCTTAAGATCCACAGTGCAAAATAACTACACGCCTCACAAAAAACCCCGCTGTCTCCTAGAACAAAGAAACCAGATGAAGCCGCAAAATGTGCCATTTGAATAAAACCTGTATTTAACGCCATTTTACAGTGACTGCGCTAGTACAAGAGTGAAAGTCTATTTTTTGCATACCTAGAAAATTCAAAACCACAGGTAATCAATGGTATTCTCACTTTTCTGTCCAACTGGGGGCTTTTAAGTGATTACCTCAACTCCTAGTGAATGTTAACTCTGGAAAATTATCCTACACAACTTCAAATCAAATGTATTTATCTTTCACTGTCAGTTTGATTAGACCTCGCCCCGACTCTGGGATAAGAATGTATGTGTCTGCTCCAGTATTGCCTCCGAAGACGGAGTGATTTCAAGCTTTTAGCTTTCGGTTAATATTCAGTTCTTACTAGGTTTTATTGTGACCATTATAGTTTTCTGACCGATCTGCGACTTTTATGTCTGGTGTTTTGATCGTATTTTCTTTTTGTTTGACTTGGCACACTGCCTTGATTTTATTATTTTTTTACTTCTCATTATGCAGGATCGACGAAGAGTACAGTTTGTAAACACACAAAAACAAATTATTTCGTGCATGGAGGAACTGGATCTTTCCTCTGACGCTAGATCTGATCTTCAAGTGTTATGGGAGGAGGAGGCATCCTTTTGCCTTTCTACAGAGAACATGCATTCCCTTCAGATGCTTTTGCAACAGGTATGCTCTTCGGACGTGTTATCGATGACGCATCTTGCTGTTTATTGGTGTCTGTGTAGGTTTTTAGTCTCCTATTTTTTTCTTCTTTTTTTAGTTGGAGGAGCAAAGATCCCAGAATGAAGCTGTCTGTACGGTACTGCGCTCTAGGGTCACAGATCTCTGGAATAAGCTGCGGGTCCCTAGTGAAGAACGTGAAACTTTTTCTGTGAACATGTCTGGGCCGAGCGGGAAAACCGGCCAAGCAGTTAAGAAATCTATTTTCCTAGTCAAAGCAATCTGTCTTTCTTCAAATAAATTTGATTTCTTGTGAGCTTGTGAATTGCAAGGAATATACGCTGGACATTTCCCCACGCCTAGTGCTTCTTTTCCTGTGTGCTATGTATTGATCCAAAATTGTTGCAGAGGTACAGTGACTTATCTACATTGGAAACTAATGTAAATCTTGAGTTTCTGGGATTCCAGTTTATTTGTTCTTGCAGAACTTTTAAGATCAAGTTGCATGTAGCATTTTAGTGGTAGTACTACTGGCAGTTACCTGGGTGGCAGCTTCCCTCTGGTGCTTCTTGTGTTCCCTTGTATTTATTTCAATAAACCCTTTCTATTCTCCCAACCGCCAGCTCCGCTATGCTGACCTGCCCACCATCCCACGCATCCCCCGAACGACCACAGGCGGCAGATCATTCTCCCACCTCACTGCCAAGACATGGACACCCTCCCCATCCATCTGCGACAGACCCAGGATCGGCTGACCTTCAGGAGACTACTCAAGACCTGGCTGTTGAAGTAGCAGCACCCCCCCCCCCCACCTCCTCCCCTGCCCCCCTTGGCTCCTTGAGACCCTCACGGGTGAAGAGTGCACTCTTCAAATGTTTGATTTCCCATCCAGCCTGGTGTTTTCTTGCACCTCGTTACATTGTTGAGGAGGTGCAAGATAACAAACCCGGCTTGATTGGAGGCAATCAATACTGATCCATACGCACTGCCCTAAAATGAACCATCCTACAACAGTGCGCAGTATTCGTACAGAGGGAGGATGCACCTTCAACAATTCCTTCCAACCCGCGAAAAGCCTATATAATAAGGAAGGGTTTCCTGGATGGTCATTTTCTAACTTCTTCGCTTTGGGGCTTATAACCAGTTTTGAACGTTCAGTGAATTTCTGCTTCTGGGCATCTGTTTTGAAGGATTTCTTCCTCCCTTAAGATTTTATTTTCCTGACCTTGAAAGGGTGTGGTCAGTCTCTTGGAAACGTCCGGTGCCTGGCCACATTGATAGACCTGTTCTTTTCTTATTCATACTGTGATGGAGGGAGCAGTCTAGATTATGGAAACCGATGTTAGCATCTGAAGTCCAGGCACAAGAAAATCGGAGGCGACCGCTAATAAAGGTAAAATGATGTGGGGTTGCACCTGCTTGTTGGGAGGTAGCACGCTCGCTAACACACAGACCCATGCACTGAACTGGCTGCTGAAACCTGAGCAGAACACGATAGAGAAAAAGTTTATTGTCCTACCTCCAAATACCAGGATACCTACTCACAGGTTGGTAATTAGTGTGTCCGTATGGGCTAGCAGTAAGAGTACCTTAGAATGTAAGTGTAGGAAGCTGGCTCTGTATGTACTATACCACAGTTAGGCATAGTGTGCACAGAGTGCAGTGGATCCCCAGAGGTATAGCAGAGGCTAAAGTAAATAGTACCTTACACTTTTTTTTTTGGTAGTGTGGTTAAGCAGTTAGGCTTATCACAGGGTGGTATTAAGCATTTGTTGTACACACTCTGTTAAGAAATGATGTCGCACACTCCGATTGAATCCAGTCCAATTGTTTGTATAAAAAAGTTTTGACTTTGTTATTTTTATTACTAGACCAAGATTTACTTTCAACATAATACTTTTCAAAATAAGATATGTACTGGTTTTGTAGAAGCGTACAAGTTACTTTGCAGTAGAGAATGTGTTTTAAACTCTTTAGAATACTTGTAATTATTTCAGATTACTTTCTAGCTACTTTTCAGTTACTTTTCTAACTTAGTCTAAAACAAATAACAGTTTAGGCACTGCAGTACATCAGTAAGCAGGACAACTCGTTTGTACACCTCAGCATGTAACCCATGGAGAAAACGAAGTTATCAATTGCAGGTAAGTAGAACTACTTTTGGTGTGGTGGTTTTGGGGGTAGAACCAAGGTTCAATTCTGCACTCCAGGTGCACCACCAGTAGCACTAGGGCGGCTAGGTGCGGAGTGCAGGGATGCAAAGGCTAGTCAATGGCAACTAGGGACACATTGGTTGGAGGCTGCTTATGGGAAGGCAAAGCGGCCTTCAAGGGCCATCTTCAGGACTTAAGATAAGTACAAATGGAAGTCCAAGCCAGCACAAAAATCACACCATCAGCTGCACAGGGGCGGTCAGGTGCAGGGCGCTCACAGTCGGGCGTCCAATGTTACCCTATGGATATAGTCTGTTCAGTTTCAGGCTGTAGGCTGACCTGGCGGTCTCTTCGTGGGAACCAACAGCCAGGGGAGGACTTTGAGATGCAAGGCGCTTTGGGACACCATTGGTTCTGGTCACCAGGGCGCAGGGCCGGAGGATGCTGGGGTGTCTTTGGTCATCTGGTTTCTCATTACCGGGAAGGTTGTGGTCTACGGGGTCCTCGTTGAAGAGGCTGCTGTCATTGTCACGAAGGCTGGTAGATGTCACCACTTGTTGGATTCGGGCTCAAGACCGCTTCGGAACCTCTTCTGGACCGGTGGGCCTCCTGGACTTGGGCTGTAGGAGTCTGGTGAAGAGGTAGGTCTGGAAGGTGAGTATTCGTGGTTCCACAGGGTCTTAGAGTTCTTTTTGTAGACAGAGATGCGGTCTTTGGGAGTCTTGAGTCGTTCTAAGCTGATCAGTCCTCCTAGGGTTTTTGGAGGTCGCTGGTCTTCAGGCTGCAAGTCTTTGTGCTGCAGGGATTTTCTATAAATGCAGGTGGGCCGATAGCAATGGGTCCAAAGTAGTGGTTGCAGAGGCTAAAGTAGATAATACCTTAACTTTCTTGCCTAAGTTTGTACAACAAATGCTTCACAATACCCTCTGATAAGCTTGACGGATGAACCACAGTACTACAAAAGAGTAAGGTATTATCTACTTTAGCCTCTGCTATCCCTTTGGGGATCCACTGGACTCTGCGCACTCTAATCCTTACTTATTTTGGTAAAATATATACAGAGCCACCTTCCTAAAGTAAGTATCTCTTCCACATAATAGAGTTGTGAAGAATGTGGCGAGGGAGGAGACCAATGAAAACCTAAAGCATTAACTAGCATTGGTAAAGCCAGTAAATCTGACATAACAAACTACTAGGATGTTTCGCACATTCATCAACCTATGCATTTAGTCCATTATCTATGTTCTGTCCGCCAACCTTTCACTTGTGCATCATTTTAACAGCCATCTATTCATTCATGCATTAATTCACTAACGCACCCATTTACAATATCATACAAGTCAACGTAGCAATCGATGTAGATGCATTTTCAGTTATAAGGCAGACCTATTGGTTATTGCTGGTTTTAGAGGGAAGCAAGTGATCTGTGTAATGGCTTTTTAAAGGTGAGTGCTGCTGCTAGTGAGACCATTTTTTATTCTGGAGTCCTGCTTGTAGAGTGAGGCTAAGTATGAAAGGGTTGTAGGAATGCTCCCGATAGTTTGGCTGCCACTCTCTGTCAGAGTGCGTCAAGTAGTCTGAGGGCTGAGAGTGCTGTCGGTATTTTAGGTGTTTTGTGCTTCTATGATAAGGGCTTCAACAGTTCCCTTTGTGTTTTCGTACACACCATTGCTGAAGACTTGGAGTGCTAAATTAACAAGCATTGGCAAAACCAATAGGTCTCTGCAATGGGAGAGCTATTGGCGTTGTGGATGTCTTTTAGGCATGTTGTAGAACAATGAATCTGCTAATCCTAGTGTGACTCCGATACAATGGAAACCTGAAAAACTAGAAGCCCCGTACTTAAGTTAATGTTGTGAGGGTTCACAAAATTCATGCAGTTGGCCTCCTCTGTGCCATATGACAGATCTTGTTGATAAAAAGTGATTGATATTGGTAGATTTGTCAGTGGAGCAAGGGATGGCAAGTTGTAAGAATGTATGCAGTCTATGACTACATTAAACAAAACCTTCATTTAATTATCAGCATAGCATATGGTCTTGTAACATGACCTTACTTTGTGAATGGCGATTTTGAGGGAGCAGCAAGCTGTCTGTAGAGCCAAGAGGCCATTAAATGTCTAAGGTTTATGTCCATTGTTATTAGACAGTGCGTATTTACATTTTCCTGGTGGTGGTGGTTGCTGGGTGGGAGTCAATGAGAACCAGTAATGTGGTAGTCCAGTAATTTAGGTGTATGACAGTGTAGTGTTTATTTATTTTTGGGCTAGATCCGCCAGGCTTTGTTTAAAAGTGGGTGTTGCAATATTTCCCATAATCATCAATTTGGGCTATCTATTGTACACGGAGTTAATAAGGGGGGATGGGAAATAAGCAGTAAGGCAAGTTGTTCATCCAGTCTGGAGGAAGATTATGATTTGGAGGCGGGAGCCCTTTGATTTTGCGAATCACAGGCTATATGACTGCAAACTAACAGCCTGATTCATGTACATGCCGTTTTGCGTGTCCCTAATAGCGAATCATAGCGATTCGCTATTGAGGACACGCAAAACGGCATTCATGTAGGAATTGCTACTTAAATAGCGATTCCTACATGTTCTTTATTTGCGAGTAGCAATTTGCTACTCGCAAATACTCCCCATTCATTCCTATGGGCCAAGAGGCCCATAGGAATGAATGGGGATTTGCGAGTAGCAATTTGCTACTCGCAACTAAGATAGCGATTTTAAGGGTGCCAGGGGTGTCCAAAGGACGCCCTGTAGCACCCCTAAAATGCACTTTTGGACAGGTGTTGCGCACACACATGTCCAAAGGACATGTGTGTGTGCTACATGCAACTTTGAAAAATGCTTTTAAAAGCATTTTTCTGAGTTTTTGCTATTTACCGACAGGTCTGACCTGTCGGTAAATAGCGGCCCCAAAAGTCCAAAATCGCTATTTTGTTTTGTGTCATGAATAGCATTTGAGGAATCTCTATTAGAGATTCCTTAAATGCCATTCCACGCAAATATGCGAATTCTTACATAGCGATTTTTGCATTTGGTATCATGAATACCAAATGCAAAAATCGCACTCGCAAAGGGCCAGATTCTCAGAATCTGGCCCTTTGCGAGTGCAATTTACCTACATGAATCAGGCTGTATATCTATTCATTAGACTCGAAATCGCATAGTTTGTTGGTGGCTTTGGTAATACTTAGGAGCAACTCCTTGAAAATGTTCCTTTTATATTGTTTCTTCACGCAATGCAATACACGATAAGCCACTACAAATTAGTTGCAGGAAATTGAGCATTGTATTTTATTTTTAGGAATGGAATTTCACTATCCTGTTAGATGCATGCTGGTGGCATAATAAACCAGTCTGGTTGAATTCGCGAAGAAAACTGACACCACCTTGAAAAATACCTTGATAAATTACGTACGCTGGTTTCCACCTCAATCGGAATCTGCTCTTGCCTATTAATGCAGTAAACCTATCACGGAGGCATAATTGGAAAACATGGCATAGTGCTAAGCCTGCATCCCTGAGTAACACCGTTGTTTGACCACTGAGAGACTACAACTTTCATCTCCATGCCATGCGAAATGTAAACTTCAAAGGAAACGGTCTATCTCTCAATTCCAGCTTGTGCATGCTCTGGAAGTGTAATGTAGAAAGGCAGGCCTAGCGATCCCTGGTGAGCAAAGGGTGACACAACATTGAAACACACTGTAAACTATCACCGCAGTGCACGTTTGTAAAGAACTGTTGCACACCAGAAAACACAAGTGGCTGCTTTTTCGCATTCAGCAGTGAAAATGTATGTAACCTTACCTTTTAGAAATGGGAGTTGGATGTATAACTTGATCACGCTTAGCTCCAGTCCGGTAGTTCTAATGCAAGCATACATTTTGCCCCTTATTCAGTGGCTTGGCATAAAAACAACTTTAATATGTGTAGTGGTCACCCGCCCCAATGTGCCAATGCCATTATACTTGCTGCACTACTGATCGTTACGCCCCTAAAACTGGGGAAAAAAAGCAATGTCTGCTTTGTACTTTCTCTTTTCATGACCGGGCAGTGCAAAGTCAGAGGTGGCGAAAGAAAGGCATGAACGTGGGGCTCAGATGCAAGGAGACTGAAAGAGGTGTCGACCACAATAACAAGCAATGATGGATGGAGGGAGACTAGCATCAATGGGGGGGGGGGGGACAGGTAGGCAGCTATGTGGGAGGGAGTTGGGACACTGCAGAGGCGCCCTCAGAAAACAGTGTCTGACATTTGATCTCGTTCTTTGAAAGCATAGGAAATGTGACAAGATGAGATTTACAGGCCCATTTACAGAAATGGTGCTCAGAGCTAGTAAACACAAGAGCTTGTGTGAAGTGTCCAAAAATCAAATAAAGTAGTTCCTAAAATGGGAGCAGGGGATGGATAGTAGTAATTGGACCATGCTCTTGGAGGGCTAAATACAGGAATAGGCATGATCGATGCATACCATGGGCAAATGGGGAGAAAGAATAGGAGATCTACGATGGATCACTAAGCTGAGACCTAAAAATGGATAAACAATCTTTCTGAAACTCAGTCCTCTTATGCATATGCCATTTTTTTTTTGTTTATTTGCATTTCGTGGAAAGTTACAAATGATAACTAAAACAGCAGTACATTGCTTGCAGACTGTCTGGCCAGCTATGAAAGAAAGGCCATCCTATATAACAGATCATTATTATCCCTCCATGTTAGAAATGGTGTTTCTGATTGACTAAGGCTTGTGCCAAAGCCAGGCAGAAACCACCACTCTATCCAGGGCAAGGGAGTTACACGGCAAAGATAACCTCTGCTCACCCCTTTGGTAGCTTGGCGCGAGCAGTCAGGCTTATCCCGGAGGCCATGTGTAAAGCGTTTGTGCATCACGCACACAGCAACAACATACGAGGCACAACATGCCAAACGTTGCAGTTGCTCGCTATGGCGGTGCAACTGAGGAAAGTGTCACCTGGTTCCCGGCACAACTATGCAAAACGTTGCAGTCGCCCACTGTCAAGCGGGGCAACGGTGGCAGGCGCACGAGCACCGACAATGTGCTCCGACCAAGAGCCCCCACAGAACTGTGGCCTAAACTTTGCAGCTGGCACGAACTTCTGCGCAGCTGGGAATTAAAGATGGGCCTGGGTACTCAATGTGCCCTCGGATCAAATATGCCCATCTTGCAGTAGCTGCTGGTGCGGCGCAGCTGGGACTGATGAAAAGGGTATTTACAACAAGGGGTGGTGAGGGACAGAGTACAAAAGCCAATTCTTACACTGCCAGAAACCGGTCCCCGGAAGCTTGTTTCCTTCCCAGTGTAAGAATTGGCTTTTGTAGTCTGGTCTGCCCTGTTCCCATGATGCACTGGGCCAGGGACAGACTAATTTGCATACAGCCAGGTTCTGAAACTGGGATGGTGCAATGAGCTAAAAAACGGTGTTGGATCTAGCCCTGATCTCTTGACTGGGTGAGAGTATTCTGCTTAATTCAGAGACTCTGTCCATCACCACCCCTTGTTGTAAATAACTGATGAAAAGGGGCCCTGGCACATCTGTGCTCTAGGAGCCCCACTGGAGTGCGTTTAATAATTGTTCCCCAAAGTTGGAGCGGCCTGCAACGGTGGGTCTGCTCATGGCAAATAGGCACGGGACCTTCACTGTCTCCAACAACCTGTGCCCAGAAATGCCACCAAGCCCCCCTCCGGGACCCTGCAAAGGGAATGGCCCCCACTTGTAGGAGCGGCCCGCTTCCTGGCGGGACCGCTCAGGGACCGAGAACTCGCCCTGTGCCCTCCTTGGTACCGGATTGAAGAACCAGAAAGTTCAGTACTTTATTAACTTTATGCTTTCCCAGGGACCCAAATAAGGTCAGAGAATTTGTTTGGCTCCCTCCATCACCTACATGCTCGCTCTTGAGAGACTTGTGAGGTCGTGTTTAAAATAGCACTTTATCAAACCGCCTTATGCATTGTAGGGACCCAGCAATGTTTTTAACAAGGCGGATGTTAGGACATGTATGTCTGAACCGTAGGTCCCGACATTAACATTTTAATTATGTATGTTTTAACATGTATGAATACTTTTTAAATGCTCACCTGCTTACAATGACTTTTTATAGACAATTTTGTAATGGTTAAGCATACAAATAAAGATATACTTCACTCGAACTGACTGAGTTAGAAGTAATCGCCAAGATTCAAATTAATCACCCCCCGTCTTCCCGCCTTGCAAAAAAGCTTTAACATAAGGTTTGAGTTTTAGTTCCCTTAGTAGTGAAAAGCACCTCACAGTAACGTCCTGCCGTGGGTTTGGTATGCCAGAGCTCTCATGTTTCCTAAACCCATACACGAGCAGCTCATCAAGTCCGTGTTTTTGCTTTTCATTTTGAAACTTTTTGTTCTTTTCATTGCATTGTAAGATCAGGAGGACTCAAAAATTCAAACCAACAGACTGCATCAGCATGTCGGTGCATGAAACTCGAGAGACCTGGTATTAAGAGATACCTGTGAAAAGGCAGGATGACACAAAGCATTAAACGAGTGTGCACCCATCGGACTACCTAACTTTGAATTATCAGTTACGGTTCTTTTAATCTCTCCTACCGTCTCCACTAGCCTCTTATGGGATGCGGTAATATTATTCAATATATGAAATTAAATCACTTCTATTTAGATAGACACGGCAAGATGTCCGCTAATGACTAATCGCTTTACCGAAGGGCCTCCTCACAAGTTGTCCCAGAGCAGTCATTAATCTAATTACGAGCCCCCTGAATGACATTTTAATGTCCTCAAGTTACCACATGCACCCTCCATGTTTCGTCGCCGATGTGTTTGTTTCAACCTGTGTTGATAGCAGAAGCAAGTTATAGAGCACGAGCAAATACAGGAAGACACCCCGCCCTCGAGAGCCAGTGAAGCCAAACAAATCCTCAATCGAGGATTCATTTCCCCAGTTTTCACAGAGAAAAGCAGATTAGGAAACCAATCCATGTGGTTTCAGAAGTTCTTCATCGGAAGCTCTTGTAGAAAATCCCACAGTTTTAGAATGCCTCCACAATTACCTCACCCGACACCCAGGCGGAGCCCCGCCTGCCACATTCCTCTGCCACATCCCTGGCCTGGGGCACACTGGCTTGAAGCAACAATTCACCTCATTCTTCCTATATTCCCTCCACAATGCAGGCAAGGGGGACCTTCTGATCGCGAAACTCCACATGCCGGACCACTTTCCACCACCACTTTTAATCCCTTTGTGCGGATATCACATTTGTGAAGCCCTCCAAGCAGCTTTTTGGATTTGGGTGCGCTACATGACCACACAGACTGCACCGCCTCATGCAACCAGGCGCCATTGTCGCCGGGGACAAGAGATATGCACACGTACGGAGTGTCCTAACGCCGTGTGCGTGTACATCGCCTGTCCAGGCGCACACATAGTTTGTCTCCCTTCGTAAACCAAAGCGACGGCAATAGTCCAGCCAAGGTGAATCCGCGCATGTGCTGCGTTTGCTAGGCGAGACCTAAGAAGGTGAAGCAGCGCTTGTGCTGCGTTCGCTAGGCGAGACCTAAAAAAAAAACATCTGGGCCTAAATCCATCTTTTTTTGCTCACCAAGCCATTCCAGTTTGGACTCACCCATACATGAAGACTGATTTGCATATGGCTGGGTCCAAACTGGAATTGCATGGTGAGCAAAAAAAGATGGATTTAGGCCCAGATGTCTCTACTGTGGTGACTGTATGACATTGTTCTGCTTTCTGTTCATCAATTGTTCTTTTTTGCATTTGGTTCTGTATGAGGCCTCCGCACTCCAGTTGCTCCTGCGTGTGCGCAATTGTGCAGCTAAAGTGTCCCAGAAGTTTGCGGAGTACAAGCGATTGATCGGGTTCGCCCACAGTTGCAAATTTCAATACACGCCACAGGGCCTAGCAGTGTCTCTTGGCCAGCACATATATGTGCAACTGTAGGCCCCGACTCCCACTAGTAGGGGCCCCCACGCATCAACGGACTCAGTGGAGCTGCTGTCAGTTCGTGCTGCTGTTCCCTGTAATTAGCAAAACACACAAGATGATGGACGGAATGTTGCACATTGGCAAAACATTCACCCCCAGGCACAGATCTGGGTTTAATCCATCGTTATTTTGCTCACCAAGCCACCCCAGTTCAGACATGGCCATATGCAAATCAGTCTTGACCCTGTGCCTCATGGGAACAGTCCAGCCCGAACTGCCAAGCCATGTTTTCCCTGGACCGGAATCAAGCATCCTAGGACCGGTTTCTGTAATGAGCCCCCCCCCCCAAGGACACGTAGTTGACTATTAGCCGCCTCAGCTGATCTCGATGTGCGCTTCAGGCCCGACGCTCTCCGTGCATCCGAGCCGCTTAGGCAATTGCTGCTCTCGACGCTGGGTGGGAACTCCGTCGGGGCATCCCCAACGACGTGTCTGCTGCAGCTGCCCTCGTTGATTCTGATGAGCGGGCCCACTGCAGCCGTAGGTCCGGCACTCACCCTTCCACCCTTGTCTCATCGGGCCTCCCAGGCAGGTCCGGCTTCCAGCTCGATCCACTCTGCAGCACAAGTCCCCTGTACTGGTGTCCACTGCCGCTCCGTCATACCCTCGCAACCTAGGCAGGCAATTAGCCAGCGCCGGAGACGGGCAAACTCACTCCCGGTACGTCCTTGTGGTGATCGCTCCTCTGGTGTGGTTCCGCGATGTGATCCTGGCCAGGACCAGGCCGCCAAGTTGCGATGGTTTTTGTGCACTATTTGGCAGCGTACCTCGGTACAGAACGCATCAGTGTGCACCCCTTTGCCGTCTGCTTTCAATTCTCGTAATCAAAAGCCAGGATTGACAGTCTGGTGCTGGATAATGGACTGATAATGTGCTCGGGCAGCAGAGCCACTTTACCAAGCGGCCATCTTGCTGCTCTGCTCGGCCACACCCCATGCATGTGAATCTTGATGGTCTGTCTTCACTATTTATGTTGCCTACGATCAGAGAGGTTTTTATAACCCAAATAGTTAATTTATTTTCTTTTGAGAGACTTTGTCTAATGACTGCTAGCAGACTGCCCAACCTTCCAACTCGTACATGGATCACTGAATGCTGCATCTATTTTAGGAATGGGGAATCCACAGCGCCTCCTGTTTCGAACTGTCCATGCTGCTGTTGACACACATGACATGATATGCTATTGCAGTTATTCTCACCGTGATTGTCACTGTATCTGGTAGCTATTGTGCTGCCACAGCAGAAGGTGGTTGTGAAGGAAAGCAGCAGGGATTTTTGTTTGTCATAAACTGGCATTTAGTAGTTTATTTTAGCGAGAAATGCATCCTTGCATCCATTTTAAGTGCCAGGTTACATTTTATGCACAAAAAGTACCCAAAAAGGAATGACACAGCCACTTGCATTGTTCCCACATGGCTTAATGGTGTAATTTGGGGGATTTCGTCTCAACAAGCTTCACATGAAATTACTCAAGACTATGCTAGTTTAATAGATCTCATCCAGGCTCACAGTTAAACTGATAATTGTAATTTTTCAGTCACAAGGTCTTTAAAGAGATCGATAATTTATAAGGAATTCATAAAGAAATGTATAAAGTACATATAACACGTCACATCTAAAAATCAAAGCTTTATTGCTTGTTTTGGCAGCCTTTATACAGAGAAGTTCACAAACTCAAAGTGGGAAATCCCGTACTGTTTTTTGTTCTCAATACACATAGAACTGCTTGTGGTGAATACTGGATGTATTGCACAGCAAAAGTAATACTTTGATGGAAACGTGAGGAATAGTTTTGATAACGTACTTGGAGTATGTAATGTGAACGTAATCAATTTAAAGAGAATTCTATTGAAATGCCCTAAATTCAAGCAGGGCTACTCACCTGTGAGGGTCTCCAGGCGCTTGGGGGAGGGGGCGGGAGCAGATTCGGATCAGTTCGAGAGCCAGGTCTTGAGGTCCTTCCTGAACATGTGCAGGATCGGGGAGCGTCTGATAACAGGGAGCTCGTTCCAGGTCTTGGCCACGATGGAGTAGGCTCTCCTGCCGGTTCTGTTTCTGCGGATGCGGGGGACCTCTGCCAGGGCGAGGCTGGTGAAGCAGAGGTTCCTCTTTGGTACATGGAAGTTGTTGAGGTATTTGGGACCAATGTGGAGGGATTTGTAGACGTGGCTGAGGTGTTTGAAGATGACCCTCTTCTCGACGGGGAGCCATTGGAGGCCTCGGAGGTGTTGAGTCAAGTGCTCATATTGTGGCATCCCTAGGACGAGTCTGGCTGCGGCGTTCTGGATGGTTTGGAGTCTGTGTAGAAGAGTTTTGTTGATTCTGGCCTAGAGGGTGTTACCGTTGTCCAGGCTGCTGGGCATGAGTGCGTGGGTGACGGTCTTTCTTCAGTCGGGCGGGGGGGGCGGGATCCATTTGAAAGTCTTACAGAGAACACAGAGGCAGTTGAAACTGGTGGACGCGTCTGCGTTGAACTGGCGGTTCATGGGGAGGGAGGAGTCCAGGATGATGCTGAGGTTCAGGGCGTGGTCTGTCAGGGTGAGTGGCCTCCCGAGGGCAGAGGGCCACCAGGTGTTGTCCCAGGCGGAGGTGCAGTGTCGGAGGACGAAAACCTTGGTGTTCTCGGAGTTTATCTTCAGGCAGCGGTCTTCCTTCCAGGCTGCCACGTTCCTTATTCCTTCCTGGAAACAGAGTCTGGTGTCTTCGGGGTACGTTGTAAGGGAGATAATGAGCTAGTTGTCCTCTGTGTAGGATATGATGCTGAGCCCGTGCCGTCTGATGTATGGGGCCATGTAGATGTTGAAGAGCGTCTGGTTGAGTGATGATTGTTGGGGTACTCTGCAGTTGTCAGTGGGTTCAGAGAGGAAGGGGTGGGGGGAGTCTGCTCCTCTGGGTGCTTCTGGAGAGGAAGGATTGGATCCAGTTGAGGGCGGCTCCTTGTATCCCTGCGTTGTGTAGTCTGGTGGCTGGCGTGTGATGTGAGACTTGTGTCGAAGGCTGCGGAGAGGTCTAGAAGGATGAGGGCTGCGGTGTGGCCCTGGTCTAGTAACATGTGGATGTCATTGGTGGCGGCAATGAGAGCGGTCTCAGTGCTGTTGCTGCGGCAGCTGGACTGGGAGGCATCTAGGATGGAGTTCTCTTCGATGAAGGCGGTCAGCTGGGTGTTCACCATTCTCTTGGTGACTTTAGCTGCGGAGGGGAGAGATGGGCCAGTAGTTTTTCAGGTCTGCTGGGTCAGCCGTTGGTTTCTTGAGGAGGGGTCTCACTTCCGCGCGTTTCCAGTTGTCTGGGCAGATTAAATTCTGGATCTGAGGGAGGTGTTGATCGTCTGTCCTCGTTCGGGTGTGGTGGCAGCGGTGGAAAATGTGATGAGGGCAGGGGTCTGTTGGGGCTTCTGAGAGTTTTCTTCATGGTTGGGGTGATGTGCTCGATGGACTCGGGGGCCCAGAATGTGATGGTCGGCTTCTTGGCCAGGGTGGGTAGTTGGCTGTTGTCTGGTGCTGGTTCGCTGAAGTTGTTGTAGAGGGCCTTGATCTTCAAGTGGAAGTAGGAGCTGAGTTTGTTCCTGGGAGGGCGTGATGTCTGTGGTTTCGCAGGAGGGTTTTTGCTAACTGCTGAATGACGTTGAACAGTTTTTTGATGTTGGTTGCGTTGGTCCTGACTTAGTATCTTATGAAGGTCTGTTTGGTGTCTCTTATACGCTGGTGGTATTCCTTGAGAGCGCTCTTGTTGGGATGTGACAAACTAGAATGGGTAAAATGACTATTTAAGGGGTGCAGTAATGTTGTATGAAATAGGCCATAGTAAGTATCTGTTGATTAAACATAGTTGGAATATGCCCATTGTAAGACTTGAACAATTACAAAAGGCTATGTGCAACCTCTTTTTGAGAAATCAGATCTGGGTAGGGTGCAGAGTGAATCTTGGGTTACCGTTTTTGCAATAGTTAAAGTAAATATGGGAGAAGTGCATCTTCTGAATGAAAAGTAATTCTTTTTTAAGTTCAGCTTGATGGCACAGCTGTCATATACCTTATGTGATCAACAAACAAGAGCTTTCAAAGTACTCCTGAGAGAGGGGCTTGGTCTCCACCCGCATGTTAGTTTCCTTGAGTTCAGGATTTGATTGGGCCATAGTTGATTATGGTGGCAAGCCACTTTTTTTTTGTAAACACATTTTTATTGGATTTGACAGTCAGCAGCATTGAAGGTTATGCACATTGACCTGTATTCTGCAATGGACTACGGATGTGTGATATCTTGAGTCCTTTTTCAGTAGTCCAGCACTTTTATTCCCCTTATCCCCCTAGGAAGATGACACTTATGGACTTTAAATCAGTGCAACAAATCACTCCTTTTCAACCGTGTATTCACTGCTCATTATTATAACCTATACCCCCCCCCCCCCCCTCCCAGGCGTGTCACATACATCCACTCCCCAACAGATCTGGGGATGCCCTACTCTTGGTTCTGTTAGCTACTGATATGGATCCCTACTGATATCTTGGTAATTGAAGGGGATAGAACTGATGCCGGCCATCCTTTTATTGGAGTTTAGTGTGCTGGGTTCAGCAGTCATCAGGAGCCTCCCCTGATTGGTCCTCATCTCCCACGTTCTCCAGGTTCTTGAACAAGTCCATGCCCTAGCTGTCTTCAGTGCCTTTTCACTTCGCATCGTTGTAGCTATTTGCAATCGGACTGTTCCTTCACACACTGCCCATTTTATAAATTATTTTTCTACCTCTTAATTTCCAATGGTTGGTAATATCCCTTCTGATGGATAAGTCTGCCAGTGGATTCCTCACCTTGTGAATATCCCCCTGCGTCAGCAACATTCAAAAATTCTTTTTTTAGCTTCGTGCCGACGTGGACGACGTCACAAGTGCGGCATCGCGCGCGGCTCCGCTGACGTCACTGACTCCATAATAGGCCCACGTCGGCGTGATTACATCAGTTCCCTTATTTGCGCGTCGTCAACGCTAACTGTTTTCGAGGGATCCTCTGTAGCTTTTACAGTAACTTTGTTACTGTTTGTAAATTTTCGTGTTTCTTGTATCGCTTTCTCCTGCGAGATGTCGTCGAAGACCGGAATTAAGCCGTGTGGTGAATGTGGGAAGATGTCGATCACGGACCTGCATGAAGATTGCGTTTGGTGCATAAGCTCAGACCATGATGTCCGAGGGGGTCTGTCCTCTAAGATGAACCCTAAGGCTTTTTGTGAGAGGCGAAGCTCCTGGTTGCCAAGATGAAGGGAAAGGACAGGAAGAGCTCGAGGTCGCAATCGAGGCGGTCAAAGTCGAGGTCTCGTTCGAAGTCACCCTCTAGGTAGTCATCGGGGCATGCGTCCAGGTCGACTAAGAAGCACAAGAAGAGGAAGCATGGGTCTCCACATCATTCGGAGAAGGATTTGGATTTGAGACTGAAGTCACCAAGCAGGAAGCATTGGAAGGATGTTATGTCTTCTTCTCCTAAGGCTCTGGATCCGGAGGGTGAGGCCTCGCCCATGGAGATGCCGGAGCATTCACAGGCTCAGGTGTCGAATGCCTCTCCGGCGCCTTCTTGATCTCCTCCTCAAGAGGAGGAAGAGGCTCCCTTGCCTGAGGGTTTGAAGACTCCGGCTCACCAGCCTGAACATGTGACGAACCCGGTGCCTCCTCGAACATCCTGTGGGTTCATACCCTCCTTTTCCGGGCCCAAGTCAAGACCCTACACATTTTTTAAACGATATGTATGGTGTCTATACAAGAGCCTTGTACCCCTCTGGAGCACCGGCTGGCCCATGGGTCCAATGGCATTAAACCTGGGACTTCCCCAGACTTATGCTCCGGCGCCGTTCATGCCATTTATGCCGGCTCTAACACCGCCTTGGCATTTCTCTGTGCCGCCAAAGCCTTCGACGCCGATGCCTTCGGTGCCGGTCCGACCTCGAGAACAGCAGCCTGGTCCTCTGGCTTCGAGCTAGACGCCGGCTTTGGAGTTGATTCCGGATCTGCCGACGCCGTTCCCGAAGGAGAGGTCGAGACGTGAGGCGCAACGACTGCTTGAGAAACAAAGATACAGAGAAGTCGAGATGGAAGAGGGAGAGCTTCAGGATACTGAGGATTTCTTTGACTTATAGGAGACTAGTGGATTGGAACTATCTCCTGATTGGGATGCCCCTTCTACAGATGTGGCTCCATACCATGTAGTCATCAAGAAGGCAGCGGATCTATTGAATTTAGCTCTACCCACTGCAGAGTTAAAGTCGAACATTTTGACAGAAGTCCTCCAGTTTCCATCTTCTGTTGTTGACCCCATGCTTCCTTTCAATGATGCTTTGACGGAGCTAATCTTAGAGGTGTGGAATAGACCTCTTACGGCTCCTGCTGTCTCTAAAGCTGTTGCAAGAAGATACAGGCTTGCTCCTGGAGACCCAGACTTTTTATCTTCGCATCCTTTGCCAGAGAGCTTGGTGGTACAGGCAGCCTGTTCCCAAAAATCTGCGGGTGTTTTTCCTCAGGTGCCAGGGGATAAGGAATCTAAAAAGCAGGACCAAGCCGCGAATAAAGTCTTCATCGGCAAGTATGGCTCTCAAGTCGACAAATGCTACGTCCCTTTTGGGGCATTACATCCGTGCTTTGATGGATTCTGTGAAGCAATTGGCTCCTAAGATTCCAGAGGAGGACAGGAACATTTTTAATGAGGTGCTTGTTGACACTCCGGCTGCTGCACGGCAGGTCATCCAGTGTGGGTTGGACACAGCTGACTCGGTGGTGAGTCATAGGATCTTCAATTGCCATCAGGAGAGCTGTCTGGTTAAAGTCCTCCGAATTCTCTGGGAATGTCCAAGCTGCCTTGAGGGATTTGCCCTTTAAGGGCTGGGGCCTTTTTGGGGAAAAAAGGCTGATGCTGCGTTGAAAAGGTTCAATGGCAGCAGAGCTACGGCCAGGTCCTTGGGTTTACAAACCAGAGGAACTGTGGGCAAAAGTTTAGGGGATTTTGGAGGTCCTCCTTTCGTCCCTACAAGCCTTCGCAACAGAAGCAACAACAGCAAAATCCGCTGTATAAGTCAGACGGGGCAAACAAAGAGCTCGCCCTCGGACGTCAAGCTTCCTCCTCCTCCTCCTCCTCCTCCTCCTCCTCCTCCTCCTCCTCCTCCTCCTCCTCCACCACATCACCAAGAAGGATGGCCGACTTCGTCCAATCCTGGATCTCAGGATCTTGAACCTCTTTCTGAAGCAGGAGAAGTTCAAGACGCTCACCCTTGCGCAGGTCCTTCAAGCGCTGCTGGAAGAAGACTGGATGGTGTCGATCGACTTGCAGGATGCATAATTCCACATCCCCATCCTGAAGTCGCACAGGAAGTATCTCCATGTTACAGTGGGTTCGCAGCATTACCAGTTTGCGGTCCTTCCCTTTGGTCTTACTACTTCACCAAGGTGATGGCTGTGGTGGCGGCACATCTCAGAAGATCAGGGATACCAGTTTTCCCTTATCTGGACGACTGGCTGATCAAAGCAGAGTCACCAGAGAAGGTGCTCCATCATCTGTAAATCACAACTCCGTTGTTCAGATTGGGTTTTTCGATAAATGTACCCAAATCTCACCTGGTGCCCTCCCAGCGCAACCTGTTCATAGGTGCTGTACTGGATACAACTGTGTGGTGGGCATTCCCTCCTCCTCAAAGGATTCGTGACATACAGGAAATGATTCCTTTATTTTACAATGGAGCGGTCGTTCCAGTCCTGATGGTCCTCCGTCTACTCGGTCTGATGGCTTACTGCATTCTGTTAGTCAATCATGCACGCTGGCACATGAGGGCACTTCACTAGTGCCTCCGCAGGCAGTGGTATCAGCACAACGGAGATCTCGGAGTCAGTGAGGATCTCCAGAGAAGCTGCGGCAGATCGGTCTTGGTGGAGCTTGGAGGGCAATCTGACTCCAGGAAAGGGCAATCTGACTCCAGGAAAGCCCTCCCATCTTCCTCCTTCGGTTGCCACGGTAATAACGGATGCATCCACTCTAGGGTGGGGTGCTCATCTGGGGGATATGGAGATCAATGGTCTTTGGCCTCCAGAGGAAAGGTTACTTACATCAACCTTTTAGAGTTGCGGGCGATACGTCTGGCGCTCACGGCCTTCCTTCGCGGTCGGTCGGTTCAAGTCCTGACGGACAACACTACCGAGATGTGGTATGTCAACAGGGAGGAGTGGGGTCACAGTGTCTCTGCAGAGAGGCGCTGCGTCTCTGGTCCTGAAATCATCTGGCCGGAGTTCTGAACTACGTGCAGACAGTCTCAGTCGGCAGTTCTCGGCCGAACCAGAGCGGAGGCTTCATCGGGAGGTGGTTCGTTATGTCTTTCGGATGTGGGGAGCTCCTCGGGTGGACCTGTTCGCCACTCTCGAATGCTCACTGCCCGTTATTCTGCAGTCTCCAGTATCCGATGCAGGGAGCTGTGGGGGACGCGTTTCAGTTGAGTTGGGACTCGCGTCTCCTTTACGCGTTTCCTCCCATACCCTTGATTCCTCTGGTTCTGACGAAGATTCGCCAAGACCGGGCCCAAGTTATTTTGATCGCCCCGGATTGGCCTAGAAGGGTGTGACCGCCGCTCCGTCTCCCTCTCAGGGCAGACCTCCTCTCTCCGATGTAGGGGCAGGTTCTACACCCCCACCTCCAGACCTTACACCTTCATGCCTGGAGATTGAACGGGGCAACCTGAATTCCTTTTCTCTCCCACATGGAGGATGTCATTTTATCGACCAGGCGTGATTCCACCAAGTCTATCTACTCTTATAGATTGTCTAAATTTGTCTCTTGGTGTGGGGAGAAGTCCAGTGGCCCTTTGAAGGCTCGATTGTCTGACATTCTTCAGTTTGCTCTTTCTTTGGCTCAGCAAGGGTTTTCTGTGGCTACGGTCAAAGGTTATCTTTCGGCCTTGTCGGCATTTCTCGGTCTACCGCATTAGCCGTCCCTATTTAATTCTCCTGTTGTGTTAAGGCTTCAAAAAGGGACTTAAAAATTTCCTCTTCCTCCCTTTATTGTGCCTAAATGTGACTTTAATCTTGTGCTCACTTTCTTGATGGGTCACCTTTTGAACCTTTGCACAAGTGTCCCTTGAGACTGTCTTTTAAAACGGTCTTCCTGATTGCAATTACCTCGGCAAGGAGGGTAAGTGAGCTTCAAGCTTAGTTCGAAGCCCCCATTCTTGACCATTCATGCTGAACGAATGGTACTTAGGACTAGGTCTGCTATTCTGCCTAAGGTGGCAAGTCCCTTCCATCTAGGGCAGTCCATTACCCTCCCTACCTTCTATCCTCCCCCTCACCCTTCCAAGGAGGAGGAGAGACTTCACCGCTTGGACCCGAAGAGGGCGGTGAGCTTCTACCTGGACAGAACCAGAGAGTTCAGAGTGTATGGCCAGCTCTTTGTGGGTTTTGTTGGAGCCAGAAGAGGCAAGGCGGTGCACAAGCGCACTCTGTCGATATGGATTGTCTTGTGTATTAAGATATGCTACTCTCTGGCGGGTAAGGAACCTCCTGAAGGTTTAAGAGCTCATTCCACTAGAGCAAGGTCTGCTACATCTGCTTTGTCTAGGGGTGTACCTGTAGAGGACATTTGTAGAGCTGCGACTTGGGCTTCCCTCCACACTTTCGCGAAGCATTACTGCTTAGATTCCGAAGTGAGGAGGGACGGCCACTTTGCGCGTTCTGTCCTCCCGGATTTTCTGGTATAGGAGAGTGGACACCCTCCGGGAGTGGGGACTGCTGTGGGACTCTATTCACAAGGTGAGGAATCCACTGGCAGATGTATCCATCAGAAGAACAAGTTACTTACCTTCGTTAACGCTTTTTCTGGCGGATACAGTATCTGCCTGTGGATTCCTCACTGACCCACCCGCCTCCCCGTTGTCCCCTCTTCTATACCTGATTTAGTGTAATGTAAATATTTTATTGTCAAAGGGAATGTGTTATTATAATTGCTTTCCTGCATTGACTACACAGTTATTTTGATTATTTGGTACTGTGTACATTGTGTGTATATCTACTGTTCCGTCCGTGTGCCTCAAAGGCACGGAAAAAAGGGTGGAACTGATGTAGTCATGCCAACGTGGGCCTATTATGGAGTCGGTGACGTCAGCAGAGCTGCGAGCGATACCGTGCTTCTGTGACGTCGGCACGAAGCTACAAAAAGAATTTCTGAATGTTGCGGACGCAGGGGGATATTCACAAGGTGAGGAATCCACAGGCAGATACTGTATCCAGCAGAAAAAGCGTTATCGAAGGTAAGTAACTTGTTCTTTTGGCCAAGACCAGGCCAAGATCCTGGAACTTACTTGTTACTTTGTTCTTGGTGGTGTGTGGGTACCAGTGTAATAGCCAGGTGTATTTGCTATCGTCAGTCACATCGGCCAGAACTGCGGTTACCTCCATCCAAATTTCCCCCAGATTCGGGAGCTCCAAAACATGTGTAAAAATTCTGCTCCGATCACATTACAGCGTGGGCAGGCTGCTGTTTGTGTATTAAAATATTTATTAATCTTACCCGGAGATAGGTAGGCCCTGTGCAACACGTAAAAATATACTAATTGAAACCTTGCTTTTCCACCAACTCCCCCCCCCCCCCCCCCACACACACACACACACACAATTGTCCACTATAGGTTCATCCAAATCAGCTTCCCATTGTTAATGTGCCTTATTCAGAGGAGTTTCATGTAAGTTGCTTATAAAGGCATGTGACTGCCTTAAAGGTGCCAGCCGCAGTAACTATATTAGCACCCTGTCGAAGTCTGTGGTTCGGAGTCCCTCCCTCCAGTGTTTCCGTATTGCTCCTGCAAGGGCTGTATGTGACAAGAAATCCCCTCCCTCCCCTGTATATCCTATCTTTCCCGAAGATCGTTAAAGTGGATCAGATTACCCTCTTCATATAGGTCCGCGATTGTGGATATTCCTAGTGCTCCCCAGGCTTTCAATCTACGCCAGTCGCCTTTATGGATCACAAAGAAGCACAGGGGAACCCTACTCACAGCGGAACCAGGGTATTAGTTATATATGCAAAAACAACGGTTCCATAGAACTACATTAAAAGAAAAAGGCACTTCAATAGCATATCCGTGTTATGATAGTCCAAACTACAGCATCAGGCGCAAGCACCCTCTAGAACCTTCTCCCCAGAGGCTCAGGCCCTCAGATTTTCTACCGCACGTCGTGTTCAGGGAGTCTCCCTGAGCTCTGCTCAGTTTTTTCTTCTTCCTGTGGGCTTTCTCAGCATTTTAGGATGTCTTCAAGTAAGAAATCTTTTTCGACCATGTGCTTCTTGTAGGAAGTTGTGGCTCTTTTCAGAGTAGCCACACAAGAAGTATTTTTACTGCCTTTATCCTGAACATGAGGTAGGCAAGTGTAAAAATGTGCAGGACTTTTTCAACCGAGACTCTTAAGGACAGAGAAGGGAGTCTCCTTCTCTGGTTAGAGGTTGAAGGATAAGGAGTTCCCTCTTTCTGACGCAGATAGCCTTGCGTCTTCACCTCTTCCTCCTATGCCCCGAGATCTGACTCTCAGGCGCCCAAGGCTCCTTCATTGCGTGTTTCCATCAAAAAACGTGCCAAATCATCGACTGGACCGTCTACGATCTGTCCGACATCTGCCGTTTCTGGCTCTTCGATGACCGTGACGACTACTTCTTCCAGCAAGTCGTCGACGACTTCAACGTCCATGGTGGCGTGTGTGAGGCTCAAATTAGTCTTGTCTACGATTCCTATCTTGTCAACATCTACAAAAGGGATCTCGTAGACGTCCAGGTCTTTGTCGACGTCTTCTATAAAGAGAGCCTCTTTGGCGGGTGCTCAATCGACGGCGGCTCCGTTGGCGGTGGTCTCGTCGACAGCAGCCCTGTCGCCGGCGGTGGTCTCGTCGGCAGCAGCTTCGACAGTGGCTTCGTTGTTTGTCCCGTCGACTGCGGTACTATCGTCGATGACTACTTTCGCATCACTACCTCTGGTGCCAGTTTAAACATCCGGCTCCTTGTCAACTGCCGTTGACCCTCTGCTCCAGCGTCGCCACGTTTCTTTAGATCAGCTTCCGCAACACTCTCAGCCTCCATCACAGCTGTTTGCCTCTGGTTCGGAGCATACCTCTGGTTCTGATGAGGAGGAAGATGATCGGTTCCAGGCAGCTCGAAGTCCTTAGGAACTTTTCATAAAGTGTCAGGATTAGGATGATGATCAGGGGGATCATCACTTTCACGAAGTGGAACATTCTACTCCGGTTCCCACAGCACAAATACCGCTCTCCCTCATTTCTAATCTCCAGTACATGTTGGAGAATTATAACAGACTTTTTCCTCCGTCTTACCATTGCTCTCCTCAGCCTATGGCGCCTGCCATTACAATTGCTCCTCCACCTCCTGCAGCGCCGCGGCCATCTGCACCTTCTGTTCAGATACAGGCAGCTGATGACGTTCTCCCGGATCGGGAAGACAGCGTAGTGGATGATGATGATGATGATGATGGGACCATGGCGGTTTGGGACAATTACCAAATCCAGACACTGTTGCCAACTCCTTCTGTACCTTTGGATTCCCCTCCGGTGGATATCGCCAGTTTTCACCAACTTATGGAGAGGGCGGCACGACGCTTCAAACTCCCTATGGTCTTAAGCGATGAAGATTGTTTTCTTTATGACTTCATGAGCCAGCCTCTTAAACAAGTCCGTGCGGTGCCCATAATTGACTTCATCTGCAAGGAAGGCGTCAAACTGATGCAGACTCCAAATTCCATTCCGGCACTTCTTCCACATCTGGAGAAAAAATACAGGGCACTCGAGAATTCTCCAGCTTGCCTTGTAGTGCAACCTAAACCAGACTCTGTGATTACACGGGCTGCGCAGTGCCGTTCCAGAAATCCGTCTTCCCCTATTTCCGCACCACCTGACCGTGAGGGACGTAGTCTTGATGCCATTGGGTGAAAATTTCCCACCATGGCTTCTACCACCATGAGAGCTGCAAATTCACTAGCCATTCTGGGTCGTTACGACCACCAGATGTGGTTGGATATGTCTTCCTTTATCAATCTCATTCCTGAACCCTCCAGAGCAGATGCTCATAAGATTCTTCATATGGGGGAAAGTGCCGTTTCGCCTGTTTTGTTTGAAATGCCAATAAATAAAAAAATGTAAAAGCCGTTTCGCCAGGAGGTTCAGGCGAAAATCCTCGACATGCCCTTTGACGGCGAATCGCTCTTTGCCCAGCATGTGGACGACGCACTTCAAACCATTAAGAAGGACACAGACGGCTCGTGCCCTAGGCACTTTACAGTTTCGCAAGCAGCCTTTTTGTGGTGCTCGCAGACGCGGCACCTCCTCCTATAATCAAGGAAACCAAAGATATTCCTCTCAACCTCAACAATCTTTTCGACAACAGTCCACAGTCTTACAGAGGAAAGTCTTCCTACATAGGCTCTGCTTCTAAGAAGCAATGACTTGCCTTCCCCTCTCAAAGTTGGAGATCGAATCTCTTTTCTTTTCCAATTGGTCTTTAATCACTTCGGACCATTGGGTGCTGGACATTTTGTCAAAAGGCCATGCTTTGGAATTTGTCAAGTTCCCTCCAACCGGTCCACCTCCAGCTCACCTCAAATAGCTCTTTCAAAAAATTCGACTCGCAATTCAGAAAGGTGCCATCGAAGTGGTTCCCAAATCTCAGAAGGGGCTAGGATTTTATTAGTTTTTTCCTGGTCCTCGTGAACTCCGGCGAGTGGCGCCCGATCCTCTACTTACGGGCCTTAAACAACTACCTGAAATGTCAATCATTCTGCAAGCTCACACTCGCGGATATCCTCTGACTTCTCTCGAAGGGCGACTACCTGAGCACCATCTATCTCCCGGACACCTATTTCCACGTGCCGATACTTCCAAGGCACCGGAAGTACCTGCGCTTCCGGGTAGGGCGCAGAGCTTTTCAATTCAATGTTCTACCTTTTTGGCTTTCGTTTCGCCCCTCGTGTTTTCATGAAATTCTTGCCCCAGTAGTGGCATATCTATGTTTGCGGGATGTTCAAATCTTTCCCTACCTAGACGACTGTCTAATCAAGTTGCAATCACGTCATCAGGAGTCTCTGGACACTCCATTCTGTCACTCTTTCACTCCCTAGGTCTGTCCATCAACACCGAGAAGTCTCGGGTCGATCCAGCTCCCTGCAGAACCCTTCTAGGCGCCACTCTAAATACCTCGCTGGCAAAGGCATTCATGTCTCACGAACGTCAACTGCGAATTCTATGCCTGGTGGCTCTCATCTGTTCAAAAGGGTAAGTTTCAGTTCGTGTGTTGAAATCTTTTCTCGGGATGGCTTCCTCCTGCATATCCCTGATCCCAAATTGCAGGCTCAAGAGTTGTCCAATTCAGGAGGAACTGGACAAACAGTGGCGTCAGGTCACCGGTTCTTTCAACAATCTGGTCCTGGTGAACGCTCAAATGAAGTCAGCTCTCCGCTGGTGGGCTCAACCTTCCAGCATCGCTCCCGGTACTTCTTTCCTGACCATCGCTCCAGGGCTCTTCCTTACCACGGATGCCTCCCTGCAAGTTTGGG
This sequence comes from Lissotriton helveticus, assembly GCF_964261635.1. Lineage (NCBI taxonomy): Eukaryota > Metazoa > Chordata > Amphibia > Caudata > Salamandridae > Lissotriton > Lissotriton helveticus. The sequence continues at coordinate 2,095,007,523 of NC_136061.1, forward strand.
GCGCACACCTTTAGGGGCTATCCGTCAAGGGCAATTGGACCCAGTCTCAACGTTCCTGGCACATCAACAGACTGGAACTAATGGCCATTTTTCTTGCGCTAAAGTCCTTCCACCTTCTGCTTCAGGGAGAATCAGTGCTCATTCAAACAGACTATACCACCAGTATGCACTATATAAGCAAACAGGGCGGCACCAAGTCACCGCTCCTCTTTCAGCTGGCACATAGCATCTGGGATTGGGCACTCTTTCACCACATTACTCTTAGTGGTTCACCTCCCAGGCATCTCCAACATCCTGTCGTATTCCCTCAGCAGGTCCGCGTACTTGACCCATGAGTGGGAGTAGCATCAGTCGACTCTAGACTTCATATTTCGGCTGTGGGGTCGCCCGAACCTGGATCTTTTCGCAAGCCCTGTGAACCGGAAATGCCTGTCTTATGCAAGCTGGCTTCCCTCACTGCGGGTCATGCGGGAATGCCCTTTTGATGGACTGGTGCAATCTATTTGTCTATGCTTTTCCGCCGATCCCGCTGGTTCCTCGAGTGTTGTGGAAAATGCAGAGACAACCGTGCCAAATTCCCCTGATCGCTCCCAGATGGCCTCGACAAGCGTGGTTCTTGGAACTGCTGCTCCTATCACAGTGCGAGCCCATCCTCCTTCGTCCTCGGGTGGATCTCCTCACAATGGACAAGGGTCAGGTCTGCCATCCGGACCCCTTCTCTCTCAAATTATCGGCCTGGAACCTAAGCACTTTGAATTTGCCCACTTGAATATTTCGCCGGCATGTAGATACGTTCTTGCCAATGCGAGACCTCCGTCCACAGTAAAGACTTCCAAGCTAAAGTGGAAAAGGTTCTGTCACTGGTGTGCATCTGCCAACATCCACCCCGTGCACTCTTCTCCTGCTCAGCTTCTGCCGTTCTCTCTGCAGTTGGGGTTACACATGGCCGCTTTCAGGTTCTCAGCTCGAAATACCTTCGCAAGCATGCTGCGCGAAATCTCCTTAGAGCCCCTCTCAGGATCAGCCCATAAGACCGGAAATCCCAGCCTTGTAAATTCCTTCTTAATGAAGGTGAGCCAGGGAATTTTACATGCGCTCATACCAGAGAGTATTTCTTTGAGCTCCTGTCTGTAATTAATCAGCTCCGGTGTGGCCCAGAGCCGGTGCTAGTACCTTAGTGGTTTTAAGGCCAACTCCTCATCAATTGGCCTAATCCCCATGTCAAGTCTTAGTGGAAGAAGCAGGGTACTGGAGGGGAGGGCTGACAGGTGTCGTAAAAAATTATTCTTGACCCTAGTGATTTTGGTTTTGTTACAATGTCCCCATAGTTCGCCACCGTACATACTAGCACCACTAGCTTGTGATTTATAGACCTCCAGCGGGGGTCCAACTGGTTTTATCATCAACGCATTGGATAGTCTGAGAATTCCACCCGAAAGTTGGGCAAGTTTTAGTTGTGATTTAGTTTGCTGGGGGCCCCACGACAGGCTCTCATTAATCGTGAACCCCAGATAAACAAAAGTGCTTACCCTTACCAATCTCGTTTTGCCTAGAGTAGGGTTAGGTATTGTAGATATAGGCGGATTGAAGATCATAAATTTTGTTTTCAGGGAATTGATCTCCAATCCCAGTGCTGTACAGAATTCTACAAGACCATCCAGTGTTCGCTGGATGCCCATTGGGGATCTGGAGAGCAAAAGGGTATCGTCGGCGAACATTATCGCCGGTACCCTATTCACGGCTAACTTAGGCGCATCATTGTTCTGGACTCCATTTAGATGCGCGATTACTCCGTTGACAGAGGCAGAACAGGGTCGGCGCGAGCACGCAACCCTACCTTACCCCTTAGTCAACAGGGAATCTGGGTTTCAATTCACTGCTCTTCCCACATCTAACTTGGGCAAAGTTAGCCTCATAAAGACCGAAGGGAGATGAATGGGAATGCCCAGCGCTAGGACACTCCAGAGTTTTCCCCTGGGTACAAGGTCAAGAGCGGAGGTCAACGAATACCATATAGAGGCTGCCACCCTCAATACACACCGTTTTCCAGTACAGAAGCACTAATCGAAAAATTTGGTCCACGGTGGAGGTATTCTTCCTAAACCCCGCCTGATAGGAGCTAAGTATTGCGAACTCCTCCATCCAGTCCTGCAACCGGTCCAGGATGAGTCTCGCAAAGATCTTCTGAGGGACATCAATAAGACTTATGGGCCTGTAGTTGGATGGGAGCAGAGGTGAGCCCTTTTTAAAGATAGGGACTATCTCTGCTCCCAGCCAAGTACTAGGGATAGCCATACCTCTCAGGATTGCGTTGAAGAAAATCCGGAGATAGGGACCACAGATTTTGGGCAGGTGCTTAAAGAGGTTACCTGGAAGTTTGTCCAGGCTGGGTGCTTTGTTTAAGGCTAGTTTATTAATATCGGAGCACACTTCGGCCACCGTTCCCTCACACTCCTCTGGCTGGATGGTAAAGGAGCCATGGGTAGGTAGATTAGCAGAATCATCAGTGGGGGCCTCGCTGGAATACAATGCCCGAAAATGGCCTTCCCATACTTCTGGGGCTAAATTGGGTTCTAAAGCTGTTTTCGGTTCACCAGAGTCGGTATTAATTATGGACCAAAATTTCTTGAAATCTTTAGTGTTTAAAGCAGAGGATAAGCCAGACCACTTATTGTGGTCCCACTCCTCCCTTGCGCACTTGGTTAGCCGTTTGTAGTAGGCCCTCCTTTTTTTATTTTTTTATTACAGTTCTATTGTTGTCTTGAAGGGCCAACAATAGCTTTGATTTGGCTTTCCTGCACGCTGTGTTGTACGAGGAGGAAGAAGGGGCCCTACTTCCCTTCTTGGAGACCCTAGGGTTCAATAGCTCAGCCAGGTTAGACACCAGGGCCCCGTGTAGGACCTCTAGCCGTAATAAAAATCAGAGGGAGATGGTGGGTTGACTAGGACTGCAACCTCTGTCAAAGGGAATTGCCAGATTGTACAATTTCGCTAATTGTTCTGGGTATTCCCTAAATCTAGACCATCTGACTACGCCTGTTATTTGACAGGGTAAGATTATTAGCACTATCGCCCTTGGGTAAAACTCCACTCCTGCCAATCTTGGGCAGGCCCATTTCTAAAATTAGGGCATTGTGATCGCTGTCCACTCTTTACCTCACAGTTAAATCTATTACCTTAGGCCAGAGCCTTGTTTCTAACCGGATGTAGTCCAGATGGGACATTTGTCCCGGCTTATTAAATGTGCATTTGGCTGGGATGTCCGATGGAGTACGGCCATTGCATGCACGCAAGGAGTGAGTAATAGTTAGTGCTGTAACATGTATGGCAAGTGGGGACCATGCCCTAGCGGACGGGGCCTGGGGCATGGGGATTGACCAATAGTCATCCTCTGCCATTAAGGCGCCTTCATTGAGACCCTCTAGGGGCTCAAAGTGGCAATTCAGGTTGCCCCCTATCACTATGTGGGTATCACTCGGGATAGTTGAAATGAATGAGGGATCCTCAATAGTGCTGGACTCACTGCCTATGCTAACAGGACATGAGTTTACATTAATCGATGCTATTTTGTAAGCATTTGGCCAGACAAGGACCACACATTGGCTGTCTTTTGAGAAGGTGTTAATTACTGTAGCTTTGCAGCCCAAATGGGATCTCACCCAAATTGTGAGTCCTCCTGAAGGACGAACTCTCCCTCCCCAAACTGCCGGGACCTAGAAAGAGGCAAAACCCACCCTGAGTTGTTCCGTGCGCCACCAGGTCTCCTGAAATAGACGCACGTCATTTTCGTCCACAAAAGATCCCCATTCTGGACTGGAGAGTTTATTAGACAGTCCTGCCAGGTTCAAGGATAATAATTTTATTACCTCTGCATTTAACCCCATGTCTCTTCTCTCGGATGGCTCCACATTTGCCTCCTACAGTAGACCTGCTTTACCTGAAGGGATAGGCATAAAATTGCCCTCCTCAGTAGGGTCAACTACTGACTCCCTGAGGGGTGGGCAACTACTTACAGCAACTGAGGTCAATGTGACCACCTCACAACTTGCACAACTCTTAACCCCTAAATCTTCACGTGTGTATCTTCCTGGTTTGACCCCCTCTTCCCACTCTACCACAAGTTGCCCCAATTGTACCACCGCGGATATTGTCCAATTTATTAGAAATCAGTCAATCCACCGCATCTAGGGAACTGAATCTATTATATAGGCAGACTGCTTCGGGTACCAATGATTTTCTGGGCCTTCCCTGGCTAGAGCCTGTTCCTGATGAAGAACCTACCAGGTTCCATTCTGAATGGGCTGGGTCCACTGACCTACGTGGGACACTGTCCGTGTGTCCCTAAAATTAATCAGGACACAGTCTCCCATGAGGTCCTTAGTTCTATGCCCCACCCATGACACCCTTCGAACAAACAAAATTACACTTGTTACGTTTGGCGGTAGTGGTCTATTTTTATTAAGCCAATCAGTAACTTTGTCCTTTAGTGACATATGTGTGTCTTCATTACCATTAGTCAGCGGTGGTACCCCTGCTAAAACTACTACAAGAGGGCTACATTTCTGGGGGTAAATCGATTTGTATGCTTGATGTTTTGGTGCTACACTGCGGATTTAAAGCTACATTGTGATTTTTAAGTTTGACCTTGCTGTGGGATTGCCTATCCGACCCATTCACAGCTGGCCCATGTTTAACCGGTTGTAGGCTCCCAACCCCCTGGGCCCTTTGATGGTCTGGAGATGACCTTGCGGGATCAGTTCCAGGGGGAGTTGGAAGTGATTGCTTATTATTAGTATTGCTAAGGCTAGCGAAGACCCCAGAGTTCTGAGCTAAGGCGTTAGTAAGCATAAGCATGTTTGCTTCGATAGCTACCAATCTATTAGTTAAAGGCGATAGACAATCAGCAATGATAGTTCCCACTTTATCCCAAAAAGCACTGTTCAGGGTAATCGCAGGGACCTCTGGGGTATTGGGGGCAGTCGGGGTTAGTGGAGGTGTCAGTCTCTGCCTCATCATTTAGTTCCATGGTTTCCTGTCCATCCTCATTCAACCTCGTTGTCCTTGTTCTAATGGAACAATTTACCTTTTGGGGGCCCCCTACCCTCTTCTTGTTTTTGGGTCTTTGTTTGTCCTTTGCGGGTTTGTTTCTACACTTATACGGGGCAGTCTTGGACCTGGTTATTGCAGAGGATGACTGGTCCAATGTCCTGTTTTCTGGTATAGAGTCCACCACAGGAGTTGACGTGGCATTGCTCGGCAGGGGAGGGTCATCGTTAGTAGTATTAGCGCCATCGGGAGAAGGGTAATTCAGCTTGTGCCCATCCTCCGTTGGACACTTGGTTGAGACCCTTGGAGTCATGATAATCATTTTGAGTCAAAAAGGGTTGATTGTCATTGTCTGATCGAACACAGTAGTAAGAGTCACTTTCAATTAGAGTGGTAACACTGGGGTCCTTGTACTCTATAGCAATCATCAGTGCACGGAGCTCTGCCAATTGGGCGGTACAGTCCCCTAATGTCTGAGTATGGACAACATTGGATTTGAATTCACCATCCACCATAGTACCAACCACAATTGCGCAGGCCGAAGAATATGCGTGCTTTGAAACCGTAGCCGCTTGCGCACTGACATCAGTGTAAATGATACAACGGGACTCAAGTGGGTGCATAGTCAGAGGAGCAGGATGAACAAATTCATATTTCAAGTACTCGAGTCTGCAGTGAGGAATCAAAAATGAACTGGACATCCGGAGAAGTCAAGGACGTGGCCCATTATATCCACAAGGGTGCAAAGCTTTGGAATTCGATACACTGGCTTTCGTCACTGCCTCTAAGGCATGATACGGAGTAACAACCAAAATGCGTTTTTCCTGCAACAGTGCATGTTCCTTAAGAATCACCATTTGCACTGCTGTCAACTTTTTCCACAGTGGATAACCGCAACTCAGCCGAAGTGTACAAGTGTGACTTGTAAGTGATAGGGACTGTCACCCTCATTAAAAGTGAGGTACGTGAAACCCACAGCCCCTGGCACGATTCTGATTACCAGGTTGGTGTGGTTATTACGGGTGAACAAGAATTTAGATTCTAGAAGATCAGCCTGCAAAGATGGCTGAATGTTCAGACAGCCAGCACGATTTGGAAAAAGGTTGTATCAGAGTGTAAAGAGGCTTGATAAGCTGGTCATATTCGGGAATGTAGATACGCCCGAAATTCAAAAAGCCGAGTAAAGATTGTAATTTCTTCAGTGTTGTGGGAGCTCGCAAAAGTGAATATTTCTCCAGTAAGTGATGAGCCAATCCCCGACCTTCATTTTTGAGCTCGTAGCCCAGGAACAGCACTGTGTACTCTGCAATATGAGATTTTTCAAAGTTAAATTTGTAGCCAAAATCTACAAAATTGCAAATTATGCGTTCCACTCTGCACAGATGCGGCCATAATTTGTCGTCTGTGAGATAAATGTCATCCACATACGAACATGCATCTGTGTCGATCCCCTCCAAGAGCGAGACAACGGGAGCGGACAAGACGCCAGGACTATTCTTATAGCCCTGTCGGAGGGATGGGCGGAAACCGAAGCGTGGAGGCCGTTTAGGGTTGATAATGAGGGTTTATTGTGAAATTGGTGTAAATGAGGACACAAAGCAAGAAGAAAGTTAACCATGTCCTAGTGTGTTCTTTGGTAAGCAGCCGTACGTCGGGAGATCTCTGGTTAAGGATGTCTCTTCTCTCTCATCTTTCTGTGGCGGTCCCAAAGGGGCTTCCCCAGAGGCTCTCAAGGCAAAGAGGAAAAAGAGGCAATAAGTATTCCTGTTTTTATGGTTGCTATTCTACCACCACACCCAGGTGTGATTTGTGTCTTCTGCAGGGTTACAGCAGACGGCTGTGCTGGTAGCACGTTCCTTTCCTTCAGGGACCTGCTCTTTTTCCCCTTAAAGTAGCGAGAGTGGAACAAAAGAAAGGAAAAATATAATGAGGTGTACAGATTTTGGGGGGTCCGAAAACAGGTGAGGAAAGGAAATTAATGGGACCCAACGAAATATAAACAAAGACTGTGCGGGTGAGCATTCTTGAAGATGAGGTTCTAAGTAGTGCAAGGAGAAAAGAAAAAAAATTAGCAGTATGGCGAGGAATACGTACTTTCCAAACCCCCACCCACACCCCGCCCCCGGTGCCCCTACACGTACCGCCTCAAGCCGCAACTCTCCTGAGTTGCGGCGGCTCTTGCGTCTCCTCCGGGGTCCACCACTTGTCTGGGTCTTCTACGGTATCGCAGTCTTCTCCGTGGTCGTGCCTCACCGCTCCCAGATAGTCGCTCGCTGTTGGGACTGTTCTCCTCCCGGCGCTTCGCACAGCGTCTTCTTACTCAGTTTTCCCGGCATCCACTTCCGGCTCCTCCTCCTCTTCCAGGCTGTTTCCTCATTCAGGTGAGTCGGCTGCCTTTTCTTCTCCTGTCCTGCCAGGCCATTGGTTGTCCCCAGTCGGGTGCGAGCATGTGGGCGGGTCTGATCCAAGCCACGCTGATTCCCCGTCCTGTGGAGAACGACAGCGTTTCGTTACGGCAGTGTTGTCCGCGCTATCCCCATTGTAGCCCTCCGGGTCTGACTACAAAGGTAAGTCGGGATGATCAGGTTGCCACTCTTTCTCACAATCCATAGCCAAACTGCGAAATTGGCGCTGTATGCCACCACTGGTAAAAGCTGTACCTTGACTAGTAAGTGAGGACAGATTGTGGGCAAAAAAATTGGATATGTCAAGTGTGGTTTTTAACCGTTTACGCACAAGACTATCCACAAGAGCAGAACTGTGGGTTTTCTGCACCGCGCACGTACGACAATGTGAGTTTAAGTGGCGGTAATCCAATACCAAACAGTACGAACCATCTGGTTTGGTCACAGTAAAAAGGGGGTTATTCATCGGAGACACAGACGTTTCAATTACACCTTGATATTCCAATTGTTGAAGGATTTCTGCAATGGAAGCCTTTGCTTCCTGCCGCATGGGGTATTGGGTTTGAGGCTGTGGCATTGACCGCAAAGGAATCTCATGGCGAGGGGAAAATGTGTCCCATCCACAGTGAGTACGGTACAACGCCTGTTCCTTCGGCACTGTGTGCGAAACTAGGGAGGATTACCTCCTCCCCTTGGGGAGCAGCTAAGACAAAAGGTGGCGGCCAGTCTACCTCCGCCAACAAAATATCATAGGTAGTAGTTAGATTTTCCCAAAATACCACTTTTATGGTCGGTTCTATGTCACCTTCTATTACAAGGACAATTTCACAAAGACTGTCGGGGGGAGCCATTCTAATGTCTGCAGTCAACTACAACGAGCGAGGAGAACGTTATTAAGGAACCTGAAATCTATCCGGTGACTCAATAGTACTGCGGTCGCGCAACTCATATGTATGCTTATAAACCTCAGTAATAATTTTCGGTAATTGACGGGGATTGTCTGGGACATCGCGCAAAGCATTAGAAACCTGGAAATTCACTGCATCCTCCTTAACATTTGCAAGGACGAGATTGCGGACCATGTCAAACGCCCCCACGAGTCACATTCCCATCTCCCCACCACCTCCGGCCCGTGTTCATCCTGAACACGCTTAATGATGGAGGGTAGGACAGCGATTGACGGGGTGCCGAAGCACCTAGTATAGACTGCCGCAAAAATCACACCCCCAAGTTGTACAATCATTTACGTCTGGCACAGTCTTTCTGCAAACTTATGGTAAGGATCATGTGTTTTTTCCACAGGAGTAGTATTCGGGAATACTGCTTTCAGTTGGTTGAATTTCTAGGCAAGCTAAAAAGGCAACTCATCCTTATCCTGGGGACACTTGCCCATGACCGCATTAACCATGACGGGACTAAGCTTCAGCCCGCCCCCTCCAACTGCATGCACTGCACTGCCCGGGGTCCCACCCGGGAGGTTGCGGGTAATGTAATGAACCAGACCCCTTATGGGGGCGTGGCTAAGCACGCAATGGCGACGGACGCTTCTGAGTAGAGCTCCGTGATCGGCTCCCCTTCCCTGAGCCGTTTCTCCGGCAATTCTCACGGTGGACGCCCGAAACTGCAGGCGGACCCCCCCGGAACCCATTGCGGCACCCTAGGCGAACTTTTGTTCCTGGACACCGACGGGGCCGACCTCGACCTCTCCTGAAGTCCCCCTGCGGGGCGGGACGCCACCAAGCCGGCAGAGCAGACAGGGGAGACCGGGGCTCGGGCCTGGCGCGCAGGCCTCACAGGGCCGCCTGCACCACTCCTCCCGAGACCGACGGGCCGCCCGCTGCCTCACCGGGTGTGCACACCGGAGTGCTGGAGGACGCCCCACACGGCGGCGGGATCCCAACAGCGGGCCGAGCCGAGACGGGGAACAGGCACCCCTCGCCCACACAGCGGCCTCCACGCACCTGCGGCCCCGATCGGAGGTGAGGCGCACCTGGGCCCTCCCTGGCGGGCCCGCAGTGGCTGAGGGGACACGTCCCGGGAGGGGCACGGGAAGCAGCGGGGGCCCCGACAGCCGGCAGCCCTCCCTCGGGGTGACACACTGCAGCTGGCGCCAACCGAAAGGCCCGCCACCCTCCGGCAGACACACGGGGGGGTCGACGCGGAGCGGCCGCCCCCAGGCCTGACACTAAGGACCTGAACCCCCCAGCCTGGGAATCACGCCACAGCCGGGGACGGAGCACCCCCCCCCCCTCCCCCTTACACTGGGGACCCACGAAGGGGCCTTGAAGCCGGGCCCCCTCCCGCAGAGGTGGAGGCTGCCGCGGTGGGGCACACGTGAAAGGTGGATCCGGCCCGGAGGCGACGTCCGGACCCCACAGTCACACGCACAGCACGCGCCGCCTAGGCCTCTGACACGCCCGGACCGGCGAGGCACAGCCATGGGGCGGTAGGGTGAGGAACCGCCTGACGGACCACCCCCCGGTGACGGAGGCCTTGATTAAGGAGGTGGCTGCCGGTCGTTGAGCCCCCCACCCAGGGGAGTAGTAATTCCGAGGACGCCGCCACCGGAACAGCGAAGGCGCAACACTGAGCACTAGGCCTCCTGTACTGGAGAGAAGTGACCACGGGGGCGCCACCGACCCAGCACAGGCGGCGACTCTGCCACACGGACGCCCCCTGCCCATGTCCGGGGGAGTGCGGACCCGCACCGGGACTGGTGGGGCCCCGCCGAAGGTGAAGACAGGCAACGCTCTGCACAAAATGGCCGCCGAACAATTGGCCACGAGGCTGGATAGCGTGCTGGCAGCTGTGGAGCGGATGGAGCAGTCACTCCAGCAGACCAGAACCTCCCTGGAGTCCAAAATAGATGGCGTCGCTGTGGATTTAACCCTCCTGCGAGACGACCACAGGAAACTATCCGACCGGACCAAGACCCTGGAGGGCGCAGTGAAGGACATTGAACCCAAAGTCACCCAGACGGACAGGCAAGTGCAGGATCTCCTGAATAGGGTGGAGTTCCTGGAGGATAGGGCTGAGGATGCGGAAGGGAGAGCGAGACGCAACAACGTCAGGCTCGTGGGAGTCCCTGAAAAATGGGAGGGGAGACACCCGGCACAACATGTGGAAGACTGGCTCCGGACCCTGCTGCCCGAAGGGTCGCTGTCGCCACATTTCGTCGTGGAACGAGCACACCGTGTACCGACGAGGCCCCACACCGCCGGAGCTAACCCGAGGCCACTGCTCTTCAGAATACTGAACTACAGAGACAGGGACACGGTACTACGGGAGGCGAGACGGTTGGGCGAAATCCGCATAGAAAATGCGACGGTCATGTTCTTCCCCGACTACACCATCCAGGTGCAGCGCCAGAGGCACGACTTCATGGAGGTGAAGCGGAGACTGCGCACCGCAGGCCTCAAGTACTCTCTGCTCTTCCTGGCGAAACTAAGAGTGGTGGCAGGAGATAACACTTACTTCTTCGGAGCCCCTGAGGAGGCCAGCGAGTGGCTGGACGGGGGCACGCATGCGGCGCCCAAACACTCCTGTGCAGGAGGGACGAGGTCCAGGCCGCGCGGACCGCGACGCAGCCGCAGAAACAGAAATCAACAGTCACAGCGGACAGGGGAGGGGTCGAGACACTCTCCCCCGCAGGATCAGATGCTCCAAGAACAGCGCGATGCACTCCGGACGGCGTCCAAGCTGAGCGGCCCGCCCTCCCAGGAGGCGCTTCCAGAGAAAGGTCAACAGATAACACCCAGTGACGACGATGAGGCCATATATGGGATACCGAACTCACAGATCTCGGTGGACCTGCCTATTGTCACGCCGCAAACTTCTGACCTAATTCACTGATTCTGTTGGGGCGGGCAGAAAGGAGTTTGTCATGGTGAAGGGGGATGGGCAGAAGCCGGATGGACGATGCAGCGTAGCAGATGCCCGCTTCTGTTGGAGAGGTCTCCCTCTCTCCCCCCCCCCCCCCCCCTGCCTGCCGCTTGAACAATGGACATCTAGAACAGAACAGTGAGTATTGCCTCTGCGGCACTGGTGGCCGGAGGGAAGGGTAATGATGGGATTGTCGTTCAGCATGCACCTGACATAGGTCACCTCCAGGTGCGGGCCCGGTCGGGGGGGGGACCTCTCCTAGCGGGGGCCCAGGGACCCCATAGTGTTATACTCTACCCTCCACCTGCAGAGGGTCACACAGGTATGGCCCGCCACGAACACTGCAACTTCCAGCATCGGAGGGTGGGCAATGGCCACCAACTCTTTGTATCGTGAGGCTCGGGGATGGGGCCTGATTCCACTGCCTAACTATACGCTTTCACAGCCGAGACTGTGCTTAGTGCACGTTACCCCTTAGATTAGTATGGTCATTCCTCTCACTCGAGAGCATGGACGGTGGCCCGTTTGGCCACTGCCCTTTTGGCATTTTAGTGGGGTTCGCCCGCTGTTGGTTCATGTTATTTTCTGTTTTTCCCCACCCTAATGTCTTCCTGAACTTTACAGAGTGTCCTGGGGGGGGCGGATACGGGAGAGCTGGGAGAACTGCTACGAGAGCACCTGGTGGGGCTGCTGTTAATGGAGTGGTTGGGGAGGTGTATATACTGCTAGAATGCCTGCAATAAAGCTATGTACCTGGAACATCAGAGGCATGCACACACCTGCGCGTAGGTACCAAATCTACTCCTACCTGAAACGGCAACAGGTGCAGGTTGCACTCCTACAGGAAACGCACCTGTGCGGGGCGGAGGTGACTGCGCTGCGGCGGAGATGGCGGGGTCAACTATATGCCACGGAGTACTCCTCATTTGCCCGGGGGGCGCTGTTGTGGGTCAGGCCAGGTACACCCTTCACAATGTCGGAGGTTCACACGGACCCGGAGGGGAGGTATGTCCTGGTGAGGGGCCGCATGGACGGGCAAGCGATAGTTCTGGCATCCATTTACGCTCCAAACACGGACCAGGGTAACTTCCTGACATGCATCTCGGAGAAACTGGCGCCCTGGCATGGCGTTCCGTGGATACTGGGGGGTGACTACAACATGGTGCTGGACCCGGTGATGGACCGATCGGTCCCGCCCAGGCCAGACGCCGCATCCCTGGGGGTCACGAGGGCGCTCACACAGTGGGCGACGCAATGGGACCTGAAAGATGCGTGGCGAGCGCACAATCCCGATGCTAGGGTATACTCTTATTTCTCAGGGGCACACGCGCTGCACGTCCGCCTGGACAGATACATGGTATCCACAGAAATGCTGCCGCACATCACTGACTCCCAATACCTAGGCCGAACACACTCAGACCACAACCCGCACACCCTACACGTGGCCTGGGAACGCCCACACCCTCCCATCCTACATGGCGACTACAACCTGATTTACTATTGGACGCTCCCTTTCGAGACTCCCTGCAGGCCGGCGTAGCACAATACTTCGAAGATAATTCGGGCACGGCGTCCTCCCCGAGGGTGGAGTGGGACGCCTTCAAGGTGGTGATACGGGGACACTGTCTGGGCACTCAGGGAAGCATGCAGAAACAGCTGGAGGCCGACCTGCGCAGGGTAGAAGCTGACTTACTCCGCTGGGAGCAGGAGGCGGTGGGCGGAGAGGGGGACCGGCTGAGAGGCCCGAGCGGAACATGCAGCATTGCTGGAAAGATTACGGCATGTTAACTTCGCGGCCCACTCGGCGCGAGTGCACCAATATGGTGACCAACCCGGGAGGCTGCTGGCCTGGCTGGTCAGGCAGGAGAACCGCACGGAGCCTGTATCTGCTATTAGTACGGCCGCGGGGGAGATAGTGTACACCCAAAACAAGATACATCAAGCGTTCGTGGGGCACTACCAGACCCTGTACAAGTCACAACTGAGGGTCTCCACGGCCCGCATTATTGAATACCTTGCGGACATTCCCCTGCCATCCCTCACGGACGCCCGCCAGGGTGATCTCGGGGCACCATTCACCCCGGAGGAAATGCGTGAAGCCATTTTCGCGCTGTCGAATGGCAAGTCCCCTGGCCCGGACGGCCTACCCGCCGAATTCTTTAAGGTGTGTTCGGACGTGCTGGTCCCGGAGCTGCTCAAATTATATAACAACGCGATTGAGGAATCGGCGCTCCCTGACTCACTCAATGAAGCAAACCTGGTCTCACTGCTGAAGCCAGGCAGGGATGGCACGTGCATGGGGTCCTATAGGCCGTTAGCCATGTTGAACACCGATTATAAAATCTTCACCTCCCTCCTGGCCCGGCGCTTGGCCTTAGAGGTCCAAACCCTGGTACATCCGGATCAGAATGGCTTCGTGCAGACGAGGAGCACCTCCCGCAACATAAGGCGCCTCTTCCGAGTGCAGGAAGCGGCCACGACCCACTGGCCGAGATCGGGGTGCCTGGTCCTGGACTTGGAGAAGGCATTTGACTCTGTGGAGTGGCCATACCTGGGGGCGGTGTTGGAGAGATTCGGATTGGGGGATGCCTTTGAGGATATGGTTGGGCTGCTCTACCGGAGGCCCAGTGTCCGGGTGCGGACAGGCGGGCTGCTGTCGGAGAAGGTGAAGGTACTCAGGGGCACCCGGCAGGGCTGCCCCCTGTCACCCCTCCTCTTTTCCTTAGCCATCGAACCCCTTGCGGCTCTACTGCGGGACGAGGGAGTGGAGTGGGGGATTCCACTAGCAGATGGAATACACACGGTCTCGCTTTATGCAGATGACCTGCTGCTCTATGTGCGAGACCTTACCGCGGTGCCCGCTGCGCTGTCGGACATTTTCCAGACCTTCGAGGAGATGTCTGGCCTCAAGGTCAATTGGACCAAGTCCGGTGTATACCCGTTCAGCCAGGACTTGGGGGAGTGCGATGTGCACCTTGGAGGCGCTCGGCTCGCATGGTACCCGACCTCATTTAAGTACCTCGGGCTATACATATATAGAGACCCGCAGACCATACTAGAGGGCAATCTGGTGCGCGCTATCTCCTCGTTGCGGGCCCAGGTGGCCTTCTGGAAGACTCTGCCGCTGAACGTGCCCAGCCGGATTGCGTTATCTAAGATGATAATGCTCCCCAGGCTCCTATACCACTTTGCGAACATCCCACTGCATGTCCCCTCGCGAATATTTCGCGAACTAGAGTCGATGCTCCGCGATTTGATCTGGAACACGGGACGCCCGCGCGTGGCTCTGGCTAAACTATACTCCCCGACCGTGGAGGGAGGGCTGGCAGTCCCCAACATGGAGCTCTACTACCTGGCCGCACAGCTCCAATGGGTGACGTTCTGGCTTAGCGACACACACCTCGATGATACGGCCACTGCAGACTATCAATGGACCCACCCACAGGTGTGCGCCCTGTTTCACCCTCTGAACAAGGGACCCCGCCCTCTACCCCTGTACATGGCTGTGGCCCGCAAATGCTTTGTCCGTAGCCTGAAACTGACGCAAAGCGTCAAGCCGTATGCACCTGCCCTCCCCCTGGTGGGCACTCCCCGGCGGTGCGGGATGGTGACGCTGCGTCACCTGGAACACTGGACTGCAGCCGGAGTAGAGACCATGGGCGACCTATATGCAGATGGGGCCTTGCTACCATTTGCGGGATTGTCAGAGAGCACGGGCCTGCCAGCTGGACAATTCCTGCTCCACGCATCGGTGCTTCGGGCATTTACTGACTCATGGGGGGACCTCCAGGAGGAGCCGCCAATGCATTATCTAATACAATACCTACACGTCATGGGCTCACACATTATACACTGGCTGGCACAGGCAATACTCATTCACACGCAACAACCCACGCAGCGCATCAGGGATAAATGGGCGGCCTACCACGGGAGGGACTGGACTGATAAGGAATGGACCCTGGCCCTAGCCAGCCCTGTGAACATACCCCGCAATTCCCGCTTCCGAATCATCCAGTTGTATATATTACACCAGGCGTACCTAACACCAGATAGAATAAATAAATACTTCGCGATCGACACTGCCGCTTGCCCCAGGTGCGACCTACTGGGAGCGGACATACTACATATGCTATGGCACTGCCCGCCTCTGGCTACATACTGGGGAGAGGTGACGTCACTCCTGACACACAGCACGGGCCCGGGGTTGCCTAATACGTGGGAGGCATGCATTCTTGGGTTATATAGAAGGACCAAACTGAATAAAACACAAGCCCGGTTTTGGGATCTGGGCCTTATCACAGCTAAGCGGCTGCTCACTAGGCACTGGAAGCGGCGAGAACCACCCACCCCAGCACACTGGTTTGCGTCCTTCACTAACTGGGCAAGGGCAGAGGGTGTGGCGCTGCGCCGGGAGGAGATAGCGGGTCTGAGGCAGTTCCCGATCGCGCAGCTTTGGGACAATCTCCTGGGGTCCCTACAGGGAGAAGGGGCAGTCAGGGGGCTAACGTAGAGAAATCGGTGCTGGGCGGGCGCCGCAGGGGCGACAGCTCAACGGCCGACACCATCCTTCGCGCCACCCCCATCCCCCCCCCCCCCCCCCTCCGACCTGACCGCTGACCCCTGGGTACACAGATCACAGACGCGGTTCGCCACCCACACGTGGACTCTTCAGCAGGCGCCGATTAGCGCTTTACCCCCAGCACCAGGCCACTGGCGACACCCCCGCAGACGCACTCCACCCCCCCCCCACCCTTTCCCCCTTTCATGTTTCCATGTTAATAATATCGGACTCCTGATTCCCAGCTGTGGCCACAACACCCTTCCACGTCACGATGAGAAGACGCCATTAACCGTGCCCTCGACATTATGTCCTGGCGCGGGCAACGTTTGCTACACCAATAGCTAGGCTGCTCCACTTGTCTGCCGCACACAATACTAGCTAGGCCGACGGCAGGCGTGGTACCATGGCCCACTGGCGCTGTCATTCACCAAGCCTGCCATCATCGGCGCATGCGCACCACCGACCCCCCAGCACCCTGGCTCGTTATCAGAGTGCATTGTACTATCAAGAGGGGCCTCCTTTTGGCACTTTCCATGTGGAACTGGCACGACACGGAGCAGCCGTGGCACAGACATTGAGACACGCCGATATGCACTGTTCAGATTTGTTTGTTGAATTCATGGTTTCCTTATAGAAAAATTGTAAAATGAGACGTCATTTATGGGACTGTTTATTTGCAGCACAACTGTACTGTAGCCGTGATGCCTGCAGATTAGCAAGCTTGAGACAATTTGGGTGCCACAGGACGCCCTCCCCTGCCAACCCTCGCCCTTGAGATTTACTGCCTTTCATTTTGCAGCCGGCCCGCGGGGTTGTAGGCTTTGCTATATGTACTGCACCTTCTTTTTTATTTTTTTTTTCTCTTTATTTCCTTGTGCACTAATGAACGTCTTCTAATAAAAAATATAAAAAAAAAAAAAAAAAAATGAACCAGACCCCTTATCACTGACCCTGCAGAGGCATAAAGGGGTCTCAGTTGCGGAGCTGTTAACTGCCCCGTCTGAGGATGCGGGCTGTAAGCAGCTAAAACAGGCCAAGTAGCACCCGGTATTGACAGCGGCCCTTGTCTGACCGCCGTTATGACGTGTGGGAGGGCGCCAATAAACCAAACGGCATGCTGCCAAGCCGAAAACCGGAATTTCCACTGTCCTATATGGAGCGTGCATTGCAGGCACATCAGCAGGGGTGTAAGTGTGAAATACACCAGACACAGCATCTACCGCAAGAAATGTAACCCATGAGTAAAACAACTCAAACGGGTACACTACATCAGCTGATGTAACAAAAACTACTGCCTGTCCCTCCCAAAAAATGAGGTAATCCTGCAAGTGATTCTGCACAGGCAAGCGACTGTGTGCTGGGATATCAACAGCCATATTGATACAGTGATAAGTACAATGCAACAGAAAATGGCACAACTGGGTAGTAATTCAATAGAAAACTGTTTTTAAAATATCAAGCTTGAAAAGACCTATGCAACTATAAGTAGGTTTTATCCGTCACTACTTTCAACCGGAAACAATAGTGAGGGGGTTGTAGACCGATATAAGAACTACTCAAGTGTCACAATAAGACCACACTTGTTGGCGGCGCCATGTTGCAAGGATCCTGCTCATACACAGAACTGTGCACAGAGATCTACGACGTCAGTGAATTGTGGTGTACCAGAAACTCACCACCATACCTAGAAAAACCCCAACCAGCTAGCATCAGTGTCACATTAGCTCTTCGTCCTATAGCAAAGGAACCAATGATTAGACAACCTAGAACATGTAACTTAGGACCATCTCAGGAATGGTGGGAAGGGAGAGCACTCTATTATTATACTCTCATAACAGTCCACAACAGGAGTAAAGAAGAGACACGGTAAGGTTAACATATGAATTTTAACCACGTGATCTCATGTGCAGTATCTTAGCCAACATAAGCAGACCTGATAAAAAATAATATAGTCAGCATGGTTACAATTCCATAAAATACAAAAGGAGGAATCATATTACAATGATGGTGAAAAACGATCCTTTAGCGCCTAGTTTTAACACCCTACCTATATAGGAACTATGTATTATAAACTACTGAAGGTCTCTTAATCTTGGTTTGGGGGACCCTGTAGGAGGATGGATATCTGACTATGGTTACCCCCAACTTTTTGCCTAGTGTTTAGCTGGTTTTCGACTTAGCCTGGGGCCCTGATTAGCAGGATCCCAGGCCAACTATCTGCTCTCACTGTAAAATGGACTCCATGTACTTTAGGTACATACCTAATTCGATGTTGGGTCACCTTGTGGGCCCCTGTATTATGTACCATAGGTACCCTGGGCATAGGTGCATCCAAGGCCTACCAGGGGCTGCAGCATGAATTATGCCACCCCTGGCCATCCAGATTGACACAACTGGCTGATCACTGATCTGGGGCAAGGTCGTGGAATCACCCCTTGAGAAGTGCATTATAATCCTCGCGGGTAATTGCTAACTTTGGTTGGGCTTTATCAAACATGTCGTGTAAGGTGTCGTACACTTTGGAATACTACCCCCTCGCCAGTTCTGGCGACGGGGGTAGCATTTCTCCCTTCTAGAGGGAGAAGACAAGTTGTTCCTGTTAATCCCGGTTAAAGTTAACCAGAGCCTCAGCATCACAAAATGGATGCTGCTGCCACAGACACCAGTCTGACCTCCTGCTGCTGGGAGTCCTTCCAGCGAGGGAGGCTTGGACAATAGGTTTCTTGTCTTGGGTGGTGCTAGCACCACCCCAGACAGGCCATAGTGTATTGGGGCAGGGAGGGCTGAATGAAATGAGACCCTGCCTGGGGCACACAAGGTGTCCCATGCATAGCCTGGTTCAAACCAGTTGCTGGGGCACTCCAGCCCCAGCTCTGGCGCGAAACTGGACAAAGATAAAGGGGTGTAATCACCCCCTTCCCTGGTTCCACCCATAGGAGGGACCTAGCAGGTAATCCAGCCCCTCATATTGGTATATAGGTAGGAGCTGAGTCAAGAGACTTTAGATTTATCCTGAACTGAAACTTCAAACGAAACTCTGGACCGTCGACATTCTACTTCAACTAGAAGACTGAAGAATCTCACTTGTGGTCAAGGAGTGACCACTCTGTGCAAACAGGCACCATCCAGCGATCTGCGGTTTACTTTGTCGACGCTCCTGCCCGAGCACAGAGTCCGACAAGAGCCAGACTTCCAGACTTCTTTGACCCCGATCCACAGCAAAGCTGAGACCCGTGGAGGCGACGAGAGACGTCGGACCGGCCATCTTGAATAACCTGCTCTTTGCAACTTGTGCAGCTTCTGAGGCACCCTCAAAGTTGTGCATTGGGGATTGAGAAGCCCCAGCCCGAGCACCTTTTGCACCGACGCATAGCCCTCCACACTCAGAGTGCCGCGTGGGGCCTGCTGGTACTTTTGTGCTTGACGCGTCTGTCTGGTCACTTGCCCGTTGACTAGTGGCCTCTGTGACGACAAACCTTTGAATCTGAACCGCCTGCCTGGTTGCTCCAGGTGGGCCCCTGCTTCCCTGCAAAGGAGAAGCCCCATAGACCTTGCTCGTCTAACTCGAAGTAAATATTCGATTCCTGCGTGGGTCGCATTTGCCAAGGCCTGTTAACTCCAAACCGGAAGCCGACGCCGCCAACCGCGAGATCCTTTGTGGGACAGTCCGTATCCAGCTCCTGGTCGTCATCGACGCCTCCTGGTCCACGTGGCTGCAGAGTCGAGCTTCACGACATCACCTGATTGCTTCGCGACATCGCCTATTTCCTTCCTGGTCATTGGCTAGTGACCCAGACTCTGTCCCCTCTGCTTTCAGGTACTCTTCATCCTCGATCCGCCTTTGGATCCAACCGGACACTTCTCTCCTGGTTGTCTGCAGCATCTTTTTACAGATCTCCAAAGGAATCAGTGACGAAACCCTACACAACTTGACACCTATGCACCCGGCTCCTGTGGGTGAGGTAACGCGGGCACTCCGGTGCTCCTGTGGGTATTGACTATCCTAGTGTCCTAGTTTTCAGTTGCTTTCTCCTAGTACATCCGGAAGTGTCCTAAAAGAACTAGTTTCTAACTCTTACGTTCCCATTGTTTCCCTTATGGTAACTTGCATGTGTGAATAGACACTGCACACGCATCCTGTGGGCCTCCTGCTTCTTAACTCTTAGTTCAGCGTAGCCCCAGCGATGCCCTAGGCCTATCCTGTGTTCGTGACTTGGTACTTATACCACTATTTTAGTATATGGTTTTACGTGCCCCTAGGGCTCTATTGTATATTGTGCAACTTATTGTATGATAATTAAGTAACTTGTTATGTGCTTTGTCCTCTGACCTCATAGTTCAGAGGGGTTGTGTTAGTAATAAATACATATATATTTTATATATAACCTGTGTGGTGTCCTTTCATTTGATGTTCAAGGGGTTACATATGGTAAAACAGCTTGCTTCACAGGCTCTCTGAAGTTTTAGCCTAAGTCTGCTTTGTACATGCTACCACTAGGATAGCTGGTCTATAAGGTTGACTTAACAACCATCACTATAAGGGTTGTTTGGACTGGTGCAAGGTGCTCACTAGAATAGTGAACATCATATACCAGGCCAACTTCTCACAGACCCCGTTACCTTTCCGCTCCGTAAGAGTAAATTACATCTGGATCAGCATAGACTCTGCATCCCTGGAAACAGAAATCTTCCAAGTGCCTGAAATCATGGCTAGTGTGACAATGACGCCAGAATCTCGCTTGACTCACAGCTGCCAAAATGTGTCTAGAAAACGTTACCCGAACATGTAAAAAATTAACGAACCTGTTTTGATAGACTAGTGGCACGATGTAAGTCTAGAGATGTTGAAAACAAACCCTTTCTCATGTGTAGACCTTTGTGAAGGCTAACTTACAAAAGCAGCTATGCAGTGTCATGTGCAAAAGCAGCAAAAGGTAAAATGGCGTTTAAACTTCTAATAAGCCATGCTAATATAACATGCACACAAAGCAGGCCCTAGGCCATACTACAGTCTGGGTTCCTATTCCCCCCCCCCCCCCCAATATTGAGGGCGCCACATCCCCTCCTCTTGAATGGTTTCCCCATCCTTCTCAGTGGGCCTCTGCTCTCCGACTTTTAGGGATTCAATCCGTGAAAGCTGGTCTTCAGTGGTGTCTATGCCCATTCCGTGTTCCAGTGGGCTGTTTTCTAATCTGTCCCCTGGGTGCTTCTCAGGGCGATACCTTAATCCTTTGCCACTGGGTAGGCTAAGCCCCTTGCATGCCAGACCCCTGGGTTATGACATCTACTATCCTCAGGTGGTTGCTTCATGCTCACCTTGGCGCCCTCCGCTAGTTTGGGCAAATTACACTGCATCCTGCAGGTCTTCCCCCTTCCAGCTCTCCGCAATTCAAGTGCCACAATATTAAGAGGAGCCGCTCCACTCAGTTTCTCGGGCGGCGGTTAGAATCGCTGCACCTAAGTTGTTGGTCTAAGTCTTGTGGCCTGCGACTTTCAAACCGTGCCCACCTTGGTTTCCATTGGGCACAGGGCCAGCATATGCTCTGGGAGTCTGTTTGAGTTGGGGGTGCTCTTATCTCTCGAGCCTCTTCACTTGCAGTGCTCACCTGCGCCACTCTGCCGACAACGAGGCTCCTGGAGGCCCTCTCTGGTTTGGTTCGCCTCTGCTTTCCTCTTCTGCTATTCACTGGTTCCACCGAACTGTGCCGTCTGTTACAGGCCCCTCAGGCATCCCACGGCGAATTGCCCATTCTCAACCGCCACATCCACCAATGAGGGGGGGGGGGTTCCCTTCTCTGTCTCCGGGGTTGTCGCCCGTTCTGGTGCCCCTACGCAGCACCCGGGTGTTCACCTGCACGACCGCTCTCCTCGCACAGGATGGCCCTTCCAATGCAGCCGCACAGGGGTAGTCAGGTGTTTATTTTGTAATTCCCCAGGGCGCTCGCTCAGGGAAAGTAGCCCTCAATCGCTTGTCTATACCCGAGAAGGCACCTCCACCCCAAGGTGGCAGTCGCAACACTTGCCTCCGTTCCACTGCTTCTCTCCCGATGGCTCTTAGAACTCCAGTGGCCAGATCGTTGGGCCCAGTGTAGTAGGGATCTTCATATAAAGAAGGAAGTAAAGGCAAATAGAAGGAAGATCCAATAAAGGATTTAAGAAATCATTAAGTTTATTTCTTAGATTAAGACCCACGACTGCACTGGTCAAGGTCTAAGGCTATTCTCACAGAATACTTTATAATTCCAGAACAATGCATGTCATATAGAACATCGCAAATAAAACATTCTATTAGAGAAACATTCCTACACATTAGGAAATATATAACCAACATACTACACATCCCCCTTTTCATAATGAAAAGAGGAAAGCTCTAACCAAAACCTAAAATTATTAAATGAAAGAAACAAAAATCAAAAGCACAGGAACATATTACATTTTTGCAAAACATAGTCTTGAAAACGAGATGGTACATGTCTTCCCCGTCCAGTTCTATTTAACCTACACCCATCCCCCTTTCCATCATGAGAGGAAACAAAGGAGAATGAGACACAATTTTAGATGAATCCCCTTCATCGAAAGCTGGAGCGAATTCAGCCGAAGTACATGGTTGCACCTCTGATCCTTGAGAACTAGGTACATTAAAATTGTCACAAACACCAAACCAATCAGAACTAGAGTCGTTTTGAACATATGAATCACGCTTATAATTTCGAATAATATCAGCTTGTTTGGTTGTAATTTTGATGAGAGCATTTTTACTCCACCAACCTTTGTCCTTAAAAAGCGCAGCAGTATGAGAAACCCTAACAACTTGCACAGGAGCTGAATATTTAGATTGACCTTTAGAAATTATACCAGGTTTTTTGATAATAACCCAATCACCATCAAACAATGGTTTGTCACAAACATGCATACGCTTATCATAGTACTGTTTGTAACAATCTTATTTCTTCTTAACTTGATCATGGACCACAACTTGAGAAGAATTTTCCAATAACCATGCAGGACTAAGTTTAGACATAGGTGTTCGACCCCTAAGTCGCCAAATAATGTAGTAGGGATCTTCATAGAAAGAAGAATGTAAAGGCAAATAGAAGGAAGATCCAATAAAGAAAGGGATTTAAGAAATTAAGTTTATTTCTAAGATTAAGACCCACACTGCACCCCCAGCTTGGATCAAAGCCCAGTACCAATGCGAGATTTCTTTGCAGAAAACATCCTTTTCCAGCATCTCCTTTTCCAGAGTTATATTTCCCGCTCTAACTTCTTTTAAGGATCTCACCCAGCCAGAAAGCTGGTAATATTTGAATTTTGATAGAGGCATTTGTTGTTAGAGATAAAGTCTCCCAATCCATTAAGTTATTCTGAGACAAGAGATGTCCCCACATTGTTATTCCTGCTGATTTTATCGGGAGTGCAAGTATATCTTTAAGGCACTCAGGAGTGCCTGCAGAGTCCCATATTGGGGCCAAGTCACTGTAATAGGGGATATTTAGCGTACATCTTATGCCAAACCAAGATTTGGCCGCTGATTTCAGGGTCTTAAGTTTCATTTTGTTTGAAGAATTTTGGGTGTCCGAATTTATATAGGAAGTGGCTAGTTTTATTAGTCATTGTTTGGAGATAAGGTGGATAATTATCAGATGTATTTAGTAGCTTCCTGCTTGATTTAAATTGGAATGCTCTACAATACTCATAGAGGTCGGGACTAGCAATCCCACCCTGAACTTTTTTCCTTCTTAGCTTACTCCAAGCGATTCTAGGGTTTTTCGAAGACCAAATAAAGCTTGAAATTTCCCCCTGGATTTTTTTAATTATTTCTCTTTTGAATTCCAGAGGAATGGCACCGAAGTCAAAGGTGAATTTCGGTAAAATTGACATTTTTGTTATATTGGATTTTCCAAGTAGAGTCAGAGGTAGTCCTCCCCACACTTTCAATAACTTCTTAACTTCCTTTTCAATTCCTTGGATATTGATCTGTTACTTTATCTAGATCTTTTACTAGGTCTATACCTAGATATCTGATTTTGTCTTTACTATACGGACTAATAGAGTTATCGTTCCAGCTCATAGTTTCCGTTTTAGCTTGATTAATTTGATAGCCGGAGAGTCTTCCGAATCCGTTCAGAGACTCTTCTATTATCGTTAGAGACCTGCTTGGGTTATCTGTGAAGATCATCAGATCATCTGCATAAAGAGCTATTTTTTTAGACCTATCTTGAAAGGAGAAGGGGGATATTGAGTGATCTTTTCTGAGACACTCTGCCATCGGTTCAATATAGAAATTGAAAAGCAAGGGGGAGAGGGGGCATCCCTGCCTTGTTCCTCTCTTTATCTGGATGTTTGTAGTGAGATTGCCATTAATTAAGTTTTGTGCTCTAGGGGAAGTATAGATGTTTGCCACCATATTTAAGATATTTGTCCCCAGATTGCAATTTTTCAATACTTCCTTCAAATATACCCAATTGACTCTATCGAACGCTTTGGCTGCGTCGATAGTAATTATTGATAGTGGAAGTTTCTCATTGATGGCTATGTCTATGGCGCCAAACAGTTCTTGTGTTAGATCTTGTAGTTGTCTTCCGGGTATAAAACCCTTCTGGTTATTGTTGATTAGTAGCCCTGCTATTCTCCCCAGTCTTTTGGCCATAATCTGTGTGAAGATCTTAGTCACAGTTCAGGATAGAAATTGGGCGGTATGATTAGCATTTTCTTGGGCTTTTACCTTGTTTTAGGAGGATGGAGATTGTAGCTTCGTTCCAAGAATCAGGGAGGTCGTCATTTTCCAAGAAGATTCTATTCAATAAAATTGTTAAGGGGGAAAGCAGTGAGTCCCTTAATTTTGTGTAGAATTAATTTGGCAAGGCATCCGGACCAGCTGCTTTTCCTCTCTTGAGGTTTTTTAGTACTTCTTCTACTTCCTGAGTTGTAATTTCTGCATTTAATTCCTCTTTCAATTCTGGTGTTAAGGTTGGAAGATTTAAAGGCCTTAAGAAGTGTTTTATTTACTCAATTTCGGGATTGCAATCT
Organism: Lissotriton helveticus; assembly: GCF_964261635.1. NCBI lineage: Eukaryota > Metazoa > Chordata > Amphibia > Caudata > Salamandridae > Lissotriton > Lissotriton helveticus. The sequence goes on from NC_136061.1 coordinate 2,095,032,447, forward strand.
TCATTGTAGAGATCTGAGAAAAAAGCTAGGAATTCTTGTTTTATTATGGCTTCTTCTGATCCATTCTCGGTTGGATTTCGAGGGTCAATAAAAGCGACTTTATTCCTGGCTTGGTCTGTTCTAATTTTCCAAGCAAGCATCTTGCCACAACCCTCCCCATATTCGTAGTGGGCGAGTTTGCTGGCCTCCCATTTTTCTCTGACTTTGTTTTCCAGAATTTCTACTATACTCTCTTTTTGACACATTCTGTCAGCTTCCAGTTGCTCTTTGTAAGAAGGAGATATTGCTGCAGCTATTTGTATATCCAGATTTTTGATCCTATCTTCCAACTTTTGGATCGTTTTGTTTTATTCCCTTTGATTTGTGAGCTGCTAGGCTGAGAATGTTCCCCCTAATCACCGCTTTGTATGCATCCCAGGTTGTCTGTATTGAGGTGCCGTCCTTATTGTCCTCAAAGAATAATTTGGTATGTTCTTTGAGCTGCTCAGTAATCTGGGGGTCTAATAGAATTGTACGATCTAAGGTCCATCTTGTACCTTCCATACCAACTTCGAGTTTCAAGGTGATCCGGACTGCCGAATGATCTGAGAGATGGGCAGGGATATGTTCTACTTTTATTGTTTTTTCGACTAGCCCTTGGTCTAAAAGAAAGTCTATTCTTGATTGAATTCCAAGTTTTTTATTTTGGAAAGTAAAATTATTTTGTTTATCACCCTTTTCTTTCCACAAGTCTACTAAACACAGATCCCTTTTGTACACCCCCAACCAATCTCTCATTTTTGGAAGGCTTGTTTGTCTTGTTTGTCTTCTACTGGGGAGACGGTCTGTTCTTGGATCCAGTATAATATTGAAGTCTCCGCCCAAAATGATGGGTGATGAAAGCTGAAGTAATTGAGAGTACAGTGTTTGTAAGGGGACTGGATCGTCTGTATTCGGACCATAGTAGCCTACTACTGTCAGGACAATATTACATATTCTCACTCTAGCTATTGCCCATCTCCCCTTTGGATCAGTTTCTATTGATTCCACTTTCGCTTTTAGAGACTTTTTAAAAAGGATGGCAACCCCCTTAACAACACATTCCTGGTCTGTACAAATGTATGAATCTACCCAGTTTAATTTTTTCATAATGTCTTCCCACTCCTTTTTTAGCAGATGTGTTTCCTGAAGGATTATGATTTCGCTATCTATAGTTTTTAGGTATTCTAATATTCTGCTTCTCCTACTTTTAGTTCTTAATCCATTTACGTTCCAGGAAGTTATTTTCACTTGTGTTTTATCTTTTTTCATTTTTTTTTTTTTACATTTTTTCCTTTTTCCGGCCTCAGAGTTCTCCTTCTCTTTTTTTTTTATGCTGAGGACATTTTTCTGCTTTTTTTCCCTAACTTGCTCCCATCTCCCGTGCAAGATTTTTCTATTTTTTTCTTTTCATAGTGTAACCGTTAAAGAAGAAAAGTGAAATTAAAAAATCCCCCCTTTCCTTGGAGAAACCTCCCTTTTTCTTCTCTGGGATTTAATAGCCCTCTTTGAGCTCCGTGCCTTGTTTGTTTTGAGCTGAGAATACTCTGGCGCAATTATCCAATGATGATTATTTTCGCGTCTGGTCACGTAACTGTTCTAAGAAAGATTCTACTTCCTTAGGGTCCCTGATATTGTGCATTTTATTCCTCCACATGATCCGAAGGGAGGCCGGGAATTTAATCTGGACAGTGGCGCCAAGTGCTTTCAACTCGGGTATCATCTGCCCCAACTCCCACTGCCTATCTTGTGTTACTTTAGATATATCAGAACGTATCCTGAAAGACCATTCGTCTTTATTGTATGATCCAGTTTTTAGAGCTTCACTTAGGAGTCTTTCTTTGAGAGAAAATGTTCGAAAATTCACCAAGATTTTCCTTGGATTTTTCCTTTCCCTATTTTCTCCAAATGGGTCTCTGTGTACCCTCTGGATGTCGTCCTCGAGACCGAGATCTTTGCTCCAAGGGAAGTATTCCTCTAGAAGTGAGATTATGAATTTCAGGTACCGGAGAGAGTATGGGGGAAAAGACCTGCCGACGCTGGAGCTAAACAATCAATGGCAAGTATCTATGAGTAAATGCTGGGATATTGTAACTTCAGCTGCCCTAAAGAGAAACCATTTATTCAAATCTCAGAGTATACTGGACCCCGAAAAAGCTGTCAAAATTCAATGGGGTGACAGTGAAGGCTTGCCCAAATGTGGACTGGAAAAGGCCGACGACCTCCACATGTTTCGGCAGTGCCCCCTTCTCGATGGTTTCTGGAACGATGTGGGTAAGACACTAGACTGGGTGCTAGGAAGACATCTGAATGTAAGTATGGATTTAATTATTTTTGGGGTAATGAATGCAAGCGTGCCAGAAAAACTTTCTAAAGTACAGGAAAACCTACTTTTTCGATTAATATTATTGGCTAGGAGAGAGATTTGTGTGAAATGGGTAAGCCCAGTCCCCCCGACACACAGCGAGTGGCTGAGTTCAATATTAAGAATATACAAACTGGATAAAAGAAAGGCACCTAGTAAAAAGTTTAAATTCTGTGAGATTTGGGAAAGTTACCAACTAGGACTAACTTACTTTCCTGGGATAATCTATATGGGTGTTATATCAATGGTTGGACCAGAAAAAATCCATCATACCACAGTCCAATGATTATGTGTGAGCAATGGAAAGTCAGGAGAAGGCTTGCAAGAGTAGCCAGAATGGCTAGCTCCCCCCCCCCCCGCACGCTAAATCCTTCAATAAAGTAATGGAAATAAGGGGACCCTCCTTTCTTTAAAGCAGCGCAGGGGTACTGTCCAGATTCGCATGTTTGCTATATGGCAGTGAAGGCAAAGTCCTGAAGTGAGAATGGGGCCCGACAACTCCTTACTAACAATATTGCACTAATGAGGACTAAAAATAAATAAAAAATAAGACCCACACTGCACTGGTCAAGGTCTAAGGCTATTCTTACAGAATACTTTATAATTCCAGAACAATGCATGTCATATAGAATATCACAAATAAAACATTCTATTAATGAAACATTACTACACATTAGGAAATCTATAACCAGCATACTACACCCAGCCTCCCTATTGATTTCCTCTGCTGCTACCATCTCCCCTGGCCACTGTTTCCACTGTCTTCGGTTGTGCTATTGGGAGATATCCAGCCCTTTACCTTCCAGCCGCCATCGTGCTTCGCTCGAGCCGCTTCTCCCCGGTCAGATTCTGGCCGTTATTCTCGCCAAGCATGGCTGCTGGGCAGGTTTTGTTGAAGCAGTGTGCTCCTGTGATATTCAGCTGCCTAGTTAGCTGACAATTAAGCAGCCCGCTTCCACTCACATCTGCTCCAGGCCACGCCCCCTAACATTGGATATAGATGCTTTGCTCCGCTCTTTGAGAATCCTTTTAAGGTCCTCTTAGGAGAGGTAGTATTTTGCTTAGCCAAATGTAATTTTATATGCTGTTGTAATTTTATGACTGCCTAATGTTTGCCTTGTGGGAAAAATTATGCTCAAAACAGTAAGCCTGAATTGTTTATGGTGACAAGCGCTACGCTTAATTGGTGCACAAGGATAAGGTGTCTGAGGCCGTTGGTCTAATCGCCTTATTATGAAAAGTTATGGTAAAGACAGACCTAGACTTTTGTGAAAACTAACCTGTGGGCTTTTAATATTGGGTCATCACATTGTGATGCATGTTATAGACCAGTGTTCGTCACCTTTTGACATCTGAGGGCCCCTGTTTAATCATGACTGGAACTGGGGGACCATCACTGAATCATTATTGGAATCGGGTTGACCAGCTGCCCCGCACTTCCTCTTCCCCTGAATCCCCCTCTCTGAGAATGGAGGCGGGCTGGGCAATATTTAGAGGAGCTAAATAAAGAGTTTGATACCCAAAATATTGAATGTGGAAAATTAACATACATGTAGGTGCTTGCATGCTCGAGGGGTGGAGGGGTTGATCTTTCCTAGGTATGTGGCTAGATTGTTCCATAAGGTTCTGTATGATTTAAATGAAGTACTGATTATGAATATTATTGTCAGCACTTCTTATGAAAGAGAACCATGGCCACCAAGTTGGTGAGAGGCAGGCGCACAACACCCATTGGGCTCACAGGGCTTCAGCCTCACCCCCCACCTCCCCCACGTCGTGTGTCAGCCTGGCCAGAGACTGCTTCGCGGGCTGGCGAGCATTTAATTGAAGCCGCACCTGAGTACTTAACAGGTCTTCAAAAGACCATTTACGTGTAAATGAGGCCTTTGTGTGTTCGCCCCTTCTTTCAGCCACTCTGTCTGTTCGGAAGAATTACCCGCCACCACCCCTCGAAATTTGGCTCTAGTTGCCCGCCTGGTGAGAGGAATTTGCATTTTTCCAGTCCGATAGAATGGTTTGATCTTTGTGGTTAATAACAGGCCAAGAAGATGGCGGTTGCATTTGCTGAGAATAGATTGGAAGGTTGAGGTATATGGGAATATAGTAACTATAGTGATGTTACTGTGGAATATCACATTGTGTGTTCAATGTTATTTTAATAGCCCTAATTTTGCAATGGAACAGAAGGTGATCAAAGTCCACTATGGTAATTGAGCAGTGCCAAATCGTTTTGGAGTTGGTTATTCCCAGTTCGTGAAGTCTGTCTGAAGTCCAAAAACATCTACAACTGGTCCATAAGTTGCTCTGGTAGACAAGTGGAGAGATCTTGTATGAAACGAGGGAGTTGCATATGTGCACCCACTCCGTCTCAATCGAAAAGGGATATTATCCGCTTCACATGATTTGTTTTCCTACAGTATGGAAATTATTTGGTAAGTTTGTCTATAAATTTGTATATTCTAGAAGCTATGGGATCTTTGTATGCAAGGTTATTCAGAACATTGATGCAATCAGGTGCATCCATTTTCCACTTCTCCTAAGCACAACTTGAAGTTTGAGAAAGCTGTAAAAGTCAATTGGTTGGAGATGGAATGTGTCACATAACATGGCAAAGGATAATCTGAATTGACAGGTGTATCAAGATTCTTAACCAGAAAAATGCCTGCAATTTTGCCAAACTATTGTATGACCGTCTATTGTTTGCGGGTTAAAACGCAGTGAAAGGAACTCTGAATCTTTTACTTTGTTTAGAAAGTATGTGCCCACATTTTTAATAGCAGCTACTGAGTCTGTAGTGATTAGGACTGAGTGTTGGACGATTAGTGTAAGTGGATTAATTCGGGAAATGGTTTTAACAATCTGATTCAACACCAACCCATGGTGATCAATGCAAGTCTTGGGTATTTAACCACTAAGATGCTTGTCGCGCCAGGAGATCTTTTGGAGAAATTTGTTTCTTACTGGATTCTAGCCATCTTAATTCTTCAAATGAAATTTGATACTATTTTATTTGGGGATTTGCAGAAGTCTGAGGAAAGGAGTGGGGGGGTGGGGGTGGCCTTCCCAAATAACTTATTTTTTATTTTTTTTTATCCATCCCCATTTTAAATTTCTATCCAACACCACCATGTGCTATATCTAGATGCCCAGGGTTCTAAGAGTTCATTGATTTTAACAACAAAAAAATACAATATGCTCTCTTGGAGTATTCAGATTGTTTTAATTCTGTGCCTTAGTATTTTAAGTGATTGGATTGCCATTTGATATTTGAGCAAGAGGCCATATAGAGGAGATATAGTAAAATATGCTTGAGTATCAGTGTATACCTTTAACTGAGAAACAATGAAATGTTCCCCTTAAATATCCTATTTTGAGAATTTCTGGGATAGCCACTTCATCGTCTAGAGAGAATATAAATACATTCTGCTAGGCTGCTAGTTTCTGACAGCCAGAGGGAAAGGGAATCCCCTTGATCAGGGTGTTCAATCGTAAGGAGGTATGAGTGGGGATGGGGCAACCTTGTCTGGTGCCTTGAGCCAGGGAGGTGCTCTTTGAGGATTGCTCTTTAAGCTTAATTTTCACCGAGGGCTGGGAGTAAAGTAAAATGGCCATATGGATAAAAACTGGGCTAAGATGGCATTTTTTAAGGGTCACCTGTGTTGTGTAGTTCTTACTAATCCGTACGATCTGCTCATTGTTTGGACAATTTAAACTAGAGGCTTGGTGCCAAGACTGATTCCTAGATAACCCCTTAGGATAAGTTGGCCTGGAGCACAGCTAGCTCCGTGCCAGCGTAAGACCCCCATACCTGTCTGGGAGCAAATGGTTTCTCCTAACTGAACATGGCAACCCGGACCCCTTTGGGATTGTGGAAACAGTACAGAACTTTCGCTCAGTCACTCGTGCGCATGTATTCTCGGCGAAATATAATTGAAAAGTCCCACTGTGTTTTCTCTGTGTATTTATTGAACCAATGCTATTCTTGCATAAAATATGTGTGCTGCAATGATTAGTAGACCGAAGCAGATTAACGTGATTACTATTTACGCTTTTGGTGCTTGTAGATCTAATTCTACCATGGTGCTTAAACAATGTACATATGCAGGCATATAAAAAATGCAGTAATCGAGCATGCTCAGACTATGCAAGGCCCTACTCCTTAAGTGTACATTGAGTGTGTGTAGGGGTAAAGCCAAGAATTCCCCCTCCCCGCCCCCCAAGGGACGATCCAACCTCATTACCTGATGGGATAGAGTGAAGGAACCAGTCTTGGTCATAAACTAGACATCTCTCACAAGATGTCAGACCGCTGCGTGGTGATTTCTTCAGCATGCAATTACCCATGTGTCAGCGGAGGTGCCTCCTCTGCTAATCTATCGGGATGCTTTTATAATCGAAAGCAGCCTTGCAATATATGCATAGATTAGTGATGTTATAAATATGTAAATGGCCCTGTCGCCCCGTGGATGGAGATAGTGATGTCACTTGTACATAGTGCGAAACAACACCTTGTACATGATGATCAGGACGTTGTGATGTGCTAAGCTAGATCTAAAAACAAGTTTAGTTTCAGAGAAACTAATCCAACATTGCCATGCATGCAAATATGTGCAAAAGGTGACGGCTTGAAATCTTATGAGGCCAATGTAAGTAATGGGCTGCTTCGCTACATGGACCTAACTCTGGAATATAACATGAGGAGGAAAGGCCAGGAGACCTTGTCAAAGGCCTTTTCTATGTTAAGTACATGGCCATTGCAGGAGTGGATATGATTTTTACTTTTTCAATAATGTAAAGCCTTCATGTTGGGTGAATCTGGGTCGGAAGGATATGCTCCAGTCTTATGGTGAGAATTTTGGCACGTATCTTGTAGTCTGTGTGTATGAGTGGTATGGGTCTATAATTTTTATGGTTTAGGTGATCTTTGCTCTCTTTGGGGATAACTACAATAAAAGCTTTTGAGGCAGCTCCAGTAATTTTCCTGGATAATAAGTGCTCAAATAGTTCTTTCAGGTGAAGCAAAATCGGAGTTTAGAAGATTTTATAAAAGAATGCTGAAAAGTCACTGGGGCTTTTGGGCCTTTCTACCCATAAGCAATTTTTTTTTTTTTTAGAGTTTTATATAGCGCGAACTTGAACCGAATCAGTTATCAGAGCGCTTTACATAGCACCAGTTACTTTCATTTTTTTAGGCACGGGGAGATCAAGTGATTTGCCCAGAATCACAAGGGTTTTTTGGCGTCGTTACCGAGACTCGAACCGAGTTCCCCAGGTCCGAGGTCGAGCGCCTTAGCCGTTAGGCCAACCCCTCTCCCCAATTTTGATAGCTTTAATGATTTTGGAGTTGTCATTTTTTTTATTGAGGTCTATGTTCGCCTCCTCAGAGAGCACTGGGAGACACTGTCAGTGCAGAAGGAGAGGTAGGAGTCCAAAATCTAATCGGAGTATGTGTATGATACTATTTTTGCTCTTAATTGAAGGAATATTGTTTGTAGTAACTTGGCTTTAAGAAAGCATGCTAAAGATGTTCCGGCTTTAAGTTCTTTAAGGTTTTTGCACTTAAGGTTAACAGATCATTTTTGTGCCTTCTCATTCAAAAGCTTGTTGTATTCATACTTGAAGGGTTTTATTTGGAGTAATCTTTGCATCAGAGGGGTTTGATCTTAGTAGTTCACAATGCTTCATTTGAGATTCTAACGCGTTAAGTTTGTGATTAGTCTCCTTGTGTTTTTTTACATTTTCATTATTTTGTCTGATTGCTTTTATTGTCTCAGTTTCTGGAGATGAATCGGGGGATTTAATTTCTTTGAAAAAGGTAAAAATTGCCTAATTTATTGATAGTCATTTATTGTTAATGAACAATTTTAGATTTTGGGTTGGAGACAGATACATGCCTAAGGAGATATAGGCATGGTCTGAGATCAGGGCTGGTCGACTTCACAATACGTGGTTGGCTACATAGTCTATCCTAGAAAAAGTATTGTGTGGATGAGAGAAAAAGGTATAATTTCTTGATGGATTGTAAAGACACCATGTCAGCAAGGTTATTGTCTTCACACAAATTTCTCATTCGGTTGTAGCATTTGTTTGCTTTATAATAACGTGGAAAGTCTGCATAGAGTAGTTTTCCAAGGGAGATTGAAATCTCCAAAGATTAAATTGCTATGTGTTAGGAATGCAGAGAATTTTTTAGGTCGTGGACTAGCGTCCCACGGAGTGGGCGGAGTCCGAGATTTTATGTCGTCTAGTATGGGGCCTAGAACCCGCCCCTCTTCTCCATTGCCTGGCCTCGTAAATGCTGGCCAGCCATTGGAGGAGAGGGGCGTCACTCAGTTCAGGCCCCGTCTTAACGCGATTCGGGGGCTTTTCTCTTTTTTTAAGCCCCACCCCTTTTCTAGTGATGGACGTTACACCCTCCCTCTCGCCGAGGTCCCAGTCTATTTCTCCTTTAATGCACCCTTTGCTACCTCTTGTATTTTGTTTACAATTGTCACTTTTGCTTAATGTAACTTAACGTGTTCACTCGTCTCATGGATCATTTGTGTTCCTATTGTGAAGCGCTCTGACCACCGCCTGCAGTGACCTGAAGGGGCCGCCGCGCTGCCTGCGGCGACCCGGAAGTTCTGCTCTCCAGACCGCTCGCCGAGTATACTCCATAACAGGACAGCACGGTAGCCATTTTCTTTGATCGCATTATGGCACCCGACTAACTCTGCAGTGCCGGTAATTCTAGTTTAATCCCGTTTCCCCTTCTGCTTCTCATGTTCTATATTCCCTTTTGTTTGGCTACTGTATAAGCGCTCGCACATTTCTTTGCACTCCCCGGCCTCTTCATTAGTGAACGCAGCCCCCCACCCGCAAGGGAACTAGGAAGCGAGAGATAAGCGGAGCCACCCCTCATTCACCCCCCCCCCCGCGCAGGACACCAGGAAACACGGGGGCATGGTTAGCTGAAGTCGTCCTCTCAGGCACATCAATGACCCTGCTTCTATCAGTGCCCTTCAGCAGTTCCAGGATCGTGACTTGAAATATGAAGCTGGCATACGACTCTTTGCTTTCTTTTGAAGTGTAAATGCGTGTTTAATTTTTCACTCTCTATTTAGTCCGTAGAGCCCGGGGCCTCGTCCTGTAGAACTCTTGCTGACAACCGCCTGCCCCAGTCACTGCTGCAGAGAGAAAGTCACACGCTGCCACAGAATGCAGCAGAGCTTCCCCGCGGGCTATAGGGATCTCACAGGCTCGGATTCACGATTTGGGCCACGGCGGAGTGGCGGTCCGAGGTAGAGTGCGCTGCCCTCAGTGTCTCCTGTGAATGAGGCGGCCTTGCACGGATCCGTGGCACAGACGTTGGAGCTCCCGTGATGCACTGTTATCCATCTGCACCCGGGAGCGATTGCGGCTTAACGAAATTGGACACTTGACTGGTGCGAGTGAGTAAGGGCTGGGAGCAGGGCTTTCAACCGCGAGCTGACGTACCTGAAGCCCCCTTCTCCCCGGGTCTCAATGTGTACTATCCCCCACTCCATGCCCAGCCCTTCCAAGAGAACTAGGAAGCGGAGCCAGGTGCGCCCTCCCCCCCCCCCCCCCAGGGACTTGAAGCCTCTCCCCTCTCAGGGCTCTAGGAACCGTGGGGACAGAGCAGCGCCGCCCCCCCTCCTGCAAGGGAACTAAGAAGCGAGAGATAAGCGGAGCCACCCCTCATCCCCACCCCGCACAGGACACCAGGAAACACTGGGGCATATTCAGCTGTTGGGGGCACCAGGAGGCAGGGGTATATATATTCCACCTCTCAGGGCACCCCGAGGCTCGGACCTATGTTTCTGAGGCGCCCGGAGCCAAAGGTGTTCCATGGTATCTGGGAGTGCAGCGCCGTCCCTTTGCAGATACAGGTGCATGCTGCTTAGCTTTTGAAGTACTGACATAGTTATGCTTGTTGCTAATGAATGAGCACATGGGAATAATCTTCTAGTGTAGCTCCCACCACAGCACCACTGCGCCATCCTTCCACAGCACCACTGCGCCATCCTTCCACAGCACCACTGCGCCATCCTTCCACAGCACCACTGCGATATCCTTCCACAGCGCCATCCTTCCACAGCACCACTGCGCCATCCTTCCACTGCGCCATTGCGCCATCCTTCCACAGCACCACTGCGATATCCTTCCACAGCACCACTGCGATATCCTTCCACAACACCACTGCGATATCCTTCCACAACACCACTGCGATATCCTTCCACAACACCACTGCAATATCCTTCCACAGCACCACTGCGCCATCCTTCCACAGCACCACTGCGCCATCCTTCCACCGCACCACTGCGCCATCCTTCCACCGCACCACTGCGCCATCCTTCCACCGCACCTCTGCGCCATCCTTCCGCAGCACCTCTGCGCTATCCTTCCGCAGCACCACTGCGCCATCCTTCCGCAGCACCACTGCGCCATCCTTCCGCAGCACCACTGCGCCATCCTTCCGCAGCACCACTGCGCCATCCTTCCGCAGCACCACTGCGCCATCCTTCCGCAGCACCACTGCGCCATCCTTCCGCAGCACCACTGCGCCATCCTTCCCCAGCACCACTGCGCCATCCTTCCGCAGCACCACTGCGCCATCCTTCCGCAGCACCACTGCGCCATCCTTCCGCAGCACCACTGCGCCATCCTTCCGCAGCACCACTGCGCCATCCTTCCGCAGCACCACTGCGCCATCCTTCCGCAGCACCACTGCGCCATCCTTCCGCAGCACCACTGCGCCATCCTTCCGCAGCGCCACTGCGCCATCCTTCCGCAGCGCCACTGCGCCATCCTTCCACTGCGCCATCCTTCCACTGCGCCATCCTTCCGCAGCACCACTGCGCCATCCTTCCACTGCGCCATCCTTCCTCAGCACCACTGCGCCATCCTTCCACTGCGCCATCCTTCCGCAGCACCACTGCGCCATCCTTCCACTGCGCCATCCTTCCACTGCGCCATCCTTCCACTGCGCCATCCTTCCACTGCGCCATCCTTCCAATGCGCCATCCTTCCACTGCGCCATCCTTCCACTGCGCCATCCTTCCACTGCGCCATCCTTCCACTGCGCCATCCTTCCACTGCGCCATCCTACCACAGTCTGTGTGTGTGTGGCCCTGTGCGTGGCTCTGTGTGTGTGGCTCTGTGTGTGTGGCTCTGTGTGTGTGTGTGGCTCTGTGTGGCTCTGTGTGTGTGTGTGTGTGTGGCTCTGTGTGGCTCTGTGTGTGTGTGTGTGTGTGTGGCTCTGTGTGTACGTGGCTCTGTGTGTACGTGGTTCTGTGTGCGTGCGTGGTTCTGTGTGCGTGCGTGGGTCTGTGTGCGTGCGTGGTTCTGTGTGCGTGCGTGGCTCTGTGTGTGTGCGTGCGTGGCTCTGTGTGTGTGCGTGCGTGGCTCTGTGTGTGTGCGTGTGTGGCTCTGTGTGTGTGTGTGGCTCTGTGTGTGTGCGTGGCTCTGTGTGTGTGCGTGGCTCTGTGTGTGTGCGTGGCTCTGTGTGTGCGTGGCTCTGTGTGTGTGCGTGGCTCTGTGTGTGTGCGTGGCTCTGTGTGTGTGCGTGGCTCTGTGTGTGTGCGTGGCTCTGTGTGTGTGCGTGGCTCTGTGTGTGTGCGTGGCTCTGTGTGTGTGCGCGGCTCTGTGTGTGTGCGCGGCTCTGTGTGTGTGCGTGCGCGGCTCTGTGTGTGTGCGTGCGCGGCTCTGTGTGTGTGCGTGCGCGGCTCTGTGTGTGTGCGTGCGCGGCTCTGTGTGTGTGCGCGGCTGTCTGTGGCTTTGTGTGGGTGGCTCTGTATGTGTGGGTGGCTTTGTTGGGTGGCTCTGTGTGGGTGTAAATGCAATAGGTCATGCATTTGCGAGCGATTAAGCTATTGGCATTGTAAATAACAATGCCATTTATTTAATGATCAAGCTATTGGCAATGTAAATGACAATGCCATTTATTTATGATTTAAAAAAAATAAAATCATGAGCAATGCCAATAGCTCTACCTTTAATAATGCCGAGACCATTGCATTGTAAATGCTTGTTTTTTTTGGTTAAAGTCTGTCCAGAAATGGGAGTCATCGTGAGTAGGCGCATGTATGTTGACAATAAAGAGGGTGGTTGCATCTTTACCAAATTTGGAAATTAATAATCTACCCTTGCCATCATGGAGGGACTCGATGAGATTCATACCGCTCTTTTGGAGATAAGCTTAATGATACCATTTTTTTGTTGTGTTTTGGGGAGCAGATACTATTTTGGATCCAAAAATATTGTATACTTCATGTTAGTTGGACCAATTCTGGTCTTTTGCAGGAGCATAATGTTCCCTTTGAGTTTGTGACAGTTCAAAATCTTTTTTTCTGTTTGATTGGGAGGCTTGTCCCTAGTTTTAAGTGACAATTGTTAAAAGGGATGTTTGTCAACATGGGGTGCGCCATTTTGCTTCTTATGGGTGTTTGCCAAATCTGGGTTAATCCAACGAGTGTGAACATCTGCTATGACATTCGGTGGTATTGGTAAGGGACCGGTGGTTGGAGACCATAAAAGGGTAGAGGCATGGGTACTTGTCTGAGAAATGGAGACAAAGGAGAAGGGAAGGTGAGAGATGGTTATGTGTAACATTGAGTGAAACATTACCATGTAGAACTTGGTGAAGATCCATTTCCATACAAGTACAGAGAACTAAAGTATTTTTTTAAATACCCCAACAAACCTGCCCCCCCCTACCCACTTTCATCCAAACAGATCATGCTGGGACGTGAAGGCCATGTATGGCCTAGACAAGCAGAGGCTCAATACAATGGGAGAATAACAGTATAAGCAGGAACAAGGTTATCCCATTTTATGCAGTACTATCATACTGATATATAAGGAACTTAAATGATTATTTGATCTTTGAGTTAACTAACAAAAACAATTAGTAACACCAGATAGTTACACCTGTAGTATCCAGATGGCGATGCATCGAGACTACCTGCTGAGGTTGATTACTGGTGTGGAAGCGTTGTCAAATGCCCATGTGGTAGGCGAAATATCATGCTCAATGTGAGAAGTATAGACCGACATGCGGTAAGTTTGAAGCAGAGATGTATGGTGTAAGGCACTATTTATTTTAGGAGGGGGATTATCAGCCCCAGGCAACAATTGTGCTTCCAAGATGAGCCCAGATATATGGAATCCCCAACTGGAGAGTGGAATTAAGTGTACCTGCCCAGCTCGGTGTGGCGAGGCCAGATGGAGCCAGGGCAAGGGCCACCCTGGTCCTGGGTCATGCTGTGAGTGGGTACATAGCAAAGTATAACGCAGCGCCTTACCTCCAGTAGCCAAGCAGTTCTAGACTTTTCGGGTACTGGGTGCAAGGGTGCAGCGAACTGAGGTGGCTAATCCAGCTGAGGATGTATTATACCGCTTGCAGGTACATTGCTTCATTTTCGGGAGGGCAGGATCCAGGTTGCCATTTTGAGTGGTGTCATGAGGCCCATTGTATCTGGTCGTCCAATTGCATGTAGGGCGAAGGCTGGCCGCTTGATTTCCCTTCAAGCAATTAAGGAAGGAGTAGCAATGTTAATCCTTTGAGTATTAGTGGGAATGTGCAGTGGAGGAAACCACTGCAGACATTTCAAGACTAACTCCCCAGCAGAGTGCAGCAGCTAGGCGGCCATCTTTAACGGATGCTACCCACTCCTCCGAAATTATTTAATTTTCTAAGCAGTCGTGGACCCCCTGAGCAGGCTTTGCAGACCTCCAGAGATCCCAGGACCAATGGTTAAGACCATATGCCGTATCGGTTCATTGGGAAAAGTTGCGATCTTCTGTTGGTTTGATCTGTGTATTATGAAACGTAATTACAAAGTCAGTATACGTGACTTTTTTTTAAAACTGTTTTATAGGGCAAGATGTCATGTATATAGGAACATTTAAAGCAATACATATGGTCTCCTGCACTGCCAAATTTAAACTAACACATCATTTTTTACACCGAACGTACCTGACACCGGCAATTTAAAACTCCTCTCCCACGACAGATAGCAGATTTCCGAGGTGCGTCACGGAAAATGCAGGCTTTGTGCATCTTTCATGGGACTGTTTGGTGGGGAGTCAGTTCTGGACGGGGGTGGTTCATCGGGTAAGGGATGTTTCAGGCCTTCCGCTTAGCAAAGAGCCATTGCAATGCCTACTAGCCAACGTACGGAAGCCCAGAAAACGCAAATTACCCTACAAATTACTGGAATTATTGCTAATACTTGCCAGAGGTAGAGAGGCCATTACATGGATGGGGCAGACTGGGCCCGGAGGTGTCAGTCTGGCTCATGAAGCTCACACGTAAAGATGAATTACAATCCGATTTAATGGAATGGCGGGAATTGGGCAATACTGGGGTAACAATGGGGAGTGAGTCCGAACACAGTGCATCAGAAACTGGGGAGGACGGTACAGATGAGGAAAACCGACGAGGAAGCGGGGGCCAAGGAGAATAAATGCTAAGTGTAGGACTAATGCTTATATGGCCTAAACCATGCTCCGTTCCATAGTGTACAGTATGTACACCGCAACCTAGGCTAAAAAATTGAAGCGTCATACTGTATGCTGTACTCCTGGTTTGTTTTAATTGTAAAATAAAGTTAAAAAAAAAAGCAGCAGTACATGTTCATGCCTGTACTATTCCTACCAATGCCAAGGGCGATCGCTGTTGAGCATTCCCATTAGTCCATCTGTTGCACCATTACTCCTCAATTTCCTCTGGAGCTGACATTTGGCTCTGTGCTTTTAGATTGTGATATTTACATTGTACAATACAGTTTAAACTAAACTTAATTTGGAATTTCGAGCATTGCATTCCCACCCACTCCTTGCATAATACCTTCTCACAGGTTAGTGCTGCCCAAGTCTTCTATCTCAAATCTACTTGTGCTGGCATCAAAGCATGCCTTTTCTCCCTACTTGGTGAATTCCAAGCACACATTTATGCCTGTTCAGTCTAGTGTGGTAGTGAACAGCTTAACCAGTTCTTCCCACTGGCCTGTGAAAGGGTGGGTGCGTTGCCCCATGAGTCCTTCACCACGGAAGGCGATTACCTCCCCGGTAGCCCGTTTTCTCACCTCCTCCTTCCAGGGGCACCTGGGTTGGGGGTACCATCGGGGGATATCCAGTGCATTGCTCTGGTTCTTCAAATGACCACCAGAGCCAGGCACTTTCAGCCCACCCTGCCCGGTTTCAGCGGTGCCTGCAGGCCCAAGATGCAGATTTCAAGCGCATAGAGCCCCCATCTCATTTATCACTGTACCCAGTGATGAGGTGACCACTTTCCAGAAGGCCACTATCACCGGACATGCCCGCGTCCTTCGCAAGAAGTCTGCGCCCGTCAGAGCGCATCTAGGCAGCACTTGAAATCGGTGCCACTGAAGACATTTAGCAATGTGGCATTAAATGCATGGTGTGTAAATAATTGAAATGCGTACGTTTGCCTTACATTTATTGTAACAAGTATGTGTCAAAGTAAATAGGCGTCCAAGGATTGATTGGTACACTGCTCCATAGCCATGTGGGAAGTTATTTACATGAATCTGACAGATTTCTGTTGTAGAAAACCGTTTTGCTGTCGATGACCCACCTGAACAAACATTCGGGCTAGAAGTGTACACTGATCCTTTTTATAGTTTGACAACGGTAATTGTGTACATCCACTGTTCTCAACTATGCATCGCTCCCCACACATGCAGCAACTCTACGCCCGCTTCTGATGCAGCTCAAACGGGCACTACCCTACCCTGCCCCTGATCACAGCCAAACATCCAAATCCTTTTCACAAACTGTCAATATTCCTCCTTGCCACCTGTGGCGTGCAGGTCAAGGTCTGGTCTCCAAATCATCGACCTTCGGGTTTTCTTCCTTATGTGTCTTTATAATAACCGGGTCCCACTTTGCACAGCATGGGTATGGGAAGGGTTTCTAAGCACTACGGCTTGCTTTTAAGGAATCTCAAAGCTCTTGGATTGTTGATTTGTTTACTCTTTCTTTTGTCTCCATATTCTACTATTCCTACACATGGGTGTAGCCGCACAGAAGATGCTGATATTATTGCCACAGTCTGTTAATTACGGACTACATTGCGAATCCCCTATGATCACCTTGTCACCATATTGTATTTTTGTAGCATTGTGAGCTCCACTAACTGCTGTACTGCGACAAATGAGCTATTATATATAATTTTTTAAACCTATTTTCGTGTACATATTTGTAACAATATACCTGGGTTTGTCGTGTGGGAAAGTTAATACCGAACACAGTAGGCCTGAGATGATTCTGGTGACATCAAAAAGTAGTGATTGTTGGCCTGATTAATATGAAAAGTTGTGCCAAAGGCAGTAGGCCTGACATTTTTTTTGTGAAATGTGCATGCTAAACTCAATAGGCATTCAAGGGTGGATTATTTCTTATTAATTTGTTTTAGTTTACAGCTGTACATAATCCAGCTGCATTTTCCCCCTACTCTGTATTTTTGATAAGTGCTAAGACGCCACGGCATACACGCTCTCTATAAAAACCCTCATTTCATTTCACTTTGCATTAGTCTTCTGATAGTTATTACAAGGACTCTGTAAGATTGCCGTAATAGGCAAGAGTTTTGGTATTTGTTACCTCCTCCAACAAACTGATGGTATAGAAAATCTGCACTGTTAGAAACCTTTGTAAAGATAGAATTTTGCTTTGCCAACTGTAATTTTTGTATACATTTGGATGTTTGTCTGGTTGCCTTGTTGGAAAGCTTGCGTTTAGTACAGTACAAGCCAATGATAACTTCTATGAGGCTTATTGGTGTATTAGAAATAGTGTGCCAGCTGACATATGTCTGGTCCGTTTATTATGAAATGTTATGGGAAAGGGAGTATTCTGATGGATACATCTGCCAGTGGATTCCTCACCTTGTGAATATCCCCCTGCGTCAGCAACGTTCGGAAAATTCTTCTGTAGCACGCCGGCATGGACATCACAGGAGCACGGCATCGCGCGCGACTCCACTGACGTCACCGACCCCAGAATAGGCCTACGTCGGCGTGATGACCTCAGTTCCCTTTTTTCCGCGTCGTCGGCGCTATCGGTTTCGAGGGATCTTCTGTTTCGTTTATAGTAACTGTGTTGCTTTTGAAGGATTTCTGTATTTTTACAATGTCGCTGTCTTCTGTCTTGATGTTGTCTAAGAAGACTGGTTTTAAGTCGTGTGAAGAATGCGGAAAAATGATGTCCTTCACAGATCCGCATGTTGAATGTTTATGGTGCCTGAGTTCCGATCACGACGTCCAAGGTTGTCGATCCTGTTTGAAAATGAATCCGAAGGCTCTTCGTGAATGTGAGGCTAAACTCCTGGCTGCCAAGTTAAAAGGTAAAGAGACCAGGAAGAGTTCGAGATCGAGGCGCTCGAAGTCTAGATCGAGGTCGGCTTAGAAGTCCACTTTGGGTCATGCTTCCAGATCATCGAAGAAAAAACATAAGAGGAAGCATGGATTAAGGCACTATTCGAGAAAGGAGTCGGATTCGAAAGCGAAGTAGTCTAGTAGACGTCATCGTAAGGACATGGTGTCTCCCCCTCCGGTTCGAAATCCTGAAGGTGAGACAGTACCATTGGAGTCGCTGGAAAAATCCCCGACTCCGGTGTCGAATCCTTCTCCGGCTCCATATCAGTCTCCGGGACATGAAGAGGAAGAGGTTCCTGTTCCTGAGGACTCTGCAACTCCGGTTCACCAGCCCAAGGAACAAGAGGAATCTATTCCGGTGCAGCCTCCTCAGGAGCAGCTGGTGGGTTCATATCCTCCTTTTCCGGGTCCAAGACCGGACCCTTCACATTTTTTAAACGCCATGTATGGTGTTTATGCGAGAGCCATGTACCCCTCTGGAGCACCGGCTGGTCCCATGGGTCCGTTGGCATACAATTTGGGTGTACCCCAATCTTATGCTCTGGCGCTGTTCATGCCGTTTATGCTGGCGCTGACTCAACCTTGGCATCTCTCGGCGCCGCCGATGTCATCAACGCCGTTTATGGCTTCACTGGCTCTGGACCGACCTCGAGATCTTCCAACTCTAAGTTCGACGCCAGCTCCTGCTCCACGTTCAACGCCGGTTCCGGCGCCTTTGGAGTCTATTGCGAATCCGTTGACGTCGCTTCGGAAGGAGAGGTCGAGGCGTGAAGCCCAGCGTCTTTTGAAGGAGCAGAGTCATATGGGAAGCTGAGTATGAAGAGGGTGAGCTTCAGGATCCGGAGGAATATTTTGATTTAAGAGAGGCAAGTGCACTAGAGCTGTTTCCTGATTGGGAATTAGCCTCGGTGTCGGATGCTCCTTCTAAGGATGTGGCACCATACCATGTGGCTATTAAAAAGGCTGCGGAACTACTGAATTTGACTTTGCCCACTGCTGAGTATAAATCGAACATTCTGACTGAAGTCCTCCATTCTCCATCTGTTGTTGAGCCTATACTTCCTTTTATTGATGCTCTGACGGATCCGATCTTGGAGGTGTGGAATAGACCTCTTATGGCGCCTGCAGTTTCTAAGGCCGTTGCAAGACGTTATAGAGTGGCTCCTGCTGACCCTGAATTTTTGTCCACTCATCCCTTGCCGGAGAGTTTAGTGGTGCAAGCTGCCTGCACTTAAAAATCTGCAGGTGCTTTTCTCCAGGAACCTGGTGATAAGGACTCCAAGAAGCAGGACCAATGAGGCCCAAAAATATTTTCATCAGGTAGCATGGCCCTTAAGTCTACAAATGCCACTTGCCTACTGTTATATCCATGCCTTGATGGATACTGTAAAGCAATTGTCTCCAAAACTTCCTGAAGAGGACAGCATTTTTTTTAATTAGGTGGTTGGTGACACGCAGGCTGCTGCTCGGGAGGTCATACAGAGCGGGATGGACACAGCTGACTCAGTTGCTAGAGTCATGGGCTCTTCGATTGCCACCAGAAGAGCTGCCTGGTTAAAGACTTCCGAGTTCTCTGCAGATGTTCAGGCTGCTTTAATGGAATGGCCCTTTGATGGTTCAGGCCTTTTTGGTAAAAAGGCTGATGCTGCATTGGAGAGGTTCAAGGACAGCAGGGCAACAGTCAGATCTTTAGGTTTGCAAACTAGAGGATCTGTGGGCAAAAGATATATGGGCTTTGGAAGATCTTCTTTTCGTTCCTACAAGCAATCACAGCAACGGCAACAAAATCTGTTGTAGAAATCATACAGGGGCAGACAAAAAGCTCGTCTTCGAGGACATCAGGGCTCCTCCTCCTCCTCCTCTTCCTCTACCCACCCCCCTCCTACCACCGCAAAGCAGCCCTAGATCCGCCATTCCGAATCATGTGGGTCCTGTAGGGGGTCGGCTTACCTAGTTTCTTTGGGATTGGGAATCGGTCACGTCGGACCTTTAAATTCTCAATCTTGTGGAGAATGGGTATGCACTTCCCTTTTGGGAATTCCCTCCGAATTACCCTCCTTGCCAAGGGTTTTGCTCAGAGAACCACCTGCTACTTCTGCAGGAGGAAGTCCCTGCATTGTTGAGAAAGGGTGCGATAGAGGTGGTTCCGGAGCAAGAAAGGGGTAAGGTATGCTACTCCCGGTATTTCCTGATCCCCAAGAAGGATGGCAGAATTCGTCCATCCTGGATCTCAGGATCTTGAACCTTTACCTGAAGCAGGCGAAGTTCAAGATGCTCACCCTTGCGCGGGTTCTTCAAGCGCTGCTGGAAGAAGACTGGATGGTGTCGAGCGACTTGCAGGATGCATATTTCCATATCCCAATCCTGAAGTCGCACAGGAAGTATCTCCGTTTTATGGTGGGATATTATCAGTTTGCGGTCCTTCAGTTTGGTCTTACTACTGCGCCTCGAGTCTTCACCAAGGTGATGGCTGTGGTGGCGGCACATCTCAGAAGATTAGGGAAACCAGTTTTCCCTTATCTGGACGATTGGCTGATCAAGGCAGAATCTCCAGAGAAGGTGCTCCATCATCTGCAAGTGACAACTCAGTTGTTGTTCAGATTATGTTTTTTGATTAATGTGCCCAAATCTCATCTGGTGCCCTCCCTGCGCAACCTGTTCATAGGTGCTGTACTGGATACAACTGTGTGTCGGGCATTCCCCCCTCCTTAAAGGATTCGTGACATACAGGAAATGATTCCTTTATTTTACAATCGAGCAGTCGTTCCAGTCCTGAAGGTTCTCTGTCTGCTCGGTCGGATGGCTTCCTGCATTCTGCTGGTCAACCATGCACGCTGACACATGAGGGCACTCCAGTGGTGCCTCTGCAGGCAGCGGTATCAACACAACGGAAATCTCAGGGAGTCCATCAGGATCTCCAGAGAAACTGCAGCTTATCTGTCTTGGTGGAGCGTGGAGGGCAATCTGTCCCAAGGAAAGCCCTTCCATCTGCCTCCATCGGTTGCCACTGTGATAACGGATGCATCCACTCTAGGGAGGGGTTCTCATCTGGGGGATCTGGAGATCAAGGGTCTTTGGTCTCCAGAGGAAAGGTTGCTTCACATCAACCTTCTAGAGTTGTGGGCGATGCGTCTAGCGCTCAAGGCCTTCCTCCCTTCCCTTCGCGGTCGGTCGGTTCAGGTCCTGACGGACAACACCACCGCGATGTGGTATGTAAACCAGCAGGGAGGAGTAGGGTCGCAATGTCTCTGCGTCTCTGGTCCTGGGTTCAGGATCATCAGATTTGTCTGATGACAAATCATCTGGCCGGAGTTCTGAACGTGCGTGCAGACAGTCTGTCGGCAGTCCACAGTCCACAGCCGACCACAAGTGGATGCTTCATCCAGAGGTAGTTAATCATGTCTTTTGGACATGGGGAACTCCTCGGGTGGACCTGTTTGCCACTCACGAGAATGCTCACTGCCCGTCATTCTGCAGTCTCCAGTTTCCGATGCAGGGAGCCTTGGGGGACGTGTTTCAGTTGAGTTGGGACTCACAACTCCTTTACGCGTTTGCTCCCATACCCTTGATTCCTCGGGTTCTGAGGAAGATTCGCCAAGACAGGGCCCAAGTCATATTGATTGCCCCGGATTGGCCAAGAAGGGTGTGGTACACAGATCTTCTCCACCTCTCCTCGTGCCCGCCGCTCCGCCTCCCTCTCAGGGCAGACCTCCTCTCTCAGATGTAGGGGCAGGTTCTACACCCCCACCTCCAGACTTTACACATTCATGCCTGGAGATTGAACGGGGCAACCTGAATTCCTTTTCTCTCCCACATGATGTGGTGGATGCCATTCTATCGGCCAGGCGTAATTCCACCAAGTCTATCTAATCTTATAGATGGTCTAAATTTGTTACTTGGTGTGGGGGAGAAGTCCATTGATCCTTTGAGGGCTCGGTTGTCTGATATTCTTCAGTTTGCACTTACTTTGGCTCAGCAAGGGTTTGCTGTGGTTACGGTCAAAGGTTATCTTTCGGCCTTGTCGGCTTTTCTTTGCCTGCCAGATTAGCCGTCCTTATTGAAGTCTCCTGTGGTTCTAAGGTTTCTAAAGGGTCTTACAAATTTCCTCCTACTCCCTTTATTGTGCCTCAATGGGACTTGAATCTTGTGCTTACTTTTCTGATGGGTTCTCCTTTCGATCCTTTCGAACCTTTGCACAAGTGTCCCATGAGACTTTTATCTTTTTTTTTTTTTTTTGAAAACCTTTATTGACATCAAAAGAAGACAGGTCGAGGCCCACAACCAAGCCGGCCGGCCGCAGTGTACAAAACAATCAGGAGTCACCAGGCAAATATTACATAATCAATCAACACAAAGCAGAGGCCATACAATCGCAATAGGGGAGAAGAGATACAGAAACTAAAGGGCTAAAACACAGGAGTAAATAAGGCTTAATTTTATAATATGGGGAGAGGACGTATGACAGGCTCACTTGCAATATGGAGGCATCCGACATCCCATAACCAACCTCAACATTAAGAAGGGGGCATGGGGCAAAATATCAGGGGGACAACACAATGCAGTCAAGAAATCAGGATATGTGAGACAGTCAGCCCCTGAGCATTATCCTCGTAACACGCCCGCCACCCGAGACACTACCAAGCCAGAACAGAGGGATCGGAAAGACAATGCATCAAAACCCGCCCGTCATAGTACCCTCTGGGACACAGGAAGGAAAAAAGGGGGGGGGGACTAAGTAGGGAGGGGGGAAGAGGAAGGGAAAGGAAAATAGAGGGAAGAAAAACAAAACAATAAAAAGGGAATAAGGAAATATGAAAAAAGAAAGGTAGAAGACACGCCGACACAGGCCCCCCGTGGCGGGAAGACCGGAGACAAAAGGATTAGCGGCCCAAGTGGGGGCATGGCGATCGGGAAGAAAGACAGCCGAAATATAGCAGGAGGAGTAACGACGCCATACCCCCACCCGAAACACACCATAGGAGGTCGGGACAGATGCGGCCTCACGAAAAAGAGATACAAAAGGGCCATAGAACCGGAAGACAAATAAAAAATAGAACCCAACCCACCCGTCCCACCCTGCACCCCTGTAGAAGGCTATGGCCTACCCTTCAAACAGCGTGCCTGTCGCCCTAAACCAGAACCCGAAATATAGCGAGAAGAAAGAAAGAAAAACGAGACAAAGGGCAACAAAAGCGGAGAAAAGAAGACAGGAGGGAGGAGCAGAATAACTATAATCCAAACGGTCGGCCGCAGCCCCCCGCCCAACCCGACAAGCACAATCAAAAACCGACCAGGACGACACCCCATCACGCGCCACAAAATATTAGGAGAAAGGGACCTCCCACCTTCCTACGATCAGAAACAATTGTGCAACGAAATCGTATACCGGGAATCAAGCAGGTCGTACATTTCACCCCCAACCCTTTCGAGCGACAAACCCCACCCACCACATGGCAATGTATAACCACATACTAAATACAAAATCAGCATATAATCGAGTGGAATGGTGACTAGCATAGCTACGTGGGGGGTAGATAGATCCACAAGTGAGCAGTAGTCCAAACTGAAAGTATCGATGCATCAACAATCGAAGCACGAGCCATGAAAAACAGGAGTTCAGTTGCGCCACTGGAGCGGGCGAGGTGGTCCCAATTATAGACACAGGCAAAGTCATCGAAGCAGGCACAGGAGGAAGTCCACCCATAGTTTCAGGCAACAATGTCGAACAGGGTCGCAGTACAGCATCCGAGTCCCCGGGGCCCGAACCTTGAAAAGCAGGGCGCCCCAAAGTCACCAGCACACTACACGATCTTCGATCAGTGGCGGAGACACTCGGGTCAATCGAGGGGGGTGAGGCAATGAAGTCATCGAAACAAGAGGGCGACAAGGAGAAACGGCCGCCCAAAATGGCGGCAGATCGTGGCGGACCCACTGAGACGCCCAGGGCCAGGGAAGCGTGCAGGGATCTCAGGGCTTCCAGGATATCTTTGACTGTCGGCTCACGCCCACCAGATCCGATCCCCACACAATTAGGCAACTCTGGCCCGCCGCCACAGGGTGACTCTCGTTCCAGAGGGCCGGCTGCCATTTCGTGAATCAGCCCAATCGCCGCCCACTAGGACCCCGGGAAATAACAGTTCTCAAATGTAGGACTTTACAAGCGCCGGGGGTCCCAGCAAGGGCGGCCTCGATGCCAAAAGGATGTCCGCCCAAAACGGGTCTCCGCCAGCACCAGCACCGGCGCCCCAAACAAGTGGAGTCCGGGCCCCGAGGACCAGGGCCGCCGGACAAAGCAGCGGCGGGGGGAGACCCCTTCTCAGAATCAGCTCTCGGGGCTTCTCACCCACGTCGGCCGCGCGGCCACCAGGGCAGGCCCGGGTCAGGATCGCCGGGATCTTCGCACATCGGCTCCCAACACTGGTTCTCGCTCTCGGCCGGGGCCGAGAGCCGTCGATCCCACCGGCCAGGTCCCGGTCCAAGTCTCGCGGAGGCCCCGATCTTCCGGCGGCCACAACTCCGGAGCCACTGCACGCCGAGACCCCGGGGTCAGATGGTAAGTACAAACAAGCCGTTATGTTTCCAATTCCCCAAAAATGTGTCGTCCCGGGACCGGATAAAAGACAGGATAGGCAATCAGGATGGAGGGCTGCGGGAGCCGAGCTAAAGGGCGACCATTACGGCCGCGAGCTAGGCTCCTCCCCCGAGACTTTTATCTTTTAAGACGGTCTTCCTGGTTGCAATTACCTCGGCAGGAGGGTAAGTGAGCTTCAAGCTCTTAGTTCAAAGCCCCCATTATTGACCATTCATGCTGAACGAATGGTTCTTAGGACCAGGGCTGATTTTCTGCCTAAGGTGGTAACTCCCTTCAATCAAGGACAGTCCATTACCCTACCTACCTTCTATCCTCCCCCTCAACCTTACAAGGAGGAGGAGAGACTTCACCGACTGGACCCTAAGAGGGCAGTGAGCTTTTATCTTGATAGGACAAGAGACTATCGAGTGGATGACCAGCTCTTTGTTGGATTTGCTGGCTGCAGAAAAGGAAGAGCTGCGCACACTTTCAAGATGGATTATACTATGCATCAAGAT
Source organism: Lissotriton helveticus (assembly GCF_964261635.1). Lineage (NCBI taxonomy): Eukaryota > Metazoa > Chordata > Amphibia > Caudata > Salamandridae > Lissotriton > Lissotriton helveticus. The sequence continues at coordinate 2,095,057,320 of NC_136061.1, forward strand.
CTGCTACTCCCTGGCGGGTAAGGAGCCTCTAGAGAGTAAGAGCTCACTCCACTAGAGCAAAGTCTTCTACATCTGCTTTGTCTAGGGGTGTACCTGTAGAGGACATTTGTAGAGCGGCAACTTGGGCTTCCCTCCACACTTTCGCGAAGCATTAATGCTTAGATACCGAAGTGAGGAGGGATGGCCACCTTGCGCGTTCTGTCCTCCAGGATTTTCTGGTATAGGAGAGTGGACACCCTCCTCCGGCAGTGGGGACTGCTGTGGGACTCTATTCACAAGGTGAGGAACCCACTGTCAGATGTATCCATCAGAAGAACAAGTTACTTACCTTCTGTAACACGCTTTCTGGTGGATACAATATCTGCCTGTGGATTCCTCACATGCCCACCCGCCTCCCCGTTGTCCACTCTTCTATACCTGGTTTATGGCATTGCTTCAAGGTATACATGTTATCTTAAAAAGAAGTGTGTGTTTGTACTTGACTTGCTATGTCGTATTCACACTGTGTTGTAATTATTTTAAACTGTGTACACTGTGTATGTGTGTATGTATATGTGTATATATATATATATATATATATATTCACTGAAAAAACCATAGGTTATAGACCATATATAGTTAGGAATTAGCATTTACAAAACCTTGAAAATTCACTGAAAAAACCATAGGTTATAGACCATATATAGTTAGGGATTAGCATTTACAAAACCTTATTTTACTCACACAAAACCATTGAAATTCCATATATAGTTAGTTGTACTAACTATATATCGCGCACCCGCAATCCACTGCTGATCATGTCACATATTACATCATTCATGACATGGTCAGTGACATCACTGATGACATCACTGATGACATCTCAAATGACATGACTGATGACATCACTGATGACATCTCAAATGACATCACTGATGACATCTCAAATGTCTTACATATTGAAGAATGAGTGGATGTATAAGTGTCTGGATGAAGGATTTAGTAGGCGTGTGACTGACTGTATGAGTGAGTGATTAAATGTGTGTCACTGAGTGCATGGGTTAGTGAGTAAACTGTCTTAATTTGTGCATCATTATGTCTGTTCTGTAAACTGCTGCATGTGTTGATCAGTAGCTATATGAGTAAGTATATGGGTTATTGATTGGTTGCCCAAGTATTTGTATGGGAGACTGAGTGTGTGTATGGGTGGCTGGGAGGTGTATGATTTTGTGCATAGATGTGTAAGCAGTTGATTCACTAGATATATGGATTCAAAAGTGCATGTGGAAACAGGTGTATGGGCGGTTGACTGAGTGCATTGGTGAGTGAATGGATATCTGAGTGCTACATGTCAAAGTAAGAACATATGTAAAACACAGTACATGTGAGAGTTGACATATATAAATAACTGTGCATAAGAGCCCGTGAATGTGTGAGTGGCTGTATTGATCATTGTGAACTTGTATCAGGGATTGTAAAAGAGAGTAAATATGTGTTAGTATATGTTTGAATAAGTAAGGTATGTATAACTGTATAGTTGAGGAAATGGAGGTGTAATTGATTCTTTGCATGACTGAGTAGGTGTGTGAGTAACTCCATGGATGAGTGACAGTCTGTGAGTGTCTGTTTACACTGAGTGTATCTAAGGTTATTTTAGAGTCTGAAGAAGTTCATCGTATTATCACATGAATGATGTCATCAGTGATGTCATCAGTAATGTCAAATGAGATGTCATCAGTGATGTCATCAGTGATGTCATTTGAGATGTCATCAGTGATGTCATCAGTGATGTCACTGACCATGTCATGAATGATGTAATATGTGACATGATCAGCAGTGGATTGCGGGTGCGCGATATATAGTTAGTACAACTAACTATATATGGAATTTCAATGGTTTTGTGTGAGTAAAATAAGGTTTTGTAAATGCTAATCCCGAACTATATATGGTCTATAACCTATGGTTTTTTCAGTGAATTTTCAAGGTTTTGTAAATGCTAATTCCTAACTATATATGGTCTATAACCTATGGTTTTTTCAGTGAATTTCAATGGTTTTTTAATAGCAAATATCAAAACCTTTACAATGTATTCTTCTTTAAATCGAAAAATATTTTTTACATGTTTTTAATACAATTTTTTTAAAATTATTTTTATTGTTTCGCTCCCGGTACGCGAACCGGTTAGCTTCCCGTTAGCTCAATTCGGAGCCGCGACCCGGTCCGCGAACCGGTAAACGTTCCGTTTGCGCAACTGTAGCGTTAGAAAACAACATCGTGACGCGTCGCGTCAGCATGACGTTTCGCGTTCTCGCGTGATACGTCATATGACGTGCTACGTTAGCGTACCCGGAAGCGCAGCGGTACGCGAACCGGAAGCGATCCGCGGCGCGGCGCCGACCGCGTAACGTAAACACAGCAGGTCATGTGACTCGGTAATAACACTTTTCATTGGTTCACTTCACTTTTGGTTTCCTAATGATGTAATACTAGGTCATGTGATCTAAAATGAACACTTTTCATTGGTTTAGAACTTTTGCTTTTCCCAAATGATGAAAACCCCTCCTTCTTTCCTCACTCTGACTTTCATCTTGGTGAGAGAAAGACCCTTTATTTACATTGTGACATGGCTTCATTAGTAGCTTCAGCTGGTTCTAACCCACCACCTCCACCAAATCCAAAGAAGAGAGGACCACCTGCTGAAGTAATTTTACAACAAGAAGAGGAAGAACAGGAAGAGGAGGAAGAGGAGGAAGAGCCAAGGTTTTTGCCAGAGGAGCCCAGGAGGTATAATCGAAAAGAGAACTACATTTGGCAATTCTATAAATTTCCTGAGGGGCAAAAAAAAGTAAATGCACGCTACGTGTTTTGCCGTATATGCGGTGATAGACTGTCAAGGGGAACTGAAAAAAAGTACAGTTACGGCAATTACACTATGCATCGGCATATGAGTAGGTGGCATCCTAATTATAGTGCTGCCCAGCTACGTGATGAGCAACAAAATCCCCTTCCGATGGCAAGAAGATCGGTTGTTCCAGAGGTGTCGGGACCAGAGGCGAGGGAGATGATCCCAAACATTCAAATGTTGTTTGGGCACGTGAAGCAAGTGTGCGTGCACTGCGGCGATTTCATTTGCTACAGGGAAAGTAGCATCATTTTGATTATGAGAGCTATTCAGAATCATGTTAATGTTTGTCCGAAATGCCCCAAAAAATAAATTCTTTTTTTTTTGTTGCTCCTTTTGAGCCCTTTACAATGGATCGTTTTTGTTTCCCCCCCCAAAAAAAACCAAAAAAATATATAAAAACGTTCAGAAAATACAAAAAAAGTAAAAAAATGTTCAAAAAATACTAAAAAAAATATAAAACAACAAAAACGTTAAAAACAAAGTTCTTTTCAGAACTACCTCCCCGTTATAAAAAAAATTGGTAGAATATTTGGAACTCTGCCAACCTCTATTTCTCTTAGTTCGCTCCCCGGAGCGCTACCCGGTACGCGAACCGGAAGCTAACCAAAAAAATTATTTTTTAAAAAAAAGAACAGTAAGTATAAGGGAAGGAAACAGACAGTTATGTGAAAAGAAAGACAGCTCTAGGGAGTAAACAAGAGATACTGTTACCCACAATCCACTGCTGATGATGTCACATATTACATCATTCATGATGACATGGTCAGTAACATCATCAGCAGTGGATTGCGGGTAACAGTATCCTTAGTTTACTCCCTATAGCTGTCTTTCTTTTAACATAACTGTCTGTTTCCTTCCCTTATAGTTACTGTTCTTTTAAAAAAAAAAAATGTTTTGATCAGTCAGAAACAGTGACATTAATAGAAACAGAGAGAGTGAACAAGAGTGAAGAACTATGGTCCTCCTCAGCCACCCTCAGAAAACCAAGGGGGTCAAGATACATCTACCGTGCCCCCTTCTACCCATTCTGAACATTATTTGCCCTCCATCTTGTATCTTGATTCGACCGAAACACATAATGGTGGACTCCCGTAACGCTGCTGGTTTGCGAACCGGGCCACTTCCCGGGAAGCGGTCCCAAAAAAAAGGTGGGAAAGTAATTCACAGACACTAAGAGTAATAGAGACGGAGTGAGTGAACAAGACTGAGGAACTATGAGAAGAGAGGGACTGAGAAAAAGAGTGGAAGGAGTTGAGTAAGTAGGTAATAGAGAAAGGAATGAGGAAAGTAGCAAAGGCAGGAAACTGAGGGTTAAAGAAGTGAAGCAGTGGAACTAATAGTAGGTGAATGTGATAGAAATGTAACGAAAAGAGTACAAAATATTTACCTTATAATTGCCGTTAAATTACTCACTTTTTGTTTTTATACTTTCAATCTGTGAAAGAGAACCAACATTTGAAAAATATTAAAACATGTATTTAAAAATTACAAAAGACAAGGGAAAAGATTGAAGGACAAATAGTTTTTCAACAACTTTGACACTGACAGAAGCTTCTGCTTCTCCAGGCCCCCTACACAGTCCTAAAGATATACATTTTAAACTAACAGTATCTTGATGCAGATGAAGTGAGGCCTATCTTAAAACATGGTGCATCTTTTGCATTGCTCTTGTTTCAGAAAAGTGTCGCTTCAGGATGCCAATAACATGTCTCCTATCCAGAGGTTTGTTTGAGGTGAGGCCTACTCAGAGTTCAAGATGAGATTTACACTTGTTGAAGTGTACAGAGGAGATAATATCTGTGAAAGTCTACCAATGAAGTGAGTCATGTCCACTGCACTCTTCAACAAAGTACAAACCTCCTATGTTTCCCTGGACAGACCTAAACTTGATCTGCACAATGTGATTCGTAATGATAGGAAACACAGGTGATGTAATTGAAATACGTGCAATTTATTTTGCTCATTTCTCAATCACATCACTTGCGTTTCCTTTGCTTAGGTATCTCATTGTGCAGATGTAGTCTAGCATATGAAAGAATACGTAGAAGTGCAGCACTGTATGCAACACCTTTGACACTTACAGAAGCCTCACCTTCTCCATGCCTCCTACACAGTTCTACATGTACATCATAAATGCAAACAGTACAGAATTAATTATACATGTTAAATGGTTTATTTTTGCTGTTCTCAGAATGTATCAAAATTCACTAAAAACAGTGACTTAAAGGTATTCATCATATAACAGCGGGGAAAAAAAAACACAATCAAAATGATTGTGTTTAAAAAACCCATACAACATCAGAAATCAGAATTCAGAACTCCTTAAAGTTAACTTACTTTCCATGACGTCCAAGGATGTCCTATGAACAGCTTACACTCTTTTGTGCTGTTATTACTTTCAGCCTGCCACTTTCTGAAAGAAAATCTCCATCGTTTTTAAAAACACGTTACATCGAATAAATGACTTCTTGCTCTCTACCACAAGTTTCCTCAAGGCCAAATCTGGTCAGAGCCATTTATAACTCTTGGATTTCTTGTAAGCAAATCCCGTCATTTGGAATTTCCGCAACTTTCAGAATTAAAATGTTGAAGATCATTTTCACAATCCTGGAATAGTAATATCTTCCCCTTCTTGCTCAGTCATGTTCTACATTTCCTATGACACTGATACTGCTTACTATGAAGCAGACTTACACTACCTCTATGACTACTACAATTATTTAATTCTCTACATCACTTTTAATCACAAAGCAATGTAAAACAGTAGACAGCATTGCAGACTTACATTCCCTCTACTCCATGTTTTGATTGGCTGCTTCAATTAGCTTATAAAAAGAAACAGTTTTTCTGAACTCATTCAAAGTGCACATATTTCTCCATGACGTCCAGTCCTATGGTTAGAAGTTATGTCTCTGAACTACACTTATCCTCAAGGCCAAATTGTGTAGGAGCCATTAGAACTTCTTGAAATTCCACAGAGCACATCCCGAGATTATTTCCCTAAAATTTTGGTTTTAAAAACACCAGGTAAGAGTTTTTAAGGTCATACGGCAATTTTTTTTTGAAAATTAAAACAGAATCATTGCAGAATGACCAGCCATTTCTAGACTTTAAATAAGCTGTGTAATGTCCTGATGTTATTGAAGGGCCGTCATGATATATAATTGCTGCAGTTACAAAAGTCCTTCCTGATATTGACAACTGCGAAGCTACAAAATTTTTAATTAAAGTTGTCAATTTTGTTCCATCAGGCCTACATCGTTGGAACATTAAAATGACGTACTGGCCATATGTTCGTATAAATAATGTGGACATCATTTCAGATTTACATTGGCTACACTCCATGTTGTGATCAGCTGCTTTTACTAGCTTATTAAAGGAGACTGATGTACTGTCTGGCAAAGTTAAATATATAAATCTTTCTGAGTCTACACTAGTAGTACTTGATACCATACAGTTCTCGCAGTCATGCTGCCATTGATAAGAAAGCCCAAACAGCTGATCTACATCTACACCTTCAGCATGTAATACATCAAGCATGTACATTAAAAACTCCTGACAATCTTGCTGAATATTTTGAGAGAATTGTGTTTGGCCTGAACATCTGTCTAACAGATTTCGAATTTCAGACACACTTTCTATGTTTCTTCTATCAGTGCTACATTTCTCTAACACAGAATTTAACAAACTGCAAAATCTTTGATCAGAATTGACCACAATCTCTTCTTTGACATTTTCTAGAGAAAACAAAACATTAACCACTACATTAGCATAGCAGTTGACACCAGAACTGTTTTCAAACTGAAAACCAACAACATCTTCAACAGAATCCTTTTTGTTTCTGCTTGTAATTTTAGGTTCATTGACTTTTTGTCTTTTTGCTACAACCTCCCCAGTATTGTTCTCATTTCTTCGTTTCCGGCCTACCACACGTTTCTCCAACAAAGGATACTGAGGCAAATGTGGCGCATACTCTCTTCTTAACCTATTGTATTCCTTAACACAATCTAGATCCGCACAAATGTTTGTGACATCACACTCAATCAAGTACAATCCCGATAAAGTTCTAACTCGTGACAATGCCACATATGCCATACCCTCCTTGAACACAGAACTGCCAATATTCACCAATGCACTGTCTACACTTAAACCTTGCGATTTATGGATTGTCACCGCATATGCCAAGCAAACAGGAAACTGCTTACGGCGAACATATAAGTCTTTTACAAGCAAAAATCTAGCAGAACAACGACCAATTAGCTGTACTTCCTCAATGCCATCAAATTTAATTTTTAAAAATTCAATTCCATCTCTATTTCTGTATTTCACAAAATCAACAACATTACCCATTGATCCATTTACCAGACCTCTTTCAACATGTAAATTCCTTCTTAAAATTATACGGCAGTTCAAGCACACATTCAGAGTCTTTTCAAAACCTGCAGTTTTAGATATACTCTTCTCTAATGAATCCAATTTTGTTTTCAGATTCTCAGACAAAATAATTGTTGATCCCATATGCTCTACTCTATCAATAGCTTCCAGTTTCACAATCTCTTGCTTTTCTAAATGCAACATTTTGTTGTTAAATTTGGCACATTCTGCAAGAGTTGGCATCAAACATATTCCAGATTTCTTCTCAGTAATTTTCTGAAAAATATTCTCAGGCACAACATCTTGTTCTGGATATAAATTTGACAGTAATCGTGCATGTAAAGCTTCTTTCCCATGCTCGGTCACTTTTCCAATTCTTACATCTTGTAGAATAGTCTTGTAAACTTCATCCTTCGCCTGACGCATATTTTCATGCAGTTCAGCATAATTGAAGTTTAACCATATATTGACGTTGCCAATGCTGCCTAGGCACTTCCTGGTATCTTCATGCGTGAGCATTTTGAACACAGGTTGCCCTTTCACTGGTGTCAGCTGCAAAAGATCTCCGAAACAATGATGTGTTTGCCACCAAATAACACATCATACTCTGTTTTGAGAACTTCTTGCATCCTCAAATGCACAAAGGCAAGCATGACATTGGAAACCATGCTTACTTCATCAATGATAAGAAGTTTCATTTTCCTCAAGATTCTTGAAACTTCAAAACAAGCATCTACAGATAGCTTGTGATATTGTAATTTGTTGTCATGCTCCACTGGCAGCATCAGTAAACGATGTAAAGTAATCCCTTTAATATTATGTGCTGCCAGTCCAGTTGGAGCAGTGACAACACAAGACAGCGATGACTCTGTCCTTTCCTGCAAATAGCATGAAATTGCTTTAATGAGTAAACTTTTTCCAGTTCCCGCTTCTCCACTCACGTACAGTCGGACAGGCTTCAACGACGTACATGAGCACTCTTTCTTATCATGACTTAATCCATGATCAATTTGCATGGTAACTTCGTCATATATTTTCCTCTGCTCAACGTTGAGTTGTCTTTCCAACTCTTCTAAGTTAACCGCATCCTCCTGAGCATGTGCCATGGCTCTTTCCACTTCATTCATAGCAGTGGCAGCTTCATTTTCGATAACAGGTCCTCCTAGTGGATCCTGACTCAATGAAGCAGAACTCTGACTGTCGTCCCGGGACCGGATAAAAGACAGGATAGGCAATCAGGATGGAGGGCTGCGGGAGCCGAGCTAAAGGGCGACCATTACGGCCGCGAGCTAGGCTCCTCCCCCGAGACTTTTATCTTTTAAGACGGTCTTCCTGGTTGCAATTACCTCGGCAGGAGGGTAAGTGAGCTTCAAGCTCTTAGTTCAAAGCCCCCATTATTGACCATTCATGCTGAACGAATGGTTCTTAGGACCAGGGCTGATTTTCTGCCTAAGGTGGTAACTCCCTTCAATCAAGGACAGTCCATTACCCTACCTACCTTCTATCCTCCCCCTCAACCTTACAAGGAGGAGGAGAGACTTCACCGACTGGACCCTAAGAGGGCAGTGAGCTTTTATCTTGATAGGACAAGAGACTATCGAGTGGATGACCAGCTCTTTGTTGGATTTGCTGGCTGCAGAAAAGGAAGAGCTGCGCACACTTTCAAGATGGATTATACTATGCATCAAGATCTGCTACTCCCTGGCGGGTAAGGAGCCTCTAGAGAGTAAGAGCTCACTCCACTAGAGCAAAGTCTTCTACATCTGCTTTGTCTAGGGGTGTACCTGTAGAGGACATTTGTAGAGCGGCAACTTGGGCTTCCCTCCACACTTTCGCGAAGCATTAATGCTTAGATACCGAAGTGAGGAGGGATGGCCACCTTGCGCGTTCTGTCCTCCAGGATTTTCTGGTATAGGAGAGTGGACACCCTCCTCCGGCAGTGGGGACTGCTGTGGGACTCTATTCACAAGGTGAGGAACCCACTGTCAGATGTATCCATCAGAAGAACAAGTTACTTACCTTCTGTAACACGCTTTCTGGTGGATACAATATCTGCCTGTGGATTCCTCACATGCCCACCCGCCTCCCCGTTGTCCACTCTTCTATACCTGGTTTATGGCATTGCTTCAAGGTATACATGTTATCTTAAAAAGAAGTGTGTGTTTGTACTTGACTTGCTATGTCGTATTCACACTGTGTTGTAATTATTTTAAACTGTGTACACTGTGTATGTGTGTATGTATATGTGTATATATATATATATATATATATATTCACTGAAAAAACCATAGGTTATAGACCATATATAGTTAGGAATTAGCATTTACAAAACCTTGAAAATTCACTGAAAAAACCATAGGTTATAGACCATATATAGTTAGGGATTAGCATTTACAAAACCTTATTTTACTCACACAAAACCATTGAAATTCCATATATAGTTAGTTGTACTAACTATATATCGCGCACCCGCAATCCACTGCTGATCATGTCACATATTACATCATTCATGACATGGTCAGTGACATCACTGATGACATCACTGATGACATCTCAAATGACATGACTGATGACATCACTGATGACATCTCAAATGACATCACTGATGACATCTCAAATGTCTTACATATTGAAGAATGAGTGGATGTATAAGTGTCTGGATGAAGGATTTAGTAGGCGTGTGACTGACTGTATGAGTGAGTGATTAAATGTGTGTCACTGAGTGCATGGGTTAGTGAGTAAACTGTCTTAATTTGTGCATCATTATGTCTGTTCTGTAAACTGCTGCATGTGTTGATCAGTAGCTATATGAGTAAGTATATGGGTTATTGATTGGTTGCCCAAGTATTTGTATGGGAGACTGAGTGTGTGTATGGGTGGCTGGGAGGTGTATGATTTTGTGCATAGATGTGTAAGCAGTTGATTCACTAGATATATGGATTCAAAAGTGCATGTGGAAACAGGTGTATGGGCGGTTGACTGAGTGCATTGGTGAGTGAATGGATATCTGAGTGCTACATGTCAAAGTAAGAACATATGTAAAACACAGTACATGTGAGAGTTGACATATATAAATAACTGTGCATAAGAGCCCGTGAATGTGTGAGTGGCTGTATTGATCATTGTGAACTTGTATCAGGGATTGTAAAAGAGAGTAAATATGTGTTAGTATATGTTTGAATAAGTAAGGTATGTATAACTGTATAGTTGAGGAAATGGAGGTGTAATTGATTCTTTGCATGACTGAGTAGGTGTGTGAGTAACTCCATGGATGAGTGACAGTCTGTGAGTGTCTGTTTACACTGAGTGTATCTAAGGTTATTTTAGAGTCTGAAGAAGTTCATCGTATTATCACATGAATGATGTCATCAGTGATGTCATCAGTAATGTCAAATGAGATGTCATCAGTGATGTCATCAGTGATGTCATTTGAGATGTCATCAGTGATGTCATCAGTGATGTCACTGACCATGTCATGAATGATGTAATATGTGACATGATCAGCAGTGGATTGCGGGTGCGCGATATATAGTTAGTACAACTAACTATATATGGAATTTCAATGGTTTTGTGTGAGTAAAATAAGGTTTTGTAAATGCTAATCCCGAACTATATATGGTCTATAACCTATGGTTTTTTCAGTGAATTTTCAAGGTTTTGTAAATGCTAATTCCTAACTATATATGGTCTATAACCTATGGTTTTTTCAGTGAATTTCAATGGTTTTTTAATAGCAAATATCAAAACCTTTACAATGTATTCTTCTTTAAATCGAAAAATATTTTTTACATGTTTTTAATACAATTTTTTTTAAATTATTTTTATTGTTTCGCTCCCGGTACGCGAACCGGTTAGCTTCCCGTTAGCTCAATTCGGAGCCGCGACCCGGTCCGCGAACCGGTAAACGTTCCGTTTGCGCAACTGTAGCGTTAGAAAACAACATCGTGACGCGTCGCGTCAGCATGACGTTTCGCGTTCTCGCGTGATACGTCATATGACGTGCTACGTTAGCGTACCCGGAAGCGCAGCGGTACGCGAACCGGAAGCGATCCGCGGCGCGGCGCCGACCGCGTAACGTAAACACAGCAGGTCATGTGACTCGGTAATAACACTTTTCATTGGTTCACTTCACTTTTGGTTTCCTAATGATGTAATACTAGGTCATGTGATCTAAAATGAACACTTTTCATTGGTTTAGAACTTTTGCTTTTCCCAAATGATGAAAACCCCTCCTTCTTTCCTCACTCTGACTTTCATCTTGGTGAGAGAAAGACCCTTTATTTACATTGTGACATGGCTTCATTAGTAGCTTCAGCTGGTTCTAACCCACCACCTCCACCAAATCCAAAGAAGAGAGGACCACCTGCTGAAGTAATTTTACAACAAGAAGAGGAAGAACAGGAAGAGGAGGAAGAGGAGGAAGAGCCAAGGTTTTTGCCAGAGGAGCCCAGGAGGTATAATCGAAAAGAGAACTACATTTGGCAATTCTATAAATTTCCTGAGGGGCAAAAAAAAGTAAATGCACGCTACGTGTTTTGCCGTATATGCGGTGATAGACTGTCAAGGGGAACTGAAAAAAAGTACAGTTACGGCAATTACACTATGCATCGGCATATGAGTAGGTGGCATCCTAATTATAGTGCTGCCCAGCTACGTGATGAGCAACAAAATCCCCTTCCGATGGCAAGAAGATCGGTTGTTCCAGAGGTGTCGGGACCAGAGGCGAGGGAGATGATCCCAAACATTCAAATGTTGTTTGGGCACGTGAAGCAAGTGTGCGTGCACTGCGGCGATTTCATTTGCTACAGGGAAAGTAGCATCATTTTGATTATGAGAGCTATTCAGAATCATGTTAATGTTTGTCCGAAATGCCCCAAAAAATAAATTCTTTTTTTTTTGTTGCTCCTTTTGAGCCCTTTACAATGGATCGTTTTTGTTTCCCCCCCCAAAAAAAACCAAAAAAATATATAAAAACGTTCAGAAAATACAAAAAAAGTAAAAAAATGTTCAAAAAATACTAAAAAAAATATAAAACAACAAAAACGTTAAAAACAAAGTTCTTTTCAGAACTACCTCCCCGTTATAAAAAAAATTGGTAGAATATTTGGAACTCTGCCAACCTCTATTTCTCTTAGTTCGCTCCCCGGAGCGCTACCCGGTACGCGAACCGGAAGCTAACCAAAAAAATTATTTTTTAAAAAAAAGAACAGTAAGTATAAGGGAAGGAAACAGACAGTTATGTGAAAAGAAAGACAGCTCTAGGGAGTAAACAAGAGATACTGTTACCCACAATCCACTGCTGATGATGTCACATATTACATCATTCATGATGACATGGTCAGTAACATCATCAGCAGTGGATTGCGGGTAACAGTATCCTTAGTTTACTCCCTATAGCTGTCTTTCTTTTAACATAACTGTCTGTTTCCTTCCCTTATAGTTACTGTTCTTTTAAAAAAAAAAAATGTTTTGATCAGTCAGAAACAGTGACATTAATAGAAACAGAGAGAGTGAACAAGAGTGAAGAACTATGGTCCTCCTCAGCCACCCTCAGAAAACCAAGGGGGTCAAGATACATCTACCGTGCCCCCTTCTACCCATTCTGAACATTATTTGCCCTCCATCTTGTATCTTGATTCGACCGAAACACATAATGGTGGACTCCCGTAACGCTGCTGGTTTGCGAACCGGGCCACTTCCCGGGAAGCGGTCCCAAAAAAAAGGTGGGAAAGTAATTCACAGACACTAAGAGTAATAGAGACGGAGTGAGTGAACAAGACTGAGGAACTATGAGAAGAGAGGGACTGAGAAAAAGAGTGGAAGGAGTTGAGTAAGTAGGTAATAGAGAAAGGAATGAGGAAAGTAGCAAAGGCAGGAAACTGAGGGTTAAAGAAGTGAAGCAGTGGAACTAATAGTAGGTGAATGTGATAGAAATGTAACGAAAAGAGTACAAAATATTTACCTTATAATTGCCGTTAAATTACTCACTTTTTGTTTTTATACTTTCAATCTGTGAAAGAGAACCAACATTTGAAAAATATTAAAACATGTATTTAAAAATTACAAAAGACAAGGGAAAAGATTGAAGGACAAATAGTTTTTCAACAACTTTGACACTGACAGAAGCTTCTGCTTCTCCAGGCCCCCTACACAGTCCTAAAGATATACATTTTAAACTAACAGTATCTTGATGCAGATGAAGTGAGGCCTATCTTAAAACATGGTGCATCTTTTGCATTGCTCTTGTTTCAGAAAAGTGTCGCTTCAGGATGCCAATAACATGTCTCCTATCCAGAGGTTTGTTTGAGGTGAGGCCTACTCAGAGTTCAAGATGAGATTTACACTTGTTGAAGTGTACAGAGGAGATAATATCTGTGAAAGTCTACCAATGAAGTGAGTCATGTCCACTGCACTCTTCAACAAAGTACAAACCTCCTATGTTTCCCTGGACAGACCTAAACTTGATCTGCACAATGTGATTCGTAATGATAGGAAACACAGGTGATGTAATTGAAATACGTGCAATTTATTTTGCTCATTTCTCAATCACATCACTTGCGTTTCCTTTGCTTAGGTATCTCATTGTGCAGATGTAGTCTAGCATATGAAAGAATACGTAGAAGTGCAGCACTGTATGCAACACCTTTGACACTTACAGAAGCCTCACCTTCTCCATGCCTCCTACACAGTTCTACATGTACATCATAAATGCAAACAGTACAGAATTAATTATACATGTTAAATGGTTTATTTTTGCTGTTCTCAGAATGTATCAAAATTCACTAAAAACAGTGACTTAAAGGTATTCATCATATAACAGCGGGGAAAAAAAAACACAATCAAAATGATTGTGTTTAAAAAACCCATACAACATCAGAAATCAGAATTCAGAACTCCTTAAAGTTAACTTACTTTCCATGACGTCCAAGGATGTCCTATGAACAGCTTACACTCTTTTGTGCTGTTATTACTTTCAGCCTGCCACTTTCTGAAAGAAAATCTCCATCGTTTTTAAAAACACGTTACATCGAATAAATGACTTCTTGCTCTCTACCACAAGTTTCCTCAAGGCCAAATCTGGTCAGAGCCATTTATAACTCTTGGATTTCTTGTAAGCAAATCCCGTCATTTGGAATTTCCGCAACTTTCAGAATTAAAATGTTGAAGATCATTTTCACAATCCTGGAATAGTAATATCTTCCCCTTCTTGCTCAGTCATGTTCTACATTTCCTATGACACTGATACTGCTTACTATGAAGCAGACTTACACTACCTCTATGACTACTACAATTATTTAATTCTCTACATCACTTTTAATCACAAAGCAATGTAAAACAGTAGACAGCATTGCAGACTTACATTCCCTCTACTCCATGTTTTGATTGGCTGCTTCAATTAGCTTATAAAAAGAAACAGTTTTTCTGAACTCATTCAAAGTGCACATATTTCTCCATGACGTCCAGTCCTATGGTTAGAAGTTATGTCTCTGAACTACACTTATCCTCAAGGCCAAATTGTGTAGGAGCCATTAGAACTTCTTGAAATTCCACAGAGCACATCCCGAGATTATTTCCCTAAAATTTTGGTTTTAAAAACACCAGGTAAGAGTTTTTAAGGTCATACGGCAATTTTTTTTTGAAAATTAAAACAGAATCATTGCAGAATGACCAGCCATTTCTAGACTTTAAATAAGCTGTGTAATGTCCTGATGTTATTGAAGGGCCGTCATGATATATAATTGCTGCAGTTACAAAAGTCCTTCCTGATATTGACAACTGCGAAGCTACAAAATTTTTAATTAAAGTTGTCAATTTTGTTCCATCAGGCCTACATCGTTGGAACATTAAAATGACGTACTGGCCATATGTTCGTATAAATAATGTGGACATCATTTCAGATTTACATTGGCTACACTCCATGTTGTGATCAGCTGCTTTTACTAGCTTATTAAAGGAGACTGATGTACTGTCTGGCAAAGTTAAATATATAAATCTTTCTGAGTCTACACTAGTAGTACTTGATACCATACAGTTCTCGCAGTCATGCTGCCATTGATAAGAAAGCCCAAACAGCTGATCTACATCTACACCTTCAGCATGTAATACATCAAGCATGTACATTAAAAACTCCTGACAATCTTGCTGAATATTTTGAGAGAATTGTGTTTGGCCTGAACATCTGTCTAACAGATTTCGAATTTCAGACACACTTTCTATGTTTCTTCTATCAGTGCTACATTTCTCTAACACAGAATTTAACAAACTGCAAAATCTTTGATCAGAATTGACCACAATCTCTTCTTTGACATTTTCTAGAGAAAACAAAACATTAACCACTACATTAGCATAGCAGTTGACACCAGAACTGTTTTCAAACTGAAAACCAACAACATCTTCAACAGAATCCTTTTTGTTTCTGCTTGTAATTTTAGGTTCATTGACTTTTTGTCTTTTTGCTACAACCTCCCCAGTATTGTTCTCATTTCTTCGTTTCCGGCCTACCACACGTTTCTCCAACAAAGGATACTGAGGCAAATGTGGCGCATACTCTCTTCTTAACCTATTGTATTCCTTAACACAATCTAGATCCGCACAAATGTTTGTGACATCACACTCAATCAAGTACAATCCCGATAAAGTTCTAACTCGTGACAATGCCACATATGCCATACCCTCCTTGAACACAGAACTGCCAATATTCACCAATGCACTGTCTACACTTAAACCTTGCGATTTATGGATTGTCACCGCATATGCCAAGCAAACAGGAAACTGCTTACGGCGAACATATAAGTCTTTTACAAGCAAAAATCTAGCAGAACAACGACCAATTAGCTGTACTTCCTCAATGCCATCAAATTTAATTTTTAAAAATTCAATTCCATCTCTATTTCTGTATTTCACAAAATCAACAACATTACCCATTGATCCATTTACCAGACCTCTTTCAACATGTAAATTCCTTCTTAAAATTATACGGCAGTTCAAGCACACATTCAGAGTCTTTTCAAAACCTGCAGTTTTAGATATACTCTTCTCTAATGAATCCAATTTTGTTTTCAGATTCTCAGACAAAATAATTGTTGATCCCATATGCTCTACTCTATCAATAGCTTCCAGTTTCACAATCTCTTGCTTTTCTAAATGCAACATTTTGTTGTTAAATTTGGCACATTCTGCAAGAGTTGGCATCAAACATATTCCAGATTTCTTCTCAGTAATTTTCTGAAAAATATTCTCAGGCACAACATCTTGTTCTGGATATAAATTTGACAGTAATCGTGCATGTAAAGCTTCTTTCCCATGCTCGGTCACTTTTCCAATTCTTACATCTTGTAGAATAGTCTTGTAAACTTCATCCTTCGCCTGACGCATATTTTCATGCAGTTCAGCATAATTGAAGTTTAACCATATATTGACGTTGCCAATGCTGCCTAGGCACTTCCTGGTATCTTCATGCGTGAGCATTTTGAACACAGGTTGCCCTTTCACTGGTGTCAGCTGCAAAAGATCTCCGAAACAATGATGTGTTTGCCACCAAATAACACATCATACTCTGTTTTGAGAACTTCTTGCATCCTCAAATGCACAAAGGCAAGCATGACATTGGAAACCATGCTTACTTCATCAATGATAAGAAGTTTCATTTTCCTCAAGATTCTTGAAACTTCAAAACAAGCATCTACAGATAGCTTGTGATATTGTAATTTGTTGTCATGCTCCACTGGCAGCATCAGTAAACGATGTAAAGTAATCCCTTTAATATTATGTGCTGCCAGTCCAGTTGGAGCAGTGACAACACAAGACAGCGATGACTCTGTCCTTTCCTGCAAATAGCATGAAATTGCTTTAATGAGTAAACTTTTTCCAGTTCCCGCTTCTCCACTCACGTACAGTCGGACAGGCTTCAACGACGTACATGAGCACTCTTTCTTATCATGACTTAATCCATGATCAATTTGCATGGTAACTTCGTCATATATTTTCCTCTGCTCAACGTTGAGTTGTCTTTCCAACTCTTCTAAGTTAACCGCATCCTCCTGAGCATGTGCCATGGCTCTTTCCACTTCATTCATAGCAGTGGCAGCTTCATTTTCGATAACAGGTCCTCCTAGTGGATCCTGACTCAATGAAGCAGAACTCTGACTGTCCTGAGAACTGTCTCTGGCAATCTCGGCTGCAATTGTTGCTTCCTGCTCAATTTCCGCATTCAACATTTCTACATATTTGGGAAAAGCAGGACATTCTATGGTCTCCTTGGCGGCATTGAAAGAGTCTTCGTAACAGAGGAAATCTCCAAGCAGTTCCTCTTCTGCACGCCAAGGCTTGAAAAGTTGCAAAAGTGCTAAATAGAAAAACTCCTTTTTTTCAGGAGATTCGCCACTCAATTTTCGATGGTTTACCAAGTGCCATTTTCTTTGCTTGACCAGACATCCCTCACTTCCTATTACAGCATACACTCCTTTCTCAGTATCTTCTTTGATGTTCCTCTTGAATATGTAATTTTGCAGAACCTCATACAGACAAACATTCTCGAGGTGACTGCTTCGATTTGGATAATATGTATCCAACATGTTTGTCTTCAAAATGTCGGTACTGTTTGGCTCCTTTTCCGCCAAATACTCAATTTCCCGCACAGGTTTGAGAACTCGATTACGCGTTGCAGCAAGACCAAGACTCGCCCAAACGATACTCCTGGACTTGGCATAGAGACTTGCTGAAGACAACCGGTCAGAACATTCGTACGCTCCGGTTTCTCGATGCGACAACATCTTCAGACTGAAACTGTACAACTTCTTGCTGAGGCTCTTTTCATGGGAAATGTCCTCCCACATATCCTTCAATTCTGTCTTCTCTTTTTTGGTGATGTAAGACGTCACATACCGAGCCACAGCCATACAGTTATCAGCCACAAACTGTATATCCATGTTAGCATTCCACATGGACAAAATCACCGGGTTGTAGTCGTTGATGTACTTGGACTCTTCGTTCCTCTTCAAATTGTAAGTGTTTTTAGGTGATTTCTTCATGACATTGTGTCGCAGCGAAGACATCAAACTGTTTACTCTTCCTTTAGAAATCACCGGTCGTGGAAAGCCGAAACGACATTTAGTGTAGAACTTGTCTTTGTTTCGGAATTTACGACGGCAGTACTTTCCACATCGATGGCTTTGGAAACGCAGAACTTTTTCTCTTAGGCTTTTCTTCTCCTTTGCGTTTGGAACAGCACACGTAGAATACTGTTGGATGAAACTCATCACTGAGTCTTCTGGATCCGTTCCAAATTTAGGTGCATCCTTGATCCACAGCAACATATGTATATGAGGAGCACCTCTTGCTTGGTACTCTTTTCTCCAGAAGAAATCCAACACCTCTCCAAGAGGTGGATTCTTCTTATTCATGATGAAAGACATCATAGCTTCAAATCTATGATTGAAGTACCTACATACATTGACTGGATCCAAAGAACACAGTTCTCCGGGTGTCTTGAATTCGATGTTATCTACGTTAGCATTTGCCTCTCGTAGAAATTCAAGTAAGTCTTCCCAGCCATACTCGGCACAGCTCAGAGTGAGGAACCATGTGGGAGTACCTAAGTTCCTCAGCATACATTTTAAATCACCATGACGACGGTACCAGTACTCATTAGTACCACGCTGACACGCCATGAGATTAATCAGGTGAGAATCCAAAATACTATCTTGGACATTGACTTTATCCATAAAGTCACTTGCCGAGATGTTTTGCATGTGTACCACTTTTCAAGATGTGGTTCACTGCATATGACAGTCCAGACAGATCGCTTTCAAACAGGAGATGAAACAAATAGGGAATGCATTGTCGAAACCTAGCATCTCCTGCATACAATCGCAAAGTCCGGTATTCAGAAGCAGGAATTTGATGAGGTCGCTCATCATATCTTCCTCCCTGACCTGTTGGAAAAAGCTGTGGGAAACACCGAGCTTCCAAACTTTCCTCCCAAACACTAATGGGACTCCCTTTGGCTTGTTTCATTTGAAACAACTCAATAGCATTCCCCATGACTTCCTTGGAATGCAAAGGATGAACACTATAATGTTCATATATTTCTTCACTAGTAGAGGGTTCTACTTTCTCAATTTGACCAGCACACAAATCGCTATCCTCTTCCTCACTTACTTCCTCTTCTGCAACATATACATTCTTATAGTATTTATTATTTTTTTTCAAATACAATGTTGCCTTTTTAACTTTCCTAACATCTACTAAATCTTGCCATATTTTCTTATTCTTTGTCGGAACCCCATTAACTAAGATAACCAGAGGTTCCTCTTCCACTTTTTCTACTCCAATTGTGTTAATGTTTTTCTTCAAATCTAGAGGCAAATAGACAACTCTTCCCTTTAATCCTCTCTGTAAATCTGATGGAGGCAATTTCCCTGTCTTTGGCTCCATTCTTACAATAGCCTGAACGGGATGGATACTTTGAATCAAAATAGATTCATAAGTATTTAAATCCTTCAATTCAGAAGGAATCTCAACCAATTCCAGATTATTATGAACTGCTCTAGCAGGCATCTGGTTTTGATTTAATTTGCAAGAACAATAAGTACACACACGTTGATCCAATCCCAAATCAAAACAATTTTCTACCATCAAGTATGTTGCAAAATCCTTCCATTCACTATTATTTTCCCTTTCACTTTTTGCATATAAATCCACTAACTTAGTCTGATTCTTATAATAAGTGCGTCGACAACACACACAAGTGAAATTAGGCCTCTCACTTGATTTCACCTCAAACGTCGCAATTTCCCTCTGGAAATTATCTGTACTGGAAACCTGTACACTATCTTCCACATGACCCTCTTCTTCTTGCTCAATTTCAACATTCTCCTCTTTACTTCCAAAGTAACAAAACTCAATTTCTTCACATATATTCTTCACATCTATTTCAGAACCATGCAAAAGAGCAGCGCATAATTGTTTAAGCATAATTGCTGGACTCTTAGCATAATACAACATTCTAACTAATTTCCTCACTTTGTTATGATGCACTGCTAGCATCCTGAAATGATGAAAAACACTCTGGCATACTCTCCTGGAAAGACAAGCCAGTGAATGTCCATGCAAACCTGTCACTTCTCTTACTCTGCAAGGATCTAATTCTTGCAACAACATCATTTTCTGCTTCAAACTTTTCTTATTAAATGACCGTACAAAATCACAAAGCAAATTGATGGAATCCTGTCGCACACTGCAAATACTACTACACTTCCAGGTGTACACAGGACCCTTAGCACGTCTTCCTAAAACCTCATTACCTAACACCTCTTCTGCCTCTGTTGTCACAAGTTTTTCTTTTTCAACTGGACAACCATCTTTCACTTCATAAGCACGACCACTGGTGTCAACTGCATGCACCAAATCATTATCCTGGAAATAACTCTCCTCATTAAAAAATGCCTCACAGCTTGAACTATGCATCCATTCTCCAGAAAAAACTTCACAAAAATTACTACGATTAACTATTCTCTTCCATCTACTATTTCTTTTGAAATCAAAAATTGCCTTGTTTAGCTTCCTAATTCTATTGATTATCAAAATAAATAACTTACGTTTAATTTCAAATGCCTGATCAATAACTTTCTCAACTTTTTTTTTTCTTATAAAAAACCAGTTTCTGTTGACCTTTCTTAATATTTTTTAACAAATTGCCAATTATCCTGTTCCGGAACATTCGTTTACGAATCTCCCTAAACTGTTGTTTCCTTCTACTATCATGCACAGAGTTATCTCTTGCTCTAGCAGTAACATTTTTCATTGGCCTTTCCTTTCCATTTGATTTCCTTCTCGTTTTATGGACTGAAACATTTTCTGTAGTAATATTTTTTTTACTACACATTTCTTATAAATTGTTGTGCTCTTACCCGGTGCTTTCTTCGTGACTTGACAAATCTTTTTGTTAGAGGACTGCTGCGTATTTTTTTTCACCTGCTGTCTTTGACGTTTTGCAGCCTTTATCTGTCTTTCTATTGTAGGCATGGTGAAATCTTGAAATGATCTGCAGTTGAATCTGTGGAAAAATATAATAAAAAATGTTATTAACCATTATTACCAAACAGTAAATCAGTAACAGTGATCAAAAACTTAACACACTACTTGACATTTTAATTAGAAGATTTTTTAGTCGTTGGCAAATTTACAATACAGAAATACCAGAAAAGAAATGACATTTATATTTATGTTACCTATGCTATTTTATATGTGAATCTGATCTAATTTTATGAGCATATTTTAATATTTTATTGAAGACACTACACATAACCTGCTTTTGAAGGTGTCTTTATTTTTAAATTAAACGGTTTACCTTTTTACTTTTTATTAATTATAAATTTTAAAAATAAATGTTTATATTTCCAAAGGCTCAAGCAGGTCAGCTTCCCATCCTATATCATATAATTCGGACAAATCTGCATCCTCATCACGCTCTTCTTCATCCTCAGGATTTAAATCATCCAAGGGATCAACATCCACTGATGTTTCAATTACAAGTTCAATGATGAGGTCAAAATCAACTGATTGCAGATTGTCGCTCATGTTGAGGTTGTCTTTATCTTTAAAGAAAGATAACAACAATGAGATGTTGCAGAGTAAGAGACAAATCTCACAGATTATAATAGTAAAATTGTTTAACAAGAGTAACATTTTGCAGCTATTATTTAGCCATGTCCAGCGATGCTGAGCAGGTGAAGCCTATGTCAAATTTTTCAGTGAACAGGACACATCTCTTCTTAACCTTGGATAAGCCTCACCAACTCTGTGTCCCCTGCACATACTTAAATGTAAAGGGGCAGATTTATGTTAAATGGCACATCCCCAAGCATGCACCAGTTAACGTGCACCACTGCTCTGCCACCCATGGTGTGCCGCATTTACAATCAGATAGGAGAAACCTGCGTCAAAACCCTGCGCCTGCTTGAAGCAGGCATAGGTCTTGACGCAACATTGTGGAGATGGTGCACCCCTGAGCCTTGCTGGAGCTGCATCGCACTTGCGATACACCTCCAGCAATGCGCCACCTTAACGGCACAGATGCGTCAAGCATCTGTGCCGTTTTTGCCCCATGCTGCGCCGCATTGTAAATGCAGCACACCATGGGTGGCGGAACAGCGGCGCAAGATGACTGGCACATCCCTGGTGATGCGCCAGTCATCATAAATCTATCCCTAAGCTTCTTATCTTGTTAGAGATGAACTGCCATATGTATCATCAAAATATTTTGCATTTCCTAAATAGCGAATTTTAAGGAATAAATAGCGATTCTTTACCATTCCTAATTTGCGATGAGCAAATTGCTAATTGCAAGTTACCCATTCATTTCCATGGGCTAGGAGGCTCATAGGAATGAAGGTTTAATTTGCGATTAGCAATTTGCTCATCACAAATTAGGAATTTTTCCAAGGGTGCAGGGGTGTCTCAAGAACACCCTGCTGCATCCCTGAAAAAGAAATTTGGGGGCATATGGCACACATACATGCCCTAAGGGCATGTGTTGGCGTCATATGGGACCTTTTGTTTTTTTAAAAAAAAGCTTTTTGAAAAGAATTCACAAATTACCACCAATTTACCACAATAGTTTCCAAATCCTTAATGTCATTTTTTACATATTTTTTGTTTGATACATTGCATTTAAGTAGTCACAAAATTTGCAAATCCTTCAGTGCAATTGCAAAATAAGGAATAGCAAATTTTGCTACTCCTTATTTTGCATCAAACTTGTTTGATACATACCATTTGTCTAATTAACATTCGCAAAGGCCAAAATTCGTAGAATTTTGATCTTTGCGAATGCTAATTAGCTTGATACATATGGCCCCAAGTGAGGCCTGTCTTACGACATGGTGCATCTTTTGCATCACTGCTGCATCGGTTTCATGTGGTACGTTTTTTTTACACCATGACATATCTGCCTAAATGCATCAATTTGTAATGTTGTCGCCTCATAGCAAATCTTTTGCACCACCGCTGCATCATAAAAGTGACGCACAGTGGCACAAAAGAGGCATACACCTATCATAAATCTGTCCCTAGCATTTTAAATGATTAATCCAGGATGACGATAAAGTGTGGCCTATCCAGAGGTTTGTTTAAGGTGAGGCCTACTCAGGATTGCAGATTAAAGTTACGCTTGATGAAGAATACAGAGGAGATAATACATGTAAAGGCCTACCAATGAAGTAAGTAATGTGCACTTTATTGCGCCAGTCATCATAAATGTATCCCTAAGCTTCTTATCTTGTTACAGATGAACCACCATATGTACCATCAAACTATTTTGCATTTCCTAAATAGCAAATTTTAAGGAATAAATAGCAATTCTTTACCATTCATAATTTGCAATGAGCAAATTGCTAATTGCAAATTAGCACCGCCGTTGCATCATAAAAGTGACGCACAGTGGCACAAAAGAGGCATACACCTATCATAAATCTGTCCCTACCATTTTAAATGATTAATCCAGGATGACAATAAGGTGTGGCCTATCCAAAGGTTTGTTTAAGTTGAGGCCTACTCAGGATTGCAGATTAAAGTTACGCTTGATGAAGAATACAGAAGAGATAATACATGTAAAGGCCTACCAATGAAGTAAGTAATGTCCACTTTATTGCGCCAGTCATCATAAATGTATCCCTAAGCTTCTTATCTTGTTACAGATGAACCACCATATGTACCATCAAACTATTTTGCATTTCCTAAATAGCAAATTTTAAGGAATAAATAGCAATTTTTTACTATTCCTAATTTGCAATGAGCAAATTGCTAATTGCAAATTACCCATTCATTTCCATGGGCTAGGAGGCTCATAGGAATGAAGGTTGCAATTTGCGATTAGCAATTAGCTCATCACAAAAATAGGAATTTTTTCAAGCGTGCAGGGGTATCTCAAGAACACCCTGCTGCACCCCTGAAAAATAAATTTGGGGGCATATGGCACACCTACATGCCCTAAGGGCATGTATGGGCGTCATATGGGACCTTTTGTTTTTTGGAAAAAAATGCTTTTTGAAAAGAATTCGCAAATTACCACAAACTAGAAGTTGGTGGTAGTTTCCAAATCCTTAATATCATTTTTTACATATTTTTTGTTTGATACATTGCATTTAAGGAATCGCAAATTTTGAATTAAGGACATTTTAAGTCATTTCCACATGTGCAGTGTTTTCAAATTATGATTTGAAAATCGTTTTTGGGGAAAAGTAATGGTTTGCAAATTTATGACAAGGACATAATGGTGTATGCTTCTCTATAAGGCATTTCAGTGTCTCTGATGTCATTTTTCCCATATTACATTATAAGACCTTTCCCCATGGAGCACATTCCTTGTAAATATGCTCCCACCTGTGCATGGCGAATTTAGATTTTGACTGTTTGAGTCACATAGCCATGTTAAAAGTGACCCAAAAAAATTGCAAACGTTTTAAAAAAACACATTCATGTGTCTTAAGGACATTTTAAGTCATTTCCCCATGGACAATGTTTTCTAAGTGGCGCAAAAGAGGCATACACCTATCATAAATCTGTCCCTAGCATTTTAAATGATTAATTCAGGATAACAATAAGATGTGGCCTATCCAGAGGTTTGTTTAAAGTGAGGCCTACTCAGGATTGCAGATTAAAGTTACGCTTGATGAAGAATACAGAGGAGATAATACATGTAAAGCTCTACCAATGAAGTAAGTGATTTCTACTTCATTGCGCCAGTCATCATAAATGTATCCCTAACCTTCTTATCTTGTTAGACATCAACCGCCATATGTATCATATAACTATTTTGCATTTCCAAAAAAGCGAATTTTAAGGAATAAATAGCGATTCTTTACCATTCCAAATTTGCGATGAGAAAATTGCTAATTGCAAATTACCCATTCATTTCCATGGGCTAGGAGGCTCATATAAATGAAGGTGCAATTTGCGATTAACAATTTGCTCATCACAAATTAGGAATTTTTCCAAAGCTGCAGGGGTGTCTCAATAACACCCTGCTGCACCCCTGAAAAAGAAATTTGGGGGCATATGGCGCACATAAATTTTAACAACATTCCTTTACCTCAAAAACGATTTTCAAATCATAATTTCAAAACACTACACATGGGAAAATTACTTAAAATGTCCTTAAGACACAAAGCGTTTTTCGATTGCCTTTCCTGCATGGTTGGGTCACTTTTAACATGGCTATGTAACACAAACATTCAAAATCTAAATTTTCCATGCACATGTGGGAGCATATTTACAAGCAATTTGCGCCACAGAGAAAGGTCTTACACTAAAATGAGAAAAATAACATCAGGGACAGTCAATTGCCTTATAAAGAAGCATACACCATTATGTCCTTGTCATGAATTTAAAAACAATTCCTTTTCCCCAAAAACGATTTTCAAATCATAATTTCAAAACACTGCACATGGGAAAATTACTTAAAATGTCATTAAGACACATGAAAGCGTTTTTTGATTGCCTTTCCAGCATGGTTGGGTCACTTTTAACATGGCTATGTAACACAAACATTTAAAATCTAAATTTACCATGCACAGGTGGGAGCATATTTACAAGCAATTTGCGCCACATAATTCATAATTTTCTCCTTAAAGCACACTATTCTCTATCTAAATTAAAGAAATATTTTCTCACCTTAGCAAATACTTTGAGTTTGAAAACAGTCTCAGAAACACACCAATTTGTCTTCAGCAGAGCAAAAGGTATGCACTCCAGAGTCTGCAGCTATCAAAAGCACAGAAATGCTGTAATTCTTCACACATCTCTCATGTCACCCAATCAAAACTCTTCCCTCACTTTTTTTCAAATGAAAACCCTTCCCCCCTCTGCCATTTCATGCCTTTTCTGCATGGCAACCACCTCTTGGAAGGCCTCTGTTGTTTGCAAGTTCACACAACAATGTTGCAATTGAACTCTGAACTCTGAACTCTCAGTGCACCTGCATATCCAGTGCATTCTTTCATTTAATGATTTTTTATTGACCACTCAAAATACATCTTTCAAAGAACACATCCGTGCACCCTAACTTTCTGTTTTCAGCAATCAAAATCCACCAATCACTGTTACTGCTTCATGAACACAAACTCCACAGTTTTTTTCATTTTAAACTCTCATTTTTTCAACTGCCATTTCATTGCCACACTTCATCTGACTGCAGGAGAACCTTCTCTCACCATGTTTTCTGTCTGGATTGTTGGACATAGTTATATTCACTGGGCTCAAAGGTACGTTGAAAACAGGAAATTACCTAACCTCAATTTACAAGATGTGGAAATTAAGTGGTTTGGCCACAGAGGATTAAAATGTCACCAATTGATACCATTGGTGAAAACCTTTATGCATTTGCCCAAACCTGACCTGTTAATTGTGCACTGTGGAGGTAATGACTTGGGCACTTTGACGGTGTAGGTCTGGAAATGCTTTTAAAGGACACCTTTGAGCAATTAATGGCACTTTTTCCTCAGACTGCCTTGGTATATTCAAATATATGCCAAAGACAGAAATGGAGGTGGTCAAACCAATTTTGTCCACAAATTGAGAAGTCGAGGAAGCATGTAAACAAATCTGTTTCAGCTTACATGAGAGACCATGGAATGGGCTCCCTGTACAACAATAACTTGCGTTACTACATGCAAGATATCTACAGAGGAGATGGAGTTCACTTCTCAGATGAGGGCAACAGAATTTTCACTCTGAATTTAAAAATGTGCATTGGTACCTACTTATAAGTACCTAAATGTACCATAAACCCAAAAGCTCTTCTCAGAGCTACCCTACATCTAATCACTCACAATTATTATTTTACTCTAACATTTTTCACTAATTTTCAACAAAGTACGCTCCCTGGGGCGCTACCCGGTACGCGAACCGGGAGCTAACCTCGCGAATTTTTTTTAAAAAATGGTTTTTTTTCGCACATATAAGCCTCCTCAGCCACCCTCACAAAACCTAGGGGGTCAAGATAACTCTACCGTGCCCCCTTCTACCCATTCTGAACATTATTTGCCCTCCATCTTGTATCTTAATTCGACCGAAACACAAAATGGTGGACTCCCGTAACGCTTAAGGTTCGCGAACCGGGGCGCTCAACAGTTCGCGTACCGGGTCGCTCCCTGGGAAGCGCACCATCAAAAAAGGTGGGAAAGTAGTTCACAGAAAATCTACTGGAGACAATTTCACCAAATATAGATTAGCTCATACTACATACCAATCCCTACCATTTTCACAAATTTGATTGGAATTCCATTTAACCATTTAACCTGTAGACCTCTCTAAATACCCTGAGGTAAATTACTTCTCAAAACACATCTGAAGTGTTGGAATTGACAACCAATGAAAATGTTACTTTCATTTTCTACTTTTTTTACCTGACATTTGATTGGTTATGTACCTGAATATATATAAAGAAAGAGAGAGAAACACAGCCATTTTGACTACTACTTCCTGAATTACATTGCAAGATCATTTTCACTCACAACTTAAACTTCTTTTTAGAAGGTGAGATATTATTTTATAAATTTGAAAACATTTTCAGATAGTTATATACTATCCCTCTGTTAGAGTTAGACATTGAGAAAGGCTTCTTTATTATAATTATGGATTGATTTAGGTTTCTGTGGTATAATTATGAATTTACTTAGGCTTCTTCACAGGCACTTTTTAATAGTACTACTTCACGCCTGAAACCATACAGTGCCCATAGATTACTTCTCTGTTATAAACTCACAAGTACCTGTCTGAACTTAAACCCAACAGTGCCCTATCTCTACTGATATATTTATTTTTTATGCAAATTACAGCAAGAAAATGGAAGGAGAGCAGAATATTTCCTTCGAAATTGTTCTGGAGAACAACACAGAAAAAGATATTGAGGACAATGATGACTCAGATTTCATGGATGAATCACGGGACCATGAATTAGTTCAATGTGTAGAATCTGTGGATCATTTACTTCATTATGATGACGGTCAAATGTGGGAAGTTATGTTCACTCAACAAGAGGACATATCTGACAGTCAAATGTTAGACATTCTATTAAATTTTGAAAAACAATCCGAAAAATAAAATTATATGTAATATTAAAAAATTATTTGAGTCTTTAATCATTTTTATATGTAATTCATAAACTAGTGAAATGTTAGAAATGTTATTAAATGTTGAAACACAATCACAATAATAAATAATTGCTTAAAAAATAAAAAAATTAAAAAATAATCAACAAAACCAACAATCAATTAACATACAGTATTTGAAAAGTCTATCATTCATTTTTCATTATAGTACGCTGCCTAGAACGCTTCCCGGTTCGCGGACCGGGCGCTAACCACGAAAAAAAACAAAAAAAAAAAAATTTTTTTTTTTGCCCCGCGGGGCCCTTTTAAAGCCTCCACATTAAACCTAGGGGATCAGGGAGGATCTACTATGCCCCCTTATGGTTATTTCCACCTTTGTTTTGGCCTCC
This sequence comes from Lissotriton helveticus, assembly GCF_964261635.1. Lineage (NCBI taxonomy): Eukaryota > Metazoa > Chordata > Amphibia > Caudata > Salamandridae > Lissotriton > Lissotriton helveticus. The sequence goes on from NC_136061.1 coordinate 2,095,086,077, forward strand.
TCTTGTCTCTCAATCCTCCCGAGAGACAAGATGGCGGCCGCTCCGGACTGTTTAGAATGTTGACAGACACCGGAGAGCCAATCAGCTTCGCTACGCGAAGTTCCGTTACGCGAAAAGTACGCGAACTGGAGCGCTGCCCGGTCCGCTGTTACAGATATATATCTTTTTTTAAAAGTTAATTTCTCAAAATCCACTGGAGCACATATATTGAGACCTACAAAAGGCACATCGGGCTACCAGTCCCTACAATTTTGCCAAGTTTCGTGCAAATCCATTCAGCCGTTCGGGCTAAAAGTGAGGCCAACCGCCCTATGGAAAACTCAATGTTAAAAACACGTTTTGGGACCCCCCTTTTTTCTCGGCCCCCCCTGGACGAACCCCCCCCAAATTTTCAGAGGCTGCTCAGAAACAAAATGTTCCATTTTCCAGAAAATTTCAGCCAATTCCGTCCACAAACGCCAAAGTTATTAGACATAGAATTTTCAAAAATCCTAACTATATATACCTACTGGCGACCGCCAGTAGGTAATATATATATATATATATATATATATATATATATATATATATATATATCTATATATATTGTTGTCGGTCCGTCCGTGTGCCTCGAAGGCACGGAAAAAAGGGCGGAACTGATGTCATCACGCCGACGTAGGCCTATTATGGGGTCGGTGACGTCAGTGGAGTCGCGCGCGATGCCGTACTCCTGTGACATCGTCCACGCCGGCGTGCTACAGAAGAATTTTCCGAACGTTGCTGACACAGGGGGATATTCACATGGTGAGGAATCTACAGGCAGATATTGTATCCACCAGAAAAAGCGTTACCGAAGGTAAGTACTTTGTTCGTCTGGTTTATTAATTGTGAAAAGCATTTGTTAAAGCCAGTAAGCCTGTAGCAGTGGATTGCTATCACATAATGTCAGAAGATAAAGAAGGGTATTTTGTTGCATGCTATTTCAGATGTCTATAGTAGGCAGTGGTTTTGCTCTTGATTAACACTCTGACAAACCCTGGGGAGATTATCACTTTCATGATTTTTGTTAGGCCCTATTCAGGGGTGTTATGTATTGTTTTGCCAACACTAATTTTGTAAATATTTGTGATTTGATAATCCTAGGCATGCGGGTTGGTATCTTTCTGATGTGCACTTCAATAGTCCTCTGTTAGTTATAGTGTCAAGCCAATGGTATAGGCTATATGCATTATCGGTTCACAGAAGTTGTTAGTCATTGGGTGTGGTCTTTCTATAATGAAACGTTTTGTCGAAGGCCTGACTTTCTGTGAAAAACATATGCTACAGGCAAACTTAGGGATAAATTGATATCACATTGTTCTAAAGGCTGTAGCTAGGTATGTTACTCTGAATCTTTCAGATTACCGCAGTAGGCAATTTTGATGTTGGTGACACAACCGAATACACCATGGGGGTGGAAGATTTGCTATAGGCAGGATTTATTTACCGTGTAATACATTAGGGGTGGATTGGTTTTTCACTGTTGAAGCCTGCAATCAGGGATTTTGTTAGATGAAATGCCAAGAATCTTGGTGCTGGTTGCCCTCTGATATGCAGTCTTTTTACCACAGACAACCAGACAGTACAGTTTAGTATTCCACCTAATGGTCTCTTAAAACCGTATCCCTGTGGGGGGGGACCCTTCAAACTAACTGGTTCAAAATATTAATACATAACCTCAAATGCACAGCAAGGTAACATTAGTAATATGGTGCTGTATTGCTATTGTGAGGCTTATGGAGACATTTACAATACACTCGGCCTTTGACCTTGTCGTTTGTTACCCCAAACACTTTATGGCACTATAGGATCAATTTACAATATTATATTGTGTATTCCCCCAATAAATATGTAATGTGTTTGCACATATAAATATATATTCATATAACCACATCTGTAATTGTGCCTACATAATATAACCTGCATTGAACGAGGTCCCTCTAACTTACGGACTGAGTTTTGTGAGATGTAAGCTCTCGGGTGAAATTTCCCTAGGACTGCCAAACTGCGAAAGATTGATATACTGGGGGTTAGGACAAGGCAGCTACATCTATGATGACTGAAAAGCGGAAGAAACCACATTTTCTCATTGTCTTACAACTGAGATTGTCCTTAAATTAGTGTTTTTGTTAATCTTATGTTTGGAATCCTTTTCAGATATTCATTTTTTGTTTTCCAGGTGCATAAAATGTAATTGAGGTATTCGGTTGTTAAATAATGTACTTGATTTATTTATGAGAAGTTGTTACATTTCATCCTCTTTCCAGCTGGTAGCTGAATTGCAACGATTAGAGAAGCTTGAGAGGGCGAAACTATGTCCTATTATACGAGAAATTCGAGAAATATTGAAGTTCTACTGGAAACGCTGCTACTATACCCATGAGCAGATGCAAGCCTTTCCGGCTTTCTATGATGGTAGGTTTTTTATTTTATTCCACTACTGTACTTGTTAATGTGTTTTCCATCAGGATATAGTTTCAAGAATATATTTGTATCATAGTATTGTGAGCAAGATATCGAGAACCCAAAGATCATGAAGATAAGTGTATATAGGCAAGTATAGATTTACTAATCTTACTAGCATTCTATGTTCCTTGCAGATCTGCATATCGTCAAAGCACCCTGGTTTGGATTTCAGCAAAGTAATCAAATGCTTACCGATATAGATTTACCCTATTGATATTTTTGACCTCATTATTTTGCACATATTAAGGTACGATGGTTTTGAAATGATAGTTTGACAGACAGCCGATAAGAGATTACGTTCCTTTGATTCCACTCTAAAAAGCTAGCTGTGCATTCAACTCCTGGTCATTCTGGTATCTGTGGTACTTTCAAACTCTGAATGGGAAGGTTTGATAAAAATACTGAAGAAGTGGTATCGCATCTTCCTTCAAAGGGTCAAAGTTGTTGTTGAACTAGAACAGTTACCTGGTTTATACATCAGCCTCTATAAACCTTTTTCATCTACAGAGGCTAGTGGAAGGAGCTACCTGACTCGATGATGGACCCGTGGTACCAGGACCTGAGACATGAGGTCCCTCTGTATACAGTGCTGGGCTTACGGCCGTAGCTTTTTTTGTCTTATGGTTAAGGACCTGTATTTTTCCCTTTTTGAAAAAAAACCTTGATTTTATTTAGAGGTGGGCAGATGTGGGATATCTGCCAAAAAGTGGCAGATGTCCCTTTCACCGTATTAGTAGTGGATTGAGGTCAGTGGCACTTTAAATACGGTGGATGGCCATTTTTAGAAGATGTCTGACTGCAACACTTTAAATAATGCTGTGTCTTGCACTAGTCAATTGCTTTGCTGCTGAAAATGAGGCAAAGCAGCCAGGGGCCGGAGCATAGAAGGATCTGCCATCAAATTAGTTCAGTCAAACCACAATGGCTGACCACAGGATAACAGCCTCTTTTAGAAGTAACTTAACACCAGAACAATGGCTTAATGACTGATTTTTATCCAGCAATGTATGCCCACATGGAGTGCAGGGCTTCTATTGGTACATTCTGACATTCAGACATGTAGAGTAGATTGCGTAGTAAACTTATGTAGGTTAGATTCAAATTCCTACAAAAACAAGAAAGGGAGTGAAGAGGTAGTGTCCAAAAGGGCACTGGAGGTGGATACGTTCTCCTCTAGAATTGTTCCATAAACATGTAGATCCACCCCATAATATATTCCAAAAATAATGTAGTCCCAGGCAATGTTCCCTCTAATTTCTTTCCTCTGTGTGCGGCAGTGTAGGGTCTCTGTGCGCTGAAGTTATGGCTATGTGCGCCAGGAACCAGACTGCGCGTGCATGCAGCGCCAAATATCACTCCAAAGTTTTGCTTGGAAAAGTGAAAAGACTGTGCATTTCCAGACATACAGCGCCATGTTTGGGTCTTAATGCAGGTTTGCAATTTGGTTACGCTTGCCATGACATGAATTAGTTACACAGACAAGTACACTTCGGGTTTAGAAAAGCACAACACTCCACCGGTGGGACCATCATAAGATTTTACTAAAGATTCCTAACTGGAGCAATGTTCATTGGGTGGGGAAATGTTGGGAGCCTATACAAGAACGCATAAACAAAATAAGTTCCGTGCTTATTTACAATTTGATGGGCAAGCTACTGAGTAATGTCAGGCTATCCCATCAAAGATAGTGTATAAAATGAGATTAACTTGAATACTTTCACAAAGGCCCACAATCAGACCCGCAGCCACACTCTACTAAGAAAAGAAATGCATCAAGTCCAAAAGCATAAACTGTTTTAAACGTCGTGCTTTTGGACTTGATGCAGGTGGCATCTGGCATGCTGCTTGTTATATTATATAGCTGGATGCAGAGAGAAAGAAGCAGCAAAATACAACCGATGACAAAGCCAATAGTCCTTGCTTGTTGTTGGTGTAATGTTACTTGTATTATACTTTTGGATGCAGTGACGGAAGCAGCAAAGTACCATTCAGGGAGCACACTGCTAAGCACAGATTTTCAGTTTGTGTTTTTAAGCCATGCCCTTAATTACATCGGTCACACCCCTTTAAGAGACCCCCTAGTTTTTTCATTCCATTTTAAGTCCTGTCTATAAGCTTTGTGGACAGTTACTGTAAATATAAAAGAGCATATCTAGAAGTTGTAACATTATGGGATTGAGCTAAATGTAATAAAAGTTTCCTATGTTCTTTGTACTGCATCTTCTGAGGAATACACCTTGCGATCCTGCAAAGGCGCTTCATCTTTTATCATATCAGTCTATCAAAAATACCGTGAATGGCCCTATTAGGCCTACAATGAAATAACTCACAATTCTAGTGAAAGTTACTTTGAGAATCCTGTATTGTTTTTCAACATATCCTCTCTGAAAGCTTCCTCTCATCTTCCCCATCCTCCTCCCACCTGTGCCTTGGATTAGTAATCAGCAGTATTTGTCCAACAGGCCCCTTCTTGTCCTTTGCTATGGATCCCTTTGCTAAGTTAGAATCTGCACAGCAGAAGCAGGTTGTTTGGTATTGGCTTCTGGCCCTGACACAGATCAATAACTGTGAATAACAGATGTTCAGTGACATGATATTAGGAGTTTGCGTGAGAAGGTTTTTGGAGCTGAATGGTGCGTAAACATGTTTATTGAGGTCTTTCTGGGTCGCTGTGAGGCCCATCACAGTGCTGGAAAGAATGTATACTAAGTAGGCGGCTATATAATGTCTTTTTATCAGACTATCTTACCCAAAGTCCTGTTTGCTTGCACCACATCTGTGGATGCCCTTGGTACAATATGGAAGTGAGCAGATTTAGACCCTCATTACCAGTGGCCTAGTTTTATGTGCGATATTTAAAGCACACAATAAAAACGAACATTGATGTTTACACAATTGATTGTGTTATAATTATGATATGTGGTAACTGGAGCTAAAGGACCATTAGTAATGAGGAACAGTGTGCTTTACAAATTCTCAAGTACTCCTTTGCATGCACTGTAAAGCGCCACGTTTTAAGTCATCTTTTGCAACGCCACTTTCTTGCCTTGATTCATACAATCTCCCTTGTTTCTTTTAAAAGCAGAAAAAGCATGCTGAATAGCTTTTATAGGAAGCACACCAAAAAATAAGTCAATGGCATAATTATGAGGCGCAAAATACAGTCAAAACAAAGTTTTTGGTTCCCCGAAGAAACCTTTCATGCAAACCCAAAAACTGCAAGCACAAGCCAGTTGCTTGCAATTAATTCTAACCTGATATTCACATTGATTGGAAGCAGCTGTAAGATGCACGTAAAGCTGGATAGAACTTGCAAAAAAGATAAAGCACGATTTTTGCAAAAGTGCTAATTGCAAGCCTTCACGCACAATATTTTAAAACTTTGTTCATGTTATGTAAACATCTAAGTGGCAGATGCACATAGCTGCGAGGTTTCAGATTACTATGTGTGACATTTTCCTAATTTCAGAGAAATTATGAGTGACATTTCAACGACTATGCGTGACAATGTCTCAGGAGCAAAATTAAGCAATGAAGACCAGGGGAACATTAATATCAGAAACTACACCTATTGAAGCAACAAGAAACTCTATGAAGAGTTTAATACTGCTGCAAAGCACCGGAGAACGGAAGAAAAGGCACTGACCATAGACAGACTGAGTGACTGCAGTGCTCAGTAGAAGAGATACAAAAGGGGATGATGGACGGAGCGTTTGAACAAATCAAACACTCACCCCCAGTCAACTGATCTGGGTTTAATCCATCACCATTCTTTAGGTCACTCAGCCACCCCAGTAAAGACATGGCTATATGCAAATCAGTCTGACCCTGTTGCCTCATGGGAACAGTCCAGCCCGAACTGCCAAGCCATTTCTTCCCTGGATCGGAAACAAGCATCCTGGGACCGGTTTCGGATTCATAATCCTCATCAGCCAGGCTATCTTGAATCCAGTGGCCAAGTGAACAAGGGACTCACGTCTGAGCATACCCTGCCACACTTAGGGCGAATAAAGCGATACAAAAGGGGATGATGGACGGAGCGTTTGAACAAATCAAACACTCACCCCCAGTCAACTGATCTGGGTTTAATCCATCACCATTCTTTAGTTCACTCAGCCACCCCAGTACAGACATGGCTATATGCAAATCAGTCTGACCCTGTTGCCTCATGGGAACAGTCCAGCCCGAACTGCCAAGCCATTTCTTCCCTGGACCGGAAACCAGCATCCTGGGACCGGTTTCGGATTCATAATCCTCATCAGCCAGGCTATCTTGAATCCAGTGGCCAAGTGAACAAGGGACTCACGTCTGAGCATACCCTGCCACACTTAGGGCGAACAAAGCGATACAGAAGAGGGCAGGCAGGCACTGACAATAGACAGACTGAGTGACTGCAGTGCTTAGTAGAAGAGGGCAGGCAGGCACTGACCACAGACTGAGTGACTGCAGTGCTCAGTAGAAGAGGGCAGGCAGGCACTGACCATAGACAGACTGTGTGACTGCAGTTCTCAGTATAAGACAGCAGGCAGGCACTGACCCTAGACAGACCGTGTGACTGCAGTGCTCAGTAGAAGAGGGCAGGCAGGCACTGACCATAGACAGACTGAGTGACTGCAGTGCTCAGTAGAAGAGGGCAGGCAGGCACTGACCACAGACAGACTGAGTGACTGCAGTGCTCAGTAGAAGAGGGCAGGCAGGCACTGACCACAGACAGACTGAGTGACTGCAGTGCTCAGTATAAGACAGCAGGCAGGCACTGCAGCTGCTCAGAAGACCAGCTCATTGATATGACCATTCATGACCTGTGCGCTTGCCTAAAAAGCTAATTTCATTGCATAGCAAGTGCAACTAGGAGATTTTGCTGTCACTCAGTCTCAGGCATAATCAGTTGCTATTGCAGTAAGGTCAAAAAGAATGCTGGGAAGCGCCAGCGCAAAACCCAAAGTTGTTCCGCCCTAAACATGTGGTAGTGCAGTATAAATAAATACAAACTGCACATAGCTGTCAAGAACACTCAAACTTGTAAATGCCAATCTCAAATGTTGTCATTCCATTCTCTTTGAGTGACACTTTAGTGTGACAGTCAAACTATGCGTTCCATGAATTATCCAATTTCTTGATTTAAAGCTGTCACAATTCTCCACACGTGATTATGCAATGTTAATAACCTAATTCCTTTATTCTAACTTGCTTATTGTGAGGTAAAGCTGCAATAAAAGATAGGACCATAAGGAGTTGCTTGCCAATGTAACTGACAGAAATTACATCTGCTCCATCATGTGTGCTGTGAGGATTGGCTTTTTAGCCAACATGACATTGCATTCTGGGAGTTATAGTCTCACTTTAAACGCTGGCTGGTAAAGTTTATGGTGTATGAGCAATGGTTAGGAAGTCAGGATAAACTACAGTAGCACATGTCAGCCTTTGAATAATTACCAGCTGTGATGTGCTGAGTTGCATGGTCCTGTTTCTATAACTTTCAATAATTAACATTAGTTTCTGGTTAGATTTGACATGTAATTAAGTTTAAGGTGATTGCAAAGAGTTGGGGAGGGGGGTCATTGAGAGAAAACATTGATGATGGACCCTGGAGAACTGTGACTTACAGTAAGGCTCTGGGATGATGACTGACCAGTTACAACATGGTAGAAGCTGAAGTCAAATTTTTAACATGGGTAATAATAAGAAACTGATGTAAATCAGCGGCAGACACATTGTGAGTGGTGCTGTCCCCACCGCCTTAACCCTCGCACCCCGCTTCCTGGGGTAGGTCAGTAGTTGTCAGTTGGAGTACAGTTGGAGCTGGTAACTCACATCATTCTACCAGTCTCCAGAATGTATTATCTCTCTCTATCTCTCTGGTTGCATCCTCCCTCTTTTCATCCGTCATCTTTTCCTCTCTCTTTCTCTATCCTCATCTTCAAATCTCTTCTTCCCCATCACTGTCTTTACAGCCTCTTTCCTCCTACTTAGCAGTCTGTTGCCCTCCTCATCTGCTCTTTTTAGCTCTTTCTGTCCTCCCTTGTATCAGTCTCCGAGTCCTACCCACTGGTTTAGAGCAGTAGGCTCCTAGATTTAGGCCTTCGTTCCTTTTTTATCAGTGTCTTTAGCCTCCCTCTTCTTCCCTCTCTCGCCTCTCTTTGTATACTTCTATCTCGTTGCCTGCAGTCTTTCCACCCTCTAACATTTGCCCTTCTCTTCTCCCTCTCCCTATCGCTTTCTCCTCCCTTGGTATGCCGTCCTGTAAATTTATTTCTCCTTCCGTAATGTCTTGTCTCATTCCTGTCCTCTTAATTTCTTTCCAACTCCGTCACCTCTTTCTCATTTCTTATACTATTTTTTTGTTATCTTTGTCTGACCCGTACCCTCAACTCGTCCTGTGACTGCATGTTTACGATCCCGAGGCTAGATGTGCAGGAAATCAGTCGCGCAATGAGGTGAAGCAGGAGAGAATGATGGTTTCCCTTAGGTCACTTCTCAGCGCTAGCAGCCTGTCGCACACTGTCCTTAGCTTCATGGTCGCAGAGGTAGTCTGGCTCCATTCAATGAGCCACAGAGACAAAAGTGGACAGAACAGGCACGGGCAAGCCATACACCTGGAGCTCATGCTGGCCGCTCGCAGCTTTCCACCTGCCTTAGGGTGGAGGGTTCAGCGTCACCCTAAAGTTATGCAGGCCTCCCTCCACGCAGTCAGGAAGGAGCCACTAGGTCACTTTCACAAAGTTGAAAGTGACCCAGTTTACACCCGCACATGCATTCTATCTCAGAAATCATCCTACTTTGGTCGGAATGTCTGTCCGGTTCCCTCCATGCACCTGCGCTTCTCCGATAGTTAGAATCTTTATTTCTCACGAGGGCCACAGACCCCACACTAGGCTGACTGCCCTGTAATATGGATCACGTCACTAGCCATTATCTAACCCCGAATATTCAGCCTTGTGGTGCACAGCAGCTCAGGCTCATAAAGATTGTAGGCTTAAAATGCCATTTTATTGGCTGCAGGGATCCTCAGCTCTGTCTGTCTCTGCAAGTGGAGGGCTCGGTTTTCCAGCTACGAGAAATGAACTACCCGGTGGCCAGGCAGAGATGAGACCTCCATGTAATAATCCTTGATAAGTTTGAAGCTTTTTGAGCCCACTGGAGAGAGAATGTGCGCCTGAAGACAAATGCCACCTGCATCCAGTCCAAAAGCACACGTGTAAAACACACGCTGTGCTTTTGGACTGGATGCATTTCTTTTCTCAACTGCGGACTGACTGTGGGCATTTGTGAAAGTATTTGTTAATCGCAGCGCCTGACTGCTGAGATTAACTGGAATACTTTCACAAATGCCCCACAATCGGCCCACCGCCGCGCTCCATTAAGAAAAGACATACATCAAATGTAAAAGCATGACATGTAAAACACACGCCCTGTTTTTACACTCGCTGCGTTTCTGGTCTTAATGGAGCGCGGCGGTGGGCCGATTGTGGGGCATATGTGAAAGTATTCCTGTTAATCGCAGCAGTCAGGCGCTGTGATTAACAAATACTTTCACGAAGGCCCATAAACAGCCCGCTGCCGTGCTCCATTAGAAAACAAAAGCAGCGAGTGCAGGGGTGCTTGCTGCTGAACGCCTGCAGAGGCTGCCAATCTGCTTCCAAAATACCCTCTCATGCTTTGACATCACGTTTTTGTGCTCTCCTATTGCACTGTGTTAACACCATTTCCCCAAACAGAAAATTATTGTTATTGGCGCCGCTCGCGTTTAAATCCGGCGGCGCAAACGTTCTAGCGGGCTGTCCCGAGTGCGCGCTTCACACAGGTCAATGCGCGCTGGTGGTCACAGACGTGCGCGCGAGCGCATGCGCGCAGCCTGCTGGGAACACTGGTCACAGGTCATGCTTGTTTCCTACAGTGGTTGGAAGCACATAGTGTTTGTTTAAATACCCCTCACACACCAAAAGGGCCCTTGGTGTCCTGCTTCATCATGGGGCTCTTCCTGCCCCGTTGCGGGATGGGGCGTGCTACTACCTAAGACTACGTGGTAGCACTGATGTTCAGTACTAAGTGAAGTGTAGAAAGATGTGAGTGGAAGGGTCCATGGTGAGAAATGAAGGGATCCGTTTTGTCCTGAACAAGAAGCCTGTGAGCTTCGAAACATGTTGACATGCACAGGAGGGATCACTCATTAAAGCAGGACACCTTCAACCCACCCTTCTAATAGTACCAGCTCGTAAGGCATATAAAAAGTACTGATCCATAGGTACTAGCCAGGTACTTTTTAACAGTTTTCACTCACCCCTGACCCTTCCACTCACATGTTTCTACACTTCACATAGTACTGAACATCAGTGCTCCCAAGTAGTCGTAGGTAGTAGCACGCCCCGTCCTGCAGTGGGCGGGAAGATCCCCAAGATGAAGCATGACAGCAAGGGCCCTTTTGGTGTGTTAAGGGTTTTTAAACAAACACTATGTGCTTCCAACCATTGCAGGAAATGCGCAAGACCTGTGAGTACATTCTTTTTAGAATATATTATGGGGTGGATCTACATGGAGATAGATTTAAATTCCATCACGGAAGCCGCTAACAAAAGCAGAACAATTTCAAGAAAATCAAACACTGCACCAACCTCCTGCTGAACCCACCTTTCTTCACTCTACAGAAAAGTGCAATGTCCTCAATCTCTTCATTGAAAAAAAAACACCAAAAATGCGGCAGCACATTGACAACACTAAACCTGCTTCCTCTTTTCCACCACATTCTCGTAGACCTGTTTTGGTCATCCTTCAAAGCCTTTGCAGATCTTGCTGAAACACTACATTCGCCCAGATCTAGCTATTATTAGGAAAACTGCCTTCACAACACAGGCTGAGCCACGCATGCCGTTTCCCCACAAGCGTCAACGCTAGCCTGAACCACGCATCTGCCTTAACCATGCGTAGGCATGGTTAAAACAGATAGTGGTCTAGTGTCTGGATGGGTGTCGATAGAAGGCGTCGGAACAGGCTGCTCTGGATGCGGACAGGTAAGTGGGGTTTGGGGGCAGGGGAGAGTAGTTTGTAGGGGTGGGGAATGGTTTTAGAGCTCGGGTGGGGTAGCCGGGGTAGTTTTTGGAAGGGTCAGGGTTTTAGGGCTCAGGGCGTGGGTGGAGGGTCGGAGTAGTTTCAAGGGCTGGGGCTGGATTTGGGAAGGGGGTCGTTTTTAGGGGTGGAGGTCCGTTTTAGTTTTCAGGGCGGGGGGTTGGGTTAGTCTTTTTAAAGGTAGGTAGGGTTTTAGAGCTCAGGGTGGGATCTGTTTTGGTAGGGGGCAGGTTTTAAGGCTGAGTACGGGAGAAGGAGGAAGGAGTTGGTTTTAGGCCTCAGCATGGGGCTGAGATAGGGAATAGGATTTTAGGGCTTAGAGCGGGGGTAGGTGTAGTGGTAAGCTTTACCAGGCATATAATTGTACCAAGAATGCCTTACAACTAAATTACTCAGTAAAGGAAGGCATGGTTAAGATTTTTTCATGGTTCGGACCGCATTACAGAGGTACGCTTGGTTCAGCAATGCGTTCTTCTGTCATACAACCCTCATATGAAGATGTCTTACCCACTTCCTTCAAGAAAGCTTTCATTGAGAAAGCACTCTCCCCCTACGCTCAATTGTCTATGCCTGCCTCACTTGTGCATCTTCCTAGAAACTCTCAAGACAGGCTTGATCGGACTTCTAAAGAAACCCACACTACATGCGGATGACCTCGCCAGTACTGGCCCGTAACTCACCAAGATCACAGAAAAAGTATTCTATGTTCACCTCTCGTTCGCATTAATGCTAAGCATCTTCTGCACGGCCAGGTCTGACTTTACATTGCCCTGCTGCAGGGAGACTGGTACCTTACACATTCCCTCCTGGCCACAAATGAAGAGGACCCTTGCTTACTGATATTGCTGTAACGTTCAGTTGTCTTCAATACAATCGAACATGCCACCCTCCTACGTACCTTAGAGTCTCAAATGTGATTCACTTGCAATGTCCCTCACTGGTTCTTGTTCCTACGTACATTACTTTGTACAGGTCCCAAAACATCTTGATTACCTGCGGAGTCTCCCAGGGTTCTATATTGTCCCCTGATCCCTTCCACCTCTTGATAGAGCTGCTTGTTGCTCTCACAGATCAGAACATGAGGATTCTCCAATATGCTGATGATTCGCAACTTTACTTTAAAGGCTCCTCTGCTTCAGATAGCCAGCACCTCAAACACTACCTGCAAGTAGTTCAGACCTGATGAGCACCAACCTGAAGCTCAACCGAACCAAGACAGAATTCGTATTTGCCAAGAATAACAAATAGGCTACAATGCAAACTTGGCTCAAGGACATGAACTTTGATGAGCTCGAACCCAGACTCATTGAATGTCTAGTCACTTGGATTGACCCTTCACACAGACCTCGCCCTCCAGGAACAATTTGCCAAAAAATAGCATTACACCTGCTGTCTCTTCTAAGGAAAGTGAACCTGTTTCTCCCTGAAAGTGCCTTCAGAACTGCTTTTCAAGCCCTCACTCTTTCAACTGGATGGTGGCAATGCCCTTCTCAATGGCCTCCTAGGCTTTACACTGGACTCTCTCCTAAGCATGGCATCACATCTCATCCAGTGCCTGAAGAAATAGTCTCATCTCCTCCCTCCCCCCCCCTCCCCCCATCCTGATGGAACTCCATTGGCTCCCCTTGCCAGGCCTGCACCATCTTGAAAATCAGCTGCATCATTTAAAAAGCTATCATGAGTAATACAAGCTCACCATCTTTGGTGGTTCTCAGTGCTCTTGCAGCCAGGACACCATCTGATAGCCTGAGATGTGTAAAAAGAAATAACAGCCAGGGAGCATGCCTTTTCCATCAATGCAACTAGGATCTAGAACCAGCATCCCAGTATTCATGAGGACTGTAAAAATGCTGCTTACATTTAGGAAGCGGTTTTAGATGCACCTCTTTAAAGAACAGTACATCAGTGCATGAACAGTTCACAAACCACCTATCTCCCGTTTAACTTGTTAACTGTATGCTTGTGTTTGACACTGTACAGCCCTCTACTGAATTATGACTAGGTTTGCGCTATAGAAAGGGTTCTTTTTTATGAATGCGCTATCATAAAAACTGAGCTGGATAAATCCACCTCTTTTAAAAACCATTTGTAGTTACTATCTTAATAGGGTGTAAGCCCTATTTATGCTGAGACAGGTTCTGCAGACAATGGGTCTGAAATTCAGGACCCTGATAGAGGTAGCTTTTCTGGCAAAAGAAACTGAAGTGTCACTCTGTGTGAGTGTGCTCTTTGTGCCACTTTTTACATTGACATTGCCCTGAAATATAGAGAGTAATTGATCTTCTTTTTATTGATGTCTGAAACAAATTCAATAATCAACTCAGTATGCCTAATAATCAAGTTTATTCTTTTGCAAGCCAATTTTGCTTATCCTGACCTGCTCTCGTTTGTCTTTAACCAGAAAAACGTTGGTGTCCACTAAGGGGGAATTTATTAGATGGTATTAAAGATGCAGCAGACAACAATGGTGGCCGCAACATTTTGTTCTGCGTTGCAGCCAGAAAATCTGATTGCTCAGTACCTGTCCTGGTACCACAGTACTGAAATGTTCGACAGGAGAAAGGGCTCCCCAGCCAGATCAGAGCTGTGTGTGTATGTATGTGTATATGTATAGATCAAGACAATAGAGACGCTCCGTCAGCCAGTGCAGTCGCTTTTGCCAAACAGTAACGAACCACCAGAAATGTAGGCAATTCCTTTATTGTCCTCAAATTAATAGTTTCCTGTACCACTTGCCCTTGATTATATATATATTATATATATATATATATATATATATATATATATATATATATATATATATATTCGAGCATTCGAGACCTTGTATATACTTTAGTGGTGAAACTCCACCCATTGAATTTATATTTGTGTTTCAGCTTGCCATTGGTTAAATCTGGCATTGCTATTTGTATGTAGCTCATTCGTTGGCTGGTGGTCCAAAACATAATTTTCCTTTTGCTTCCGTTTTCAGGAAGCAGCACCGACCAACTACAGTATAGTTCCGCTGCTCCACGTTATCTACTCATTTACGGACTACTTCCTGGTTTCCTGTTCCGCCCCCCTCCCGTTGGCCGTGTTCTCCATCCTCCTGTCCCCTTTCCCGCTGTCCGTGTCTTTCTTCCCGGCCCCTCACGCTGCCCGTGTCCTCTTTCCCACCTCCCTCCCGCTGTCCGTGTCTTTGTTCCCGCCCCCCTCACGCTGTCCTTGGCTTGTTACCTCACTGAATATCAAACAGCGCTTCAAATACTGTCTGAGCAGATGGTCCTTTCCCAGCCCGAGCTTAAGGACTCTTGAGCTGACGGCAAGAACTGCCCGTGGAGAGATCGTGGCCTCCACCTGCATCGGCCCTCCCTGCCTGGAGCCCCCGAGGTCATTGCTGACACTTCAGGCGGCTGCAGCGTGAGGCCAAGGCATCTCCACTCCAGTAAAGCCTTGCCACGAAGGAGGTGAAGGACACCGTTTAACCCACACGTATCTAGTCTCAATGCTTTCTAAAGTCAATAGCCAAGAGCACAGGGCCCTACCAGTCAACAGACGGAGCCATTAAAGCCTGGCACACGGCACTGGGGCGCGGGCATGAGCCTCGCACAGGCCGGGCTTGTGTTCTCGCCCGGAGTGTACTCGGCGCCCTTTTAAATAGTCGACCTTCTGTTTCATTTGCGTCTCAGTCCCTGAAATCTCGCCTCCGCTTTGCAAGCCGACGTGCTGCATGCATTAAAAAGTTGTTCCCATGGCAAACAAACATTTGTGAAAGCAGAGAGATCGGAGGGGCTGAAAGTTGTCTCTGGTGCGACACCCCCCTCTTGCACGTCGAGGAAGATGATAGTGTCGCCTGTCAGAAAAACTCATTGTGACCCCACAAAAAGCATCTGGCAGCTGGAGCGGAGTCCCCACAGTAAAGAGTGGAGGTATTTAATCTGCTCATTGATGCTTAGAGTGAATCATGCCTGCTCAACATTTCATCCGTCTGATGTCGATAAACTGAGGACTCTTAAATTCTGTAATATCAAAAGCTGCTCTATAGATCACATGTAAAGGGTGTGACTGCAGTATTAACTGCTGCAATAATTAACGGGCCCCGGAAGGCAGACAATACAACCATTATCTGCCGGCAAAAGGATTTCGAATATCACATGCATCGTTTCATAGGACGACACGTGTGTATGGTTCAGTTATGCCATATTCACATGTGCAGCTTCTCCGTATAAAGATAGGCAAGCCACCAGGGGCGGTGGGTGATATTTCAAAGTGGTGGGGCGCAAAGTGATTTGTATACAGCACCGTAGCGAGCGGGCGCAGCGAGCTAGTCCGAACCCCAAATGGGGAGTTGGGGGGGGTTACCCCTAAGAAAATTTTGAAAAGAAAAAAGAAAAGTCGTACAATTTCAAGCAAATTTGAGAAAGCAGGAAGGTTAATAAAGCAATTGTGAAAGTGCAGTTATTGCATTAATAGATGGCATAACATAGGAAGCTGCTTATTCAGTATAACCACAGAGCTTCATACATTTCGTCCTATTGCCCTCAGGTGCTGAATTCAGACTATAAGACTTTCATGAATATCTCAGCTCTAAGAGTAGAAGAAGTTGCACAGCAGTTCGGGAAACAGCCTTCACAAAGCATTAGGAAAATGAGAGGCAATTACTTGAAAGCAAACAAAGCAATGCATCAAGTAGTAACTTAAAGCATTGCATCCAGCAAAACAGTGCATACAGTCAACCATACAAAAGTAAACTAATGCAAGTGTGAACCTGTGAACCTTCACTTTGAAAGCAGGGTGCTAGTCAACAGGCCAGTCACATACATTTAAACTGAAGAAGAGTACACTTCAGCATGCAGGCACCAACATAAAAGCACCAAGCAAGTCAAACAGTTTAATGAAAGAAAAATGAAAGCAATACATCCAGCAAACTAGACAGTGACTCAAAAAGTAACTGAAGCAAGTGCACACTGAAAGGAATGCGCAGTCATAAGTCAGACATTCACATAAAAGCAACCTACCAAGACACCCAATCAATTACATGGGAAAAACTTGAGCCAATGCACCCAGAAAACCAGACCAGCACACCAAAGCATCCCACCCCTGATTGGATGGCAGCTGTGCTCTTAGGGTCACCTCTCAGTTTTTTGGCAGGGTTGAGCACCCCCCAGTTTTATGCCCTCTGCGTCTAAAGGGGAGACCGGCAAAAGGGGTCATAATGGGACATCTGGCACAGCCACTTTGTAATCGAGGTCACCCACCCAGCTCAAGACTGAGTTACAGGCTGATCTTAAATCTTTAAACAACCACAAGGGTCTCCAGCTAGTTGGTTCTTGAGCCAAAAGAGTCCTCAGCTCACTGGGAGTCTTTACATCGCGCCTGAGATGACATGACAATGTCCCTTAATCCGGAGCAACTGTGGGGACTGGTCTGGGTCTGACTTGGGACGAGCAGGATACAAAAAGTAACGGGTAGGTGGTAACCCACTTCAAGTGAAGGAGCTGTAAGGAACCTAAGCGCACTGGTGTGGATACCACTAACAGGGCAGCTCTGGCTTTCTCAGGGTGGGTGTCAGCTGTGTGATGAAACCAGCATGTGAATCAGTTACCTCAAACAAACTAAAACCAATGCACTCATCAAGACAAGGAGTTCCATGAAATGAAACAGAAAACCACCATCAAGCCAGGTAGTCACCTAAAGGCAAATTGAAGTGACTGCACACTATGGGAAGTGCACTTCACCAGCCAGCCTATTACACTAAAGGAAAATAAAAGCAATGCTCCCAGTAAACAAGACGACATAAATTGAAAATGTTTCCCCGCAGGACCAACAGTCACAAAAAGTAAAGAAACCGAACGAAGTCAGAGGCACTCCAGGAATCCAGGAGAGTGGTCTGGTGGACTGTTCATGAAGGCTGAACCTGGTTTGCCAGAACGAAATTTGGCAGCTCTGGCATAGTGCCACATCCCCCAATGAACACCATACTATCCCACTGAGACACCCACACTGCCTTCAGCTACAACCCATTTGTGCCCTGCTACATATACCTGGATGCGGCTCAATTTAAATTATGCACAAGAGTGATATGCTGCCTGGAAAAAAAGTACCTTCCTGGAAAAAGCAAACCCTCAGGGGACTAGTATCACAATGTATTGCTTATATCCTGTGAACCGTGAGCAGTATGGTTTAAAAAGACTACATTACTCAACACAGAGCAACTGCTTGGTTTTTTTTTTCCTGTTTCATTATTTTTCATCCTTCCACTCCCTTATTGTTTCGAGGTCTCAGTTACTTTTCTTTTGTCCTCCACATGATAAATGCGCCTTCCTACCCATGATTTCCAATCTTTCCCATCCACTCCTGTGATTTAACCTCAGTTCCCAGGTCACCCAATACCTGAAAAGTGGAACTGGGCCCCAGGACATGTATTAAATAGCCCCACATCCTCCACTGTCTCTCATACTCTGGTACTTATGAAGTATTTGGCGACCTAAACATGGCCACCGAGATGGACATTAGCCATGTTGAAGTACATGTCTTTGAAATCAGGCACAAGTCAAGGGTGCACATGGGTCAAAAACATCCACCCACTCTTTTCACAAGGTGTGCTCTGAGTACCTGCCAAGAGGTTAGGCCCCACTGAAATATGGCAACTTGTCCCCTTGCAATTGTCAGAAACCGTGGCATATTCAGCAAGGCCTGCACATTGCCTGCTTCTATTCTGAGCAGCAACTTGTAGGAGGGGATTGGCGCTTAAAATATTTTCAAGAGTATATCCATGCACCTGCAGTACTGCACACTAATATTCCGCTTTCTCACCTGTATGGCCTTGCAGCTTCGATTTATTACCGCAACTGGGTGTCACGTTTGCTGCGGTTTTTTATGTAGTATTTTAGCAAAAGGGATAGTAGGTAATAAATCCTACACCAAGGTAAAATATGACACAACAATCAGGGTATGCAGCCAACGCAGTGCTGAAAAACAAGGTGTGAAATATTCCGACCAACATCTTTTAAAAAGTATGCTTTAATTTAAAGTATTAGCGTAGCTTTAGTTTAAACTATTCTGTCAGGGCTAGGTTTGCTACCCAGTCTGGCCGGTCATCTTGATTCCGATGTAAACGGGAGTTTGCTGCCCAATGAAGAGTCCATGCTTTGTGCCATTACCATACTGACCTTGATGGGATTTTTTCACGTAATATCGCCTGGTTAACAGTCGTGGCTCGCGGGAGGGGGGTGGTGTCTCGCAGGGTTGGGGGGAGCTTTAAAATGAAAAAAATAACAGATCCTACCTGACCAGGTCGGCGCCGCCTCGGGTCCGTTGGCGCCTACACACAGGAACAGAAGCAGGCTACACGATCGGGCACCGCCACCAACCAGTCCTCCTTGGCTTGCTGCTCCTGAGACGAATGCCGGGCCACCCCCATGCGCGGCATCCAATGGGATGCTGCGCCGGTGGACCAGCCAATCCTTGGCTAGGGGGGGGCACATTTGCTGCTCGCCCTGTCGCCCTTAGGAAACCCGGGCTGTGGCAGGCGAACAGCACGGTGAAGCACCCCTGGGTCCCACTGGGGAACTTACAATGCCAACTTTCTCAAGCATGCGCACTGTAAGTTCCCCAGCGGGACTGCGCACTACGGTCTGCTGCAGCCTGAGTGTGTGGACTGTCACTCAAGCTGCAGCAGGCCACCCCCCTTGCGCAATTCAGCGCAATGTATTTTATTTAGAGATACGGCCGGCGGCCGCGATGTGGGTCCATGGTGGCTGGTGGGGCTACGCCCCTACGCCCCAATGTACGCACCACGGCTGCAAGCCACACGTCGAGCAAATGCGACCTAGTGGTTAAATCGTAGTCTTTGAAACTCTGAAACAGGTGTTATTAATCTCGGCATCATTCAACTTGATCGCACATTGTGTGATTATAGGCGACTCCCTTTGTGCCCCGCACGGGAAATGTGACTGTATAGATCTGTAAAATTTTATATAAATTCAACTGCACGTCTTGCTGTCTATCACTGTACCAAATGTTTCTCCACGCCACTTTCCTATCACATTCTGGATTCAGCAATCCAGCCACTACCAAATCCCTACAAACACACACCACTGGTCCACATACATGAATCTTGTTTGACACTTTCCTGCTTGTATACAGAACAAGCTAGCATAAGAGGCGGGGGGGGGGGGGGATCCTGTGCGCGAGGGTGAGTGGGGAGCTACCATCAAAAGCCTGTCCATGGAGCGCTTTCAGGAGCAAGCACAGCTTGTTGCAAACAAACATTTTTTTCATATTCGGATATGGTGACTTTAAAGCAGCTTACGGAAAAAAGTACACAGCAGTGCTGATGGTGTGTGTTTTCTGCTACAAATTCACATTAGGGAGAACTAAAAATGAACAAAGCCTGGGTCATAAACAAATGGATGTCTCGAGTACAAGATCCCTAGAATGGACAGCCTCCATTAGTCAGAGTGATCTCCTATGTCATTCCTCAATATTTTTCTTCTTGTATGCCAGAACAAGGTTGTATTTCAGCCTGTCTTCTAAAAACCTGAGCTCATTCAAAAATGCTATATGGTAGCTTCCGAGAACAGTAAAATACGGAGACCAGCGTTCTGTGCCTCATTTATCAATTGTCTACAGCTTGTATCCACTCCATACTTTAAGAAATACAAGTACAGTACATATCATGATTTTAGTAGGTTTGCTTTTCCTTCCTTCAGTGCTGTGATTAATCTATCATTCTCAATCACACTGAAGCTCTACAATAACATGAAGTTGGAGCTGTCTGAACCCCAATTCCACGACATGAAGTCAAATCATATTTTCTTGGACAGCGACAACCCAGTATGTTGCTACAGCAGGTTCAATGGTGTTTTCTTTGATGCCCGCGTCGTTTTTAATTGAACAAATAATATCAGAATGCGGATTTTAGGTGAACAAAAACAGTCGATTTCCCGTTAATAACTAAAATTTTCGTAATTGTATATGAAGGCTAACTATGGTGATGTTTCTTCACATTTCCAAAGATTAGCAGACCATTGTTTGAGAAATCCGAACCATTGATTAAATAATGAAATTGAGTAAAAGGTGTATTCTTAGGAGTTTACACTAACAAGCATTTACAACGCAATAGGTCTCGCATTTGCGAGAGTTTATGCTATTAGCATTGTAAATGACAATGTCTTTTATTTGTTTAAAAAGCCAACACATTAATAAAAAGCATTGTAATCTACAATGCCAATAACTCAAACTCTAGTAAATGCGAGACCTATTGCATTGCAAATGCTTGTTATATTTGAGGTGTGCAGCTCTAGAGTGTCGCTGGTGTTGAGAGTGCTCTATACAGGAGCTGCGTTCCACCTAAACTTGAGAACTTCCCAAAGTTCTCTGCTTCTTTTTTGCAAAATTTATTTGTCACTCTATGCCTGAAAGGGTATTTCTTTGACCTGTACTGGGTGCTCCCTTGTGTCTGGACAAAGCTATACCTCTCTGAAGAGCTCAAATTGGAGCGAAACACTGTCAGGGATTGCTTTTACTCATTTCAGGTTGTCTTGGTTGTTATTTTACCAATTCAAAGCTGTAATACTGTGACTGGAGTGGTAAATGGCTTTTGTCATTTTAAAGCTCTGCAAGGAAATCGCTGTGCTAGTCCTATGCTTAAAAACTTTGCTCTAGAAATGGCAAAAGCCTTTGTCCATTCCTATCTCGGCGTGGATAGCAATGTGCTAATCCTATGCTTTAAAACTTTGATAGAAAAGCAGACATTTGAGGTGAGCAGATCTAGAGTGTCGCTGGTGTTGAGAGTGCTCTATACAGGAGCTGCTTTCCACCTCAACTTGAGAACTTCCCAGAGTTCTCTGCTTCTTTTTTGTGTGTGTGTGTGTGTGTGTGTGTGTCTGTGTGTATGTATGTGTGTGTGTGTATGTATGTATGTGTATGTATATATGTGTGTATGTGTATATATATGTGTATGTATGTGTATGTATATATGTGTAGGTGTGTATATATGTTTGTATGTATATGTACGTATGTGTATTTTATTTATATTTATAAAGTTTTATATGTATGTATGTGTATATGTATGTTTCAGGGATGTTCTAGTTAGGCTGACATTTCACTCAAAACCAGAGAAATTCTGCCGTTAGCTAAGCGAACTATAACTCGCGCCCCCTCAATGCACTGCTCACAATGTTGCATATTACATCACTCATGACATGGTCAGTGACATCACTGACATCCACGTGATAATCTGCTGCACCTCCTCACACTCTAGTATAACCTTTGATATACCCACTTTAGAATAGACTACCAATTTCGAAACCATCGACATACCAATTCCAGTTAATACATTTTTTTTTGTAAAAACAATTTTTATTGGCAGTCAAGTTCAAAGTTAGTACAGTACAAAGGAGAAAACAAAGCGGTATTAGCCGACATGTCAGGATAACACTACAGTTCCGACAAGACGCCTTTTATATAGAACATTCCCCCAAACCGGTCCCTCCCCGTAACCCACCCCTCTAGTCAGTGTGCTGTAGTCCTCTCTCTCAAGCATCCGAGCGCTAGCATAGTCACCTCCCTGGTAGGAACCGTAGCAAAAGGTAAGTAGTGCATATCAACGGGGAATCTGATCTCTCAGAACCTCTATCATTACTTGTAGTTAGTGTGTGCCTCCCTGGAAGTGGGGTGCCCCTTAAAACAGTACCCCTACCGCGCCGCCACTCCCTCATCCTCGCTCAGTTCGCTCTCAGGCTGCTGGAGCGCAACCACCAGGGCCTCCCACGCTCTAGCCACCTCCAATGCCTTGTCATTATCTAGGCTCCTGGCCTGTCGCAGCCGCAAAGTGCTCTCCGCTTTCGCCCACCGCTCCAATGTGGTCTTCCAACGCAAGTAGCTGGGTCCCTGGCTAGATTTCCAGTGCATGGTGATCTCTCGTTTGGCTAGTATCAAGCCCAAATCGTAAAATTTACTGGTAACGCGAGTACGGGGGGTGTGAGGGAACCATAACAATAGGCAGGCGCCCATTTTGGCGTCGATCTGCCGGTCTGTGACAGCATTCAGGCAGGTCTTCACCGCCTCCCAGTAACCAGCCAGCTCACCGCAGGTCCAAAACATGTGCGCAAAGTCTGCTTCCGCTGTCCTACATCTAGGACAGAGCGAAGATGCACCTTCAAAATATTGCGAAATCTTAACTGGCGTTAGGTATGCTCGGTGTAGGGTGAAAAACTGGATCAACTGGAACCTGGCGTTCCTAGTGCCCTTCCATGCATGCCGCAATAGCTGCGGCCATGTCGACTCAGGGATAGGTCGCCCGATATCCCCTTCCCACTTGACTCTCAGCCCATCCAGGGGCCGCAGGGTTACAGTCGACAACCTCCGGTAAAGGCAGGTGACGGCCTTGTAAGTGCCAGCAGCCATGACCACATATTGACAGCACTCCGAGGTCAGCGGCTCGGTGAGCCCACTCTTCCAGTATCGGCGAATACCGGCCACTAATGAGGCGTGTAGCAGATAGTCACCTCTCGGGAGATCGTAGGCGTCCCGCAACTCCTGAAACGTGAGCAGTGACCCATCTTTGTAAAGATCGTCGAGCATCTGCAAGCCAAGCTCCTCCCATGTCGCCAGTGCGGACCAGTCGCCGCCGTGCGGAAAGGCCGTGCTCATCCCTAGCGGGATCTCAGGGGCATAAGGGCGAGTGGTACCGGAGCGCCTATGGCAACGAAGCCAGCAGCTACGAATCGTACGTTCCTCCATTGTGAGCTGGGTGAGGTCCAATTTCTGGCCTAGGATTATAAAGGAGATGACATGTCTCGGGAATAGTCTGCCCGCTACTCCCTCTGGGCCTCAGAATTCCAAAGCCACTGCCTGGGTGAGCCACTGCAGTTGCGCCGCCAAGTAGTACCATTCGAAGTACGGGGCCGCAAGTCCCCCATCTGCCCTAGGGCGCATCAACGTGGCCAGTGCTACTCGCCGTCTGCCCGACCCCCAGATGAACCCAGAGGTTAGGGAGCGGAGTCTGTTAAAAACCGACGCAGGGATCCAGATCGGCAGAGTGCGAAACAGATATAGCAATCGGGGAAGTGCTACCATCTTCAGTAACACCACTCGTCCCGCGACCGAAAGCGGCAGCGTCCGCCAGAATCCCATGCAGCCCTGCAGACTCCGAACTGCTCTGTTGACGTTACCCTCCAAGAGGGCCAACGGCGAATGGTAGATGTGCGTACCTAGATAAGGGAGGCAATGGTATTCCCATCGTAACTCGCCCTCCGGTTGGGAGTCATCCGTCCCCAGCGGGAAGAGGCAAGATTTCCCCCAGTTGACTCTCAGTCCTGAAAGGTGGCCAAAATCCGACAGCAAGCGCTGGGCCCCATGCAGGGAGCCGCCTGTGTCTGCCAAAAACAGCAAACAGTCGTCCGCATAGAGAGAGATGTAGTGGGTGTCGGCTCTCAGAGGAAGGCCTGCATACGCTTGTTCTATACGGGCGTGAGCTGCCAGTGGTTCAATAGCGAGCGCAAATAACAGGGGGGACAGGGAGCATCCCTGCCGGGTCCCCGACCTACCGTGTAAGGGGCAGAGATGGTGGCCCCCGTCTTGACTCGGGCCCCGGCATAAAGCAAGGCGGTCCACTTTACAAAGCGCTCGCCCAGTCCAAAGACCTCCAGTACCCGGAGCAGGTACGGCCACTCAACACTGTCAAATGCTTTCTCGTTGTCAATCGAAAGGAACGCGGCACCCGGGCGAGCAGCGGCATCGCCCCCCATGATCCGAAGCAGCCGGCGCACACAGGTGGTGGTGCGCTGGGGAATAAAGCCCGCCTGGTCGCAGTGTACCAAGGTGCGCATGTGGGCCACAAGCCGCGTCGCAAGGACCTTGCTCAGGATCTTATAGTCCGTTGTGGGCATGGAGAGTGGGCGGTAGGCCGAGCGGCAGCTCGCATCGCCGTCACGCTTCAGTAAGGGTATCGCCAAAGCCTCGCGAGTAGTCGCTGGTAAGACCCCGGTGTCCCAGGTCTCCCGATAAATCGCCTGCAATCGCGGAATCAGTACATCCGCGTAGGCTGCATAAAATTCAATCGGCAGCCCATCTGTGCCAGGGGTCTTGCGGCGGGCCATGTGTTTGATGGCCACTCGGATCTCTTCTTCAGAGATATCCCCGCCCAGGCGGTCCGCGTGTTCCGGGGCAGCTGCGCTGCAAACAGGAACTCTTCCAGCTCCGCCGGGGCACCCGGCATCCTGCTCCTATAAAGGTGCGCATAATACGTGAGGAATTGATCGTTGATCTCCGACTGTGTATAAACCATGTGTCCCTCCGGGACGGCCAGCGCCACAATCTGAGTGCCACGGGTCCCTGGACTGCCCAACCACGCCAGCAGTGAGCCCACCTTGTCACGCTCAGCATGAGCTCGAACAAGAAACTCCTTATAGTCAAAGCAGCGCAGCTTTTCCATTGCTGACGCCACTTCCTCCCGCGCGGCCAAAACCGCTCCGTGAGCCTCAGGAGTCACGTGGCTGCGCCGTTCCTCCTCGCGTAAGCGATCCTCGCTTCGCGCAACATCCTGCAGGAGGGTCTTACGGACTCCCGCGGTAGCCGAAATACAGACGCCCCGAATTACCGCCTTAAAGGTGTCCCACTCCAGCGCCCTACTGGAAGCTGTGCCCACATTAACATCGAAATAGCCTTCCACCCCAATGCGTACATCGGCCTTAAATGCCGGGTCCTCCGACGCCAATGGGTTTAACCGCCACGTCGGGATAGCTTGATGTCGCCTCATCCATTGGACCACTACCAAGCAAGGGTTATGGTCGGATATCGTTCTAGCCAAGTATTCGCTGTGGCGGACCAAGCACTGAGCGTCCGGTGAGCAGAGAAGGCTGTCAAGGCGAACATGCAGATCGTGTGGGGGGGGGGGGGGAGTAAAAGGAAAAATCCCTCTCTGTAGGGTGTTGGGTCCGCCATGCATCAACCAGGCCCCAGCTATATTGCCACTCTCTCCTACTCTTCGCTAGTCTGTGAGCTGCCGCCTGCGCCAGTGGTGGGTGAGATCTATCTAATTCCACATCCAGTACAGAGTTAAAATCCCCCCCCCCCCCCAACCGTGTTGGCTAGAACTGTCGCCAATTTCCCTGACAATCGCGCAAAGAAGGCAGGTTGTTCCACATTCGGGGCGTAGACACTGCAAAGCGTCACGTCCCTCCCGTCTAGGCGGCCCTGCACAGCCACGAACCTCCCCTCAGGGTCGACCACTGTCACCAAAGGTTGGAAGGGAACCCCTGCCCGTACCCAAATCAAAACCCCCCTCGCAAAGGCCGAGTATATTGTGTAAAACAGTTGTCCCCGCCATCTGCGCTGCAGAGCCCGCCCCTCTGTTTGGTCAATGTGGGTTTCCTGTAAGAAGGCAACCTGAATCCCCCTGCGAACAAGATAGGCATGCACTTTATGACGTTTCAGCATGGAATTCAGTCCCCTCACATTCCAGGTCTCACACTTCAGCTCAGGTAAGGTCCCCATTCACAGTAACAAGTACAGTTCCGATTAAAGAAAAAATCTTAGGCACACTGACAACACCCCAAAACCAGAACCCTGAAACCACCCAACAGTCCCGCATCCCACCCATCCCCAGAATAGGTCCCAAACAATAGAAACCCATCCAAATATCTAAATCCCAAAAAAGAACAGTCCCTGGTAACTACCAGAGTCCCACAATAGGTGTGAGATAGGGGGGGTGGCCTGTCGCTATTTCCAACGGACCGCAAGCTACACATACCTCCCGATCGGCCCTCCCCAGCGTGCCCTAGGCGCCCCGCATCCCCACCCTATCTATGGCAGGAGCCACTGCATAAGTTAGCCGCCCAACAACAGTTCCCCGCCCACCCGGGTGACATGTCTCCACCCCAAACACAAATCGGGAACACAGCAGCCTATACAATACCACTTCGGGGGGGGGCATTAGGATCATTCGTCCAGCAAATCATCAGCAGTTCCAGGTGTGACATGGGGCGGCTCGGGGCCACCAGCACCCGACTCCTCCGATGCCGCCTCGTTGGTACCCCCACGGGAGCCCGACTCCACTGCAGACGTCGATCCCACTGTCTTGGAAATGGTAGAGACCGCCCGGAGGGCATCACTGCGTTCCAGCACAGTCTGTGAGACAGAGGGTGTCCGAGCGTTCGGCGGTTGTCTCTTGGGTCTCCTGTTCCGCCTAGGTCTCGGTGCCACCCTCCGCCGTTCCCAGACATCAGATGAGCATCCGCGCCGGTCCTGTACAATTCCAGCCAGTCCCATACTTCGGGAGAATCGTAGAAGGAAGATTTACCATCCATCATGATCCGCATGCGGGCTGGGAACAAGAGAGAGTAACGGATACCCTCCTCCCGAATAGCCTTCTTGACCGCCAGAAAGGTTGACCGCTGCCTCTGAACCTCCAAGGAATAGTCCGGATAGATGGAAACCTGGGCGTTGTCCACCTCATAGGGCCCCAGTGCTCGCGCCTTTTGCAGGATGAGATCACGATCCCTGTAGTGCAGCAAGCGTGCCACCACCGGCCGAGGGGGCCGACCCTCAGCCGGGGGCCGAGCCGGCACCCGGTGAGCACGCTCCAGAGTGTAGAACGGAGTCAGACCCTCCGGGACCACCACGTCACGCAGCCAGGACTCCAGATAGCCCAGCATGTCTGCCCCTTCAATCTTTTCAGGCAGGCCTACCACGCGTATATTATTGCGGCGGTTGCGTCCCTCTGCATCCTCCGCCCTCTGTTCCAGCAGATGCACCCTTTGCTGTAGCTCCCCCAGCGAGGCCTCCGTCGCCTTGGCCGCGGGCTCCAGGGCGTCCATCCGGATCTCGGTCTGCTTGACCCGGTCTGCCAGTTTGCCGTGGTCCGCACGTAGAAGTCCCAGATTCGCGGATACCTGGCCGATGTCACGGTGCAAGGCCTCCCTGGTGTCGGCGATGGCCTTCAAGATCTGCTCCAGTTGGCCCTGCGGTAGGCCCGTCGCCGATCCAGCGTCCGTTGTGGAGTCCTGGCTGCTCGCCGCTCCCTCTACAGCGTCCAGGGGAGGTTTTAGGCGCTTCCCCATGATGGTAACCGGTCTCGTCACTCCCTGATATCAGGAGCAGTGTGTCCCCCTAGGTAGATCTGTCGCGGGTGCACGCCGCACCGGGTGTCCAGCACACAAGCCCGCAAGTCTAAGGGACACTCCTCGTGTCACACACGTGCTGGCGCAGAGGGCCTCCAAGACCAGCAGCTCCCCACCAGCGCCGGGCCAACGTGCTCCTCAGCCCAGGAGAATAGCCGCGGGGAGCCCCCCAGGGCGAGCCGCCCCTCCGAGTCCAGGAGCGATGCGCCCGGCAGTCAGTGTGTCCACCGCAGTACAACGGCGTCAGTGGCGGGCAGCCCCGGTCCCAGCCACGAGAGGGCCGGGGAGAAGCACACCAGGCGAGAGCTGCTCCTGGGATGTGGGCCCCGCTATGTCCATAGGCTCCCAGATCAGGCCCCAGCTCCCCACGTCGGTAGCAGTTAGCAGGGCTCCAAAGGATCGGGCCACCTCGGGGGTCCGCAGCGCCAGCCCGTCAAGCCTCCCGGTGTCGACAGGGCACTCCGGTGTCAAAGGGCAAGTGTTCAGTGCCGGCAAAGCACTCTTTGATAAGGCAGTGCAGGATCGGGCCCTCCCCGGTCCCGCGTCCCGCGTCTGGCGCCCGGCAGGCCCTCGGGGCCTCAGGATGTGCCCAGCCCTCTCACCTGTGGGCGCTACCAGTCCGGCCCCTCCAGAGTACCGCTGCAAGGCAGCCCAGGTTCCGCCGCCACTGAATGCCCGCGAATCCGGGGCTCCGACCTCCTTGTTGGCCGGCGGCCGGCCAGCCCCCACCGCAGGTCGGCCTCCTGTGCAATCGAGGCCGGGGATGCGGCCGAGCACACAGGCTGCTGAAAATGGCCGGCGCCGCCCGCAAGATCCCGGGCGCGGCGTGGCTCCACACGGCTGCAGGGTCGCCCCCTACACTACCGATCAGGCCACACTGTCCGCGGGAGGAGATGCGGGTAATCCCAGGGCCCCAGGGTCGTCAGGATAAGCACTAACAGGATTATTAGGGGAGGCCGCCTCGGAGCTCAAAGCTCACCCGTCTATTTTCATCGGCAGCCAAGCCACGCCCTCAATTCCAGTTAATGCATACCCGCTCATTGATTCAATAAGTCTACACCCATTCACTCACTAACCCATACAGTCACTCATACATGCAGTCATTCATCAATATAGCCACTGATGTATCAACTCATACACCCATACAGACACTCACACCGCCACTCACCCAAAGAGTTACTCAAAAACCTAGTCAGTCACCCAAATAATCACACTGCCATTTACTCACCTATACAGTTATACACACACCACCTCACTTAATCATACAGCTATTACCATATACTTACTATTTTCTACAATCACTGACCTAAGCACACACTAATCCATGCACACACCATTACAATCACTCAGTCACGTTTACTCTTGTATATTTTAACATTCACATATACTGCCTTTCACATATGTAGTTACTGTAAGGATTGCAGGCTGGTTCCACAGGAGCGTCAGGAATCCGAAGAGTAGTCCGCAGCCTTCCCCTACGGTCTTCCGACTCTATCAAGCACTAGAGTACGAGAGACACGCCAGGGGAAAACAGGGAAACAAAACAAGGAAAGAAGGGGGAAGACAATGATGGCTGATGGTATTCTCCAGTAGTGAATATAGGGTACTTCAAGGAAGGCAACAAGAAATCAGGAAGGCTGAAATGACAAGAGGAAACACTCTAGCACTACTCCAATCAAACAGGATATTGATTATACATGTACATAAACATATCACGTACCCCAAGTTCTTAATATGACTCTGATTTAGCAGATGGAGGTGGTAATAAGGTACAACGTCTGGAGCTATAAGAAGGATGACACAGTTATTGAAAGGAGTATTATAGTCTAGATGTTGTATGTTTGATAGCACTCTAAACAACCCCTCTCTTACTTCAACTATCTTGGAACTGCCATTGAAGACCCCTTCAATAACGTCTGGTACACAAAGAACCTTCCATTTAATCCTTCCGCAGATGTCTTTATGAATAATCACCATCTATGAAAACCAAACAAATTCTATACAATCTATATACATGGAACAATGATAAGGCAAAATATTGGTAGCGCATAAACGCTCTTACCGTGATTCCCTGTAGTGAGGAATAGAGGCACCCACCCAGATCCACGCAAGAGTGCCACGAAATACCAAGGACAGAGTTTCCAGAATATAATGGAAAGGGACGGTGGAAGCTCCTGGAAACAGGGACCTTGCAGGTAAGGTGGGGACAGGAAAATAATAAAGGAGAAACCTAACTGACTAACTAAGTAAGGAGAAAAATGAGGGAAAACACCACACCGGACAGCGGAGCAAAACCCGGCTGTCAGGCTTACAAAAAAAATACTGGGAAGCAAGAGGGAGACTGATTCCACCGGATGGCGGAGCTAAGCCCGGCCGCCGGGTGGAACTGAGGATCAGCGCAATAATTCAGAAGTTCACTATATAGCCGTGAACTAGTTCTTAGTAAAGCAGAGAACGGAGCAGTGCCCGGCCGGATGGCGGAGCAAGGCCCGGCCGCCGGGCGAGGCACCAGGAGTGGGGGAGAGGAGAGTGCGTACGCACAGTGTAATGCCCGGCCGAATGGCGGAGCAAAGCCCGGCCGCCGGGCGGAGCAAACAGCAGTGAAACGCCTGAGGCAGAAAGGCACTGTAAACCAAACGCGTAAGCGAGCCCACTTGAGCTGGATGCAGGGGAACGCTACACGAAGGAACAGCGGTCAACAGCAGAACAGGTCCAAGAATAACGAAGTCAGAGAACAGGAACGGAACCGGAATCAAGGGAAGCTTGACGCAGGAACGTGAAGCGTCGTTCCCTGTTTCCAGGTTCCTTACATACCGGGTTTCTTAAAGGGACCGCGTAGGGGATTCTGAAAGCATGACAGTTACTTACACTATACACTGAGACAGCCATTCACTCACCAACACAGCTATACGCACATTTGCTCACCCATACTGCCCTTAACACATGCACTCATGAACCCATACACCCAGTAAATCACCCACTCGCACCGCCATGCAGAGTCACACCTCCCCCCCCCCCCCCCTGACACTCAGGCACCCATACAGGTAATCAGACAACCAATCATTAACCCGTATAGACACTCCTGTAGCTACTCCCAACCAATCAAGTCACTTACACATCAACTGACAGACTGATACAGACATTCACACAGATTAGTCGCTCAGCCATGCATTCACTAAGCTATGTTTAATCACTCACTTATACAGTCACACCCTCTAAATCATCCATTCAGACACTTAGACACCCACTCATTCTTTAAAACACTATAGTATAATCTATATTTCTCCAGTATTCGGATGTCTTTTATAGATTCACATGCTTGAATATTCCCCGTCGTCGAAGTGGGAGCCCCACGGTAAATAAAATAGCAATAAAATCCCAATAAAATATGTATGTAAACAAAACACATAAATTACGACACCAGAAATACTATAAGTACCAGGTTAGCATTCACACATAGGAATAAATGGAGAAAAAAAACTTTTATAAATATATCCATGTCATTGTGTTAGTCCAAACTACAGCCAATCCGGCGTAAGCACCCCTCCAGAACCTTCTCATCAGAGGCTCAGACCCTCAGATTTTCTACCGCACGTAGTTTGAAGGGGGCCTCCCTGATCTCTGCTCAGTTTTCTACTTTCTTCTGGTTTTCCAGTGTTATCTACAATGTCTTCAAGTAAGAAGTCTTTGTTTAGACCTTGTTCTTGTGGGAAGTTGAGGCTCTACTCTGAGGACCCCCAAAAGAAGTGTAAATACTGCCTCTATCCTGACCATGAGGTAGGCAAATGTAAGATTTGCAGGACTTTTTCCACCAAAACCCTTAAAGATAGGGAGAGTCCTCTCCTCCTTTGGTTACAAAGATTGAAAGACAAGGATTCAGCTCTTTGACGCAGAAAGCTTGGTGTCAGGTACTTCAAAAGCCGCCTCAAAGCATAGCAGTGTGCGAGATTTGCCATCTCCCTTTTTGAAGAAGAAACTTTCACTCATGAAGGCTCCACCTCCTCCTGCTACGCCTACGCCCCCGAGATCGGACTCTCAGGCGTCCACAGGTTTTCTAAGCATGTTTCTATCAAAAACCGTGCAAAATCGTCAACGGAGCGTCTACGATCGTCCCGACTAAGATCTGCCATCTCCGGCTCGTCGATGACAGCAGTGACTTCGGCTTCTGGCTCGTCGACGGCGGCTGTCTCGACGTAGTCTGTGTCAACGAAAGTATGCCACAGTTTTAAAACTCTCGTCGACGATTCCTATCGCCTCGACGTCGAAGAAGGGTCTCTCATCATCAGGAGGGTTGTGAAGAGTGCCTCCTCGTCGTCGACTGCTGCCTCATCGACGCCGGCCTAGTCTACGGCGGCGGCTCAGTCGACCTCTGTACTGTAGTGGTCGACGATTTCGTCATCAACGGTGGTATAATCATTCGCATCTTTGCCTCTGATGCCACTTCCTTCATCCGGGTCTGGTTCTTCCACCGTTGACCCTCTGCACCAACGTCGCCAAGTGCCTTTGGACCAGCTCACCATTTCAGGTGACACGCAGCCCCATCACCCCTGTTTGCGACAGGATCTGAACAGGATTCTGGTTCTGAGGAAGAAGAGTATGATCACTTCCGGGCAGCACGAGCCCTTCTGAACTGGGCATGAGATGTCAAGATTATCATGCGGATTCTTATTTCCAGGAGGAGGAACCTTCTACTCGGGTTCCTACTGCGACACTACCACTTTCCCTCATTTCCAATCTTCAATATATGTTGGAGGATTGCAACAGGCGTTTTCCGCCATCTCACCATGGCTCTCCTCTGCCTACCGCACCCGCACCTGCAGCAGCTCCGGCTGCTGTTCCTCTGCCGCAACCAGCACTGCCATCTGCTCCGGCTAGGACCTCTATTCAGGTCCACGCTACAGTGTACGAAGATGATGATGATGATGATGATGATGAGGCTCGCCCAGAGCTAGATGGCGGCGAGCTTCAGGATGATGATGGCAATATGGCAGATTAGGACGATTATCAGATCCAAACACCGTCCCCGCCTCCTGCAACTCCAAGGGATTCCCCTCCTGTTGACATCGCAAGCTTTCACCAGCTTATGGATAGAGCGGTGCTCCGCTTTAAACTTCCTATGGTCCAAAAGGACGAAGACTGTTTTCTTTACGACTTTAAAAGTCAACCTTTCAAACGGGTCCGGACAATCCCCATCAACGACTTTATTTGGAATGAGGGTGTCCAGTTGATGCAAACCCCGAATTCCATCCCTGCACAACTACCTCGTTTGGAGAAGAAGTATAGGGCGACCCATGGTTCTCCAGCTTGCCTGGTGGCGCAGCCTAAGCCAGGTTCCGTAGTCACCCAGGCCGCCCAGCACCGTTCCAGAAACCCATCTTCCCCAATTACTGCTCCTCCTGATCGCGAAAGTCGGCGCCTTGACGCTATTGGGTGGAGATTTTCTACTATGGCTTCCACTACTGTGAGGGCCGCAAATGCTCTGGCCATTCTGGGACGCTGCGACTGCCAGATGTGGTCTGACATGTCTGCCTTTGTTGCCCTCATTCCTCCAGAGCAGAGGCGCTAAAAATTCTTCAGGAGGGGGAGAGTGTCAGAAGAGATCATAGACTGCTATGTGGATATCGCCTGCACTGGCTTCAGTCAGCTTGCGGAGGCAGCTGTTCTGCGACATCCGGGTTGGCTTCGTTCTACCTCTTTTCGCCAGTAGGTTCAGGCGAAAAATCTTGACATGCCTTATGACAGCGAATCGCTCTTTGGTCAACATGTCGATGAAGCACTGCAGACGATAAAGGATACTGAAACAGCTCGTTCCTTGGGCACTTTGCACTTCCGCAGACAGCCTTTTCGTGGTGCGCGCGGACGCGGCACCACCTTTTTTTCGTGGCGGATCCAATCCGTACCGCCCCTACGGTCAAGGAAATCAGCGATATTCCTCCCAATCACAACTGTCCTCTCGTCAGCAGTCTTCCAAATCATACCGAGGAAAGTCTTCCTATAGAGGCTTCGCTTCCAAGAGGCAATAACTTGCCTTCCCCGCTCAGAGTTGGAGGTCGAATCTCCCTGTTCTTTTCACAATGGTCTTCAATCACCTCGGACCGTTGGGTGCTGGACATTGTATCAAAGGGCCATGCCTTGGAGTTTGTCTAGTTTCCTCCTCACACTCCTCCGACTGGTCCGCCTCCAGCGCACCTCAAAGAACTTTTCCTGCAGATTCGCATCATGATTCAAAAAGGTGCCATCTAAGTGGTTCCCAAGTCTCAAAGGGATGGGATTCTATTCCCGGTTTTTCCTAGTCCTCAAAAAGACAGGCTACTGGCGTCCAATCCTCGATTTACGGACACTGAACAAATATCTAAAGTGCCAATCCTTCCGCATGCTCACGCTTGTGGAGATACTAGGTCTTCTCTCAAAGGACGACTTCATGACCACCTTCGACCTCCAAGACGCTTATTTCCATGTGCCAATTCTTCCACGGCACCGGAAGTACTTGCGCTTCCGGGTAGGGCGGAGAGATTTTCAGTTCAGGGTGCTGCCTTTCGGCCTGCGCTCCGCCCCTCATGTCTCCACAAAGGTCTTGGCTCCAGTGGTGGCTTACTTGCGTCTACGGGGCATTTAAAATTTTCCATACCTAGACGATTGTCTCATCAAGTCGCAATCTCGCAGTCCGCTGTCTCGGGACACTCAACTCTGTCAGACTTTATTTTGTGCCCTCGGACTTTCCATCAATACCGAGAAGTCTCAGGTCGACCCAGCTCCCTGCAGAACCTTTCTAGGAGCCACTCTGGATAC
Organism: Lissotriton helveticus; assembly: GCF_964261635.1. Taxonomy (NCBI): domain Eukaryota; kingdom Metazoa; phylum Chordata; class Amphibia; order Caudata; family Salamandridae; genus Lissotriton; species Lissotriton helveticus. The sequence continues at coordinate 2,095,120,519 of NC_136061.1, forward strand.
GTCACTAGCCAAGGCATTCATGTCTCACGAGCGTCCGCTGCGGATTCTACACTTGGTGGCTGTTATTTGTTCAAAAGTGTCCGTTTCAGTTCGTATATTGAAGTCATTTCTGAGGATGGGGTCCTCGTGCATCTCTCTGATCCCAAATTGCAGGCTCAAGAGTCGCCCCATTCAGGAAGAATTGGACAGACAGTGGCGTCAGGTCACCGGCTCTTTCAACGATCAGGTCCTAGTGACCGCTCAGATGAGATCGGCTCTCCAGTGGTGGGCGCAACCGTCCAACGTGGCTGCCGGGACTTCTTTCCTCACCACTGCTCCGGTACTCATTCTGACCACGGATGCGTCCTTGGAAGGATGGGGCGCACACCTTCAAGGGCTGTCCATAAAGGGCAAGTGGACTGTCAGCGCTCCTGGCAAATCAACAGGCTGGAGTTGATGGCCATCTTCCTGGCACTCAAATCGTTCCATCTTCTGATCGAGGGAGAATCGGTGCTCATCCAAACCAACAATGCCACCAGTATGCACTATGTAAACAAGCAGGATGGCACCAAATCTCCTGTCTCGGCTGGCACAGAGTATTTTTAATTGGGCACTTAGGCACCACATTACCCTGAAAGCAGTTCACCTACCAGGCATCTCCAACATCCTGGCGGAGGCCCTCAGCAGGTCTGCATCCTCGACTCACGAGTGGGAGCTGCATCAGCCGACTCTGGACTTCATCTTTCGGTATTTGGGTCATCCGCACATAGATCTCTTTGCAAGCCCTGTGAACTGGAAAGGCCCGTCCTTTGCAAGTTGGCTTCCCCATCCAGAATCGTTCGGGAATGCCCTTTTGATGGACTGGTGCAATCTATTTGCTTACGCTTTTCCGTCGATTCCACTGCTTCGAGTGTTATGGAAGATGCGGAGACAGCCGTGCCACATTCTCCTGATCGCTCCCAGATGGCCTCGACAAGCGTGGTTCTCGGAACTGCTGCTTCTCTCACAGTGCGAACCAATTCTCCTTCATCCTCAAGCGGATCTCCTCACGATGGACGAAGGTCAGATGTCATCCGGACCCCTCCCCTCTTAAATTATCGGCCTGGAACCTGAGCACCTTGAATTTGCCCATTTGAACATTCCGCCAGCATGCAGGGACATTCTTTCCAATGCCAGGGCTCCGTCTACAATAAAGACTTACAAACTGAAGCGGAAAAGATTCTGTCACTGGTGCGCAGCTGCCAACATCCATCCCGTTCATTCCACTCCGGATCAGTTACTGCCGTTCTTTCTACAGCTGGCACAATCAGGACTTTCCCACTCCACTTTGAAGGTTTTCTTGGCTGCGATCTCGCTCTAGCTTCCAGCAGGATGGATCCTCCTCTCTGCTCTTCCGGAGTCATTTGTCAATTTTTCAAAGGACTGTTCAGAAAGTTTCTGCCCATTCGGCGTCTTCCTCCTACCTGGCAGCTCAATATTGTTTTGGCGCAATTGATGAAGGCGCCATTCGAGCCCATCCACAAAGGGGATTTAAAAATTTTGACTTGGAAGGTGGCCCTTCTCCTTGCTTTGACCTCTTCACGTCGCGTGAGTGATATTCACGCCTTTACCATTAAACCTCCTTTCCTCCAATTCAAATCGGACTATGTTGTGCTTCGCACCAACCCGGCTTTCATGCCTAAGGTGCCCACTGACTTTCACCTCAATTAACCTGTTTTCTTAAAGACTTTCTTTCCCAATCCTCAGTCTCCAGCGGAACAACCTGTGCATTCACTGGACGTTAATCGATGCCTTAAATTTTACATCGACAGGACGGCACCCTTTCGCAAACCTGATCAGCTGTTCATTGCTTACGGGCACATGCGCAAAGGGCGTTCTGTTACCAAGCCAACTGCTGCACGTTGGATGTCTTCAGCAGTTTCTTTCTGTCATCAGAAAGCTGGCAAGCCTCTTCAATCCTCAGTGAGAGCTCATTCCACCAGAGCGATGTCATCCTCTACTACGCTGTTTGCTGGTGTGCCGATTCACCAAATATGCCGAGCAGCTACGTGGTCCAGCAGGTACACTTTCACGAGACATTACTGCCTTGAAACGATCAACGAAGCCGATACGGCATTGGGCCAAGTGGTGCTTCACAATCTTTTTAACTGAGGTGAGCCTCTGCTTTCTACCCTTCACCTATATGGTTTGTGATGATTTTGTTATTATTATTATTATTCCTACCTGGCTATGCTATGCTATTTTTGCATTGTCATGCCTATGCATTGCTGATTTTGCTCTTGCAGCCAGCTGTTATTGCTCACTATTCTATTCAAGCATGTGAATCTATGAAAGACACCCTAGTACTGGAGAAGAACAATTGTTACTTACCTGTAAACAGGTGGTTCTCCAGTATTGGTGTCTTTCATAGATTCACATGCAACCCACCCGCCTCTCCTCAGAGGTTCGCTTCTCCTCCTAGACTCTTTTTGTCACTACTGTGCTATGAAAATCTGAGGGTCTGAGCCTCTGAGGAGAAGGTTCTGGAGCGGTGCTTGCGCCTGATTGGCTGTAGTTTGGACTGAATGCAAACCCGGCACTTATAGTATTTCTGGTGTTGGAATTTGTGGTATGTTTTTACATACATATTTTATTGGGATTTTATTGCGATTTCATTTACCGTGGGGCTCCCACTTCGACGACTGGGAATATTCAATCTATGAAAGAAATCAATACTGGAGAACCCCCTGTTTACAGGTAAGTAACAATTGTTCATCATCACTGGATGTCGTCATCAGTGATGTCACTGACCATGTCATCAGTGATGTCATATGTGATGTCATCAGCGGTGCATTGCGGGGGCGGGAGTTAATTAGCTCAGCTAATAAAACGGCTGAATTTTTCTGGTTTTGTACAAGTGAAATGTCAGCCCAACTATAACTTATTTTTTTTAAATGCAAATCCCGAACTATAACGTCCCTGAAACCTGTGTTTTTTTTTAGTGAATTTTTAAGATTTTTTTGAAATGCTAATTTAGAACTATGCCTACATAGGTAGGACGTGCAGAAAGAGGGAAAAGGCGCAGAAAGAAGCAAGAGATGTGCAGGAAGAACCAACCGAGGTTCAGAAAGAGGCCTACTTTGACTGTACCTTACAACAAACTCATACAAAGTACCCTAATCACTAATCCTTCTCCGAAGAAGTCTTAAACCTCACTCTTCTCTTGAAGGTTCACTATTGACTGTTCAATATTAATTTTACCAAATATAAAACAGCAATCCTAAGCATATCACTCTTGTAAGTATGACCAAGTTCGTGAAGGTATGCATGTAGGTCTATGCTTTTACCTTGTGACATGTTAAATGAAAATAAAAAAATTCTTGAATCCCTAGGTTTCAAAACGCATACTCTGTAAATTTGTGTAAAAAAAGGTGTATGTATTTTTCTGCTCACAATACAGGGCACATGGGTATTCAGTAGTATATTTGAGGGGTTCAATAACACACATGTGAGAAGTTGGCCTGATATATGATGCTCACTAGTTCTAGTGATCACCTTGTATCAGTCCAAACAACCCTTATAGTGATTGGTTGTAAGTCAACCTTATAGACCAGCTATCCTAATGGTAGCATGGACAAAGCAGTCTTAGGCTAAACTCTTTTGGCATGTGAAGCCAGCTGTTTTACCACAATATAACCCCTTGAATACCAGATGAAAGGACACCACACAGGTTGTTATGAAAATAAACAGTATATTTATTGATAACAAACACCTCTGAACTCTTTATGAGTTCAGAGGGCTAAGCACATGACTATCGCTTAGGAAAAATACGATAAGTTGCACGAAATCGCAATGGTGCCCTAGGGGCACGACAAACATATACTAAGTAAGTGGAATGTGAAAGTCGATAAAAGGAATGGAGCTGTCCAGAGGCTGTAGGATCATTGGGATCATGCTACACTAACTTTAGGTAAGTAATAGGAGGCCCACGGAACGCGTGTGCAGAGTGTGTACTCACACACGAGATGCGTAACAACGTCTATGGACAGTACAGTTCAAATAAAAGGTAAGTAAGGACAATGATAACTAGTTAGAACTAAAACGACTCTGGAACTGGACACTAGGACAGTTAAACTACCCTTGAGCACCGAAATGCTCTTGTTACCTCACCCACGGGCTGCGGGTGCATAGGTGTCAAAGTGTGTCGGGTTCTCGCGTTGAAGTCTATGGAGCCTGGAAGAAAAGATGCTGCAGGCGACCAGGAGGCAGATGTCTGGTGCGATCCAAGGGTGGATCGGTGAAGAAGAGGACCTGAAAGCAGAGGGGACAGTGTTCAAAGTCACTAGCCAGTGACCGGTGTGGAACCAGGAAGGAACCAGCTGTCGTCGTCGCGATCAGGTGAAGAGTGGACGCTTGACTCTGCAGCCACGTGGACCAGGAGGTGTCTTCGACGACCAGGATGAAGGCACGAGCTGTCCCACGCAGGCTCTTGCTGTCGGCGGTGTCAAATCCGGGATTGGAGTCAACAGGCCTTGGCAAAGGCAACCCACGCGGTGAGTGGAGAAAGCGTCTGGCGCGGACTAGGAGAGTCCGGGGTGCTCCTCTTTTGGAAGGGAGCAAGGGCCAGTCTGGAGCAACCAGACCAGCAGTGAAGATTTCGAGGTTCGTCGTCTAGGAGGCCACTAGCAAGCCGGCAAGTGACCAGACAACGCGTCGAGCAGCAAACAAGCAGAAGGGCCCCACACAGATCTCGTGGAAGCTGGAGGGCTGATCATCGGTGCAGGAGCTGCTCGGGGCTGGGGCTTCTCAATCCCCAAAGCACTTGGTCGAGTTTACCTCGGGAGTCGTGCTGGAAGCAAAGTGCAGTTTCTTTCAAGATGGCCGTCCCACGTGTCTCGTCGCACCCACGGGTCTCAGCTTTGCCACAGATGTGAGTTGAAGTAGGAGAGGTCTGGGAATCCGGGTCTCGTCGGGCTCTGAAGTCTGGATCCTCGAGGGAAGACGACAAAGTGAAGCCGCTGGACGCTTGATGGTGCCTGCAGTTGCAGGGTGGCCACTCCTTGCCCACAAGGGAGATTCTTCAGTCTTCTGTGGAGCAGAACGTCGAAGTCCAGAGTTTCTTCTTGTAAAGTTGTTCAGGATAATCTAAATCTGAATGAGACCAGCTCCTACCTTTATTCTCTACTGACTAGGTCCCTCCCCTGGGTGGGACCACGAAGGGGGGTGGCTACACCCCCTATCCTGTGTCCGGTTTCGCGCCAGAGCTGGGGCAGGGATGCCCCAGCAACTGGTTTGAACCGGTGTATGCACAGGACACCTTGTGTGCCCCAGGCATGTCTCATTCCTTTCAGGCCTCCCTACCTAATACACAAAATCCTGTCTGGGGTGGTGCTAGCACCTCCCAAGGCAGGAAACCCTTTGTCCAGGCCTCCCTCGCTGGAAGGACTCCCAGCAGCAGGGGGTCAGACTTGTGTTTGTGGTGGCAGCATCCATTTTGTGATGCTAAGGCTCGGGTTAACTTTAACCGGGGTTCTCAGTTACATACATGTCGTGTCCCTCTAAAAGGGTGGAATGCTACCCCCGTCACCAGAATTGGCGAGGGGGTAGTATTCCAATTCGTATGACACCTTACTCGACATGTTTTGATAATGTTATACCAAAGTTAGCATTTAACCGCGAGGATTATAATGCACTTAAGAGTAAGAGTATATGGTATAGCGTTATCATGGAACAGCTATTAGGACTTGGTTCCTCAAGCTGCAGACGGGCTCAGCTCATGCCAGAGCACCATCTCACATAATTCCAAGCACTCTGCCTTCAGGATTGATAAGGCCTGCCATAGGAGTGACTGATAGGAATATATGTGTCCATTTTAGGGTTAGATATAGGTATACTATATCTATAGCAAAGGGTGATTACACCACCTTGCCCCAGCTGTCGTGCAGCCAGTTGTGGCAGTTTTAGATGGCCAGCCAGGGGTGGCATAATACATGCTTCAGCCCCTGGTAGGCCCTGGGTACACCTATGTCCTGGATACCTAAGGTACACTGTACAGGGACTGATAAGGTGGCCCAGTACAAATTGGTAAATGCACCTAAAGTACATGGTTGCCAATTTAGAGAGTGAACAGCTAGGCTGTGGGTCTGATTAGCAGGCCCACAGCCAGGGAAAGTCGTAAACCAGTGAAGCAAAAAGCAAAAATCTGGGTTGACCATAGGATTGCAGACCCCACTCTCCTACAACACATACATAGTACCTGTCTGCCTGTGCAACAGAGTGAGAGTATTACTGAAGATTTGACCACCTATAGGAGAAGTTACCCGCTCTTTAAGCTACCATCTTCATAGGCATAACACATGTAAGAATACATATACAAGTAAACCTATACCTCAGTCATGAGAGCATGCAGACCTTTAAACGTGACAGCTTGCTCTTCCCATTTGAACACAGAAAGAGAGGAGGGAAGTTAAGAAGCAAGAGTTGCAGCAACAGGCATAAGAGGTGCAGGAAGAGGGGTGCAGAAATTTACAAGAGATGTGCAGAAAGAAGCAAGAACAGTGTAGAAAGAACCAACAGGGGTGCAGAAGGAAGCAATAGGAATGCAGAAAGAGGCATGAAGTGCAGAAAGAAATAACGGAGGTGCAGAAGAAGACAAGAGAACAGCAGAAAGAGACTAGAAGTGCGGGAATAGGGGTGCATAAAGAGGCAGAAGGGCTGCATAAAGAGGCAGGAAGGGTGCATAAAGAGGCAAGAGGGGTGCAGAAAGGGGAAGAGGTGCACAAGGGGTGCCAAAATTTGCGCTAGGTACAGAAAGGAAAGAAGTGCAGAAGGACGCAACAGAGGTGCAGGAAAAAGCAAGAAAAGTGCAGAAAGAGGCAATAGAGTTACAGAAACAGGCAAAAGAGGTCCAGAAAGAGTGAACAGGGGGGCAGAAATGTGCAAGAGTAGCAGACAGAAGCAAGAGCAGTGCAGAAAGAACCAACAGGTGCAGAAAGAGGAAAGAGGTGCAGAAAAAAGCAAAAGGGATACAGAATGAGGTAAGTGGGGTGTGGAAAAGGCAAGAGGAGCAGAACGAGGCAGGAGGGGTACACAGACAAATGAGGGCTGCAGGAAGAAGCAACAGCAGTGCAGAAAGAGGCAAGATTGGTGCAGAAAGTCAAGAGACATGCAGAAAGGAGCGGTGCAGAAACACTAGAACTGTAGAAGCAAGAAGGCCTCCTGGTTCACCGACTAACTCAAGGACGCCAAGAAGAACTGCTGCACCCTCGAGAGCCTGGCTCCTCGACCAGACCACAGACAACATGACCGCCCTCAAACAAGCCACCCGCAAGCACCACCAGCTCATCCGCACCACCAAGAAGAAATCACTAAAAGATCGACTGGACAACAACGCCCACGACAGCAAGGAACTCTTCAGCATCGTCAAGGAGATCTCCAACCCCAGCACCGGCAACAACGACATCACTCCCTCACAAGATCTCTGCGACTCTCTCGCCTCGTTCTTCCACCGCAAGATCGCTGACATCCACAACAGTTTCGGCGCACCACCCACGCACCCAACCATCAAACCAACGCCCCCCACCACCACCCTCTGCACCTGGACCACAGTGACCACCGAAGACACAGCCCGCACGATGAACACCATCCACTCCGGATCACCCACCGACCGTGCCCCCACCACGTCTTCAACAAGGCCGACTCCACCATCGCACCCCAACTCCGGAACATCAACTCCTCCTTCAACACCGCCACCTTCCCCGAGTGCTGGAAGCATGCCAAGCTCAGCGCCCTACTGAAGAAACCAACAGCAGACCCCCCCCAACCTCAAGAACTTCCGCCCCATCTCGCTCAAACTGATCCCTCGACCCCTCGCAGTCCGGTTTCAGAGCCAACCACAGCACCGAAACCGCCCTAATCTCAGTCACTGACGACATCCGAGCCCTGCTCGACAACGGGTAAACAGCGGCACTCATCCTCCTGGACCTCTCTGCAGCGTTCGACGCTGTCTACCACTGCACCCTAGTTCAACGCCTCAGCAACATCGGCATCCAGGAGAAGGCAATGGAGTGGATAGTCTCGTTCCTCGCCGGAAGAACACAGAGTTCGCCTCCCCCGTTTCGATCCGAGGCCACTGAAGTCCTCTGCGGCGTACCACAAGGATCATCACTCAGCCCCACCCTCTTCAACGTCTACATGAGACCTCTTGCAGCCATCGCACGCCAACACAACCTCAACATCATTTCCTACGCCGACCACACCCAGCTGATCCTCTCCCTCACCAGGGACCCCGACACCGCCAGAACCAGCCTACACGAAGGGATGAAAGACGTCGCCGAATGGATGAAGACCAGCCGCCTGAAACTGAACTCAGACAAGACGGAAGTCTTCATCCTGGGACCATCACCCTCTGCCTGGGACGACTCCTGGTGGCCCCCCGCCCTGGGCACCGCTCCAAAACCAACAGACCACGCACGCAACCTGGGCTTCATCCTGGACTCCTCCCTCTCGATGACCAGACAAGTCAAGGCCGTCTCCTCATCTTGCTTTCACACCCTACGCATGCTCCGCAAGATCTTCCGATGGATCCCGACCGAGACCAGGAAGAGGGTCACCCAGGCAATCGTCACCAGCCGACTGGACTACGGAAACACCCTCTACGCCGGAACCACAGCCAAGCTACAGAGAAGACTCCAACGCATCCAGAACTCATCCGCCCGACTCATCCTGGACATCCCCCGACGCTGCCACATCTCCAACCACCTGAGGGACCTGCACTGGCTCCCCGTCAACAAGAGGATCACGTTCAGGCTCCTCACCCACGCACACAAGTCTCTCCACAACCTGGGCCCCAAGTACCTCAACGACCGCCTGACCTTCTACATACCCACCCGCCAGCTACGATCGACCAGCCACGCCCTCTCCACTGTTCCACGCATCCGAAGAGCCACCGCCGGAGGAAGATCCTTCTCCTACCTGGCGGCCAAAACATGGAACTCCCTCCCCATCCACCTTAGACTGACCCAGGACCATATCGCCTTCAGAAGACAACTCAAGACCTGGCTGTTCGAACAGTAGCGGACCCCTTCCCCCAAGCGCCTTGAGACCCTCCCGGGTGAGTAGCGCGCTATACAAGTTTTATGATTGATCGATTGATTGATTGATTGATAGAAACAGGCAACAGGGGTGCAAAAAGAAGCAAGAGACGTGCAGAAAGAAGGGCCTTCCACCATGCTATACCACTTGTCCCTGCATTTTTGGTAACATTTGAGCCATTTGAGCTAGAAACAAGGGTTCTTTTGTTCAAATCTGCAGATTCTGCAGCAGATGATGGATTGTGTCAAATGCAGAAAATGTATTAGTGCGAAAGTTGGTGCAGCCAGTCACATAATTCCACTGGCCCTGCTCATACCTCTGACTAGGTCCAGAAGTGCTAGTCAGTGGTTCCTTTTTTTTTGTCTCATTGAGTTTATAGTTTATCATCTATGGAAATGAGGAAGACTAACCCTGAGGTTACCACTCCACAACACAGAGTACCATACCGCATAATTACTCTCCATAACACATAATCCTACTCTTTATAATTCCTATACACTAAATACCACAAGCTTTTATCCACGTAATTTCACTACACAACAAACCACATAATTTAACTACACATAACATACATCCACTCCAAATAAACATTAGTAAAAAACTTTTACAATTGCAACGCTAATAGCTCTAACTCTCGCAAATGGGATACCTATTACGTTGCCAATGCTTCTTTAACTGGTAGTCGCGTTTGCAGAGTGCTGAAGAAAGGGGTCTGGACATCCAACCAGTGTCCGGAATTACGCTGCGTTAGACTTACAGGAGGTACTAGGAGGGCTACTTGGCCACCAAAGTACCTCAGGAGTACAGTGGACTTCATCACCCGACCAGTACCTTGCCAGGAGGCACATTTGCAGAGTGGTGGAGAAATGTGAGTATGGCCTCTGAAGACCCATTAGCAATCCCAATGTGTGGGACTTACTGGAGGTAACAGGAGGAGTAGTTGGCCCCCAAGGTCAACCTTGGGGGCCAACTACCCCATCTATTACCTCCAGTAAGTCCCACACAGCAGGATTGCTAAGTTCTCATAGCAGGCAACGCCCCCTTTTCCCACCACACTGCAAACACACTTCCTTTTTTGGGAACTTCTTGCCTAAAGAGGTGCTTAGTTGACTTGTAGGGGGTCACTTGGATGGGGTTTAAAGTCCCCTTCGCTGCTGGGTGTCCTTAGGGGCCAACTAGCCTATCCGATACCTCCAATATTCCCCAGATAGTGGGATTGCTGACAGGTGGACACAGGCCACACCCCTTTTCTCCAACACTCTGCAAATGCGCCTCCTGACGTGTTCTGGGTTGGGGCATTAAGTCCCCTTGAATCCTGAGGGTCCCTGGGGGCCAACTAGCCCACCAGGTACCTACGGTAAGCCCCATACTGCTGGATTGCTCAGTGGTCTGAGGCCACACACCCTTTTTACGCCACTCTGCAAACGTGCCTCCTGGCGCGCTGCTAGTGGGGCAATTTGGTCCTCTTGTGTCCTGAGACCTCAGGACTAAAGTGGACTTCATTGCCCTAGGCCCCACTCCCGAATCAGATTTTGGCATCTGGAACCCCATTCCCGGGTCATTGCCTCTTTTTTAATTTAAATGACATTATGGAAGGGGGGTCGCTTGGCCCCACCTCTGTATGGCCTCTGGCCCGCCTTTCCCCAGGGCCTGGCTTAGTTTTTTTTTTCATTACGGGAGGGGTGCTGTGTGTTCCCCCTTCCCGGGCCACTTTTGGCCCCTGTGACCCCATCCCCTGGGGCCTGGCCAGCCTTTAATTTTTATTTTAGAAGGGGGCGTGTGGCACCCCTCCTGAGGCCAAATATGCACCTGGGGACCCCATTCCCCTAGGCCGGCTTTCCGTTTAAAAAAAAAAATAATTAAAAATGAAAGGGGAGGGGGCAGAGTGGCCCCCATCCCTGACCACTTCTGGCCCTGGGGCCCATGCCCCAAGGCTGGCCCTCACTTTGGGGACCGCAGGGGAGCCCCAATGCCCCTGCAATCCCAGCCAGATCCCCTCCACCTGCGGGAGCCGGCATTGCTTTTGGACAAGGGGCGCTGCTAATATGCAGCTCCAATTTTCCAAAAGCAATTCTGCTTTGCTTTGTGGAAGTGAGAGCAGGTTTCCCACTCACGCTTCCACAAAGCAAAGTTTGCAATGACTGCTCCCGCCCTGTCATTGCTAACTGAAAAGTCCCGGAGGTGGGCACCCTTGGACATTGCTGGAGCAGGCCCTGGGGCGTGGCGGTCCCTAGTACCATCTAGGGGAAACAACCTTTACAACGCAACTTTTACAACGCATTACCATTACAACAAAACTTTTACAACGCAAATACCATTACAACGCATGTATTTACAACGCATGTTTTTACAATGCAAGTACCTTTACAACGCATACCATTACAACGTAAGTATTGGTAAGTATATAATTATATTTAAAATGTTATCTGTTTGGGTTTTTTTAAGGGGTATTTTTAGGGTTCAGGGTCAGTTTTTAGTTTTTGGGTAAAGGGGTATTTTTAGAGTTCAGGGTCAGTTTTTAGTTTTTGGGTAAAGGGGTATTTTTAGGGTTCAGGGTCAGTTTTCAGTTTTTGGGTAAAGGGGTATTTTTAGGGTTCAGGGTCAGTTTTCAGTGTTTGGGTAAAGGGGTATTTTTAGGGTTCAGGGTCAGTTTTCAGTTTTTGGGTAAAGGGGTATTTTTAGGGTTCAGGGTCAGTTTTTGGGTAAAGGGGTATTTTTAGGGTTCAGGGTCAGTTTTGGGTTTTTGGGTAAAGGGGTATTTTTAGGGTTCAGGGTCAGTTTTGGGTTTTTGGGTAAAGGGGTATTTTTAGTGTTTAGGGTCAGTTTTGGGTTTTTGGGGTACAGGGGTATTTTTAGGGTTTAGGGTCGGTTTTGGGTTTTTGGGGTACAGGGGTATTTTTAGGGTTCAGGGTCAGTTTTGGGTTTTTGGGGTACAGGGTAAAAATAAAATAAAATTAAATTTAAATTAATTAAATTAAATTTAAAATAAATTATATTATATTAATTTCAATTAATTTAAAATAAAAAATAATAATTTATACTTGCGTTGTAATGGTATGCGTTGTAAAGGTACCTGCGTTGTAAAAACATGTGTTGTCAATACATGCGTTGTAATAGTTTTTGCGTTGTAAAAATTTCGTTGTAATGGTATGCGTTGTAAAAGTATGCGTTGTAACGGCATACATCCACCATCTAGGGCTCCCACGCGGCCCTCCTCCCAACGTTAAAAAAAGCCCTGGGGAGGTGGTGGCCCCAGTGCCGGGGGTCCGCAACGGACCCCTGCCTTTAATAAGTGTGCCTCGGGAGGTAGTGGTCCCCGGGGCAGTTAGGTGGCGGGGCAGGTGCCCCCCCACACTTAATTTAGATTGAAACCCCGGGGATATGGCAGTCCCCGGGACCTGGGTCCATGTGTTTTGGGATCCCCTTTTTTTCTCGGCCCCCGCTTGATGAATTGCCCCGAAATTTTCAAGACCGGATCTGACCAGAGCGGGACACTAGCTTTGCAAATTTCGTGAAGATTCGTCAAACGGCTCCAAAGATATTGGCAAATCAAAAACACTTTTCCTATGTAAACTAGGTTCTAACTATTCCTACAAGTATATATATATTTATTTATTTATTTTATAAAAAAAAAAAAAAAAATTTTTTTATAATTTTATTTTTTTATAATTTAATTTTTTTATATTTTTATATATATATTTTATGTATATATATATTTTATGTATATATATATTTTATGTATATATTTTTATGTATATATTTTTATGTATATGTTTATGTATATATGTATGTATATATGTTTTTATGTATATATTTTTGTTAATTTTTATATTTATGTTTATATTTTCTTATATATTTTTAATCTTTTTATTTTTTTAAATATTTTTAGAAGTTTTTTTTGTATGTGTGTATGTATATATGTATGTATATAGTGTATATATACATTGGATGAGTACAAAATTTCTGAGAAATATGAATCTGGTAAGGCCAGTGGCGTATTTTATTCCAAAGGTACACAAGGACCTTAAAAAACCTCCAGGACGCCCTATAATATCAGCACGTAATGGCATTCTGGAAAACGTGAGTAAATACGTAGACTTTTTTTCTCCAAGAATACGTTAAACTGCCATCTTTCGTATTAGATCCTGGAGACTTACTCAAAAAACGTGTTGATCTGCCTTGGCAACCTGGCAATACTTTGATTACATTGGATGTTTCCTCCTTGTATACTTCGATCCATCACAAGGATGGACTCGGAGCCGTTTTACATTATCTCAGCAGCAGACTGCCTTGTCTCAATGAGCACATCTCTATGATACTTGAGATGATTGAACTGTGTTTGTATCACAACTATTTTCTGTTCACGAACCAGGTTTTCCAACAGACAAGGGTTGTGGCTATGGGGGCCTGCTTCTCCCCTAGTTATGCCTATCTCCACATGGGCTACTGGGAGGAGCAGGTCCTACAGCCTTCTTTCCGTCAAATACTTGCCACCAAGATCGTCAAGTGCCTGAGATACATTGACAACCTGCTCATAATTTGGAATGGTAGTCAGGACGATGCATCAGTGTTCATCAATGACCTTAACAACAACTCCTTAAATTTGGGCTTCACTAGCCAGATGAGTTGTTCCTCCATCTGTTTTTTTGGATGTAGAAATCTACATACACAACTTGCAATTGCGCACCAGACTATTTAGGAAGCCAACTGCTGGCAATGCCATTCTTCATGCCTCTAGTCACCATCCGGCTCCCCTGATACGCAGCATCCCGTATGGTGAGATGCTGCGTATTAGAAGGATCTGCAGCTCAGACTTAGATTGTATGATTGCCCAGAAGGAATGTAAGGCTAGATTCCTCAGGAGAGGCTACAGCCCTGTGGTTGTGGACAACGCCATACGTAGAGCCAATACTATAGGTAGATTACAGCTAATTGCACCTCTTGAACAAGCATCCCCCAGTAGCCATATGGAAACCAGATTGATCTGAACATATAGCAGACAGCATCAGGCTATTCGTAGAATAGTACGTGGCAATTGGCCACTTATTGCTAGAGACCAAATGCCTACCCCTCCTAATATTACATTTAGGAAGGCGAAGTCTATGCGTGACAGCTTGGTTTCTAGCAGCCCAAAAATAAGAACTTCTGGGGATTGGTTGTTAGGGAGAAGGGGTTTCCGCAAATGTACGGTTTGCAAGGCTTGTAAGAATGGCATCAACAAGAGTGAATATTTTATTCCTTTTAATAGTCAACCGGTGCGCAGCCAAGCTTACTTGCAAGACAGAGTACGCGGTGTATGTGCTGGAGTGTCCGTGCGGCCTACGTTATGTGGGCAGCACAAAGTTACCAGCACATAAAAGGATACTCCAGCACCTCAGAGCCATCACCAACGGCGACACCGCGTACCCTGTAGCTAGGCATTTTGAGGAGGTTCACAACAAGAATCCAGAGGGATTAAAATACTTTCTTACCGATCTAGTTCCTCCTTTAAGGAGGGGGGGGGGAGACCGTGAGGGTCTCTTACGAAAGTTAGAAACACGTCACATAATACAGTTCGACTGTAAGATCCCCAATGGAATGAATTCTAGTGAAGATATGTACACCCATCTATGAGTGTTATCTGCTGTCTTGTATTAATGATTCATGAATATATTGACTTTTCTTGTATGTATATATATCATCTTATACATATTTGCTGCTTCCCGTATAAAATGATGGAAATATCTAAATATTCCAATTTTTAATTAGTAGATGTTTAAAGTAATAGATGTGACACTCTTTTTTTCAAGTATTTTTACACTGGGTTTTATCTAGCGTGACATTAAATTTATGAATTGTGCATTATTTATTTGTGTTTGTACTAATATTGCGATTTTGCACATAATGCATTGCCCACTTGGGCTTCATTGCTCCTGTAAGCGCAAAAGATTTAAAAAAAAATAAAAAATTTTAGCAAGCACTAATAGGACATTGTTCACACATGAGATCGGGATTATATTAACGTTTGATTTGATTCAATGTTCAGATCAAATTGTGATCTCCTATGACCCTTGTCCTTAATACAGGGTGGCGCAACATGCACATGTATTTGGTAAAACATGAGGGATATTGCATGATCACGTATTAATATGTAATTAACTTTTTTTAAACGTTTTTACATGTTTAGTTTTTATTCCGTACCCATAGTTTTAATATCCAAATACTTTTAAAACATTCTCATGCACCTACATTTTAACCTGTGTTTATATAGTATTTATACTGTTATTCATTGCTTGCTCTGGGTAAACCAATATTACTATGGAGTTACTTTGGTATGATAGAGGAATATGCATTAGTCTATCTTCTATGTCTACTTCAATTTACATGCACGCTAGCACTTTAAAAGGGTCACCTCACCTGTTCAGCGTTCGTCATGTGATCAAGTCCCTCCTAGGGCTGAAACGCGTCCTGTTCGGTGTGGTGTTTGGGCTCCAATAAAATTATACCGCACTATTCAAGGGTTCGCCTCGTCTTTTTCCATGGATGCCAAGACGTTGTATGCCTCATTTATATATATATATATATATAGATATATAGATATATATATCTATATATCTATATATATATATATATATTTTAATTAATAATCCACATTTGTAAAGCGCACAATCACCCGTAAGGGTCTCTAGGGGCCGTCGGAAAGATTAAGCGAGCTATTGCCCAGAGTCACATGGTGCTGGGTTAACCTGCCGCCGAGGATCGAACCCTGATCCCCAGATTCCAGCGTCAGTCGCCCTGGCCGCGGCGCCACACCTCTCTCTCTCTATAAAAATATATGTGTGTGTGTATATGATTTTTCGCGGTGGAAGCGCTACCCGGTACGCGAACCGGGTAGCTCACCGGTAGTGTAACGGGAGTCTGCCATCTTGTGTTTCGGACGAATTTAGTCACAAGATGGAGGATAAACAATGTTGGGAATGGGCATAAGGGGGCACGGGAGACATATCCTGACCCCCTAGGTTTTCTGAGGGTGGCTGAGGAGGCCCATATATGTAAAAGGGCAGACCAAACTACCAAGCCAATTCTTCACCAGAAAGGAGACCAGCTGAAATGCCAGAAACCGGTCCCCGGAAGCTTGTTTCCTTCCCAGTATAAGAATTGGCTTGGTAGTTTGGTTTGCCCTGTTCCCATCATGCACTGGGACAGGAACAGACTAATTTGCATATAGCCAGGTTCTGAGCTGGGATGGTGCAGTGAGCTAAAAAACGGTGATGGATCAAGCCCTGATCTTTGGACTGGGTAAGAGTGGTCTGCTTAATTCAGACACTGTTCATCACCACCCCCTTTTCTGAATCATTTTGTCCACCATTAGCGTGGAAGGGTATACTCAGATGTGAGTCCCTTGCTCATTGTACCATCAGGATTCAAGCAAGCCGGGCCGACGACGGTTGAAATGCCAGAAACCGGTCCCCGGAAGCTTGTTTCCTTCCCAGTATAAGAATTGGCTTGGTAGTTTGGTTTGCCCTGTTCCCATCATGCACTGGGACAGGAACAGACTAATTTGCATATAGCCAGGTTCTGAGCTGGGATGGTGCAGTGAGCTAAAAAACGGTGATGGATCAAGCCCTGATCTTTGGACTGGGTAAGAGTGGTCTTAATTCAGACACTCTGTTCATCACCACCCCCTTTTCCGGGGCTCAATGGAGGGCTTTCAATAGCACAATGAATAATTCAAATCACTGTGACCCTTGGAATTAAGAATGATGAACTGTGCAACCCACTGTGAGTGGAAAAGATGTAAACTACATGTCCCAGAGTGCACACGCTACTAAGCAGGCATACCGGATGCAATAAAAAAATGCACGTAGGACAAAGTTGCATAATAGCGCATTTGTCATCAGCCTAAAAAGGAGTGAACAGCTCAGAAAATCATTGTCAAAAGGACAAAATGACCGATGAAATGCCACCTTCAAGCGCTATAATAAAGTAGGAATCACCTACCTGCTGTGGAGCTCTTTATTTGAAGAGCCATTGTTTAAAGAAATTTTTTTTATAAATATTTCAGTACAAGACCCCCTTCAAGTCCACTAAGCACCTCTTTTGGCAGGAAATTCTCAGGTGTCTGAATGCATTTCCACCAAATAGCTTGCTTTCTGAGTAAAGTTATAACATTTCCGAAATTTGGTCTAATTCCTTTTGGACATGTTTTTTCTGTACCAGAGAGCAAACTTTCCTATGGGAATTAACATGGAAAATCGATTGTTTTGGGACCCCGTACCCAAAGTTAACCAGAGTTATTAGCAAAACACACTCTTTTCTGCAGAGACTGCCACTGTCATATATCCATCTAGTGTTATGCCGCAGAAAACCTTTAAACCATTCTTTCCCTGCCTGGTAAAGTGGGGCATTGTAACTCTACAAAACAAAAAAACTGATCCCTGTGTAGTAACGACCGCATTGTAAATGCTACATACCGATTGATCACTATTAGATGGCTTGACAAAATTATTTAAAGAACAATCATTTTGTTTCGAATTTTAGGTTTGAACTTAAATTTACTTATGAATTGACTTATTTCTCTAGTGTTTACATCTGGTTCTTCTGTTTGAAGAAAAATTGTTTCAAATTTATTTTTTCCACGTTTATATGCTTGTAGAAACTGTTGAATTGCATGTACTAAATGACATTCTTTTTGTAATACTTCCCTTTCCACTTCAGATAACATCCGTTTCAGTTAATGGGTATGATTATGAGGAATAGCCTGTAATTAAGACTGTTGTATGTTATTAGTGAGAAGTTAAATAATAAACAAATGATTGCACGAAATAGATGGGAAATATTGCCAATCTTTGAGCACATATTTAACAGTTTGATTGTCCTTCCTTACAATATCAAGTTGTGTAATTTTGAAAAAGTATGCACTCTTAAAAACAATAAAAAATATTTCAAAGTCACTCGTGGCAGGGTTAAAAAAAATGCTGTGGCTTTTGTGCTGTTTTGGCATATTTGAGTATAGCCTTAACTAGAAGTCAGAAAGGCCAGTTATTGCCACCCAGATGTTCGGATTTGGTGGTCATAGCACTTACACTGGGAGGTGTTTTCAGCCTATCCGTGCCCAAAGTTTTGAATATGTCTGCTAATTACTATGTAGAAAATGTAGAGCAAACATTCAAAAATTGGGGGTAATGCAAAAAAGTATATTAAATCTTCGCTCAGAGGGGGGAATTTTTAACATGGATATGTTCTCCATGGCAAACCTCACATTTTGAAATAAGTCTTTTGTCACAATTTTTCAATTTTTACTTCTTATTTTAAAAAGTGCCTTCAGATATCTATTTGTTTAAAAACATTTATTTGCAAAGATTTGTCTTTCAAAATCGTTCCGACTATCCCTGTTATAGCTCTGTTTTTTGTTTATCAGACATCTGATGGCGAATAAATTGGAATGTAGGTTGTCTTTTCTCACCACAGTAGCTCTTGTTCCTGTATACCTTTAATCCATTCCTTCAGATGTCTTATGAATCATTTGTGCATGCATCTTGAGGAATATAATCGCCTCCCCATTCCAAACATCTAGTTGTGCTATGTAAGGAATATTCTGCTATCTTGTTCAGAAGCGATTTCATCATGTGCACGTGAATAAAGGGGACTAGGGACTACAGATGAAAATTCGGTTGTGGGGTTATATTTCCTAAAGCAGCAGCACATTTTGCAATGTGATTTCTTGTGTTCAAGCTGAAACCAATTTGTATTTATTCACAGACGATTACACAGAGGACCTCCTTGAACTTCATGAAGCTGAGGTTGTGAAGATCATGCACCATTTTGAAGTTCATCAACAGTTGTTTGAAGATGTGGAAAAATGGCTGTGCTGCTGGGATCGCTTCACGGAGTTGGTGGTAGGTTTGATAATGAAGTGACTACCCTAACTGCAAGTGACCAATTATGGCCATTACTTTGGTTGCATGTACTGTAGACGCCAGTTAGGTCTTTGCCAGAATATGGGTACCTTTCTAGGTATCGTCCCATCTTTTGATCATTGATGCTGATCTTGTTACTTAGTCACAATGCTTTAAGCAGCAGTTGAAAGATGGTTAATAAATCAATTTCTTTTCAGTAGGAAGCCCTAAAGATAATTGTGCACTCCATAACAGTTTAGTAAGTGGAAATGTTTTTGGTCCATATGTATTATAGATGACCTAGCCGATCATTCGCTAGTATTTGTTGTACTCCTCTCACAAAGAGACTTAAGCCCACAAGTACTCTTGTAACCATTGTTTATAGGGTAGACTTCATCTTAAAATGACTGTCAAATTAGTTTGTGATTGACTCGTGAAGGGAGCTACGGTATGGCTTCACAGTGCACACCGAATGAATATTGAATTTACACCTCATTCTATAGTAGTCAGAGTTCATAAAGTTGGAAAATATGTATCACTCTATGAACTATATCATACTAAGCAAAAATAATTCAAGTTGTATTTGGTGTTCACATTCTTCAGTATCATTTGACCAAAATGACTACTATTTAATGGCGAAGTTCATGTGACAGATTTGATCTCTTGCACGTATATAGATGGCTGTGGCCCTCACAGCAGTATTGTTTGTAACGATCTGTAAAACCAATAACAAAATGTTTTTTAAAAAATGGCAATTCTCTCTCGAGAGAAATACAAATAGTGTTTTAACATCCCTAAAATGTTATACTTGATATTCGTAATCCTTTCTTCTTCAACATAGTATCTTTGATAGTCAAAAGCAATTGAGTAGTCTTAACTTTGTGAAGCTTCTGGAACACCAATGATTACTGCAGCCTGGCAAAGGTAAAATTGCGTAATTTTCTTTTGTTACTTTAGAAAACATACTATGTCCTAATCCAATCTAAAAACGTCCCTACAGCTCGGAACCTAATCTGCCTGCTGTTTTGTAAAGGAAAAAAAATTAAACTGAGGGAGATGCAGCAGAATTGAAAGATGATAGTTGAAATCATGTATTTAATGGGACAACAGCTTACCTGACCCAACATTCCTCCGTTCTTTTATTTTCCAACTCATTTATTTGCCCTATTTCATCATTCACTCAACATCTTTTGTATTAAGATTTTTAAAGGGTTTCCCTTGTAGGAATCCAATCATGTTCGGTTTTTGCCTTGTAAAAGACCGTAAAGTCAGCTCGATGTCCAAAGTGTGGAAAAAATGTGAGTATTAACCCTTAAAGGGGTGTGTGGGCTGCATGTCAGATGCATAGTCCGGGATGTGACGATTTTGTTTAAATGCTTTTAATGGTTGTGAGGTCATTAATTTAAGGGGGAAAAACTGGAAGATGCCTCAAAGAAGGTCCAATGCAGGGAGGTACAAGCTAAGTACTGAGAAGGAAGGGGCTTCTTCCACTGTAGGCACATCATTGTCAAAGGACTCTCATGGAGGACAATCAAGTAAAGGAGGGATTTTATTTCTCTCTTTTCTCATTCCCCGATTAATATTGATGGCTTAGTGTAACCTCTTGCTGAAGAAACCCTCTGCCGACCTGACGACCTCAAGAACTTCAGACCCATCTCTTACCGCCCAACCCTTCCCAGGCAAGGTCATCGAGAAGGCATCAACGCCTAACTCTCCAAGTTCATCTAAGCAAACCACATCCTGGACCGCTCATCTCGCTTTGTAAGCAACCACAGCACCGAGAGCGCCCCCCTCGCTGCCACAGACGTCATTCGCATCCTCCTGGACCTCTCGGCTGCGTTAGATAGTCTCTCACCGCACCCTATGCACAAGACTCCACTATGCTGGCATCCGTAACAAAGCCCTCGGAATGGATCAGCTTCTTCGTCACCCGCCGAGCACATTGACTTCCACCGTTCTGCTCTGAACCAACAGAGATCAGCTGCGGAGTGCTTCAGGCCTCCTCCTTGAGCCCCACTCTCCTCAACATCTACATGGCCCTGCTTGCTTGCTGCCATCATTGGGAACCATGGAATGAACATAGTCGCCAAAATAATTACACTCCGCTGATGCTCTCCTTCACTAACAAATCCACAGTCGCCAAGAACAACTTACAAGACTGGATGAAGACTGTCGTCACCTGGATGAACTGCTGCCTCAAGCTCACCTCAGAAGACCGAAGTCCTCTTCATGGGCTCCACTCTCTCTGCCGGGGACAACTCCTGGCAGCCTTCAGCACTTGAAACTCCCACCAGCACCCACCACACACAAAAGCTCAGCATCATACTGGACTCCTCCCTCACCATAAGCCGCCAGATCAACGCAGTCTCATCATTTCTGTTTCCACATGCTACGCCTACTCCGAAAGATCTTCAAGTGGATCCCAACTGAGCCCAGAAAGATGGTCACCCACCCACTCATCAGCAGAATTGACTATTACAATGCACTCTACGCCGGCATCACCCAGGAACTCCTCACAACTTCAGAACACCTCTACCATACATATCTACAACATCCCCTGCCACAGCTACATCACCGACCACCTGAGCGAACTCCACTGGCTCCCAGTAGAATCACCTTCAAGCTCCTCACACACACCTACAAAGCCCTGCACTACGCAGGATCTGTGTTCCTTAACCACGCCTCTCATTCCACGCACCCACCAGATCTCCGGTCCACCCACCTGGCCCTGGCTACCATCCCATGCGTCCACAAGACGGCCGGAGGAAGATCCTCCTTTTACCTTGCAGAAAAGACCTGGAACACCCTCCCTTTCCACCTCAAGCAATCAGTCCCTTCCTCACCTCAGGATGGACCTCAAGACCTGGCTCTTCAACTGAACTGTATATAAGGGCTAGATTGCATGTCTGTATTTGTTGAAAGCTGCATGTGGGTGTAAATGTAGGCTTATAAGTTACACTTATAACACTTGAGAGTATCAATCTCTCAGCCGGAGGGCTGCTGAGCTTCACCGCCAGCATGTAAAAAGGAGTGGGCCTCGACTGTGCCTTGACTACAGCACCATAGAAGCCACTGGCCTTGTTTGTTCGGCTTCTCAGTACAGAGCATGGCTGTCAGTGAATATTTGGGAACATGAGTGCCTGATGCACATCGCGAGTGAAATTTAGTTTTAGGTATGCCCTAGAAACCTTGGGGGACCCACACCCACATCACCCCCCCCCCTTTAGATCCCTATCTAACGCTCCATAACAAGCATTCCGGATTGCCAGAAAGCTATGCAGGGCGAACGACATAACACACCAGATATGCACCTTCAAAGAACAAGCATTTACAATGCAAAAGTTTCGCAATGACATTGTTTTGAGCTATTGGCATTGAAAATGGTTTTTTTCCCTTTGTGAAGCATTGATCAGGTAATGGCGTTGTAAATGACCATTTCTTTTACCCCCTTTAGACCATGATCAATTGTACATCTAATCGGACTACATACCGCTGACTTCAGTCTGGAGACCACTACATTTTACTAGCTAGCTACAGCCACACAGCTCCAAACCATATGAATTAAGTTTGAGTATTCAAAGGTGCTTCTGAGATGAGAATCTTACTTCAGGCAATGTCTATTCTCCAGTATTAGGGGTGTCTTTCCTAGATTCACATGTTTGAATATTCCCTGTCGTCGAAGTGGGAGTCCCATGGTACATAAAATAGCAATAAAATGCTAAAATATTTGTATGTGAGAACATAACATAAGAAATAATAGAAGTAAATACACAACTAAAACCTCTAAAATAATTCCTACATAGGAATGCATGATATAGAGAGTAAACACTTGCAACATATCACTGTCATTATGTTAGTCCAAACTACAGCCAATCAGGCGCCAGCACCCTCTAGAACCTTCTCCTCAGAAGCTCAAGCCCTTAGATTTTCTACCGCACGTCGTGTGAAGGGAGTCTCCCTGAGCTCTGCTCAGTTTTTTCCTCCATTTCTTTTAGTTTCCAGTCTTCTCATCATGTCAAGTAAGAAGTCTTTATTCAGACCTTGCTCTTCTTGTGGGAAGACGTGTCTTTTTAAAGAAGACCCCCGCAAGAAATATATTTATTGTCTCTACCCTGAGCATGAAGTTGGCAGCTGCAAGTTTTTGTACAACCATGTCTACAAAAACTCTTAAGGACAGGGATGGCCATCTCCTCCTTTGGCTCCAACGTCTTAAGGACAAGGATTCAGCTCTGTCTGATGCTGAGAGTTTTCAGTCTGGACCCTCCACTGCAGCATCTAAGCGTAGTAGTGTGCAGGATGTGCCCTCTCCTTTTCTGAAAAGGAAGAAACTTGCCCTGCCTTTGGTCTCTGTGGTGTCTCCACCGGCTCCTACTACCTCTACGCCCACGAGACCTGGCTCTCAGGCGTCTTCTGCTGCCTCACAGCGTGTTTCCACACAAAAACATGCTTCGTCGTCGACGGGAGCGTCGACGAGTGTTCCGACGACGAGATCATCAGTGTCTACATCGTCGACGACGACACTGACGACGACGTCCGCTTCTCTTTCAGACTCTCGTGGACGTGGAGGCCGCCGACGAGACCGTAGTCGACGGCCTCCACATCTACGAGAGTCTCTTTGGCCTTTAAGACTGTCTCGTCGGTGATTTCCATCAATTCATCGTCGACTAAGAAACTAGTATCTTCAATGAAGGCAATCAAAGTCTACATCGTCGACGAAGACTCAGTCGACCAAAGCTCCGTCGACGAGGACTCAGTCGTCAGGGGTGACTTCTGCGTGGACGAATTCGTCGGCGGCTTTGCAGAGTGTGGTGCTTCCGTCAACGATGGATCCATTGAAGTCCTCTTTGTCGGCGCCCATATCAGCACTGTCAACGATACCGTCGACGGTGGCACCATCCTAGTGTGCCTCATTGCCTCTAGTGCCTTTGCCATCTTCAGGTTCTGCATCTGTCGCCACAGAACTTTCACAGCATCGCAGTCAAGAACCATGCCACCAGTTGTCTGCTCCAGATCCGCAGCCACCTTCACCTTTGTTTGCCTCTGAGCACGCTTCGGACTCTGGTAATGATGTGGATGACACTTTCAGGGTGGCACACAGTCCGTCCGATCTGATCATCAAATGCCAAGATTCTAACAGTGACGGCGACGACCAGGAGTCTCAAGCCGAGTAACAGTTCATCCAAGTTCCAACGGCTACATTGCCTTTGTCTCTGATTTCAAACCTCCAGCATATGATGGACGACTACAACCGGCGTTTTCCACCTACGCCACAAGGTACTCCTAGACCACCGGCTGCTGCGGCTGCTCCACCCTCGGTTCCGCCACCTTTGCCACAGACGCCTTCACCCCAGGTTCAAACATCGGTCAAGATACACACAACTGTGTATCCACAAGATGCTGATGTTGATGTACTTCCAGAACGGGAAGACGGAGAGGTCCACGTGATACGGACAATGATGATGCCGCAACCGGCACTGCAGAGTGGGATGACTACCAAATACAGACACCCTCCCCTCCGCCAGGATAACCTTGAGATTCCCCTCCAGTAGATATTGGCAGTTTCCATTAGCTGATGAATAGAGCGGCTCAGCGCTTCAAATTACCCAGAACACAGAGAGAGGAGGATTGTTTCCTCTACGATTTCAAGCATCAGCCATTCAAGCAAGTCCACACGGTTCCGATCATCGATTTTATTTGGAAGGAGGGAGTGAAGCTCATGCAGGCTCCAAATTAGTTACCTGCCCAAATGCCGCGCCTTGAGAAGAAGTATAATGGCCCCAACAGGTTCACCAGCATGCCTGGTCTCTCACCCAAAACATGATTTGATGGTGACTCAGGTGGCACAGCGTTGGTCCCGTAATCCAGCGTCTCCTATCACTGCACCTCCAGATAGAGAAGGTCGGCGCCTTGACGCTATTGGACGCAAATTCTCCACCATGGCTTCCACAACAGTAAGGGCGGCTAATGCCTTACGACCGGCAGATGTGGTCGGACATGTCTGCCTTTGTCAACCTCATCCCTGACGCTTCCAAAGCTGACGCTTTGCAAATCCTCCAGGACGGAGAAAGAACATCTGAAGAGATGATTGACTGCGCAGTCAATATTGCGGGCACTGGTTACGACGCCAAGGTTGGTTGAAGTCCACCTTTTTCCGGCAGGAAGTCCAGTCCAAGATCCTTGATATGCCATATGATGGTGAATCGCTGTTTGAGACACACATAGACGAGGCTCTAGAGTCCATTAAAAAGGACACTGATACGGCTCGATCATTGGGCACCTTGCAATTTCGAAAACAGACATTTCGGGCGCACGGGGATGCAGCACTACTTCCACTTTTCGAGGAGGACAATCTCAATATCGCTCCTACAATCAGAGTAACCAACGTTACTCTTCCAACCAACAGCAGTCAAACCGACAACAGTCAACAAAGTCATATAGGGGAAAGTCTTCATATCGGGGATCCACTCCCAAATGCCAATGACTTTTGTCTTCCCCAAGTGTTGGAGGTCGAATCTCTGTTCTATTCTCAGTAGTCCTCCATCACCTCAGACCGTTGGGTTTTGGACATTGTGATGAAAGGACATACTTTGGAGTTCATCAAGATTCCTTCTCATACTCCGTCTGGCCTGCCTCCTCCCATCTCAGGAGCTTTTCCGTCAAATCCGTCTTCTTCAAAAGGGTGCAGTCGAAGTGGTTCCAGTGTCTAAGAGGAGAGGGGTTTTACTCTTGTTTTTTTCCTCATACTCTAGAAGACGGGAGATTGGCGACCAATTCTGGATTTGAGGGCTCTCAACAGATACCTAAAGAGCCAATCCTTCCGCATGCTTACACTATTGGAGATACTGCGTCTTCTTTCCAGTGGCGATTTTATGACCACCATTGACCTTCAGGACGCATACTTTCATGTCCCAATTCTCCAACAGCATCGAAAGTACCTGCGTTTCAGAGTAGGACAGACTCATTTCCAGTTCAAAGTTTTGCCTTTCGGCCTCCGATCCGCCCCTCGTGTGTTCACGAAGGTATTGGCTCCAGTGGTGGCTCACCTACGCCTCCAAGGCGTCCAAATATTTCCATACTTGGACGATTGCCTCCTCAAATCTCATTCCCGCCATCAACTGAACCGAGACACTCATCTTTGTCAAGATGTGTTTCAATCCCTCGGCTTGGCCATCAACGTCGATAAGTCAGTTTGCACCAGCTCAAACCAGGAGTTTCTTAGGGGCAACCTTAAACACAGTGCTTTCAAAGGCATTTGTTTCTCACGAACTTCAACAGAAGATCTTCCGCTTAGTGGCTCTCATTCGATCAAGACAGTCCGTTTCTGTCCGGACATTAAAATCATTTCTGGGAATGGCATCATCTTGTATTGCACTGATCCCACATTGCAGACTGCGGACCCGTCCCATTCAGGAGGCACTGGATGTACAGTGGCGTCAGGTCTCTGGTTCTTTCAACGACCTGGTGACAGTTACCGCTCGCATGAGGACAGCTCTGTCCTGGTGGGCGCAGTCGACCAACCTGGTGACTGGAACGTCCTTCCTCGTCAACGCGCCAGACCTCACGCTCACAACGGACGCCTCTCTATACGACTGGGGTGCTCCCTTTCAAGGCCTCTCCATCAAAGGCAAATGGTCTCCGCCCCAACGCTCTTGGCATATCCACAGGCTAGAGTTGATGGCAATCTTTCTGGCACTCAAGTCGTTCCTTCCTGTAGTTCAAGGGGAGTCAGTGCTTATTCAGTCGGACAATACCACCAGTATGCACTACGTGAAGAAACAGGGTGGGACCAAGTCAACGCTTGTCTCGACTGACTCAGTCGATCTGGGATTGGGCTATCCGTCCTCAAATAACCCTGACGGCGGTGCATCTGACGGGCGTTTCCAACATTCTGGCGGATTCCCTCAGTAGGTCCACATCATCGACACACGAGTGGGAGCTACATCAGCCGACTCTGGAACTAGTGTTTCACCGATGGGGTCATCGGTCTCTAGACCTCATTGCGACACCAGAGAACCGGAAATGCCCGTCCTACGCAAGTTGGCATTCCCACCCCGGATCGTGCGGGAATGCCCTTTTGATCGATTGGTGCGATCTATTCGCTTACGCCTTTCCGCCGATCCCATTAGTGGCACGGGTGCTGTGGAAGATGCGGAGGCAGCCCTGCCACATTCTCCTGATCGCCCCTCAATGGCCCCGACAGGTGTGGTTCTCGGAGTTGCTCCTTCTGTCCCAGTGCGAGCCCATTCCTCTTCATCCTCGTCCAGACCTCCTTACGATGGACAGAGGCCAGATTTGCCATCCAGATCCATCCACTCTACAATTGTCAGCATGGAACCTGAGCACCTTGAGTTCGCGCATTTAAATATCTCGCAAGACTGCAGAGAGATCCTCGCTCATGTTGGAGCTCTGTCTACCATCAAAACTTACAAACTCAAGTGGATGAGGTTTTGTCTTTGGTGTGTGGCAGGAAATGTCCATCCAATCCATTCTGCTCCGGAGCAGCTCCTTCCGTTCTTTGAGTCTAGCTCAATCTGGGCTCTCGCATGCTACCTTGAGAGTTTTCCTAGCTGCAATCTCTCGTTTCTGGCAAGATGGCTCCTCCTCCCTCTGCTCGTCCAGAATTATCCGTCAGTTTTTCAAAGGTCTTTTCCTGAAGTTCCTGCCTCTTCGGCGCCCTCCTCCAACGTGGCATCTCAACGTTGTTCTAACACAACTAATGAAAACGCCATTTGAGCCCATTCATAGGGCGGATTTAAAGTTCCTCACCTGGAAGGTTGCTCCTCTTCTTGCTCTGACCTCATCTCGTCGCGTGAGGGACCTCCACGCCTTTAATATCAAACCACCATTTCTTCAATTCAAACCTGACGGCGTGGTACTTCGCACCAACCCATCTTTCTTACCAAAGGTGCCTACGGACTTCCATCTAAATAAGCCTGTGTTCTTGAAAACTTTCTTTGCTGAGCCAAAGTCTCTGGCTGAACAGCGATTACATTCCTTGGACATCAAACGATGCCTTAAATTTTACATAAGCAGAACTGCCCCTTTCCGCAGGTCCGACCAACTGTTCATTGCTTACGGACGTATGCTTAGGGGGCATCCAGTTACCAAACCAACGATTACCCGTTGGATTTCTTCAGCCATTGTCTTCTGCCATCAACAAGCTGGCAAGCCTTTACAGTCTTCAGTGAGGGATCATTCTACCAGGGCAATGTCTTCATCCACCACTCTGTTTGCTGGTGTGCCGCTTCATCAGATCTGCCGTGCAGCCACATGGTCCAGCAGGCACACATTCACCAAGCATTACTGCTTGGACGCCATCAATGAGACGGATACGGCAGTGGGACAGGCAGTACTTCATCATCTTTTCAAATAAGGTGAGCCTCTGTTCCCTCCTCCTTTATGTTTTTCTGTGATTGCTATCGATGCTTCCATGACTGTATTATTACTGTCTCTGAGCTTTTCCATGCTGTGCTTAGCAATCTCAGCTCTTCAGAGGTTACTGCTCTCTACTCAAGCATGTGAATCTATGAAAGACACCCCTAATACTGGAGAAGAACAATTGTTACCTGTAAACAGGTGGTTCTCCAGTATTGGTGTCTTTCATAGATTCACATGCGACCCACCCTCCTCCCCTCAGAGGCTCTCTTCTCCTCATGCACTCTGGTTCACTTTGGTGCTACGAAAATCTGAGTGCTTGAGCTTCTGAGGAGAAGGTTCTAGAGGGTGCTGAAGCCTGATTGGCTGTAGTTTGGACTAACATAATGATCGTGATATGTTGCAAGTGTTTACTCTCTCTATCATTTTAGAGGTTTTAGTTGTGTATTGACTTTTATTATTTCTTATGTTATGTTCTCGCATACATATATTTTAGCATTTTATTGCTGTTTTATGTACCGTGGGACTCCCACTTCGACGACTGGGAATATTCAAGCATGTGAATCTATGAAAGACACCAATACTGGAGAACCACCTGTTTACAGGTAAGTAACAATTGTTCTTCTTACACGCTCGCTGATGCCGTCTGTGACCAGTGGGCAAAAGGTGTCTGCATGAGAATCTGTGAAAAGTGTGCTCTCGTGATTGCACCTCCGTTCTGCGGATTCTCTCCAAGCGGACAACATGTCATTTAGAATCAAAGGAAATGCCTTCCATATCCTTTTATTGTCCCTGTGTTTTTTCTAATCCAGGTGGATAAACTGCTCCCCCAACATCTGCTAAATGATCAGGAGTTTTGGGGTCACTTTCTCACCAACGCGCATTTCATCAAACATTTGGACTGGGAAAGTGCAATAGAAAGGAATGTCCACAACGTTTTGCTTGTCGCTATTCCCAACATTCCCAATGCCAGCCCTTTCTGGCCATTTCCCTGGGGGCAGACATTGCCAACAGTCTGCGCTATTTTTTAGCTTGAAGTGTATCACGTCCAGTAAAATCGTGCAAAATGTAAAACTTGTATTTGGCAATATTTCATGCAATATGGTATATTTTTCCATTATTTGGAGTAAGTATCAAAAGAAAGGTGCATTTCGCAGACCACTTTATAAAAATGCCAGACTATAGGGTTACGCAGCTTACACCTAATTGTATAGTATTATAATTGCATTTATATACCACTTACTACACCTGATGAGGCGTTGAAGCGATTTTTCGATGAGTGGCACACTACTCCGGAACCCATAAAGGATTAGTGGCAAATTAGTATACTGAAATATGAAAATGATTTGAGTGGTGGATATGTTAGTTAGTTATTTGGATTGAGCAGGATAGTGAAAGGACAAAAAAGGTTTGCATCTACATAGCGCTAATGCAACTATCCGAAATGTTTTGGGAAAACAGCAGCTCTTTGCTTTCACTTTTGTACATCTCAGCCCTTTCTGTTGTGTGCACGAACACCCCCTGGAGGTGTGTACATAAAACCATGATGGTGTACTTACTGCCCGGTGTGTTTGTGCAGTCGCTCACTTTGCATGCGGTGTGTATTTTTGTGAACATACACTATGTGCACAAATAATAGTGTGAATGTGACAACAGGTGTGCATATGTTGGCATGTGAACATGCTGCTGTTTGGGCTGCCTTAAATATGCCCACGCACCGGCGAGGAGCCAGGTGAAGTCAGGGAGACCCACCACGCAGGAGAGGGCACAGGCAGAGCTGGGGGAAGTAGGTCAGTGAGGCATGTGGTGCTGAGGTACAGGCAACGCTGGGGGTCATGAACTCAGGCAAGGCCTAGGTGGGCAGGTGATGGAGTGGGACAGGCAATATCCCGGAGTTAGGCAGAGCGTGGGAAACCACAGACCTGGGGCATGAAGGGCTGTACTGATGTCTAACTCAACACCGGCCGCATCCCAGGATGTCACCGCGCCGCCCCGAAGCACACCCACGGACCCTTCAGCTGCCGCGCCTGCAAGTTCACCTGCACCCGGACCTTCCCTGCACCCGCCAAACCGAACACCAGCAGCAACCACCTCAAGTGCATCCTGCTCAACACCCGCTCCGTCCACAGACACGCTGTAGAACTCTGGAACCTCCTCGACACCACCGCCCCGGACGTTGCCTTCCTCACCGAGACCTGGATGAACGCCTCCTCAGCCCCAGACATCGCCATCGCCATCCCGGAGGGCTATAAGATCATCCGGAGGGACCGCACCGCCAACCAGACGGGAGGAGGCATCGCGATCATCCACAGAGACACCATCCGCATCACGACCAACACCGACGACACCCTAACCACCGCCGAACACCTGCACTTCCAGATCCACACCAACCCGAAGACCACCCTCAGAGGCACCCTGATCTACCGACCCCCGGGGCCACGCACACGATTCAGCGAGGACATCGCCGACTTCGTCAGCCCGCATGCCCTCCCCTCCGCCGACTACATCCTCCTGGGGGACCTCAACTTCCACCTGGAGAACAACAACGACCGCAACACCACCAGCCTGATCGACAACCTCGCCAACCTCGGACTCAAGCAACTGGTGTCCACCCCCACCCACCTCGCCGGACACACGCTCGACGCCGTCTTCTCATCCAGCAACGACGTCACCTTCAGCCACGCAACAGGACTCCACTGGACGGACCACAGCTGCGTCCACTTCACCTTCAACAGATCGGCGAGCCACCACCACCAACAACAGGTTGCCCGCAGAAGCTGGAGCAAGATCACAGCCGACCAGCTCGCCGCTTCCCTGAGCCAGCACCCTCCCGCCAGCTCAGCGAGCCCCAGCCTGGCCGCCGACAACCTCACGAAGTGGATCAGCAACTGCGCGGACGAACTCGCCCCACTGAACCCCACCCAGCGGGCCCTGCAGCAGAAAAACACCATGGTTCACCGACGAACTAAAGAGCTCCAAGAAGAACTGCCGAGCCCTCGAGAAAGCCTGGAGAAGGGAGCCTACCACGGACAACATGACCACCCTCAAGCTCGCCACCCGGAAACACCACCAACTGATCCGCGCCACCAAGAAAAATACATACAAGGATCGTCTGGACAACAACGCACACAACTGCAAGGAACTCTTCACCATCGTAAAAGAGCTCTCCAACCCCAGCGCCGGAAGCAATGACATCACCCCGTCGCAAGACCTCTGCAACTCCCTCGCCTCCTACTTCCACAACAAGATCGCGGACATACACAACAGCTTCAGCAACCAACCAACGCAAGCCACAACCGCAACAACGCCACCCACCACCACCCTCCGCACCTGGACTCCAATCAACACAGAAGACACCATCCGCACAATGAACTCCATCCACTCCGGATCTCCAACTGACCCCTGCCCTCACCACGTCTTCAACAAGGCCGACGCTGTCATCGCACCCCACCTGCGGGACATCATCAACACTTCCTTCGACACCGCCACCTTCCCTGAGAGCTGGAAGCACGCCGAACTCAGCGCTCTTCTCAAGAAACCCACAGCAGACCCCACCGACCTCAAGAACTACCGCCCCATCTCGCTCCTCCCGTTCCTGGCCAAAGTCATCGAGAAGACCGTCAACAAACAGCTGGCAACCTTCCTCGAGACGAACGGATCCCTCGACCCCTCACAGTCGGGCTTCCGGGCGAACCACAGCACCGAGACCGCCCTCATCGCTGCCACCGATGACATACGAACTCTGATGGACAACGGAGAAACAGCGGCCCTCATCCTCCTAGACCTCTCCGCGGCGGTCGACACGGTCTGCCACCGCACACTAGCACAGCGCCTTGGCAACATCGGAATCCAGGACAAGGCACTAGAATGGATCATCTCCTTCCTCGACGGAAGAACACAGAGTCCGCCTACCACCGTACAAGTCAGAGGCCACCGAAGTCATCTGCGGCGTCCCTCAAGGATCCTCACTGAGCCCCACCCTCTTCAACGTCTACATGAGCCCCCTTGCGGCCATCGTACGCCATCACAACCTCAACATAATCTCCTACGCCGACGACACCCAGCTGATCCTCTCCCTGACCAACAACCCCGCCACCGCCAGAGCCAACCTGCACGAAGGGATGAGAGAGGTAGCCGAATGGATGACGACCAGCCGCCTGAAACTGAACTCGGACAAGACGGAGGTCCTCATCCTGGGCGCCTCGCCCTCCGCCTGGGACGACTCCTGGTGGCCCTCCGCCCTGGGCACCGCACCCAAACCAACGGACCACGCACGTAACCTGGGCTTCATCATGGACTCCTCCCTCTCCATGACCAGACAAGTAAACGCCGTCTCCTCGTCTTGCTTCAACATCCTGCGCATGCTACGCAAGATCTTCCGGTGGATCCCCACCGACACAAGGAAGACGGTCACCCAGGCCCTCGTCACCAGCCGACTGGACTACGGCAACGCCCTCTACGCCGGAACCACTGCCAAGCTCCAGAAGAGACTTCAGCGGATTCAGAACGCCTCGGCCAGGCTCATCCTCGACATCCCCCGACGCAGCCACATCTCCGGACACCTGAGAGATCTGCATTGGCTCCCGGTCAACAAGAGAATCACCTTCCGTCTCCTCACCCACGCACACAAAGCCCTACACGACCAAGGCCCGAGCTACCTCAACAACCGGATCAACTTCTACACTCCTAAGCGCCTCCTCAGATCAACCAGCCACGCCCTCGCCGCCGTCCCCCGCATCCGAAGAACGACAACAGGAGGAAGATCCTTCTCCTACCTGGCCGCCAAGACCTGGAACTCACTCCCGACCGACCTACGCCTGACCCAAGACCACCTCTCCTTCAGGAAGAAGCTCAAGACCTGGCTGTTCGAGCAGTAACGGCACCCCCCCCCCACCCAGCGCCTTGAGACCCTACGGGTGAGTAGTGCGCTCTACAAATGTCATGATTGATTGATTGATCAGTATAAACGGTCTTCCAAAATGTCTGAAATGGTTGCAGTGAGGGGTTTCTGCGGGTTATTGAGCGGACATGATTAAAGCTGACTATTTGTAATGTGTCTGGACCCCTGTGCACAGCCCGGAAAAGGTTAATGTGCTAAATACAACTGCCCGGACTCCCAAACCTGCCCTCTCACGGGAGAGAGGAGTGCAAAGAGCGAGGCAAGAGGGAGAGAGGGAGAGAGTGAAGGAAGAGGGTGGAGAGGGCGAGGGATGAATGAAGGGGCGAGACATGATTGGGACGGGAGAAGAGTGCAGGAGGGCAAAGGGGCGGGGAAGGAAATAGAACGAAAACCGATGAGAAACCGAGCTGGGGAGGACGGATCGGGAGACACCGGTGTGGCAGTGACCGCAAAAGAGCGAAAGATCGAGACAGGGAGTGTAAGAGGCAGAGGCTGTACAGACAGGAACAGTAAATAGACTAGAAGACCGAGAGAAGGGTAAAGAAAGAGGGGCTCAGACGGAGGGGTGCGTAAGGACGGTGTGAGGTGCGCATTCTGGTGTCTGCCGCACACTCACCCTGACTCCAGGACTCTTCGATACCTGTTGCGTGTTGGAGGTCCCGTTGCCCTGCTCCGGTTTACCTCCCGAGTTTGGTATCCGCCGCCCGAATGGCCGTGCGGTACTGACTTGCTGCCGTATGTGCACCAGCCGCGGGTCACGACTAGGGCCTCTCCCCGCGCTCTGGGGTTAGCTGAGATTAATGACAGGTCTCACTCGTGGGTTATTTCACCTTGTATTTGTGACCTCCCGTTCTTCTTCCCTCGTCAAGGTGGTGCTAACCCTGTTTTTCCACCACAAGCCCGCCAGATAGTTCCATGCTCTTCCACCTGGCTTGTGACCCTCTCCTCCGCATTGCTCCCCTATGCCCTCCTCAAAGACCCTCGCCGGCTCATCCTCATCCTCATCCCAGAACTGCTCTTCCATGTCATTCTACTTTTCGTCTTAAGCCCCTTTCCCCAAAGACCCCCTTTCTGCCGTCCCTGGACCTGCCTGCAGCTCGTTCCCCTGCCTCCCACAGACCCTGTTAAATTCGTGTAGACTAGTGCACTTACATACTAAAATAAACTAGCGTTCAACAGGGACAAGTGGATAGCGTTTGTGCGTCCCCCTGGATTATGTGAGAAAAGTGAGGCAGCTGCTAACATTAGTACCCACACATGGTTGAGTGTTGACAGCTATTCCCGATCACCCAGATGTACTAGGTATGCATCACGATACCAGAACTGCCCGCTTCCAACAGTACGTTTTCTTAAAGTAACTTGCATATGGGGAACTAACGATGTTCATCAATGAAGGTGTATTGTCCTGATCGGGGACCCAGCAGCATCGAGGGGAGAGTCACTATGCAAGGTAATGTGACTGTGCAAGGCAATGTGACTGCGGTCATTGTAAGATCGAGTAAAACCCCCGTGCGTTGGCTCGTCGGGTTATTGCATTAACACTCTTGGCGAGAATGTGTAGTCCTGTCCCAGGGGAAGGTGAAGGAGGGGCTCTCACCACATCCACGGATATCCGAGGTACAGTTAAAATAGTAGAACTACTCCACAAATGAGGTCCTACCCAAAGCCCATGCACTACTCTACCACAGACGCTGCGTCCTGGTCACGCTACTTGTATAATGCTACCTATAACCAATCCCCTAGCTTTTCTATGCTGTTTTCAGCATGAGGGATGCTAGTGGATTGGATGGAGGAGGTAAACCCAACGCTCCTTTTACAACAGGGTCCTGCATTTCCAATCCCATGGCTGTTACACTGCTGCTGGATTGGTGAGACAGAAGTGAGCATGTCGGGCTGGCCCTACCAAGTCAGCGGGCCAATTCAACATGCTCTCTCCGCACTTGTGTCATAGCTGCTGCCGTCAATCAGCAGCAATCACAAACGCCCTGACACTCGCCAGTAAGCACATAGGTAAAAGACATTTTTTTTTTACTAATGTATTCACTGTGGTTTACTGCTGGGCTTGCTCCTACGCCCTAAGGGAGGAACCGCCGCTGCTTGGGGAATGAATGCACTTCCATTTTTATCAATATTTTCTTTAACAATGTCCACTAAATTGCAAGCCAAATTGTAGGCATCTAATACAACTGTATGGAACATATTTGTATCCCATAACTATGAAATGCTACTATGATCTGTGAATAGATCCTTCTATGCTTATTGTAAATGCAATAAACTTTGTTTAAAAAAAAATGTATGTTGCATGCAATATCTGTACAACATCATTGTGCTCATAAACATGGGCATGTCATCTGTTAATACACTATTTGGGTCAGTGCTATTCTCCTTTTCAGTACCATTGACAAATGTTCTTTCCCTCGATGTTAGTTCAGATAGAATGCCAATAAGCAAAAACAAACAAAGCTACAAGAAACCATTTACCACTCAGTCTTTGACAATTGTCTCTTGGCTGCCAGGGCCGCTTTTGTTCCTGGTTTGTCAGTAACAAGATTGGAGTAGTTGACCAGTACGTTTTCTTCACCATTACGATGGTTGCCAGAAGTTCAAGCACTGACCAACTAGTAGCTTGGATAGTGCTATCCGATACCGCACCGTTGGTTGAACTAACATGGACTTTTAGCAAACTTTACTCTTTCTGTTTCATCGATATTCAAACCGGTAACATTCAGGCCGGTACAAAGATCTGTTAATCTCTAAAGCGTCTAGTATCCCCCCCCTTTCCACATCCCCCCCGTTGTGCATTTGTCGTTTTCTTCAATATTTACTGTCTTTATTCCGTTTGCAGTAAGTATACAACTGGTGCGCATCTGCCTATTGTAAGAGTAGATGGGTATTTCTTAGTGTTGGCTGGGGCTGCACCCTCTCCGGCTGTTTGTTTCAAAATTCTTTTGTCAGTCTTTGTTGTTCTTTCTCTGAAATCTCAGG
The DNA here is from genome assembly GCF_964261635.1 of Lissotriton helveticus. Classification (NCBI taxonomy): domain Eukaryota; kingdom Metazoa; phylum Chordata; class Amphibia; order Caudata; family Salamandridae; genus Lissotriton; species Lissotriton helveticus. The sequence goes on from NC_136061.1 coordinate 2,095,156,708, forward strand.
TTATAAGGTGGTGTCTGTTTCAGTTTCATAAGCTTTATTCGATTATTCATAAAAGCATACAATATTAAAAAACACTTTAAAAATAGTTACAAGCAAGAATTACATATGTTACAATAATTGGGACAATTCATTAGAGGGAAAGTATTCAACCGGGCAATTGAGTTATACACAGGTAGAAAAAAGTGTTAAAATTACAGACTTTTTCTATGGGACACAGCTTTTACAATAAAGGTAGCGGTAAAAAAACAAATATCCAGGGTATCGAGTGCAAATAGTAATTTCATGGCATGAGCAGTTGTAGACACGGAGTATTTCATAAAAACAGATTTAAGATAACACAAACGAAGGTCCAAATACAGTGGGCAAATTAGCATAAAGTGCAATGTGCTCTGTTTGGTGGTACCATCACACGGACAAGGGCTTGAACTGTACATTTTCATCCGTGGAAATGCCACCAAATTATGGACAATGCCTAATCTCAACCTTGTGAGAACAAACTGATGTGACTGTTTGGTAATTGCTTTCAAATACTGAGGCATGCCATGACCTTCCTCCATGTTAGAGGAATAAAAAACATGAGTTGTAAGATGGCTACATTGAACTCTACGCGTATTGGATTTGATCCCCAAAAAACCATTTTTAACCTTCTGTTTGGATATATTAATAGCACCTAGGGGGTCAATGTGAATATCCAAATCAAAGATTTCCTTATAGGACGTTAAGACATAGTTTAACCAGGGGATCTTGCGGACTTGGTCCAGACGAAGACAGTCTTGGATAATTTGCCTGGTAAATCCAGTTTCGTCCTTTGCCCAGATTGACCTCCAAATCATAAGGGGTCGCAATCCCGTTAATCTGTCAAATGATCCACTCCAGCCTCTTTATGAATCAGTTCGGTGGATGCCGAGGGGGGGGAGGCAAAGGAGTCTCTTGAGGAACAAATTCTCGGTTACTTGTAGATCCCCTTGGTTACAATGGCCCCATACTTCTGAGCCATATAGGGCAATAGAAGTACATCTATGCCGATAGACATTTAACATATCAGGGATGCGACGACTGCCCAGTTTAGAAGCAAAGCGAAATACTCCTGAGGACCCTTTACCCATCTTGGCCTTGACATTTAAAATCTCAGATGCCCACGACCTGCTACTATTAAAGGTTATGCCAAGGTAGCAAAATGTATCCACAACCTCTATTCGGTGTTCCCTGAACTGGAATGGTTTAAGTTGTTTCACCTTTTTCCCACAGGCCATGATAAAAGTCTTGGAATTATTAATTTTTAATTTCCTCCCCTGAATAAAATCATAAAAATAATTCATAAGTTTTTGAAGACCTATTGGGGTTCTCGAAAGGAGAACCGTATCGTCAGCATAAAGCAGTACCGGTACTGGTTGCCCCTCTATTTGAGGGGCATCAGGTTGAACCCTCTTCAGTTCGAACTCCATAAAATTTATAAAAAGGGAGAAAAGTAACGGGGCCAGGACACATCCCTGCCTTATACCTGATTTAACCCTGATCTACTTAGTGCATTCCCCCGCCTGGCCAAAGCGAATCTGGGCTGACAGCTTGTTATATAGTCTGGCCAAAAAATAAATTATGGCTGACGGAGCTCCCATTTCAAGTAAGGTGGACCATAGGAGGGAATGGTCCACTAGATCAAAAGCACTTGAGAGATCTGCGAAACAAAGAAATAAAGAGCCCTGTTTGGCTTTAGTAAATTTTCCTATGAGATCTAGGTTAATGCACTGCTCAATTGTGCCAAGACCCTTTCGGAAACCAAATTGGGATTCCGCAAGGATATGATTGGCTTCTGCCCACTCCTCCAAACGCATCAGTAAGACCCTGCTCATGATTTTTAATGAGGAATCCAGAAGGGAGATAGGGCGGTAGTTCTTGGCCTCTCCTCTATCCCCCTTCTTGTAGATAGGCAAGATTATAGATTCGCTCCAGGTAGATGGTGTACTATCGCTAACAGATGCATTAAACACCTGGGTCAGGAGGAGGCTCCACAGTGCCTGATCGGTTTTATACAGGTCGACAGGGAACCAGTCCGGCCCCGGTGCCTTCCCCCCCTTTACTCTTACTGATGGCAATATCTACTTCTTGGATAGTAATCCCCAGGGGTAGCTTAGGTTCAATGGGATCGACACTAAAACTATCCTGAACCTCCCTAGCCGGATCAAAAATTCCTGTGAAGTATTGTACCCAGCTATCCTCACTAACATGAGCAGTTAAAACGGGGAATTCTTCCTTTTGAAGGAAGGGGCTATTAACCGTGCTCCAAAATAGCTTACTGTCGTGCAACACTGCCGCTTTGGTCAGGTTATCCCAAGCTTGCTCCCTTAACTCCTGTTTTCTACATAGCAGCTGCTGTTTATAGGTCGTCCTAAGGGATGTAATAGCCTCCCTATCTCTGGGTTGTCTTGACAGAGCCCTCTTTAAATCTTGTAGCGATTTCGTGCAGGCCCTGTCGAACCAGTCCATGGCTGTCCTCTTGGATAAACCCTTGGTAATGGTAAGGGACCTTTTAATTAGTACGCCCAGTTTCTCGAAATCAGCAATAATGCACCGGGGGGTAGCATCATAGTCAAGACAGTTAAGTATCACTGCGGAACCTGTACCCACAATTTTCCGCATACATTTCTCCGAGTTATCCCCACACCATTTGATACGGATACCATTTTGCCTACAAGGGGTGATCTCATGAACTATCATCCGCTTATCACTAGACTTGGTCCCCCAAATTGAGGTCGACATTGTGGTCACTATTACCAAAGTCTACAATAATCGAGAGTGTACAAAGTGGGGAATTATGTACTGATAACAATAGGTGATCAATAACGGAGGCAGAATTCCTTTCAACGAAGGTTGGTGCAATATTACCCTCTTTATCCGTGGCCGGTTGTTGAATCAATAGATCAATATTTAACATAAGAGTGTTAAGTGAGTCTCCGTAAGGAGTGTTGGTAAAATGGGCCCAGTTCTCCCCATTGACCCCATCGTACCCACAGACATTAGTAAAGGAGTGGGGACAAGTACGGATGTTGAAATCCCCACCCCAAATGATATCATAGATCTTATGGGTATCACTACAAATCTTCCTCACAGCTGTTTCGAGCTCATCCACTACACAAGTACTCGTGGCATCAAACATGTTATTGTAGTGGTTAATCAACCAAGTATCACGACCCCTTTTACGTTCCAGCCTTAGAATTTGTGAGTGGAAGCCCACGATAAAATGGGATTTCACACGTGCAGGAAAGTTCACAGAGAGTAAAGTTACAAGCCCACCTTTTGCCCTACCCATGTTAGACTCTCGCGGGGTTATTATAGGACACAAAGCCGTCAAAAAGGATATCTGTCGTTGCCCAGGTCTCCTGTAGACCGAGGATGTCCAATTGGGAAAGGGATTCCCTCCAACCCAGAGACGACGCTTTCTGTCTCCATCTGGCAATATTCCAGCTAGCAAGTTTGAAGCCAGGAAGACAATGGGCAGGCTCTACAGTCTCAAGGGCACTAAAGGGTACTATAGATGGTAATATTTCGTCAGGGGTGTCCATAGAGGCTGTTGAGAGGTGGGTGACCAAGGGGTCTGGAACCATAGGTGTAAAGGAGGTAGAAGGAAGTCTTATAGAGACTACATCCGTTGGTATACAATTAACAGGGGTTTTTACATTAGTTTTGGCCTTACCAGCCCGTATACTATTTCCGGTGCCAGGAAAAGGAGAACTTGGAGCATGGGCTGAGGATAGTCAATCGACTCCATCTAAACCGTCTAAACAACTGAACCGATTGAAATCACAGAGGGGGGCATACGGGGGTATCATAGCCGATCTTACATCATGTCTTCTATGTCTACCCCTCCTTTCTACCATAGTCCAGTCGTCTCTACCTCTATCAAGATACATGTGATTAGGGGGAAAGAAAAAGGACACTGGGAGCGTCTGAATGGTGGAGTCAAAGGATCTATTAAAACCCGTACAAATATGCGAGACCGTTCTAGAGTCTCTAAAGCTGACCATTATGCAGTCCCCATTTATGGTCTTTATGGTTTTACCCAACCAGGGCACCCTTCTAACCATGATAATTTCGTTATGAAGATGGACCGGGAGGGGTCTGTTCCAATTAAGCCATCTGACAACTTTGCTTTTTAGAGATTTAAAGGTTCGGCCTCCCCGGCTTCCAACGTGGGAGCTCCTGCTAGAACTACCGTAAAACGATTAGCTTCGGGCGGCAGGTCTGGCAAGCGTGGTCTAGGGGCTCTAAGATCATGGCTTGTGGGGTCTATTTTGCCATCAACCGCTAGCCTATTTACATTCGCAGTGGTCGGAACAAACCCAGGTGGTAGCAGGGGGGGTATGTTGTTATTATTATTAGACTGAATAGGGGCCTGAGGGCCTAAGGGGGGGCCAGATAGTAGCAGGGGGGGTAAGTTATTATTAGTAGACTGGATTAAGACCTGGGGGCCTATGGGAGGGCAAATTGAATTGGGGGCCTCTTTCACTAAAAGGGGACCGGGGATAGTAAGGGTAGTAGGCGGGAAACTCAAAATATTAGGCTTGGTAGATTTAGCCAGTATGGCAGCTGTGGCTTTCTCAATGTTTGTTAATCGGAGTTCTATACGTTCCATTTTGGCCTCTATAGGGAATAGTAGTGATTTGAATAGAGTACCCAGGTTTTCGATTGATACCTTTTTGCTAAGGAGTGGAGTTAAACTTCTTTGGGAATTGTTGGTGTCATGTTTTAGCTTAGCTGATTTAGACTTTCCTCCAAATTTCTTATTATAAGACCTCTTACGTTTAGTGGCGGCCCCTTGATTAACCCCATTAGCAAAATGTTGTTACTAGTATCATAGGGTTCGGAAGAGATGGACACATTGTTGTCAAGCACTAAATCAATTTCAGGGAGAATTTCATTAACCAGAATGTCCAGATCATGTGCAGCCAAATTGTCCTCCATAGGTGTTTGAACTTGATCAACCACATTGCTGATAACTAGATCAGTGGGCCTCTCAGGGGTTTTAGCATTAGCTATTGTTCCAAGGGATGATCTCTTTATAGCCGATAGTTCCTTTGATAGGCGTTTTTCAAGGACATTTATTTAGGTGTCAATGAGGGTGTTGGCTCTAATGAGGAACTTTTCCATGCCTCCAACTGTAGCATCTCCAGCTAGAGAGGACTTACTCCTCAATTCACGACCAGCCATCTCCTGTCGCTGATACTAAAATAGAATGGGCGGCCCGGTCCGGTCAGGCCGGGTCACGAACGGGCACAAACTGGCCCGCCCTTGGCCCGGGCTGTGCCCGGCGCACACCCGCGCGCGTCCCACGTGGGTGGGTGAAACTAAAGTAGGGAGGTGGAGGCAGGAAGAGGCGGGGTGGGAAGAGGAGCCAGGTGCGGCCGGTCACTCGCCGCAAAGCAGCCTGGCCCTCGCAGTCCCGCTCGCCAGAACACTCTTCAGCCCCCAAATCGCGTAGCTCCACACTGCTCCCAGATGCAGTCAACGATGCTCCACAGAGTCCGTAGCCTCGAGCGGCGCCCGCGGAGCGGGGGCCGCGAGGCGTTCTGTAGTTGGGAGAGGCGGGAAGAGGAGCCAGGTGCGGCCGGTCACTCACCGCAAAGCAGCCTGGCCCTTGCAGTCTCGCTCGCCAGAACACTCGTCAGCCCCCAAATCGCGTAGCTCCACACTGCTCCCGGATGTAGTCAACGAAATGCTCCACAGAGTCCTTAGCCTCGAGCGGCACCCATAAGGTGGTTTCTTGTCGCGGAGGGGTTGTAGGTGTTAAAATCCTTCTGTTGTAGAAATTGGCAGCGCTGATTGTAATGGTGCCCTCCAGACGACGTACAAACATGTGGGGAACGTGTGGTCCACGCTCTACTCCCAGCCACACTGCATATTCTGGATACTAGCTCCAACTATTCAAATTCCATTTGACCATGTTTATCATTGATCCAATCTTGACCGTGGTATTTATTTTAATTACTTCTTCTCTTTTGACTGATCCACATATAAAACAAATTGTATTTAAGAAGCTTCTTGTTTTAACGTGTGCCCATCCAGGCCTTCTCCGAAATACGATCTCAATACAACAGATGGTTCAGAGCAGCTGTTCTTTATTGAAAACCCAATGCATTTCGGGCATTTTCCAGCCCTTCGTCAGGGGTAACTGAAAGTCAACATTACTAAAATATCATTAGTATTTGTTGCCTATTTACAGTCGAAATTACATGCATTCTAATTGAGCTTTGCGCAAATCATATTTTGTATGCGATCCAGCACTACCCCACGATAAAACATCAAGAACGCCTGTATCATTGTCTATACATCGTGGCATTAAGCTTCCTCACTGTCACTTGTGCTTCATTCTCTTCATCTAAACCTTACATTCATCAATTAGTATTTAAGGTACATTCACTTATTCTCTACAATGCATCCATTCTAATATTCACGCTTTGTCTGTTTCCTATCTGCATCTAATTAGCACATATATGCCGTTCTTCTGACGGCCGCATATCACTTTCTGATTACCAAACGTCTACGTGTTCCTCGTTCTTCCTTGTTATTCAAGAAACCTGAAACACAACTCTGCGCGTACCTGCTCACTCAAGCACTTCGTCTCCCATCAGCGTTCCTCTTAGACTCTTCAGTTGACGTACATAAATCCAATTCCTGTTGTTGGTAAGTTAGATAAGTTTGTGTGGCCAGCTCGATTTACAGTGGTCGCTTCCACTGGGGCTGGAGACAGTTGGATCTCTGGAAGCAGTATTCACTACCTTGCAAAGACTCTGGCAAGGCCACCTTCACCTACTGGTTAATAAAAGCAAGATGTTTTAGTCACTGGAAAACAATAGTTTCTCATCAGTTCATGTGACATGTCCTCTGCTATTGCTCTTTCTGGAACCCCTACAAGCTGTCATTGGTCTGCAGGTAACTATTCCACGGGGCTCATGCTTAGAAGTTCAATAAGCAAAGCGTTCATCCATGTTAATTATGTTTCTGCACATATTTTGCAATCTTACATTTTAAGGATGCCATTCTTACTTCCTACCGCACCGGCTGCTTCTGGGTGATGGGCACAATGGAACTTTTCTCACCCCTAGCTTTACACACCATACAACTGACATACCTCTTCATACTTTCTATTGTTCTTATTAAACCAAAACATGGTCACATAGTTCACCAAGTCCCCTCTACCAATGTGTGCAGGGCTGTGCAATGGTACGGTCATTGGATAAAAAATACTTGTCCGGCAGCATATATCGTATTTTATTTTGTCCATCCAGCCCCCATTCAAATGGGTATCAGACACAGATCCTTATCTTTGTTCTTCCTTAGTAGAACCTTTCTGTATTTCTCGTTCTTTCCAATGTCATATCAGTAGTCATTTATTCCATAGGTACCTGTGTTACAAACATGAGGCTAGAAGTGTTACTTACTAGAACAATTCTTACCAATACGAGTACTCCCTGTGTCATTCATAAACTGTTCAGTGGTACACCAATTTGCATTATAAAGAGTTAGCCCTGGTGAGAAATTGCACATATATATTCGCTGAAAAAAACCATAGGTTTCAGGGGCGTTATAGTTAGCTAGACATTTCACTCGTACAAACCATAGAAATTCCCCCGTTATAGTTAGTTCAGCTAACTATAATTTGCGTGCCCGCAATGCACTGCTGTTGTCACATATTACATCATTCATGACATGGTCAGTGACATCACTCATGACATCTCAAATGACATCACTCATGACCTCATTCAGTGAATGTTTTTCTGAAAAAAAGTTATTTTTATATATGTAAATCTCAAGGTCGATGGAAGAATAAATGGGTAAATAAGTGTCTAAATGGATGTGTTTTTTTTTGTAAAATTGATTGTATAACTGACCGATTAAGTGTATCTTAGTGAATACATGGGTTAGCGGGTAATGTTTAAAAAAATGTAAATATACACAAAGTGAGAGACTGATACAGATAAGTGGCAGCATGGGTTGGTGAACAGCTACATGAGTGTCTATATGGGTTATTAGTTGGCTTTTTGAGTATCAGTATAAGTGTCTGAGTTGTTTGGTGGGGGGTATTACTTAGCGCATAGATGAATGAGTGACTCACTGTATGTGTTGAAGACAGCATGTGTGCTGGACTGTATGGATGGATGAGTGTGTGTGGGTCTGTTAGTGAGTGAATGACTGTCTCAATAGTGTCTTTATGAGTAACTACATATGTTTAAACTAGTATATGTGAGTATTGGTGTATATAAGTGAGTATATGTGAGTGAGATTGGAAGAGTTCCTGTATAAATAATTAGTGTTGAATTAGTATAGTGAAACATGCAAGTACATTTTAATTGGTGGATAGGTTAGTCAGTGTTTTGGATTTGGAATGATAGCAGAAGGATAGAGGAGGAAAAAAAGTTTGTATTTATATAGCGCTTGTTACCCTTGATGGGGTGTTGAAGCACGCTACTCAGGAAGCCCATGAAGGATTAGTAGTGAATTAATATGGTGAAATATGAAGTCATTTCAGTGGTGGATATTAGTCAGTTATTTGGAGTGAGAAGTATAGCGAAGGGATAAAAGGGAAGAAAGGTTTGCATTCATATAGCACTTGTTACTCCTGATGGGTGTTGAAGCGTTTTTCTGGCGAGTAGCACGCCACCCCGGAAGCCATAAAGGATTAGTATAGTAAAATGTGGTTTGTATTTATATAGCGCTTGCTACCTCTGATGGTGTTTTGAAGCGCAAGTAGCACGCTACTCTGGAACCCGTAAGGATTAGTGTTGAATTAGTATGGTGAAACATGAAAGTAATTTTAGTGGTGGATATGTTAGTCAGTTATTTAGATTGAGAAGGGTTGGGGAGGGGTAGAAAAGGGAAAAGGTTTGCATTTATATAGCGCTTGTAACCCTGATGGGGTGTTGAGATGCTTTATTGGCGAGTAGCACGCCACTCTGGAACCCATAAAGGATTAGTGGTGAATTAGTACAGTTGAATATTGAATTTGAGAAGTGAACATGTTAGTCTGTTAATTTTGATTGAAAAGGATAGTGGAGGGATAAGAGTTAAGGATTTTTTTCTCTTTTTTGTTTAGGTCTTAGCAGTAGGAGGAGGCTTTTGGATGAGTAAAGGAGTTTTGGAGGGGAGGTGTCAAAGGGAAGAGTTTAGAAAGGTTTGTTTTAGGGGATCGGTATAGTAAAAGACGTGTCAGATGATGCAAGCAGGGGTAGAGTAGGAATAGAGTCTAGAAAGGGTTATTTTGGGGATAATAGTAGTGGTATAGGGTTTGGGCTAAATGAGTGGATGTAGAGGATATATTGATAGATGTATAGGATGAGAGATAGGATAGTGCATTGGAAAGAGTAGTAGAAAGAAGTTTGAGATGAGTCAGACGGTTGGGCTAAAAGATATATTTTATTTATAAAGTTTTATGTTGCGCAGACTAGACCCGATGAGGTTATTGGAGCGCTTTACTAAAGTTAATGTTCCTGATATATCTTTGCAACCAGACCGCAGCACTGCTAGGTAAGTTTCGACCTGAAAAGTGCAAGAAGGAACCCACCAGGAAGCAAGCCTTTTCAAGATTTGAGAGAAGTATAGGCTGAGAAATAGGGTAGTGCATTAGAAATGCTAAATTAGAAGAAAGTGATAAATATATAGATCCATAAGTACATTGAAAGTATACAGGTAAATAAAGGAGGTAAGTATATGTAGATTAAAGATATTGATAGAGGCACAGGATGAGCAATAGGGTAGTGCACTGGATATGCTTTTTCAGGAGAATATTAACACACACAAATCCAAGTACATGGAAGGTACATAGATGCACAATGGAAGTAAGTACATGTAGACCAAAGATGATTTTTATTTATCTATTTTTTCTCTCAAACATTATTCTACATGTTTATACAAAGCAATACGCAAAGATAGGTACATATCTATAGTGAAAACAAATGCTTATATACAGAGGGATATGCTGTAAATTTCTGTTTGCGTATTGTGCTTATGTGGGGAAGAGCCAATTCTTTAGTAGTTTTCTGAAGATAAGGTGATTGTCGGTGGATCTGATATTGGGGTGTAAAGAGTTCCATAGTTTGGCTGCTTGAACAGAGAAGGATGTGCCACCCATGGTCTTTTTCTTGTATCTTGGGATTTTGAGGCGAGATGCTCCTATAGAGCGGAGGTCCCTCTTTTGAATGTGTTTGGTGATTTTATTCCTGATGAAGAGCAGTCCCATTCCATGTATTGCTTTGTGGGTCATACAAAGCAGCTTGAACATGGATCTTCTGGCAACCAGTAACCAATGCAGGGCTTTCAAGGCAGCGGAGATGTGGGTCTCACGGTTTGCTATGCAAGAGTAGTCTGGCAGCCGAGTTCTGAATCCGTAGTTGTCTATTCATGGTTGTTAAAGGTGATCCGTGGTAGAGGCTATTGGCGTAATAGTTTGGACAGAACAAGGGAGATGGTAACTTGTGTGGAAATCACAAATTGAGGGAAAATTTGAGGCAGCAATTTTATAGTGACACAGCTTGATCTTGCTAGTTTGTCCACATGGGCATTCGACAGCTTGGAGTCCATGTTCATTCCGAGGTTCCTTACTTCCTTCGATACTTTAGGCAGTGATCCCAGTTATTTGGCCATGCGGCAAGCGGGTCGTAATGTTTCCAATCGCCACACGCGAGTATTTCCGTTTTTGAAGCATTCAATTTGAGATGGCTCCAAGTCCTCCACTGATCCACGGCTCTAAGACAGCTGAAAATTGGTGATTTTCCAATGTCTTCGCGGCATTCCAGTTAAAGGAATATTTGCATGTCATCTGCATAGTTCTAGCACGTGAGGTGAAATTTATTGATCAGTACTGGTAATGACTTCATGTAGATGTTGAAAAGCATGGGTTAGATGATAGAAACTTGAGGGTGGACCCCTGCTTTTGTGGAGTACGGTTTGGACAAGAAGGGTGGGGTATGGATGACATTAGTTCCGTTTCGAAGGTAGGACGCTATTCAGTCTAGAGCAGTTCCCTTTAAGCCGGCTTCGAGTCTTTGTTTCAGTGTCCTGGTCAACCATGTCAAAGGCAGCTGAGCGGTCCAAGAGGAGTAGCTCAGCAACCCTGTTGCAGTCAACTGTATTCTTCAGGTCATCCCAGATGGCAAGGAGGGCAGATTCAGAGCCTCTTCCCGGACAGAATCCTGTTTGGAAGTCTGAAAGTATGTCATTCTCTTCAATAAATTGTGACATCTGGGCGAACACAGCTCTTTCTATCAGTTTGCCCAGGAAAGGTCCATTTGTAATGGGTCTGTAGTTGGCAGGATTCAGCGGGTCCAAGTTTGTTTTCTTCAGTAAAGGCCGAATGTGTGATTTTATCTTTTTTTTTTTAGTTCTTCTGTAAATATTCCGGTAGTGAAGGAATCGTTGATGATTCTTCTTACTGGAGTGGCAGCAGAGGTTGTTAAAAGAATTGTCATGAAAGTTTGTGGTGGAAAGGGGTCAGAAGGGCTGCCGGCAGACCTGCTTGATTTGACTAGGTCCATAAATTCATGTGAGATGTATTGGAAGAGACGGAGAGGCTTGTTTAGAGTATTCTTGGATTGTTGTTTTGTACAAGGCTTAGTGCTGGTGCTTTGTTTCTGTTTTAAGTACGATTCCAATTTTCTGCTTTGTCCGTGTAATTTGCCAGTTTCTCTGTGAAATCTTGAGTAACCGGATGAATTCCTTCCAGGCAATTTGGTTTGCGAAATTCATTGAGTATTTTATAGAGTTCTTTATTTGCATATTTAATGTTTTGAATTCTGTCTGAATAGTACCTTTTCTTAGATTGTTTGATAGGTGACTTGTATAATCTGTTAATTTTCTGTAGTTGAAGTTTGGCGTGTGTTTTTAGCCAGGTACGTTGCAGCTTTCTAATTTGTTGTTTTATGTCTTTTATTTCTCTACGGTGCTTTTTTTCTTTTGTTCTGTTGTGTGGTTTTGAGTGGTATCAGGATGTCCTTTAGCCACTCATAGATTTTAAACAGAATTTGTTTTTTCCAGATTTGTACTTGATGTTGTGTTTCTAAGTGTTCCAAATTGAGTTTGTTCCACGGCTGATAGATGGATAGATGTAATGTAGTTTTAAGTGAGTTGCTTAGTGTTTTATGTTGGAAACCAAGCAAGTGGTGGTCTGACCATGTGACTGGAGTTATAGTTTGAAAGGTAACTAGTTCAATATTCGCATAAATGACATCTAGGATATGTCCAGCAGTGTCGGTTTGTGGGTAATCTAATGTAGATACAGTGCGTCTAGGCCAGTGATTATTTTTGGATGGGTCATATTGGGTTTGTCAAACCAAATGTTGAGGTCACCCAGAACGCATAGGTTGGAGTGTATTGTTATCAGGTTTGAAATTGTGTCCAAAAGTGCGTCTGGGAAGGTTTCCTTGCTAGGTGGATGTCTGTAAAGGAGCAGGAAGTTACAGGAGGAAGACTGTGTAGGATTGCATCTGGTTAGAAGAGCCTCACAATTCCTTATGGAGATGTTGTCAAATTTAGTGATATTTATTGTTTGCCTGAATACAACAGCTACACCACCTCCTTTTTTTGGCTATACGATTTTGGGTGAATGTTTGATAGCCTTAAGGGGAATGGCTTCATGCAGGACTGGAGCCATATCCTCTCCCAACTTTGATCAGGTTATGAATAGTATGTCTGGTTTTGCATCTGTGAGAAGGTCGTAGATGTGATGCTTGTTTTAAGAGCGGGATCGAGCATTTATTAGTAGACAGTTTAGAGAGTGGCCTTTGGTGATAGTGGGAGTTTGTTTTGTTGAAGTGTGATCAGTATTCTGTGGGTTTGTAGCAGGTGTGTTTTTAGTGCTGGCGTTAGCAGTATTAGGATAGCAATTGTGTAGCTGTTCTGTATCATGTTTCTCATCCAGCATGCTAAGAAGGCATTTTGATGGTTCTGCGTGTGTATGTGGTGGAGATGGTGTTTGAGTGAGTTTAAGTGCTGTGTTTTTGTGGTGTAACATTGTTGTGAAGTAGACATGGGGAAGCGAAGTTGTGAGCTGTGGCATGTTGCTTATATTGTTTGTGTGTGTTTAAGGCGGAAGGTGTATGAGTCAGGGGTGGTGGTCAGTGGCGGCTGGTGAACTTTGAAATAGGTGTGGCGCAAGACCAAGTCTTGAATTATACTGCGCGAGGAAGTGCACTAAGGGCCAGATGTAAGTAATTCTGAAATAGAGTCCTCAAAAGCGATTTTTACCGATTCGCTATTAAGAACTCAATACTTCAGATGAACGTGAAGGTATTAGGGTGAGAGGTCTGCCACTCTATCACAAGGATGATGTCATCCGTGATGTCATTTGAGATGTCATCAGTGATGTCACTGACCATGTCATGAGTGATGTAATATGTGACGTAATCAGCAGTGCATTGCGGGCGCGCGAGTTATAGTTAGGTGAACGAACTATAACGGGGGCATTTCTATGGTTTTGTACGAGTGAAATGTCCAGCTTACTATAACGCCCCTGAAACCTATGGTTTTTTCAGTGAATTTCTAAGGTTTTTAAAATGCTAATTCCGAACTATAACGTGCTTGAAACGTATGGTTGGGTAGAGAAGGGTAGGTGGCTGGATAGTGATAGGAAAGAGGTTTGTATTTATAGATCGCCTGCTACCCCTGATGGGGTTTTGAAGCACAAGTAGCACGCTGCTCTGGAACCCATCAGGACGTTAATTTCTAACCATGCCTACAGAGATGGGACATGTGAAGAAAGACAAAACACACAATGAAAAATGCAGAAAGAAGCAACAGAAGTCAAAGACGAAAAGTGCAGGAAGAAGGAAAACGTGCAGAAAGAACAAACAGAAGAGCAGATAGCCTTGTTTCAAAATCATCCTGTACCCTCCACTTTTTTCAGATGAGTACTGGTAGTAACTGACTAACCAGTCCTAGAGCCAGTGCGATGTTAAAAGACACTTAGATTACAGTGAAAAATCTACATCACTAGGTAACACTATTTGTGATTAGCATGACATAATCTGTAAGCCCCTAGTATATAATGGGGCAGGGGGATTAAAACTACCTCTTAAAACGCGCCACAGGGCGTGTTTGCACACGTCACCTCAGGCCCTGTCCCCTCCCTTACCCACTGTGTAAACGCGCGCTGTAGCTATTTTAAGTTGGAAGATTAAGTACCCTTGAATCCTGAGGGTCCCTAGGGTCCAACTAGCCCACTAGGTACCTCCAGTAAGCGCCACAGAGCTGCGTTGCAGAGAGGTGTAAAAAGTGGATCGGCCTGGCCCACCTCTGCAAAGCAGCGCAGTGGCACTTACTGGAAGCACCTGGTGGGCTAGTTACCCACCAGGGTCCCTCGGGATTGAAGGGGAATTATTTGCCCAACTTAAAACGTGCCATAGGGCGTGTTTGCACACGTCACCTCGGGTCCAGTCACCTCCGTTCGCCACTGTGTAAACCCACCCTGTGGCCGTTTTAAGTTGGGAGAAAAAGTCCCCTTGAATCAGGAGGGTCCCTAGGGGCAAATTAGCCCACTAGGTACCTCCAGCAAGCACCACAGAACTGTGTTGCAGAGAGGTGTAAAAAGGGGCATGGCCTCTGAACACCTGTCTGCAACGCAGCTTCCTGGCGCATACTAGAAATACCTGGTGGGCTAGTTGGCCCTCAGGGACCCTCTGTATTGAAAGAATTAATTCCCCAACCTACAACTCGTCACAGGGCGCGTTTGCACAATGGTGAAGGAAGGGGGCGTGTCCTGAGGTGACCTGTTTGCAAACACGGTTTGTGGAGCGTTTTAAGTGCCCAGGGGCCAAATAGCCCACCAGGTACCTACAGTATGCGCCACAGAGCAGCTCCATGGTGCTTACTGGAGGTACCTGGTGGGCTAGTTGGCCCCCAGGGACCCTCAGCATTGAAGAGGAATTAATTCCCCAACTTTAATCCACGCCACAGGGTGTGTTTACTCACATGTCAACTCAGGCCCGCCCCTCCCTTCACCACTGTGCAAACGCCCCCGTGGCTCGTTTTAAGTTGAGGGATGAACTCCCCTTGAATCCTGAGGGTCCCTGGGGTGCAACTAGCCCACCAGCTACCTCCACTAAGCGCCACAGAGCTGCTTTGCAGAGAGGTGTAAAAAGGGGCGTGGCCTCGGAACACCTCTCTACAACGCAGCCACCCGGCGCATACTGGAGGTTCCTGGTGAGCTGTGTAGCCCCCCTTCTTTTTCAAATTTTTTGGCCCTGGGGACACAATCACCCAGGTCCTGCCCCCTAATTATTATTTACTTATTTTTTTTAAATTGGAAGGGGGCCACGTGGCCCCCCTCCAGAGGCCCTAATCTGCCACGGGGACCCCATCCCCCAGGGCATCTCCTTTAAAAAAAAATTAATTTAATTTGTTTTGGCGGGGAGCTGCGTTGCCCCCATTCTCTGGCTACTTATTACTCCGGGGACCCCATCCGCAAGGGCTGTCCTTTTTAAAAAAAAAAGTGTTTTTTTTTTAATTTTGGGGAGGGGGCCGCATGCCACTTGTAGCCCCGAGGACCCCATCCCTGGGGCTGGCCCACTCCGTTGGAGACCCTGGGGGGGGTCCCCAATCCCCCCACGGTTCCGACAGCTCCCCGCGTCCCTCGGAGCCAGCATTGCTTTTCCACATGGGGAGCTGCTAACATGCAGCTCCCCTTGTGGAATAGCAATTTGGTTTGAATTTTGAAAGAGAGAGTAGGTTTCCAATGGCAAGTTTGCTATGGCAGTGCGGTAGCAGCGAGGCTCCCGTCCTGCCATAGCAAACTACAGTGTCCCGGGGGTGGGCACCCTGGGACGCTGCTGGAGCCGGCCGTGGGGGGTGGGGGGTGGAGGGTGGCGGTCCCCAGGGCCATGATGTGGCTCCAGGAAGGGGGCCGCGCGGCACCCCTCCCACAATTTACTAAGCCCCGGGGCTGGGGGGGTCCGTCACGGACCCTTCCCAATTCAAATATTTATAGCCCCGGGGAGGTGCGTGTCGCGGGGTGTGTGGGGGGGATTGAGCATACCCCCCCAACAGTGTAAAAAAGCCCCCGGGGCTTTGGGGGGCCTTGGAGGCCCCCCAACATTACACTATAAAGCCCCGGGGGTGGCGGTCCCCTGGGCCGTGTGGGGGGGATTGGGCCCCCCACTTTTTTTGAGCATGCCCCCGGGACTTGGGGGCCCCCCCCCTCCCCGGGGGCTAATTAGCAACGAAGCGCGGAGTCTGATCTTTTTATTTTATTTTTTATCTGCAGGATCTGCGCACCCTGCACGGATTTTGCTGATTGTTTTTTTTGGGACCCCCTAAGGAGGCCTGGGGGTCAGGGTGTTTCTACCCTGCCCCCTTTTCGTGTATTTCGCTTTTTTTTTCTCTGCTTTCTTGTGTCTCAGTTCTACCGAGGCACAAGATGGCTGCCAACTGTGGAAAAGTAAATTTTGCCATGTTCTGTGTCCCTACGTGTTCCCCATCTTATGTTATATGTGCATGATTAATATGCATATGTATTCCCTTATGATCGATTAAAGACGCAATTACAGTTGTGTCCATCTCTAGTATGCCAGTTTCCAGTTCTCGTGAAAGCTACGAGTATTAGGCCTATGTAAAGCTACGTTGCCACGTTTCACAGTGTGCACGTTAATTCAGTAAAAGTCCCCGTTTCTAGGCCTCAAAAGGGCCCGGACACCAGATTCAGCTCCTGTCTCCTGAACCCTCGCTGAGGAGCGATACAGCCCCCACCTGCATCCCTGACCCTTCACTTACTTCCTGCCTCACAGTGCCCGGCTCGGCCTGGCTCTGCCTGCCAGTCTGCCAAGAGTATGTTATGATTCTAGTTATCAGTCCAGCTCTCCTTCTCTGCATTCCTAAGCTACTGAATCGCATCAATAGTTTCAGTCATAGTCTAGCCTTTACGTCTCCATGTAAGAGAAATACTGTATTAATGGTCATTTAATATTCCTCAACACGCACTACATGTAGAATAATGCATGCACCAGTCTTAGAGTCTGTTAGCCTTTGCCCTGATAACTTTTGGATTCTATCAACATGTTCTCTAAACCTCAGATACTAGATAGTGTTTAGGTACATGTCGCTCTGACTCTCCAGACTTTCGTCTCCTCTTCTAGCGCAGAAGTCATAGCCCCCAGTTCTTCCTAGTAACACGTCATTGCCAGCTTGCGCGCACCACTAGGTCAGAGGTCCCGGCTCCTTAGGTAGCCCCCTCCATGTTTCCGCCCCATTTATGACATATTCTGTTACGTTTACATCACATGTCTATGTATACGCCTCTTGTTACACCTACTTTATGCCTTATCTTTTGCGACTGCTACAA
Organism: Lissotriton helveticus; assembly: GCF_964261635.1. NCBI lineage: Eukaryota > Metazoa > Chordata > Amphibia > Caudata > Salamandridae > Lissotriton > Lissotriton helveticus. The sequence goes on from NC_136061.1 coordinate 2,095,174,028, forward strand.
ACTCCGCCCACTGCTACGCCTACTGTATTAACTGTAATGCAATTGTTTTAGTATATATATGTTATGTACTGTTATTAAAGGCAGCTTTTTGTCCCGATCCTGCCCCCAGCAGCTGCCATCCTATTCCCGTGCAGGTTGTCCTGTTGCTGTCCTTTATGCTGTATTAAAACCTGCAAACTCAAGATACCTCGAATCCTGACTCTTATTTATTGAGCTATCTGTTAATTAATTATTCCGAAAAATAGAACAGGTATTTAATTATTTATTTACCACATAATGGCGCCCGAACAGGAACTTGCCCTTTCCCCACGCGCCGGAGAAGCCACGCAAGCCCCCTGATCCTCTGCAGCCGTGACGGAACCATACCGTGCACGTGCAGATATTTCTGCTTCAAGTATCCCTCAGGCCCACGGAGGAGACGGAGGTTGCGGTCCAGCGTCCAGACGAGGCGGTGGAGGAACGCGGCGAGTCCCGACCAGAGCCCAAGCCGAGAGTTCAAGGTCCGAGGTATCCGGAGGCCCACCTGTAACTGAAGTCCGAAGTTCATCCGTCCGTCGTCGTAGCAGTCCAGTCCAGTCCGAGGCCTTCCGTTCTTGCTGCCCGGTGAGTACCGTTGCTGGGGTAGTATCTAGACAGGGTCAATTAATTTGTCTCTGGTCCGTGGGTTTGGGTACGCAAATCCAACACGAAGTGTCCACCTAGGTGGATACGGGTCCTGACGTGTCTCTTTATGAGACCGGTAAGTTTCGTACTGTTTTAGCAGTGCATCCAGTCATTCTAGTTTCTATTCTAGTAAGTTCTGTTCTCGAGAAATTCATATGTTTCTGTTTTCAAGTATTCCAGGTAATGTTTCTGTCCGAACTGTTATTTTAATGTCATTTCAATGTGTTTTCAATGTCGTGGTATTAATGAGTTGTTTTTCTCTGTCATTATTGTGTTCATTGTGTATTGTATTGTGTCCGAACTCCAGCCTAGTTATGCCTTTGTTTTCAAAATTACGTCAGTTAAAAACTAGAAAATGTCTGCTCGAGGAAGCAGTTCCTGTTCCGCCTAGGGACAGTCCAGGTCATTTTATGTATCAAAAGCATGGCATAAGTGCCGTATTATATCTAGACTTATGGGTCGAGTATACTAAGGAATTAGAAGAGAAATATAGATGGCCTGTATCAGGCACATGGGATGCCGAGTGCATCATGCGAGTAGAAGAAGCATTATGGAAAAAGAAAGCCAGACAGTCACAGAAAGATGCCATCGAGTTATGGCGCAAAGAATCTCATAAAAGAACCGAAAAAGAAATCAGAAAGTCAGAATTAAGTAGAGAATCCTCAGAAAGAGCCCAAGAAAGGGAATTAATCGAAATAGGTGAACGAGTTAAAACCGAACAGTCAGACAGACAGAGGAATGCCCTTATTAAGAGTATGTACCCTCTTCTTGCCGAGGGCTTGCCAAAAGCAACCCCGGAGGCATCCAGTAATTCTCCGCCGCCACTAGTTCCGACTAAGCTACGTCATAAACCGACCGCAGCTGATATTTTTCTCTCGTCCTACTTGGACGACACAGTCCCCGAATATGCAAATCCTGCTCCGCCAGCTCCTGTAAATAATGTAATTCCTGTTCCTCCAGCCACCGGGGCACCTGTTACAGCACCTGTTACGGTACCCCCGGTCCAGCCTACAGTACAAGTACCCGCTACATCGGTCACTCTGCCAGCACGAAGAGTATCAGTCGACGATTCCAGTTTAGGGGCCGCGGGAGGAGGTCCCCCGGGAACCCCGCCGCCACACAAGCGTGTAACGTCAGTCGAGTTACATGAACGTGCGTTACAGCGTACGCCCAAACACCAGTCCGTTGCAGATATCAGGCGAGCTCTTACCGAATGCCGTTATGATCCAGTCCCAGGCGATGATAGTATGGTTATATATTCATTGCGTGTAAGACGGGTGACCGAGTATTTGGACACCCTACCGAACATGAAAGAAGATCTAGACAGAATATATTGTTTCATCCGTACAGGAACAGATCCAGAAAGTATTGGCGAAGCCATGTCTCAAAGGAAAGCTGAGACCCAGCTCATGCTTTTGAAGTTTCTAATTAATTGTTTAATAAGGGAACAAGATTATCCGACTAAAGATCCGACTGAAATGAAAGTCCTGACAAGGTGGAGTGATAATATAGCCGAGGGTAGACACAGGACACTCAGTTGTATAGAGAGTATGTACAAGAAAATTCGTAAGGAAATAATGAGGTTACACGAGAAACGCAAAGCAGCACAAGTAAGCGAGAAAGAAGACGACTCTCCTACCGAAGAGGTAGACGACGAGAATCCTTCCAGAATAGCGTATGTAGGTAGAACTAGACTTTCCGACCGACATTCACGTCTAGACTACAAGAAAACTGTTCCTTCTCCAGTACCAGAACAAGGTTCTCTAGAGCAAGTATTTCAAGGTACCGATCACATTCTGAAATCACGAATCGGTTATAGTGAACTTAGTACTATGCATGAACAAGAACTAGCCCGATCAGCAGTCCGATGGGCTACTGATTCTACCACTTTTCCAGACGAAATAGTGGCACAAATGTTTCTGAAACTGCCCCCAGCCGAGCAACGACTGGTGGGTATGTATATGATCCAGCACCTCATTACACTGTATGAGGGTCAGCATTCCGATCCAGGTCAGTTACATGATGTTCTGAACGAGTTACTCCAGTATAGATGGAAAGGTCTAGGTACCGATTTAATTAGTATCATTCTAGAACAGCGCCACAAATATAGAACGTTTCTGAATCCGCATTTTGTTCACGTCTCACCCCCCGAAAGTAAACCATTCTACATAGATAGACAGCATCCGTTACGAGAAGTACACCCAGTTAGGACACAGGGTGGTGAAATGCAACGAGTATTTGTTTACACCCCGATTACAAAGATGGAACTCTTAGAGATGAAAAAGTTAATTCCCTGTCACGACAAAGATCCAGCAGGGTTCCACCGTGAATTAAAAGACATGCTCCGTATGGGAGAATACACGTATCCAGATATCATTAAAATGTTAAAGGTCCTGTTGCCTGCGGGCATATATGAAAAACTCAAAGAAAAAGAATGGGAGGTGGGAGAGAAAAAGATAGATTGGACAGCCCTAGAAGCTGAAGAAAATACACGTGTACCAGGTACCGGTCTAGGAGATAAATGTAAAGAATTACCCGAACTGTTAATACAAGTTTTGCCAAGATTATTAGCCACGAAAAAGGAAGACTGGGATGCAATCTCAGCCTGTAAACAGAAACCAGACGAAGATACTAGTGATTTTTATTATAGATTCGAGAAATGTTTTAGTATTAACAGTGGTTTGAAGACGAGTAGCGAGTCATACCCTCATCTTTTTGTTACTAAACTAGTCGAGAATTCAAGTCCACAAGTTAAAAATCGAGTTTTGAAAGTCGAAAGTACCTGGCAAGCTAATACTCCGTCCCAAATGTTACAGATGCTTCAGTATCACCAGAATAGAATCAGAGAAGAGCAAGAACACGAAAGGAAACGTATGAAAGACACGAAAATGAAAGTATTAGTTGCACAATCTGTTCCTCAAGACAGTCAGAAGAGGGGTACGAATCAAGCCAGTCATCCTGCAGTTCCTGTTAAAGGGACCTGCAACTATTGTAAACAACCAGGTCATTTTATAAACGAGTGTGCAGTTCTGAAACACAACATAGCTACCGGTAAGACTAAAGAAAGACCACGTCCGCCTAGACAAGAACAAGTTTCACAGACTTCTCAGTCACCACAGAATGCACAACAGACAGCTCTAGCACCGCAGCCTATTGCTGCAACACAGCATGTTACACAGCAAATGTACCAGTATGCACAGTCAGAGTATCCAGAGTATCAGCAGTATTCATGAAACAGCCTAGAGAGGGAGGTAGGCTTGCCTCTCATCGAGATACCTGTAGATCAAGAGGGTCCCTATGTTCACAGTCAAGTATTAGGGAAAGACAGAAAGTTTCTGATTGATACAGGGGCAAGTAGGACTACTATCAGTCATGACGAGGTTCCAGGGGCTCCGCTCTCAGGCTCTAGAAATGTTTCCCTTGGATTTTCAGGAAAGCCAATAGTTAACGAGATTTCCAAACCAGTTACTCTAGAAGTAGGTCCATTGTCCCGAACTACTGATTTATTACTTACGAAATCATGTCCAGAAAATTTGTTAGGCATAAAGACATTAAAAGAATTAGGTGCCGTTATTTGCTGCTCCCCAGAAGGAATACGTTTGTTTTTACGGGACTTTAAGGGTCACTATGTATTACGTGATTTTGATCCAAGATTACTGAATGTACCGCAGCATCTATGGGCACAAGGTCCAACTGATGTTGGTTTTATGCAAATCACACCCCATCGTGTGACTCTGAAGCCAGGTGTAGTGTTACCACGAATCAGACAGTACAGATTGCCACCTGAGGCTGTAGCAGCCTTATCCAAAATTATCGACGAGCTTATGGCTCAAGGAGTGGTTGTAAAAACTGACTCCAATGTATGTAATTCTCCTATCATTCCAGTCATGAAACGTACTGATCCAAATGCACCTCCAGTTTATCGATTAGTGATTGACCTTCGAGAACTTAATAAATGTATCATTCCCCAGTACCCAGTAGTCCCAGATATTTCATCCCTATTGACAGCCATTGATTCTGAAGCCACGTTTTTCACTGTCATAGACCTCAAGAACGCATTTTTCAGTGTCCCCATTCATCCAGACAGCCAGTTCCTTTTCGGATTCTGTTTAAATGGAAGGAGCTATAAATTCACACGAGCTCTTCAAGGTTTCACAGAAAGTCCTAGTATTTACAGTCAAGCACTCAAGAGACAACTAGACAATATTCACATGCCAACTGACACTGCCCTGCTCCAGTATGTCGATGATCTACTGATCACAGCCCGTTCTGAACGTGACTGCGAGCGTGCGTCACTTACAGTTCTGTATTTCCTAGCCGAGATGGGGCACAAGGTGTCCCCTTCGAAGCTTCAATTCTGTGTCCAGCAAGTGATCTATTTAGGCCACTTACTGTCCAAGTGGGGTAGGCAGTTGACACCAGACCGTATCCAGTTGATAGCGAGTCTTCCACAGCCCAAGACACAGAAGGAGGTACGTGCTTTTATCGGCCTCACTTCTTACTGTAGACAATGGATTCCTCAGTATGCATTTCTAGCCAAGCCACTGATACAGTTAACGACACAGGAGGCAGCCGTATCGACTGTCCTCCCTTGGACATCTGAACATACACTTGCTTTTAATGAATTAAAGAAAGCCTTATGTCAAGCTCCTGTTCTAGCAACACCGAACTACAGTAAGCCTTTTACACTTTTTGTCACAGAACGCGAAGGTACAGCATTATCTGTTCTCACACAAGATCAAGCAGGACAATACAAGCCTTGTGCTTATTTTTCGAGCACACTAGATCCAGTAGCCCAGGCTCTGCCTGCGTGCCTCAAGTCAGTTGCAGCCACAGCACTAGCTATCAGACAAAGTGATTCCATAGTATTAGGACATTCCCTGACAGTACAAGTTCCACACTCTGTGGAAGTTCTTTTAAACCGAACACAGACCCAGCACTTGACAATTGCACGTTTAACAGGTTATGAATTGACACTGTTCCAGCCACACATAGAAATCAGACGCTGCAACGTTCTAAATCCTGCTACACTGTTACCGTCAGTTACTTCAAATCCTGCCACACATGATTGTGTGGAAGTAGTTAACACCATGACAAAGCCAAGACAAGACTTGACAGATATTCCGTTACCTGATCCCGACCTGACACTTTATGTGGATGGTTCATGTATGAGAACAAGTACAGGAGAACTAGTAGCCGCGTATGCAGTGACTACTGAAACTGAAGTTATAGAGACACACCGTATTGACACCTTATCCGCTCAAGCAGCAGAGCTAGTCGCTCTGACCCAAGCCTGCATACGTGCCAAGAACCTGAAAGTTAACATTTACACAGATTCACGTTATGCATTCGGAGTCGTACACGACTTTGGAGTGCTCTGGCAAGAAAGAGGTTTTATGACTTCACATGGAGCCAAGATTCAGCATGGTCTCCTCATTCAAGCTCTGTTAGATGCAATATATTTACCGACAGCTATCGCTATCATGAAGTGCAAAGCACATACGAAAGTCACTGATATTATCTCCCAAGGTAACGATCTAGCAGATCGAACAGCCAAGCTCACAGCTCAGACTCCAGACATTCCAGTTAACACGACACAGACACACACTCCAGATCCGACTACATGTATGACCGTTAAGGACCCCACACAAGATGTCATAGATATCCAGTCACATGCTACCCCCGATGAAATCAAGAAATGGTCCGAACAAGGAGGGGTCCAGACAGATCAGGGATGGTTGACGAAGGGAAAAGCCATATGGTTTCTCCCCGACTCAATGGTTCAAGTCATTATTAATACCGCACATAGTCCTGCACATTTAGGAGAAAAGGCCATGTTAGACAGTATCCAGAACATTTGGTTCAACAAGCATTTACGAGCTGCAGCCAAGCAGAAAGTCCGTACCTGTATGATATGTTGCCAGTTCAATCCAGGTAAAAGTGTCCCGGTGGAACAAGGGGGATTCCAACCTCCTGACCACCCTTTTGAGGTCCTCCAGATGGATTATATTCAGATGGAGCGATGTCGAGGTTTCAAGTATGTCCTTGTAGTTGTATGCGCTTTGTCCAGGTGGACAGAGGCATATCCAGTTCCAGATTACACAGCCGCGACCACTGCCAAGCAGTTGGTTCGTGAATTTTTCCCCCGCTATGGACTCCCTAGGGTCGTGTATTCAGACAACGGCCAGCCATTCTCATCTGAGTTAATGAAGCATGTTTCCCTTTTGTTAGGGTACCAGTGGAAGTTTCATTGTGTACGCCATCCTGAAGCAGCAGGTCTCGTAGAGAGACATAATCAGACATTAAAAATCCGCATTGCCAAAGTCGGTAAAGAGAAAGGTGTAGACTGGCTAGTAGCTCTGCCAGTCGCCTTGTTTTATATGCGCATGGTCGCACATTCCAGATCAGGTCTGTCCCCTTATGAGGTCGTATTCGGCCACCCCCGAACATGTGGGGTACACCTAGACCCCGAAGTATTACAGATGTTTCCAGTAATATGCTGACAGATTACCTAGCTTCCTTGATGTCTGCCCTACACTCTTGTCGTTCACAGGTTGCCGCCGCATTTCCAGACAATACCGAGGTGAAACCGCACGCGGTCATTCCAGGGGATCTCTTATTAATCCGGAATTTTGATCGTTCAAGTCCGCTGGAGCCCCGCTGGAAACAACCTCAACTTGTCCTTCTGACCACCCGCACGGCCGTGAAGCTGGAAGGCCGCAAGGGCTGGGTGCACCTGTCCCACGTCAAGAAATTCCATGGATGTCGCATAAAAACATTGGACTGTTCCATTTTTAAGGACTGCCAGAATTCTAAAGACTGCCCTATTCTCAAGGACTGTCCCGCTACAAACTTTGATTCCAAGCCTCCCCTGTTAGAGGAAACTCCGCAGCAGGAGTATAAAAAGAAGCTCCGGTCTAGTAAAATAAGTCAGCCAGTTTAATTGTCTAAGTCCCCCTCGGGTGAAACGGTTAGACAGGTTTCTGACATGTATGAGATAGACCCCCATAGTGAGAGAGTTAGTCAAAACTCTATCAGATGTATCGTTATTCTATGTTTTCTTATGTTTTTGAGTTTGATGGTTACCTGCATAAGTTATGCATTGCATTTATGTTTTCCAATTTCTCATGTAAATAAGTTTTCTAATGCTACAGTAGAGCACACGTTTAGTGATCTGCCTCCTCACGAGCTATCCTATCGTCTTGCTACGCGCAATAACACATTTATCAGAATGTTGCACTATTCACACCAGACCAGCAATGCCACTAATTGTTGGGTGTGTGGTCGACTCCCCCCTTTCCAGACACCGAAGGGAGTTCTGCCACTCTTTCCTTATCCGTTCTCGCATAATGGTTCGTGTGGAGCATGGTCCACGTTAACGTCATCCTCAACAGATATGTCCCTTCGGAATAGTACATGTTTTCCAGACAAGCAAGGTCTCACCCATAAAACAGGGTTAGATCTAGAAAATGAAGTTTATAATTTAGGTAATTATTCTTCGAATTTTATGGTCCTGAATGTTCAGTCTGATACTACTCCAGATTTACCTGCAATTTCAGTACTGCCAGTCAAAGGCGAATTATGTGTCCGAAAGAATGGTTCTGCACTTGTAGGACATAGTGATTGTACTACTATTGTCAAGTATAGTGACAGTGGGAAATCTATTTTCAAAGCCTCACGTCATTCTTATTTTGTTTGTGGTCAGACCGCATATGTTCGTCTGCCCCTCGATTGGGATGGAACATGTTACATTGCCTTCCTACTGCCACCAGTTTTTCTAGCCCCATCTGATTATCATAGAAACACACATCTAGTACACGTCAGACCTAGAAGGGAGATCGAGTCCCCAATAGTCGATCAAACTGAAACTACTCTAGAACAATATCAAGACTTTAATAAAGGTTTCTTTTTCTTTATAGGACCTGTCCAGAATAGTAAGCTAATCCGTAGGTTAACCAGAACCCTTGAAGCAGTAGTGAATGAGACTACTTCTGCTCTAGGTAACTTAACTGAAGAGCAATCTGCTATGAGATTTGTCGTGCTCCAAAATCGTCTCGTTCTTGACGTCATACTGGCCGATGGAGGAGGAGCATGTAGAGTCATCGGATCTAGTTGCTGCATTTTCATTCCTAATAACGCGCCGTCTGTTTATTCAGCTATAACCAGACTTCATAAAATTGCCCATCAGTTACACCAGAATCCAGGCACCTGGACATGGTCCGGTTGGCTCTGGAGTATAATTTCTGCCTGGGGATGGAAAGTATTGTCATTCCTAGGTATAGCAGTAATGATCATTTTCAGTTGCTGCCTCTGTTTACAATGTGGCCCTGCGATTTGCGGCATTTGTGCTACATCCTGTATTCCAAGTCCTAGTCCTAAGTCCCGTTCCAAGACAATTCGAGACGAGCAAATGATACTGTATGAAATGATAGATGGTATCATGAATATTGATGTTTCCTGATGGAAACGTAGTGACAAGGAGGGAATGTGGAAAAGTAAATTTTGCCATGTTCTGTGTCCCTACGTGTTCCCCATCTTATGTTATATGTGCATGATTAATATGCATATGTATTCCCTTATGATCGATTAAAGACGCAATTACAGTTGTGTCCATCTCTAGTATGCCAGTTTCCAGTTCTCGTGAAAGCTACGAGTATTAGGCCTATGTAAAGCTACGTTGCCACGTTTCACAGTGTGCACGTTAATTCAGTAAAAGTCCCCGTTTCTAGGCCTCAAAAGGGCCCGGACACCAGATTCAGCTCCTGTCTCCTGAACCCTCGCTGAGGAGCGATACAGCCCCCACCTGCATCCCTGACCCTTCACTTACTTCCTGCCTCACAGTGCCCGGCTCGGCCTGGCTCTGCCTGCCAGTCTGCCAAGAGTATGTTATGATTCTAGTTATCAGTCCAGCTCTCCTTCTCTGCATTCCTAAGCTACTGAATCGCATCAATAGTTTCAGTCATAGTCTAGCCTTTACGTCTCCATGTAAGAGAAATACTGTATTAATGGTCATTTAATATTCCTCAACACGCACTACATGTAGAATAATGCATGCACCAGTCTTAGAGTCTGTTAGCCTTTGCCCTGATAACTTTTGGATTCTATCAACATGTTCTCTAAACCTCAGATACTAGATAGTGTTTAGGTACATGTCGCTCTGACTCTCCAGACTTTCGTCTCCTCTTCTAGCGCAGAAGTCATAGCCCCCAGTTCTTCCTAGTAACACGTCATTGCCAGCTTGCGCGCACCACTAGGTCAGAGGTCCCGGCTCCTTAGGTAGCCCCCTCCATGTTTCCGCCCCATTTATGACATATTCTGTTACGTTTACATCACATGTCTATGTATACGCCTCTTGTTACACCTACTTTATGCCTTATCTTTCGCGACTGCTACAAACTCCGCCCACTGCTACGCCTACTGTATTAACTGTAATGCAATTGTTTTAGTATATATATGTTATGTACTGTTATTAAAGGCAGCTTTTTGTCCCGATCCTGCCCCCGGCAGCTGCCATCCTATTCCCGTACAGGTTGTCCTGTTGCTGTCCTTTATGCTGTATTAAAACCTGCAAACTCAAGATACCTCGAATCCTGACTCTTATTTATTGAGCTATCTGTTAATTAATTATTCCGAAAAATAGAACAGGTATTTAATTATTTATTTACCACACAACACTTCCTGGTTTGGAGTGTTGACAACCAGTTAGCATACAGCTTGTCATCGGGAGGGTGCGCAGATCCTGCGCTGCCATAGATATGTGATTTTACTTTTGAATTTCTCAGCAACTTCTGAACGGATTTACACCATTTAACAAAAAGACACGACTCTGAATCAAGGGCTACCTTTTTGCTAAATTTAGTGTAATTCCGTTCAGCAGTTCAGGCTGTAGCTGCGGCTAAAGTTTCCCGTAGGAAATTGCATAGGGAAAACACGTTTTGGGACCCCCTTTTTTCTCGACCCCTGCTTGACGAATCACCTCCAAACTTTCAGAATAGGAGCGGACCGGAACACTTTGCGAAGATTCATCAAACAGCGCCAAAATTATTTGGAATAGAATGTTGCGGATTTCCTATGGAAAATAGGTCCCAACTATAACTACCTACTGGCAGCTCCGTCTTGTACCTCCTTTCGGCGAACATGGAAATCAGTGGACCAACAGACAGCTTTGAAGTAGCAGGTAAGTTTATTAACCTTTTGTCCTCGCTCCTCGCATGACTCGTTTCGGTCAATATATATGTATGTATGTGTGTATATATATATATATAGATAGATAGATAGATAGATATATAGATATATATCTATATATATATAATTATTATATTATATTCACTGAAAAAACCATAGGTTTGGGACATGTTATAGTTAGGAATTAGCATTTAAAAAACCTTAGAAAGTCATTGAAAAAAACATAGTTTTTAGGGGTGTTCTAGTTAGTTGGACATTTCACTCGTACAAAACCATTGAAATTCCCCCGTTATAGTTAGTTGTACTAACTAACTCGTGCGCCCGCAATCCACTGTTCATGTCATATATTACATCATTCATGACATGGTCAGTGACATCACTTATATCTCAAATGACATCCCTGATTACATCATCCAGTGAATATGGTTTGGTTCGATATTTAAGTATTATGTATATAGCAATCTGCATTTAAGACTGAGTGGATGTATAAGTGTCTGGATGGAGGATTTAGTAGCACTGTGATTGACTAAGTGACTAAAGTGTCTCACTAAATATATGGGATAGTGATTAAACTGTGTGAATATCTGCATCACTCTCTCTTGTATGAACTACTACATAAGTTGGTTACGAGCTATATGAAACTCTATATTAGTTATTAGTTAAGTGAGTATTTGTATGGAATAGTGTATGTGTGTGTGGTTGGGTGGGAGGTGTGTGACTGTCCAAAGATGTGTAAATAGTTGATTTAGTAGGTATACGAGGTTAAGACTGTATGTGGAAACAGTAGTTTAGGTGAGAATCTCTTTATGGGTGTGGGCATGAGTAAATATTCCTCAATGATACATGTCCAACAAGTAGAAATAGAAAAGGCAGTGTATGTGATAGTTGTTGTCTATAAATAAGTATACATAAGACTCAGTGACTGTATGAGTGACGTATGTATAACTATACTTGTAATAGTGATTTTATAACACGAAGTATGAGTTACTATCTACATGAATAAGTAAAGTGGTGTTTGTGTAAGTGTATCTTAGTAAATATAAGTATGATCAATTGTTTGCATAAGTGAGTAGGATGACTGCATAAGTGAATAGGATGTGTGCTGGTGTGATGTTGGTGTATAAGTATATTTAATAGTGTTCTATTGATCTTTGTTAGCATGTATGAGTGAATCTATAGGTAAGTGTTTTAGATGTGTGTAGATGTAGGAATCACTATCAGTGGGTTTTTAGAAACTTCTATTGGTGTCCATGGTTTCAAATATGGTACTTCATATTTTATCAGTGACAAGTTATACTAGTATATGATAAGATGTATCAGGTTGTCACGTGGATGACAATGGAGGATTTAGTAGCACTGTGATTGTCTAAGTGACTAATTTAAAGTCTCACTAAATATATGGGATAGTGATTAAACTGTGTGAATATCTGTATCACTCTATCTTTTGCTGTGTAAACTACTACATAAGTAGGTTACTAGCTATGTGAAACTCAATATTCGTTATATAGTGGAGAAGTGTGGCTCACTGGTTAGGGGAGGTAGATCCTGAAGCAGAGGTCAAACCAGGGTTCAATTCCCGACGCGGCATGGTCTTGAGCCCAAATATCCACGGACTCGATAATTCTCGTTTCGGTACCTACTCAAATCACGGGTTCACACTCTGCAGCTCTGGGCATCAGCTTGCTTAATCTCCACTACGGCCCCCGCGGCGGGATGCCTGGCTTTCATCTTGGGGATGCCCAGTACGGGTATCTCACAGGGAAAAAAGCCAGGACGGGTTCCCAAGGCAAGCGCCGAGATGCCTACGGGTAATCGAGCGCTATATAAGAACGAATAATAATAATAATAATAATAATAACGGCGTCTGTGCGCATTGCGGGTTCCACTTCCTTCACATTCTCCATTGGAAGGGGCATCCGTCAGGGATGTCCGTTGTCATCCTATCTTTTCACTTTGGCAATGTAGTCCCTGGGGTCAGGGCCGCCACTCTGGCAGACTCTTTTGCCTTCCCACAAGTGAACCCATGCCCAGAGCTCTGGCCTATTTATTCATACTCCTATGCTGGAGTGGCACACGTTGGACCAGCCCACTCTGCTTCTGCTTCCAGGGGGAGAACACAGCTACATGGCAACTCTTCCCCACTGCCTGAGGTGACATGGTTGCGTCTATTGTCCACAACACTACAAGCACCAGCAGTATGTGTACACAAGGAGAGGTTTGTGCTCTGCATAGTGAGGTCTGTCCAGCACATCACCGCTACACTTGGTATTGTGTGCATTATTATTGATGGGTGACTTGCGTCCTTCACACATACTTGATTGCCACATCTGCAAACATTCAAGTATTGTGTGGCTGAGGGGCCATGCTGTTTTTGTAAGGTCTGCTGTCCTGTTCAGCTCTGCCTTGGTGGTAGTAGGGAGGGGGGTGATCCGGGGTGACGTCCTGAGGCTGGTGGCAGTGGGTGTTGTGGCCTTCTTGGGTGTCGGAGCTGCATGATCAGTAACTTTGACATGTGTTGGTCTTCAGATGTGATTCTGGGTTGGGCTCCCTTTCACACTGTAGGTAGTTGTCCTGGTTTACACTAGCAAAAGGCAAATGTTAGATTCCTACTGCTAACGCGGCTTATTGCCTGTTTTTAGATCACACCCCAGATTTTGCTGCTCATTGAAAATATCGGGAAGTGGTGTTTTTGTTATTTTTGCACGGGAACGCCTACTCTGCATATTATTACCGTTAGTTGTTGCCATCATTTTTGGCAATTATTTAATTTTTTTGCAGAAGCTATTGCTGGAAAACTGGGGATATCTGCTGTTTTCACTAGGTTGAGAATGGAATGATCATATAAAATCACTGAAAAAAACATAGATTTAATTAACATTCCAATTAGAAAATAGCATTTAAAAAACCTTTGAAATTCACTGAAAAAATGATAGGTTTCAGGGACGTTATAGTTAGAAATTAGCATTTTAAAAAACCTTTGAAATTCTTTGAAAAAACCATAGGTTTCAGGGATGTTATAGTTAGAAATTAGCATTTAAAAAACCTTTGAAATTCACTGAAAAAAAACATAGGTTTCAGGGACGTTATAGTTAGTTGGACATTTAACTCGTACAAAACCATAGAAATTCTGCTGTTCTCGTTAGTTGAGCTAACTATAACTTGCGCCCCCGCAATGTACTGCTGATGACTTCACATATTACATCATTCATGGCATGGTCAGTGACATCACTGACTTCACTGATGACATCTCAAATGACATCACTGATATCATCCACATGAAAATCTTATGCACCACCGGTGGGGGTGAGTGGGTAAGGGGGAGGGGGTGGAGTTTCTAGTTCAGTTAATCAAGATATGTAAACATTGATGATTCACCATCATGATAGGGGAACAGAGGCACGCAGTACCATACTATTATTTTGCAACAGGAAAAAGGATAAGAATATGAATCAGTGCACTATAACTGAGTATTTGTATCCAAGGATTTCTGTGGTAAGGAGGGTAGGACTGTTTGATAAACGGAATGGAGACTATGTGTCTATTGTGAGAAAACCAGTAAAAATATGTTAACACAAAAAAATGAATCTGATGCACCTCACACCTAAATAAAATCTTTGATACACCCACTGTAAAATGTAGACTACCATTTTTGAAACAGACACCAATAAGAGTTACTATGTACGCACTTACTGATTCCTAGGTCTACACACATCCACTCATTCACCCATACAGTTACTCATACATGCAGTGACTCATCAATACAACACTATTATAGACACTCATACACCTATACAAACTCACATCGCCACTCATCCAGAGTTATTCACATCTAATCAGTCATGCAAAGAATCAATCACACTTGTATTTACTCACCTATACAATTACACACACACAACCTCACTTAATCATACAGGTACTAACATATACTTACTCTCTTATACAATCACTGATACAAGTACACACTCATCCATACAGCCACTCTCAGAATCACTGATTCTCACGTATAGTCATTTTTATACTCTAACTCACATGCACTGCCTTTTATATGTAGTTACTTGGACATGTAGCAGGGAAATATCCATTCACTCACCATCACACCCTCACCCAGCCATACAGCTGTTTCCACATGCACTCTTGAACCCATATACCCAGTGAATAAAGCACTCTCACATCTATGTACACACACCTCCCACCCACACACACTCAGGCACCCATACAAATACTCAGGCAACCAATCAACCCATATAGACACTCATTTAACTACTCACCAACCAATGCAGCAGCTTACACAGCAATAGACCGACTGATACAGACATTCACACAGTTTAGTCACTAACCCATGCATTCAGTAAGACACATTTAATCACTCACTTATACAGTCAGTCCCACACCTACTAAATCCTCCATCCAGACACTTCTACACCCACTTATTCTTCAATACACCTTGCCCAATATATATATATATATATAAAACCTATTTAAACTTTATAGAAACAGTCACTGTATGATATTATCTGTGATGTCACTGACCATGTCATGAATTATATGTGATGTCATCAGCAGAGCATTGCCGGGGCGCGAGTTATAGTTAGCTCAACTAACTATAACGGGGGAATTTCTATGATTTTATACAAGTGAAATGTCCAACTAACTATAACGTCCCTGAAACACACACATATATATATATATATATGTATATGTATGTGTATGGTATATGTATGGTATATGTATGGTATATGTATGTATATATGTGTGTGTATATGTGTGTGTATATGTGTGTGTATATGTGTGTGTATATGTGTGTGTATATGTGTGTGTATATGTGTGTGTGTATATGTGTGTGTGTATATATATGTGTGTATATATATATATGTATATATATGTGTGTATATATGTGTGTGTGTGTGTGTATATATATGTGTGTGTGTGTATATATGTGTGTGTATATATGTGTGTATATATATGTGTGTGTGTGTGTATGTGTATATATATATATATATATATATATATATATATATATATATATATATATATTCTCTCGAACTTCCTGCACAGCACCGTGAAGGAATGACAAGCCGCACCAGCCGGGTAACTTTCAGATTTTCTTTATTTGGGCACAAAGAAGACGCGTTTCGAGCACACAGGCTCTTGGTCACAGGACCACCACGGACATAGTTGCTCTTTTTATAAAAAGAAAAAAAACACAAGGCAATGAAAGTGAAAGAAAGACTCATTGTTTACGTCACATAGAGCTTCCAATTGTGCTTTTTAAAAGTTAAACGTAATCCTGTAAATACATACAGGAAAAATGAATAAAGCACAATTAAAATGTATGTGTGATTTGGTGCAAAACATTGTTTGTGGTTTTATACACATAGTACAAAATTGAGGGTGTAGTACCCGATTGGATTTATAGCTTAAAGGTTTATTAAGAGGGCAGAGGAGAAGGAGTTACCAATTAATCATAAAGATTTAAAGACAGATTGCGGTTTATAGAAGATAGGACTTAAGTGAAGTTTGTAGGGCTATAACGGATTTAGGTATCCGTGTGATAGAGCATAAAGTGACTAGAGTTCAACATAACGGGTGTAGTACCCATAACGGTCATGTTCTATTCAGAGCTAGAGGTGCTGTTCAGTGAAATTATAAGGTCTTTGCAAAATTGGCAATATCATTTCTGGTTCGACAGTATTGTCCCATTGGTTATAAGTATCAAAATAAATAACACTGGTATACCGTGTCTATTTATAATTTTCATGCAAATCTGTGCTCATATCATGTAACCAGTACAAAGTGGGGAACGTAGTTGTGCTCGTATCAATATCTTATATCCGTGAAGTAGATTATTCATAATGCTGCGTCCATAGCCCGTATTCTAAAGGTAAGATAAAGAAAAAGGAATTATAGTCATTGTATCATCATCATTTAACCAATGTGCAGTCTGTTCATCATATCATAGTTTCTATTGGGTCCTGTTCTCCTACTATTAATCAAAAATGTTTTGCGGATACACACAAACATACATATACAAGCAAAATTATAAATGTGTTTAAAAACCATATGGTCAAATATTCAGAGTCCCTCAAGGTAGACAAAAAAAGTCTCAGATCAGAAAGCAATTTACAGATGAACGTACATTTCTTCATCAACGTTCATCCCCATGGGAACAATACTGCCTGCCTGGAGGATGAATCTCGATTCTGCTCTGTGTAGTGCTGTCACTCTATCACCACCTCTTACATGTTTAGGAATAGAGTCAAGGACGGAAAATTTAGCCTTTGTCCAATCTCCATCATGATGGTTGTGGAAATGTTTGGCTGTGCTATATGTAAAATCCTTATTCGTAATGGCACGCCAATGCTCCAGAATTCTCTTTTTAGCTGGAAAGGTGGTTGACCCTATGTACCATTTCCCACAGGGACATGTCACAACATAAATTACAAATTCAGTATTGCAAGTGATTTTCTTATTTATCTTCCACTTTTTGTTAATCCTACTGAGTACCACCTCCTTCACATTAGTACTATACCTACAAGCTTTGCATTTTCCACATATAGAGAATCCACCCTTTGGTTCTAGCCATGTCTTTTTCTTCTCCATGTGGCTCTGTACAATTAAATCCTTAATGGATTTATCTTTCCTGTAAGTTATTGATGGGTGTTTGTCTAGTTTGTCTTTCAATGTTTTATCCTGTAAAAGGATATCCCATCTTTTTCATATTATTTTGCTGAACTCTGGCGATTGAGTGTTGTATGTGGTGATTAGCCTTATGGGTTCAGTCGAGGGGTCCCGTTTGCACTTCGGTGCTTGAAACAGGGTGTCTTTCCGGTCTATTAGGGAGACTCTCGCCTCACCTTTCTGGAGCATGTTCTGATGGTAGCCTCTTGTAACAAATCTCCCATGCATATCTTTTTTGTGTTTCTCAAATGATTTAGGAGAGCTAAAATTTCTTTTGGCGCGTAAAAATTCGCCAAATGGTATTGCCCACCTGAAGCTCGGGGGGTGACAGCTGGTGGAATGAAGCAATGAGTTTCCAGCTGTTTCTTTTCTAAAGATTTCAGTTTCAATTTTGTTCTCAATGATATTCATTCTAATGTCAAGTAAGTCTAAGGTTTTTTGACTGTGTTTCATTGTAAATTTAAAATTTAAACAATTTGAATTCAAAACATTCACAATTGTGGTTAGTTCATTTTCACCTCCCTCCCAGACAAAAAAAATATCATCGATGAACCTTACCCAAATGTTCACATTTTTAGTCCACTCCTCTAGGGCGTCATCTCTGAGCACCTGTTCCTCCCACCAGCCTACCAATCGGTTGGCATAGCTGGGGGCAAAACAGGTGCCCATCGACGTGCCCTGTATCTGTTTGTACAGGGATCCATCAAATAAAAATACATTTTCTTCTAGACATAGTTCAATCATCTGTAAAAGCATGGTTGAATGAGCTTTCAAATGTTTACTCCTAGTTTGTAGGAAGTATTCACACGCTTTTAAGCCGTCTGTGTCTTATTGACGTATAGAGACTCTCCACGTCTAAAGATACTAGCCAAAAGTGATGCTCCCAGTTAATGTTTTCCA
This sequence comes from Lissotriton helveticus, assembly GCF_964261635.1. NCBI lineage: Eukaryota > Metazoa > Chordata > Amphibia > Caudata > Salamandridae > Lissotriton > Lissotriton helveticus. The sequence continues at coordinate 2,095,192,454 of NC_136061.1, forward strand.
CTTTTTGGAGAAAGTCCTTAGTGTCCTGTATATGAGAAGTTAAACCCTTCACATAATCTTTTAAAAAAAAATCCACATAGTGGGATACATTTTCCATTAGGCTATTGATAGAGGATACAATGGGCCTTCCTGGGGGTGTCGTGGGGCTCTTATGTACCTTGGGCAGTAGATAAAATGTGGGTGTCGTTGGATTTTTATTAATGAGGAACTTGGTCTCATCCCAGTTCAACAAATCGTTGTTATTCCATTCATGTATGTGTTGGTGAACTCTGCTTTGTAGTTTGATTAGGTAAGTATGGTCTACTTTAACATAACATGTGTTATCTGCCAATTGTCTCATTGCCTCGGTAATGTATAGTTTCCTGTCCCATAGGACGACATTTCCCCCCTTGTCGGATGGCTTAATAATTAGAGTCGTCATTTCTTAAAGATCTTAATGCCTCCCTCATTTCTGGTGATATATTTTGTTTTTCAGGGGATTTGTGTAGGAGTCTGAGCATGTCATTTGCGACTAGGTCATGGAATAGGTCGATGTTATCTCTGGGGAGCTGTGGTCTAAATCTGGATTTAGGTTTGAAGGGGGTCACAATGGTGTGGGACTGAATGCCACTCTCTGCGGGTGTCGTGTCTAATGTCTGAAGTGGTGTTTGCGTTGGATCTACTACTCCCTCCTCATATAAGTTATCCAGGACAGCCTGAAGTTCATTACCAGCTGTCAATGAGGTGCTCCCTATATCTGGGGTCTGACTAGTGGATTTCTTATTAGTGGATTTTGTACAATTTAAGTTTTCTAGTAAACATATACATGTCAATGCGTGTTTGCGTGTAATCAAATCGGGAGTCAGGACAAAATGTTAAACCCAATTGCAAAACTTTTTCTTCATGTGTGGTTAATTGTCTATTAGAAAGGTTTATTACCGTAAGTTCTTTGCTTTGTACATCCATTATTTGGCTTTCTGCATCTGGTTTTTGTTTCCCACTCCAGAATTGCTTGTTTTTCCATCTCCGCTCTCGTCTCCTTTTGCTCTTCCCCTTCCTCCTCGGCCTTGATATCGTGTTCTCCCTCTGATGGACTGTTCGTTGGCCTCCAGTATGAGGCGCATTTCGTCGGAAAAAGCCATTATTTCCGTTTGTACGCTTCCATCCAGAGAGCTTGCTTCGGAGCTTACACTTGTTCCTGATTGACGTTGGTCTTTGTCTGCCATTCCTAATGCCTTGTCTTTCAGGAGTGAGGAACGGGGTTTATCGAATTTCTTTGCAAAAGTTAGGATCCTTCCAGACATATAGTCGCGTTAGTCACGCTCAAATTTGCGTTGTTTTCTGGCCATAATGTCTTTTTCAAATTTCTTTATTTTATCATCCACCAGAGCTAGGATCTTGGTCACCTCAGTTTGGTCAGTATCCTTTGCCAGATCGTCAAGAAGCAGTTGTATTTCTTTCAGTAGTTCGTCGTGCTCTTCCCACGCATTCTTAATCCAGATCTGCATCATTACTTTAGAGCAAGCACTGGTATTCTCACGCCATGCTTTGAGAACCTCCGGTTTGGGTTTATTCAGCGTAGGTACTATAAAGATCCTCAGTCCTCTGGGCACGCGATCCATCTCAATGTAATTGGCCAGAGATGTCGCCTCCCACCACCGGCTGAGTTCTTTTTTTCTTAGTCTTTCCAGCTGATTGCCCTTTTGTTTCAAGGAAGGTTCATCCGCTTGGGGTGTATTGCCACTTGCCGCTCTATCTGTTCCATTGGGTGTTCTTTTTTTGAAAACCTTTTCTGCTGAGGCTTCCCGCCCCTTGAGGAACTCCATTGCCCAGAGTGCACTGCGGCCGCCTGGCCGTTCTCGTACCCGGTCGCGCTCCTGGCAACAGTTGCCAAGCGAGTCCTGGCTGCTAATCTCGTTACCGCCTCCACCTCGCTCCGCTTTTCAGCTTGGTTTTCGCGATTACCTCGTGGATGCGGGGGAAATCTTCAGGCTTAACTCGCACCGAAGGGGTTCTCAACGAGGTCTTTCGAACAGCCGGCGGGCGGAGATTTCCTGACTTGCCGTCACTTTCCAAACACGGCGCAACTCTCCGCCCTTCCAAGCGGGCTGGGGCTTGTCTCTCGAGCGGGCGCCACCGCTCACGTAGATTCTCTCGAACTTCCTGCACAGCACAGTGAAGGAATGACAAGCCGCGCCAGCCGGGTAACTTTCAGATTTTCTTTATTTGGGCACAAAGAAGACGCGTTTCGAGCACACAGGCTCTTGGTCACAGGACCACCACGGACATAGTTGCTCTTTTTATAAAAAGAAAAAAAACACAAGGCAATGAAAGTGAAAGAAAGACTCCTTGTTTACGTCACATAGAGCTTCCAATTGTGCTTTTTAAAAGTTAAACGTAATCATGTAAATACATACAGGAAAAATGAATAAAGCACAATTAAAATGTATGTGTGATTTGGTGCAAAACATTGTTTATGGTTTTATACACATAGTACAAAATTGAGGGTGTAGTACCCGATTGGATTTATAGCTTAAAGGTTTATTAAGAGGGCAGAGGAGAAGGAGTTACCAATTAATCATGAAGATTTAAAGACAGATTGCGGTTTATAGAAGATAGGACTTAAGTGAAGTTTGTAGGGCTATAACGGATTTAGGTATCAGTGTGATCGAGCATAAAGTGACTAGAGTTATATGTGTGTATATGTATGTATATAATATATACACACACACTTACTTCAAGTTCCAAAATTTGTATAGCGCATTACTCACCCAGAGGGTCTCAAGGCGCTTGAGGGAGGGAAGTGCTTTACTTATCGAATATCCAGGTTTTTAGTTTTCTGAAGGAGAGGTGGTTCTGTGTAAGGCGGAGGTGGGTGGGAAGGGAGTTCCAGGTTTTGGCTGCTAAGTAGGAGAAGGATCTTCCCCCCCCCCCCATGGTGAATTTGTGGATGCGTGGAATTGCGGCGAGGGCTTGGTTGGACGATCGTAGTTGGCGCGAGGGGGTGTAGACGGAAAGTCGCGTGTTGAGGCATTCGGGTCCTAGGTCATAGAGGGCTTTGTGTGCATGGGTGAGGAGACGGAACGTTATTCTCTTGTTGACAGGGAGCCAGTGGAGGTCTCTCAGGTGGCCGGAAATGTGAGCTTGCCGGGGGATGCCCAAAATGAGTCTGGCTGAGGCGTTTTGGATGCGTTGGAGTTTTTTCTGTAGTTTGGTTGTGGTTCCGGCGTAAAGGGTGTTTCCGTAATCCAGTCGGCTTGTGACCAGTGCGTGGGTGACCGTCTTTCTTGTTTCGGTGGGGATCCAACGGAAGATTTTTTTGAGCATGCGTAGGATGTTGAAGCATGATAATGAGACGCCGTTGACTTGTCTGGTCATCGAGAGGGAGGAGTCCAGGATGAAGCCCAGGTTACGTGCGTGGTCCGTAGGTATGGGTGCGGTTCCCAGGGCCGGTGGCCTCCATGAGTCGTCCCAGGCAGAGGGGGATGACCCTAAGATGAGGACTTCCGTTTTGTTCGAGTTAAGTTTAAGACGGCTGTTCTTCATCTACTCGGCTACTTCTTTCATTCCTTCGTGTAAATTGGTTTTGGCGGTGTTTGGGTCTTTGGTGAGGGAGAGGATCAGCTGGGTGTCGTCTGCGTAAGAGATGATGTTGAGGTTGTGTTGGCGTGCGATGGATGCGAGGGGACTCATGTATACGTTGAAGAAGGTGGGACTGAGTGATCCTTGTGGTCCGCCGCAGATGACTTCGGTGGCCTCTGATTTAAAAGGGGGAGGCGGACTCTCTGGGTTCTTCCGGCGAGGAATGAGATTATCCAGTCCAATGCTTTTCCTTGTATTCCGACGTTGCTGAGGTGCATGAGGGTGTTATGACACTGTGTCGAAGGCTGCGGATAGGTCAAGTAGGATGAGGGCAACTGTTTCTCCGTTGTTCAGTAGTGTTCGGATGTAGTCTGTTGCTGCGATGAGGGCGGTTTCGGTGCTGTGTTTGGCTCGGAAGCCGGACTGTGAAGGGTCGAGGGATTTGTTGGATTCGTGGAAGGCGGCGAGCTGACTGTTGACGGCTTTCTCAATGACTTTGGCGGGGAATGGGAGGAGCGAGATGGGGCGGTAGTTCTTCAGTTCGGTGGAGTCTGTTGTGGGTTTCTTCAGAATGGCGCTGAGTTCGGCATGTTTCCAGGTTTCCGGGAAGGTAGCGGAGTTGAAGGAGCAGTTGATGACATCGCGGAGGTGGGGTGCGATGATGGAGTCTGCTTTGTTGAAAATGTGGTGGGGATATGGGTCGGTAGGCGATCCTGAATGGATGGAGTTCATCAGGCGGATGATGTCTTCGGTGGTGATTGGGTTCCAGGCGCAGAGGTTGCTGGAGTGCGGTTTTGGTTCGGGGGTAGATGGAGTGGACTGGTCTTCGGACTGGTTTTGAAAGCTGTTATGTACTTCGGCGATTTTGTTGTGGAAGAATGAGGATAGAGTCGCAGAGGTCTTGGGAGGGAGTGATGTCGTTGGTGCCGGCGGTGGGGTTAGTAAATTCTTTGACGATGTTGAATAGTTCCTTGCTGTTTTGGGCATTGTTGTCAAGTCGATCCTTGAATGCTGATTTCTTGGTGAATCTGATCAGTTGGTGGTGTTTGCTGGTGGCGTTCTTGAAGGTGGCTAGGTGGTCAGTGGTTGGGTTTTTTCTCCAGGTTTTCTCAAGAGTATAACAGAGCTTCTTGGATTTCTTAAGGTCATCGTTGAACCAGGGGGCTTTTTTGCTACCTTGCTTGATTAGATGGTTTTTTAGGGGTGCTAGTTCGTCGGCGCTGTGGGTGATCCATTGTGTGAGGTTAGTGGCTGCTTGGTTTGGGTCCGATGATTTGGCAGGGGGGGTTTGGTGAAGCGATGTGAAGTGCTGGTCGGTGGTGATTTTGTTCCGATTTCTTTGAGGAATAGGTTGTGGGGGGTTGTGGGTCGTGGTCTTTTTGTAGTTGAAGTGAATGCAGCTGTGGTCCGTCCAATGGAGAGCTGTGGTGTGATCGAAGGAGATGTGCTTGCTGGAGGTGAAGATGGGGTCGAGCGTGTGTCCGGCAAGGTGGGTGGGGGTGTCAACAAGTTGTTTGAGTCCGAGATTGGCCAGGTTGTCTAGGAGGGTGGTGGTGTTGCTGTCGTTTTTCTTTTCCAGGTGGAAGTTGAGGTCTCCCAGTAGAATGTAGTTCTCGGAGGGGAGGGCATGTGGGCTGATGAAGTCAGTGATGTCTTCGCTGAATTGTGTGCGGGGTCCTGGTGGTCTGTAGATGAGGGTGCCTCTGAGTGTGGTCTTGGGGTCGGTGTGACTCTGGAAGTGAAGGTGTTCGGCGGAAGTGAGGTTATCGTCGGAACTGGTGGTGATGTGGATGGTGTTCTTATGGACGATAGCGATGCCTCCTTGTTTGGTTGATACGGTCCTTTCGGATGATCTTGTAGGCGTCCGGGATGGCTATGGCGATGTCGGGTGCTGATGAGGCGTTCATCCATGTTTCTGTAAGGAAGGCGACGTCCGGCGATGTGGTGTCGAGTAGGTTCCAGAGTTCAATGGAGTGTCTGTGGACTGAGCGGGTGTTGAGCAGGATGCTCTTTAGGTTGTTAGTGTCGGAGCTCTGTTTGTTGTTTGTGCGTTTGATGTGGATCTTGGTGCCGTCGAATTTACAGGAATGGCAGGTGAAGGGTCCATGGGTGAGACCAGGGGCGGCTCGGTAGCAGTTTGGTGGTCGGCCGGGGTTCAGTGCAGAAAGGGTTGCGGCGTTGTACGTTATGCAGGTAGAGTGGATAGTGCAGGGGCCAGGGGGTCTGGCGCTGGGCGCGATGCAGGCGCGGACGGGCGTAGACGGGCTTACCTTTGGAGCGCCTTCGGCGCGCATAGGGCGCAACCGCTGCTCGTGGATGCTGCGCGCAAATGCATCTGTCATAAGCGGAGCGAGGGAGGGTCAGCTGGGAGGCGGGAGCGGGGAGGAGAGACTGGCCAGGAATCACAACAACAAAATGGCAGCACAAATAAAAAGCGAAACAGGGGCACAGCCGGGATAGCGCTATGATCTGGGCAGTGGAAGCGGCACAATCAGGCACAAATGCAGGCGATGCGAGCAGTCTAGCAATGAATATTACAAGCAATTGAGCAAAGTACAATAAGCAATAACCAACAATTAACAGTAAGCAGCAAGCGCTACGATGCCAGGTGCTACGAGAATGAATTCAGGCAATGCAAGCTCACCTAGTAATTAGCACCAAGCGCTACGATACCAGGCTGCAGGGAGGAGTGTAGCGCTGTAAATTCTGGAGGTCAGGGAGCGTGGGGAGCGACCGCTTCAGAGCGAACTAAGACGGTCACACTACAGGCTGTCACCAGTAGGTAGTTATAGTTGGGACCATGTTTCCATAGGAAAAACAATTTTTGACTTGCCTATATCTTTGGCGCTGTTTCTTCATGAAACTTCCCCCAAAAAAGTGTGCTTGTGATTCTTGTTGTGCATGGAAAGTTTTAAGGTGATTCGTCAAGCTGGGACCGAGAAAATGGGTGGGGGTTTTCAAGTGTGTTAAATGTTAATTTGCAATGGGAATTTTTAACACTACTACTGCCCGAACTACAGAATTTCACCCAACTTGACAAAGCTAGCTCCTGGTCCTGAAAGAGTGGTTTTTGTTATTTGGTGTAAATCCATTCGGTACATTTGGAAATATTAAGGGAAATCCAAATGTACATAACTTGTGACACAAAGACTCTGCGAACCCTTCTGATCTTGTCATGAGATGTAATATGGGAGGTCATTGCGGGGGTGTAAGTTAGTCACTGGTTTTGTACGAGCTAAATCTGAGCCCAACTATAGCGTCTGGAATTTTCGGTGAAATTCGAAGGTTTTTTTACATTCTTTTTCCTAACTGTGATGTTTGGCTGGCCTCCTATTATTGTGGCCACAATTGGATCAAGTGGTAGTAATCCACAGTGTTTCTTTATAATGTGGATTCATTTGCAGGCTAAATCTTATCGTGTTCCAAGTCTCTATTTTTCTTTTCCAATTCATGTGAAATCTGTGTCCTTCCTTTTTGTTTTCACTCTTTGGTGTCCCCCATCAATGATCCTTTTAGGATAATTTCGGTTCCTGAACAGTTTGTGCTTCTTGACTGTTTTTCAAATTCACTATCTAATGAGCAATGCCTTTGTATTCTGACAAATTCCCTGTAGGGGATTCCCCATTTAAGATTATTTTGATGGAAAATTCAGCATGCAAAATTGCGTTTGTTGGAGTTTCTTTCCTGTGTAGCGTTGGTTGCAACATGTCAATCACAAAAAGATGTGTGTCAAGGAAATTTACTTTTGTGGGACTGATTTCATGTGTCAATTTCAAATTTGCTGTGTTTAGTATCTCAAAGTACTCTTCAAATTCTTAATTGGTGCCATCCCTTATCAGAAAAATATCATATATAAAATAGGACCACATGATTGTTTTTTCTGCATATTCATTGTACTGTGTTGACCAAGCAAATATATTTTCCCACTATCCCATTACCAAGTTTGCATTGTTGGGTGGAAAAGAAAATCCAATAGCAGTTCCTCTAGTTAATTGAAAAAAAAATTCCTTGTTGAACATGAACACATTGTTGTGTAGACACATTGCTAGTATTTCCATTAACCTCTAATTCTATTGATTAAATTGGACGTTTCCCTTTTCCCAGGAAATAGCCACACTCTTGAAGACCAATTTGGTGTTCTGTGCTTATATAGAGTGATACCACGTCCATTATCACAAGCTTGTATGTTGACTTCCATGGGATCCATCTAACCCTTGTATCTGAAGTGTGGTGTCTCTTTAATATGAACTGAGATCTTTTGCTAGAGGAGCACGAAAATAAACAATATAGTTGGAAATTGGTTCTAGTATTGCGCCCTTTGCCGAAACGATCACTCTGCCTGAGTGCTCTTATCTTTATGTATTTTCGGGAGAACGTTATAGAATTGTTCTTATTATATGTTCTATTGTCTAGTATTTTTGTTCATCTAAATGTATCATCTCTTGGTCCAGCCATTCTTTCAACTTTGTGCAGTTCTTACAACCAATCCAACAAAACATATTCGAGAAATATTAACAATGTTTGTCCTGCGAGTTGTCTTTTTGCTTCGGTTATGTAATCTGAATATGTAGTAGATTTCCCTTTTTGGCAGCTGGTTTTATTTCAATTAAATCATTCTCCTGCCGTTGCTGCAGGGCTGTTTTCTCTTTTGGTGTCAAATTGTTTGCTCTTCTCATTTTGAATTTCATGTAAATTTTGAATTATCAGGTCATGAAAGATATCCACTTAGTTTCCTTACAGTAAATTTGGGTAAAAATGATTTTGGCTTTTTAGCAATTTCACCAGCGCACATTGGGCCAAACCCCTGTTCAAGGTTTCTTGTCTCTCGTTATACTCCATTCTCCATCGTTAGTAGGGTGAGGAAGGTAGATTTATCCTTTACAGTTGCTTGCTTACTGGCAATGCTCTTGGGGATTCTTGTTGTTTTTGGGGTTCTTTTCGCAAAAACTTTTGCTAGTTTGATTTTTAAATATCTATTCTGGTTTCTGCCATATCTAGATGTGTCGTAGGGCAGAAATGTAATCCTTTCTTTAGTAATGTTGTGTTTTCATCTGTTCCGATTTGTCAGAAAGGTTTATTATATTTCATACTTGTGTTTTCAAGTTCTAATTTTTGCCCTGTCTGGCACTGCTCCTGGTTTGGACTCCTAGATTTTCCCCATCCTTATCCTTTGTCCTCTGCATGTCTTCCTGGGTATCCACGTCTCCCCTGCCTGCGAATTTTGATTTGTCCCAATGTTTCTGTTGCTGAGCTAACTTACATCAGATTAAACCCAATAAAAAGTAAAGGTGGCACACTGATGAAATGATGTTCAGAAGTGGCGCGAGTTATACGGTCAACACGTTTCTTGCCTGTGTAGTTCTAAGATCAAGTGGCAATTCTGCAGGACCAAATTGTAAGAACTATCTACACAATGGTTGGTTGGTTAGTGACCTGGATAAACCAAACTTAAAACCTATAGTGAGGTACCTGATGATGGGAACCAACCCCAATGGGGTCGGCTCACCACTATCAATTCCCAGCAAAGAGGACACTAACTAGTACCTTGTGTCGCTTGCGGTGTGGCAAGTGCGCCGTACAACCTACCCTCTTGCTGCCGGAATTGATTGAGATTGTGTGGCTCTTACAATTTTTGGTCTAGACAAGTGGAGTACCTCCATATCACATTTTATTCCACCACTCTGAGCACCTACACTTTTCGCATCCATCTACATGACCAAGTCCCATCCCCACACCGGCACCCAAGGGCATTTGGGAATGAAAGATCTCTGGCAAAGAGCCCCTCCTAGGGAGCCAGTCTGATATTGCAGCTCCGATCTGACGAAGAGCACGCCCTATGATGACCAACCCGTCCTGTGTTCCCTCCCTTCTTCCTTTCCTCCCAGGAACGGCATACTTTCTTGTATCCTACAGTGCGTAGTAATCTACATAGTGTGACAATGTATCCTTGTTCAGACCTTTTGATCGAATTGGATGAAGCATCTGCTATGACCGGAAGATCAGGTCTTAGGTGCTCCCAGTCTGACTCGTAATAATGAATTGAGTGAAGCAGAAAAATTCATGATTTGACACATTTGCCAGCAGAAAGGTAAATTCCAGTGATGGGGGGGGATCAGGATGGGGAGCTTCAAGTCTCCCAGTCTCAAAAAACCTCTTCAAATATGGATTCCTGTACCTATGCCGAATTGTTGATTGATTGAAAGGATCATTTAACACTGGCACTAGGGACAAAAAAGAGTAGGTTAGTGGAAATGTGGTCATCTCTGAATGATTACAACTAAAATGGATTGTCATCAAGGGAACTGTAGACTGATGACCTTTGATAGCGGCGAGGATGGCATGGCGTTTGTCTACATGAACCCTCGCATGTTTCTGGAATTGCATCCTGCTTTCCTGTTCAATACTTCATGGCTAACGGCTGAACGACTGAAATAGAAAGAACTTCTCAACTGCCAACAGAGAAGGCTATATTATTGTTTTTCATTTGAAAATCCATTCTTGCATACTGGGTGGGGAGTCTTCGATGCGAAGATAATGATTCTTGAAGTATTAAAGTAGATGTTATATTGAACTTCATAAGAGATTTTGTGCTTCAATTTGCTTTTTTTTGTTTGCTTATATTTTGATTTTTTTTTTCTTTTTTTCTTCCGGATTTTATTTAGAGAAACTCTAGACGCAGTACTATGTTTTATGATGTTAAAAATTCCGGAGGCCGAAACTCATTTACATTTGAAGCTTCGCAGCATGCTAAAATTCACAACACATTCAAAATGGTAAGTCTTAGTAAGCAAGCATGATGTTAATGTGTTTATCTTCAACTTTCTTATTTCCAAGACTATATCTTAAAGAAATATTTTAAAAAGTTCTCTTTTTTTATATTTCATCACCGTTGTATCTCCATGATAAAAACTGCTATTCTAAACACAGCTCCTCTTGACACTAACATCATTGTCCTTAAGGTACTCTTAAACTTTGTTTCTTTGTAAACTACGTAGCTATGGGTAAAACTCAGTTTATTTTATAAAACGCTAAATTAAAAATGAGGCAACAGGCATTTTTCAAAATTTATTTTTCTGAACGTTCCTGATAGTTAGCCATGCAATTCAAATATCTAAGTATTTCTCCTTAAATAGTGGCTATTGTTTCTGATATATTAGATTCGTATTTTCAAGAAATAGGACCTCAATTTTGTGTGTATTAGACAGTCTTTTCTAAATCTTTATTTCATTTAGTTGATGGATCCTATAGGTATAAATAGCAGCACATGTTGTGTTAATTGTATAAGATATTGGTGCCAGTGTCTTATTGTAGAGTGCTTCCATTTTTAGAAGTAAAAAATACTAAATTAGATATTGGTTATTTTGACAAACAGAACAAGGTTTTCAAATAGGAGTCTGTCTCTCTCTTGTAAACCTTCTCTCACCCACATCAAGAGGCATGTCCTCTTGCATTAACTTGGTGCGCAGGCAAGGCGACACATGAGACAGATACACTTATCCAGGTGCTGATAATTAAATCCCAGATGAAAGGTCTTCAGGTGTCATTGGACATAATCCTATGATTCTTGATGAGTGTCTCTGCCCAACCTCTTGAGCCCATTAAAGCCCCTCTCTCCACATACTGTGGTTTTGGGGCAAGAGGGGGAGGAGGTGAGTGCTTTGTAGCCAAATAACAAACCCCTGAAGTAGGAGGTTCTGCTATGAAATATTCAAGAGCAAAAGCGCTAGTCCTGTCTCGAGGAGCCTTCCTACTGGTAAACTGTTGTGCCTCCCATGTAACCACTATGTTAGCAAACAGGTAATTATGTTGGAGCAGAGTGAAGTTACTCAACTACGTTGTTAGCAGTGTGAAATTTGAGGGGCTCACCGGAACTGAACTGGCTTTGCCTTACCTGCTTAAGATAGGTGTGTGAGGTGGTGTCAGAGTAGGTGTGCAGCATCTGCGGAAACCAGCCATCCACCTAGGGTGGACAGGAGTTTGCATAACTAGGATAAGATATGTTAGATTGATGGGGGAAGATTCTTAATGCCTTTTTTGTCCCCAATTCCGAAGACTCTCTGGAAGTTTTTAACCACCGTGTTTGCTACACCGAATTTAATAGCTTCCACCTAATATCCCCATTCAAATACCTTGAAATTGTCTAACAGGTTTGATTCTCATCTTTACTGGAGGATTGTAGGTCAGTTCGGGCTTATTGGTGTCCTTAGTCTTACTCTACATAGAGAATCATAGGTCCTATAAATATTTCAAACACAGTGCTTTAGGAAAGTGTCCCTTTTTGACATGATCAACCCCCACTTTTTGCCTGGTATTTGATGTGATTTTGATTAGAAATGCACCGGGTTCCTGCTATTCAAGTCCCCAGTGACAGATCTCTTTTCCAAAACTGCATTTGTAACCCAATTGTCAAGGTCTTTTGCACCTTCTGTAAGTCCCTAGTAAGTGGTACCCCTGGTACATAGGGCAAGGAGTCGAAGGAGCGTCTCGAAGAGCTGCAGCACCTACTGTGCCACCCAAAGGGACACCACACCAAGCACCCACAGACTACCATTTTAAGCTGCTTGTCTTGGTGCAGGCAAAAGTGAAAACACGAAATGGCACACATCCCTGTGCACCATTATTAAGCGCTTGTTCGCGCCTATCCGTCGCACTGCATTCTCGTGCCTCCTCTGGCAATTTATCCAACAAGTATACCAATATTTGTCCATCTAATTATCATATCAATTGATCCATTCATTCTGTTCACATTTTATCTGCATATTCCTCAAACGATGTGTTCATGCCATTTTCCAGATTTCTCATGTTGCCACCGTGTCCATCCGGACCTCTTAGTAAAAACACGAATAAAGCATTCTTCGTTCAGGGCAGTGTTTATTCGTAAAAAACCGGACGTTACCTATTGAAACATAGAAAACGTGTAACCATTTAAACTCATGTGACTCAGTGGGCGGGCTAACAATGAAGGCTTTAAGGAAGTGCTATCGAGGGAGGGTTATCGTGAAGAACTGCAGCCGCTAGAGAGAGGAACATTGCTTTTAAACAGTTCAGCGCAGGTATGTAACCAGAGTGTTATGATTATCATATTGAAGGAAATGATTGAGGTTAAAGGGGCGGCATCTGCGCTATCAATAGCAAATACTTAATGTTTTATATCGTGAGTTCTAAAGCAAGAGATGTAGAATGTTAGGCTTCTGAGCAAGTTAGGAAGAGGGGAAAGGCTGAGTGGCAGCATGTAGCCTCGAGCACCGGGTCTACGGACAGGTTTTGTAATTGTGATTAGCAATGCCCATAACTCATGACAGTAACATTAGGCTGCGAGGGAAGTTAACTAGCAGTATGAGAGTGAAGAGGATACAATGGTAGTCTAATAGAGTTTATAGTTTCGTTTTGTCATTAGGTGTTAGTTTTAATGCATATGTGCATAGCAGAGAATACCATAATGTGATGATTGTTTACTGTTTTTTCTATAGTGACCCCTGAAGAAGTGCACAAAATGCACGAAATGCATTGGGTTTTTTACGAATAAACACTGCCCTGAACGAAGAATGCTTTATTCGTGTTTTTACTAAGAGGTCCGGATGGACACGGTGGCAACATGAGAAATCTGGAAAATGGCATGAACACATCGTTTGAGGAATATGCAGATAAAATGTGAACAGAATGAATGGATCAATTGATATGATAATTAGATGGACAAATATTGGTATACTTGTTGGATAAATTGCCAGAGGAGGCACGAGAATGCAGTGCGACGGATAGGCGCGAACAAGCGCTTAATAATGGTGTTATGTTTACAAAAGTGTGTTTGGGCATTACACTTTAGAAGTCTGCACGCAAAAAGATGAATTGATAAAACTTTGGATTAAAATGTTGATAGAGTGAAAAATAGGTGGGCATCCCGTTTCTCATAACTGTTAATACACATCCCTGTGCGCCATGCCTGCATACACTGCATGCAGTAAAGGCAAGTCACCCCCCCGCCCCCCCTACAGCCCTAAGGCAGGGTGCTTTATACTAAAAGTGTGGGTATAACTGCATAAGCAGATATGCCCCTATGCTGGTCAGTTTAATTGCTGCAAGTACAAGTGATCGGGGAAGCCATTTTAAGACATTGGTGAAAACAAGTTCCCCATCTCCATGATGGCTTCAATAAAAATAGGGATGTTTGGTATCAAACATTTTATATTGATAAACCCATACTGATTCCAATGATGTTTTTTTTAATACCTGCACCTAAAGGTCACCATAGAGGTGCCCCCTGAAAACCTACCAACTACTGGTTTGCTAGCTGACTGGTTGTAGCCAGCTTGCCGCCAGTGAGTAATTTGACCCACAAGGGTGAGGGCCTGAGCTCTCAGGAGGTCAGGAACAATGCCCACTCAAGCAGATAGTATTTAGATGACCTGCAATATAGCATTTCAAGGCAGGGCGCTTCAAAGACCTCCCTGTCTTTGGTATGCAAATCTGGCTTTCCCACAGTAGAAGATGCGGCCCCTTTGTCCAGAGCCCCTCTGGATCATGGAAGGGTGGAAAATTAGTAGCCTGAGAAGGGCTGTGATACAAAAACCTGATGCCAGAAAGCACAACTGCACCTGAGCTACCTAGCCTGAGCTGAAGTGGGCCAACGGAGCCAACTAGTCTCCAGACTCAAAGGCTGCCTAGGGTTTACCCGCTGTGTACTTTTTAACAGCCTGCAGCCGCGGTTTACGGGGCCCCCACACCCTTAATCACTCCCAGTGACAAAAACCGGACGTCCAAGGACACCTGAATTCTTCGCCCGTGGCGAAAGACAAAAGGTGTCCCCATGTCCCTGGGCATTGCAAGGCCTGAACCCATCTGTTGGTTCAGCCTGACTGGCCTGCCAGTCGAAGCCTTCAGGCTCTTTTCATGAAGACCGATCCCCGTAGACTAACATTGGGCACCCAACGCTGTATTACACCACTGCACCTGGCCGCCCTTGTGCCGCTGAAGGTGACCGGACTCTGCCCCATACTCGCCTTAAGTCCAAGAGATTGGTCTCGTAAGTCGCTGTACTCTATCAGTATGCCGCATTTGGTTTTCCTCCCATAGGATAATATTACAACTTCAGAAAAATGCATTGTCAACTTTATAAAACCTAAAGAATTTCTATCTCAAAATGAACTTAACTGAATGTATTCATTCTGGTGCCTAAATGTATATAAAGATACTTTTAATGTTTATAAATTGGTGTGGATCACCTTATTGAGTTTTGTGGATCATTTATTGACTGTGTGTATTTTGCCGATGTCAATCACTTCTTTCTGATAAGTCTATGGCTGATTGACCACTACTATCGACTACGCACCTTGGGATTGCTAGAGCTATCCCCTGTCCACTAGTAAAGGAATACCTGGATTCTTAGCATGATGTACCTCTTTTGGGTATATCATATAAAGAGCCAGCTTCCTACATTGGTGGTGCAGCAGTGGGATATAAGGCTTATCATCTACAGTACCACATGGCTAATAAGTGATTCCACTAAGCTATCCAAAGTTATCATTAGTTACAAATATTTTTTGTGTATTTCGAGTTTTTGTCTAAATTATTTTGAATTCACTGTTAAGGCCTTGTGTTAAGTTCCGCAGTAAAACCTGTTTAAAATTTAAAAAGCATTTTTATTAAGTTAGACACTTTAGAAAAGCTTGCTTAGGGTATTTAAATCCCTAAAAAGGTCCCAACTACTTTAAAACCATGACTAGGGTAGCAGGTTCTTCCCAGGAGCTCAACCTGGGGCCCTGCAGGAACCTTAAGTTGGACAAACCCAAGTCTCTCTGCCAAGCATGAAACCTCACCATGGGATCTATACCAACTAAGGCACATCTGCAAAGGTTGTTTGCAGCAAATGGTAGGTCTATGGCAAGGAAGGAAACCCTCTTGGAGAAGGGGAAATGAATGCGAAATTTGATTCAGTGGTTCTGCCACAGCTCACTTTATAAGATCAATGTGGGTCTTCAGGTCAAGACAAAATAAATGGTGTTTAGCCTGCATGACAAAAGATGTATAAGATTTAGATCTTATGTGTTTAGACTAGTTTATAGGGTGGGACTTATACATTATGCTCACCTTTTCGATATGGTTCGATAGGAATCCAAAACTGTGGTCCTATCAAGGAGCGCTAGCGTCTCTTTAATGTGAGATAAATTAAGTGTACTTGTAGGATTTGCAGGCTGTTTAAAAATAATAATAAATGATACTGACCTATGGATTACTTTCGGGTAGTGCCTTCAGGAAATTGTGTAACATTGCTTGTGAAATCACACTGTATTGAGATTTCCGTTGGGTTTTATGAAGTCACGGGGTCATTGTGGTGCCTCGAGAAAGAAAAAGAACCACTGTGTTGAAACTGTGTAAATTAAATCAAAAGTTTTGGTAATCCATGATCGATAAATTACCAACCTCTGTGGATTAAAGGTTCAGTGATAGTAGGCGGGCGTTTCTTTTCAAATAACTACCTAGAGTCCCGGAATTCGCTCCCGTGGGCTCTGTGTTCACAAAGTGAAATCGTTATTTTACCTTTAGCAGCTAGCACGTGGCTTAGCTGTCGGGCTTCCCAAATTACCCTGTGTCAAGAGTACCCACACAGAGGCCCGGTATTTGTTCCCGTGGGCTCTGTGTGAGATTAAAATAACAGTCAGTGTGAGCTGACCGCGTCGCCGCAATGGCGTCCTCTCCTAATGAGGGATCGCATGAAGCTGAAGGCTTTTATTAGTGGACGAGTGTCAGGTGTCTTCGCTGCCGGCTGGCACGTCAGGAATTTCAATTCCGACTTGAGTCAAAGCAGTCCCTTCCAAGGGTTCTGCTTGAAAGTCCTGTTGGCAATAGACGGTCCAGGACCATGTCAAAAACTCTTGGGTTCACGAGCACCTTATGTGACTGGAGTGACCAAAATGCATGGTGACACAATTAAATAAGCCGCATGTTACTGTTGTAAACCAGTGTTTCAGCTTGTACATAGATCTTAATGTGTGTCATCGCGCATGCTTATTTTGCTGCAAAACGGATGAATCACGAAGTTGGAGTAAGGGTAAAATGTAGCATGTCAGTGCGCCTCTTATTTCTGTATCGTTTGTATCTATGCTAATAGGCTGATGTATAGAACCGTCTTTGAGGTGAAGCTGATCGTTACATTATCTCCATGGGCGCCCGCAGACATTTTTCCAGGGGTGGGGGGGGGGGGGGGAGGGGGGGAAATGTTAACGTCATCACCATCCTCCGACATGTGTGCCAGGTGGGGCACAAGAAACACTGGGGCGCAGAACTAGGATAGACTCAAATGCCAGGAATCCAGGACATGTGACTGACCCTGCCACAGGCCAGGCCAACCCAACACCGCCTGTAGGGAAAACACTAAACTGTCTGACAAGGTGCTTTATCTCTGTCTGCTAGGTGTGCAGACTTTTGGGTCCTCGATCCAACACCAATCAAGGCTGTCTTCAGCATGATTCGATTTTTATCAGAATACTTTAAAACATCCTATGATTAAAGCACCGGATTAAATATACTGTATGCACAGTGTATGTTAGGGATTATTTGTAGCACACATTTACCAATATTGGCTTCTTGGTGCTAGAATTCATGATAACTTTTATCCAAAGTTAAAGCACAACGTCAAAGTTAGTAATAAATAATGCAGCAATCACACCCGCTAGTGATTTGCCAGTGGGTGCTCCCTTTACTAGAATTCCCCGGGCATTGCTACATTTTACACACATTCAATTAATTTATACAAAATAAAATGTATAGGTCCAAATGTTAGCTATATTTTTCAAAAGAAACTTAGAGTCCCTCTTCGTGTAGTCAATGTCAAACTGACATTGTGCGCATGTTTAGGGATACAATAATGGCCAGCTCCCCTATGCGGAAGCCCGGCACCGTAAATGTGGCACATGCAGCGCCCGCAGCTGCGCCACATCACAGGTCCAGGGATGCTGAGTCTTACACAGTGGTCGAAGTGGGGGGGAAAAAGTAGGGGAACAGTGGGCGGAGAATCAGATGGCGAGAATAACCCAAGGATTGATTCTGTGGGTGGAGCCAGAGGTGTGGCTAGAATGCGCAGACATCCCAATTTTTAGTATTTGTTTGGCATTTCACTGCCCAGTTTAATCAACCAATGGATACACATGATTATTTAAGGTTATAATGAGCTATTGACATTAGAAGCATATCCCACTTTGTGAATATATTTTAATCACAGAATGTACCAAATACGTTAAAATGTGGAAACACAAGCCATTTGTCTCTGAGCCATGGAGTTTGTCATCAGCACTTCATCCTTTTTCAACAGCAGTTCAAACATGAATAGCAAAATATCCTAGTTTGCAAATGTTTTCTCTAAAATTATGGCTCTGCCATATTTGTCATAAAGCAAGATCTGCTGCATGATCTGACCATTCAAACTAAAATTGTTTGTAGCTCAAACATATCAAAAGTTAATATAAAATGTGACTTGTGATGCTGCGGAGTGGATGGTCTACTGTAAAGGTTGACTGGCCACCTTTCTCACTGCTGCGTTTGTATGTTACACTGGTACTAATAAGGCAAAATATTTCCAGAGACTGTACACACATCAAAATAATAAAATATCTGAAAATATACTGCATTACGCTGCAGCCTTTTTTTTAGTCAACACTACGGCATATTGTCATCCTTTGCTGCATAATTAATTCCAGTGGCCCCACAGCAGGCAGCATATGTTAAAAGTGCTTGTGAATGAAGCAGGGAGACTGAAGTTTGCGAACTTAGTTTGGTGTGCGTGCAAATTCTGCATTGCCAATCCCTGGTGAGTTGCAGCTACTGCTGCTGAAAAGGCCAATGGACGTACCTTTGGGTGAGGCAGACTGGCCTCAAGGGCAGGGTCAGCCATACCACCGGTGTGCTGTGCATAAATGTTTGTTAGTGCCCCCAATGACCACCTCTTCCATGGATTCCCTTATTACCAGCCTTTAAGATGCATTTAATTTGATTTACAGCGCCACTCATACCATTGTAGGGTGTCAGAGCACTTTACATCACTTTACATCACACACATTACACAGAGACAATCAATATGTGTGTAAATCACTGTATAGAAAATGTTACATAAGACTAAGGACTACAAGGTGTAGGAGTCGCATGACAACCATACTAGTAGCCCGTATAGTTTTATAGTGATTGGTCTGGAGAAGCACAATACCCGGAATTTAAAACATAATACCATGGTTGGGGGTTCTCCTTAATAATCAGTTGATTTCTGTCCAAAAGAACACTTTTTGGGACATTAGGATAATCAAAGACTGGGGGACGGGGGTGGGGGGGGGGACATAACGCTCTAATTTATACCTTGCAGTTTATATGCAGCTCTTAGATGACAGCTAATAGCTCAGTGTTCCAAGTTAGGATTTTAGCTTATAAACTGCAAGTAACAAAAGGATCTCTCTGACAAAAGCAGTTGCCCACTGACCTATTTACATTATGTGCACTTTGTAAATGTAAATGTAAATGTAGTATACTTGTAAAGCGCACAGCTGCCCCAGCAACGGGGCGTCCCGGCGCTGTATAACTCTGGGGAACCCGTCCTGGCTTTCCCTGTGGGATGGTCCCTTGCTGGGAGTCCCCAAGGTGGAGCCAGGCATCCCCGGAATTGGTGGGGCCGTTGTGGAGATTAGGCAAGCTAATGCCCAGAGTTGCCGAGTGGAACCCCTGATTATAGTAAGCACTGAAGCGAGAATTATCGAGTCCGCTGACCAAGGTCCACGACCCTGCCGCGTCGGGAATTGAACCCTGGTCCCGGGCTGACTTCTGCTCTCAGGCCTGCTGCCTCTAACCAGTGAGCCACACTACATCACTTTGTGATCTGCATGGCGCATGTTCTTTGCAGCCGGTACATTAACCCTCTAAGCTACCTTTCCATGAATCAAAACTTCCAGTAGACAAAATTCTGATCTCTCTCTAGAAAGAACGTTAATCAGCAGAGTCATCATGACATTTTTATTGTTGCCGAAAATTGCTGGAGGCCAGGAAGGAGGCAGCAAGTGTTTTTAAAACCATAATATACTTGCAAACATGATGCCTTCACCTAAAGTCAGCAGCCGGTGTGGTCACACTGATTGCACCGCCCTAGAGCTGGCCCTTCTCAAGGGTCCTGTGACCTCAGTGACTGTTGTTCTAGGGTGTGCTGCTTCATAGGCCTGCCCGCAAGACTGGAGGTGAACTTCAGTATGGATAGTGGTGGACAAGCCTTGAAGGTTAACGTACACTAGTCATGCTAGTGTCCACCCGCTGGTGCGAAGACACCAGGACTTCTAAGGTGTTGCGAAGCCTTCTAAGGTCTAGCATGTAATCGTGCTCTCGCAGGAGAGTGATCTGGTAGGCTGGTTATTAAGGCTGAACCTGGTTCCCAGTTCCAAATTCAGCAGATCTGACCATAGTGCCACATCCTCTCCCCCGCTGAACACTGTACTGCCCCACTGAGAAAAACTCCCACTGTTTTCAACTACAACCTAATTGTTGCCCGCTATAAACACCTGGATGCGCAATTTAAATTACGCACTAGACAAGAGCAATATGCGGCCTACAAAAAAAAAAGTAACAACATCCTGGGAAAAGCAAGCCCTTGTAGGGAACGCAACATTTAGCAAACCATGGGAAATGTAAGCAGGAACATGGTTACCTTAATGCTTTCACACTCACTATTCCGAAATCAGTGAGTGCTTTTGCCTGAAAAGTTAAGGACACGACTACAGGGCCCTGAATGGACCCATTTCAATGGCCATTGCTTATATCCTTACAAAACGTAAGCAGTATGGTAAAAAGACCACATCCCTGGACGCAGAGCCACAGCACACATTTTGTTTTCCAATCCACACATTTATTTTATTTATTTTATTTATTTCGATTTATATAGCGCGTTATAACCCAGGGGTCTCTAAGCGCTTTATCGAGATCAGGGTCCAAACATCGAGTACTGTGGAGAACAACTGTTCATAAAAGAGAAAATTATAAAACACCCCATGCTTGCTGGAAAAGCACTGTTTTTAGTTTTTTTCGGAAGGCCAACAAATTAGTCTCCTTCCGTAATTCAACTGGCAGCTTATTCCAGGCTGTTGGGATCAAATATGAAAAAGCACGTCCACCTACTGTGGCCAATCTACAACGTGGTTGGATAAGAAGAGAGGCGTCAGTGGATCGAAGTGTTCGTGCGGGGCAATAGGGGATAAGGCGAGATTTCATGTACATTGGAGCCTTACCGTACAGGGCTTTGTGAACAATGCACAATCCTTTGAACATCACCCTTTGCTTAACCGGCAGCCAGTGTAGTTCTTGCATAAGGGGAGATGCACGAGTATTCCTTGGTTTTTTAAATTAAATTAAACATTGCAGTACCTCCAGGATTGGTGCACTAGTTCCAGGTCCAGGGAAAACAAAGACAAGAAAACAAAAATAGCGCTTCACTGGTAAACTCTGTGAAAGTGGCGCTAATGTGTTTCAGTGTGAATAAAATCAGTTTGGCCAGTTTGCTACTATGTCTTATTTTATTTAATTATTTATCTATTTTTCATATTTTTTGCCTTTTATTCCCAATGCTGCACTTTGGAATTAAAATGTCAGAAAAATCCGACATTTCCAGCAAAAGAGTCTTTCTTTTTTGGATCCATTTCATAGGGAAGCAAATAAAAAAGGAGAGGAAAGAGTGAGAACCCCGTCTTGAAGTCACGGTTTTCATGGGCGTCCGCAGGGGGGGGCAACGAGGGTCACTCCAGGGGGGGAGGGGGCAAGCGCCCCTCCTTGCCCCCCCCCCCCCTGCGGACGCCCATGATTATCTCTACACTGCTTAATGCACAACCTACGTTTTATACACAATAAATCTTGTTCCTTATCAAATGAAGCAAAACTGGAGCAAAACCAAGCGTATACTGCTTTTGTAAACTACGTACATAAAATTTGCCTGGAGTCAATGGCTTTTTATTCAGGAGATACTTTTGCCATCATTTCTTGTAGTTAAGGAAAGGAAGAATTGTCATATTCATACAATTTGTTCCCAATTCGACATATTTCACAAACCTTTCTCTGTACCAACTCTATAATGGTAAGAGGAGAAAAGCACAGCGTTCCATGATCATGTACATATAATTAACCTGTGCGTAATAGTGATCTGCCGTGAGATCTTCACTCATTTAATCCTCCCTGTACAGAGTGAGATTAATCCATTTGCACTTCCTGATGTTCACGGTGGCAGTTACAGACCCCCTCCCCCTCCCCCCCCCCCCCCCCCAGGGTTGTTTACGATCATTTCCAATACCCACCATTTTTGACTGTCATGGGAGTGTTGCATCTCATGAAAGTGTTCCATTAGTGATGCGCCTAGTACCTTAACACGAATGCGGGAGCAGTTATGTAATATTCTAGTTTTTACCTTTTGTTTTGTCTGGACAACATAGATTTTGGGACACGGACAACTTATGATGTAGATAACATCTGTCCTGTTGCAATTTGTGTGATTATGTAATTTAAATTGATTCCCATTATTTGTGAAATCTATCTGTTCCACTTTTAGGTCACAGGCTTTACAGAATCCACATTTAAAATGACCTAGTAGTGGTGGCAGCATTAGTAGTGCCCGAGTGTTTGGTGCCTCTCTCTCTTTTAGGTATGAAATGACTACACTGTCCCTGATGTTATGTCCTCTTTTAAAGGCAAATAAGGGAGGATATGTTGTCCCTATTTCATCTGCCACAAGGAACCGGTTGTGGTTGATGATATGTTTGATTTCATTACTCCTGTGATTGAATGTGGAGATGCATACTATATGGTTGTCAGATCCTTTATTGAGATTGGTTTGTAATAGCTAGTCTTTATCACCATACCACACTCTTTTCCTAGCTTTTTTCAGAAGACTATGTGGGTAGCCACGCTCACTTAGTCTGGACAGCAACTAGTCCAATTCCTTTAAAAAATCAGCCCTACGTGAACAGTTTCTACGTAATCTCAAACTGTCCGTAGGGCAGATTGTCTGAGATTTCTGGGGTGATTACTGGTATAGCCCAACAGTGTGTTCCTTTCCAGTGGCTTTCTATATAGGGTGGTATATAGCATCTTGTCTTCATGTTTTATCGTAAGATCCAGAAAACGTATCTCCTCTTAATTGTAGGCCATCGTCCGTTGTATGGCTTTTGATTTAGCATTAAGCCAGCCACCGAATGCCTCCAAGGTGGTAGTGTCTCCTGTCCATATGAAGACATCGATTTACCTCTTCCATAGTTATATTCTCTAAGAAAGGGTTATCGGAGCTATAAATGAATCTGTCCTCGTAGCAATCAAGGTACAGATTCAATATGTCTAGGGCGAATCCTGCTCCCATGGCTACTCCCTTGGTTTAATAGTAGAACTCCTTTTGGATTGTGAAGTTCTTGGTCATGGTGACTTCAAGTAAATTGATAAAACTGGTGGGGACCCAGTGGGGTCTTTCCATGTGCTCTAGGACTTCAGAGGCTATCTCAAGGGCTTTTGTCTGTGGAACGCTTGTATAAAGCAAAGCCACACCTGTGGTTACCAGTAGCTGCCTTTCCTTATCGAAGGGGAATCCTTCTACATTGTTGATAACTTCCATTGTGTCTCGGATGCAAGACCTAGTCTTGGGCACCCATGATTGTAAGAAGATGTCAATGACTGATAGGCTGCAAGACCGAGCCACATCTGGACACTATTGGCCTATCGGGGATTGTTCTACAATTTATACACTTCCCAAAGTGCACAAAAATAAAGAGTCCGGGGTTCTTTCTGAATAAGATATCTGAATTCTAGGTCACTGAGGAATTCTTCCT
Source organism: Lissotriton helveticus (assembly GCF_964261635.1). Classification (NCBI taxonomy): domain Eukaryota; kingdom Metazoa; phylum Chordata; class Amphibia; order Caudata; family Salamandridae; genus Lissotriton; species Lissotriton helveticus. The sequence continues at coordinate 2,095,215,835 of NC_136061.1, forward strand.
CCAGTCCCTTGGTGGTTAATTGATGGATAAGTTTGGCTATTTCCTTGGTGGGGTCACCTGAAATACGTCTGTAGTTTTCTGTTTGGAACTGACTCTGTATTTCATTACCATAGTTCTCTCTGTTTTGGATAATAATTGAGCCTCCCTTGTCTGTTGGCTTGATAACTACTTCTTGAGTTTTTCTGAGGGTTACTAAGCTTAACCTTTCTTCCTTGCTGATGTTGTGCTTAGGTTATTTCTTTTTATCATATAGTTTAAGTACATCACACATTACCAGTCGTTCAAATGCAAGAGCTTTGCTAGACATCAATTGTGTAGGTGGTGAAAAAGTTGAAGGAGTACGTAGTGGTGTTGCGGGGCATTTGCTTTCATAAGTGGGATTATGATTTTTATGAAAGAAATGCCTCAGTCTTATTCTTCTGAAAAAGCGATGCAACTCCATTTTGGTGCTCCAGCTATTGGAGGGAGCCGTGGGTACGTAACTTAAACCTTTGGTTTAGACTGACAATTCGGTGGACGTAAGGCAATAGCTTGGGAGATTAATCACTGTGCTGGTGCATACAACATTACTGGCGTTGGTTAGGACTCCTGGGAGAAATCACGGTTTCTATTCTCCCACCCTGGCTAGTCTCTTGTAGCTCTACTTCTATGGTCATGGTGTCATTTTCTCTTTCTGCCCGGTCATTGTCGTTAATCGTAGTCTGTGTGGGCCATCTGCTGTCTCCTAAAAAAGGACTTGATGTTGCTTCTGAGGAATTGGGACCCTGATAACTTGCATCTGGTTTTGGTTGTTGTCTTTGTGTTGGAGCTAGTATGTTCATAGCCACTGTCAAGGTTTTGTATTTGTGACTTCCTTGCCTACCTCTGTAAACTAACTGACCCTGGTTGTTTTGTTCGTAATATTCATCCGATAGATAAGGATGTTATTTTCTTGTCATAAGTTCTTATGTCTTTGGCCAGGTTATCCTTCCCACCCTAGCAGGAATGTCTGGCAACGTAACCCAACTTTGCTTATGACATCACATTACACAGGTACTTCACATTACACATGTGACCTTCAGTCCCTCTGAAAGAAATAACATTAGTAAATGCACTACAGGTGCAATAACACCTCTTTATCTCCAGGGGATGCCCTTCTCCAGACATCCCCAACTCCGCTCTTCATCCCTTGGTGCACTTCCCAATACACCCCCAGCTGTAGAACAAAAGTTCCAGCCCAGTAGGTGTTAAAATGTTGGCTGAGCTCTTGAGGGAGTATTCCTTTCAAGTCCCCATGAGACTTAGGCAGGGACTTCCATTTTTGTGCTGGGGGAAACTGCTTTGCTCCTGCAGCTCCCCCTGCACCTTTGCACACATGTGGTGGTCACCCCGTTCTCCTGGGCCCACCACAAGCAGAGGAAACTGTTTGCCCTTGCAGGCCGGTCCTGGCCTGCAAGTCAGTATGGGAACTCTTGCATATTTGAGCAGCAGCTCCCCCGTTGCTTCGGGAGAGCCACGCTGCCCTTTCCTCCTGGCCCTTCTTCTTGGCACTTCCCACCTTGTTTTGTCCTCGGTGGGGGGCCGGGTTCCACCCGGACGCCCAGGTGAGTGTAGGTGGCTCGGGGAGCCACCCCGGCCGCTCTCGCTTATTTTCGGGGGCCCGGTCCCACCCAGGCCCTCTCACCTTCACCTTTCTTCTGTGGGGTCCCAGTCCCATCCGGGTACCCCGCGTGGCTCAATCGGAGGAGGGCAGCCCAGGGAGCCCACCGCCGGTTCCCCGCCCGGCCAGTACCCTCGCATGCTGATGTGGGCGCTAGCCCTGCAGTACTGGTCTCGAAGTTTCCTGCTGGCCCCGCCTGACCACAGGAGTGAGGCGGCACCCTCCCGGCCTCCTCCTCGGGCCTGTAGATGGGGTCCTGGGCCCCCGGAAACCTTTGGGGTAGGGGGCGCGATGGCGCTCCCCTCCATCCAGAGTCTTCGGGGGCCAAGGTGGGCTCCTGGCACCCTTGGTTGGGGTCATTTTCACGGGGAGCGCAATAGCGCTCCCCAACTTTCCTTCAGGACCCGGAAAGGGGGCCCCGCGAGGGGGGGCGTGATACGCTCCCCGCCTCTTCCTCCTCCCCGCCTCTTCCTCCTCCCCGCCTCTTCCTCCTCCCCGCCTCTTCCTCCTCCCCGCCTCTTCCTCCTCCCCGCCTCTTCCTCCTCCCCGCCTCTTCCTCCTCCCCGCCTCTTCCTCCTCCTCCCCGCCTCTTCCTCCTCCTCCCCGCCTCTTCCTCCTCCTCCCCGCCTCTTCCTCCTCCTCCCCGCCTCTTCCTCCTCCTCCCCGCCTCTTCCTCCTCCTCCCCGCCTCTTCCTCCTCCTCCCCGCCTCTTCCTCCTCCTCCCCGCCTCTTCCTCCTCCTCCCCGCCTCTTCCTCCTCCTAATCCCCGCCTCTTCCTCCTCCTAATCCCCGCCTCCTCCTCCTCCTAATCCCCGCCTCCTCCTCCTCCTCCTCCTCCTCCTCCTCCTATTACATTTCTGGATGACCCAAAAGCAGTACAAATGACTTTGAACTCTGCAGAATACTTCTTCTTACACAAGTTAGTGTACTTTAGTGCGTGTCTCGAATTGGAATGCCCTAGGAAAGTGAAACTCGCACATGGGCTCCTCATCTTTCTTCCCAGTGTTTAAAACCTATTCCATGTCACCACCCAATTCTGCATAAATCCTGCTACACCATTCACTTTGTAGCTGCTCCTGAGCTGGGCATGCCAGGAATCTCCTCTGCGCAGCCCGTACACATGTCTGCATGTAACCAGCCTGGTGCCCCTTACTCCAGCTGCTGCACAGCAGACCAGTCAAGCTAGGGTGACACCAGTAAAATCTATATGCAGTCTTTCGTCATGAGTTCACTGTGGGTTAGTCCCAACTTATGAGGCTCTCCCACAGTAAAAAAACAACACATAGGTGCTCAAAAAGAAAAAAATCCAGGCGGCTCAGTGTCGGAACCACCTTTGAAAAACCGTTTCAACAGTGTTTCTTTTTCTTTCTTTAGACACCACAATGACCCCGTGATTTAATAAAACCCAATGGATATCTCAATACAGTGGGATTCCACAAGCAATGTTACACAGTTTCCTGAAGGCACTATGCGAAAGTAATCCATAGGCCAATATCATTTATTATTTTTAAATGGCCTACAATTCCTACAAGTACACTGAATTCATCTGACCAGGGTCATGCGTTTTAGAATCCTGGCGAGCCCCTCCAGGATTGATTGCCTCACACTAAAGAGCAAGCTAGAGCTCCTTGATAGGACCACTGTTTTGGATTCCTTACGAACCATATCTAAGAGGTGAGCATAATTTAGAAGTCTCATACTATAAACTAGTCCAAACATGAGATCTAAATCTTATACATCTTTTCTTGTCATGCAGGCTACACACCATTTATTTTGTCTTGTTCTGAAGACCCACATTTGATGCTCAACTATAGCACAGATTTACCAGGGTCGAATTGTCCAAGCACAATTAGAAGTAGTACATTCCACTGTGACCATTACAAATTGTTTCAAGAAAATTCTAGCTCCCTGTGAGAATATATATTTGTTTTGCACTCCGTGTTTGAATGTTTTTTGTCATTTATTTTTGTATCCAATACATTTGTTATGATGTATGTACGTTATACACATTATTTCACTTAGTCTCACATCCCTCACCAGAACTATTGTGTGTAGTACTTGCTTTTCCATGACTGACCACTTTTGACTAAAATTACAGTATGCCACAATTAATTTGTGCTATTTTACTTGTATCACGAGTTTAGATAATTTTCTCTAGAAACATTTGTTTAGATCCAAATGGAGTAAAGGGATAAATGACTTTGAAGTTACTTGTCTTTGTTATGTTAGATCAAAGTACTAAGATACATGGGGGAACAAAAACGTTTTAATAGCCCTCCTAAACATCAAAAGCTCATCCATTTCACGAATGTAGGGCAGAAGAGATTTCCATAATTTTGCAGCCAGAACCTGGAAGGACCGACCTCCAGCCCTGCACAGCCTGAACCGCGGGACCAACACCAGGTTTTGACCCAATGATCTCCAGGAACGCGAGGGCACGTAAGGCACCAAAAGGTTATCCAGAATCTGGGGGGGGAGGCCAACTTGAGGATTTTGAAGGAAAGGCACAGGGTCTTAAAATGGATCCTCTGTGCCATGGGCAGCCAGCGCAGAGAACGGATGGTACTTTCCGCAGAGCAGAACCTCTGTAAACCTACCAGGGCTCTAGCTGCGGCGTCCTGGACATGTTGCATCCGGGCGATTTCAGCCTGGTTGGCCCCCAACAGGAGCGAACTGGCATAATCAAGTCGAGATAGTATGGATGCCTGTATGACCAGCTGCCTGGTAGAAGCATCGAAGTATCTCAAAATAGGTCCTTGAGCTCGGCTAATGGTACTAGACTAGGTTCTGGCACTGCACGAAAGATACTGCAGCGGGGACAGAACTCTACACCCGACTTCTACGGCGAGAAGCTGCCTGAACTAATAACCGATACTCCGGTTACTACGAATGTGCTAACCACGAATAAAGTACCCAAGCTGAACCCCACTGAGGGTTGGAATTATCACCTCAACAAAAGAACAACAATATTTCGGAGAATAGCCTTGAGAAAGTCGTGGGTTACATTCCCTCAACGACGAAACACGTGTCGGCTGTGACGTCTCCAGAAATAAACCACACCAACAACCCTGAATACAAGGAACTGAATTTCTTTGACTGTATGAATGATGTATGGTGAAAACACATGTGTATTGTTATAACCTCAATACTAAACGTGTGCGAAGGAGCATTAAACTATCTCAAAATAGGTCTCAACCCTCGTAAAATGCCGTAACAGGTGGCCGCCACTTTTTTTGTGTGGCCACAAAAACTGAGGGCAGGATCTAACCAAACCCCCAAGTTTTTTACCTCTGAGACTGGAATAGGAGTTACACCCAGCTCAGGAGGCCACCACATGTCACCCCAGAGATCCGTCCGCTTGCCCACCATCATGACCTCCGTTTTTTTAGCATTAAGCTGGAGACAGTTGGCATTCATCCAGCTAGCTACCGCCAAGAGTCCAGCCCGGAATCTGGGGGCGTCAAGGTCGGAGTCCCCCCTCAGGGCGACCGCCAGCTGCGTGTCGTCAGCATAAGAGACCAAAGTCATGCCCCATTGCTTGACGACAGCCGCCAGCGGTCTCCCATAAAGGTTGAATAATGTGGGACTCAACGACGAACCCTGAGGCACACCCAGCTCCAGCAGATAGAACTTTGACTCAAAAGGCGGGGTGGCAACCTTGAAGGTCGATCCGCAAGAAAGGAGCAAAACCAGTCGAGGGCGGTGCCCGTAACACCTGCCTCACTAAGACGTTGGAGTAGAATCCTGTGCGAGACCGTATCAAACGCGGCACTAAGATCAAGTAGTACCAGTGCCGCAGTCTGACCAAAGTCAAGCACAGAACGAAGATGTTCCGTCATTGAGAGCAAGGCTGTCTCGGTGCTGTGACCAGCAGGAAAGCCGTCCAGGGAAGAATCCAGAATACTTGCACTCACCAGATGTTCAGACAGCACCCCATTCACATAGGCCTCAGCAACTTTCGTGGCCCAGGTGAGGAGAGAAATCGGGCGATAGCTCTCGAGTTTAAGGGGGTCCAGTGTAGCCTTTTTCAGTATGGGTGTCACAACAGCCTGTTTCCATTTAATTGGAAAGTGTAAAGTTAAGTGAGTTGTGGCAGAACCATTGTTGGCTTCATGTGATTGTCCCCAGGTTCTGCATGATACTGGGTATTCCCATTGATAAATACTGAATTTGATGCAGTAGTAGATGATTCCAGCAGCACTACCACTGATAGTGCTTGGAGTAGTGAAAAACCAAAGGTGGTGATGGACGGAGCGTTGACAATACAAACACTCACCCCCAGTCAACTGATCTGGGTTTAATCCATCACCATTCTTTAGCTCACTCCTCCACCCCATTTCAGACATGGCCATATGCAAATCAGTCTTACCCTGTGCCTCATGGGAACAGTCCAGCCCGAACTGCCAAGCCATGTCTTCCCTGGACCGGAATCAAGCTTCCCAGGACCGGTTTCTGGCATTGCAGCTGTCTTCAGCCGGGTTAGCTTGACTCCAGTGGCAAAGTGATCATGGGACTCACGTCTGAGCATACCCTGCCAACTTAGGGCGAACAAAGAAAAACCAAAGGTGGTGTTGGACGGAGCGTTGACAATGCAAACACCCACCCCAGTCAATTGATCTTCGTTTAATCCATCACCGTTCTTTAGCTCACTCCGCCACCCCAGTTCAGACATGGCCATATGCAAATCAGTCTGACCCTGTGCCTCATGGGAACAGTCCAGCCCGAACTGCCAAGCCAAGAACGGTGATGGATTAAACCCAGATTAGTTGACTGGGGGTGAGTGTTTGTATTGTCAACGCTCCGTCCATCACCACCTTTGGTTTTTCAGTGCTTGGAGTAGTGACAGTACCCCAGAAGTAGATTGTGAATATGCAGATGAAGGATACACTGATTGAGGGCTTTGGACTCACCAATGAGGAATGCAGGATGAGGTTCAGGGAGACTTTAACCCGTTCCGTGCTCGTGACGGAACCACTCCGTCACGAGCCACGGGCGCGCTGTGCTAATGACGGAGTGGTTCTGTCACGCCACTGCCGCTCCTCCCACGCTGCATCGATTCCGCGCCTGCACGGCTGAATTGATGAGCGGGCGGGGCCATGACTGAACCACTCCGTCATGAGCACAGCACGCCCGTGGCTCGTGACAGTGGTTCCGTGACGAGCATGGCGGCGCTGCGGGCCACCCTCCCTCCCTCCCAGCGCCGCGCCGGAATTACCGTCGCGGCCAAGGGGTTAAAAAAAACCATTCAGTCCTGGGTAGATTTTTTGTAGACTTCTCAGTGAAAGCACTAGGTGGTTGGTTTAAAGGTGACAAGGTGCAAGATTATGACGTGCTTTATAATCTTATTATGAAAGAGTATCTGTTGAGTAACTGTGTTCCTGTAAAATTACGTCAATACATGGCAGACCTATGTCCACGTTTTCAAGCGTTTAGGAAGAAGGCAGACCACTGGGTCAAGACCAGGATAACCAAGACAACTCATGGTGTGGGTGACCAAAAGAAAAGGGTTACTAAGCCCCCCCTACCCCAGTGAAAGATGGTGACCACTCTAAAACTAAAAACTTCTAAAGGCCCCCAAAAACCTATTCAGGAGGGTGGGTTTCGAGCACCAATACAGTTTAAGGGTGGGTAAGAATTGGGATCCCGAAAAGACTTGGTGCTTTGATTGCAAGGTCAATGGGCACCAACTGGAGACTCTAGCTGTCATAACAAAAAATCTCCCTAGTGCGCCTGCAGTATCAACTGTGGTAAGTCTCCAGATAGGAACCCAGATGAGCCGGACCATGTCAGAGCTCACAAACCACTTTAGTCTCGGAGGATGGGTTAAATGTGGCTGCAAGTAAGGGGAACATATGCCAGTTATTGTTCATATTACTGCAGCCTGTGACTTTTCGAGAACGTTATTTGAAAAAAAGACAAGTACATCCGTAGTTGCACACTCTTCAGTAAGTAACGGAGGGGGTATGGAATCATATTTATTTTTAATGTATAATCAACAAGATAGATTTTTAATGTGCCGTTTTAGGCTCAATTTGTTACCTAATATTTTAGCTTCACGTCTGGTTTTACCCAAATAATTGAGCAGAAGGGTGCTTACGGCTGCGACAATAGGTCTCTGCAGGACACCCTCCATTTTGTACTATTCTGTTCTTTTTATCGAACCCCTCGCCGTAGATTTCTTGTAGGTATTTTTTTTTTTCAGAACAAAATTTTATTAGGTTTTCTTGCTGTTGAAAGAATACAAAGAAGGCACTGCTCTCCAGAAACCAGAGAAACAGTGTGTATATAGATATCCATCACATACCAATTATTCAATCAACATTTCGATATAAATGTCTTACCCTGAACTCCCTACCCCCAAACTCCCTCCCTTATATCCCCCCGCCCGGTACCCACCCCCATCCCCGCACAGTGTCTGAATGGTCCATGGTAAAGAGAATAGGTAAATCATCATCTATGTGTATCGTTTCACCCAGAATCAACAAGCAAATGTTCTGCATCAACAGCCCGTGGCGCCAGTGGTTCCAGCCACAGACCTCTGTAGTCCGCCCATCTCTTCCATATTTTAAAATGTTTTCTGGGGCAGCCCCTGGCCTAAAAAACCGGGCGTTCCAGCCCCATGTTAAAGTCCATGCCCCTCTTCCAAACCTCCACCAAGGGGGCCCTGGTGTCCTTCCAAGCCCGAGCTATCTCTTTTAGCCACCGTAAGGCCCAGGAGCAACAGATGGCGTTTATAGACATTTTCTCCCACTTGTTTCATATAATGGAGAAGGCCCAGCTTCGGTGAACGGGGGAGGTCCCAGCCCAACACCTCCGTCAGACAATCCCACACACCGGTCCAGAACCTCAGCAATCCATCACACCCCAACACCGTGTGCAGAAAGGTGCCAACCGAACAGCCACACCGCAAGCAATCAGGGGAGGCTATCAGACCAGCCCGCCACAGGCGGTCCCTAGTATAGTAGGCCCTATGCAAGTACTTAAATTGAATAAAGCGCAAGCGCACTGCTACTGCTGCCCCCCTTGGGGCCTCCAGGGCTTCTCTCCAGTCCTCCTCTTCCAAGTCCCCTACATCTCCCTCCCATACGGACCGTAACTTATCGAGGGGAGAGGAGCAATGTGTAACGAGAGTTTCTAAATCCCCCATGAATACATTTGCTTCCAGGGGACTGAACTCCGGTAAGGATTCCAAGCCAACCAGAGTGGGGGACAAGGCGTGTCGGAGCTGTAGGTATTTAAAAAATTGAGTACGGGGCATATCATATTCTTCTCGTAATGTTTGAAATGACTTAAGGGTCGTGCTATTCATGACGTGTCCCAACGCCGAAATACCAATCGCATCCCAGCCACTGAATCCTCGTAAGGACGCCAGTGCCGGAAGCCTCCCATTGTGCCACAACGGGGTTTCCCTTGTCAGCGTGTTCCACCACCCCATGCAGCAGAGAGCTCCACGCCACACCTGGAAGACCACCTGGGTAACCATCGGGAGCCTCTTTCTGACGGCCGCCGAATACAAAATAGTGTGCAGCGTGTCTGGATCCATCAGGTATCTCTCCAGGGCATAGGCCGGGTCGCCCCGGTCCCCATACCACCACTAGTTTAGGACCAAAAGCTGCGACGCTTGGTAATAAGACAGGACGTCTGATGTGGCCAGCCCCCCACAATAAGTGGAGAGGAAGCAGGTGCGGAGCACCACTCTTGCCGCCCCACCAGCCCATAAGAACTGGCTCAACGCAGAGTTTACCTGTCGAAACCACTGCGGCGATATAGGATACGGATGGTTTTGTAATTGATAAAGAATACGAGGGAGAGCCACCATCTTGAATATGGCCGAGCGGCCATAGATGTTCAAAGGCATCCTGGACCATGTTTTCATATCAGAACGTACTTTGTCCCAAACAGCACATTGCGGGACCAGGAGACTCCGGGCACATCTGTCAGAAAAACGCCCAGGTACTTAATGCCACCCGCCCCTTCTTGTAGTGCCGTTGCCCAGGAACCTATGCCACCACGCTCCCCCAGCACCCACAGCTTTAATTTTTGTACATTTAAGTGGAGACCAGACACTTCGCCAAATATTCGCATTATTTCAAGAACCCTGAGGCTCTGATCTATTTAGGTCCGTACGGAAGAAAAGAACGTCATCGGCGTAGAGCGCGATTCTATCAGACGGCCCCGCCTCCCACTCAACACCTCGCAGATGTGCGTCCATCCGCACCCACGCCGCCAACGGCTCCATGGCCAGGGCAAATAAATAGGGCGAAAGGGGGCAGCCCTGCCGGTTGCCTCGACCTATAGGGAAGGGGCTGGAGACTGCCCCCGCCACTCTCACAGATGCCGTCAGATCCATATACAGTAGCTGTATGTACGAGAGGAAATGCGGTCCAAGATTTAGGCGAGACAGGAGCGCTCGGAGATATATCCAACTCAGCGAATCGAAAGCTCTATCAATATCGGCAAGGAGAAGTGCCGCCGGAATCTCAGCTGCCCGCGCCGCCTCCACCACCAACTGCGCGCGTCTGATGTAGTCTCGTTGCCCTGTGGGGCATAAACCCGGCATGATCCGGGTGGACCAAGTCTGAGATGTATGGGTGGAGACGATTAGCCAAGGCCTTTGCCAGGATTTTCGCCTCAACATTCAGAAGCGAAATCGGTCGGTATGATTCAGGACGTTCCGGGGGCCTCCCAGGTTTACAGAAGACCACAACCTCCGCATGCCGCCAGTCCGCCGGTAGGCGGCCACATTCTCTAGCCGCCTCTAGCGCCTTTCTATAGCGCATCCCCAGCTGGAGATGAAACGTTTTCATAAACTTGCACGGGAAGCCGTTGGGCCCGGGGGCCTTTCCAGTATTCAGTTCCCCCAGCGCTGCTCCTAGCTCCTCTGCCGACAGCGGGAGTTCAAGCCGAGCACGGCCTTCATCCGAAAGTGCCCTGGGTGGAAGGTCCGCAAGGAATTTATCGACCTCTTCTGGAAGTGACTCCCGGGAGGTGTATTGAGCCGCATTGTAATGTGCAAAGTTAGCAGCCAGGACCTCGGGGGCAGTCACAGGATCCCCCGCCTCATCCCGGAGTCCCAGTAGGGACTGTGCCTGGAAAGCACCTTGGCAGAGCCTATACAGCATGGTGCTGGATTTGTCACCCCATTGGTATATCCTACTCTGCGTAGCCAGCCATAGTTGACAAGCCTCATCTAGTAATAGAGAGGTGTATGACTGCTGTAATTGTAGCAATTGTCCTACAGCATCAACACTCCCCTCCGAAGCACACTCCGCCTCTAAATTGCGGACCTGATCCGCCACCTCCTCTATGGCACCCCTGCGGGTCCTACGGTCTGCAGCACATCAAGCAATGTCTACGCCTCGAAGCACAGGTTTCAGGGCCTCCCACAGGGTCATGGCATCGGGCCTATCGTTGTCGTCCCAGTAGTGAGCTATGGCCTCTCTCATATGCGACTGGTAATTGTCTTGTTGCAGATACCACGTGGAGAGGCGCCATCGAAAAGGCTGCCGCCTCCTATCCAATATCAAGTCTACCATTATCGGGTAATGATCCGACAGGCCACGCGGGAGTATGGACGTAGAGCTCACCCTCCCAATCCAGGGTTGAGGAATGAACAGGTAGTCGATTCTAGAGAAGGATTTGTGGACAGTAGAGACATAAGTGAATTCACGGCTATGAGTATGCTGGTATCGCCATGCGTCTATCCAACCCATTCCCCGCACCAAGCTGCTCAATTTAGTGGGAGTTTCCGCAACCAGACCCCCTCCGGGCCTACAGCGGTCCATCCGCCCATTCATCACGTCATTCCAGTCACCACCCACTATCGTCAACACACTTGGGATTTCGGCCCAAATATCAAACAGCCTTTCTATAAGGGCCTCTTGCAGCGGTGGCGGAGCATACACACTGCCAAACACCATGGGCTCATCACCCACCATTCCCTTAATGAAAACAAATCTGCCATGGGCATCTATCCATTGCGTCTCATGTGTATAAGACACCCTACGATGTATCAGAACTGCGACCCCCCCAGGACCCTCTCGCAAAGCCAGCATGAAATACCTGATTATAACCATACCTTTGTAAGCTAAGGGTTTTGGTTCCCAGGAGGTGCGTCTCTTGTAAGAGCAGCACATCTGCCTTCTCCCTCTTCCCTAGCCGCAAGACTGCACCCCCTTAACTTTGTCAAGCATCCCCCTCACATTCCAGCTCATAATCCGCAGCGATGCCCGTGGGAGGCCCGTCTCGTGTACATCAGCCGCCATCCACAGGCCAAAGTGTCAGGGTGCTGGGTGTCCGAGGCCACACACAGACATAAGTTCAACCAGGCTCGCATGGACACTGTGCTAATGCGAACTACCCCAACCCCCCAACTCCCCCATACCTCCCCTCCACCCCGGTCCCCCCCGACCTCCCTCCACTCCAACCCCGCCCCAAACTGTGCCCACAACTCCCCCTTCATCCCCCCACCCCATACCTCAGCAACATTGAAGTACCTGTCGCGGTGCAGATGATCCCCCACCCTCCAACGGGAGGTCAGAGACCAACTACGCCAATGGATCCCACCCAACTACCCACCTGATCATAGCCCACCCCTTACCCAACTTACTAAGCAAACTTCGGGGGTATACCCGCCCTCTCTCAGCATCCCCCGACCCATGTCCCACCTACAGACATTCACTGATAAGCAAAAGTTCAGGTGGTGTGTCTTCAAGAAGCATTATCGTCCCCTGCGCCATCACGGTCAACAGCCACTGGGGGTCTCTGCGTCCGACGGACTCAAAGTAACAGAAGGCCTCAGAGCTTCAGGATTTGAGTCAGCCGCTTCAGTGTCCTCCGTCGCCACCTCCTGAGGAGGTGGGCGCTTCTGGGAGCGCGATCTCCAGTTGCTCCTACTCCGCGATCATCGGGGAGTCCTTGGGTGTCCCGCCGTGGATGACGAGTCAGAATCACGTCTCGGAGGGGTATGCACTTTAACTCGAACCGTCTCATCTGTCCATGCAAAGACCTCCTCCGGAGAATTAAAGAACTGGGTGCAGGACTGGAACACCACCCGCAGGCAGGCCGGATAAAGCAGGGCATACTGGATCTTGAGTTCTCGCAGTCGCGCTTTAGCTGCAGTGAAGGACTGTCGTTGCTGCTGCACTAGCCTAGTGTAGTCCGGAAATATCAGAATTTTGTGGTTCTCGTACATTAGAGGTTCTTTGGCGCGGGCTTGTCGCAAGATAGTGTCTCAATCATGATAATTGAGCAGTTTGGCATTCACTGGTCGGGGGCGAGCCCCCACTAGTGGCTTCGGAAGAAGTGCGCGATGTGCCCCCTCCACGACAAAGCAGCGCGAGAGGGACTCCGGGTGAAGCCACCCCTCCAGCCACTGGGTCAGGAAAGCATCCATGTTGCCTTTCTCACTGTCCTCCGGAAATCCCACAAACCGCAGGTTGTTCCTCCGGGCCCGTCCTTCTGCATCCTCAACCCGGAGGTCAAGCCCCTTTTGAATCCCTTCCATAGCAGCCACCTTCTTCTTAAGGATCACCACATCATCTTCCACCTCCGTGATTCTGGTTTCTGTTTCGGTGATGCGGGCGACAGCGTTAAGTAAATCTTTTCGGAGCAAGGTCACAGCCCCGACAGCCCCAATTTTTGCGTCCAGCATGTCCCTTGATTGTGTAATAGATGCCATCAGCGCCGCATTATCCGGTCCCGAGCTCTGTTGGCCACCGGGTGCCCCTGCACCCCCGCCCGGCCTTGCTAATTTGTCCATCGGGCCCTGTTTCGTGGTGCCGCCGCTGTTACCGCCCCTCGTCATGTTGAACTTCGGGTGCAAGGAAGAGCTCAGGCAGGCCGTGGGGTGTCCGGGAAGCGCCTCCCCCTCCAGACTGGGAACACCGATCAGATCTCCGCCGCTCCTTCGAGGTCTGGGGGGGAGCGCACTCTTCCCAGGGGGCCGGCGCGCTAACTCGCATTAGATTGAAGTCTCACAGTATTAGCGCCTGTACCTTGTCCCCAGTGGCGGACACACACCCAGCCTCTGGTCAGGAGCTATTAGCCGCTGCAGCGTTATGCGCTTCCCAGCAGGAGTCCACACCGCACACCTCAGGGCTCATAGGAGACAATTCGAACTCCCCTCCATCCGCCCCAAAGTCGTCACCCAAGCCACTGTCGGAGCCTAGCTGCCGGCCATGCACTGCTCAGTTTCGATGGGGAGGGGGGGGGTCCCCTCTCCGCTGCCCGATGTAGCCGCCGAACGGGGGGCCCGCCAGAATATTGCCGCGGTTCACCGGACTCAGCCGCCACACACAGCCAACACGCTCCTCGCCTCAGCAATCATGGGGAGGATAGATGATAGGTGGGGGGGCGAGGGGGGTGAAAGCAAACAGGCAAAGGTTTACCAGAAAATATTTTAACTATGGAACATCTCTGATAACATTGATTCTTCAGTCACAGATCAGAACTTCAACAAAAAGTATAGTCCTGTAAGGATTGGTACTCTTAGGAAAGAGTGAGTCCATGGCTCAAGAATTCTCCAGATTCAGCCTCATGCCTGGGAATATTCTAAAGGTGAGTAATATGATTTTGGAGTATCCAACCAAGTGTTATGGAAGGTAGTAACCTGGTTATCCCTCGGTCTTCATTTCTACATCTCGCCTTACTTTCCAAAATTCAGAAGTGATATTTATAGTAATTTCGGTCTACCTAGGCTTGTGTCCGGTCTAATTAAACTATATTTTGTTCACAATCTCTGAATTGTTGGCAGAGTTGAAAACACCTTGTGAAGGGTTCTTTTGGTTTACCTATATTTAGACTAGAAACAATGAAGATGTCAGTACCTTTCACTTTCATCTAGAGGTTATATTCTTTGGGTATATTTTTTTCTTTTAACTACTTGCAGTATAGATGCCATTCAGCTGCCTTTAGGCAGCAGGCTCTTCTGCAGTGGTAGAGCAGCAGGACACCCAGCCAATCTTATCCCTCCAAAACTGGTGTGGTTTTTCCCTAAACACCAGTGTCATTAAGCTTCATTTTTCTAATCATAGTTTGCGCCACTCATATATTCTGCATGTGAAGTGCTCAATGACCCTTTTATATTGGGGGGGAAAAAACAAATTTTGTTTTCTCCTGCAGCTGAAGGAGGATTTGGTGGCTCGAATTATTGCATGGGAGGAAGAACAGCTTCAGGTGTTTGTAATTAATGAGCAGAGATTCATGGATTCTGTGTTGGAACAATGGCAAAGGTCGCAGAATCTGATTGTGGAAAGGAGACTGAGGGTAAGTCAACTAAGAAATATTCTTTGGATTCATAACTTGTGCCTCCTGAAGTTTCTAGTTCTAGTAAAAAACCGGAGTGATCTTTCCCAGCTTTATGGCACAGGGATACTTGCTCAAAAGTTTTAGAATCCTTCATGTTTATTTGTAATGCCTATTTTTGACAAGCATTGGCAAAGCCTATAGGTCTCTCCTATGGGGGAGCTATTGGCTTTGGCAATTGGGTGGTGGGTAAATAACAGAACTGTTAAAAATGCTATGAAGCAGCCAGCACTGGATGATTCATAGATTTTTTTTTTTCCTTCAGTCCTGTAGCAGTGGAAGGGGGTCATGAGGGGTGGTACAGACTGTGGCTGGTGGGTAGGGAGAAGAACAAGCATTTGCAATGCAATAGGTCTCGCATTTGTGAGAGTTTGAGCTGTTGGCATTGTAAATGACAATGCCTTTTATTTACGTCTTGGTTTTTAAAACCTAAATGAAAGGAATTGCCATTTACAATGCCAATAGCTCCAACTCATTCTGTTCTGGGATTGAACGTGCAAATAAAAATGAAGGGAATGGTGGGGAAACCGATCAATGGATGGAGACTGTTGATCCAAAATCGTTCTATGTATGTATCTATATATGTATGCATTTTTGGTGTTTTTGTTTTACACAAGGCTGGCGGGTCATTTAAAGCGGTCTCCATTCCACGCCTAGGGCCGAGTTGATCTTCTGTACCGAAATTAAATAGATTGCCAAAAACTAAGTGTGCTCGTTTTCTATTCACAATAAAACAATTTAACGAAATGCACTTTATACTCCAAAATGCAATCCCAATTTCCTTTAGCATTTGCTCAAAAAACACGCAAAGAAATGAGTGCATTTGTATTCCCTCCTGTTAACAAAGTTGCAGATTTTCATCACTTCAAAAATTATATATTTTTAATTAAATGCAACTGCACAAATTAATTTGACAACTTCACGGTTAAAATAAAAATATATCCTTTCCAAGGTGAGTTCGGTAAATCTGTATTTTTCCCCTACTACCTCCGGATGGAGAGTGGGTTTTGGGGTCCAGCCGGCTCCATTACATTATAATACTAACCTTTACTTTTAATGAGCGCGTGTTTTGCTCCAAGGTGATCATTTCCC
The DNA here is from genome assembly GCF_964261635.1 of Lissotriton helveticus. Taxonomy (NCBI): domain Eukaryota; kingdom Metazoa; phylum Chordata; class Amphibia; order Caudata; family Salamandridae; genus Lissotriton; species Lissotriton helveticus. The sequence goes on from NC_136061.1 coordinate 2,095,231,871, forward strand.
AAGCAGCAGTGGAGGTGGCTCTGAACATTAGCCATACCATTGATCAAGGGGAAGGCTAATCAGTTCAGCTTTCTTGCTGGCAGCATACCTTTGTGGTCTTGCACATAAAAGTGAAACCTGAGAGGCTCTAGAGTTCCAGGTTCAAAGCCGCTAGTTTTACTACAGGGCTGCATGCACGCTGTGCTGCATCCCCTGTACTTGATCTCCCGTGACCCGGGCAGCGGCGTGGTGACGTAGATGCCGAGCTCCACTCCGTGAGTGGCTAGAGGTCACACGAATTACCTTTTAATGGTCAATAAAATGAAGATGCCTGGTCTAGATTGGTTTTCCTAGGCTTTATTCACCTCTGATTCAAAAAGTAGCTGGGGGCATGGTAACCAAGACACTAGTAAGAAATTGATATTTAATGGCAGGAGAGTGGAGAGTATGTAGCCTAACGGCCAGAGCTGCCGATTTAGGGAGCAGGGTAAACAGGTTCGACCCTCGGCGTCAGCTCAACATCCCGTGATTCTGGGCAAATCACTTAATCTCTCCCTGTTTAACAAAAAGTAAATGTGCCTTGGGTAACGTAACTTGCGCTCATGTAAAGCGCTCCAATACCTTCGGATCGAGTTCCTGTTCTGTAAACCTGAAAAAAAGCGTTAGTCTGAAGTTATCAATGAAACGTAAAAAACAAGCTTCTCTGGGAAAAGTCAGCTGCTCGTTGTGAGAGGGCGGGTGCTGCCCGCGCATGCGCGCTCCGAGCCCCGGCGCCAAAGCGCAGTGCGGCATCTGAAGTCCCGGGTCCCGGGAGGGGGCCCGGGTGAAGACCAGCGCTGCGGAGGAGACACGGAACTGGGGCCCGGGTGAAGACCAGCGCTGCGGAGGAGACACGGAACTGGGGCCCGGGTGAAGACCAGCGCTGCGGAGGAGACGCGCAACATGCCGAAAGAGCCTGGTGAGTGGGAGGGGGGGGTGTACGCGCGTGTGTCTGTGTGTGTTCGAATGTGTCTGTGCATGTGTCTGTGTGCGCGTGAGTCTGCGTGTGTGTATGCAGTGTGTGTGTGCCTGTGTATGCGTGTGGCTGTGTATGTGCCCATGCGTGAGTGTGGCTGTGAGTTTGTGCATGGGAATGAGGCACGAGAGGGGCACGGCGCCGTGCGCGCCCACGAGGTGAAATCTGCGCTCTGCGCTCGTGCCTCTCTCGTGTCCACATTTCCAAATACGGCTGACAATAGGTCTTTCGCTGACGCTCGACCTAAAAAGGGACTGGGCAGAAGGGGATGTATCCCCATTCAAGGTTCCCACTGCAAAAATATATAACGTTTCCATCACTGTTAACTTCAAGCGGCTGTGCTAGGGAAACAACAGTCCAAATAATGCAGACACCCCTACAAAGAGCCTGCATGTGAGTAGACGGCATGAAAAAATCCTGCACCATCGCAAGGTTCCATTCAGCAATGTCAACATGGGTGTATCTGCCGTCTATCTGTGGACCCATCTGATCCTTGGAAGCAGGCCAGAGTCTTTCACTAAGCACAACGGGACAAAGCATTGTCATCTGCCCTCCCGGTTGATTTATTGTGCCTCTCTGCAGTGCTTAATTTGTTTAAAAAAAAAAAAAAAAAAAGTGCCAGGGCTCTCGTCAGGAGGCCACTACGGCTTAAATCACATATTGTGCCTCACAAACTGCTAATGATGGTTACCACACAACTACTAACAATCACACTTTTACAAGTGTGACAATTAGAGCTATTTCAGGTACCCAAAGCTGTAAGAATGGGTTGGGCCTCAAACAATAGTAATTTTTTATGAATATTGAATTAATAATTAACTTATGTTGTGGTGATCTCTAAATCAGCCAGAGTGTCACCTTGTGGCAGACTGTCACAAGTATCCGTTTGAGAATTAACCGCCTGTGCCGACACTGGAAACCACCAGCTCAAATTAAGCACGGACTCTGTTAATTGTTTATTATGTGTAATGTTACCATCTCTCATGTGGCACTATGTGCTGGGAACTTCACTCACTGCGGAGCATACAGCTAGCAACACAATGGGTGGAAAATGGCTTCTTGACGGCCACAATTGCTGATGAATGCATTTCTAAAATGAAATGATTGAATTTTAAAGCTTACAATCCATACATCTGTGAAAATGCACGTTTAAATAAATTTTAATATGCCTTGCCACAGAACACACTTTCAATAAAAACATTCAAGTGAGAGCTACCAATGCTTCATAGGGAGGTTGGGAGGTAGTAGACCGACAGGGGAGAAATACTGCCACAAAAGCTGCACTCTGTAGAGTGACTCCACAAAAGCGCTCGTAGTGGAAAGACAGAAGTATTTGGTCTATGTTCCAGGGGAGGGCCACACACGAGAAGATGGAGATGGCAAAAGCAGCGCTGACCAGCAGGAATTTAGCAATTGAGAACGATTTTGAAGCCAACCAATGATAAAGAATGGGTGGCTTCCAGGCCCACTGATATTAAAGAAGATTCCTCAAAGAAACTGCGCATGAGACCTAAAAACGGTTCTTGTCTAGACTTTTACAAGTTTTGGAAGTAGAAGAGACCCCAAAGCTTCATTTACCCTTCTGAGGTTTAGAAGTTTGTTCTAAAATTATTTTTGTTGGTTTTAAGCAGGTTCAGCAAGCAGTGTGATGTGAAAGCTCAACTTAGCAAGTATCATTCTACATCATAACAAGCAGCAGTATAAGGTATTCTCACCTGCATTCGCATGAAGCATTTCCGCAGTGCACTTTAGATGAATTGGTAATTATCTGTCAGGGGCCTTGGTTGGGGATGGCAGGGTAAGTGGATGCTATAGCTTAGTAAACTACAGTCACCCAGCACTTCGAATACCTGTTAAACCTAGTTTCAATGTTGGAGCACTTGATGTGCTTTTCCTTAGCCACACCACATTCAGTCACATCTTGAAGCCACTTATCTGAGGATTTCATCTGGGGTATTTAGTTCCTTTGCCTACCTAATAGAAGACTTAGTTCAGCAATTGAATTGCATCGTTCCCATACAAGGACAATTAAAAAAGTCCAACATGGTGTCTATGCAAGTAACTCTGACCAATTCTATCATTCAGTCATCCCACTATTTTCGTTCAGTACAATAGTTTTTAGCTCTAAGCAAACTCAATGGCTCTCTTACAGGATGGCCAAACAGTAACTCAAAAGGTCTAAAATCAATTCCTTTCTGTGACATCTCTGTAAGCAAACAGCAGGAATGGGAGGAGAACATCCATCTCCACCTGAGTTTGTCCGATAAGTCAATGATCATGTCCTTCATGGTCTTATTGAATCTTTCCACCAAACCATTGGTCTGGGGATAAGGGGTGGTGAACTTGTAGGTCACCCCACATGCATACCACATTGCCTTAAGGTAGGCAGACATAAAATGAGCCCCCTATCTGAGACCACCTCCTTGGGAAAGCCCACACTGGTGAAAATGCCATGTAGGGCTCTGGCCACTGGGGAACAGTGACAGTCTTGAGGGGTATTTCCTCTGGGTATTCCGTGGCATGGTCCACTACCACTAATATAGGTCTGTTCCCAGAGGCAATTGGTGGGTCTAGGGGACCAACCATGCCAATCCCCACCCACTCAAAGGGAATCTCAACCACTTGCCTTGATATCCAGGGAGCCTTTTGCTTGCCCCCTTTCTTGCTACTGGCTTGACAGGAGCTGCAAAACCACTTTCACTTTTCAGACATTAGGGGTCAATAGAAATGGTTGCCCATCCTGTTCCAGGTCTTGGTCTATCCCAAATGTCCAGCAAAGGGGATGCCATGTGCCAAGGTGATGAGGAACTCTCTAAACTTCTGGGTGACCACCACTCTCCTAGTTGCCCCTAGTATGGGGTCCTTGGCCTCACTATAGAGGACTTCATCCTTCCAATAGACTCTGTGGAAACAACCTACATCACCCTGGTCTTGCCTAGAAGCAGTTTGCCTCAGCCCTGCAAGAGTGGGAGAATCTCTTTGTACCTGTCACAGCTACTCTCTGATGGGTCCACCAGCCATATCCTCCCCCTCAGGGTTTGATTTCTCTTAGACCGTTTAAGTTGCTTGGGCTGGCTCACCAGACCTTTTGCCCTCTCTTGCTCTGGGAGACTTAGCCTATTGTTCCAGGGCCCAATCAATCAGTTGATTTGTAGAACGCTACTGGTAACCTGTGAAGGTATCCAGGTGCTGGCAGGGTCCAGTTGATTAGCATAATACCAGGTCTTCATGGACTTTCAGAAATCTGGAAGAGATGGGGAGGTCCATAGATGAAAGGGTAGCTCTTTCCATGCCTTTGCTCTTGGATAGAAGGAGCGACCTCTGTATCTGCTACATGCTGGGGGTGAGGGTTAGATTAAGGGGTACAGTGGGCTGATGGAAATTCAGGTGGTAGTTAAAGTAGGCTAGTCCTCAGTTGTGTACGGCCATGTATGCATGGGTTAGGAGCTTGAAATCGCATCTTTTCTGTACAGGGGGCCAATGGCGTTCCCTGAGGTAGGAGATGACGTCCTGGATGTCCTTAGACGAACCCGCAAGTGTGGCGGCGGTGTTCAGCATGGTCTGTAGTCTGAGGAGCAAGTGTGCTGCGGTACCTGCGAAGAATGTTGCCGTAGTCCGGTCCAGTCAGCTGGAGATGAGGTCCTGGGTGTTAGTGTCTTGAGCTTTGGGCTAGCCATTTGAATATCTTATGAAGCATTCAGAGGATAAAGAAGCAGTAGGAGGAGACATAGCTGACCTTAGTCGTCATGGTTCACTTGTCGTCCAGAATGATGCCTAGGTTCCTAGGGTGGTCATTGGGGTGGGAGAGGAAGGGGGTTGGAGTAGGTCCGATTCATGTTATGGGAATTGGTCTTGATGGGGTCTTTGGAGGGGAAGAGGATGAGTTGTCACCGGCGTAGGATATGATAGTCCGTGGGTTTTGGCAATGCTGGAAAGAGGTGTAATATAAGTGTTAAGGGTGGGGCTGGGTGAGGATCCTTTGTGTAGTCAACAGATTATTTCCCTGGGTTCAGAGGTGAAAGAGGGAAGGCAGGCTGTGTTCTTCAAGTGAGGAAAGAAGCAATCATTGGATGCCTATGTTGTGCAGCCTTGTGATGAGTGTGTGTTGGGAGACCTTAGCAAGTGCTGCCTGAAAGTCTTGGAGGAACAGAGCTGCAGTCTCTACTCTGTTGAGTAGGGCTTGAATGGGGTTGGTAGCCATGATGAGGGCTGTCTGTGCTGTGGTTGCTGCAAAATCTGGATTTGGAGGAGTCTAGTAGGAGGTTCTGTTCTAGATGTGAGGAGAGTTATTCGTTGATGGCTTTTTGTGATACTTGGAATGGGAGCAAAGAAGTCAAACAAACCGCCTGGTCCAAGTGTCATTACTCCCCTGATGCGCAGCCTGTGCCATCGTTGCAGCCCAAACTCACTCAGTAAGGTCCGGCATCTTAGTGTGGACCTCCTTTTCCACACCTGACCATTCAGAAGCTTCAAGATCTTTGCCCAATAGACACTCCACTGTAAGGCTAGGAGACCAAACTGTCATCTTAGGGCTAGTCACTCCTTCTAATTTCAAGCTCACCATTGCAATGGGATGAAGCTTGGCTTGGTTGTCTGCCTAGGTGACCTGGTGAAATGCACCAGGTAGTATCTGTTCTGGGGAAACCAGCTTGTGAACCTCCATGGTCACACTGGCTCATGTTTCCCTCAGAACCTCAACCCTGTTGATCTTAGGCCTTTGATCGTACTTCTCCAAGCTTGAAGGTTAGGCTGCCAGGGTTGCAACTTCCACCCCACCCTCAGAATCTAAGGTCACCGCTGCATACTCTTTCCCTATCTCTGGGCAAAAGTCCACCCCAGCACCTTCACTAACAATCCCCTTAGACTACCCTCTGATGGGGGTCTTCATTGTGCAGACAATATCTCCTTTTTTGTTCCCTGAGTGCAAGCAAACAAAACAAAACACAACCCCGCCTTTGTAGGGTCAATTTCTTTCCTGATATCCCTTTACCTTGTAAGTAGATTGGCTCTAGTGTTTGGGGACCTTTTAAGGACTCTTCTATTTTTTTCGTGGTTACCCAATGACTTTCCCCTAGAAAGAGACTTCCTCTTTTCTTCTGATCACCTCCCTGGTTCTTCTTGATCATCCTGGTGCCAACCCACTCATCTGCAGTCTCATCCATTTTCAAGGGACTAGACAGCTTAGAGTCAACTAGATACTGCTGTAGGACAATTGGCCTATATGTGCTTTCATTATCATATTGTACAGCCCCATATAGGGACTTATCTTGTTATCCTGTATCTAGCCCTCTAGTACCTTGACAGATAGGTCCACAAAGTCAACCCAGGACTGGGTACTGACTTTCTGGGTGTCCCTAAACTGCACCCTGTACTGGTCTGGAGTGAGACCAAGTCTTCTGATTAAACTCTGCTTCATATAACGATATAATTCAGCCTCTCCCTCTAGGGGTTAAGAGCCTATCTCTCCCCGCTACTGGAATCCGTTCCCACAGGAGTAAACACCCAGTATGAAAAACTCACCCTCCTCATCTTGAGGGCCCTCTAATAAGCAGTCAGCCATTTCAGTCCTTCCTTCCTGGTACTTACAATCCCCCTGGGTAGTCTTGGGGTCATACACACCACCCCTGAACACTTTTCTCTCTGCTTCGCTGACACCATCTTCCGCTCTACCTCCTCTTGTGGTTTTCCTCTCCTTCCTCGCCATGGTCCACGTTTCTGATTCTAGGACTTCCCACTGTGCCTCCAACTCTTTCCCCAAGGGTAAAGCCCTGGCTCTCCTTTGGTGGATCCTCTTCCCCCCACTTGCTCTAGGTAGGGCTCTGGTCACTGTATATGTGGGAGAGGAGTTAATCCTCCTCATCACTGAGGTCTAGGAGTGTTCCTCCCCCTTTCTTTCTATCGCTGGATTCTCTTTGATTTTAAAGGCCTGACCTCTAGCTTGCCCTCTGCCCAGGCCATAAGCTCCTTTATCAGTAGTGCCTCTCTGGAATTGGAGGGTGCTGGCAATTCCTTAGCTCTACGTAGGTCCCTAAACTCTACTTCTGGGAGACTAAGTAGACTAGCTGGAACAAGCTCCATGGCATCCCTTTATTTTGGATCACAAAATCTTTTGTAAAATTGAAGTGCGAGTAATTTAGAAAAAAATCAAAAAGGAATCCATTCATTTTCGTTGAAATTTAATATTTTTGTTTTTGCACTAGGTCAATTTAAAGGATTACTTCCTGCAAAGTTTTGGCATATTGTGACTGAGAATGCACTGTTCACTGTGGAATTCAGCCCAGAGATATAGCTGCCATCTGACTATACTCCCCTGCAAGTCCCTCTCCTAATCTAATTAGGGGACTCCCATTTGGCTGGCGATTAAAGAAGTGAGGGCTGGCCTGGATCTTTTGACCTCTGTTCTTCGGCTTTCAAAGTCTTTTTTATCTCCCTTTCTCTCCCTGGCTTCTCTGGGAAGCAAATTTCCTCCCAAATGGCTCCATTGTTTCAGCCCTGGCCCTCTTCACACCTACTCGAGTAACAGCTTGGCTTGGGTTGTAAAATGCTTACTGATCAGAAGGGGCTGCAACATGGCTGCTTTAGTTAACCCCAGTATAGTAAGTTTCTAAAACTATTTTCCTGTAATGGTTATACAAAAACGGACCTTGGGAAGCTATTGGATGTATTGTAACCAAGATTTGATACTTTGAATATGTCTAGCTAGCTCCAATCAAAAGTTAGACTTTAAGTTTAATAAAGCCATCGTATGTTAGCCTATGGGGCTACACTAGGGAAAAACTACTGTGGTTTTCTTTCCTTACCAGGGCATATAAAACAAATTTCAGTGTCACTTCATGTCATAACAATGTGCCCTACCCTTGAGGCCCCAAGGGCAGACCTTAGGGGTGATGTATAAGCTACACAAAGGTAGTTTTGGACTTCAAAATACTTCTAATTCCAAAATTGAATTGGACAGTTTTTTTTTAAACCAGCCTGCCAGGCAGGTCTGGCTTTAAAATGACTTCAGACATCACAGCAGTGCACACTTAAGTGCATTAGGTACACTGGGGTTCCTAAATATCCTACAAGAAAATTAGAGTACTCGCAGCAAGAATTTTCATTATTTTCACTATATCCAGAGGCCAGGATGGCGTCTTATATGGACATTTCTTTCTCCTCCGCCCTAGCCAGTGTCAATACTGTTAAATATGCTGCATATCCAGTCCCCACACAATTCCATATTCATGCTATGAGTGTATAAGAGACAAAGACATGGAGAATACCAAGATGTTGGAGATGTGAGCCATAATCTAGAGAACTGGAGGACAGTGTTAAAGATATTTTAAGACCTGGGCAACGTGGGCAGTTGCCCATGGCCCAAAGGTAATCCTTCCCTCTAGCTCACTTATGTGTATTTCTCCATACCAACCTTAAATTTAAAATTCAATATTGTTAGGCAACATTGGGCTTGGATTTGCAAAAAATGTGTGATAAAATTCAAAGTTGCTCCAAATAGAGGCCCCAAAAACATTTCTTGCCCGGGGCAACAAAAATCCTTAAGATGACACTGGATGGGGCACAGAAGAATGGGCCCAGTATGGTGGCTTGTCTTTGAGACCCTTACCTCCACTACTTAAGGGTAAGCGAGAAACCTATGTTGTCTTTTGTCATCTATCCAGGATTCTAATACTATGAGCGGAGTACAACTGGCGTTACTTTAGATCAATTCTATGTCTTTGTGCATTTGGATATTGGTCGGTCAGCGCTTGAGATGTATGACATCAGTTGTGATACAGGATCACCTTCAATATGTGTATCAAGGTTTTACTCTCCATGTGCCTCCTTTTCTCAGCCACTTTACTTTCAATGTGACAGATACATACTTATACATATATTTTCTCTTCTGTCTCCTTTAGGTTGGATTATTTATCTTGGGTGACTGACTTATTAGTTTCCGGCACCATTACGACTAGTCTTCCTGAGACTGATTAGGGAGTTTTTCCTCCTGTGTTTTAAAATAAGTTTTCTTTTATTCACATCAACACTTCATATTGTACCTGGTACTGATGAAACGCCAAGGATCCCTTTCGGACCAACAGAGCGTGAAACATGTCGACAGCATGACCCTCATCACTGCACACACTATCTGAACCAAACTATATTTCCTCATTAATGGAAAATCAGTTTGGTTTCTGTTTTTATTATACCCGGTGAACCCAGGAATAAAACCCATCTTTGGGTACTACCTAGGTATTTTTAACCCACTACTGCACTTACTCCACTCACTACTATGGTGTTTTTTTACAAAGAGCCTTCTCACAGGGCCCATGAGGGATTGCAGCGCCAATGAGGAGCAAAAACGTCCAATGATGAAGCAAGGCACCTTCACTATGTGTGAGGGCAACTCTTCAAAATAGGATTTCCCCTATGATGTACATCCATCCTGAGACCTGCTGAATTAAGTTTGGACGCATTCGCCGTGGGTTTTAAGTATTTGTTTGGTTGGACGTCGTGTCTCTCCTACAGGGGCCAAGAGACATCTGCCCATCCTGGATTTCCAAGGAAGTCTTGCATTCCACGACGGCCCAGCGCATTGAACATTTAGGTTAAGGTCTACAACCAGTTTGTCATCATTGGTACTTACACATCTTTCAACCAGAACTAATTCTCTGCTTGCCTCATGAGATTGTTGTTGCAAAATATTTGGTCTAGAATACATTTTAGGTATTGGGTTTCCTGAAAAACCTTTGCTGGTGGGTTTACTAACTACTGCACCTGAAATCGTGGACTTAGCTAGTGATTCTTCCAGTAACGAGGATGTGGAATTCCTATTGCCCGACACCCAGGACATATTGTTTGGGGTCAAGGGCCACAAGTTTTCATGTGTATTTTGTCCTTGGGACAAGTAGGCCCAACTCCCTGCAGCACAAACCCTTTGGCTGCCAGTCTGCAGTACCACATTGTGGGTCAGGGAAGGAAACTGTCTACGGTTAAGGTAATATTTGTGTCCCTATGTTAATGCTCGTCAAACTTGTATTCATGGTTCATTAATTGAAAGCCTTTATTATTAGGGTGAGTGCTGTAAGTAAATGTTGTAAGCTCCGACTGCACTACTGACTGTGGTTCCAGTATAAACATGTGTACCTAAGTTTTCAAAGTTTAGCAATATGGGGCTATGTATAATGCTCCCACAATGCTCTGATTTGATGCAAATATTTGCAGAAGTGTGAAAGCAAGATTGATGATTCTTTGCCTTCATAAGAAAATGTTCATTAAAAAAATGAAAGCAGGAAAAAAAACACTTAGCTAAACGACTGTAAAATGTCAGGTACCATTTATTTGCAGGATCATTTAGTAACATGTTGATGCATGCTAGTGTTTCCCAATAAAATTCATAATGGAAAATCAGTGTAACACGTTTCATTAAGATTATGGGAAACAAAAATAATTGAGCATTGGCAAAGCCTGTAGGTCTGAAATTGATGGTCCGCTTTTGAGTTTTGTCAATGTGTGAATTGTTTTGGCATGGTTTTTGTGTTATTGGTGTCGGAGCTGCCGGGCACTCAGCATTATAAGAAACATTGGCAAAAGCAAAAATATTTTTTGGTCTAAAAAAGCACACTGCCCCAGTGGTTACAGGCCCTGAACCAAATTACATTGTGTCCCAATATGCTCCCAGTGAAAGAGAAGAATGCTGTCACTCACAGTGAAGCCAGCTGATACAGAGACATAATTTTAATAAACCCAAAAGGTCATGGTCAACGCCAAACGAAATTAGGGGCCCAATTATTAAAGAAAGTCTCCAAAGTGCACCCATGGTATATATCCTTGCATTAAGTGCAGCTATATGACTTTCGTGAATTCCCAAGAATTTACAGAAGTAGGACGGGAAATAGTACTCCTAGAAAATATCTATGAAACTGCATTTTATTATGAGGAAATATGTATGTTTAGACTTGTTCATGCATCTTGCAAAAATCGGAGTGTTTGCAAGTTCACTTTCCCTCCAACCACTTTCTTTCCAACTCTGGAAGAAGTGTGACGTCTGCCATTGTCAGAAGTAAATTTCCAACATTTCTCAGTATGGTAAGATTAGAGAAGAGTTGTTGAAAACCTTTTTAACCCCTTCCATGCTGCCGCGATTCTGCTCCTGTGCTGAAGATTTCAGCGCGGGTGTGGTCATGACTGCCCCCAGCTGTCATCAGCACACGAGCACAGTAGTGCATGACGGCTGGGGGGCCGTCGTCAGCATGCAAGGGGTTAAACTTGCAAGTCAGTAGGTTTGCACAGACTCAAAAAAGCATTCTAACTCTGGAACTATTGCTTACCACTACCTTCAGCTACAGTATGAGGATCTGCAAAAAACATGGCAACATAAAGGTATTACAGGTTTTCAAACACTACTATGGTATGAGCCCTGGCATAATCAGAGGCTATATCAGAGTTCTTATATAATGAGATTGCTGCCATGATTTGTCGCTGCACTACATGGCACCAAAGGGACAAGTGGATTTTGCTACAGGACAAGTAGATTCATGAAGCAACCTGCCCCATGGACAAGTGTGTATTTTATTAAATTCCACAACCCTGCAGTAACCTTGTGTCGATAGAAGAACCCTCTATACTCTTAGCTAAATCTATAGCTTTGTCTAACGATGGGTTCTTGCATGCTAGCAACCGTTCTTGTATTTTCTTGGAATAACATCTAGCTACTAATTGATGATGAACTAATTCTGCTGAGAAATTATCAAACTCATTTGGTTGAGAACTTTTTCAGAGCTGTAACATAAGTATCTATGCTTTCATAGGGTTGTTGTGTTCTTGTGAAACATTTGTATCTGTGTGCAACCGTATTCTTGTACTCATAACAGTAGTTGTCTAGTTGTGCAACCGCTGTATCAAATTCATCTAAATATTCATGTTCGGTTAAATGGTCATAAACCTTGTCCTTCACCTAAGTGATAATACATTAAACTTTTACGTCTTTCAGTTCTAAATTTGTGTCCATCAATCGCTCCTAGAAAAGCTTTGAAGGATCTTTGACACAAATTCCATTCTAAAGGTGGCTCTCCAGGTTCTTGTAAAAACGGCGCTGGAGCTTGGACACATTGCATGTTAAAAGGGTGTTGAAGAATGTTGTAGCAAACCAAAAGTTTGACAAGCGTGCAAATCGCTGTGTTAAAAGGTGTTGTATAAATCCAAAAGTTTGACCAGCTTGCAAATCGCTGTGATCTGCACTATACACTGAGTGACCAGTAAATAAAAAAATATTGGAAAGGAAAAAAAAGTGTGCCAAAATAAAAATATTATTAGAAAAGCGTACAAATCGCTGTTGTAGGATTTGCTTAAAAATGTAGAATTGTAAAAAACTTTTGTTTACTTGAAGTTTGGTTCGAGAGGAATTCAGTCCTCTTTAATGTTAATCTTTCTTCTCTTTTCTCGCTCAACTGGGTTAAAGCAAATTTCCCAGAATTCAATTTGTGACTCCACAATCTGCACAGAGGGAGCCCCGAGACGAGATCAGGTTGTTACACAAGCTGTTCCTGGCAGCGCTGAGAATGGCTGGCAGGCAGTACGACAACTGAAGTCACCAGAAAGTAAGGATTTGTCTTTAAATAGAAGGCACTTTGCAGTATTAGAGTTGTCAGCTCAATTTTAATCAAACGCGACTGACTTGCGTGTCTCCGTGGTGCTTTTAAAAGCAGTGTGAGATCAGCCTGCGCCTCGCTTGTCTCACGCTGCAACCGTTGGTGGAACCTCTCACCTCGGAATGTGCAGTGGTATGTAGTTTGTCTACATTACCTAGAACAATGTTCTTGATTTTCTTTCGTAATTGATCTCCCCTTCAGAGTTGATCCTCGGGCCCCTGTCTGTTTCGTTTAGTTTCTGCCTAGGTTAATGCTTTAAATATTCTTTGTTGCCTACTTGTCGCCAAGTTCATGGAGTAAGTTCAGACGCATTTGCAGTGGGTTTTAAGTATTTAGTTGGACGTTGTCTCTCCTACAGGGGCCCAGAGACAACTGCCCATCCTGGAATTCCAAGTGAGTCTTGCATCCCATGACGGCACAGCGCTCTGAACACGTATCATCACACCTGCTTATTTTCTATATCCTAGCCCTTTTTTGCTCACCCTACCTGCATCCAGTCCACAGCTCAAAGAGCCATAATCATCCCCTTTAGGAACAGCTACCCTTAAGTGTTTTACATACGTGTTCTTGGGAGCATGGGTACTGGGCCTCTTTCTTCCGATTTCGGTCCCTACCGCTGTGCTTTGTTGTCTATATGGCACCTTGGATGAGAAATTCGGATCTGCGGCAGAGGCAGCAAACAGGCAAACACCTTTACATAGCTCGATGGCTAAAGAGACGCAATAACTAGACATTGACCACCTGCAGGGCTGATAAGGTGAGTCGCAGTGAGTAGTGGAGCAGCAGGACGTGCCTGCACGTCACAGCCACCCACTGACGCAGAGTTGCAAAGACAAGCGACGAGGCCTGAACAAAAAGGGCTTAATTAGTGGGACCCTTGCAGGAAAACATGGAGCAAAAAAGGCAACTGTTGTAATGAAGAATCTTACTCGGGCAGGTAAGTGAGAACGTCTTTATTCTGTCATCCACTCAATGTAACTGACATGCTTCCCAACATTCTAAAGTGAACTCTCAAGGAACATTCCAAAGGTGAAGGAAGAAGGGGGGGAAAATGAAAGTACCAAGGGAAAGAGAAAGGAGATTACAACTCATTTCCCCTCGCAGGGGAAGGATGCAATGGAACCAAAAAGAGCTAAAAGGGGTGAACACATTTCTGCTAAGGAGAATAAGCACTATGGAACACAAAATTACAACACTTCTCCCTTCGCAGGGGAAGTGTACAATAGAACCAGGTAGTGCTAAAAGAGATAAACACATTGCTGGTCAGGAGGATAAAATGCTAGGATACATATGTGAGAAGGAAAATATACTGTAGGCTACATCTATGAGAAAGGCTAGACACTTGATTTGGCAAACGGATCTCTTCCCCTGATGGAAGCAAAAGGGGTTACTCCTATTACCAAAACGGAAGAGGCGTGATATGCCCAAATGCCTTCACTTACCGTATTGTCCACATCCATATTATTAGCAAAAGCTAGTTGCGTAAGATTTCTTATCAGGATCACCGATTTACTCATGAGGTCACAGTTCCCACGAGCTTGCAAAGTGGTTTCTTCATGCTTGATGCCCAGATCGTTTAAGAAAGCCATCATTTCAATAGAAGAGAAATTAATACTATTGTTGGTGACTATACAATCTGGCACACCTTCACATGCAAAGGAATCTGTTAAGAAATTGATGAGGGACTTGGTCGAAACCCCTGGAACAAACTTTTATTTGATTCAGTGAGAAGTGTAGTCCACAAGTAAGATCAGAAATCTTTTCAGAAATCCTAAATGCTCCATGGGGCCAATTATTTCTAATCCTAACTTAGTCCTAGGAATTTTAGGAACTGCAGTAGTAATTCCCTCCAGAGCATTGGTTTCCTTTCCAGGCCCCATTTTAACACCATCAGATCCTAAGCCAGAACTTTGCTTCTTGATTATGTTCACTTCCGTGGGAAGTACACCGCAGGCATTACTGTCTACTTGGTAACCTCTTCCGGGCAACACTTCAAATAGATTAGATCAATTACTGCTGGTTGTCTCCTCCCACTCAGCTAATTGGACTTAATCTTTATTATTAGGGTCGAGCACTATCCCCAACTCTCTTTGAAGATGCCAGCCCAATAGATTGGAACCCTTGCTTACCATGTACACGTTGCCCCATGTGGTTCTCCCTTTGAATTGAATATTCTGCATCATCATCCCCACTAACGGGATGTTCTCTTCTGCATACCCTACAGCGAAATATCAGGTTCCACAATGTTAAGACTAGAGGTATCAAATAACTCGTTTATGATATCCATATTGAATAAGGTAACTGGGGCACACGAATCAGCAAACACCTCAATGGGCTTATTATTCACAGGGAACTTTGACAAACTCTAGCTTTTACTTGGAACACATACTTAGGGGGCACATCACCTTCACTGTGTACTGCTTTCACTTGGACTTTTTCACTGTTTTTACACACTCTACCCAAATGCCCCTTGTTACATTTAACACATGTGACATTGTGGGCTGTGCAACGTGCATCATTGGCAAGATGATTGCTCCTGCCACAGATATAGCACTTTAACCGTTCCTTTTCTTTGACTGTATGATTATCCGTGACCTCTCCAGGTCTGACCTTGAGCACTTCATTATCACTGTAATTGCCTTGCACATCATTGCTATTACGAACATTGGCAACGAGCTCATTAGGAGCCTTCACTTCTTTAATACACTTAGCCGTGTGTTCTACATTTACCGCTTCTTTTAATGTGGGGTTTTTTGCTAGAAGCTTTTCTTGGATGCGACTATTGTTCGTGCACCTGACTAGTTGGTCCCTGATGAGTGAGTCAGTAAGTTCACCAAAGTCGCATAGTTGTGTCAGGCCTCTAAGTGCCGCTATATAATTAATGACAGACTCCTGTTTGCCTTGGATGCGGGTAAAGAACTTATGTTGCTCCAAAACTACATTCACCCGGTTACCAAAACGTGCTTCTAACTTTAAAAGGGTAATTTTGAACTCGTCTGTATCATCTTCATCCTCCTCTAACTCAGGATCAGGTAAGGTGTCATAAATTTTCCTACCTTGTATACCTAGGTTATGCAGCAATATATGTTGTTTGCGGAGTGCTGAATACCTTTCAGCTCCTATGGTAATGAGATAAGAGGCAAATAAATTCATCCATTCCGTCCAGTGGATTTCCGGTTCCCCGATCTCATTTAGGAATGGAAGAGGTTGACTCGTAGCCTGTCCAGCCATAGTGGTGAGGGAAAGCGGAGCTAGACCCCACAAAAGGGGATATACCAATGACTGAAAGGGGCAGCAGGCACGTAACCTGTGGAAGGGGAATGGGGCCTGATACACGGACAAGGGGAATATTTACTGAATGTCTGCCTCTAAGTATAAATAAGATTTAAGTGAAGAAACTCTCAGAACCTCAAAACTGCACAGTTACCGTCACCTTTGACTATAATGACTCTAATTAATTGAAGCGTGCAAAGCATTGCTTGTGAAAAGGTACTAAGTAAGCAAATACATTAAATTCACCCTAAATATTGAAGCATGAAGACAGGATCTTTTACTGAAAGTTTGCGTTAGTAAATATCAATACGAAGTAAGTAAAGAACAATCTCAGAACCTCAAAAATTGAAGCATGCAAAAACGTTGCTTTAAAAGTTACTTAGTAAGCAAAGTACATCAAATTCACCCAAAATATTGAAGCATGAAATCAAGATCTATTACCGTGGGATAATACAACTCTGCAGTGTATGGGGACAGTAATAAGATGGCAAAGTAGTATAGGAAAAGGAAAATGGATTGCAGGGAGGCAGGGAGGGGAGGGGTATAACCAAACTAATTACTGTCCAATAGTCCAACGGTGGGGTGTCACAGAGAAGGACACTAGAACAGGTATAGGAAGGTGTGTGTATCACCGTAGATCTCGTGGCACACAAAAGGTGAAGTGAGAGTATCTTTGTAGGAGGGTAGGGTCTGCTTTCCTATGGTCCATCCCACTTTTTGCTTCACTGGGTTTCAACTTAATGTGGCTGTGGGCCTGCTAATCAGACCCACAGTCCTGCTGTTCTCTCTCTAAAATTCACACCATGTACTTTAGGTACATCACCAATTGGGAAATGGGTCACTCTTATGAGTCCCTGTACAGTGTACCATAGGTACCCAGGGCATAGGTGCACCCAAGGCCTACCAGGGGCTGCAGCATATCTTTTGCCACCCCTTGCTGGCCATCCAAACTGACACAACTGGCTGATCACTCAGCTGGGGCAAGGTCGTGTAATTACCCCTTGCTTAGGTATAGTATTCCTATATCTAACCTTATAGCTAGACACATTTACACCTATAAGTCACTCCTATGGCAGGCCTTAACAATCCTGAAGGCAGAGTGCTTGGTTTTATGTGAGCTGAGGCTCTAGCATGAGCTGAACCTGTCTGCAGCTTTCAGAACCATGTCCTTATAGCTGTTCTAGGATATAGCCATACCATATACTCCAGTGCATTTATAATCCTCGCGGTTGAATGCTAACTTTGGTTTGGCTTTCTCAAAACATGTTGTGTAAGGTGTCGTATGCTTTGGAATACTACCCTCTCGCCAGTTCTGGCGACGGGGGTAGCATTCCACCCTTCTAGAGGGAGAAGAAATGTTGTTCCTACTAATCCCGGTTAAAGTTAACCAGAACCTCAGCATCATAAAATGGATGCTGCTGCCACAGACACAAGTCTGACCTCCTGCTGCTGGGAGACCTTCCAGCGAGGGAGGCTTGGACAATAGGTTTCCTGTCTTTGGAGGTGCTAGCACCACCCCAGACAGGCCATAGTGTATTGGAGCAGGGAGGGCTGAATGAAATGAGACACTGCCTGGGGCACAAAAGGTGTCCCATGCATAGTCCAGTTCAAACCTGGGCACTCCTACTCCAGCGCGAAACTGGACAAAGGGAAAGGGGGGTAACCATCCCCCTTCCCTGGTCCCACCCATAGGAGGGACCTAGCAGGTAATCCAGCCCCTAAATTTGGTATATAGGTAGGAGCGGAGTCCCAATACTTTAGATTTATCCTGACAAACTTGAAACAAAACTCTGGACCTTCGACGTTCTGCTTGAAGATAGAAGACTGAAGAATCTCCCTTGTGGTCAAGGAGTGACCACCCTGTGCAAGCAGGCACCATCAAGCGATCAACGGTTTGCTTTGTCGATGCTCCCGCCGGAGCCCGACCACAGCCTGACAAGACGCGGACTTCCAGACTTCTAACAGCCCGATCCACAGTCACAGCAGAGCTGAGACCAGTGGAGGCGACGAGAGACATGGGACCGGCCATCTTGGAAAGCCAGCAAATTGCCAGCAAATTGCTTTCCGTGCAACTTCTGAGGCACCCTCGAAGTTGTGCATTGGGGATTGAGAAGCCCCAGCCCCGAGCACCAACTGCACCGAAGATCAGCCCTCCACACTCCACGAGTTCTGCGTAGGGCCCTTCTGCATTTTCCTGCTCAATGCGTGTGTCTGGTCACTTGCTTGTTGGTTAGTGGCCTCTGTGACGACGATCCTTTGAATTTACAATGCTGGTCTGGTTGCTCCAGACGGGCCCCTGCTTTCCTGAAAAGAAGGCCATCAGACCTTGCTGGTCTGATTCGTAAGCCATCTTCGATTCCTGCGTGGGTTGCCTTTGCCAAGGCTTCTTGACTCCAATCCAGAAGCCGACACCGCCGACAGCGAGAACCTTTGTGGGACAGTCCGTATCCAGCTCCTGGTCGTAGACGACACCTCCTGGTCCGCGTGGCAGCAGAGACAAGCTTTACGACATCACCTGATTGCTTCGCGACATCGCCTGGTTCCTTCCTGGTCACTGGCTAATGACCCAGTCTCTGTCCCCTCTGCTTTCA
This sequence comes from Lissotriton helveticus, assembly GCF_964261635.1. Lineage (NCBI taxonomy): Eukaryota > Metazoa > Chordata > Amphibia > Caudata > Salamandridae > Lissotriton > Lissotriton helveticus. The sequence goes on from NC_136061.1 coordinate 2,095,250,356, forward strand.
GGTACTCTACATCCTCGATTCGCCCTTGGATCCAACCGGACACTTCTCTCCTGGTCGCCTGCAGCATCTTTCTTCAAGGCTCCATAGTGTTCAGCGACGAACCCGACACTTTGACACCTATGCACCCACTTCCTGTGGGTGAGGTAACATGAGTACTTCGGTGCTCCTGTGGGTATTTACTATCCTAGTGTCTAACTTTCAAGTAGCTTTCTCCTTGTCCATCCGGAAGTGACCTAAAAACTAGTTTCCAATTCTTTCGTTCCCATTCTAACTCTATGGTGACTCACGTGTGTGTAAAGACACTGCACACGCATCCCGTGGGCCTCCTGCTCCCTATCCTTTGGTAGTACAGCGTAGCCCCAGCGATTCTCCAGGCCTTAGGCCTATCCTTTGTTCGTGACGTGGTTCTTTTTTTTTTTTTTTTGTTGAAACTTTTTATTGAAGTTAAAAACAAGGAAACAAAGAAACAAATTATGATAAGGCATTACAATAGAAATGTGTCACCATTTGGCCCGTGGGGGGGGGTACAGACGTAAATCAGATATCATTGCAAACAATAAATCGGGGGGAGGGGGGGAAAGGAAACCAGAAGTATACAAAACATCTATATTCCTGCGGAGGAAACATCAGGTTGGGAGGAAGACAAGTCAGTATCACATTCCGATATGGGGGGAGCACATATATCTCCACGGTACGTGTTCCACGGAGTCCAAATTTTCCCCCATTTGCCAGGCCTGCCACGGGAAACATAAACCGTTTTTTCTCGAAACATGCACCAATCCATGTTTTGTTTCCACACCAGGACTGTCGGAGGCCTCTGGGCGCCCCATAGCTGGGCAATATCACGCTTGGCAATCATGTTGCCCAAGGTCACCCATCGAAGCTGCGCCAGGTTGTAGTCATTCGGCTCCCAGACGTTCAACAAGCATCTCCGCGCTTCAGGCATTAGCCGCACACCCGTGACCTCACTCATTACAGCATGCACGCGATTCCAATAGCGCAGCACAGCAGGACATTCCCAAATAATATGGAGAAATGTGGCCACCATGCCGCAGCCACGCCTGCACAATCCATCCGCCGAGAACCCCATTCGCACCAGACGCGGACCAGTCACATACACCCTATGCAGAATTTTGAGTTGGACAAACCGAAGGCGTGCCGGGATAGCCACCTCTTTCGGGGAAGAGATCGCGGCTTGCCAGTCTTTATCATCGAGCTCCAGACCATCACTGGTCCACAACCCTCAGAGGCCCTCCAATAGATCAAATCCTGGTATTAATCAACTTTTTATAAATAAGCGAGATAGTGCTATCAGGGACATGCCCATCCAGTATCCGATCTTCAAGCGGGGATGCTTCCGGCACGTCCGAGCCTAGGGGAAAAACAGACAAGATTGTGTGCCGGACTTGCGCGTACCTAAAGGATTCCTTATCATTCAGCCCATACTCAACTTTCAATTCCTCAAACGTCTTGACCCTACCCTTGATCCACACATCGTCGACCCTGCTGATCCCAATCATGTCCCACCGATCGAATCCCTTAGACTGCCAAAGGGAGCCAAGTTTATCCGAAGCATAGAGTGGAGTAGCCCGGGTCGGCCTGTCCGCCCATCCCGTGGCCGCTGTAGCCCGATACCACACCTGCACCGCTGTTTTAGTGGGGCCCGTAAGAGATCTACAGGCTGACTTCGCGTATAAAGCCCTGCTGTAATCGCCACCGGGTAGCAACCATTTATCCATCGCAAAGGCCGGGTTTAGTGAATGAGCATAGGTGCCATGGTTGATGGCCCCTAATTGAGAGGCCCAATAATAGCGACGGATGTCCGGGAGTGCAATGCCGCCATCGTACCAAGGGAGCGTGAGCTTCGAAAGGGCAATACGAGAACGGCCCCCCCATATCAATTGTCGTTGTAGACCCTCAATCTCCCGGAAATAACCGGCTGGTACTACGTCAAGCGTGTTTTGAAGCGCATAAAGAAATCGGGGGAGCGACATCATCTTGAACAACGCCGCCCGACCAGGGGAGAGAGAGGGAGTCTGCTCCACGTCTCTATATCCGCCTGAAGGCGTCGGAGAGGGGGCAACAAATTGCGCTCGTAACGAAGCGTGGGGTCCAGGGTAACAAAGATTCCCAGATATTTGAATCCCTCGAGCACCACCGAAATAGGACATCGTGACGTGGTTCTTATACCACTATTTTAGTATATGGTTTGAAGTGCCCCTAGGGCATTACTGTATTTTGTGCAACTTATTGTATGACAATTAAGTATGTTATGTGCTTGTGCCTCTGATCTCATAAAGAGTTCAGAGGATTAATTTAGTAATAAATACATATATTTTATATATATAACCTGTGTGGTGTCCTTTCATTTGGTATTAAAGGGGTTACATATGGTAAAACAGCTGGCTTCACATGCCCTCTTGAGTTTAGCCTAAGACTGCTTTGTCCATGCTACCACTAGGATAGCTGGTCTATAAGGTTGACTTTACAACCATCACCATAAGAGTTCATTGGACTGATACAGGGTGCCCACTAGAATAGTGGACATCACATATCAGGCCAACTTCTCACATTGGTGTGCAGCGGTTGGGATTTGTGCTTGCTGTTGTTTTACCAATTGTAATCTTTGAGATATCATTTGAAAGATCACATTAGGTACCATAGGTACATATAACAAGACTTAAAATACTTAAGTTCTACTGAACTTAGTTGTTGTAGACCAAAGGGCCTAGCACACCCTGACTACAACTCCTAGAGAGGTTTAGTAGATAACACTTAGTGTAGGTAGGTGCACACACCACACTTCACTAGACAATGTCAGCCACAGGTGAACCTAGTGTATCTCTACCTGTGGGAGGTGACCCTCCAAGGGCACTCCAAGTGTGACATACTCAACTGCAGAGAGCGGAGACACTTGTGTACCACAAGGAAGTTGAAACAGGGTTCCAACCCTAACCTTCACCACCTGATAGAACTCTTATAAGAATCTGAGGTTCTCTATGGCCTCGAGCACGGGTCCTACAGGGAATGCAGAAGGCATGCCCTCCACAGAAGATGATGTCCTTGACCCTACTGTCATAGATGAAGAAGAGATAGTAGAGGAGGAAGATTCTAAGGATGAGGTAGGCAGCCAGGGCCAGGTTAAAGTTGGGAGACTTAGCCAGGCTAACCTAAGCCTACATGGGGCTGGAGAGGGGCAAGCACCATACAGACCTATCAGTAGACTTAACCAGAGGTATAGGAGGGAAAGATCCCACTCAGGGGAATCTCTCCACTCCAATGCCTCAAGGGATTCTCAGAGGGAAATGACTTCCCCTCAAAGGAGAGAACACCAGGCTAGGGGATGAGGGAAGTCCAAATCAGAATAGAGAGGGAAGAACTTGCCCAAGCAAAACTTGCTCGGGCAAGGGAGAAAAAGTTAAGTGGATTAGATTCCACTGGTGGCAGCAATATCCCTAAGGATAAAGACAGGTCCTATAACAATAGAAACCTGAGTAAGATTGTGCCCCCCTACAAGGCTGGGGATGATATCCACAAATGGATAACTGCTTTGGAGAGGGCCTGCAAAGTACAGCAGGTACCCCAAAGTCAGTGGGCAGCAATCTTGTGGCTCTACTTTTCAGAAAAAGGAAGAGACAAGCTCCTCACAGTTAGTGATGATGATGATGCTAACAATTACACTGTCCTTAAGAGTGCTCTGATTGATGGGTTTCGCCTAACCACTGAACAGTACAGGTTGATGTTCCGAGATACCCAGAAGACTCACTCAGGACTGGACTGATTTTGTTGATTGTGCCACTGAGGCTCTGGAAGGCTGGTTGCTGGGAAGTAAAGTTAAGGACTATACAGGATTGTATAATTTGATCATGAGAGAACAAATACTTAACAATTGCCAGAACCAGTTGTTGCACCAACACCCGATTGACTCAGATCTGACCTCTCCCCAAGAATTGGGAAAGAAGGCAGACAAATGGGTCAGAACCAGGGTTAAGCAGAAAAAACAGGTCCAAGGTGGTGATCAGAAAAAGGCAGACCAAAAAGGTGGGGATCAGAAACCAAAAGACCAGAAGTCTTCATCAGGCCCCCAAAATTCTAATGAAGGGGGGTCCCAAACTTCTAAGAAGAAAGAAGGTCCAAAGAAAGCTTGGTGTAATTAGTGTAAGACTGCCTCTCACTGGTTTAGTGAGTGCACCAAGAAAGGTACAGCCCCTACCACTGTAGCCCCTAAGGCATATGCACCCCCTAGTACAGTTAAAAGTGGTAGTTCTCAACCCAAGGCTATAGTGGGGTTAACCATGGGTAATGAGGTGAATTCTGGCTTAGTCAAGACACCAACCCAGGCTGTTCTTGTCCGTAATGTGGACATGGCTATGTCCTCTACTGTGAGTTCCAGTACTCTGGGCAAGTACAGGCAAACACCTTTGATTAATGACAGTGGCTCAGGCCTACAGGGACACATGTGGCAGTGTCACCATGGTGACACCTAACTTTGTGGACCCTGGACAGATTGTACTGGGTGATAATTACCTGGTTACCAATGCAAGCAATGTCACTACTACCCATAGTGTGGCAGTTGTTAACTTCTCCTGGGGAGGGGTAACCGGCCTCAAAAGAATTGTGGTAAGTGCAGACCTCCCAGTTGAATGCCTTTTGGGCAATGATCTTGAATCCTCAGTATGGTCAGAAGTGGAGTATAGGACTCATGCAGAGATGTTGGGCATATCGGCTCATGTCCTTGCCGTGACCAGGTCACAGGCCAAAAAGGGCCTCACTGAACAGGCCTTGAATGCTGAAACTATGGACCAAGTGCCATCCAAGGGAAAGAGCAGTAGGGTTAAGGCAGTGCCTTCCCCCCTGCCTACAAGTGAAGATCAGTCTTCTCGGGAAACTGATTTTGGGACCCCCGAAGGACCTGTCCCAGAAGAGCTTGAACCTGAACAGGTTGAGTTTCTTGGGACAGGGGGACCTTCATGGGCAGACTTGAGGCAGGCACAGTTAGACTTCCCCTCTCTTGAACCCCCTCAGACAGCAAGATGCTTCTGAGGCTGCAGGGAATGCTACAGGTACCCATAAGGTTTACTGGGAATGAAGGACTCCTTTATTCTGAGGCTAGAGACCCCAAGCCTGGTGCTTCCAGGAGGTTGGTCATACCTCAGGCCTTTAGGGGTTTCCTTCTTACCTTAGCCCATGATATTCCCTTAGCAGGACATTTAGGCCAGAACAAGACTTGGGACCGGCTTGTCCCTCACTTTTACTGGCCCCATATGTCAGAAGATGCTAAGGAGTTTTGTCGCTCCTGTGTGACCGGTCAAGCCAGTGGTAAATCAGGTGGCACAACAAAGGCCCCCCTTATACCACTACCTGTGGGGGGGTACCCTTTGAAAGAGTAGGGATTGCCATTGTTGGACCAATGGATCCCCAAACAGCCTCTGGGCACAGATTTATACTGGTGGTAGTGGATCATGCCACCAGGTATCCAGAAGCTATTCCCCTAAGGACCACAACAGCACCTGTTGTGGCAAGACCTGTTGTGGCAAGAGCCCTCCTGGGAGTTTTCTCAAGAGTGGGCTTTTCAAAGGAGGGTGTCTCAGATAGAGGTGCAAACTTCATGTCTGGGTTCTTGACTGCAATGTGGAAGGAGTGTGGTGTAAATTACAAATTCACTACACCCTACCATCCACAGTGCAATGGGCTTGTTGAAAGATTTAACGAGACCCTAAAGGGTATGATCAAGGGTTTACCTGAAAAGCTTAGGCGAAGATGGGACATCCTTCTACCCTGCCTTCTGTTTGCTTACAGAGAGGTCCCACAAAAGGGGGTTGGCTACAGCCCTTTTGAGCTTTTGTTTGGGCATCCTGTAAGGGGACCCCTATGTCTGGTGAAGGAAGGATGGGAGTTACCTCTCAAAAAGCCTAAACAAGACGTAGTGGACTATGTACTTGGTCTCCGCTCCAGGATGGCTGAGTATATGAAGGCTTCTAAAAACCTTGAGGCTAGCCAAGAACTTCAAAAAGCTTGGCATGACCAAAAGGCTGTGCTGACTTGACAGGACAGAAGCTGTGGGTGCTGGAGCCAGTGGCCCCAGCAGCACTCCAAGACAAATGGTCTGGACCCCACACAATTGTTGAGAAAAAGGGAGAGGTCACCTACTTGGTGGACCTTGGAACTCCTAGAAGCCCCCACAGGGTGCTCCATGTCAACAGACTCAAAGCATATGTTGACAAGGCAGACATGGGCTGGCTCACGGCTACAGATGAGGGACGGGAGGAAGAGTGACCCTCTCCCAGACCTGTTGACTCAGAGCCCTGATGATGGTTCAGTTGATGGTGTGGCCTTAGCTGGCAGCCTCACTGGCCAGCAGCAACAGGACTGCAGACAAGTTCTACAGTCTTTCAGACATATGTTTTCCTTGACACCTAGTCAGAATAACTGGTGCACCCATGAGGTGGACACTGGTGACAGTCTGCCTGTGAAGAGTAAGATCTAAAGGCAACCTGACCATGTCAGGGACTGTATAAAGACTGAAGTACAGAAAATGTTGGAGCTTGGAGTAATTGAGCCATCAGAAAGCCCCTGGGCCAGCCCAGTAGTCCTTGTACCAAAACCTCACGCCCAAGATGGTGAAAGAGATTAGGTTCTGTGTGGACTATAGAGGTCTCAATGCTGTCACTAGGACAGAAACTCACCCAATCCCAAGAGCAGATGAGCACATTTGATTTGACAGCTGGCTATTGGCAAATCAGGTTAGCTGAGGATGCCAAGGCCAAAACTGCTTTCTCAACCCCAGGAGGTCATTATCAGTTTGTGGTGATGCCCTTTGACTTGAAGAATGCACCTGCCACTTTCCAAAGGTTGGTGAAGCAAGTCCTCACTGGGTTGGATGACTTTTGTGCAGCTTATCTAGATGATATTGCTGTCTTCAGCTCCACCTGGGAGGATCACCTGATCCACCTGAAGAAGGTTTTAGAGGCCCTGCAGAAGGCAGGCCTAACTATCAAGGCCACAAAGTGCCACATAGGGCAGAGTAAGGTTGTGTACTTGGGCTACCTTGTAGGTGGGGGTCAGGTTCAACCACTGGAGAGTAAGATCCAGACCATCAAGGACTGGGTGCCTCCAACCAACCAGACACAGGTCAGAGCTTTCTTGGGCCTCTCTGGTTACTACAGAAAGTTTGTTGAGAATTATTGGTCCATTGTGACACCACTTAATGACTTGACTTCAAAGAAGATGCCAAAAAAGGTTCAGTGGACAGTAAGCTGTCAAAAGGCATTTGATGACCTGAAGACCATGTGCTCTGCACCTATCTTGAAGAGTCCTGACTACTCCAAAGAGTTCATTGTCCAAACAGATGCTTCTGAGTTGGGGGTGGGAGCTGTGCTTTCACAACTGAATGTAGATGGTCAAGACCAGCCCTTTGCTTTTATTAGCAGAAGGCTGACCCCTAGAGAGAAACGTTGGTCAGCCATTGAGAGGGAGGCCTTTGCTGTGGTTTGGGCCCTGAAGAAGCGGAGTCCATACTTGTTTGGTACTCGCTTCAAAATTCAGACCGACTATAAGCCCCTCTTGTGGCTAAATCAGATGAAGGGTGAGAATCCCAAACTGCTCAGGTGGTCCATTTCCCTACAGGGGAAGAACTTTACAGTGGAGCACAGACCAGGGACTGACCATGGCAATGCAGATGGTCTCTCCTGGTACTTCCACTTAGAACATGAAGACACAGCTGGTCAAGGTTAGTCTAATGTCCCTGCGTTTGGGTGGGGGGGGGTTATGTAGGAGAGTAGGGTCTGCTTTCCTATGGTCACCCCACTTTTTGATTTTCACTTCACTGGTTTTCGACTTAATGTGGCTGTAGGCCTGCTAATCAGACCCACAGCCCTGCTGTTCTCGCTCTAAAATTCACACCATGTACTTTAGGTACATCACCAATTGGGAAATGGGTCACTCTTATGAGTCCCTGTACAGTGTACCATAGGTACCCAGGGCATAGGTGCACCCAAGGCCTACCAGGGGCTGTAGCATATCTTTTGCCACCCCTGGCTGGCCATCCAAACTGACACAACCGGCTGATCACTCAGTTGGGGCAAGGTCGTGTAATTACCCCAAGCTTAGGTATAGTATTCCTATATCTAACCTTATATCTAGACACATATACACCTTTATGTCACTCCTATGGCAGGCCTTAACAATCCTGAAGGCAGAGTGCTTGGTTTTATGTGAGCTGAGGCTCTAGCATGAGCTGAGCCTGTCTGCAGCTTTCGGAACCATGTCCTTAAATCTGTTCTAGGATATAGCCATACCATATACTCTTAAGTGCATTATAATCCTCGCGGTTAAATGCTAACTTTGGTTTGGCTTTATCAAAACATGTCGTGTAAGGTGTCATGCGCTTTGGAATACTACCCCCTCGCCAGTTCTGGCGATGGGGGTAGCATTCTACCCTTCTAGAGGGAGAAGACATGTTGTTCCTACTAATCCCGATTTAAAGTTAACCAGAGCCTCAGCATCACAAAATGGATGCTGCTGCCACAGACACAAGTCAGAACTCCTGCTGCTGGGAGTTCTTCCAGCGAGGGAGGCTTGGACAATAGGTTTCCTGTCTTGGGAGGTGCTAGCACCACCCCAGACAGGCCATATTGTATTGGAGCAGGAAGGGCTAAATGAAATGAGACACTGCCTGAGGCACACAAGGTGTCCCATGCATAGTCCAGTTAAAACTGGTGCTGGGGCCCTCCAGCCCCGGCTCTGGCGCGAAACTGGACAAAGGGAAAGGGGTCTAACCACCCCCTTTCCTGGTCCCACCCATAGGAGGGACCTAGCAGGTAATCCAGCCCCTAAATTTGGTATATAGGTAGGAGCAGAGTCCCAAGACTTTAGATTTATCCTGACTGAAACTTGAAACGAAACTCTGGACCTTCGACGTTCTACTTGAAGATAGAAGACTGAAGAATCTCCCTTGTGGTCAAGGAGTGACCACCCTGTGCAAGCAGGCACCATCAAGCAATCAACGGTTTGCTTTGTCGATGCTCCCGCCGGAGCCCGACCACAGAGCCTGACAAGACCCGGACTTCCAGACTTCGAACATCCCGATCCACAGTCACAGCAGAGCTGAGACCCGTGGAGGCGACGAGAGACGTGGGACCGGCCATCTTGGAAAGCCAGCGAATTGCTTTCCGTGCAACTTCTGAGACACCCTCGAAGTTGTGCATTGGGGATTGAGAAGCCCCAGCCCCGAGCACCAACTGCACTGAAGATCAGCACTCCACGAGTTCTGCGTGGGACCCTTCTGCATTTTCCTGCTCGACGCGTCTGTCCGGTCACTTGCACGTTAGCTAGTGGCCTCTGACAATCCTTTGAATTTACAATGCTGGTCTGGTTGCTCCAGACTGGCCTCTGCTTCCCTGAAAAGGAGAAACCCCTCAGACCTTGCTGGTCTGATCCGAAAGCCATCTTCGATTCCTGCATGGGTTGCCTTTGCCAAGGCTTGTTGACTCCAATCCGGAAGCAGACACTGCCGACAGCGAGAGCCTTCGTGGGACAGTCCGTATCCAGCTCCTGGTTGTCGTCGACACCTCCTGGTCCACGTGGCTGCAGAGACAAGCTTCATGACATCACCTGATTGCTTCGCGACATCGCCTGGTTCCTTCCTGTTCACTGGCTAGTGACCCAGACTCTGTCCCCTCTGCTTTCAGGTACTCTACATCCTCGATCCGCCTTTGGATCCAACCGGATACTTCTCTCCTGGTCGCCTGCAGCATCTTTCTTCAAGGCTCCATAGGATTCAGCGACGAAACCCGACACACTTTGACACATATGCACCCGTTTCCTGTGGGTGAGGTAACGCGAGTACTTCGGTGCTCCTGGGGGTATTTACTATCCTAGTGTCTAACTTTCAAGTAGCTTTCTCCTTGTCCATCCGGAAGTGACCTAAAAGAACTAGTTTCCAATTCTTTTGTTCCCATTCTAACTCTATGGTAACTCGCGTGTGTGTAAAGACACTGCACATGCATCCTGTGGGCCTCCGGCTCCCTATCCTTTGGTAGTACAGCGTAGCCCCAGCGATTCTCCAGGCCATGGCCTATCCGTTGTTCGTGACGTGGTTCTTATACCACTATTTTAGTATATGATTTGAAGTGCCCCTTGAGCATTACTGTATTTTGTGCAACTTATTGTATGACAATTAAGTATCTTGTTATGTGCTTGTGCCTCTGATCTCATAAAGAGTACAGAGGATTAATTTAGTAATCAATACATATATATTTTAGATATATAACCTGTGTGGTGTCCTTTCATTTGATATTAAAGGGGTTACATATGGTAAAACTGCTGGCTTCACATGCCCTCTTGAGTTTAGCCTAAGACTGCTTTGTCCATGCTACCACTAGGATAGCTGGTCTATAAGGTTGACTTTACAACCATCACCATGAGGGTTGTTTGGACTGATACAGGGTGCTCACTAGAATAGTGGACATCAAATATCAGGCCAACTTCTCACAATCTTGACTAGCAATAAACCACACGACAAAGAGGAGTCTTACTTGTGTCGTGATTGAAGAATTCCAGGACACATCAGGTTGAAGATGGAGCACACGAGATGTGAAGAGGAAAGCAAGTCCAACTCACAGGTGTTGACTGAAGGAAACTGAGGAACCCACTGCAATTAGCCGCGGAGTGCAAGGGGCTAAGTGTAGTGCAAATACAGCTAACCGGAAATTTCCAGATGCTTAAATGAAGAGATCGCCGGAAGCTTCTCACGGAGGGATTGCCGTAAATGCGTCTGGGGCGCTGGAGCACGTCGCTTGGTAGACGGCTGACAGGAATAACAATTGCTGAGGCGGGTGGAAAAGGCTGGTGCGCCGGAACCCAACTTGGATGGAGAAATCTCTGATGGACGCCTCTGAGGACCACTGAGGTAATCACAGGAACTGCAGCCGGCACAGGAGCCTGTGGCTTGGTAGACGGCTGACAGGAATAACAATCGCTGAGGCGGGCGGAAGAGGCTGGTGTGCCGGAACCAAACCGAGGCGTCCGATCGCCTATGAGGAACCTGAGGAGGTTGACGAAATCACAGGTACTGCAGCCGGCTGCTCAATGTCTCAGAGGAGTGCGAGGGGACTTACACCCACCACCGGGGCTGCATTCGGCCGCTCGACGCCTCTAGGGACCACTGAGGTGACTGAGATAATCACTGGCACTGCAGACAGCTGCTCGGTGCCTCAGAAGATCCCGAGGCAACTGGCACCGACCACTGGAGCTGCAGAGGGCCGCTGAACACTACTAAGGACCACTCGGGCGGCTGACGAAAACCGCTGAGGCTGCAGTCTGATATCCTGCACTAGGGCCAGCGCTAATAGATGTAAAACTCCAATGTCTTCCCGCAAGGCACAACACTGCCAGCAAAAGTTTTTTCAGTGAGCAAGAATCAGAGTAAGGTGGGGAGCAGAACAAGAATGCTGCTACAGTTCCCAGGAACGCCAAGGCTCGCCAAAAGAACAACCTCGACCTTTGCCCAGAAGAGTAGACACACGCAGGACAGTGCTCGATAAATCTTTGAAAGGCAACAAGTGATACAGACAGCCGCTGTCCACCATATGCGCTGACCTAAGAATTACAGGAAAAGGAATTCCAGACGAGTTGAATCGATCCTATCAGTAACTACTCACTGTGGTAATGCCAACTTCAGAAAGTACTTCAGAACCAGTGAGTATGCAGCAAACCACCGTTTATTGTAAACGAAGAAAAATAATGCAGGCACACAGGAAGGAGAGAGTAAGGAAAGGGGAGATGACAGATGTGGCCCCCTTCGCTAATTCGTCGCCAGTGTTGTAATGACGAATTTTACTCAGGCAGGTAAGTGAGAACGTCTTTATTCGGTCATCCACTCTCCGTAACTGACATGCTTCCCAACATTCTAAAGTGAACTCTCAAGGAACATTCCAAAGCGGAAGGAAGAAGGGGTGGGGGGGAAGGAAAGTACCAAGGGAAGGAGAAAGGAGATTACAACACATCTCCCCTCGCACATCTCCCCATGGAACCAAAAAGAGTTAAAAGGGGTGAACACATTTCTGTTAAGGAGAATAAGCACTATAGGACACAAAATTACAACAGAAACCCCTTTAGGTGAGATGGGGCTACACCTGGAGAGAAAGGCCCCAAAGGGTCCCGGAAGGCGAGAACAGCCATGGTGGCAGCCCTGGCACTCAGGAACACCTAGGCAGGTGATTGGAGGTCAGTTGCAGTCTGCAAACTGACATCATTCTGGCTCCCATTAAATGTAAAGAAAAGCAAAGGGGGTGCAAGAGAAGGAGTCCAGAAACCACCTAGACCAAGGCACAGCATCGTACTGCATCCACAAGGTGCTTCGCATGACACATGCATCGAAATATATGCCACAATACTCTTAGAGCCACAATCGGCTAGAGATCACAGGTTAATTAGGTGTTTGTGATAAGAGGATGTGAATAGACTGATTTGGAAGCACACAGCTCTTAAAGACGTGCAGCAGAACACAATGACTACTTAATAAAGGCTTGGTGGAAAGTGCTGGATCGATCAGGGTCTACCCCTTTGCACAAACCTGCACAGCTTATCAAAATCTGAGGTAAGGGAAAGCCTCCATAAGGTGGTAACTACATAAAAGCCTAACTGGTCATAAACAACCTGGCAACAGCAGACATGGCCACCATGGTAAATGAAGCCCAAATTCAACTGATTAATTGAACAGCTGATTGCCTCTTCCTCACAAAGTAGGTGAGTGTCTTGAGGCAGAGAAAGGAAGAGAAGGATTGACCTGGCTCCTAAGAAACCACAAGCGCCCCAGCAGTCTCATCCCCTGCAAAAAGGCATCGGTTATGGAAAAAAAATAAGCCAACAAGAATTGCCAAAGCCAATTGGTCTGACCTTTCACATATCTACAGCACCTCAAGTAAATATTGGATGCTGCTGTCGAGTCAGAAGCACCAGTTTGAAGTCTTTAAAAAGACTGTGGCCCTTCAAAACTTTCTTTGATGTCCCTCTCATTTCAGAAGCAACTGCTTAACAAGTCAGTCACAAAGCAGCAATCATTCACATTGTTGCTAAATTTCCTTCTTGAGTAAGATACAACTACTTCAAATATCCTCCACAAAGCTGAAGGGGTGTAGCTTAAACATAAACCTGTACATATGGGGGGCGTGGCCAAGATGGCGAGCGAGTTAGATGTGTTCCTTTCATCTCCCTTCTCCCGATAGCCCTGTTCAGCCCAAACAGCGCGGTAGACCCCCAGAGAGTCGCATTTTGGGAGGAAGCAAACCACTGCAATCGACGGCACAGGAGAGCTGGAGGACTGGGTCCGGAGTCTGTGAGTGAGTGCGTGTGTGCTCCGCGACGAAGCAGCGCCAGAGGGAGAAAATGACGGCCGGACTCAGCGGAGACATCTGAGGCCGGCCCCCGTGACGGTGCGCCCTGCGGGGACAAACAAGCGAGACAAACTGTTGGCACCCTTTTGAGCACTACGAGTAAGGCAATGGGGATACACAGGCGGTCAGTGCAAGCAAAGAGCTTTTCGGCTCGGACTGGGGCCCATGCAAGAGTGGGGGAGATCATAGGCTCATACCGGGCCGGAGCAGGGTAGAGGCGGCTTGGTCTGACAGCACCCAACAGGGTTGACTCTCGTGGTGGGTCGCATCGGCGGATAGAGGAGAAAACGATGACGTGACACTGCAGCGCCGGCCTGCAGAGCACCAGCCAGCATACCCTGCTGCGGAGAGCAGGAAGCCCGGATCTTCGGAGAAGGAATGCCAGAAAGTAGGGTTGAACTGAAGCGAGCGGACCCCTACCTGGCTGCAGCACACAGTGTTGGAGGCAGGAGTGGGAGAGATCACCTGAGTGCACAACGTCCTCGCCACTAACCAGTGTAGCCGCTGGTTCGGTGGAGACCTACCCGTCTGCGAGTGGCCCAGCGGGCTGGCCGTGCTGAGGCTACAGATGAAAAGGTGAGAGGCGGCAAAAGTGACGGAGGGCGAATATTGCAGGGGAAAGGAGGAGAAAGCGACAACGACGCCAATCAGACAAGAATACGCCGGGAGCCACAAAAGAGGACCGGCCCTGAGTCAGAGGGGCTGAGCGGGATACCCCGGGCCAAACCAGGTGGTGGGATTAGCGGAGGCACGAAGCAGCGAAGCTGAGGAGACGCTAGTGCAGAGACCTGGGAAAAACAGCCGCCTGAGCCCCACGACGCCGTAAGGAGCGACAACCAGCGGAGGGGGCTGGGAAAGAACGTTTAAGGGCCAGGCCAAGCACCCCAACAGGAGGGCCCCCAGTACTTAGAAGACAAACTACCCACACAGATTTGGTGCAACACACAAAAGGTGCAGGATTTGGTGCAATACACAAAAGGTGCAGGAAGAGGAGAAGAGGATCTGGCTGGCAGGGACACAGCGATACAAAAGGGGATGATGGACGGAGAATTTGAACAAATCAAACACTCACCCCCAGTCAATTGATCTGGGTTTAATCCATCACCATTCTTTAGTTCACTCAGCCACCCCAGTTCAGACATGGCTATATGCAAATCAGTCTGACCCTGTGCCTTATGGGAACAGTCCAGCCCGAACTGCCAAACCATGTCTTCCCTGGACCGGAAACAAGCATCCTGGGACCGGTTTCGGATTCATAATCCTCATCAGCCAGGCTATCCTGAGTCCAGTGGCCAAGTAAACAAGGGACTCACGTCTGAGTATACCCTGCACACTTAGGGCGAACAAAGCGATACAAAAGGGGATGATGGACGGAGAATTTGAATAAATCAAACACTCACCCCCAGGCAATTGATCTGGGTTTAATCCATCACCATTCTTTAGTTCACTCAGCCACCCCAGTTCAGACATGGCTATATGCAAATCAGTCTGACCCTGTGCCTTATGGGAACAGTCCAGCCCGAACTGCCAACCATGTCTTCCCTGGACCGGAAACAAGCATCCTGGGACCGGTTTCGGATTCATAATCCTCATCAGCCAGGCTATCTTGAATCCAGTGGCCAAGTGAACAAGGGACTCACGTCTGAGTATACCCTGCCACACTTAGGGCGAACAAAGCGATACAAAAGGGGATGATGGACGGAGAATTTGAACAAATCAAACACTCACCCCCAGTCAATTGATCTGGGTTTAATCCATCACACAGCCAGCATGTTTACAGTGCGGGGGGAGGGGGGGAGGGAGACCGTAACTTAGAGATGCTGACCAAGCTACCCACAGCAACTGGGGCGAGGGGCAGACCTCACTGGTGCCGCAACAGGCACAAGAATCTGAATCCACAGAGGCACCGGTTACCCATACTTTCCTGGAAATGCACTGAGGGAGGATCTACAGTCACTGAAGGGCAAAATAACATCAGAAATGAAGGAGGTTCGCAGAGACATCGATGCAGTGGGGCAAAGTGGCTAGCATTGAGGACCAAGACCAAGCCCGGGATAAGGAGATGGCACAACTACAACAGGGGGTAATTAGACTGTGGGAACAAGTGGACCTCGGCACATGCCGAAGGCCTGGAAAACAGATTGCGCCAAAACATTAAGGGGGTCCCTCACAAAGAAGTTGCATATATTACCCAATACCTACAGGGGCTCTTTTGCAGTATACTGGATGCCACACCGGACTTTTAAATTAAGATTGACTGGGTACACAGGGTGGGAACACAGAGGCGAGCGTCTGCACCACCTCCTGATATCCTAGCTTTCCTCCAGGACTTCCATCTGAAAAAACTGATCCTATGGAAAGCCAGAGATAAGCACCCACTCAAATACCGGCATAGTCAGGTTGTCACATTCTCCATAGTCCGCGTGTGTGCAGCTGGTCTTGGTGCTGCTGTTAGGGAGACAACGGAATGTACGCGGTCCCAATTAAGACCTATAATCCTCGATCGGGTGAATTTAAGTGGTCCATCCAATGTGAACGAAACTCATACCTTCTGCGGGCTGCAGCGTAGGGCGTGACTCTCAGTGTGGCCGGTCCAGGCTGCATAGGCTGCACCAGAGTTTCTTAAGTGTAGGGACGGAAGTGCACGTGTGGCCACATGGGAATCACGGGACATGTACCTTTACACGCTGCACGCACCTGGTTGAAGGGCAATCATTAGATATTTAAGAACCGGTTTAGAGGGGTTTTACGTTCCACGATTTTGAATTGTTCCTTTGGGTGGAAAGTTGCAATTAAAAAATGTGTGCATTAATAACATACATGCTGGGTGTCAAGATGGCGGTCGCACTTTAGGTTTAAAGCATTTTATTGCAGAAATATAAAACAAGACATACAACAGAAACTCAGCGTCACAAAGATGCCATTCAGGGACCCCACAGCACGAGCGCCATCAAAAATGCAAACTGTACATTCATAACAAGCGGCAGGGTCACAAGCTAGGCGCCAAAGTGGTGACGACTGACCCCAAAAACATCCCCCCCCTCAACAAAACTGACAAAACTGCCCCCCTGCCCCCCTTGGAATCCCCCCCCCCCCCCCCCCGGGTGGTGATGTGCCAGGACAACGTCACATGCCCTCATTAACAGTGCAGTAGACCCGCCTCCTGTTGTACAGATAACCACTAGGGCGATTAAGATTGTGGACCAGGCAGGGATGTCTAACGCAGGAGCCTGAGGTACCTGGGACAAGTAATCTCCTTGAACTCCGACTGCAACAGAGTGAGAAAGGGGCGCCACAGCTCCTCAAATTTATCTACCTCCCCCGCCACCGTAAGGGACAGCTTCTCCATACCCAGAACATGCCATAGCCTATGTAGCCAACCTGTAATGTCGGGAATGGTGGTGGTGCGCCAGAATATGAGTATGTTCTGTATCGCCGAGCCTAGAGCAATTGCGATCTGTCTACCTTTCTTGGATCTCAGGGGGTACATCAACCCGTTGGGCAGCCCCAATAGGACATAGACCGGCAGGCGAGGCAGTTCGATGTCGAAACATTGGTCGATCTCATCTAGGATGTCTTTCCAGTAGGGGCCTAGCAACGGACAGTCCCATAAGATGTGTGTGAGGGTACCGGTCTGTCCGCATTCGCGCCAGCAGGTGTCGGGGAGACCATGATTCATGTCGTGTAGTCGCTGAGGTGTGTAGTACCAATATGTAGTTATTTTAGTGAAAGTCTCAGTGAGCCCGGTGTGGTACGCTGAGTGACGTGCGCGATAAGATATGTCGTCCCATTCCCTGTGGCTCAGTGCTCTCCCCAGTTCGCGTTCCCAGCGTTCCCTCCCCGGGTTATGGATGTGGAAGGCGGGGGGTTGCAAAAGCTTATAAAGGTCGGAGAAGAGCTTGACATCCGAGGAGCGAGTCGCCAACCACATCTCATAAGGCGTAAGTTTCCGGTCTGCCAGTTCCCTCACCTGCGGCTGCAGTGCCCAGTGACGAACCTGGAAATATCGCATACGTTCAGTCTCAGGTAGGCGGTAATCCCGTCTGAGGTCCAGGAACGACACGATCCCGTCTGGGCCATACATGTGAAACAAAGCGCAGCACCTGGCTGCCTGCCAGTGTGCGAACGCGCCAGGCTCCATCCCAGGTTGGAAGTCAGGATTCCCGATCAACGGCGTAAGCGGCGACGGGAAGGTAGTAAGTTCCCGTGTGATGTTCACTGCGTCCCACACTCTAAGCGGGACCCGGGTGACCAAGGACGCGTAGAGGTTAGGGGGCCTGTGCGCTCTGCGCATGAAGGGTATCTCCTGCAAAGTCCTGCCGGCCACTGCCTGGTCTTGAAAAAGCCAGTGCCTGTCAGATTCCCACTTGCTCCATTCCACCAAGAACCGCAATTGCGCCGCCTGAAAGTACTTTTGGAGATCGGGAATACCAAGGCCGCCAGATTCCGGAGCCAGAGTAGACAAGGTTCTCTTAAGCCTGGGTTTGCGACCCTGCCAGACGAAGCGGGCTATATCTGCCTGCGCTTGACGGAGCCATCCCTTCGGTGGTTGAAGCGGTAGCGCCCGAAACAAGTACAGGACTTGTGGTAGAAGAGTCATCTTGACGGCGGCCACCCGCCCCAGCAGCGACAACGTGCCTTTGCTCCAGCGGGACAACTCCTCTTTCATCTTACTGCTCAATGCCGTGTAGTTCGCCGCCACTATAGCAGGCAGGGAAGGCGCCAATAAGACACCTAAATAGGGGATTAGGTCTTTAGACCAGCTCATGGGGAAGCGCCCCTGTAAGTCGAGTCGCGTCGCGGTAGAAAGCAAGAGGTCCAGGGCCGACGATTTCCCCATGTTCATTTTAAAACCCGCTACCCTGGCGAAGGCATCCAACTCGGCGACGCAGGCTGGGAGTGCCTCTCTTGGGTTTTCAAGCAGAAGGATCACGTCATCCGCGTACAGGCTGATGGTGTGAACATAGCCTCCCATCCGGATGCCAGTCACTCTCGGGTTCTGTCTGACCCTCTGGGCGAACGGCTCCATATAAAGAGCAAAAAGAAGCGGGGACAGTGGGCACCCCTGCCTGGTCCCTCGTTCAATCTCAAAGCGGTCGGAGCTACACCCGTTGACCCGCACCACCGCGGTCGGGTGTTTGTAACAGTTAAAGACAAGCGTACGGAATTTCTCCCCAATCCCCACTTTGCGTAACACCCCTTCAAGGTAAGACCAGCGCACTCGGTCGAATGCCTTTTCCGCGTCCACAGACAATAGCATGCGCTCCCCCGGGACGCGGGAGGCCTTCTCCAGGACATGCACCACCCTCTTAGTTTTGTCCACTGTTTGTCGACCGGGGATAAACCCCGCCTGGTCCGGGTCTACCAGTCCCGGTAGGTATTGCGCCAGGCGAGTCGCCAGGATCCCCGTATAAAGCTTGAGATCCACGTTCAGCAATGAGATCGGCCTGTAAGAGCCGCATTCCGTCCGATCCTTCCCAGGTTTGGGAATAACCGACACCGTCGCACTGAGCAAGTCCGGAGGTATAGCTCCTGGTTCCGTGAAGGTGTTAAAGAGCTTCGTCAACAGAGGGACCAGCTCCAGACAGAACGTCTTGTAGAAAAGCGGGGAGTAACCGTCGGGGCCCGGGGCCTTCCCCTGCTTAAGCCGGGAGATAGCCGCAATCACCTCTTCCGGGCGAATATCTCGCTCCAGATACTCCGCTTGCTCTGAGGTGAGAGCGGGGAGGTCAATTGAATCCAGATATTCAGTTTCCGCGAGCACCGATGGGGGCTCACCTGCGTATAGGTCGGCGTAGAATCGGCGGAATCCCTCCGCAATCTGAGGGTCCTCCGTAGCACCCACTCCAGTCGGAGTGGAGAGTTCCGCAACCCGCATGCGTTGATGCTTCACACGAAGCTTGTTTGCTAGGAGACGGCCACAGCGATCGCCCCCAGTGTAGTATGCATGCTTCAGGCGGAGCTTCGCATATTCCGCCCTATCCATATCGAGCGCGGAGAGCAATTTCCGCGTCGCCTTAAGTTGCCTCCAAACCCGGGGGGCCCCAGTTCTCTAATGAATCTGTTCCAGCTCCCGCACCCGGGTCGTAAGCTCCTCCCGTTTCTGCCGTCGGTCCCTATTCTCTGCAGACGAGATGGAGATGAACTCCCCTCGGAGCACTGTCTTTAAGGCTGCCCACTGCGTCGCGCAGGACGTATCCCCATTATCGTTATGGGATCGGTAGTCCGATATCGCGGTGCGGATCCGCTGCACCACTGCCGACCTATGGAGCAGTGTGTCTCTAAGGCGCCAAACCCCTCGAGAGGGCGTTACCGGCGGCAGCTGGAAGGAACCCGAAACCGGGGCATGATCCGACAGAGAGAGCACTCCAATGTCGGAAGCCGTCGCCAGCGCAGCCATCGGCCCCGTAACTAGAATGTGATCCAGCCTTGCATACGTCCTGTGTGCATGGGAGTAGTAAGAATAGGCCCGGGTAGTGGGGTGCAGACGTCTCCACAGGTCGTGCATGTCGAGATCCCCGAGGCGGGAACGACTCAGCTGCGAGAATTCCCCGGTGTGCGGGCGGCGTTGCGCAGATCTGTCCAGGAGCGAATCAAAAACCATGTTCAAGTCCCCCCCGATGAGTATGTGCCTATCTGGTGTAGTCGCTATGTGTTCGAGGGCTGAGTGTAAGAATGTGTCCTGGCGGTCATTCGGGCTGTAAACTGAACCTACTGTGAACAACAATCCCCCCAGCTTGACTCTATAAGCCAGGAGCCTACCCTTCTGCTCCGCTACCTTGTGCAGGACCTCCCCCTTAAATTTACTGGAGACCAGGATAGCAACTCCCGCTGTTTTAGTGGACCCCGAGGAGAAAAGCTGTACTGGGAACTTCGGTGATCTCATTCTAATGCAATCTCGCGCCAAGAGGTGAGTCTCCTGCAATAGGCAGATGTCTGCCTGGGCATTCTCAAGGAGGGACAAAATCGCTCTGCGCTTAACCGGGTTGTTAAGTCCCTTCACGTTTAGCGTGACTACTTTAAGGGCCATTAACGGGCGGCACAAGAGCAGCAATCAACGAGGCCATGTCAGTAACGATTGTCGTGGGAAGCAGTGGCAGAAGGCCAAATAAAGGCAGAAGCCAAGCAGCATCGGAACCACAACCCAGTGCACCTGGCGCAAAGCAACAGGAGGAATAGCAAGAAAATGACACCCCGGCACAACCCCCAGAGCCCCCTCCAACCAGCCCCTAACCGAACCATCACCCGGCCACTCCACCCCAAACCTCTGGATCCGTGGCGTTCTCGAACCCCTCCCTCCAAACTCAACACACTCCCATCCTCACCCCACCCGGTACCCCAACATCCCCAACATCCCAACCCCCCTAGAACGAAGAACATTGTCCCAGTCCAGTCCCTATTGGACAAGTCTGTGGTAGTGTGTTCGTGTGGACGTCCAGCCACCTTCAGCACCCCCCACCGCCCCTTCCCTCCCGGAACCCCCGCACCTGCTATGAAGATGAGGCCATCTGGATCTCCCCCCGGAGTGTTCTCAGGCCGTCAGGGCCGTGTCACCAGGCGCCGTAGCTCCGGTAACCGCCAGGACCGCGCTGTCTCTCTCAGCTCTGGCCGTCGGCGAGGCTGGCCGTGCAGGTAAAGCAGAGGACCGGCGTCGGCGGACAGTCTGCCACCCATCTCTGGTGACGCGTCGCTGGGACGGCGCAGGAGTGTCGTTGTCAGCCGTCGTGATCCCCAATACCTCGCAGGTGTCCTGAAGGGATCGGAGCTGATGCAGGGTGCCGTTCCAGCGAAAGATGAGCCGAAAGGGGTGACCCCAGGAGTACTGCGTGCCATGTTCTCTCAAGAAGTCCGTGGCCATCTTGAAGGATTTGCGCTTTTGAAGGGTGATAGTCGACAAGTCCTGAAACAGCGCCACTGGATGATCTCGGAAAGTGAGCGGCTGCCGACGTCGAGCCTCGCGCAGGATTCGCTCCTTCAAGGGGAAGTCCGGCAGGAAGGCCAAGATATCAGGGGCCGGTGCGGAGGCCCGGCGACGCGGTCCCACTCTGTGCGCTCTGTCAATTCTCACTTGGAAGTCCCCAGGCTCTTCCAAAATCGCGCGGAACATGTCGCCCAGGTATGCAGCCACGTCTTCCCCTTCCTCTCCAGATGGAACGCCACGAACCCTGATGTTGTTGCGCCTGGACCTGTTCTCAAGGTCTTCTGCGTGGGCCTGGAGGTCAATCTGTTGGTCCCTGAGTCGCAGGACCTCCTGCTGCAGGTGCGTTATTTCTCGAGCCTGGCTTGATTCTTCCACGACGGTCACTCTCTCTCCCAGGGAATCGACCTCTCGCCGTACCTCGCGGACCTCACCCGCCACCTCCTGCTTCAGTGCCTGGAAGTCTTCCCTGAGGGTGCTGAACAACGACTCCAGAAATGAACGGGTCACCGGAGGTTCCCCTCCCTCGGCCCCCCGGGAGCCAGACGGGGGACTCGGGGCAGGCTGGGTCCTATCTTGCCGGGGAGCGGCTCTGCTCAGCATGTCAGGAAGGGTGCGTTCACCTTTCTTTCCCCCACGGTTGCCCGACATCGTAGTGACAGGCACAGATCGCGACACAGAAGGTACCGGGAAGGGCGGGTAAAGAGGTGTCCGTCAGCTCCTCTCGTTGCTGTAGGCCGTGGGCCGGGTGCAGCCGTGGGTCCACTTCCACGTCTTCGCCTCTAGGAGGGCGGCAGCGCTCACCTCGAGCGTGAAGTATCCCCTGGAGCTAACACGAGGAAGAGTGTGGCAGGGGAGGATGGTAGGCAGGCCTCACCGTCACGTCGGTCCTGCAGCGCCCAAAGGGAGGAAGCCTGTTCGGAAGGGCCCGGGTGGCCCCTCGCCGCTCCGCTGCTAAGGCGACACCAGTCCGTGATCCGCAGGTAGGCACCTCACCGCAACTGCGTCACTGACCACCTAGGCCAACAACCCCACACCACGTGTCTGCGCCCGGAGGCCCCAGCTCTGGACCGGCGCGGGGTTTAGTGAAGGAGGGAGGGCCCCTCCGCCTGCAAGGCTCCGAGGCCGGGCGCCGCCGCGCCCCGAAGGCCCACCGGCAGTCTCCAGGAGGGGGGAACGGCGCCTAGGCCCCCGCAGGCCGTCCAAGCAGTCCAGGGCAGCGTAGAGTCCCGGCAGCCCGTCGCGCCAACCCCCCCTTCAAGGCGAGGCGCTGTGGCGGGTTTCGGAAGTCCGGGTTCCGGGGTAGGCCCCACCACCCCTCAAATCCCCGGGGTCGCGTAGTCTCGCACCCCGGGTCTGGCACTCCGCAGTTCGGCTGGTGGGCCGCGAGCCTGGCGCGGCGTATCCCTCCGCCGCTCTTCAGGGAGCTCGAGGCGAGGAGCGCTGCCCCCTCGGGCGTCCCGGTGGTCCCGCCAGTGCCCCTGTATGTCCCGCTGGTCTGCTCCGTCGGGCGGACCGCCCGGGCTCTCGTCGCAGCAGCAGGCCTCGCTGCCGGGGAACGTCTGGCACACTCCCAATGGTCACCGGTGGGCCCCGGGGTTCCACAGACGGCGTCGCTGCGTCTCTGAGTGCGCCTGGTGCCTGATTCCGCCTGATCCGGGGGAGATCAGCGGTAACGGGCGGCGCGCGGGCTCCGGGGCTTCAGGAGCTCACGAGGGTTGCGTCCTCCTAGCTCGCCATCTTGGCCACGCCCCGCCGCGGTCGCACTTTAAGAGTGCTCCTGGACCCCCTCCGTCATCCGCCCAGCATCTGATGCTTTTTGCCTACCTCTCCGTCATCTGCCTGCCTGTTGGGGATCCTGGTGAGGCCCGCTTGCCTCTGATGCCCCTGGAAGCGGCTCCGGTGCTCCCTTGCTCTCCTTCTGCTACTCGCTCCTGGAGGCCCGGCGCAGACAAGATGGCGGCCCCCAGGTAGCGTGGGCCAGTGTACAGGCGGGCTTCTGCCCGGGGCCCTGAGACTCTCCCTGCGATCCGGGTCTGTGGTGGCGGACTCGGTGGACTGCCTCTTAGCCCAGGTGCTGTTGGGGAGAGGTGCGGGGGAGCTGGGAGGCGCCGCCTGCGATCCCAGAGGCCAGGGCTGCGGCAAGGAGCTGTTGGGCCTTCGGCCCAACCTGAGGCGCCCGACCGAGGTGCGGTGCAGGGGAGGCGGCTCCTGGTCCGGCAGTGAGCCCGTGGGAGCTGTCGTCCCAGAGGGAGCGGCGGAGGGACAGACCTGCAGCCCGACGTGGTCACGGTGAGGAGTTCCGGAGGGGTTGGAGTGGGCCGGCCCGCGCCAATTGCCTCAAGGGCCTTGTACTGCTGCCGGCCTGCTGGTGATTCCCTGTAAGGCGGCTCTCAGCCTGCCTGTGGTGTGGAGGCCGCTCCGGCCCTGACCCCCCCCCCCCTCCAAACGGTGGACTGTGCTCCGCTGCGAGACCTGTGGGCGACGGTCTTGTAAGTCAGCCCCCCCCCCTTCCTGTCCAGGGATGCCGCTGGCCCCCTCGCCGCCTGTGAGGCCAGCGGTTCAGGGTAGCGACGGTGGGCTCCCCCGGGGCCCCGCCAAGGAGGTGGAGTTCGCGGCGAGGGGTCGGGCCTCCACGGGGGGCCGCTGTCCCTCTGCCCGGAGGGACCACGACTACCAGGAGTGCCCGGGGGGAAGAGATTAGACCCACGTGACCGGGCCTTGTGCTTGCTCAACTGCAGTGCCCACCCACGAGGCAGCCCTCCGGCCCCCTACCACTGGCGGGAGTGCCATGGCCCTGCAGATTCTTACCCAACACCGTGAGGCCGTGGAGGCAGCTCTGGGACCCCTCCTCTTCTGGGGTGACTGCGACTACCAACGCCCGACCAAGTAAGCCTGCGCCATGGGGGGACCTCAAGGGAAGATAATCAGGGAACTAACCCTACCTGGGCTGTGTGCCCGAGGGGGGGCGTGGTGGGCTCGTTGCCAGCCGTGGGGCCCCGGGGGGTTCTGACCCTACGGCCGGCCTGTCGGAGGCTCGCCTCTGAGCATTATTGAGCCCAGAGTTCATCGCTGTGGAACGCCCCAGACCCGGGAAGACTGACCATCGCACCACAGGCGGCCTCCCCCCCCCCTCCCCACCCCCTCGCACCTGCTCCGAGCTCTCCGCCTAGGGGGCTTGGGTATAGGTTGAGCCGGAGGCTACGGAGAGACCCGTCCATCTTAAGAGAGCCTGGTGCTACTGGACCTGCGGCCCGTTCTCCCCACCACCTGTTGGTTGACTGTCTGCACCTATGGGCAAACCCCGGGCCCTCCCGGCCACTGGCCCCACAACCCAAACGACAATGGAACAGTTTGCGAAACCAGATCGAGGGCCCGGTGGCCCGCTCTGGCCCAGCCGGGGGAGACCGATCGACCATCCTTCAAGCGATCTCCGCGTCCCAGACGTCAGTTGAAAGCAAGAAAGGGGAGGGGTGGATTTATGTGGCCCTCATCCGTCCGGACCTCCGCAAAGCCACGGAGCGCATCTCTGAGGCGGAATCCCAGATCTCCTTGGTGGAAGACTATGTCACTACCCTCTAGTCTCAAATGGCTTGTCGCCAATCGCGGACCGCGGAGCTCCACCGTAGGGCAGAGGGTGCTGAAAACAGGGTGCGCCGAAACAACCTGCACCTCCTGGGCTTTCCCGAAGGGGTGGAGAAGGAGAACACCGCCATCTTTATGGAGACCTGGATCCGCTCCTGGATGCCCAAGGAGAAGCTCTCCCACTGGTTCGCGGTGGAGCGGGATCACCGCTCCCTTGCTCCTAAACCGCCGCCTGGAGCCCCTGCCCGTCCCATCCTCCGCGTCCTCAACTTCCACGACAGGGGCGCCATACTGGGGGCGGCCAGGGAGCTGGGGCCGCTGCATCACCAAGACTCTAGTATAATGGTGTTTCGGGACTACTCCAAAGAGGTCCAGTCTCAACGTCGCTCATATGATGAAGTCAAGCAGAAACTTAGAGTGCTGGGCCTACGATACAGGCTCCTCTTCCCGGCCCGGCTAAAAGTGATCTTTCAGAAAAAGACTTTTTTTTTCTACTCAAGCGGCGTGGACCTGGCTCATGGAGGAGCGGCCCCTCCGGCAGCAGCGGCCTCTCTCTCCTACCCAGGGAGCCTCAGAGCGGGCGAGTCGGACCGCGCCTATGCCCAGACGCTGCAGAACCGGATCCCGGACGAGAGCCGGCCGCCGGGGTGGTGGCTCCCAATCGCCCGAGGTGCGGACCCAGCACTCTTTGATCCAGACCCAGGTGCGGGACCCCGCTCATCCGCCACTGGCCTCCTCTCTGATCGACCTGGGCAGCGTCCCCGGACCCAGTGAGACTCTGCGACGCGCCATGTCTGACTCTGACTTGTCGGGGAGTCCTGTGATCCGCGACTCGGATGGGGACTCCGGGTCGTGACTGACGCTACCATCTGAAAGAGACACGTTAGTGATAGATTCCTTACCTTAGAATATCCCCAGGCGTCAGACTGGATCCGGAAATGTTTGCGTAGCAGTACCCTTGCACGTAACTAGGCGTCGTCTGTGGCTCTGTGTCCGTTGTGGGCGCCGTGATGAAGTAGTCGGAGTACTGAGACGCCGCCTCCGCGTGCTGACATAAGTTCTTCTTTTTTCCGCGCCAGCAGCGCAGATCTGGAAAAAGTGGTACCTTAGTCAACTTTTGACTAAACTTTTTGCAATCCTTTTTGATCATCTTTCGAGTCTTCGACTCCGTACGGTGCCGGTAGGGATGCCAGGTTTTAAGCTCTGTGAGGACTGCAACCGGTTGATGTCGGTCACCGACCCTTACCACCGGTGAATCCACTGTCTCGTTGTCGACCATGACGACAAGACCTGCTCCGACTGCCGGGCCCTAACTTCGAAAGCTAGGCGGGAGCGGTCCCGCAAGCGACTCAAACTCCCGGTACGGACGGAGGTCGAGGGACAGGTCACGGGAGCGGAGCCATCATAGCTCTGGGAGTCGACATCACTCCTCAGGTTCGAAGTAGTCAGGTAAGCACAAGAAGTCGAAGAGACGTCATCGCTCTTCCGACTCCCTCCAACGCAGCCGGGGGTTCGGTGACACCGCCCACGCGGCTCCGTCGGAGTCGCGGGCGTCGCGTCCGGTCCCACTCCCTCCGGTCCCTGGACTGCACGCGACGCCGGAGGACATCGAGCATTTCCTCATGGCCATGAGGTCCCTCACTCCTCCGACGGGCTCCGCGGTGCCTTCGGGCCCAGCGGACCCGTCTGGGGGCCCTAGTGGGTCGGGTGCTTCGGCCCCGACGCTGCATGTGCCTTCGGGCCCGGCACCGCAGGGCCCCGCTGGATCCGCTTCTGGATCCGGGTCGTCGCCGGTTGACCTAACGACCTCACCGGCGTTCCTGGGCCAGAAGTAGGGTGTGGTTGCTACTCCCACTACTTTCTGGTACCCAAGAAGGGCAAAGGGGGCCTGCGCCCTATCTTGGACCTACGGAACGTCAACGGTTTCCTCTGGAAGAAGAATTTTAAAATGCTGACACTGGCTCAGGTCTTTGCTGCCCTTGACGCAGGAGACTGGATGGTAGCGTTGGACTTGCAGGACGCTTATTTTCACATCCCCGTCCTGCCGGCGCTACCTGCAGTTCACGGTAGGCCCGAGCACTTTCAGTTTACCGTGCTCCCCTTCGGCCTTACCAGCACCCCACGGGTGTTCACAAAGGTGATAGCGGTGGTCGCAGCTCATCTGTGCAGGTTAGAGGTTTCAGTCTTCCCCTACCTCGACGACTGGTTGTTGAAGGCGGGCTCGCCCCAGACAGTCATCCGCCACCTTCAGACAACGGCAGACCTCCTGCACCAGCTGGGGTTCTCCATCAATGTGCCGAAGTCACACCTGTGTCCCTCTCGGAAGCTCATCTTCATCGGCGCAGTTTCGGTATCCAGAACAGCGGGTTCGGAATATTCAGGCTCTGATTCCACTCTTTCAGCCTTTATCCCGGATCTCGGTCAGGTTGACGCTGCGGCTTCTGGAGCTGATGGCCTCCTGCATCCTTCTGGTGCATCACGCCCGGTGGTGAATGCGGGCTCCGTAGTGGGACCTGAAGTTTCAGTGAGCCCAGCATCAGGGCAACCTCTCCGACCATGTCCTGTTCTCGGAGGGCACTGCGAGACAGCTGCAGTGGTGGCTCACGGACCGCGATTGGGTCAGCGGCAGATCCCTCTCCCTTCCCCAACCGGAGCATGTAGTTGTGACTGACGCGTCCCTCCAGGGCTGGGGAGGCCACATGGGAGAGGTGGAGATCAGAGGCCTCTGGTCTCCAGCGGAGGCCCGGCTCCATATCAACCTTTTGGAGCTGCGGGCGATTCGTCTAGCACTGAAGGCATTCCTCCCCTCTGTCCGGGGGAGTGTAGTGCAGGTGTTCACGGACAACACCACGGCCATGTGGTACTGCAACAAACAGGGCGGGGTGGGGTCGTGGAACCTTTGTGTTGGACCCGGCCTCGTGGCGTGGTCCTCATTGACCCGTAGTGATCCCTCCTGACCCGTGCAGCTCCCCATGGCCCTGATTCACCAGACCATTCCCTCCATGACCCACATCCCCGACACTGGGCTTCCCCGTCCTCTCCCTCCATTTTCCCTGGTACCCGAGGCCGATGCCCATGTCCCTGCACCTAAGATGGCCGCCCCGGCTCCAGCCCGACCTCGACCTTCAGCGCCATACCCGGCCAGGGGGTAGAGCGCTCCCTGTGAGCGAGAGAGGGAGGAGTAGCTCGATCACACCTCCCACCTCCCCTTGAGAGATGAGTTTCGATCACCCATCCGGCCTCCCTGAGGGCTGGCTCCAGGCCTGCTGAGTGTCTGGGATCCCTCCAGACCCAACTTGAAAGGATGAAAGGAGCCGCTGAGACGGAACCCACAACAACCGACCCCCAGGTGCTAAGACCTCCGCCTGCGAGGACTCCGGACATCAAAGGCGAGGAGTCCTATATCAAGGGTTGCTCTGGATGACCAAGGCAGTTGTATCCTGGACTACGTGAGCCCTGCTGACGCTGTCGCGGCTCCCCTTCAACCTTGAGAAACTCCTGAGCCCTGCTGATTCGATCGCGGCTCCCTACAGACCGTAAGAACTACTACATCCTTACTCGAGCCCTGCTGATTCGATCGCGGCTCAGAGACTATCCTGGTCCGGCACGACCCAAGATCACCCCGTATCCCCCGGCTCGAGGATTGAGAGCTGTGAGCCGGATACTCACCCGCAAGTGACTTTGAACCTTGAGACTGTCCCGCTACCCTACCCCTACCGAGACTCTCTGAGCCCTTGCTCGCCTGTACATAAGAATCTGCGGATCATAAAGATCCATTTTTACTTGAAGATAAAGAATACGTTCTCTTAATACTACGGTGTGGTGTCCCTTTGTCGAGTGGTGCTAGCGCAGCGTGTACAATCCTAGATTCGAGGTCCCCTCCCTGAGGATCTCCCGCCATTACTCTGCTGTGTTCCTAGGAGAGGTGGGTCACAGGGTGGTCAGGTGCAAGTCTGCCCTCCCCTGGGATCGCCCCTCTAACACTTGGCTCTGCGCCTCTGGCAGTGGCTGGAACATCAGAGCGTGACCCTGGTGGTTCAACACCTGGCAGGTTCTCTGAACGCCAGGGCGGATGAGCTCAGCCGTCGGTGCATGATGGATCACGAATAGCGTCTGAACTCTTACGTGGCGCAAGGCCTCTTTCAGCAGTGAAGAGAGCCTTGGTTAGATCTATTCGCCACAGAAGAGAACGTGCAATGTCATCAGTTCTGCGTGTTGGAATTTCCAAGGCGGCACGCGCTCGGAGACGCTTTTCATCGCAAGTGGAGTTGCGGTCTGTTGTACGCCTTTCCACCTATACCACTTCTCCCCAGAGTGCTGAAGAAGATCAAGCGCGACCGGGCCCAAGTCATCCTTGTGGCTCCGGACTGGGCACGGAGGTACTGGTATCCCGAGCTACTCAGTATGTCAGTCGATCCCCCGGTTCGTCTGCATCTTCAGGAGGACCTTCTGTCGCAGCAGCAGGGGACGGTCCTACACCCGAACCTGTCCAGTCTCCACCTCCATGCTTGGAGATTGAGCGGCGACAGTTGAGGCCATTTGACTTGCCTCCTGAAGTTTGTAATGTCATTCTGGCAGCCAGGCTTCCCTCCACAAAATCAGTATACACCTGCAGGTGGAATAAGTTTGTGGCATGGTGCACAGCCAAGGCTGTGGATCCACTTTCTGCCCCTCTTTCTGAGGTTCTTCTCTTCCTTCTTTCTCTTGCCCAGCAGGGCTCTGCTCTGGGCACTATCAAGGGCAACCTTTCTGCCCTTTCAGCTTTTCTAAGGCTGCCTGATCAACCTTCTTTGTTCAAGTCCCCTATTGTAACTTGTTTTCTGAAGGGCATCACTCGCATGTTTCCTCCTGTACCTTTCGTGATGCCCCAGTGGGACTTGAACCTTGTACTTACTTACCTAATGTGTGCTCCCTTTGAGCTGCTCCATAACTGTCCTCTCCGTCTTACTTTGAAGACTGCCTTCCTGGTTGCCATCACCTCTGCCAGGAGAGTGAGTGAGCTCCAGGCTCTTTCTTCCACACCTCCTTTCTTCTCTGTCCATCCGGACAAGGTTGTGTTGTGAACAAGACCCTCTTTCCTGCCCAAGGTTGTCACGGCCTTCCACATCGGGCAGTCCATTACCTTGCCCACCTTCTTTCCGCCTCCGCATCCATCGAAATAGGAAGAGCGGCTCTACCGTCTGGACCCAAAATGTGCGCTCTCTTACTATCTGGATCGCACACGCCAGTTCCAGGTGGATGACCAACTCTTTGTTGGTTACGTGGGCGCTAAGAAGGGTAAACCGGTGCACAAGCGGACCATCTCTCGGTGGATCATCTTGTTACAGGCATGTTACTCCTTGGCTAAAAATGAGCACCCTGTTGGATTAAGGGCTCATTCCACTCGGGCCACAGCGACTACAGCTGCCCTGGGCCGGGGAGTGCCCCTGCAGGACATTTGCCAGGCAGCTACGTGGGCCTCGCTGCACACGTTTTCAAGACACTATTGCCTGGACAGTCCAGTCCGGAGGGATGGCTTCTTTGGCCGTTCCGTCCTCTGGGATTTTCTGGTGGGATTATTGGTTCGCAGACCCACCACCGGGGTTGGTATTGCTGGGGTATCTATTCTATGGTAAGGAATCTATCGCTAACGTCTCTTTCAGATGCACAAGTTACTACTTGTGTAACGATATATCTGTAAGAGGCATTAGTTGGTGATAAATTCCTTACCGACCCACCCATCCTCCCCGTTCTGCGAACCGATATCTAGGGTTAAAGTCATCCCCTTCAGGGCCCTAGTTTCAATAGCACCAGTGTTGGTTTTTAGCATGGCTCTGCATTTCTGGCGCGGAAAGGCTGTGTTTAAGAACTAACGTCAGCACGCGGAGGCGGCGTCTAAGTACTCAGACGACGTCATTACGGCGCCGACGACTGACGCGAAGCCGCAGACGACGCCTACCGACGCGCAAGGGTACTGCTACGCAAGAATTTCCGGATCCAGTATGACGCCTGGGGATATTCTAAGGTAAGGAATCTATCACTAACTAATGTCTCTTACAAATATATCGTTACACAAGTAGTAACTTGTGCATCAGTGCCTGTGGCTCTGACCTGAAGCGTATCATTATTGAACATGTCTCTAGCCCTGCGCTTGGGCTCACACGGAGCTCATTACCTGGATATGTCGGGGTCCTCTTATTGTTACACTCCTGAGTTCAAGTATCCCGACCTGCAGATGTTTGTTTGTTATTTTTTCCTTTAAACGGCAATTAGCACTTCATCCCACACATGGAGGGGGGTCCGACTCAGCCATGTCCCAATCCTGTGGTTGCTAACCGTTTTAGTTTAGCTGTTTGCCTCCCGCGAGGTTTGCGACTAGTTAAGGGCGACAGACGCTTCCCGTTTCGAAGTATAGGGTGTTGGGGGGAGGGGGAGGGGGGGGACCGTTGTCCCTCAAGAGTTTGCTGGGTTTGGCCGCCCACGGGCCGCCGTCTGTTGTTCTCATTGGTAGTCACATGTCTATTGTCTTCCTCTGCATTCAGACACCCCTGTCCCTACTAACTGCACCCAGGGTCAGGCCGAGACCCACCCCCTGTTCACGAGGGGATTTACTTTCCCACCTGCCCCACACTAAGACCCAATTTTACAAATGACCCATAGGCTTAGCACACCCCTCCACATCCTCTCTTGGAATGTGAACAGCCTCCTAGACCGCATTAAGCGCACTGCAGTACTCCGCGCAGCCCGCTGACACATGCCTGATGCCCTACTCCTACAGGATAATTTACAACAAGGGGTGGTGATGGACAGAGTCTCTGAATTAAGCAGAGTACTCTCACCCAGTCCAGAGATCAGGGCTAGATCCAACACCGTTTTTACAGGAGACACATCTTCTGGGCTCCCAATGCCATTTCCTGGCCCACTACGCGTTCGACCGGGTCTGGCACCCTGGCTTCGCTAGAGGCTCCTGGGGGGTGTCCATTCTTCTGCGGCTTGGGCTCCCCTTCACAGTAGTCGATGTCACCACAGATCCTCAGGAGATGTTTGTGGCTGTGTCGGGGATGGTGGAAGGTAACCCCGTCAATCTCCTCTGCAGTTATGTTCCCACGGTGCTCCTGTCCTCTACCCTTTGGCGTCTTACACAGGTGATCTCCTCCCTGCGCCAGGGCCTCACGGTCATCGGGGGTAATTTCAATGCTGTCCTACAGCCCTCCAAGGACGTGACTGATCCTCCCTCGGCCCACCGGTTAGCTTCCGCAAAGAGCCTCGTGGGCTGGACTTCGGCTATGGGTCTCTGTGATGTATGGAGGGTGTGGAACCCTCGCAATGATCAGTTTACACACACGTCTGCCACCCATTTTTTTTTTTATTTATCATACCCACTCTCGCATAGACCTCATTCTGATGCCCGCCACAGATTGTCAGCTGGTATCCGGGGCCGAGATCCTTCCCAGAGGAATTTCAGACCACTCCCCCATCTCTCTCCGTATCGGGGCCCCCTCCACAAGACGACCTGGCGCTTAAACGCCTGGTTCCTGCAAGATTCCGCACTGGTGGAAGCTCTTGGCCAAGAGCTCCGCCACTACTTCTCCGCCAACGCAGTTTCGGTCCCTTCGCAGGGCAATGCGGTGGTTCGAGGGGTATCCAGGGGTTAGTACACGCCAAACGCGCAGCCGAAGTCGCCCAACTGGCGCAGCTGGAGTCCCGAGCGGTTCATTTGGAGCGGACTCAATTGGCCAAGAACTCAGCCGACTCCTTTAGGCAGTTGGCGTTGGTCCGGGAAGAGATCCGGCGGCTCTCCCTGCAGTCGCCCAAAATGCTATGGCGCTCCTCCGTAGCCCATATTTATGGTGGGGCAACAAGAATGGCAAACTGCTACACAACCTGATATCCTACCCTAGGGCCCATCGCATCATTCCGATGGGGCTCACCAAGTGACATCGCCGGCTATTGCGCAAACCTTCGCCCATTATTACGCGGCCCTGTACGCGGCAGGCTCGACCCCCCCCCCCCCCACCCCTAAAGACTCCCTTGATGATTTGATGGAGAAATTCGGGACTTTCCTTCCCTGCCTCCCCCGTGAAATCGCGGACTCCCTGGACGGCCCCCTTACCCAGGAGGAAATCCATGGTGCCATCACCCTGCTACAGTCCGGCAAAACGCCCGGACCCGATGGATTCCACCAAGAATACTACTCTACGTTCCGTGACGACCTGGTCCCCCACTTAACGGAGCTCCTCCGCCAGGTGGTGGAAGACTGGTCCTTCCCATCCAAATTGGATGTTGAGAACATTGTGGTCCTCCCAAAGACGCAGCCACCTACCCTAAACTGCTCTGACTATCGCCCAATCTCATTGATAAACACTGAAATTAAAATATTTGCTACGGCAATAGCCCAAAGAATTAGGCCCCTTCTATACGACCTGGTCCACTCTGACCAATGCAGGTTCATGCCAGCCAGAGGCACACGCCATTGCATTCGCCGCCTACATCTGGCGCTGGCTCATCGGCATAGTCTATCCCCGTACCTGGTGCTTCTCCTCGTGGACTTTGAGAAGGCCTTTGACACTGTGGATTGGGGTTATCTAAGGGATGTTCTGGAATGCATGGGTTTCGGCCTTTCCTTCCGCCATTTGATTCCAGTCCTTAATAACCGCCCTAGTGCTCGTGTCTTTTGGTCAACGGTGCACTTTCTGAACCATTCCCGATCCGGAGGGGCACCCGACAGGGCTGCCTCCTCTCCCCACTCCTATTCGCTTTAGCGATGGAGCCTCTGGCGGCGCTGATCCGGCAGGACTCCCTGATCCGGGGATGGACGTGGAATCGGAGCCAGGTGGATAAAATCGCCTTGTACACGGATGATGTTCTGCTTTACTTAGCTGACTCAGAGCACTCTGGCCCTAGGTCTTGATTTGCTCTCTGAGTTCGAACAGGTCTCGGGCCTTCGCCTCAATCCGACGAAGTCTACCCTGGTCCCCCTTCACCCCTCCCCGGGAGTGTTTCGATTGGCAAGAAGTGATCCCCCTTCGGAGGCAGTCATTTAAGTATCTGGGAGTGTGGGTGACCCTTCTACCGGAGCTGGAATGGGCCCTTAACATTACCCCCCTGGTCACCTGGATGAAAACTGATCTTACGAACTGGCAATCTCTCCCCCTTAACCTGCTGGGCAGAAGTGCTCCTTTTAAAATGATGAACCTCCCCTGCTTTCTTTATATCCTACAGAACACCTCGATCCACCTCCCCAGTAGTTGGTTTAGAGAGCTCAATGGCGCATACAGTCGGTTTTTGTGGTGTGGTGGAAGGTCGCGTATGTCCTTTTCCCACTGCCGGATCCCCCCCTTCGACAGTGGAATGGGAGTCACTAACCTCCATTTTTAGGTCTCACCAGGGAGACCTATTGTGGTTGTGTTGCCTTCCAAGTGATACAGACCGGAGCACGAGCAGACTCCGGTCTGTGAACACCCTTACATATAAACCGCGCACAAAAACACACACACACAGCGTTACTTAAGCCGGCCGCACACACGCGTGCGGGCACACACACACACACACCCACGCCCCCTTTGAACTAAGCCCCACTTACCTTATCAGCGCCCTCAGCCGCCACTCCTGACCTGCTGCCACCGCGGGGCTCTCCCTCAGGCGCTCACCTAAGTCAGGAATGCGGGATGCGTCCGCACGGCACACTTGAGGATTCCGCAGCTTCACCTGTGCTCACTTGTAGGGCTGTCGTAGTATGGGCCGCAACCGCAGCCTCGCATTCTGACTCTGTGCCGGGCAGCTTCACTTTTCTGTGGCATGGCCACAACACTAAGAGCCGGTGCTGGGTGTCGTTACGATCCTCCCCCTCAGAAATCGCCCGAACTTCATCCGCTGGTAGTCCACACACTGGGAGGTGTCCCCGTCCCCTCAGGAGCGAGTTTTGGCCAGGGCGGGTAGCACTGAACGGATGTTTTCGGGAGTGGCTCAGCGGAGCTTGGCTACCCTGCGGCCATTTCCGTCTACAGTTGCCCACGCCATGTGTTAATTTTAACCCTGAACCTAAGGTGAACTAGGAAGCATTGAAACGCAACAGCATGCAAACCCCATGAGCTGCTGCTTGGCTGTTTGAGGTCAAGCTTCTTCCCTTCATATCTGCTGTGCCGCATCAACGTCCCCAACACTAGACCCTTGTGCAGTGTTCTCAGGTTGTTCCGACTGAAGTCGTCTCTTCACTGTGTGATCTCTTGTCGTGATAGCCGCTGGCTTCTCGGCACACGTGCCTCGGCTAAGGCACTGCCAGGGGCCGCTTCCCGGCTCATCTCTTTGTTCCAATAGGCAGTAGGGGGTGACCCCGGCGCTGAATGTGGGCAGAGTTCATGGGTCCCCGGTCTCCATCCTGCCTTGACGTGCCTCATGTGTGTGATGACCTTCAGCCTCGCATATCATGAAGATTTTG
Organism: Lissotriton helveticus; assembly: GCF_964261635.1. Classification (NCBI taxonomy): domain Eukaryota; kingdom Metazoa; phylum Chordata; class Amphibia; order Caudata; family Salamandridae; genus Lissotriton; species Lissotriton helveticus. Next base: position 2,095,285,670 of record NC_136061.1, read on the forward strand.
GCAACATTCCGTACTATAGATTCTGCTTCAAATTGGCTCTACTTTAAAACAAATATTGTCGCAGTAAGCCCATATCTCAACAAAGTTTTCTCGGAGACGGATGTGAAAAAAAGCAGAGGAAAAAATCTATAGCATTAGAAACAATTAAAGTAAAGTCGCGTGGGTATCGCCTTCTCTCTCCGTGCTGGGGGCACACCTCTGGAAGGTGGATTTTGATGCAGCCCTGTGTAACAGTAGATAATAGAAGAAGAAACAGTGAAATATTCAGGGAGTTAAATCGAAAATTCGATTCCAATGTGAGAGGATTTGGTGTGAGGAAGGATGGGCCTGGGTAAAGTCACATGTGCCAGAACTGAAGGGGAAATCGTATACATCTTGGAAATCACGTTCTATTCCTTGCCCCTATCTGGAAAGATGTGCAATGCACCTTTGTGTAGTATGAAAATATGTGTGAGTTACAAAATCCAAAAGAAACAAAGGGATCAGGTACTGACTGCCCCATTACTTTTTTTTTGTTTTTTTTATTTTTTTCCAAAACCTTTATTGACAAATAGTATTTTGACACTGCTGTAGGCCAACAACCCGGAGGCAGGCAGCTAATATGACAGAGAAAAGACATAGTGATATTCATTGCAATCAGTTACAGCTGTTACATAAGTATGTCATTTCCCGGAATTATTGATGGTGCGTCATATAGAGGCAAAAGCATGCGGTGCCTGCAGTTGGTAGTTGCATAAGGTCTTGACCGTAACTAAAACCGAAAAACAAAACAACCCCTGTTGGCCAGTATTGTAGAGCAGTAATTCAACATCACATCAATGTAGAGAGCAAAGCATCAGGATGTACGCATTTCCAAGGAGCAGAGCAGATTACTGCCATAGTATCTAGCAACAGTCCAGTTATGGAACTTACACATCCATAATCATATAGCATCCATTCGTCTAGTATCCTAATTCTAGAGGAACAATCAATCATGTAGGCCATTCAGAGTCAGTCGACACACAAGTCTGTGCCCCCACGATTCAACCAGTCAGCCATTGGCGCCCATATATCAGGAAGTCTGGATCTTAAGGGCATCAGCTCCCAATATGTTGTCAGTTGGTCTCTGCAATATATTGCTGATTTTATCCAGTTCGCTATTGTGGGTGGAGTCCCTCTCTTCCAATGGACAGCTATTAGCCGCTTCGCTAGTAGTAGCAGCATGGCAACTAGTTTACGAGCATTCTTGGGGACCTCTCGCACATATCCTAGCAGTGCCACCAGGGGGTACGGTGCGATGGCGAAGCCCACCATGTTACCTATACACCGAAACACCTCCATCCAATAATCAGATATTTTCTGGCACCCCCATGTTAGGTGGAAGAAATCGGCCATGTCACCGCAACACCTCCAGCATTTTGCCTCACTCAGCAGACCCATCCTCAGTAGCTGTTTAGGTGTACGGTACACTCTATGCAAGTAGTTAAAGTGAATCAGTCTCAACCTGTAGTTTGGTGACAGATTCCCCAACTGCGAGCAACAGTACTTCCATGTCTGTTCAGGTATCTCTGATCCCAACTCAATCTCCCAGTCTGATTTCGAGGTGCTAATTAGGACCGGGACAGTGTTCTGCATCACTGTGTAAACGCGCGTAATTAGTTTGCGAGGTGAATTATTAGATAGCAAGTCTTCTAGCGTGGGGGAGCTGCAGGAAAATCCAGATATCGGAATCTGCAAGCTGCTCTTAATTGATAGTATAGTAACATGTCTGAGGCAGTGGGAGTGTCGGGTGCACACATGTTGTGTAAATTGAGAAAGGTGTCGCCAGGGTACAAGTCTCTAGCTGTAGTCAGGCCCCGCTTACGTGCTCTGTCCGTTACACCTCTGTCCATGAGGGGTCCCAGCAGCGGGTTTCCCCCCAACGGCATCGAGGGGGCAAAGAGTTCCTGAACACCCGCCCTCTGGGCCAATTTTGACCAGGCCCACCGATTCCACCGTGTTTACGTCTGTGGGTGATCTCTTATAGGGATGGTAGACTGCGGCATTCAGAGGTGTGGGCGCAGCCATGTCCACCTCAATTGCAACATGCGGTTGGAACGGAATCGGGTGGTGCCAGTAGTGTAGATATTGGGCTTGGGCCCTATATGCATATAGTTCGAAGTCGGGCGCAGCGAGTCCGCCCTGGTCGAATGGGAGCGTCAATAGCTTCCAAGAGACCCTGGGCTGTCTTCCCGCCCATACTAGTTCCAAAATTGCTGTTCGTAGTCGTTTGAAAAATTGCACAGAGAGGCACGGGTATATTAACAAAAAAATATAGGAATTTGGGCAATACGACCATTTTGCTTATCGCTATGCGCCCCGTGAGGGAGAGTGGTAGTGTTTTCCATCTTTTAACTTTCCCTTCCAGCCAGTCCATGGTCGTCCCATAGCTGGCCAGCCAGATTTCTTGTGTTGACCTGCTGAACCAGATGCCCAGGTATTTAATCTCGGTGGTCGCCCACTCAATCGGGTAAGCTGTGGCACATCTCTTGGTGTCATCGGTAAGCGGCAGCATCACAGACTTCCTCCAATTTATCAAAATGCCCGATAGGCCTCCATATCGCACAAACTCTCTCATTATAGGATCAAAATTCTCCTCTGGGTTAGTCATGTAGATTGTCATATCTTCAGCGTACATTGATATTAGTAGGCCGCGTGACGTAAAGCCTATGCTGGGCTGTGTGAGATGCTGTCGCAGTCTGGCCGCCAGTGGCTCGGTGGTGATAGCGAAGAGGAGCGGTGATAGGGGACATCCCTGTCTCGTGCCCCGCGAGATGGTAAACAAGTCAGAGCAATGGCCGTTGATGACGCGTGCCAGAGGGTCAGTGTAAAGTAATTGAATGCGTTGTATAAGCAACGTGCTGAAGCCCATGCGTGAACAGGGCAAATAGAAACCTCCATTCCAAGGAGTCAAACGCCTTAGTGGCGTCAAGTAGTGCAGCAGCCGCTTTGCATTCAGGGCTCAGGTAGTGTAAGAGGCTAAATAGCACCCGCAAGTTGTGAGAGGTCGAGCGACCCGGCACGAAGCCGGACTGGTAGCACAAAGCTATTTGGGGCAGCATGGGCTTTTTTCTGTCGGCTAAGAGTCTGGCATATATTTTGGCGTCCAGGTTTATGAGAGAGGGGTCGGTAGGAATCAGGACAGGTCGGATCTTTGTTCGGCTTAAGTAATGCGATTATCATGGCCTCACGGAGCGTGGGTGGCAGCACCCCGTTTTCTACAGCTTCCTGGAAGACCCCGTGCAATCGGAGGGCTACAATGTCGATGTATTCCTTGTAAAAGGCCGCCGTTAGACCGTCTGGGCCAGGTGCCTTATCCGCCGGCATACTCGTGATTACCGCTCTGATATCCTCCACATCAAACGGAAGATCCATATATTGTCTCATCCCATTATTGAACCATGCCAGGCTAATCGTATTGAGATATGTCTCTATATCCGAGTCCTCTGGACTTGTCCGAGACGTGTACAGCGATTTATAGAAAGCCGTCATGGTGTTTAGTATGTCACGCGAGGTGCGCGCGACAACACCACTTGTGTCCGTGAGTTCTGTAATAAACCCCGCGCCCCTGGGTGCACGCAGCAATGACGCCAACGTTTTCCCGGCACGCTCGCCCTCCCGATATCTCCTAGCTAGAGCATATTTATTGAGAAAGGCTGTTTCTCACTCAGCTTCCTCCTGAAATTTCGTCAATGTATCTCTGAATGCTCCCTGAGTCGACGGGTTCGGGGACCGGGCTATCGCCTCCTCAAGTTTCACAAGTTCTGTCTCCAGGCTCTCCAATGGGCTCCGGATGGATCTGAGGACCCCTGTTTTGAGAGCCATGCAGTGGCCTCTAGTAACCGCTTTGAACGCCTCCCACTATACTCCCGGCGAGTCCACAGAGCCCTCGTTGAGGTCAAAGTACTCCGTAAGTTTCTCGCGGAGTTCCTCACAGAATGCCTGGTCCAGCAGAGCTCGGGACGGGAACCTCCAGCTGAAGGGTCGCGAGTAAGCCTGCGGGATCGTTATACGGATTTTGACTGGCGTGTGATCTGAAAGGGACCTCTGTAGTATATCTGCCTCTATGGTTCGAGTGTGTAAATCTTTCGAAAGCAGCCAATAGTCTATGCGCGACCAGGCGTGTCTATGTGCGGTTACGCAGGTGCCCATTCGGGTTCCTGGGTTAAGGGCCCTCCAGGAGTCAACCAGCTCGGCGTCATCTATTATGTCAGTCAGTGTAGCGGCCGCTCTCGGATGATGTTCACGAGAAGTGCCCTGTCTGTCATCAGCTGGGGAAAGTGCCACATTGAAGTCACCGCCCCATAGGAACGCCGCGCTACCACACAGCTGGGCCTTGTGCCATACAGTGTGGAAAAAGGAGGGACTGTCAGTATTAGGGCCATATACATTTACAATCAAGCTGTGTGAGTGGACCAATGCAATCCCTTACGTATCAGAAATGCCACACCTCTAGCGTAGTTAGAGTAAGGAGCCTCAACCACCACACCCCACCTACCATGTTTGAGCATTGATGTCCCTCTAGTGGCTAAGTGTGTCTCCTGCAAGAGGCAGATGTCCACCTCCTTACGCAGCAGGTAGGAGTGTACGAGTCTGGCTTTCCTACAATCATTCATACCGCGCACATTCCAGGTAACACATGTTAAAGACTGCACGGTTTAGCAATATACAGTATAATTTCCAACACATATATAGATACCCCTCCGCACTTGTACATTCCAGTTTTAACAGATCCATCTTCTAGTTCCTCAGTATAGGATGCGACGAGCAACGATAACCACTTGAACTGCCCACATCTCCGTACAGCATGCGGTTTCAACAGTAGCCTCCAAACCAGAGTTATACAAAATCGTGACGGATCAACATTAATGAATATCTCTTCTCTACTCTCAGATACGTTCAAACTGCTTAGCCAACGATTCCCCCCCCATCCCACCCGCAACAACCCCCCAATCAGGTCGTGATGTCATCCCCACCCTACCTAACCACATACCCAACCATAACAAAGTCCAGAGTTCGGGAATCTTCCCAGAGGGTACGCAGGGTGACCGCCTTCAACCCCTGCACTTTTGGCAGGGTAGCCGAGCTATCGGCTACAACACCGCATCTCAAAGACCCACCCATGCACAGAGCAAGCAAATATACATACAGAGGATGGCTCGACTCACGTGACCACGATCGATCTCCAAAGATGGTGATTGGTATCTTTGTGACAGCAGTCTATCACTTTGCCGACCTCTCAGCGCTGTTGTAAGGGATGTAGTTCAAAAGAAAGGACAAGGACAATTGTGTCACTCAACATCGCTGAGTCGTTCAGCAGAGTCGCGATTGTCGGAAGCTGGACGTTGACTCTGTTCCTTGACCAGTTGTTTGGCATACTGGAGCGCCGCTTTAGCATCCACAAAGTATGAGGGCCTATATGAGCCTTGGACCCGCAACTTGGCAGGGTAAATGAGGGCATATTTCGTACCAGTCTGTTGAAAAATATTTTTGGCCGGCACAAATTCCCTGCGAGCTGCTTGCACCTGTAGGGTGAAGTCCGGGTACATAGCTATATCATTACCCCGATATTAAATCTTCCCTTTCTCCCGTGCAAGGCGCCGTATCGCATCGCGATCTCTAATTCAAGATCCGGGCTAGGATCGGTCTGGGCGGGGCTCCCGGTTTAGGCTTAGGACCCAAAGATCTGTGTGCCCTCCACCAGGAACATAGGGGATAGTCCGTCACCAAACAGGTCTTTCATCATTTCTTCCACGTAGCGTTCCATATTTGATATGTCTGTGGATTCTGCTATTCCCGTGACCCGTACGTTATTGCGACGGGACCTCGCTTCCAAATCTTCATTCTTCTGTTGTATCCGAGCCAAAACTTTATCCATGCCTCTCACCTTCCTGTCCAGCTCGGTCTGGCCCTCCTCTGTTTCAGTGACGCGTGTTTCCAGAACACTCACCCTGCCGTCCTGTTTATCCATGCGCTTCGTGATGCTGTCCATGCGAGCGGCCATGGTGTCTATTTTGGCATCAATGCTTTGCAAGCCGGATTTAAGCTCCTCAAACATTGTCCTGACATCCGCCGCAGGTAGCTGAGTCGCCATTCCCTCTGCAGAGTCCTTGTACGCACCCCCGGGGTCGGACGATTTAGGTGTTTTGCTTTTGTCGAAGTTTATTTTGGGCTGACGAGTCTCCGGCTTCCCCATGTCGGGATCGCAGGCCGACATCCGCGGCGAGAACACCACAGAGCGGGAAAAGGGTTATCGCAGCGGTGAGGGCCCCAGAGCCACCAGCAAAATCTCGTATACCTCGCAAAATGGCCGCCGCAGCAGTGGACGGCTGAGCGTTGGCACCCTGTCCTCAATTGCGCAATAGTCACTGAATGTCCTTGTCTGCACCCTCCAACCACCACAGCTGACCCAGGCGTACCAGTCGACTCCTAAATCGTGCACTGTTTAGACAGGAGATTGTGGTATATAAATAAATAATACCGGATCTATTTTTAAATGAATGAATGAATAACAGATAGCTCAATAAAATAAGAGTCAAGATTCGAGGTAGTAGGAGTTTCTGCAGGTTTATTACAGCATAAGGACAGGATCAGGACAACCTGCATAGAATGACCCAGCAGCTGCTGGGGCTTGGTCTGGGATGAGCGCGCCAACTTTTAATAACAATACATTGACTTATATACATAGCGCAAACACATAGCATTACATTGCAGTAGGCGTAACAGTGGGTGGAGCAGAAGGCGTGACGCGTAGCAGTCGCGGAAGATAACAGTAAAAAGAGGTGTAACTGGGAGTATACTTAGGCATGTGATGCGAACGTAACAGAATATGTCATGAATGGGCGGAAACATTGGAGGGGGCTACCTAAGGAGCCGGGACCTCTAACCTAATGGTGCGCGAAAACTGGCAATGACGTGTTACTAGGAGAAGCTGGGGGCTACGAACTCTGTGCTAGGAGCAGAGACTAGAGTCTGGAGGGTCGGAGCGACTTGTACCTAAACCCTATCTGGTATCTGATGTTTAGGGAACATGTTGATATAAACTAGGAGTCATGAGGGGAGAAGCTAACTTGACTCTAAGACTGGACCATGCATTATTCTACATGTAGTGCGTGATGAAGAATATTAAATGACCATTAATACAGTATTTCTCTAACGTGGAGACGAGAAGGCTAGACAATGACGGAAACTATTGATGCAGTTCAGTAGCTTAGGAATGCAGAAGAGGAGGACTGAACTGATAACTGGAACTATAACATACTTTTGGCAGACTCGGAGGCAGAGCCAAGCTGCACCGGGCACTGCGAGGCAGGAAGTAAGTGAAAGGTCGAGGATACAGGTGGGGGCTGTATCGCTCTTCAGCGAGGCTTTCAGGAGACAGGAGCTGAATCTGTGGTCCGGGCCCTGTTGAGGCCTGGAAACGGGGACTTTATAATAGAATATCGTGCACACTGAGAAACGTGGCAACATAACTTTACATCGGCCTAATATTCGTAGTATTCACGAGGACTGGAAACTGACATACTAGAGGTGGACACAACTGTAATTGCGTCATTAATCGGACATGGGGAATAACATATGCATATTGGTCATGCACACATAACATATGATGGATGAGGCGTAGGGACACAGAACATGGCAAAATTTACTTTTCCACATTCCCTCCTTGTCACTACGTTTCCATCAGGAAACATCAATTTTCATGATACCATCTATCATTTCATACAGTACCATTTGCTCGTCTCGAATTATCCTGGAACGGGACTTAGAACGGGGCTTGGGACTAGGAATACAAGAGGTAGCACACATGCTGCAAATCGCAGGGCCACATTGTATACAGAGGCAGCAGCTAAATATGATCGCTACTGCAATACCTAGAAAGGACAGGACTTTCCATCCCCAGGCGGAAATTATATTCCAGAACCAACCTGACCATGTCCAGGTGCCTGGATCTTGGTGTAACAGATGGGCAATTTTATGGAGTCTGGTTATAGCTGAATAAACAGACGGCGCGTTATTTGGAATGAAAATGCAGCAACTAGATCCGATGACTCTACAGGCCCCGCCCCTATCGGCCAGTATGACGTCAAGGACGAGACGATTTTGCAAAACGACAAATCTCATAGCAGATTGTTCTTCGGTTAGGTTACCTAGAGCAGAGGCAGTCTCATTTACTACAGCTTCAAGGGTTCTTGTTAACCTACGGATCAGTTTACTATTCTGGACAGGTCCTACAAAGAAGAAGAAACCTTTATTGAAATCTGTATATTGTTCTAGAGTAGTTTCAGTATAATCGACAATTGGGGACTCCCTTCTATGTCTAATGTGTACTAGATGTGTGTTTCTGTGATAATCAGATGGGGCTAGGAAAACAGGTGGCAGTAGGAAAGCAATGTAACAGGTTCCCTCCCAATCGAGGGGCAGACGGACATATGCGGTCTGACCACAAATAAAATAGGAATGACGTGAAGCTTTGAAAACAGATTTCCTACTGTCACTATACTGGATAACAGTAGTACATTCACTATGACCTTCATGTACGGAACCATAACTACGGACACATAATTCGCCTTTGACAGGTAGTACTGAAATAGCAGGTAAGTCTGGAGTAGTATCAGACTGAACATTCAGGACCATGAAATTCGACGAATAATTACCTAAATTATATACTTCATTTTCTAGATCTAAACCTGTTCTGTGGGGGAAACCTTTCTTGTCTGGAAAACATGTACTGTTAAGAAAAGACATATCTGTTGAGGATGACGTTAACGTGGACCATGCTCCACACGAACCATTGTGTGAGAATGGATAAGGAAACAGTGGCAGAACTCCTTTCGGTGTCTGGAAAGGGGGGAGTCGACCACACACCCAACAATTAGTGGCATTGCTGGTCTGGTGTGAGTAATGTAACATACGGATAAATGTGTTGTTACGCATAGCGAGGCGGTAAGAATATTCGTGAGGAGGCAGATCACTAAACGTGTGCTCTACTGTAGCATTAGCAGACATATTTACATGAGGAACTGGAAAATACAGATAGAATGCATAGCTGGTGCAGGAAATCATTATGCTGATGAATAATATGAAACTCAGAAAAATGATACATCTGATTGAACTTCGACTGACTCTCTCACTATGGGGGTCTATTTTATACATGTCAGAAACAGTCTAACCGTTTCACCTAGGGGAGGACTTATACAATCAAACTGACTGACTTATTTTACTAGACCTGAGCTTTAACTTATACTCCTGTTGCGGAGTTTTCTCTAACAAGGGAGGGGTTGTAATAATGTCTTTTGCGGGACAGTCCTTTAAAACAATGTTTTGGCAGTCTTTAGAATCTTGGGAATCCTTGGAAATGTTCTTGGAGACTGGTTTCAATCCATTGAAAAGTTTTACATGAGAAAGATGGACCCACCCCTTCCTGCCTTCCAACTTGACGGCAGTACGGGTGGTCAAGAGGACCTGACGTGGCTCCTTCCAACGTGGTTCCAGCGGACTTGATCTGTCAAAATTTCTGATCATCACCAAGGAGCCTGGAACGATTTCATGTGGTGCCACCTCGGTATTGTCTGGAAAAGCGGCAGCAACCTGTGAACGACATGAGTTGAGGGCAGACATCAAGGAAGCTAGGTAATCTGTCAACATATTACATGAAACATCGGTAATACTTCGGGGTCTAGGAGTACCCCACATGTTAGGGGGGCGGCCGAATACGACCTCATACGGGGATAGACCTGATCTAGAATGTGCAACCATGCGCATATAAAACAGGGCGACTGGCAGAGCTACTAGCCAGTCCACACCTTTTTCCTTACAAACTTTTGCAATACGGATTTTCAGGGTCTGATTATGTCTCTCTACGAGACCGGCTGCTTCAGGATGGCGTACACAATGGAACTTCCACTGGTACCCTAACAAAAGGGAAACGTGCTTCATGAGTTCGGATGAGAATGGCTGGCCGTTATCAGAATATACGACTCTAGGGAGTCCATATCTAGGGAAGAATTCACGAACCAACTGCTTGGCAGTGGTCGCGGCTGTGTAATCTGGGACTGGATATGCTTCTGTCCACCTGGACAAAGCGCATACAACTACAAGGACATACTTGAAACCTCGACATCGCTCCATCTGAATATAATCCATCTGGAGGACCTCAAAAGGGTGGTCAGGGGGCTGGAAACCACCGGGACACTTTTACCTGGATTAAACTGACAACATATCATACAGGTACGGACTTTCTGCTTGGCTGCAGCTCGTAAATGCTTGTTGAACCAAATGTTCTGGATACTGTCTAACATAGCTTTTTCTCCTAAATGTGCTGGACTATGTGCGGTATTGATAATGACTTGAACCATAGAGTCGGGGAGAAACCATGTGGCTCTACCCTTCGTTAACCATCCTTGATCTGTCTGAACCCCTCCTTGTTCGGACCATTTCTTGATTTCATCGGGAGTAGCATGTAACTGGATATCTATGACATCTTGTGTAGGGTCCTTAACTGTCATGCATGTAGTCAGATCTGGAGTATGTGTCTGATTAACTGGAATGTCTGGAGTCTGTGCTGTAAGCTTGGCTGTGCGGTCTGCTAGATCATTACCTTGGGAAATAATGTCAGTGACTTTCGTATGTGCTTTGCATTTCATGATAGCAATGGATGTCGGTAAATGTATGGCATCTAACAGGGCTTGAATAAGGAGACCATGCTGAATCTTGGTTCCATGAGAAGTCATGAAACCTCTCTCCTGCCAGAGCACTCCGAAGTCGTGTACAACTCCGAATGCGTAACGTGAATCTGTGTAAACATTAACTTTCAGGTTCTTGGCGTGTATACAGGCTTGTGTCAGAGCGACTAGCTCTGCTGCTTGAGCGGACAGGGTATCAATACGGTGTGTTTCAATAACTTCAGTGTCAGTAGTCACTGCATATGCGGCGACTAGTTCTCCTGTACTAGTTCTCATACATGAACCATCCACATAAAGTGTCAGGTCAGGATCTGGTAACGGAATGTCTGTCAGGTCTTGTCTTGGCTTTGTCGTAATGTTAACTACTTCCACACAATCATGTGGGTCTGGATTTGAATTAACTGATGGTAACAGTGTAGCAGGATTCAGGACGTTGCAGCGTCTAATATCTATGTGTGGCTGGAACAGTGTCAATTCATAGCCTGTTAAACGTGCAATTGTCAAGTGCTGAGTTTGTGTTCGATTTAAAAGAACTTCTACTGAATGTGGAACTTGTACTGTCAGGGAATGTCCTAAAACTATGGAATCACTTTGTCTGATAGCTAGTGCTGTGGCTGCAACTGACTTGAGGCACGCAGGCAACGCCTGGGCGACTGGATCTAATGTGCTCGAAAAATAAGCACAGGGCTTGTATTGTCCTGCTTGATCTTGTGTAAGAACAGATTATGCTGTACCTTCACGTTCTGTAACGAAAAGTGTAAAAGGCTTACTGTAGTTCGGTGTAGCTAGAACTGGAGCTTGACATAGGGCTTTCTTTAACTCGTTGAAACTAAGTGTATGTTCAGATGTCCAAGGGAGGACAGTCGATACGGCTGCCTCCTGTGTCGTTAACTGTATCAGTGGCTTGGCTAGAAATGCATACTGGGGAATCCATTGTCTACAATAAGAAGTAAGGCCGATAAAGGCACGTACCTCCTTCTGGGTTCTGGGCTGGGGAAGACTCGCTATTAACTGGATACGGTCTGGTGTCAACTGCCTACCCCTCTTGGACAGCAAGTGTCCTAAGTATACCACTTGCTGGACACAGAATTGAAGCTTCGAAGGTGACACCTTGTGCCCCATCTCGGCTAGAAAATACAGGACTGTAAGTGATGCTCGCTCGCAAGCACGTTCAGAACGGGCTGTGATCAGTAGATCATCGACATACTGGAGCAGGGCAGTGTCAGTTGGCATGTGAATGTTGTCTAATTGTCTCTTGAGTGCTTGACTGTAAATACTAGGACTTTCTGTGAAACCTTGAGGAGCGCGTGTAAACATATAGCTCCTTCCATTTAAACAAAATCCGAAAAGAAACTGGCTGTCTGGATGAATTGGAACACTGAAAAATGCATTCTTGAGGTCAATGACAGTGAAAAACATGGCTTCGGAATCAATGGCTGTTAACAGGGAAGAAATATCTGGGACAATTGGGTACTGAGGAATAATACATTTATTAAGCTCTCGTAAATCAATCACTAATCGATATACTGGGGGTGCATTTGGATCAGTACGTTTCATGACTGGAATGATCGGAGAATTGCATACATTGGAGTCAGTTTCTACAACTACTCCTTGAGCCATGAGCTCGTCAATAATTTTGGATAAGGCTGCTACAGCCTCAGGTGGCAGTCTGTACTGTCTGATTCGGGGTAACACTACACCTGGTTTGAGAGTCACACGATGGGGTGTGATTTGCATGTAACCTACATCAGTTGGACCTTGCGCCCATAAATGCTGCGGAACATTAGACAATCTTGAATCAAAATCTCGTAATACATAGTGACCCTTAAAGTCACGTAGGAACAGACGTATTCCCTCTGGGGAACAGCAAATAACTGCACCTAATTCTTTCAGTGTTTTAATGCCTAACAGATTTTCTGGACATGACTTAGTAAGTAACAGATCAGTAGTGCGGGACAATGGACCTACTTCTAGAGTAACTGGCTTAGATATCTCATTAACTATTGGCTTTCCTGAAAATCCAAGGGAAACATTTCTTGAGCCTGAGAGCGGAGCCCCTGGAACTTCGGCATGATTGATTGTGGTCCTACTTGCCCCTGTATCGATCAAAAACTTTCTGTCTTTCCCTAATACTTGACTGTGAACATAGGGACCTTCTTGATCTACAGGTATCTCGATGAGAGGCAAGCCTACCTCCCTCTCTAGGCTGTTTCATGAATATGACTGGTACTCTGGATACTCAGACTGTGCATACTGGTACATCTGCGATGTAACGTGCTGTGTTGCAGCGATAGGCTGCGGTACTGTAACTGTCTGTGGTGCATTCTGTGGCTGAGGAATCTGTGAAACTTGTTCTTGTCTAGGCGGACGTGGTCTTTCTTTAGTCTTACCAGTAGCTGTATTATGTTTCAGAACTGCACACTCGTTTATAAAATGACCTGGCTGTTTACAATAATTGCAGTTCCCTTTAACGGGAGCTGCAGGATGACTGGCTTGATTCGGACCCCTCTTCTGACTGTCTTGAGGAACAGATTGTGCAACTAGCACTTTCATTTTCGTGTCTTTCATACGTTTTCTCTCGTGTTCTTGCTCTTCTCTGATTCTATTCTGGTGATACTGGAGCATCTGGAGCATCTGGGACGGGGTATTAGCTTGCCAGGTGCTTTCGACTTTCAAAACTCGATTTTTAATTTGTGGGCTTGAATTCTCGACTAATTTGGTAACGAAAAGATGAGGGTATGACTCACTACTTGTCTTGAGACCACTATTAATACTGAAACATTTCTCGAATCTAGAATAAAAATCACTAATATCTTCATCTTGTTTCTGTTTACAGGCTGAGATTGCATCCCAGTCTTCTTTTCTCGTTGTCAATAATCTGGGTAAAACTTGAATCAGTAATTCTGGTAATTCTTTACATTTATCTCCAAGACCGGTACCTGGTACTCGTGCCTTGTCTTCAGCTTCTAGAGCTGTCCAATCGATCTTTTTCTCTCCCACCTCCCATTCTTTTTCCTTTAGCTTTTCATATACCCCTGCGGGTAACAGGACCTTTAACATTTTAATGATATCTGGGTAAGTGTATTCTCCCATACGGAGCATGTCTTTTAGTTCTCTATGGAACCCCGCTGGATCTTTGTCATGACAGGGAATTAATTTCTTCATTTCAAGGAGTTCCATCTTTGAAATCGGAGTGTATACAAACACTCGTTGCATTACGCCACCCGCCCCTTGGACTGGGTGGACTTCTCGTAACGGATTCTGTCTGTCTATGTAGAATGATTTACTTTCTGGGGGTGAGACATGAACAAAATGCGGATTCAGGAACGTTCTATATTTGTGACGCTGTTCTAGAATGACACTAATTAAATCGGTACCTAGACCTCTCCATCTATACTGGAGTAACTCGTTCAGGACATCGTGTAACGGGCCTGGGTCAGAATGTTGACCCTCATACAGAGTAATAAGGTGTTGGATCATATACATACCCACCAGTCGTTGCTCGGCTGGGGGCAATTTCAGAAACATTTGTGCCACTATTTCGTCTGGAAAAGTGGTAGAATCAGTAATCCATCGGACTGCTGATCGGGCTAGTTCTTGTTCATGCATAGTACTTAATTCACTGTAACCGACTCGTGATTTCAGAACGTGATCGGTAACTTGAAATACTTGTTCTAGGGAACCTTGTTCTGGTGCTGGATGATGAAAAATAGACTTGTGTTCTAGACGTAAATGGCGATCTGGAAATCTCGATTTTCCTACATACGCTATTCTGGCGGGATTCTCGTCCTCTTCAGGATCAGAGATGCTTTCTTTCTCGCTTACTTGTGCTGCTTTACGCTGTTCGTGTATCTTTACTATCTCTTTACGGATTTTCTTGTACATACTCTCCATAGCACTAATGGTCTTGTGCTTACCCTCGGCTATATTATCACTCCACCTTGTCAGGATTCTCATTTCGGCGGGATCTTTAGACGGGTAATCTTGTTCTCTTATTAGACAATTGATCAGGAACTTTAATATCATGAGCTGGATCTCGGCTTTCCTTTGAGACATAATCTCGCCAATACTTTCTGGATCATCCCCTGTACGGATGAAACGATATATTCTGTCTAGATCTTCTTTCATATTCGGTAAGGTGACTAGATACTCGGTCACTCTCCTTACACGTACGGAATATAAAACCATATTATATTCGCCTGGAACTGGATCATAGACACATTCGCCAAGGGCTTGTCTGATTTCTGTAACAGACTTATTACTTTTAGGAGTACGCTGTGATGCTTGGGCATGTAATTCGAGTGCTGATAAACGCTTGTGTGGCGGCGGGGTTTGAGGAAGACCTCCTCCCGCGGCCCCTAAACTGGAATCGTCGACTGACATTCTTCGTCCTGGCAGAGTCGGTAATTGTAACGTGGGCTGGACTTGTATGACGGACTGGGCCGGGGGAGCTGTTAAGGGCACCCCGGTGTCTGGAGGAGCAGGAAGTGCCTGATTTACAGGGACTGGCGGAGTGCGAACAGGATTTGCATATTCGGGGACTGTGTCGTCCAAATAGGACGAAATAAAAATATCAGCTGCGGTCTGTTTGTGACGTAGCTTGGTCGGAACTAATGGCGGCGGGAAATTACTGGATGCCTCTGGGGTCGCTTTTGGCAAACCTTCGGCAAGGAGAGGATACATACCCTTAATAAGGGCATGCCTCTGTCTGTCTGACTGTTCGGTTTTGACTTGTTCACCTATCTCGATTAATTCTCTTTCTTGGGCTCGTTCCTGGGATTCTCTACTTAACTCTGACTTTCTGACTTCCTTTTCCGTTCTTCTATGCGCTTCTTTCCGCCATAACTCGATGGCATCTTTCTGTGACTGTCTGGCTTTCTTTTTCCATAATGCTTCTTCTACTCGCATGATACATTCGGCATCCCATGTACCCGATACGGGCCATCTATACTTTTCTTCTAACTGTTTGGTATACTCTACCCATAAATCTAGATACATTATGGCGCTTATGCCATGTTTCTGATACATAAAATGACCTGGACTGTCCCTAGGCGGGACAGGAACTGCTTCCTCTAACAGACCCTTTCTAGTTTTTAACTGACGTAATCTTGAAAAGAGCGGCATGGCTGGACTGTAATCTGGACACAATACAATACAAAATGAAACACGGAATCACATCACACTCATACCACAACATTAAAATACATAAAGAACATTATAAAATAAACAGTTTGAACAGAATATTACCTGGAATACTGAGAACAGAAACAGAACAGATTTTCTCGAGAACGGAACAGACTAGAGATACTGGATGCACTGCTGTAACAGTACGGAACATACCGGTCCCATAAAGGGACGCATCAAGACCCGTATCCACCTAGGTGAACACTTCGTTTGTGAGTCTGGGCACCACCAACCCACGGACCAGGAGTCAATTTAGATTGGTCCTGTCTAGATACTACCCCAGCAATGGTACTCACCGGGCAGCACGGAATGGAAAGCCTCGGACGGGACTGGACTGCTACGACGACGAACTTCGGACTTCGGACTTCAGTTACGGGTGGGCCTCCGGATACCTCGGACCTTGGACTCTCGGCTTGGGCTCTGGTCGGGACTCGCCGCGTTCCTCCACCGTCTCGTTCGGATGCTGGACCGCCTCCTCCGTCTCCTCCGTGGGCCTGAGGGATACTTGAAGCAGAAATATCTGCACGTGGCCGGTATGGTTCCGTCACGGCTGCAGAGGGTCAGGGGGTCGGCGTGGCTTCACCGACGCGTGGGGAAAGGGCAAGTCCCTATTCGGGCGCCATTATGTGGTATATAAATAAATAATACCGGATCTATTTTTAAATGAATGAATGAATAACAGATAGCTCAATAAAATAAGAGTCAAGATTCGAGGTAGTAGGAGTTTCTGCAGGTTTATTACAGCATAAGGACAGGATCAGGACAACCTGCATAGAATGACCCAGCAGCTGCTGGGGCTTGGTCTGGGATGAGCGCGCCAACTTTTAATAACAATACATTGACTTATATACATAGCGCAAACACATAGCATTACATTGCAGTAGGCGTAACAGTGGGTGGAGCAGAAGGCGTGACGCGTAGCAGTCGCGGAAGATAACAGTAAAAAGAGGTGTAACTGGGAGTATACTTAGGCATGTGATGCGAACGTAACAGAATATGTCATGAATGGGCGGAAACATTGGAGGGGGCTACCTAAGGAGCCGGGACCTCTAACCTAATGGTGCGCGAAAACTGGCAATGACGTGTTACTAGGAGAAGCTGGGGGCTACGAACTCTGTGCTAGGAGCAGAGACTAGAGTCTGGAGGGTCGGAGCGACTTGTACCTAAACCCTATCTGGTATCTGATGTTTAGGGAACATGTTGATATAAACTAGGAGTCATGAGGGGAGAAGCTAACTTGACTCTAAGACTGGACCATGCATTATTCTACATGTAGTGCGTGATGAAGAATATTAAATGACCATTAATACAGTATTTCTCTAACGTGGAGACGAGAAGGCTAGACAATGACGGAAACTATTGATGCAGTTCAGTAGCTTAGGAATGCAGAAGAGGAGGACTGAACTGATAACTGGAACTATAACATACTTTTGGCAGACTCAGAGGCAGAGCCAAGCTGCACCGGGCACTGCGAGGCAGGAAGTAAGTGAAAGGTCGAGGATACAGGTGGGGGCTGTATCGCTCTTCAGCGAGGCTTTCAGGAGACAGGAGCTGAATCTGTGGTCCGGGCCCTGTTGAGGCCTGGAAACGGGGACTTTATAATAGAATATCGTGCACACTGAGAAACGTGGCAACATAACTTTACATCGGCCTAATATTCGTAGTATTCACGAGGACTGGAAACTGACATACTAGAGGTGGACACAACTGTATTTGCGTCATTAATCGGACATGGGGAATAACATATGCATATTGGTCATGCACACATAACATATGATGGATGAGGCGTAGGGACACAGAACATGGCAAAATTTACTTTTCCACAAGATGTTGTCAATATCAGGCGTTCACCGCGTCCCTCTCCCCAGCTAGCGGTCTGTGTGGTGCCCCTCAGCAGGTTCAGCAGGACTGTCTTCGCAATCTCAGACAGCACCGTGGCAACAAAGTTCTAGAGAGGGCAAACGGATCAATAGCCCCTACTGTGTGCGCCTGCGAGAAAAAATGGCGGCGCCTGCCACTGGCCACGAGCGGGGGAGGTGCCAGTCCTTGCAGTTACAGCTTCGGGCACCCAGGCACCCCAAAAGCAAGGCAGGGTGACCGTCCAATGTTATTTCCCCTTGAAATCAGCAGCGCACTCCACTGTGCAGCCCCACGGTCGGGATACCGAAATACGCCGACCGTAGGCGCCCCTCGGTGTAAATCTCACCGGCGCAGTAAACCGTTTAGGTGTGTCTCAAAGTACGGGAGATACCGTGCAGATGTTCCGGTGAGCTCCCAGCAGGTCGCGACTCACGTGGGCCGTCCGCAGCACAGGGTCCGGGAATCTTTTCTGGCGCAGCACGATCTCGCCTCCGGAGGTCCACGTCACTCCAGTCCCCGGTCTCAGGCTGCCGTGCAGGCCGCACTCCCGCTACAGGATAGAGTTGTTTCTTTCTCCGGAGCAGCAAGTGTCTCGTCTGCCAAACTCCTATCGATCGCAGCCGGAAGGTTCCTCAAGCTCAGGGCATAGGTAGATCCGAGAGCAGTGTGATTTGAGCGGATAAATGAACGGATTTTACGCCCGGCCGGCGGAGCTGCGAGGTTAAGCAGCCATTCCGCTCAGTGGCCAAGCCACGCCCCGACTGCCCCATTACTTAAGCTATCCAACAGTCTGTTTAATGTGGGTTTCAAAAAGACCGCACTCTCCAGGTGTAGCAACTCCTGTCTGGGCTCTACCATTGCAATACATTGTCCTCAAAGCCTCTCGTACTCCTTGAAGCTATTTACAATCCATAGACACTTCCAGTGCGGACTGCAGGGGCCTCAGCAAAGAAAACCGTCCGTAGGCCAAGCTTCAGGAGGCACTTGGTGACCATCACCTGCACAAGGGAGAGGATGTGGCATTACGGCCAGAGCAAACTTTGATACTGTGGAACCAGGTTGTACTCCTTGCATCGGCTCAACACCCTGCAATTCTGGGGAAATCACTTAATCTCACCGTGCCCAAAAAATAAAGAATTGTGACTGTGTGTAATGTAACTGTCATGTAAAGCGCTCCATTAACTTAGGGTTGAGCTTTATAAAACTGCAAGACGGCTGCAAGGTGTGTGCTCGGCCTGTGCTAAGCATGTGCGTTCATTCCGTAGGCGCTTATTGCAATCTCAATGGACGCTTTAGCTCTGCCTACGAAGCTGCAAGTTTAAAGGCCAGTGATCTAGAGACCAAAGAAACCAAAAACACTTGCCCCTGCACATAAGTCATTTCTGGTATCCAGAGCCCAAGAGTAACTACTTCCGTGTCGACACTCTGGCTTTTGGAATGGTGGAGTGGTTGCGGAGGGGTCGGGGCGGTTTCAGGGACAGCAGCTCAAAGTCTGTACATGGGTGTAAACGCCATGCTGGAGACCGCCCATTTTTGCTGTTCCCTACATACTGGCAGAGGGTGTCACATTAGGGCATATAACTTCTGTTTGTTTTAGAACCTGGCGTTAGGTTTGATTGTAAAGGGTATTTTAATGAGGCGAGGTAGACTCACATGTAGACTTTCAGAAGCGGCGAGGAGTACTTCAGCTTTGCATAGAACACTCGTATAGAGCGTACAAAGTGTAACTTGAGGTCATGTCATCTGCTCCTGGCGCAAACAATTGATAAATGTTCTTTTGTAACTCTTCCAGGCTTTCAGGGCTGATCACAAAACATATTTAACTCACACTTTTTTTCTGCCGTGGAAAAGTTGTGCATAGGGCGCGTGATCATGTAGAGGTCAGAAGAAAGGGAGCTTTAGCAGACAGCAGTGCTGCAGTCCCACATGTATAACGGGAAATTGCTTGTCAGAATCTCTCAAATCGCAGCCCTTTTTAGGTTAAGCCTGGCCAGCACAGGTGCTGCTCTGCGGCATGCTGTATTGGAGTATGGAATAGAAGCCCCTCCCACTCTCCACCTATATTTGTCATTGGCTTGTTATTCAATGCAGCCCTGCCCCACCTCATCAGCACAGGGGGAGAATATAATGCTTACCCACCAACCAGCTTTCTTTAGTTTCTTATCTAGTCCTGCCAGATCCCCGAATCACCCCATGACATCAGTTACACTTTCCTATTAACATTAAACCCCACGAAAAATAAAATACTGTGCAGAATTCTGCTTATTAAAAACTGACCATCCATTAGTCCCCATTCTGCGGCAATTAACTTGTTACTTTGGCTATCATTTTGGTGGTGCCTGCCACAAAGAGAGAGCCCCTGTAGTGGAATATTGGGTCATCTGCGTATGCAGCAAACACATTTTCTAATCTTGGGGTTTGTCTCCTGCTGAGTTGAGCTGCATTTCATGATTCATTGATCTACTTGCTTACACCTTTGAGTGGAATGTTTTTGCCTATTATTTTTTAATGTTTCCGAGAAGTTCTGTTAGATTGTATGATTTTTTATTTGAAAGCGTGCAGTTAATGTGAATTGTACTAAAAGGTCCCATTGTAAAACTAAAAAAAATCAAACACGTGGATGGATATATATATATTTGGGCCCAGAAGATCTTGAATATTTGATTGTGCAAAAACCTTTTTATGTTATAAGTAGGAAAAAAATAATTTCTTCAGATATGATTACCTTCTCGTCCCTATCGCCCTCCATCTATCTATCCATCACCCTCTATCTATCACCCTCTATCTATCACCCTCTGTCTATCACCCTCTGTCTATCACTCTATCGCCCTCCATCTATCTATCTATCTATCACTCTATCGCCCTCTATCACTCCATCGCCCCTCACTCTATATATCTGTCGACCGCACTCTATCGCCCTCACTCTCCATCCATCGCCTTCACTCTGTCTATCTATTTATTGCCCTCACTCTATCTATCTATTTATCACCCTCACTCTATCGCCCTCAGTCCCCATCTATCTATCTATCTGTCTATCGATCGCCCTCAGTCCCTATCTATCGATTGTCCTCAGTCCCTATCTATCTATTGTTCGCCCTCAGTCCCGATCTATCGATCGCCCTGAGTCCCTATCTATCCATCTATCGCCCTCCATCTATCGCCCTCCATCTATCGCCCTCCATCTATCGCCCTCCATCTATCTCCCTCCATCTATCTCCCTCCATCTATCTCCCTCCATCTATCGCCCTCCATCTATCCATCGCCCTCCATCTATCCATCGCCCTCCATCTATCCATCGCCCTCCATCTATCCATCGCCCTCCATCTATTGCCTGCCGTCTATCTATGGCTGCCGTCTATCTATCTAGCGCACTCACTCTATCGCACCACCACAGCATCATTCAGGGGCTGCACAACTTCACTATACGCTACAACAGCATCACTGAACACCACAGCATCACTCGTCGCCACCACAGCATCAATCTGCAACCATTCAACAACTGGTTCAAATATGTTCTCTCAATGTTTCAAGCTTTATTACAAATGTCACAAAAAGATGTTAATATTTCACTTCTGTTCTTGGATTTTTATCACAATAAAATACTCTGAACATAATCTTCACAAAAGTTATTTACAAAAGTTAAAGCTATTGCCATTATAAATTACAATAACTTTAATTTAAATATGAATTATTTAAAAAAATTAAGCCATTGTTATTTGTAATATCAATACATCTAAGTCACGTAAATACAACACATATTGCCTTGCAAATGCTATAGGTCTGTTGTAATCTCATATGTCATTTTTATGTATCTTTCACTTTAATTGTAACATTCTGTTTAGATCTTTATGTGAGGTGGGTTCTAGTTAATTATATTCTGTGGGAGTTGTTTGTCAGCTGTAATGGGAACACCAACTACTCTCTAGCGTTCATAATAAAATATCTTATTTATAAGTAAACTCGTGAAGCGTGCTTCGTTCACAACAGTGTCACATTTGCGAAAGTTAAAACTATTGGCATTGTAAATGACAAAGCTATTAATTTAGCTATTTTCAAAACCAACACATAAATAAAAAAATTGTCATTTACAATACCAATAGCTCAAACTTTCCTAATGCAAGACCTATTGCATTGCAAATGCTTGTTACTATTTAGCTTCCAAGCTCATAGTGATCCATGACTGGTTCGTGGGCGGCTGGTCCGACCCAGCTTACTGGGTGGAGCTTTCGGCCCTAGACTTCCCGCAGATTCAAAGCTTTCTATATGGCTATCCGGTGCCACAATCCCTGCCCCCACTCACCAGGTCGCTCCTCATGGCCTGGCGTGCTGCCCTCCGCTTGGTGACCTGGGACTGGAAGCTGACTAGGCAGACGCCCCTTGGCATGGCACCTGGTTGTAGGAGGTCTCATCCCTGATGGGCTTCCGTCGCTGGGACTTGGTGGGGATAACACAACTCGGGGACATGTGGGTAGGGGATCATATGCGCTCCCTTTCTGATCTACAACGTAGACACAATCTCCTACACTCCCAGTTCTACAAATACTTGCAACTCCGCCACCCTCTTCACATACACCTCCCAACGCCCACCTCCCTCCCGGAATTCAGCCCCCTAGAAGCACAAGTCATGATGGGTAATCTGGGGAGAGGGGGGGGTGTCCCGTATATACCGCGCCCTGGTAAATAACTGTCCCGCATCTCTGGACCGGCTTAGGGACCAATGGGAGGGGAGGGATGGGTGGGTCCTCTGGATGAAGCGGACTGGCGTGACGCCCTTATGGCGCCCAAAACACAGACCACATCTTCCAAGCTACGACTGGTCCAGCATTACTGTCTCCACGCGGCCTACCTCACCCCGGCGCGTCTTTTCCGCACTGGTATAAGAGCCTCCCCAGAGTGCGCGCGCTGCTCTGGTGCGCCAGCTGACTTCTGCCATATGGTGTGGTTATGCCCGGCCTTGAATTTGTTCTGGGGGGTGGAGCGAGAGCTCGCGCAGGTCTTGGTTTAGGTGGTTCCCCACGACCCGAAACACTTACTATTGGGGATGTTCGATGGCCTAGATGGCTCTCCGGCTGATAAGCGCTTCCTGGGAACAGCACAGCTAGTGCTGTGGCAAAATGGGATATAGCTGTTAGGTAGGCACAAGTTGAGGCGCTAACACTGTAGAAATGGAGGAGGGGTGTGGACTGGTGTGGGGTGCAGGAGGAGTCCCTCTTTGAGGCTCGGGAAAGCCCAGAGATGTTCAACAAAGTATGGGGTAAATGGTTTGGCCTGCTTCCGCCCTGAGGGGCTCTGGTCTGTTCTGCCGGTATGTTGTCACAGGACTATCTTCCTATTCAGAAGTGACTATTGTGATTTGTGTTGTCCTGGGGGACATATTGTATCAACAGTTTATTAACCTATAAATAAAACCTCTCTTGATCATGTAGTTATTACATGTCATTAATTTGTTTCAGTGCAACTTTATGCTAATGCACCTCACTGGTATGTATGGAGCACATGAAACTATTTTCCAAAGGGCGCATCAACAGGTTGTTCACATATATTTCATGACGTTTTCCACGTCTTCTGGTTATTGCGTGTCAAATTCATAGTAGTATTTATACTGCCAAGTTAGTGTATTCCCTTTTAAGTTGGCTTGGTGCTAGTAGTTCTTATTACACTGTTTGCCCCGTGAAGGTAATGGATGTGTAGTTTAATGTAAGCCAGCTTCTATTGTAGTGTCAGTCTGCTTTGGCCGGTGTGAGTGAATGGGGTTGGGTGTTACTGCGTAAAAAATAAATTCTAATCTCCAATAGTTCATTCAACCCTCTGTCGTGCAAATGAGTCATATCATTTGCGGTTCAGGTCTTTGCACAATAGGTTTTAAGTTAGTAGCTTTGACTTGCCTTAGCACTGTCCATTTGATGTCAGTCAGTGAGTGTTTTTAGGGCTTGCCTGGCGTTGCAGTGTGCATGCGCGGCTCACTCTGCGAGTGCTTATTGGAATCAATACGGTTTCAGAAGTCGTGGCTCTGCTCCGCCTGTAAATTTCATTGACGTGCATCGTTTGTCATCTGTGATTATGCTGAACATAGTTTGTTGATTGTACCGGAGGGTTTTTGGTCCCTCCTGGTTGGCACCCTGTCATCTTTGGGCCACGCCGACCCGACTGGATGTTTTACTGGCTGCATGACAGTGTTTTATATTTAATTTCGGCACTTTTTTTTTTTTTACTGTTGCATGCGTCTTGCTAATGTTACTATACGCTTGAGGCGCCCTCTGCTGTGCTAGTGATGCTCCTCCTGACATTTGTTGTACTCGCCCTCGTGAGCCTCTCCCCTTGTGCCATGTTGCATGCTTGCCTGCCCACCCCCGCTCCACTCTAGTCTGTTTGCCTTCCTGTGCTCTGTGCGGCTCCTCCCCACACATGCCCCATGTTGCTTCTTCCCTCCCATGTTTATTCATCCCCTTCCATGATTTCGCCCTATGTATCCCCCACCTGCATACTTTTCTCTTCCCTTCTGCAGTTTTTTGTTTCCCAATCCGATTCGGAATCGTAAACAAAAAGAAAGCAACTCACTTCTTCCAGCGCATTCGGGGCAGCGCTAGTTTTTCACGTTGGTGGCACAACACTCTTGTACCCATGATCGGACAGGGGGCTCGTTTAATCCCTTGTAGTGTGGAAGGAATATACAACCGCCCCCGCTAGGTGGTTGCAGAGAATGGTGGTGTACATGTTATATGTGGCAGTGTGGGGGGGGGGGGGGGGGGGTGTGAGTGAGGGCTACACAAGTTTGGCTATTCTAATGCTAAACTTGCTTTGGTTCTTGAACCCGGCAACAGCGGTGGCTCGTTAGGCGCATTCTAATGCGGGAGTGGGGATGGAAAAAGACTGCTGTTTACCTCTGAAAAGTTCCTCACCTCCCCCGCCTCTGAAGTCTGATCGCTCCCCGCCCCCCACTTCTTGTGTGGCTGGTAAAGGTGCAACCGGGCTGCCTTTAGCCGCAGCCACTCCATTTCCCCAGGGGGGATGGTCTGCCTGGCTGGGAATGAAGGTTGTAAAATGGCGGCCGCTCCTGTGTGGGAAACCTCTTGGGGTGCGGATTCTGCTCTTACTTCCCACTGCAGGCCATACAACGTGGGGCAAATGCTTTCAATTTCTGGCAGGCATTCACTTCCCTTACAACTTCTCTGAGCTACTACAGGGCGCAAGCGTGTGCCCGTCGCCTGTCTCGCAGTGGGATCGAGGGCCTGGTTTAATCCTGCGATCTGTAATCTAGGGCAATGCAGCACCCCAAAGTTATGTAACATGCACACGTTTTGTGTTATTGTTCCTTAAGTTTACAAGCACCGTTGGAATATTTGCTCCTGTGACATCCATGCCCCGTGTTTGGTCGTGTGGGTAGCGCTGCTACTTGCAGGTCAAAGTTGCACACTCACGACAAGTATGTGACAATCGTGGCTTACATGTATGTGTGTTGATCCATGTGGCAGCCTGTTGTGTTGCACTGTAATATGCTCTTTCCCTTTAGCTTACCCCCCCATGGCTTCCGTCCCCCTCGCACGCTTCCCCTACCCTCGCGCTGGCATTGTCATCAGCTGGCATTCTAGAATGCCAGGTGATATTGTCACTGTTGACAGTTATGCTTGTCCTGACATTCAGCTGAGGCAGACCCCTCTGGTCATGCTGGTGTGTTGTTCAATTACTTATGAATAAAGTTAATCTACTACTCAAGTATGTTTAAGGAGTCCAATTAACAATTGCTAGGCGGGAATGGCTGCAGGGTTTCCAGGAAATTATGTAAGGGTAGGGGCTTGTTCCACTGATTTCGGACTGTTTGCGTGTGGTGTTACGGAGGTTCTTAATTTGTGTGCACCATGTGCCTTTGGGTTTATCCTCTGTAAGGTGTTCTAGAAGTCTATTATTTGGCTTCTCTTACCAATGTTGTCCTGTGTGTTCACAATGAGCCCACATTTCATTGTCTCAGATGTGCTGTGATGTCACCCCGTTCTACAATGAAAGTCTGGTGTTCCAGAACTTGTTCTTGTTATGGCTAATCCAATTTAACTCAAAAACATGGTCCAATAGGCAGTGCAGCACATTGCTAGTTTTCCGACTTTCGCTTTCTTTTGTAAGTCTCTTCAGTGGATAAATCAAGCAGTAGTCTGCTTCGCGATTTGATCGTCGAGCATTTCAAATGGCTGTGTGAGTCAACTGCATTCTCTCCACATCCACAGCGATGGGTCATGTGAAATGAAAAAAACGGTGGGAAGGAGTAAAAAAATAAGTAAATACAGCTTGAAGGATGCAGAAAATGTATTTTGTTTTTTTCGTTCTTGAAGCATATACACAGCACATGTACCACCTTCCCCTGAATCCTTTTCTGAAATGCTTTCATCCGATAATCAAGCCACAGTAAAACAGTGTTCACATTTCGGAAAGGCCCTGTAGTGGGGCCGAGACTTGCATTTCTACAGTGTTAAGTTAGCATGAGCTTATTAGAAGTTTAAACGCCATTTTACCTTTTGCTTTCTTTTGCACACGCCACACACGTTCAATATTGTTTGGAGTTGGACTGAGTTTTGCTTCACAAGAGAATAACTTTTTCTACATTGCGAGACTTGCTTTGTAAGCTTAGTCTGAACAGTGAGCGCCGAGGCCTTTAAAGTTATATCAACACTTGCTTTTGTTCGAACTGATCAGCGCACGTTCTAGATATAACATATATGCAGCTGTGGGCAGCTCAGATACTGGTGCCTTTAATAATACACTGTGTAGGCATGATTTTTTTATTTTATTTTTTTTCCAAGACCTTTATTGCGAAATCACGAGTTGACACAGCATAGAGCCTACAACCCCAAGGGCCGGCTGCGTTATGTACAGTTACCTAGTATCATTGTCAAAGTAACACAGCCCTTCCGCCGAAATCCCGGAGGTCCGGCGGCGTGGTAAAGCTAGGTATGCGCAAGCAGTCAAGTTTGTATTTCGGATAGTTTATAGGTCTGTTTTTTTCTTTTTTTAAAGTAAACGTTGTTGTTGTTCGAAGCAGAGAAAATATTTATCTAAACAATCAGTCCATAAACTCGCCATAGATCACATACAGCACAGCAGCAACCATAGTCACAATCACTGAGGGACGGTAGGCCTGGTCATTTCCATATCTGCTGATGGGGAAGTACACAATTCGCCCCTATAGGCATTCCAACGACCCCATTTCCTGTCCCAGACTCCGGGGCACCCCCTAGTCTTGTAAACCGATGTTTCAGACAGCATGCACATGTCCATTGCAGCCACCCATCTGATCAGGAGCGGTTTGTGTGGTGAGCCCCATTGCATGGCTATTTCACGCTTCAATAGGAGGAAGCTAAGGGCCGCCCATCTCTGTTCTATTATAGTTAAATCTGTAGGGTCCCATATATTAAGTTGAGCACATTTCGGGGTCAAAGGGACCGGTTTCCCCAGAGCATCGATCATTTTCTGGACGGCGCGATTCCAAAGGTCTTGGACCGCAGGGCATTCCCACAGTATATGATATAAGGTACCTGGCAGGCCACAATGTCTGAGGCAGAGGTCAGATGGGCGTCGGCCTAGTCTGGCTAGGAGGGGACCAGACATGTATTTTCTGTGTAATATTTTTTGCTGTATTAATCTGAATCTATGGTTGATGGCTGACTCGCGTGGGGACATCAATGCTGACTGCCAGTCCACATCATCTAGGGTACCAACGTCAGTCTGCCATTTATCTCTCAGGAGGTGAAAAGTGTTTGGCATATTGTTGCACAATTTACGGTATGTGTAAGATATCGCTTTGGCCTGAAGGGGTTCTGATAGGAGTCTGTCCTCGAGGGGTGAGGATTGTGGAAGAGAGGCAAGATCGGGGATGTTGGTGAGTATGGCGTGTTTAATTTGGAGGTATCAGAAAGCCTCGGATTGTGCCAGGTCGTATGTGTCTTGCAGCTCTTTGAACGTCAGTAGTGTGCCCTTGTGGAGCAAGTCTCCAATAGTGGATATGCCTAATGTGTCCCATTTATCAAAGCCTCTGTAGTGGCAGAGGGTGCCTAGCTTGTATGAGGTCCAGAGCGGAGTGGACAGTGTGAGGGTGTTGGCCCACCCGAGTTGTTTGTTCGCACGGTGCCATATCGATAATGTGTGGGACATCGGGCCAATATATCGGGTACGGGAGCATTTGCCGTAAAGAGCTTCAAGGTAGCCGCCACAGCCTGTCTGATATTTTTCTAAGTGATAGGCAGGGTTTGTGGGTGTGCCATAGATCCACGAGTTGGTGGCGACCAATTGGGTTGCCCAGTAGTAGAGACTGATATTGGGGAAGGCGATACCTCCATCATACCACCCTTGCGTGAGAGAGATGAGAGCAATGCGGGGAGAGCCGCCATCCCATAAAAGGAGGCGAAGGTCTCCTTCGATTAGGTTGAAGTAAGAGTCAGCTATGGGGAATGGGCAATTTTGTAGGGCATAAAGGAAACGAGGGAGCGCGAGCATCTTAAACAGGGCAGCCCTACCAGGGAGAGAGAGGGGGAGCGTTCTCCAATGTGAGATGTCGGCATGGAGTCTCTGGAGTGGGCCTTTAAGGTTCTGTGCATGGAACAGTTGGGGGTCCGGAGTGACAAAGATTCCTAAATATTTAAAACCATTTTGGGCGACTTCGATGGAGTAGCCTCGCGGGAGAGATGGTGGTGGACCATGGAGAACATAGAGCACCGATTTAGACCAATTAATGGAGAAGCTCAAGTATTTGCCAAAGTATGTGACCACATGTAGCAGGCTGTTTAGGGAGGACCTGTGTGAGGAGATATATACTAGGATGTCATCTGCGTATAATGAAATCTTATCGGTCGTGTCAGCGTCCCATCTAAGACCTCGGATGGAATTGTCGGTTCTAATCCAGTGAGCTAAGGGTTCAAGGGTGAGGGTGAATAATATGGGGGACAGAGGGCATCCTTGTCTTGTACCCCTGTGTAGTGGAAAGCGTCTGGACGTATGTCCATTGACATATACCTGTCCCCAGAGATCAGTGTAAAGTAGCCGAACCCATTGTATAAATTTGGGGCCAAATCGGGGGAGTACCTCAAAGAGGTAAGACCATTCGATAGAATCGAAGGCAAGTGTCGCATCGAGGGAAAGGATAGCTGTCTTCTTGGAGGTATGGTATCCTACTCATAACATTGTGGACACGGCGGAGATTAAGCGCAGTGTTGCGGCCTGGCAAGAAGCCCGATTGATCTTCGTGTATTAGGGCGGGGAGAACTGCCATGAGTCTGGTAGCTAGGAGCTTGGCAAGGACCTTTACTTCAGCGTTAATGAGAGAGATAGGGCGGTAGGAGCTGCAGTCAGTAGCTGATTTGTTGGGCTTACGAATAACCACGATTGAAGCCAATCGTAGATAGTGTGGCAGGCAGCCGACGTCGCGGCTTTCTTCGAACATTGCTTTGAGGTGTGGGAGGATCTCCCCCGCCGTACCCTTCAGGAATTCCATTGGGACGCCGTTGGGGCCCATTGCCTTGCCTGATTGAATGGCGAACAAGGTGTTTCTAACTTCCTCCGTCGTGAGATCAGCCTCCAGCTCCTGCATCTCGTGCTCGGAGTGAGTAGGGAGCCTCATTTCAGCGAGGAGCAGTTTAGATTCTGCCGCGTTGTAGTGGGCTTTGGCGGTGTAGACCCCTTCAAGATGGGTGGCAAAGGCCTCCGCTATAGCTCCCGGATCTATGACCGTAGATTGATCTGGCAGGGTCAATTCTGGGATCCAACGGGAGCCCAGCTCGCGCTTCTCAAGCCATGCGAGCATCTTGCCTGCTCTGTCTCCCCGCTCGTAGACACGGTGACGGGTTTTCAAGAGCTTGGCTTGCGTCTGTTCAAGAGCCAGTGCTCTATATTCTATTTGTTTCGCCCGAAGGCGGGCCGCTATATCGTCAGTGGGGTTCGTGTTGTGGAGGGATTCCAGGTTGATAAGGTCTGTTTCTACTTGTAGCAAGTGTTCCCTTTGCTTGTGGTATAACCGATCTTGAGAGCAAGTGCTTTGCCCTTGATTACTGCCTTGTATGCTTCCCATATTGTTATGGCCGAAGTCACAGATCCCACATTTTCGGCAAAATAGTATCTGGTGTGTTCAAGTAAGTAATCATGTCAGGGATTTTTAAGAGCCAGGGCGTGATTATTATAGGGTCGCGCGTCTTCTGGCGGTGGTGTGTGAATTGCACAGTGAGTGGGGAGTGGTCGGAGATCCCTCTAGGGAGCCCCTCTGGATGGCAAAAGAACTCTAAATCAGTTGTACGTGAGAATAGTAGTCTGTGCGGGAGCTACTATTGTGAGCGTTGGAATAATGTGTATAGTAAGACGCGTGTGGGTGGGATAGGCGCCATAGGTCCTCGAGCCCCATTGTTTGTGTGAAGTCGGACAGGTCTGAGCTCGTCTTATGTGAAGGACGCGGGGGGTGTCGATCTATGGCATCATTCATCGTCATATTAAAATCGCCCCCAATAATCAGGGGTCCCTGTGGAAGATCAAGCATTAGGAGTTGGAGGGTCTGGAGTGCGGCAGTGCCTAGGGTTGGGGGGGATGTAAACTGAAATGATATTTAGTGGCTTGCCTTCCCAGGTGGCCTCAATCACAGCAAAGCGTCCGAGGGGATCGGCCCACGTTTTTGTGCATGTCAGGGCCACATTTCTTCGCACTAGAATACCGGTGCCCGTAGATCCAGAGGTGAAACCGGCGTGTACGAGTAATTTATAACCACCTCGGTGAAGCGCTTGGCACGCATTACCCATTAGGTGCGTTTCTTGGAGGAGAACCATGTCTGGAGAGTGGCGTTTAAGATATTGCATGACCACCCCTCTTTTTATCTTATTGCCCAGACCGTTGACGTTCCACGTCATGATGACAAGAGCCGTTGTTGAGGGGGGGTGTCATGGCGGCCTAAAGAAGTGAGATTGTGCTCTGATCAGCGGTTTGTGGTGTATTGAGTGCTGGTTATAAAAAGTGGCTCCAGGGGAGAGGGCCACCAAGTGGCACCTGCGAAGCTCGGTGTGGCCAAAGTCTAGGCGAGAGGCATATTTTGGTGACACGTGGTGACACTTAGCTGGGCTAATAAAGGAGCAGTCGCTAGAGGCAGCGCGCAGGGTAGCGGCGTGTTGCATGCCACGTTCCATGGTCAAGAATTTCCTGCAATGAATAAGAATGAACAACAGAGACCAAAGGAGTCTCTTCAGTAACTTCCCAACATTACCCTTCCCTCCCAAACTCACCCTCCTTACTGTTTCCCCCTTACCAATACCCCTCCCTGCGTCCCTGCCCGCGGACTTCAAACTATCCACTCCCCAACTAGGCAGAGTGCCTGTCGCCCCCCCGAACATTGAAGAGGTGTGTGGAGAGCCGGAGGTGCCCTCGTCAGCCAACAACAGGATAATGTCATCTAGTACAATTAAAACCAACTAAGATCAACAATAGCATTCACATAGTAGAAGTCATTGATAATTCGTGAGCGTAGGCTAGTCCTGCGCCCTGGGTCACATGAAAATCAGCGCAACTGAGGGACATCGTCACAAAGCACCGCCCAGTCAAACCATGCGATAATCAAAAAACAAATAGGAGTCAAGGCGTGGTTAAGGTATGAGGTGGATCGTGTACTGTGTAGGCATGATTGAACACACTTGGAGAACATTCGTATGCTGAGAGCTTGTGCAGAACTCCATGTGATGTACTCCTGCTAATCTCTGAGGTATGGGGTCGCCTGTGCAAGAGACCTTCTTTAGTTATAAAATAACCTACTAGCAAGGGAGGGTGAAATATAGGTATATATTTAACATGTTTCCATTTAGCATTATAGCATGCCTTCTCCATTTGTATTTTATGGAATCGTAACTATGCTGACTATCTTATTTCTTATCATATGTCTGCTTGTATTAGCTAAGATGCTGCACCTGAGATCACAGCGTTAAAATAAACATTTTAAATGTGCTTGGGTCTCCCTTTACTCCCTGTTCTGGACTGGTATGAGAGTATAACGAAAGAGTGTTCATGTTTCCCACCTTACCAGAGGTATCCTGAGTCGCATGTTCTGAGTTGTCTAATCATTGGTTACTTTGCTATAGGATGAAGAGCTAATGAGACACTGATGCTAGTCTGGTAGGGGATTTTGGGTAGTAAGGTGAGTTTTTGGCACACCCTAATTCACTGAGGTCCTGAGTCTCTGTGCACAGTTATGTGACTGAGCAGAATCCCTGCAACATGGCGCCCTAACGATGATGGTCCTATTTCATGACGCTTGAGTAGTGCTTATATCAGTCCTTAACCCTTTCACTATTGTTTCTGGTTAGCAGTGGTGACGTCTAAACCTACCTATAGTTACATAGGTCTTTTCAAGCTTGTATCTTTTCAAAGTGGTTTCCTTTTTGACTTACTACCCCGTGTACTACATTGTTTTGCCTTGTACTTATTCGGTCTGTGTCGTAATGAGTGAGATTGACATACCGCAGCATAGTTGCATTGCGGTCTGCAATCATTTGCAGGATTTTGATGTCGCCTTGGAGGGCATGGAGGTTAACCTCATAGATGTGGTGCATTTTCCCGCTGTGTGCTGGAAAATTGAAAAATCCGCGGTTCATGACGAGCTTAGCTCGTCATGAGTGTAGAAGAGGTGTACTTCATGACGAACTGAGCTCGTCATAAGTGTCGAAGGGGTTATTTTGGTGGTGAGTGCTGAGATAGCTTACCTGTTTGAGATTTTCTACTCATGGGTGACATTTGCTGCTGTGGATGCAGCTACTCAGGTGTTTCACACTTAAACTCACACAGTTGTGTCCGGGGAATATGTTCCTGATAGGACACAGGAAATTCCGATTTCTGCATGGCAGTACCGTGTTTGGTTTAATGGCGCCCTTCCCCACAGTTGAACGGCGGTTAGATTAGGTCCTTTGTCCATTCCAGGTGCTTCTTGGCCTGTTTTGGCTGGATTTAACCCGCATCCTCATGCGGGGGTAGTCCCCGTTGCTGAATTGAGGCCCCTATGTACCTCCGCAAAGGAGTTATCGGAGCCTTAGCTCAATATATTACCCGCAATTTCCAGGGCGGGGCCCCTGGTGTTGCAGCGCTCCCAGCTGGACTGAGCGGGATGTAGCTTAGTCCCGTCATGGTTAATGCGGTTAGGGCAAGCGTCCCCAGGATAAGAATTATGCCTTTCTGGCTTGCCGAGAAATTTGACCAGCTGGAAGCAGTTTTTCCTAATTCGAGTCCTGTAGAAAAACACAGAATTCTTACAATTCGTTTGCCCTAGGACTTGGTCCCGGAAGCCGGTGACTGCGAGTCATGCAGTAGAATCTTTGCGGCGGTGTACACTAGGTGCTTTGGCACTCCGTCAATGGCTGTCCTGCTGACGGTCATTAAACATGTTCAAGATGAACACGGACCTGAGGCTGCGGTTGAATTGGGAATGAGACTCTGCTCATTTGATGTAGTTTCCGATCTCGTCCTTTCTAATATAAAGGGAGATGCAGTAAACTTCCAAGTGTCTAATGCCTTACGCGATGTCCCCGATTTGATAAACCCCGTCAGTTACCGAGAATTATTACCGCGGCTTATAAGACCATAGGCCCTGAAAGTTTAGGTGTCAAGCCCTTTTCTGCTAAAGATAAACAAATTCAGGGGTCGGAGTCTGAAAAAGACTATCAACCCAAAACTCCAAAGCAAAATTGGAACAAAAACAGGGAAAACAGGAGTCCCGTCCAGCATCACCAGTGCCTGCGTCTACTGAGCGCTCTTATGACTTGCGCGACCGTGCTACGATTAAGTCACCTGATCGATTTCAGGTTCTTAATCAACGTTCGCCTCGTTCTTTACAGGACACATTGGCCTCATCGTCCGATGGTGGAGGCGGCGGCAGAGGAGGAGGTGGCCAGCAGAGACGTGACCAACCCCGCCCAAAAGATGGAAAAGGGAAGCAGGACGATTCTTTGCAGAAAAGACCCCAGTTTCAGAAAAAAAGTTGCCGCTTTAACAGAGATATGCGACAGATAGTGAGAACGCAGCTTCGGTATCAGACGTGGGCGCTGATGCTGTTGGACAGCGAGGCGGAGATTACTATAGTGCCAGAGGCCCTGCGTCCACTACTGAAGGTTACCGCTACTGACAAATACGTTGTTGTTGAGACGGCTGATACTAGAGTAGCTCCCCTTGATAGGTTATTTGAAATCGGCCTTTTAATTAAAGGTGATATACAACGTGCCATAAAAGGGTTATTTTGGGAAAATCTTACAACTACATATGACATTTTGTTAGCGGAGGCTGACTGGCCCCCACCTTTTGTTCTCGCAGCTCCGAGAGGGGAGGAGGTAATCCTCCATAGTTTCGCGCACACAGTGTCAAAGGAGCATGCGCTGAAAGAGTGGGCTAAGGCCCTTGCACTTGCTTTGTACCGTACTCACTGTGGCTGGGATAAATTCTCTCCCCCAACACGAGATTCCCTTGCGGTCTATGCCACAGCCTCAACCTCCATATCCCATGCGGCGTGAAGCGAAAGCTTCGGTCGCAGAAATCCTTGAACAATTGGAATATCACGGTGTGATTGAAGCTTGTGTCTCCCCGATGAATAACCCTCTTTTTACTGTAACCAAGCCTGATGGTTCTTACCGTTTGGTATTGGATTACCGGGATCTAAACTCGCATTGCCGTACCTGTGCAGTACAGAATACTCACAGATCTGCCCTGGTGGATGGTCTTGTGCGTAAACGATTTAAAACCACACTTGACACATCCAACTTTTTTTTTGCCCACAATCTTTGTGATACAAGTAGTCAATGGACCGCTTTCACCAGTGGTGGCACACAGAAAAAATTCAAACGTTTGGCAATGGACTATAAGAATAGTCCAGGTGTGTTTGCTGCCCATATAGTTTCTCTTTTAGAGAGAATCGACCCAGATGCGTGTTCGTTTGTGGATGACATTTATCTCAGAGACGACGAGATATGGGCGCATCTGTGCCGCGTTGACCGCATAATTTGCAATTTTGAGGACTTCGGTTACAAATTTAACATTTCAGAGTACACAGTTTTGTTCCTGGGCTATAAGCTGAACAATGAAGGTCGAGGATTGGAGAAATGCGCACAACTGTGCACTCAACACTGAAAAAATTGCAATCCTACCTGGGATTTTTGAATTTCGGGCGTACTTATATTCCCGAATATGCCCAGCGTATCAAGCCATTATATGCTTTGATACAACCAACTTTTACCAAATCGTGCTGGCTGCCTGAACATTCAGCCATTTGCAATCCTTGCAGGCTGATCTGCTAGGATCTAAATTCTTACTGACTCGTGATAACCACACCAACCTGGTGATAAGAATCGTCCCTGGGGCGGTGGGTTTCACATACCTTACTTTTAACGAAGGTGACACAGCACCTATCACTTACAAGTCACATTTGTACACTTCAGCTGAAATGCTGTTTTCCACTGTGGAAAAAGTTTTGACAGCAGTGCAAATGGCGATTCTGAAGGAGCGTGCACTGTCGCAGGGAAAACGCATGTTGGTTGTTACCCCGGAGGCAGTGACGAATGCCAGTGTACCTAATTCTAAAGCTTTGCACTCACGGTGGATACAATGGGCAACATCATGGACGTCTCAGGATGTCACATTCATTTTTTATGCCTCCTATGGTCGCAGGAGTATTTTCAGTACGAATTTGTTCATCCTGCCCCTTTGACTATGCGCCCTTTGGAGGATTTCCATTGTATCATTTACACTGACGGTTCCATGCAAGTCACGCATGGGTCTAAGCACGCGTACGTCTCAGCTTGCGCTATTGTGGTTGGTACCATGGTGGATGGAGAATTCAAGTCCGATGTCGTGCATACACAGACATTAGGGGACTGTACCGCCCAGTTAGCGGAGATCTGTGCTCGAATTGGAGTACGCAGACCCTGGTGTGACTACTCTTATAGTGAGTGACTCTTACTACTGTGGCCAGTCTTACAATGACAATCTGTTCATTTGGACTAAAAACGACTATCGTGACTCCAAAGGTAGCACAATAAAACACAAAATGATCTGGTTTCGAGTGGCTAAACTTAAAGAGCAATTGCCACTCGTGTATGTAATTCATACTCTTGGTGATCAGCGTTTGTGAGTTCACGCTGTTGGCAATAGTTTGGCAGATGAGACCGCGAAAACAGCAGTTTCTACATATTTAGTTGCAGCCGTTATACGTTCCAAAAGTAAGATTGATGATGACATCTTGGCATCAATTGCCGCTACTGAGAAGGGAAGTAAATATCCTACTTGATTTTCTTCAAAGTATTCTGATCATTTAAGTCCTGATGAAGTTCCTTATGTGAAAATACCAGACGTTGGTGACAGATTGATTCCCAAAGCGGACCGCAGGTCAGCCCTGATTACAGCTGCCCACGAGGGTGTTGCATCCGTGCATGCAGGCGTTTCGGCTTCTGTATCTCTGCTACAACAACGTTTTTGGTGGCGGGGGCTGTATAAACATGACGCATGATTATGTCCTTCAATGTGACATTTGTCAGCAAATTAAGCCTTTGACTGCTACGCATCCGCCCCAGATAGTTGTACATTTCCAATAAACCAGTTGGTTGTGTTTATTTGGATCACTGCGGTCCTTTTTCTTCAGATACTGCGTATAAGTACATCTTAGTTGCAGTTGATTCTTGCACACGCTTTGTATGGGTGTGGCCCCACCGAAGTGCTGATTCACGAACTGGCATAAGAGATTTGCGTGTCTTTGTGGGAATTTTTGAGTGTGGCACCTTCCATTCGGACCAGGGTCCAGCGTTCGCCTCTAAAGCATGCAAGGATACCATGAGTTCATTGGGGGTCCAAGTCAAATGTTCGTCTCCATACTGACCTGAGGGTAATAGTGTTGTGGAGCGGATGAACCGTGACTTAAAGCAATCATTGACAGCTAGGGTTATAGGTTCTGGTTGGAACTGGCTAGCCCGTCCCTATAGCGTACAGTGTGCACTTAATAATCTCCCTGGAAGGTCTCTGGGTGGGCGGACCCCATACAAGATGCTCTTTGGTATCAAAATGTTTGTCCCGGACCTTGAAGATCTAGAACAGGCGGCGGCTGCTGCCCACTTTGACGTAGATGAACATTGTAATGTTTACAGAATCTACAAGAGACGAGAGA
Source organism: Lissotriton helveticus (assembly GCF_964261635.1). Taxonomy (NCBI): domain Eukaryota; kingdom Metazoa; phylum Chordata; class Amphibia; order Caudata; family Salamandridae; genus Lissotriton; species Lissotriton helveticus. The sequence continues at coordinate 2,095,322,555 of NC_136061.1, forward strand.
CAGTCTTGCAAAGGAACATTTGCTCTCCGCGTCTGATGCTGCGTTGCAGATTCCGGTAGTTGGCTGGTTACCTCGAGTTGGAGAACTGGTCCGAGAGAAGGTCCAGAACAAGAGAGAATTTGGTCCCTCATATCGAGCTCCAGTTCCTGTACTTGGCGTGCAGGGCAAAAGAACAGCCATTTTACCTCCACTTCCAGGACGAAAGGAAAAAAGTACATCTCCATTGACTATGTCAAATTATACAGAGTGGCCGATTCTCCTTAGTATGACACCTGCGGTCTCCTGTCCATCGATACTTAGAAATTCTGTTTTGGCTCCGGCTCCTAACAGGCATAACGTTGCCTTCAAAATGCCTGCAATTTCAAGTCCTTTATTGAATACCCCACCTATCTTGATGAGACTGAGTATACTTACCCCACAGACTTGTCGATGCCCGATTTGTAAACCTGTTTGGCCACTGAGTCCAGATTTTCATTTGACACTAACTCTACCACATCGAAGTCCCCTTCAAAATTTTCTGTTTTTGCAACATGGTTTAAAAAACATTTTTTGATTCCTCCTTGGACTTACGTTTGGTTGGTACTTTTTTCAATTTTTTTGTTTGTCAATTGGATTTGTGCTGTATTTTTCAATCTTGTGAATGGACACTACGTTGGAGAAGACTGCTATTCGACATATTAATGGAACATTGGCATCCCATTCCTCATCACACAGATTGAAGAGGGTCCTGAGTTTTGTAAACATTACTGCTTGGCCTGTCTTAGATGGGATTGTATGGGATGCTGTTAAATTTCACATTTACGGTCCCACAGAAGTTGTAAATGTCCCTAACGTACTAAGAGTTTCTATGGGGGATGTGGTTAAACAAAATATACGCTCTGATTGGGATGTTCAAGCCATAGAGGCTTTGTTTACAGATTTGAAATATTATGCTGCTTTTGATGCTGAGGATTTATACTTGGGTTCAGCTAATTATGGTGATTTATTCTGTTATCAACACTATGGCAATCACTACCTGCATAAGGCAAACACAAGGAGGAATATGGTTAATTATACGCAATGGGAACATTGCCCCGCTCCTGTGGAAGGCAGCAACTTGGAGCTTTAAAGAAAATTTAATATTAGCAGCACAGCAACAGAGAATCCAACTCCTTGGCATCCAGAAGGCAAGTAACTGACCTGAAGCCAAGTAGCTAGAAGTGTTCTAAAAGAACACTTAAAGCATAACAAGGGGAAATTAAAGGTACAGTGTAATAAATGTAAATGAAAATGTAACACATCTCTTTTCATTAAACAGAAATAAAAAGTAACAGGTTTCGAAACAGTCATCAAATTTCTTGGGAACATATTTTTGTCGAAGAGACATCTTGACTCTAGATGCAATCGACTAGTTCGCAACTTGTTGTGAATAAGTATTCATGGTATGATGAACACTGGCACATTTAGCAACACGTTTGATGTTCCACAACTTGCCATCTTGAGTTATAACACTGTTGCTAAACACTCTTACCACTTTCATTGGCTTGCCAAATTTATCAGAACATTTCGATATCAAACCTGGTCTTTTGATCCTAACCAATCTCCCACTGCGTAATTTGGAGTTCTGACATGCCATTTATTATCATACCATAATTTAGTTTTAGCGTGTTTACTTTCAACCTTCTGAGAAGCCTGTTCAACCAATTCCCTTGAAAATGATTTATTTGAACATTTATCTCGGAACCACCAAGGACAAATAGTTGAAGCGGGATCACGCCCTTTGAGGAGGCGGAAAGGGCAAACTTCTGTGGTTGAATGGGGGGGGTAATTCTATAAAACCAAAGTTTTTCTCTCAACAGTTTTCCAATTACTAACAGACTTACAAACCTCAGCAATGAACCCTTTCAAAACCCTATTAAAACGTTCAACTAAACCGTTTTCATGAGGTTCATAGAAAGACACAGTATGATGTTTAATACTATGTAATACAAGGAAATTCTCCATTTCTAAAGAAGTAAGTTGAACTCCGTTATCTGTGACAATAGTCGAAGGACAACCTTCTCTGGAAAAAACTTCCTTAAAACACTCTATAACCATATTGATTGAGGCAGAAGAAACAAACTTAACTTCTGGCCATTTAGAATGGTAGTCCACAAGTACAAAAGCATAACCAGAATCACTTGGAAGACACACAAACGGGTCAGAGATATCAAACGCTAATTTTTTCCAGGGAATAGTTGGCCATGATCTATTTTTCAAAGGAGGGACACTGACTTTTAGCATTTTGTCATTTCCCATACAATCAGTACATTCTTTTACTTTGTGATCAAGCATGCGATCTAAACCTGGCCACCAGAAATAATTCCTTATTAACCTTTTCATGGCCGACATTCCTGGATGAGATTTATGTGCCAATTCCAAAATGATATTCTGTATGGCAAAAGGTGGTACACATTTTCCAGATTTAAAAAACAAATTGTTCTCAAGTTCCAGTCCACTAAAAACATTAAACATTGGCATAAGATCTTCTTTCAAATACCTCTTATCAGGCCAACCCTCTCAAATGTATTTCTTAATAGTCTGTAAAGAAAGACCTTAGTTATCTGCAGATTCCCACAACTCCTCCGAAATTTCATCAAAAGAAGTTGATTAAACATCTTGCAAGTGACAACTTCAGTATCCTCCAAAATGTTACTACCGGAAGTTGAACAAGGATGGCGAGACATGAAATCTGCAACCACATTTTTTTTACCTGGAACATACTCAGGAGTGAAAGAATACTCTTGTAGTCTAGAAGTTAACCTGGAAATACGTGCCGTGGAATTCCACCCTCCACCTGGAGAAAGAATATTTACTAACGGCTTATGATCCGTTCTCAACACAAACTTACTGCCCCATATAAAGTTCCTGAAATGTTTGATCGCCCACACGCAAGCCAAAAGCTCTTTCTCTATGACCGCATACCTACGCTCCGTTTCATTAAGGGTGCGAGATGCGAAACACACATTCCACTCCTCCTTACCACATACTTGAGACAACACAGAACCAATACCATACATACTTGCATCAACCGTGATTACACACATTTTATTCAAACAGAAAGGTCTAAGTGTTGGAGCATGCAAGATGTCTGACTTAATAAGCTCAAAAGCAGCTTGTTGTTCATTCCCCCAAACAAATGAATTTCCTTGTCTTAGAAGTTTCCTGAGAGGTTCCATCTTGATTGCAAAATTGTTGACAAATTTACTATAATATTCGCACATTCCTGCAAATGACAGTAACTGATCTTTGTTAGTAGGAGGAGGAGCTTCACTTATGCCCTCTACATTCGATCTTTTAGGTACAACACCATCCCCTGACAATGTGTGACCAAGATATTCAACCGAAGTTTGGAATAACTTGCATTTACTAGACTTTAAAGTCAAACCATTGTCTCTCAATTTCTCAGACACACAGCGCAAATGTAGCACATGTTCTTCATTATTACTAGAGAAAATTAAAATCTCATCTTGAAAACACTTAACAAAATGATCCACATCTCTGAAAATATTATACATAACACTTTGAAATATCGAGGCCGCCGAAGCTAACCCAAACGGCATTCTTGTATATTGAAAAAGGCCCTGGGGAGTAATAAAGGTTGTGAGGTACTTTGAATCATCAATAAGGGGAATTTGGTGATAAGCCGATCTTAAACCGAGGGTTGAAAAAACTTTGGCACCCTCCAACGTTGAAACTACTTCATTTATGTTAGGAAGGGGATAACAGTCCACAATAATAGCCAAATTGAGAGCCCTGAGATCCACACACATTCTCAAAGATTTATCCGGTTTCCTAACCAAAACAATGGGAGAAACCCATTCCTCTGAATCTATGGGTTCAATAATTTTTTCTGAAACTAATTCATCTAGGGTTTTTTTGAGATCTTCCCTAACAATAATAAGCACACCCCATAATCTTTGTTTTACTGGAATAACACCAGATTTAAGTTTAATTTTGTGGGAATAGGTTTGAATCATACCCAACTTATCTGAAAAGACATCCTTAAATTCTGATTTTATAAGATCAGTCTTCTTTTCACTAACCAAAGAGGAAATATTCTGAACATCAATAGATTCATCTAGCATAACCGGATCTTTAGCACGAGGATAGAGTATGATCCCAAACTTCCATTAATCTTTCCAAGCAATTACATTCACCCCTTTTACTGCTACATAAAGTTTAACCTCAACACACCTTGTTTTGAAAGTAATATTTACAACAAAATAACCGAACATATCTACACTTGAACCATTGAAACTCACAGCACAAATTTCAGATGGAAGTATATCTGAGAAATTCAACACTCTTCCCAAACCCTCATCAAAATATTCCTTGGTAATAATCATCCAAGGCGAACCTGAATCAGCCATAAGGTCAAGACTTACACCTAAAACAAACATTTCACAAATAGGTTTCTTAATGAATTGACAATCGACCGAATCGTCAACAATTGAAATCTCTTCACTAAGATAAACAACAAACCCCTTATTCTTTGTAGTACAATTATCACCACCATCACAACTGCAAACTTTTGTGGGCTCCTCAGTAACAAAAGCGATCTTATTTTTGGGATTTTGGACAAATTTCCTTACGTCCCTACACGTTGTTGCGAAATGTCCTAATCTCCCACAATTCCTGCACTCTTTATTAATAGCAGGACACCCAGCATATGAAGCAACATGTGTTCTACTGACACATTTATAACAAATCACCGATTTGTCAAACCTCTTGAAATTCCCTGAATTATTCAACCTATTAATTTACGGCAGAATGTGGATTTTCATTAACTTGTCCATCCTTATGTTTAATCATACAAACTTCGTCAGAGGCTTCCGATTTGCTTACACTGTTTTTTAACAGTGAGCATCCATTTTTCAGACTGCTCTAAAGATTTCGCAATAGCAATAGCCTCAGACAACTTAGGATCACCAAGTTCCCAAAGACGTTCTTGTGTTTTCTTACTCTTAACATGAACAATGATTTGGTCTCTTAACATCTCATCACACATGCTTCCAAAATTACAATGTATAGATAAATATCTTAAAGCGGTCATAAATTCATCAAACGATTCCATATCTTGTTGAGCACGAGTGTAAAACTTATATCTATTAAGAGCTATATTGGGAACTGGTTTAAATCTTTTCTCAATCCTAAGAAGAGCTTCTTTATATACATTACTACTTTCACCTTCACCATCCGCAGGTGGAATGGGAGGTAAAGCCCTAAAAACCATTTGTCCTTCAGACCCTAAACAGTGTAAAAGTATACTTTTCTTCCTCTCAGCTCCCATATGTTCGCCATCAATTGCCTTCATATAGTTGAAGAACTCCTCCTTCCAACGTGTCCAAGGAATTGGAGGATCTCCCTCGTTTTGTAAAAATTTCTCTTGTGGATCAAATTGCATATTGTAAATAAACAAAAAAAAAAAAAAAAAATATATATATATATATATATATATATATATATATATATATATATATATATATATATATATATATATATATATATAAAATGTAGATCCGTTGACAATCTGTAGGAATCCTAAATATAGATCCGTTGACAATCTGTAGGAATCCTCACTGATGAACAGTATTTATAAACAAATGCTTTGTCTTTTAAACTGTAAACAACTTCCAGAGAACCATCTCTTTTACATATGACCAAAATAAATTCCTCTCTTGTCCTTTGTCTAAGTTCAGTTCTTCCAATAAGATATTTTATAAGTTTTAGTCAAAACACAACCGAAAAATACTTACTCCCAGCGAAATGCGTTAAAAAAAATACAACCAAATAATCCGGCGTCAAAATCACTGCCTCTCGCTGAATGGTCGCTAAGGTAACCAAAATGCCTTCAAAATGGCCGCCACGCAGCGCGATTGCATCACGCCGCACTCAGCGTGATTGCGTAATCCCGTACTTGCCACTTAACTCTCGCTTTGCTTCAGGCTCTTGCTGTGTGACGCTTTAAGCCATCAGGGACGTACTTCCGATTGTTTAAGAAAGGCGCCTGAGATGAGCGGCAATAATGGATGTTCTTCTACGCTTCGTCAGCCTAAGAGCACGCTCAGAAGCCGGTGCAGGTTATTTAAAGGTAAACAAAAGTCCCAAATACCTTTAAAATATAGAAATTCAATCATTCAATGTTGGTAGGAGTCTCCGAAACGGCGTTTTCTTCAGAATGACTTGGCTATCCTCTTGTGGATAAAAAAAGATCCTTATCACTCTGGTTTGGAAAATCAATTTTTTTTTCAATTAACTCCACACCAGTGCCGCTGTAAGTCCAAAAGAATAAAGTGGTTTCTCCCTCGTCGCCAAATTTTGTTCTATAATAGACAGGAACAACTTGGAGCTTTAAAGAGAATTTAATATTAGCAGCACAGCAACAGAGAATCCAACTCCTTGGCATCCAGGAGGCAAGTAACTGACCTGAAGCCAAGTAGCCAGGCGTGTTCTAAAATAACACTTAAAGCATAACAAGGGGGAATTAAAGGTACAGTGTAATAAATGTAAATTAACATGTAAATGAAAATGTAACAAGCTCAAATTCTCTTTTAAAGAGATTCACTTATTTTACTGATTTCAATCAGTCAAATCCTAATGCATTTTATTTTAAGAGGACCGAAAAGTCCTTTTCCAAATTTAGACTTGCCCACACAATTATTATATTCCAAGTCCTTTCTTGACCAATGGGCTATTGGCGGCTGTGAACTGTGGAAAGATACTATTGATCTTAAATCGGTTTGAGATTCTAAAAGTTGGCAAGTGCAAGACACAGAGGCTTCATCCCGAACCACATGTTTTTGAATTCGACTATTCCACAAACCACCTGCTTTGGATTGTCTACAACAAAATTAAATGCTCCTTCTATTCCAGAATTGGAAGAGTACCCCGGTTGGGATAATAATTCCAGTATTTCTATCAGAATTACAGACCCTGTTGCTGAATTCCAATTTTAACATATCCAGTTTGGATCCTAAGGGTTGGCTGTTGTGACACAGAAGTGCAGATTATTGCGTTTGCTTTAGCGTTGGTTAAGCTTCATTTGTCTAAATTCACTGACTATGTTGATCTGAATGACTTTGTCAAGGGTCCTGCTTCTGGCAGATCCAAAAGGTGGATGTATGCTGTTTACAACGAAGTTTGGAAACTGTCCCAGATTGAAGCTGCTTCCCGCTTAAGAGCTATAGATCAAGATAATTTAGAAAAAGTGCTAGCAGTTGTAGATAACCGCATTAACACGCTTTCTTCCCGCATTTACACATTAGATAATATTGTTTCGTCTGTTGTTGATATTGTGCAAGAAGATGTCTGTTTTGTACCATGGTCAAAATCAATTGCGTTCCATTATGCAGTTTGAATGGACTTTAGAAACGTTAAAGGCAGGAAAAGTGCTTTGGGACTACATGAACACGTCCTCATTGTTTGCCCCTTTTAATTTGACCGACAAACAGCAATTCATGTCTATGAAAGATGCAACTTTTTCTATGTTACATATTGAAAAGTTAGAACCTTTGCCATTTTCTGTGGCCGAGACAAATTCTGCTGTGTGGTTCAGACATGGGCTAATAACATTACCTTTTCCTCTGTTCAAGTTCGAAGTTGCATTAAGTACTATGTTATAGGCAGGTATGAACCTATGGGTACCGCTTATCTCCATTAAACTTGGTTGCTACCATTTACCTATAGGTGCCTGAGGGAGGGAAAAGAGGTTTATTTGAATGGTGAGGATTGCACAACAATACCTGATCACTCATTAGTGTGTAGGAATATCCAATAGAATGGCTCGTGTAATCAGAATGCACCTAATTTGGCCTGTCTTAAAGGGTACACCGACGCCTGCTATCACACCCACATTCACATTACTAGCAAACCGTAGTTATTTACTTTTAAATAATGAAGATTGTTGTGGGATGCTGGCTGGAATTCCTTACATCGTTACTGTCTCCCAACGTGTAGTTTGTTGTTAAAACTTAATGTTTCCTCCTCCACATGGGAAGCAGGATGTTTCCATCTGGCCGTCGATTCTGACCTTGAAAGCAGAGTTCAACAAGATGAGTCGAATAAGAGCTCTTTGGTCCCAGAAAGAAGTCTCCCTTACATCTGCCCGTGAAACATTTGTCCTTCACGTGGCAAACACCCGCACAGAAGTGCATGCCTTATTAAATACGGATCTGCCCCTGCATTTCGGGGAGTTAATTCACACTATGTTTAATGGCAGAGCTATTTGTGAGCCGGGAGTCGAGAGACAGAGCAGCGGGCTGCGTGTGCTCGGAGTGCTGAGCTGCAGCTGCTGCGCCCAGCCATTTTCAGCTGTGTCTAGCCGAATCCCGGTCTCGGGGGGTTAAGGGCCTTCTGCCGGACTCCAACTCCACGACAGTCGTGAAGCTGTGCAGCCGTCCGGAGCCCTGCGACCGCGGAACACAGTGCCGCACCGAAGCGCATCCCGGGGAGTGGCGTGTGGAGGGGCGGCGTGTGGAGGGGCGGCGTGGCCCTGCTGCCGTAGCTGAGCAGTGGTTGTGCAGCATAGACACCTCAGCAGCGCCCAAGAGCTGCTCTCCCTTTGTGGAGGTGCTTGGAGCACTGGAGTACCAGTACAGTGCAGTGGAGCATCTGTAATACCCGGAGCCGGGACCACTCGGAGCACTGGCCTGGGGCCACCTGGAGCCGTCTGGAGCCGTCTGAGCAGCCAGTGCGGGAGGTAAGTGGTGGTGGCGAGCGCGGCCGCCATTAGAGGCGGCCGCGAAGTAAGAGCCGAGGTTGTGGGCCAAGAGGTTGCTCGACTATGTCCCCCAGCCTGCGGGCCCCTGTGTGCACCGCTTGCCACCCCCCTCTCCCCCTGTAGAGACGCAGACCACATACAGTTCGTGTGGAGAGCCAGACATATAAACTAGACACATACAAGAAATACAAGGCTCCCAAAGGTGAAAGATCCCTTCAAGAAGGCCACAGCAAACAAACTTTACCACGCAGAGCTCAAGATAAAGGCTCCTAAGGGATGACGCTCAGAAAGACCAAGTCTTGCATGGAGGAGGAGGGGGTGGAGTTGAACCCTGAAAACGCGGCTCAAAGAAGAGTAACGAGAAGCACTAGCACGCAAAAATCCCAGGACTCAATCTCTGGCAATTCCCTCCCACAAGGTCTCATTTCTCAATTCTTTCAGGCCCCCAGTGGCCAGACTGTCCCGGACGCGAGACTACTAGGTCCTGAGGGCAGGGATAATCCAAAGCCCTACCAAGATCAGACAGGCCTTCATTCCAGTGAGCTTGCCAACACCGAAGAAATCGGAATCCCGGAAGCATGGCCCCAGCCTCTAGCTAGGGTGAAGAGCCCGTAAGGATTCCAGCAGATGTTCACACGAAACCCACTGAGGGGGCAAACGTGGAGACAGATATTGCAAAGCAAAACGTGGCCACCACCCCCCCTTCCCTAAAGAGCATTTGGAAGCGCCTGAGTACAACGGATAATAACGAAGTCGACCTCTCCGGGCATGGTCGCGCTAACTGCATCGTTCCTACAAAAATTAGAACAGTCAATATTACGCACACTTGAAGCTACACCTATAAATTCAGGTAGAATGAGTGCTATGAGAACATCACAGACGGAGGAATGGAGCCCCTTGGGCTTGACACAACATCAAGACCCCATCGATGGACCCACTGACGGACCCACTGTCATAGATTTAAACTTGACCGTAATAAGAGAAGTTCAAGACACAATGGCTAGGGCCTTACTTTGGCAGTCCACGAAGATGGAAGTTCAAGTTGATCTCCTGCATTCGATTGCCCAACACGTGGTGCGCCAAGATGACAAATTGGCAAAGATAGAGGCTCTATTCGACGTTCATCATGCCCATGCAGCAAATATTAATTCTTGTGCCGCAATTATAGAAAAATGGGCAAGTCTACCTGCAGTTTTAAAAGACATGCTTGCACTAGCCAAGGGTCTGGGAGAGAGCTCTCCTCAAGTACAAGCCACACAAAAGTTACCAGCTCTGACCAAAGTGCAGGAGGAAATGACCGACCATGCACTGCGGCTATTAGATCACCTAAAGATCCACCGGTAGGGCCAAGCAGCAATCTCATTTTGGCAGAACGAGGGAGTGGGGACCTTGAGGTCCTGGACCACGACACCGAAAGTGACTATTCATCCATTATCATACCTCCCTCAGAGAAGGCCAAAGGTGCCCCGGCTAGTGTAAATGCTCCGCTGTCAAGGAGAGCCAAAAAAAGACTAAAGAAACAACTAAAGAAATCTAAAGTCAAAAGCAGGAACTTACCACCAGTCACACTAACCACTGGCGTCCTTGAAATTAAAAGTAGTCTTAACCCACCCTTTCCCATTTTCATCCCTAAACACGCATCTAAGATTGACAAGCCCAGAGAAGCACCTCCCGTCCCATGCGAGACCCACAGTCATCAAATCCCTCATTCGGAGGTACAAGCCAACGTGGAGGCTCAATTTAGGTCTCCACAGGTGGTAATCGACACACAACCCAGCGCCTCTGGCCCTACTGCGTGGGCACCTCTACGTAAGATAGGAGCAAATCTTTCACTAAAGCAGGGGGCGCAATTGGGACCGTCTTGTCTGGTAGGGTAACCAACTGAGGCACCTGGCAGCCAGCCGCTAGGAGCTACATTCAAAAACCTCCCACATCAGAATGCAACCAACGACGAGCGGCAAGGATCATCAAGAGAAGCAGGGTTATCAATCTTGGCGTCAGACAGACAGCGGCCAGGAGACATCAATAAAAATCCTTTACCCTCAATTCATCTGAGGCCCTCGTCCTTGGGAGAAGGGGTGCTCCACCGAATATAAAAATTCATCAGAAATACATGAGCTGCTGTTTACTCCTAGATACACAGCCACAGGCTCCTTTGACACTCTGAACAGGTCCAATATTGTCCGACTCTTTGGCCATATTGACTCCCTGGCACACATCACCTCGGAGATGATCGAATGGGTGATGTTCAAGAGCCTGGAGAGAGACACCCACGGCGACTCCACCATAGTCGGATTTGCGAATCAGCAAGCTCAACAGGCTGTCCTCAATTAAGTAATACAACTGGCAGAATGGGGCATTGAAGTCATCGCCCCCCAGGGCACCAAAATACCCATATGTCCTCAGACCTCATTACGGCCTTCAAGAACATATCTCTGTTCTGAAAGGCATAAAATCTACCAGCCAGACGGGGGACTGAAATCAAGTAGGCCAAGAACCCAGCTAAAAATAAAAATCCTGCTAAAAGAAAAGCAGCGTAGAGTTCTGCGACCTCAGCAAGGACTGGTTTACATGGAGGACACATGGAGACAGGGCCCCTAACCCTGCTTACACCCTCAAACAGAGCCCGCGCAAACTCGTTAAGGAGCCAAGATTGCAAGCTAACTATAATCTCATGGAACATCGCGGGGCTATGTAATATTTTCAGGGACACTACCACTCTTGATTACCTTGCACAGAGGGACATATTGTGTATTCAGGAGACCTGGGCAAGGTCAACGACCCCAATAGCTGGCTTTTACGAACATTTTAAATCCGCAACTAAAAGGACAATCGTTGGTCGCCCGTCCAGGGGACTTTCCATCTACGTAAGCCATGCTTGCAAATTGAATGTAAAAGAACTAAATCTTAAGTCACCTGACCTGCAAGCCATCACAATAGAAGGGATGAGAGCGGATCAAACACCTCGCCCGCTTTTATTAATCTACTGCTATTTCAATCCAGCAAAACTTCAATCCCCTCATGTCCTAGAAACATTGACCATCGCTCTGGAAGACCTACTACTAAGCTGCCTGCACCATGATGTAATAATAGCGTGTGACTTTAACCTGAGAGGCTTGGACCTGATCCCTGTGGCCCCCCCAAGCAAGAAGTCAGCCTCTTTGATTGAACTCCTCGCAAACTATAAGCTGCAATCCACCCACGGGAAAAAAAAATGCGCCAGCCAGCATGGACTGCTAATCTGACCTTTAGGAACGTCTCCACTATACACTACGGGGCATATGCATCAAAAATCGGTATTCCATGTCCTTATTAGCGAAAAATAAGGAATCGCTAATAAGGACATGCAAACCGCGGTACATCAAGAGATTCAGTATTAATTACCGAATCTGTAAAAATCTGTATTCCATAGCGAAAGTACGATAGCGAGACACTATTAGCAAATACCGAATTAGCAAATACCGAATCGGTATTAGCGAAATCGGTAATTGCGAATTCGGTAAAAAGACGCGACGCATCGGAAGCAGGCTGATGACATCACAACCAGGAAGTAGGACAGCCCATGCTTCATTCAGTGCCCGAGGAGCTCAGAGGAGGAGTAGGCAGAGCACTGGAGCTGAGGAGCTAGACTGAACCAGCAGTAACCCGGACGAGGCAAGCAGTTTAAGATGGAGAAGGAGGCCCCCCAGCAGGGAAAGGACACACACAGGAAGAGAAAGCGCAAGTTCTCTGATAAGGAACTTGAAATACTGATTGAGTGTGTAACCAGCATTAATGAAACTGTTTGGGAAGCTGTCCCTGAAGGTGCCAGAGGCGGAAAAAAGAAAGATGTGGCTGCGCATCAAGGACAAGGTCAATGCTTGCGGAGTCACCCACCGCAGCATTGACGATTTAAAAAAAATGCTGGTATGACCTGCGTAAAAGGGCCAAGGAGAGGATCGCTCAGAGGGTCAAGGATGCAGCAGGCACAGGTGGGGGCACATCCAATGTGACACCGAACACAGCCCTGGAGGACCTAGTGGAGTCAACTATAGAACCTGAAGCTGTTGTTGGGGTAACACAACTGGACACCTGGTGCTGCGGAAGGAGGACAAGGTAAGATACTTGGCAGCGTCGAAATGCAGCTTGTAGTCAAACCCTGCCCACTCGCCCATGCCAGACCCAGTGCACATGTAGCCGTGCCTAAAACACATACCCTCACCATAGTGTTGCACCATGGGAGTTGTAGTCAATACATGAATGAGTGCATGTCTGACCCCAGAGGTGAATGAAATGAAAACAGCAGCAAAGGGCCAAATGTCTGTCTAAATATGTACTTTATATAGAGAAAATCATGCAATATCCACATTCATTAACTAAATATTAACAACGCACTGTTTCACACACAGATGCAGCCCCCATGGAATCAGACGAGAGTGGCCGCCTCGTCATCTCTGAGATACCAGTGGTGACCGATGCGGAGTGCTCACAGGGACATGAAGCCATGTCCTCCCCTTTACCACCACCGCGGACACCAACTCCACCACCGCCATCCATGCGGACAAAAGACACCACCACCACCACCGCCGCCATCCATGCAGACAAAACACCACCTCCACCACCGCCATCCATGCGGACAAAAACACCACCTCCACCACCAGTGTGGACAACTCGGCAGGGCAGATGTTCCCTCCCTGCACGAGATGGAGACGGAGCAGAGTACAGCAGCCCAAAATGTCCCACGCCAGGCTGTTGTCACTCCAACCGTCCAAACAGCAGCACGTCAGCGTGTCAGACAGAGGGTGGTGCCCCTGGGTAGGGCTGCAGCAAGACCAGTGGATCCGGCTGATGGGTACGGAGTAGTTGATGCTGCGTGTCCAGCGCCTGCAGGGGAGACACATGGGTGCAATGAAACTCACCATGACAAAACTGTGTAACAGATTAGGAAACATGACTGACGCTGTGCGTGAGCACACCACAGCCGTAGCTGCGGGCAACAATGACATCAAGCTTTGCCTGCAGGAACTGACACGTGCTGTAGTCACAGGCCAACAAGGTGAGCGCCGGAGGCACAGGCAGATCATGCTCGCTACAAATTCCACCAATAGGGCCATCACTAAGCTTTACAACAGCACAGCTGTGCTCTCCCGCAGGTCCGTGTCCCTGCAGGTGGACCTAGGGCATTATTGTGGAGATGTGGCAAGGGCCCTCGAGAGAGTGACCACTGCAGTGGAACGTCTGCAGTCTGGAACTGCCAGTGTCAGCAGTGTGGGAGTGGATGAGGGGAGTGAGGCAGCCTCCAGTGTGAGCAGCGTCTCCCTGCCGGAGACCAGCGGGAGGAGGTGCAGTGTGCGCGGCGCAACAGCCACTGACACCCATGGTGGAGATGCGGAGGAGTCACGGGACAGGAGACTGGGGGTACGTGGCAAACGCAAGTAGACATGTGGCAATGTCTCACTATCCATGGTGACGTAACCATGGGCCAACTATTGTGCCACAAGCAGCACCCATGTTGACAAGGGAATATTTTAGTTTAACTTTTACTGCAGCTACATCATGTTTGTGTTACATATTTCTGCACCAGTCCGGTGTTCATGACCATTAAACCCTTGCAAACCAGATCATGTTGTCAAGGCTCTCTCTTACCTGTCTCAGAAATTATGCCGTGTGATGTATGTCCGCCTCTGTTGCCCTTCTGCTGTGTTGGGCACATGCGCCTGTTGGTGTTGGGGGAGGGAGGGGTGGGGGGGGGAGAAGGGTGGTTGCTGTGCACGTAGTTCATCCTCTCCGTCCACCTCTATGGGTATCCCTCTACGGATGGCGATGTTGTGCAGGATGGCACAGACAGCTATGTTCTCGCAGCAGGTCACTGGGTTGTACTGCAAGGCACCTCCTGTCTTGTGCAGTATTCGGAAGCAACTCTCGAGGATGCCGAATGTACGCTCCACCACATTCCTTGTGCTGATGTGTGCTCTGTTGTAGCGCTGCTCTTGATGTGTTGCTGGGTTGAGGTAGGGAGTGAGTAGATACTCACGCAATGCGTAAGCGCTGTCACCTGCAGGATGGGGAGAGAATGGTCATCAGCATGAATGCAATGATACATGTGGGGATGGAGTAAACGATGATGCATCAATATGTACCTAGTAGGTGTCCCTCTCCAAATTCATCGTTGATCAGGCGCCTGTGGATGCCACTGTGACGGAAGATGTAAGCGTTGTGTGTGCTCCCAGGGAATTGGGCTACAAGATCCGTAATGATGTACTTAGAATTGCACACGACCTGCACATTAATAGAATGATATGACTTCCGGTTGCAGAATATGTATTGGATGGCTGAGGGAGGACAGATGGGGAAATGCGTGCAGTCAACACACCCTATCACATGGCGAAATTGTGCCACCTGGTAGAACTCCCGTTTGGTGCGGGTCAGCTGCTGGGGGGTTGTGGGGAAGGTGATGTGGCGATGTATGAATGTCAGCATGGCCTCTAGGAGCCGATGGAAGAAGCGTGATAATGCGCTTTGCGACACGCCTCCGGTCTCTGCTATTACCCCCTGGAAGCTTCCAGACGCCAGCAGGTGCAGGCAGCATAGGACCTGGACATGGGCTGGTATGGCGTTGGTCCTACGGGTCTGGTGCTGCAGTAATTGTACCAGATCTGCTATTAGGCGCATGATCATGGCACGGTTGAGTCTGTACTTATCGTACACCTGTTCCTCTGTCTGCCCCAGCCCCTGAATACCCTGTCCTGGATCATCCTCCTGCGCTGAGCCTGGGCGTTGATCCTCCTCCTCCTCCTAGCAAGCACGTAGAGGGCAGCCATTTTGGAAGACTTGTGGGGTTTCCCGGTGCATTTGTGAAGGGTTACTGATTGTCAGCACCTGGTAAAAAAAAATGTTTTTTTTCAATCCTTCAAATAACTTTACCTCCAGTTTGAGATTCCCCTTATTTTGCTCATGCTAAATAGCGATTTTGGCTTTTTTCGGTATTAGCGATTTTTCATGCATTGCGTTTCTTTATTAGCGATTCGGTATTTCCGAGGTCAGCTTTGGTGTTCGTTATTTCCGATTGTCTGATTTGCGATTCGGTAATTTACTGAGGAGATTTTTTTAGCGAAGCCTTTTTTTTTTTTTACCGATATGGGGTTGATGCATTGCATTTTCTGGTTTTGCGTTCGGTATCTGCCTGTTTTACCGATTCGGTATTTTACCGGGAGGTATTTTGCTTGATGCATCTGCCAGTCTATCTTTACCAATGAAGGACTGGCTCACAAACTTTGCAATTTCACCGTGGATGACAGTCGAAAGCGACCATAGGCCCCTTCTTGCTATATTTAACCTGACATGTGTACAGGTGGATTCCCACGAAGTAATTGGTACGACCAAAGGTGAAGAACATCATCTAGTTCTCAAAAGAATAAAATGGTCGACCAATCTCAGCCATAGACTTTCGGCATATGTAGCCAGTAGGGAGGTAGAACGTAGGCTACAAGATCTAAAAAGAACGGCACCCACCTGCCAGGGGGACCCCCTATTGCCATTCTGCGTGACGACTACAAAAAAGATCTGGGAATTGAAAAGGCAGCGGACCGAACAGAACTGGCTGACAGTGTTTTCCTTAATAAAAGAAAAAGACAACAGCAAGCTCTGGCGCTACATCAACAGCTTGTCCGCGTATAAGGAAAACAGTGTTGCAGGGAAAGTGTGGGAACAATATGCAATGGGGCTGTATACCTGTGAGCCAAATCGGCCAACTCCTTGTAAAACCGCGTTACCCTCAAAACTGAACTCAACTGAAAACTGAATGTGCCTTGACAGAAGACCTACGACCGACCCGACCCGGAAAATTCTCAGAGGCGGAGATAGTGAAGCACATCAAAGTCATCAGAACCGACGGCGCCCCTGGCCCAAACGAGATCCCTGCCCAGGTTTTTAAGACCGCCCCAGCCTTTTTTGCAACCACACTTACTCCTTTATACAACCATGCATTCGCAACCGCGATCTTGCCAATCTCCTGGAAAGGCTCAATATTATTCCCCATTCATAAAAAAGGCGATCATTCGAACCCGGCAAATTATAGACTCATAGCCCTTCTTGACATTGAAGCTAAGGTATATGCCCGCCTTCTTTTAAAGACCTGGAGACCTGGGTGGACAAGAACGGTATTCCTCCGCCCTCACAGACCGGCTTTAGGGTGAACAGTTCCACTCTGGACAACATCACAGCGCTCACTTACCTCGCAAAGAAGGCTAACCGGAGGAATAAGTTGCCTCTGTTCTGTTGTTTTATAGACTATTCTACGGCCTTTGACCGAGTGAACAGAAGCCGGCTCTGTGCAAAACTAGAGTCCTGGGGGATCCCCAAAGCCCTGCTAAAAGTCATAAAAGCACTTTACGAGGGGACCTGGAGTCAGGTGAAACTAAGCCCTACAATCACAACAACAAAAATTGCCACCAACTCTGGTTTAAAGCAGGGGTGCGTTTTGGCCCCCCTACTTTTTAATCTGTATACAGCGGACATGGGGCAAGCCCTGAAAGATGCCAACCTAGTACCCCCAAGATTGGGGAAGCTGGTTTTGGGATCGCTCCAGTATGCAGACACGGTAATCCTGGACCACACCAAGGTAGGGCTTCAAAGAGCCTTAAATAGTCTTGCCACCTACAACAAGGAGAGCAATCTATGTATCAACGTGAGCAAGACCAAGATAGTAATTTTTGGCAAACACATCACAAAAAAAAAGCTTCTTGGTCCCTGGGGGAGCACCGAATCACCACGGCCACATCTTACAACTATCTGGGCATATGGGTATCTGAGAGGGCCACCGCAGTCAAACATCTGAAGGAGCTTAAACCAAAAATAGTCAAAATAATATCGTCTTTAAGACGCTTAAGTCATGGCCTGGACAGTCCCTCAGCAGAACCGATGCTGTCAGTACTCAGGGCTAAACTGATCCCCGCAATCACGTACGGCCATATAGCCTACCCCGGGGCCTTCGAGAAAGTGGTCCACGCGGCTCAGGCGAAAGCATATAAGATGGTGCTACGGGCCGAACAACAGGCGAAGACTAGAAATAAGCCTTAAACGACCAGAGCTGGCACTACTGGGGGATTTGCTAAAATGCTATATTAGAGTACTAAAAGCGCTCGAAAACACCCTAAAGCACTTCCTAAAAACCATTTTTTGCGATGAAGGCTTGCCTTGGCACTCCAAGGTGGAACTAGCTATTGATGTTCTGAAAATTGAGGGAAGGAGTCTGTATATGCACGTTATTCCACACTCTGTCTGGGCCCAAGCAGTTGAGCGTTAAGTTCAGTCCATCTCATTTGAGCTTGACCTTTCTTCGCTTCGGTATAACCCTCTAACTATGGCCCTGGACAACTCCTACATTCCCGGCAAACCTCAACCATATCTGCAAGACTCTTTAACAATCCACGTAAGACAGAAAATTCTGTTTCTGCGCCTTTTGGCCCTCAGGATCGCGGACTTCAACCCAAATTGGGCATGAACGGCCAGAGCCATCGCTTGCCGACTTTGCAACTATTACAGAGAATCCTGGCTACACCTGCAATGTTGCTGCACAAAGTTGGCCAGCGATCGACAACAATTGCTGCGCCCGGCATTACGGAACCTGGGCCATAGAACACGCAGAGAAGCCTCGGACTGGTGTTTCTCAGAAACTACGACCTGTATGTTAGCCAGGGTCGTCAAGTTCATCTACCAAGTTAAAATGGCCCTCTATTCCCAATCAAAGGCTACAGATCCGTAGGGATTTGACAGTGGGCTTGGCACTTTCAATGCCGCCCCATGATTGTTCGCTTACAGTTAAATCAGGGAGATGTCATAAAGTTATTGGAACTTTCGGACTGAGGCATTCAATCTGGGTCAGCTAAGGGCCTGGCTAAGGGCCTGGTGCGGGACCTACCCACTGTCAACTGGCCCCGCAGCGTGACAGATGACGTCAAACTTTTACACGTCTTTGAGACTCTAGTAGGCGTGGACTCATGGAGAAATCAAAATCCTTATTCTTTTAACAAAACTCTGACTGGACTAAAGCAGCTCACATAGTCAGTCTTAGTAACTAAGTAGCTGCATTTTCGGCCTTACTTGGAGTTGTGCGCGGTGGGGGGTATTTTATTGTAATTCTTTGTATTTTATACTTTAAAGATTTTAAGTAATCGCACAGTTTATTAATAAAAACCACCATCTATGTTTAATGCTTTCTCGACCACGGGGCTGGCTCACTTTTTTTAAGTTGTTGGAAGTGACCTTGTGACTTCTTTCCAAACTATATTCAGTGTGTTCCCGGCATTTTTTCATTTGATTTTCTCCAGCCTCCTTGGTGGATTTCCCTTGATGCTTGCTTTGGTTGCCGGAGTGCATCTGCTGTTTTTTAAATTTCAGAATGGATGCACATCCTGTTCCACGAGACGATTTGCCCTGGCTGTTGCTGCTCCGCAACCGAATGCTTAATTCCTATGGAGCGCTGCCTCTTGCTACATTGAGTGCGGCTTATGGATTATCCTTTCGATTTTCCTTTTTCACATGCGTCCAGCCTGTCTTTCATTGCCTGAACTGCGATTTCAAATGGCCTCTGGATTTGTGTCTCTGCAGTACGGTGTCTACCAACGCAGATTGTGATCAACTGATGAGCCCCTTATTTGCTCATGAATTGCTTTGTTCTGGTGGTGGGATTATGGCCTTTGCAGCGATGCATGGAGTCTTGGGACGTTGGAATGTTTTTGCAGTGGCGCATGAATTCTTGGTACGCAGTTATATTGAAGTAAATCCAAGTTGTCCCCTGATGGTACTAGAGGCTCCAGTTTTTGAGGAACATGCATGTTCATTCCCGTTACTAAATTGGAATGCTGAAATGTTTTCAGATGAGAACAATGACTTCCTATTGGAGGTAGTTGCAATGTACTGTGCATATACACTATTGGAGTGATGTGCATTTCCTGCTATTATTCACGGCTGGAGTTACATGTTGGACATGAGATTTTTTTAAAACAATTTTTTTATGCCTGTTGGCTTTACTGTGCCCAAAAGTAATTACTAATTTGTAGTTTTTTTAAAATTCGGAGTTTGCCCCTGTTTTTCCATTATGGCAAATTTGAACTTGATTCTATCTCTCGAACTTGAACTCTGCGTTCCTGCTTTGCCCACATTTCTTATCCGTGTTCCGATCAAGGGAGGGTGTAGTGGGGCTGAGCCTTGCATTTCTACAGTGTTAGCATGAGCTTATTAGAAGTTTAAACGCCATTTTATCTTTTGCTTTCTTTTGCACACGGCACACATGTTAGATATTGTTTTGAGTTGGACTGAGAATTTTGATTCACATGAGAATAACTTGTTTTTCTACATTGCTAGACTTGCTTTGTAAGCTTAGTCTGAACAGTGAGTGCAGAGGCCTTCAAGGTTATATCAACACTGTTGCTTTTGCTCGAACTGATCAGCGCTCGTTCTAGACAGAACATGTATGCAGCTGTGGACAGCGCACATACTGGCACCTTTAATAATACACTGTGTAGGCATGATTGAACACACTTGGAGAACATTTGTATGCTGAGCGCTTGTGCAGAACTCTGTGATTCACTCCTGCTAATCTCTGAGGTATGGGGTCGCCTATGCAAGTCGAAGAGACCTTCTTTAGTTATAAAATAACCTACTAGCAAGGGAGGGTGAAATATAGGTATATATTTAACCTGTTTCCATTTAGCATTATAACATGCTTTCTCTCTATGTATTTTATGGAAGAGTAACTATGCTGACAATCTCATTTCTCATCATGGTCTGCTTGTATTAGCTAATATGTTGCACCTGAGATCACGGCGTTAAAATAAACATTTTAAACTTGCTCGTGTCTCCCTTTACTCCCTGTTCTGGACTGGTATGAGAGTATAACGAAAGAGTGTTCATGTTTCCCACCTTACCTGAGGTATCCTGAGTCGCATGTTCTTGGTTGTCTAATCATTGGTTACTTTGCTATAGGACGAAAAGCTAATGACACTGGTGCTAGTCTGGTAGGGGATTTTGGGTACTAAGGTGAGTTTTTGGCACACCCTAATTCACTGAGGTCCTGAGTCTCTATGCACAGTTCTGTGGCTGAGCAGAATCCCTGCAACAGCCCCTTACTGGTTACAAGAACTGCATATTTAAATGGCAGCAAGATCTATTTTTCTTTGCGCTTTTATAGTAAGCGCTAGTTATCCAATATGACGTGTTTACTTGCTGGAATTGGAGGAGAAACCCAGCATTGGCATAGCCAATAGCTCTAGCTTTGGGGACCTTTTAAGTATTTAGTTATGCTGCACAATATCCTTGGCGGAAAATCAACCGTTGCATGGCTAAACACTTGTAAGGTCCCAAAGGCGAGACCAATTGGCTATGCCTGTGCTTGTTTCTCTATGTAATGTTGAACTTTGAATACTACTATTACTCCCAGTTTTATGGTACTTATTTTATTGATATATCTATATTTATCTTTGGTTTTGTGAAAACATTTAGCGGAACAAGTAGATTTCCATTAGGTAACATTTGAGGATGGTTCCTTTTATTCTTTCTCTTTCCCAAGAGCTGCTGTTTCTCAAGCTATTTTTCGAGATCACTCTTGAGTCAAAAGCATGGCAAGACTCATGAATCTGCAGTTCCACTAGTCCCGACTGGTCCCTCTTTCATTGCTGCGTTCCGCGGACCGGGCATAAGGTCCTATGTCTGTGGGACCGCCAGTCCCCGGTTAGCCAATAGCAAACTCCTGGCTCACTGATCCTATTGGGGCCTGGGCCCCCAAGCCCTGCACTGGTCACAGCTCGCCTGCACGCTTCTTGGGACTCAGGATCTGCTGCAGTGGGTGCTGGCAGAGCTCACCCTGCCAGCCTCTTTGGGGTGGATCCTCTTCATGACTGTGAGAAGTTAGCCTGATATATGATGCTCACTAGTTCTAGTGATCACCTTGTATCAGTCCAAACAACCCTTAAGGTGATTGGTTGTAAGTCAACCTTATAGACCAGCTATCCTAATGGTAGCATGGACAAAGCAGTCTTAATCTAAACTCTTTTGGCATGTGAAGCCAGCTGTTTTACCACATATAACCCCTTGAATACCAGATGAAAGGACACCACACAGGTTGTTATAAAAATAAACAGTATATTTATTAATAACAAACACCTCTGAACTCTTTGAGATCAGAGGGCTAAGCACATGACAATCTCTTAGGAAAAATACAATAAATTGCACAAAATACAATGGTGCCGTAGGGGCACGGCAAACCATATACTAAGTAAATGCGTTAAGTAGAACGATTTAGAAAATGAAGATGCCCGGAGGCTGTAGGTTCGCTGGCACTACCCTACCCTACCCTAACCTTAGGTAAGTATCAGGAGGCCCAAGGGACGCGTGTGAACTCACACGCAGGATGCGGAACAAAGTTAATGGGCAGAACAAATTACGAAACGGTAAGTAAAAGACAGTTCCTACTAGTTACGACTAAAACGACAGGATACCTGGACACTAGGAGTCAATCTACCCTTGAGCACCGAAATGCTCTCGTTACCTCTCCCACGGGCTGTGGGTGCATAGGTGTGAAAGTGTGTCGTGTTTCCGCGTCTAAGTCAATGGAGCCTTGAAGAAAGATGCTGCAGGTGACCAGGAGGAAGATGTCTGGTGCGATCCACGGGTGGATCGAGGAAGAAGAGGACCTGAAAGCAAAGGGGACAGTGTTCAAAGTCACTAGCCAGTGACAGGTGTGGAATCAGGAGGGAACCAGATGCTGTCGTCGCGATCAGGTGAAGAGTGGACGCTTGTCTCTGCAGCCACGTGGACCAGGAGGTGTCTTCGATGACCAGGATGGAGGCACGAGCTGTCCCGCGCAGGCCCTCGCTGTCGGCGGTGTCGGATCTGGATTTGGAGTCAACAGGCCTTGGCAAAGGCAACCCACGCGGTGAGTGAAAAAAGGCGTCTGGTGCAGACTAGGAGAGTCCGGGGTGCTCCTCTTTTGGAAGGGAGCAAGGGCCAGTCTGGAGCAACCAGACCAGCAGTGTAGATTTCTTGGATCGGCGTCTAGGAGGTCACTAGCTAGCCGGCAAGCGACCAGACAACGCGTCGAGCAGCAATCAATCAAAAGGGCCCCACGGAGATCTTGTGGATGCTGGAGGGCTGGTCTTTGGTGCTGGAGCTGCTTGGGGCTGGGGCTTCTCAATCCCCAAAGCACTTTCTCGAGGATGCCTCAGAAGTCGTGCTGGAAGCGAAGTGCAGTCTCTTCAAGATGGCCGGTCCCACGTGTCTCGTCGCACCCACGGGTCTCAGCTGTGCTGCAGATGTGGGGAGAGGTCGGAGAGGTCTGGGAGTCCGGGTCTTGTCGGGTTCTGAAGTCTGGATCCGGCAGGAAGGACGACAAAGTGGACCGCTAGGACGCTTGATGGTGCCTGCAGTTGCAGGGTGGACACTCCTTGCCCACAAGGGAGATTCTTCAGTCTTCTGTGGAGCAGAACGTCGAAGTCCAGAGTTTCTTCTTGTAAAGTTGTTCAGGATAATCTAACTTGGAATGGGACCAGCTCCTACCTTTATCCTGCTAAAGGGGGCTGCACTAGTGACTAGGTCCCTCCCATGGGTGGGACCAGGAAGGGGGGTGGTTACACCCCTTATCCTTTGTCCGGTTTCGCGCCAGAGCTGGGGCTGGAGTGCCCCAGCAACTGGTTTGAACCGGTGTATGCACAGGGACACCTTGTGTGCCCCAAGCATGTCTCATTCCTTTCAGGCCTGTCCTGCCTAATACACAAAATCCTGTCTGGGGTGGTGCTAGCACCTGTCAAGGCAGGAAACCCTTTGTCCGGGCCTCCCTCGCTGGAAGGACTCCCAGCAGCAGAAGGTCAGACTTGTGTCTGTGGTGGCAGCATCCGTTTTGTGATGCTGAGGCTCTACTTCACTTTAACCGGCGTTACAGTTACATACATGTCTTATCCCTCTAGAAGGGTGGAATGCCACCCCCGTCGCCAGAACTGGCGAGGGGGTAGTATTCCAAAGCGTATGACACCTTACACGACATGTTTTGATAATGCTATACCAAAGTTGGCAATAACCGCGAGGATTATAATGCACTTAAGAGTATATGGTGTAGCGTTATCATGGAACAGCTGTAAGGACTTGGTTCCGCAAGCTGCAGACAGGCTCAGCTCATGCTAGAGCACCATCTCACATAATTCCAAGCACTCTGCCATCAGGATTGATATGGCCAGCCATAGGAGCGGCTGATAGGAATATATGTGTCCATTTTGGGGTTAGATATAGGTATCCTATATCTATAGCAAAGGGTGATTACACCACCTTGCCCCAGCTGTCTTAGCAGCCAGTTTTCAGTTTGGATGGCCAGCCAGGGGTGGCATAATACATGCTGCAGCCCCTGGTAGGCCCTGGGTACACCTATGGCGTGGGTACCTAAGGTACACTGTACAGTACAGGGGCTGATAAGGTGACCCAGTATCCAATTAGGTATGTACCGAAGGTACATGGAGTCCATTTTACAGAGAGAGCAATTAGTCTGGGGTCCTGAATAGCAGGGCCCCAGGCCAACTAGGTCGAAAACCAGCTAAACACTAGGCAAAAAGTTGGGAGTAACCATAGTCAGATATCCACCTTCCTACAATGACCATTCAATTATGGGGAATCTCTGGCATCTGTATAGCTGGCGAAATGTTAAACTGGGAGGTGTGGCGTTTTGCGGGCATTTAAAGCCTCAAGTCTTCGAACAGTGTGTCATTTGCTGTGCTCAGTGAAGAATTCTGACTCTAATCTCATTTATCCTTGTGATAGTTGCAACTCTGACATTGCCTCAATTGTCGCCTGGGTGCGCTCCCTCGGTCCTTCGCCCTCTCCTGTACTTTCCTAACTTAAAACATAGGACTGCATATGCTAGGTGATATTTGGCCTCTGTAGCCTCCTGAGCCCTCATCTTTTCTCTGTTCCCCTTCTAAATAGTCTACGTATCACATGGCAAACCAGACTTCAAATGGAATATGAACCAGAGGATTGGGAAGATCTCCTGAAGGTATTGGATTGTGGGGCTCGTGAGGCATGATTGAAATTCTCTTTTTAACTCCCTGCATGAATGAATGGACATTTGTAATGAACGTGCATTTGTAAAGCGCACTGTTACTCCTTTACTCCCAAGGAGTGTCCTGGCGGTCTGCTTCTCTATCCCTACCTCAAACGACTAGCAAATCTAGGCCTGGTTGAACACAGGGGCTGATAAGCCTTTTCTTGAATGAAGACATATCTGTAATTATACGAATCTCAGAGGGAAGTCTGTTCCAAGCTTATGGACCTAAGAAGGAAAAGGATCTACCGCCAGTCCTAGTGCTCCTAATCTTAGGCATTTCGGCTAAAAGTTTTAACTGACCGCAGGCATCTAGCCGGAGCATAAAAATTGACAGTGCCCTAAGATATGCAGCGCCTGTCCGGTTAAGGGCTTTATGAACCAGGACGAGACTCTTAAAAGGGACTCTCTTTATAGGTCTCGCACCTGCGATGCAGCGCGAAGCGCTGTCGCAATGCGAGACCTATAGTCATGGAGTCTGCTTTCAAGGGCTTGAAATGGGGACAGGAGATGGGCACGCGCAGGCTGCAGATCGGATGGGTGAACGCGCGCTTTCACCACGTACACTCACGCGCTGTGCCCATCTCCTGTCTCCCTTTCGCCGTTCACATCTGCCAGCATACAGCCCCACTCATCGGGCTGCTGTGCAGAGACTGTTCTTGGCGGCCTGCTCTGGGTTCCAATGCGACCCTCTGCAGGGCTCCCTCAGCATACGGGAGCCCTGGAGAAACACACCACACCTCTCGGACTTCTGAAGACTTGCACCGCTACCGCAGGGCTCTCCCTTCCTCATGGGAGCCCTGCGTGAACGAGCACGACCAGCCTCTTCTGGCCGCATCACAGGCCCTGCCCATGTCACGGGCAAGGATGCCCGACTTCCTGCTTTTTCCCCCGGGCCGCAACTGTGAATTATTGCTTGTTTATGATTTAGTTAAGGGAAAGTGAGAAGCTGCAGGCACTATTACTCATCACATTGAAAGCAGCCTTGTGGGATGCGTGAAAGAGAGACCCGACCTCAGGCAGTCCCTTCAGAGATGCCAAGGATCATCAGGGGTAGCAGCCGCTGACCCTCGCGTGCCCCTGCTATGCTTGGAACTGCCCTTGCTATCTCTGGTCGCAGCGGTCATGACGGCAGTAGGCGCAAAATAAAGGAAACCATGCGCTACAAAGGGGTCAGGTGACCCCAGGCCGTGACCCCAGGCATCTGTATAGCTGGCGAGATGTTAAACTGGGAGGTGTGGCCAACAGCACTTTGAGTCGGGATTTTCGAATGATTTCAGAATGAAACTACGAATACCAGCATGCAACACAATGTCGTCCATAGCGCAAAGACTATAAGATGGTGGGAAAGCGGCAGCTAGGATTGTGTATCATGTCTTCGCTTGTAACGTGAACGGTTTAAATGGTTTTTAGGCGTCCATTTCCGTGCACACCAACTGCACCCAGCTGTTACACGTGTGGCGACAGCTGTTTGTGTTCTTGTTTGTTCCTGTTCGCCTTTGGCGCTCACACAGTCTGTTTGTGGCGCATACTTTGTATCAGATGTTAGTTGTGTTGGCGCTAGTTGAATAAATCGCATTCCAGCTCAGTTTGCTGTTGCGGCTGCTACTTTAGTTGTTCTTTCAGCGCTTGTTTTAAGAATGGCACGATTTATAGCTTTGTTTATCTCTTAATTCTTAATCTTAGTAAACAATGCTCATTTTCCCACGAGAATGGGGAGGGAAGGCTGGAAAACAGAGTTCATTTTTTTGGAATTCGATTTTGACCATCAATCTTTTCTGCATTTACATGGATTCTCTTTGCTTCTGCAAAGCTCTTTTGTGTGTTTACATGGTGTCAGCTCGGGGGCATGTAGCTATCCAGTCAATAGTGTGTCCCTGCAGCAGACCGACAGGGTTAAGAGATTCGACATGAGTGCTTCCTAAAGGTGAAGCCAAGTGCACATGTATTCTCCGTTTACCCTTCTCGCTGACAGGAGGGGTGTATTTTCGCAGAGTCTCTGCATCAGCAGGCCTCCTCTGCGGCACATTTCACCTCGTGTGCGAGGTTTTGCATTTTTTGTAAAAACATTTTGATGTGCTGAAATTACATTCCTAGTTCAGCCAGTGCGCTCATTACTCACAGCACAGACAGCAGAGAGATAAGCTATGAAAACTGTGGAGCAAAAAAATGCTCCATGTGCAGTAATTGGAAAATGCTAGGAATTAGCGAGAAGTTGGAGCCAGAACGCTGGCCTCAGTCCTGTCGCCCAAGTGGTTTTTCATCATTTTCAGGTGATTTATGAAATGCATCCATAAAGTGGGGAAAAACAATGTGACAGCTACAACGTCAAACAGTTGGAGGCACAGCAGGTGACTAGCAATGTTGTTCTGATGTTAGACATCACATCTCCTGGTAACCAGCAGGCTGGAATATATGGCTCCATGAATTATAAAACTTGTCTGACATCTTTGTCTCGCGAATGTTTTACAGCAATTTGTTTGCAAGTAAATGAGCAAGCTTAGATTGCATTAAAAATGTACGGAGTGCATTTATTTTTGTTTGTATTTTTAAATATATAACTCTTAGTAAATATACATCACCCCACATATTTTAATAAGCACACAAAAATACACAGTAGATGTGCAGTTGGAGATAAGGTTACATTGGGTACTACATACATCAGTAAATATAAAGTCCAATGTACTAAAATGCTTTTTTGTTAAAATAGCTCTAAATTGTGGCAGGGCTCTGAAGTAGGTACAATTATCA
Source organism: Lissotriton helveticus (assembly GCF_964261635.1). Taxonomy (NCBI): domain Eukaryota; kingdom Metazoa; phylum Chordata; class Amphibia; order Caudata; family Salamandridae; genus Lissotriton; species Lissotriton helveticus. The sequence goes on from NC_136061.1 coordinate 2,095,350,109, forward strand.
TGTGAGAGCTGTACAAACAAGCATTTGCAATGCAATAGGTCTCGCATTTGTGAGAGTTTGAGCTATTGGCATTGTAAATGACAATGTCTTTTATTTGTGTTTTAAAAATCTGTAATGTGGTGCATAATCACAAATTCTTTACGAGAAGCTGGGCTGGCAGTAACTGCGTCTCTTTTACCGCCAGCCTGACTTCTGGTCAGCATACACTACAAGTACAAAAAGGCACAGTTACTGCCAGCTTTGCTTGTTGTAAGAAACACCTATAAGTACAAAGTGCGTGTTTACACAATACTTGCAGGTTTTTAAAACACATAAATAAAAGGCATTGTCATTTACAATGCCAAAAGCTCAAACTCTTGCAAATGCGAGACCTATTGCATTGCAAATGCTTGTTTTATAGGGAGCCAATTAAGTGTCTTTAGATGTGACAACACACGTGCTTTTAGGGGCAAACTGATGTGAGTATTTGCTACTGCATTTTGGACCACCTGCAGTTTAATAAGGTAGTCGGGCAGACCCTAATATAAAGCATTGCCATAATCCAGCCTAGAAGACACCAGCACCTGTATCACCCGTTTTCTGGCTGAGAAAGACGAAAAATTAAACTTAAGATGCATAGTAGAATGAAGCAGGAGCCTACTACGGTGTTCGCTTGAAATGAGAATGTGAGGGCTTAATCAATTTTAAAACTGAATTTCTCCAGAGTTCGCTTGATGCCCTGGAAAGAGAATATATGCTGTCCAGAAGGATTGCCATGGATCCTTGGCCCTAGTTACAAAAAAATAGCAGCTGTTTTTATCTGCATTGAATTTGAGCTCATAAAAAGTAAGTCACTGGAATATAGCTGCCAGGCAGGTTCTAATATTTCCCCTAAGGAACCCTGCCTAACAGTTCTAAAAACAGTAGCTGGGTGTCATCAGCATGTGAAGTTATTTTTGCTTCCAAGGCCTCTGCAAGATGTTCAAGAGGAGTAAGATAGATGTTAAATAGAGCCCTGCAGTACTCCAGCTTGCAAACCATGTGGTTCTGATGAGAAAGGAGGAATCCAGACCTCTTGGCCAGTGCTTTAGGGAATGATGACAGCCATCTTAAGGCTGTGCCCCCAATTTCATTGTCTTTGAGACTGGCCAGTAGAGCGGTGTGGGGAACTGTATCAAAGGCTGCAGAAAGACCGAACATTAACATCAATGCCTCCCACCTCCCCCTCACCCCCGGAGTCTAAAATATTGCTAATGTAATCTACCACCTCCACTAGCGCAGTTTCAGTACTAAAACATGGGCAGAAGCCTGACTGACAGGGATGCAATAGATTGTTTGGTTGTTTCCAGGTATTGGGAGAGCAGAGACTTGACTTGCTTTTGTGAAACATTTGCTAGAGCTGGGAGCAAGGAAATAGGTCTGTAATTAGATAGTTCAGCTGATTCTGCCTGGGCTTTTTTTTCAACAGAAGCAGGATTTTAGCCTGCTTCCAAGCCTGGTGTACAACTGCTGATGACCATGATTATTTCAAGAGTATATTGGCTAAAGGGTTAATCGCTCTGGCACCCACTGTCAATACATTAGGGGGGCACGGGTCTGTCGGCGAACCAGATTTGAGACTTTGTATAGCGATCAAAGAATCTTCCTGGGAAATAGGATCAAATTTGGAAAGGGATTCTATGGAATTCAGGGAATGACTTGCATGTAAACTATCAGAACCGACGCCCTCAGGCAATCTGCTGGAAAGGAGGTGGTCTTCGAAGTTCTTAATATTATCAAGGACGAATTGTGCCAGCTGCTCACTCCATTCAGCTTATAATTAATGCCCTCTGAAGCCTGGTTTTTGTGACCTAAAACTTTATACAATTTTGAAAATTTCTCGCCATTTGTTCCTGGCAAGTGCAATTCTGTCTCCCAGATAGGCTTTTTTTGCTAATCAGACATCCTTATAATACATTTTTAAAGCAGCCTTATACTGGGCTTTGGGGATAAGACCTTTGAGAATTCCTCCGTGACCTTTCTAGGGCCTTGCACTGTGTCTTGCCTCCTTTAAGGGTGTCCGTACACCAAGGACCTGTGTCGTGCAGTTCCTAAAAATATATGCGCTCTGCGCGTCTAGACAACATACACAAAGGGACTTGTGTACAGATTGGTTCCAGATACCCCCAAAGGATATGTTAGCCTTTAGACCAGCTTACTCACCGTGCCGCAATAAGCCCCCTTACCAAAGAGCGAATAATCTCTGGCAAGTATCGAACATGACCACCCTTGATCCTTCAGGGATCGTGGAAACAGTACTTTTTGCTCAGTCACTCGTGCTCACTTGGTCTGAGAGATGTACAGAATAAATGTTGGGGAAGTTTTCTATAAGCAATTATTTATTTTAAATTTGTTTTTATTGACAGTGAGGCGTGTCAGACAAGTATACATCTCTTACACATAAGAACTGCAGGTTACAATCTGCACCAAACATGTTACAGAAGCTGGGAAAATATGTTAAACCGTTACATCTCTGCCCATTTTTCTTCGCATGTCCAGTTCTACCGTAGGCAATGTGATACACAAATCTCCCCCCTGTAATTGGTCCACTTCAGCCTTTTTGTATCGCATTTCTTTGGGCATCCTCTGGTTATAAAGACTTCTTTCTGTGCTATCAGGCACCTGTAGAACTCTTTCAGCCACATCAACACAATAGGCGAGCCACCCCCCCCCCTCCCTTGCCAGTTCCCTTTTTACTAATGTGTACCCCAGTGTCACGAGTTGTTCAATTTCAGTCAGGTCTGTGTCCTCCCATATGTTGAGCAATCCCAGTCGGGGCCTAAGGGTCACCGCCTTCCCTAGTGCAGACTGCATATGATTCGTGGCCCTCTCCCAGAGATCCCGCACCAGCGGGCATTCCCACAGTGTGTGATAAAAGGCATCTTGCTGCCTGCAACCCTTCAAACATAGGTCATCTTGCCAAGACCCTATTTTGGCCAGCGTTATTCCAGTCCGGTAGGAGCGGTGCAAAATCCTAAGTTGTATTAGTCTGAATCTAAGCGTGATGGCCGGTTCCCTAGGTGACATAAGAGCCAGTCCTCCCCGTCGATCGGTCCTAAGTCTTCCTCCCATTTATCCTTAAGCTTTCCAAATGTATCCGGCAAATTATTACTACGTTTTTTTTTATAAGTTAGGGCGATCGCCTTAGACTGCAGTGGCCCATCCAGCAAGTGATCCTCCAGAGGCGACGAGTCAGGTATGTCCTTGCAGCTTGGGAAGGCTTGTCTAATTTGCAGGTATGTGAAAACCTCTCCCGGAGCTATTTGGTAGCTTTTCTGGAGATCCTCAAATTTGAGTTTTGCTCCCTTTTTAACCAGATCTTTTACTAACGAGATACCTATGACCTCCCACCTATTAAATCCTGGTTGATAGCACAGCATGCCTAATTTCTGTGCGTACCATAATGGTGTAGCCTTAGTGAGGACGTCAGCCCAGCTGCGCGTGTGCCAGATGCCAAATTGCACTGTGTGCAGTGTTGGGCCAATGTACCTTTGTTTTTTGGTGCGGGAATACAGGGCACCCAGACAGCCCGAGCAATCCATCTGGTACCTGTCTAAGCCATAGGCCAGGTCTGTTAGCAGAGCATCCATCCAGTAATTTACGGCGATCAGCTGAGAAGCCCAGTAATACAACCTAATGTCCGGCAACGCTATCCCCCGTCATGCCATCCCTCTGTTAGTTTCTAAAGTGCAATCCTAGGGGCCTTATCGTCCCATAAAAGAGCATGTACCTCCCCCTCAACTGCAACAATGTATGCATCCGGAATCCGGTGTGGGCAGTTCTGGAGAATATATAAAAATCGCGGGAGCGCCAACATTTTAAGAGGAGCGCGGCCTACCAAAGACAGAGTAAGCGACCGCCGGTGTTTAACGTCCGTTTTTAATCTAGCCAACAAGGGTGCCAAATTGCGTCTGTAAAAGAGCCGGATCTGACGTGATAAAGATTCCCAAATACTTAAAGCCGTCTACTGCTACTACTAACGCACAGTCTCTCGGGAGACGGATAGTTTGCCCATGTAGCACAAACATAGATTTACCCCAGTTAATTGAGTATCCCGAATAATTCCCAAAGTTTTCAAAAATATTGAGAACCGTGTGTATCGACTTGTATGGGGAGGCAAGGTAGAGCAATATGTCATTGGCATATTGGAATATTCTGTCCTCACGCTCCAATGACCATCGGAGACCCCTAACCATCACACTACAACCGACGCAAGCTGCCAGGGGCTCCAAGATAAGGGAAAACAGCATCGGGGACAGCGGACACCCCTGTCTCGTGCCTCTCCGTAGCGTGAATTTACGGGATGTGTAGTTAACTCTCACCTGCCACTGGATATCAATGCACAGCAGCTTCACCCACCTTATAAATTTAGGGCCTAACCCAAACCTCACGAGAACTTCAAAAAGATATGGCCATTCTATGGAATCGAATGCCATGGAGGCATCCAAGGACAATATAACCGCATCTTCTCTCAAAATCCCTACGGGCCATCACATTGTGCAGTCGGCGTATGTTAAGAGCCCTATTTCTCCCATGCATGAAGCCAGGGTGGACCAGGGAGGAAATTACTGTCCAGAGTCGCGTAGCAAGTACTTTTGCTAAGATCTTTGCTTCAACATTTATCAGCGAGATTGGTCTGTACGATCTACAATCATCCACTGGCTTCCCCTTTTTATGAATAACTATGCTAGCAAGACGCTGATCTTCTGGCAGAACTCCCTTCTCACAACTCTCCACATACAATGCCCGCAAGTGTGGGACTACCTGGGGGTCCATTACCTTAAGGAACTCAATGGGGGTGCCGTTTGGACCAATCACCTTCCCAGATTTGATTTAGCCTATAGCTCTCTGGATTTCCTCATTTGTCAGATCTTCATCCAACACATCCCTATCTAGCTCCGAGAGAGTTGGCGCATCACTATCTGCTAGAAGCTGGTGTGAGTCCTCTTCTTTATACGTAGTGGAGGGGGAATAAACTCAAACGAAGTATCCTGCGAATGCTTCTGCGATATCCCTGGGGTGGTGGAGGTCCTCTCCGCTAGGCAACGTTATTCGGGGCACCCACCTCCTACCCAGCGCCCTCCTTTCCAACTAGGCTAACGTCTTACCCGCCCTATCTCCCAGCTTGTACAACCTATACTAGGTAGCACTTTTATCTGGCCATCATGTGTTCACGCGCCTTGAGCCTGTACTCCTCTTGTTTCAGTGTTAAATCTATGCAGTGGATCTTCTAAGGGAGTGAGTGTGTTCTGCCTCAAGCCCCAGAAGCAGCTCCTCCAGTTGGACCTGAATTTGGCGCCTGTTTGTAATATACTTTGTTTTCAGTGTCAGGGCATATCCTTTTAAGACCACCTTATATGTTTCCCAAATGGTCTGCGCCGATTCTACCGATTCCAGATTTTCGGTTAGAAAGTTTCTAGTTTGCACACAAAGCTCCTCCCTGATATCAGGTATTTTCAACAGCCATGGGTTCATCACTATAGTATTCCGCGTCTGTATGAGTAAACTGAACCCCAACAGGCGAGTGATCCGAAATACCTCAGGGTAACGTCCAGTGGTTTCTAAAGTTATCTATGGAAGCCTTATTTGTTAAAAAATAATCAATTTGGGACAAACTACCATGCACACCGGAAAAGTACGTATATTTGAAATCTGATGTTTGTAGCTCCCTCCCCACATCTGAAAGGCCCATTGCCGCGGTATATTCTGTCATAAGTTTGTTTGGTCTGGCCCTTTGTCTTTGCGGGTACCTATCTGTCAAATCATCCATCGTCATATTGTAGTCTCTGCCCATTATCAATGTACCGTCAGGGAGTCTAGTCAATGCCTTGCCCAGATCTGTTAAGGCGTCCCTACCTAGTATCAGTGGCAGATGAACAGAAATCACATTGAAAGCCCTCCCTCCCCATTGGACCTTGGCCACAGCGAACTGCCCCCGGGTCCGTCCGTGTACTATCAAGGGTGTGCCTTTTTTATTCAGAATACACATTCACCTAGAACCAGTTGTATAATCTGCATGCACCAGGAGCTGGTATCCTCACCTAGTAAGAGCTTTACTTTTGTTACCCACCAAGTGGGTTACCTGCAGCAGGACAAGGTCCGGGGATTGCCTCTTCAGATACTGTTGGACAATCCCTCTCTTAATCTTGTCACCCAGTCCGTTCACGTTCCAAGAAAGGACCAAGAGCACTAGTTCCTTGTTTCCCACCATCCCATATCCCGGTAGTAGCTACTATCTGACAGGTCCACAGTACAGCAAATCACTCCTGACGCAACCTGCATTTAAAAGCCATCATGGAACTCACTTGCGTAGCGAAACATTACAATTACATTTTAACTCGTCGCAAAGCACCTACTTGTCAGTACGCCCATCACTTGTCTTAGGATCTCACAACCACTTTGTAGAACAAAAAAACAATCCGGAACTACAAAACACCCCCACCCCTGTCACCCGTCCCATTCCCCCCTTCCTGCCCCCCTGCCCGTAGATTTAGAACTGCCCACACCCAAACATGGCAGAGTGCCTCTCTCCCCTCCTGAAATGCTAAAGATGCACGGGGTGAACTGACCCTCCTCCCCGCAGGTACACATCACAATTGACTTGTAGTTTAGCCATCCATACTTAACGGCGTCTAAACCTTTTCAGATCACATCAATGAAACCCAGCAGTCTGCATCATATCCTTAGGTCCCGAAGCGTAAGAAAGTCTCTTAACAATGGGAATTTCCACCCCCCCTTCTCACCCCCCTACTTGCGCTTTCAGCTGGACTTGAGCTCTCCACTCTCGCAGCGAGGGCCATCAGAACTGCTACTTCAGCTGACTGTCGTCCTCAGCTGAGCCATTGTTCGCCGCCTCCATGCGGATACCTCTTTGCTGGCCAGGTCTGCCAGGGCGATCCCTCCTTTGGCTTCCCACCATACTCCAGCCCTCCATCCTCTCCCATACCGCCTCCGGTGAGTCAAAGAACCACGACTTGCCGTCTGACTCCACTCGCAACCGCGCAGGGAAAAGCATCACACATTTCACCTCTCGATCTCTCAGTTCCTTCTTCACCGCCTAGAAGCTATGTCGCTGAGCCTGAACATTGGCCGTGAAATCCGGAAAGAACGCCACCTCATAGTTATCGATCTTCAAGGGAGGAGTGGAGCGTGCAGTCTGCAGGCTAATGTCCCTGTCCCGATAGTTGAACACCCGAGCAATAAGGGTCCTCGGGGGTGCGCCCGGTTTTGGTCTGCCGCCTGGCACCCTGTGGGCTCTTTCAATAGAGAAATAGCTGGACAGAGTCTTAGGTTTTAGGTGTTTCGAAATTAGATCCTCCACATATAGGTCAGCAGCCGGCCCCTCCATTCTCTCCGGAACTCCTAAAATACGAATGTTATTGCGGCGGGCCCGGTATTGGTAATTATCAAGCTGTTGCGACTTTCTCTCCTGCTTCTTCTGCATTTCCAGCATTTGCATTTGAAGTTCCGATGTATCCGTCTGCAGGGCACTAGTTACTATCTTGAGTTCTTCGACCTTCTCATCCATTTTCCTGAAGTCAGCTCTGATTAGAGAGACCTCCACGGTGACTGTGTCCCCTGAAGCATGCACCCCACCAATTGCTGCCATGACATCATGAAGAGTGGGCTCCGGGCCTTGTGTAGGGGCAGCTGCCCCACCTTCCTTCTCTGATTGTGGCGAGTCGCCTTTTTCTCCTGATTTAGACCAAGCAAATTTTGCTAGCTGTTTCTGAGCGTTGGCCCCGTGCCATGGCCGCGTGTCACCAAATAGCCCACCTGGTGAGGGCAAAGGGCAGCTCCGTAGGGACTGCCTCAACTTGCTGGTGGAAGTGTCCAAGCCAGTGTGTAGTACTCCCGGAGTCACCGCGTCGAGCTCTCTGCCCCCAAGAGCCTGTTACTTCACTTGGACCACTCCGCTCATGACCGTGTTCATCAGGATGATAAAGTCAGCCACGACTGCTACCAGCATGTGGCATGTCTGTCTCCCAGTCATGCCACCAATTTGCAATGGTTCTCTTACTGAGGTCGCCGGCCCCTTCTTTAGCAAAGTATGTCGGGCAGTGAATGCTTTACTGGCTCCAACACCAGCTCTCAGGAAAGCTGTCAAGCCGCAATTAACCGGGAAGGCCACTAGTCCATGCCCCGCACCTCAATACCAGTTCCTCTGTCTATTCAGCCGCTCCTCTAGTCTCACAGGAAGGGGCTTTTATCCACTGCATCTTTCCATTCAAAGAACCGGAAGCTCACAGAGCCAGGCACCCTCAATCCACAACTCCGCTCTCAGTTCAAGGCCCCAACGAACGCAGTGGCTGCTCCAGTTGTGCCTCCTGAGAGTCTCACATGCAGCAATCCTGTCCTAGCCCACATTTCAGGCTTTTCCCGCAAGGGCTCCTGCGCATCCAGGCTAGTCCGCCATTTTATTTACATGCCCCAGGGTCGGCCACGAACACCCCCTCCTCCTACCTTTGTGTCCGCAGGGTCTCCGGTACAGCCAGGCTGCCAAGCGGTCCTACTTCATGAGGGCAGGCGCCAGCCAGCGCTCCCCCATTATGACACCAGCAATCCACAGGCACGCCTTCATCAAGGAAAGGCCGTAGCAAATATCGCCTTTGCATCAGCGCCTGCTTAAGGACACTCTCTCCGACAGGCCTGAAGCTGGGACCACCGCGTATCACACTGTGTCCAAGTCCGCGTCCACCAGGACCCCATTGTCTTCCCCTCTCGTGGGCTTCCTCTACCTGTCACGACAGCCACGGTTAGCCATGTCCAACCACCTAGGCCCTCCGCCTCAACTCCAGGTCGTCACCTCTCCGTGAGGCCTTCACACTCCGTCACCTCCTGGCCGCCGATTAAGTTCCAGCGCGGCCTGCCAGATAGGCCGCAAAGCCGGGGCCTCTCGTAGTGTGGCGCTCACCGGGACCGCTCGTCCGCTATGCCGGGCCGATTTCTTTTTAACGTCGCTCCAGGCCCCACACTACAGCCGTCTATAACTGCAACGCCATCCACCTGGCTACAATCCCTATGGGTGGAATCCTGCTTTGTCTGGAGGTCGCCACCTACTCCGATCCGCACCTTGGGGCCGCCATTACCGCCGAACACCATGTGTCATGCAGCTTGTTGGTTGATTTCATTAAGTTGAAGGGGGGATTGCAGGTGATCCGGCAGATGAGCAGATGGGTGGATAGGAAGGTGGGCAGACAGGCCAGCGGTGGCTGGGCGTGGCGGGCGCTCACTTGTGTCCTCCTATGGGCCCTTCTTAGAGTTTGGCCGGGGCTGGATACTCTGTGCGCAGTTCTTACCTAGAGCTTCAAAGTAAGGAAACCAGAAGGGGAGGGGAACCTGCTGTTGTGGTTGGGGGCGGTTCTGCCTGTTTATGATAAACTAACCACATACCTAGAAGTGTCTTCCCACTTAAACGACCTACAGGGTTAGACAGTGTTGGGTTAGGCAGTGGAGCACTACACCCCTTCTACTCTTTCTCCCATAAGGTAAAGGCTCTAACTCTAATCCGCAACACACTGAGGGATTTAGGCAATTATTAATCATCACGTGTATAATATTCAAAAGTATGTGAATGAGACGTGGGGCTGCGATGTGTGCCTGTGAGAGAAAGGAAGATCTTAATTGACAGATGTGCAAGATAATGTTTTGGAAAAATCCAAATAAATCAACATAAAATAGGGGTACATCTTAAAGTGCCCACTTTTCTGACAAAGCTGCTTACCATTTCTGGCTGGCAAAGACATCTGAGTAGCTTAAACTAGTTGCAGCTTGCGCAACCTTCCTTGAAAAAGTGACCTCTACTTTGGACTTTCCACTTGACACATGAACTTTACACTCCCTTGTCACTTTAAAAACTTACCTCTTCTGCCAATGGCTTATTTGATCCAATTCTGAGTTTTCCAACCTGCCCTCTACGTTCTGGATTCTCCGTTTCCTGTTCACGAAGTTGGCCAGATGTTACTCCAGTTTTCTGTATTGTAGTGTTTTTTCAAAATGGTAAATGTAAGTCACTAACACCCGCGGTTGCTGCAAAATTATTCAGTTAATAACAAATATGGATGCCCTACTGGATGGGGCCTAGCCAATCCATTGGCGAACATATTGGCTTTGGGGGAATTGTGACCGGAATGGTCTGATTTTGCAAAAGATGATTATTTGGAACCCGGCTCTGTGATTTTTAGCCTTTCTGTGCTGCTTAAATGTCGGATCGGAGGTTGTATGTGATTTAACAGTAAAACAATTTCATATAATAACATTACTTGCTAAGCTTTTCACCTAAACCTTTTTTTGAAAATGTTCATGAATGATGAATGTTACCTATCAATTCACATAACCAAATTCATAGAAATGTTTCCAAATTAATTTTTGCATGCTTATTTTTATAGATACAAGTGCAAAACGTGCCATTAATCTCATAGGACCTATATTATACACTAGCGACTCAGATTTACCGGTGCATTGGCTTAAATGAAAATATGTATCATATTGTATGGTCGTGCCCCATGCTTGGTGAATACTGGGAGAATGTTACATGTGCTTTTGAAAAATTGCTGAGTAGAACGTAGTTATTGAGCCATGAAGCAAGCGCTCGTCACTTCTTTCCCAAACCGAAGTGAGATCCCTGCAACGGGTCAGGCTACCGCCCTCTTTCATTTCCATCTACCGAATACAAAATACTCCGTTAGATATGGCCAAACGTCTCCTACCCTGTCTCCCAAAACTAATCCATATTGATCAATGTGGCTTTATACCTAGCCGCAATGCATCCCTAAATATTAGACATTTCCATTATATAATGGAGACAGTGGCGGTCCTCTCTCATACAGCTGGGTGTCTCCCCCTTGATATGCAACAAGCGTTTGACACACTAGACTGGCGTTACATGCTGGCTTCTATGGAAAAATGTGGTGTCCCAAAGGGTTACCTGAAGTGGGTTGGCACGGGCCAGAACTGGTTCACATATATCTGCGGTTTATTCTATAGACAGGGCTACACGCCAGGGATGCCCCCTATCGCTGCTGCTGTGGTTTGTCTTGGCACTAGAGCCCCAACTTCTCAAGCTTCACAAGAAGGCCGTAGACTTGGGGATACCAATTAATAATACAACGCATATAGTGTCCGCCTATGCGGATGACTTTAGTTTCCTTAAAGATCTTACTATAAATATGTAACCTATCCATCCATATTTAGAGCATTTGAACAGGTATCTGGCCTGGTAATCAATGCAAATAAATCCTATCCCTTTTATATGCATCTTAAAGACACCCCAGACCCAGTAACATTCGGTGTGCTAACCTTACGACCAAATCTGACACGTTTAAGTATTTAGGTTTACAAATATACAGAACCCACTCAAGATCTCATAGATGGCAATTTGCTGAAGGCAATGGGATCATTCCGCATACAGGTTTCTTTTTGGATTTTGTTACCATTATCTATGATGGGCAGAGTAGCCATCTCTAAAATGGTGACGCTTCCCCGACTTTTATATTTTTGGACTAATATACCGGTCTTCATTCCAGCAAAAGTCTTTAGTACACTTAATACACTTCTATCCGAACTCATTTGGGGTAGGGGACGAAGGAAATTAGTTGCGACCCAAGGGAGGGGGGGGGGGGGGGGGGGGGGGGGGGGGGGGGGGGTTCTTGGCGCTCCAGACTTTTGAGCTTATTTCAAGGCCAGTCAATTACAATTGTTAGCTTATTGGCTCGCAGGCCGACATGTTCAGGAATAGGTTACTGACCCGAGCTTCTTAACCAGGACAACCTTCACAATCTACTTCTACCGACTGCTAAGATCCCACCCATGCCCCCCTCACCCTTGCTTAAAATTGGAGGAAGACTTTACAATAATCAATCAATCAGTCAATAACATTTGTAAAGCGCGCTACTCACCCGCTAGGGTCTCAAGGCGCTGGGGGGTGGGGGGGGGGAGAATGGGTGGCTGCTACTGCTAGAAAAGCCAGGTCTTGAGTTGCTTCCTGAAGGAGAGATGGTCCTGGGTGAGTCGTGGGTGGGGAGGGGGTTCCAGGTCTTGGCCGCCAGGTAGGTGAAGGATCTTCCTCCGGTGGTGGTTCTGCGGATCCGTGGGACAGTGGCGAGGGCGGCGGAGCGGAGCTGGCAGGTTGGTGTGTAGAACGTGAGGCGGTTGTTGAGGTATTCGGGGCCCAAGTCGTGGAGAGCCTTGTGTGCGTGGGTGAGGAGTCTGAACGGGATCCTCTTGCTGACGGGGAGCCAGTGCAGGTCCCTTAAATGGGAGGAGATGTGGCTGTGTCGGGGATGTCCAGGACGAGTCGTGCTGAGGCGTTCTGGATGCGCTGGAGTCTTTTCTGTAGTTTGTCAGTGGTCCCAGCGTAGAGGGCGTTCCCATAATCCAGACGGCTGGTGACTAGGGCCTGGGTGACAGTCTTCCTGGTTGCAATGGGGATCCAGCGGAAGATCTTGCGCACCATGCGGAGGGTGTTGAAGCAGGAGGAAGTAACGGCGTTAACTTGCCTGGTCATCGTGAGGGAGGAGTTAAGGATGAAGCCCAGGTTGCGTGCGTGGTCCGTGGGCTGGGAGGAGAGCCCAGAGCAGGGGGCCACCAGGAGTCGTCCCAGGCGGAGATGGATGGGCTGAGGATGAGGACTTCCGTCTTGTCTGAGTTCAGTTTCAGGCGGCTGAGCTTCATCCTGTCCGCGATGTCTTTCATTCCGTCCTGGAAGCTGGCTTTGGCGGAGGCGGGGGTCATTGGTGAGGGAGAGGATCAGTTGGGCATCATCGGTGTAGGATATGATGTTGAGGTTGTGCTTGCGTGCGATGGCTGCGAGGGGGCTCATGTAGACATTGAAGGTGGGGCTGAGCGAGGAGCGTCGAGGTACGCCGCAGATGATCTTGGAGGCTTCTGCGAGGAAGGACGGGAGACGCACTCTTTGGGTTCTGTCGGAGAGGAAGGAGGGGATCCTTTCCAGGGCCTTTCCTTGGATCCCGGCGTGGTGGAGGCGGGTTGTCAGGGTGCGGTGGCAGAGCGTGTCGAACGCAGCCGAAAGGTCGAGCAGGATGAGGGCATCGGTTTCTCCTTTGTCGAGCAAAAGGGCCTCTCCATATTCTCCCGACATCCCCTTACTTGGGATCCCTACTACAAACTGCTTAATCTCCAAAAGAGCGCTATCCCCATGGACCCACGGAAGGTGCATCAACAATTAAAGCACTGTATATAGAGGGCACACGAGCAGATCACAACCACTTTCTCCGTGCTCAGGGGGTTAACCAACGTTATTTGTCCACGCCACTGTTACCCATGACATCAAACTCCATTGGGCCCCTGATGGGGTCGAAACCTACAAATGAACTAGTTCATGCCATACACCTAATGTGAGAGGGGCGCCACTTTACCAGCTGACTGTAAAGGGTAAGGATATATAGGGGTATTCAGGCACACTCGGTATACTACTCACTCCACTCCGAGCTAAATGGTCACTAGAGCTGGAGAGAGGTTTCACCGATAGTGTGGACCTCGGTTTTAGAACTTCCTAAGAAAGTTCCCCCAATGCAAAATTTAAATACATACAGTACATGATATTGCATAGAGCATATCTCGCACCGGATCGCTTCAATAACATATATCCCAATGCACAGCTTTCTTGTCTTCGGTGTTAGCAGGTGGATTCGGACCTACTCCATATGCTATGGGGGTGCCCGTGTCTGCGACTATTCTGGCAGACAGTCTGGTATGGGGTACAGAAGGCCGCTGGTACAACTGTGTGGTCACTGGCAGATAGCATTCTATTGAGACTGCATAAACGCCCCAAGAAACAGAAGGTCCAATACAGATTTGCGGACCTCGCTGTGCTCATGGGTTGAGCTTACAATAATATGGAAATCTGTGTTCGAGGCATGTGGGCTTCTGAATTCATATCTGTGCATAGATCGCCGCCTTGTGTTGGGTCCAGATGATTGCACTTTGTTGTACTGGAAGAGTCTTCGAAGTATCACGAGATAGGTGACTCCTCCCCTGGACTAGAGTGCGCATGGGCATCTTCTCCATCCTCAGATTTTTTTTCCGCCATTGGGTTCGGATGTTATTCCTATGCTCCAACTTCGGAATCGAAACCAAACTTTCTAAATGCCAAAAGGCCTTCGACGGTATCGTTCTCGCTCGGTAATTATTAACTCGATCGAACTTTCCATCTCGAACTGGTCGTCGACGCGGGCCGTTGGGCCTTTTCGACGCCATGTGGGCCTGCTGTCGATAGAAAGGAGCCCGTTCAAAAGGTGCCCACAATAATAAATGATAATAAAGACATTTGTAAAAGCGCCTGGTTACGCCATCTCGGCATGTCCCCGCGCTGTGGAGAGAGGACTGTCAGAAAATAGATCAAAGCTTAACAGAAACTAAATAGTGAACAAATGTGTTTTAAGTAATCTCCTAAAATTTGTTTCCGACCTTTCTAACCTAAGGCATAATGGAAGTTTATTCCAATTTTGTGCTGTTAAAAAATGAAATGAGCGGCCGCCCTTTCTCGCTTTCTTTCTTAGGGATTTCCAGCCTCCCAGTCCCACAGGATCTCAGGGATCTTCTTGGAGAATACCTGGTGACCAGATTCCCAGATAAGACGGAGCCTTATTCTGGAGGATTCAATGACAAATGAGCAGTGACATGAACAGCACTCTTTTTTTGACCGCTAACCAGTGAAGGGCCTCAAGGGCGTGCTTCGACGCTGCCCTTCTGGGCAGCCTCAGAACCATCCGTGCAGTCGCATTTTGCAGTACCTGCAGCCGTCCCAGATTTTTTTCTGATGCTCCCAGATATAATACATTCCCATAATCAATACGGGAAGTGATGAGAGCATGCGTCGTCTGTCTAGCTTCCAACGGCAGCAGGTCTAATGTTTTGCATAATATTTTTAAAACACAAACATTTCCCCACTAAACGACAAATCTGGCCATCATAGGAGAGGAAGGGGTCCACCCACACCCCCAGATTTTTAGCCTCTGTACAAGGTATGGGGTAGGACCCAGTCACTGTGGCCACCATTCTGAGGTCCAGCTAGATCTGTCTCCCCCTAACACCAGTACCTCGGTCTAGCTTCCATTCAACTTTAAGCAGTTCTTATTCATCCAGGAGGCAAGCTCCTGCATACATGCTTTAAAGTTGGATGCCTCAGCTGAGGGTGCCTGGGATAGGGAGATCAGCAGCTGGGTGTCGTCCGCGTAGGTGACTAACTCCACCCCAAACGCCTGTACAACCTCTGCCAAGGGAGACATATACAAATTAAACAGAGTGGGGCTCAGGGCAGAGCCCTGAGGCACCCCCTGTTCCTGTGCAATGTCCTTGGACTGAAAAGTCCCTCGTTGGACCTGGAAACTACGCCCTACCAAGAAAGATTTCAGCCAACACAGAGCTGGACCCGAGACACCACCTCTGTTCAGACACTGCAGCAAGGTGTAATGCGCTACAGTGTCGTACGCTGCACTAAGATCTAACATTATCAGTGCCATGGTGTGTCCCGCGTCCACTCCTTGCCTGATAGTCTCCATGGCTCTTAGCAGAGAAGTTTCCGTGGAGTATCCTGGCTGAAAACCTGATTGAGAGGGGTGTAAGAGATTGGCCACCTCTAAATGCGCAATCAGTTGTTTATTGACCACTTTCTCTGCTACCTTCGCTAGATAAGACAGACAGTGGGTTTCTTCCTAATGGGTAGAACCACAGCTCTTTTCCAATTCATTGGCAGCGTATGTAGTGTGAAAGAGATATCCAGGACATGCCTAATATAAGGCTCAAGGATCTCCAAACTCTCCACTAACACCTTAGGAGGAGCAGGGTCTCTAGGGGAGCCAGATTTACCACTGAGACAAATGTTCTTTAAGTTCTCAGGGGAGGGGGGGACAGAGGTGTTCCAGTGTCCACTCTGTCTTAGTCTCCCAATTGTTCTTCAAAATCCCTTCCATTCATTGGACTGTCAGCGATCAAAGAATAAATATTCCTCACCTTCTGAGAGAAGTATTCTGCCACCCTGTTTTATTCTTCCACCGAGTCATTACTGGACACTTTTAAACTATCCAAGGTGGAGATCTCCTTCTAAATTCTAAAAAGTTCCTTTGAGGAGTTAGTGTGCGGCCTTGGCCCCTCGCAGTAGCATCTGATAATTTTTTTCCTTCTCTATATAACAACCTGTCCTGAGCTCCATAACCCCGTCTCCAACTCCTTTCCAAACGCTTGCAGCCTGCTTTGTCCTGCTGCAAGGTGGGGGTAAACCATGGGGCGGACTTCCTTGCTCTATATACAGTTTTATTCGAGAGCAGCAGAGCCACTTTATCGAGGGCATTAAGAATGCGCCTTTCCAGGTTCTCACTTGCACTCACTTGCACTCTCACTGTTGGACCCTCCTGGAGGGCCCCCTTCCCTCAGCTCTTTGTTAAAGTTATCCTGAGTGAAGCTTTTCCACTTTCTACAGGGATAGCTATTATCCCCCCCCCCCCCCCCCTCTGTCCCCCCTCAGCAGTCGGGTCTATGCTGAAAGGCACCAGAAAGTGGTCCAACCATGGAACTGGTAGCGGAGTTCCTACCTCCACACCCTCCCAGCTAGCAAACACTAGATCCAACAAATGGCCTTGCTGATGTGTGGGGGAATTAGATTTTAGATCCAATAGCATGGACTGCAAGTCCTGACGCAGCTCAACTGCCTCCCTGTGCATGGGGTCCTCAAAATGCACATTCAGGTCACCCAGCACCAGGAGTTTGTCGCGCCTAATCGCCAGATGGGCAATGCCCTCTTGTAGACTTGCCCTGAACTGGCCTGAGGCTCCTAGAGGTCTATAAATAAGGATCCCAGTTATTGAAGATTTAGGACCTAATTTTAGCAGAAAAAGACCCACCTCGCTATTCTTCACCAGTAGGGGATCCAAGGTACATTCATAGGGAGCTTTCGTAATAACTGCAATCCCTCCCCCCACTCCTGTCAATTCTGGCTATATTATATCCAGGGGGGAGAGCCTCTATTATATCCGGGTCTGAATTAGCCCCCAGCCAAGTCTCCGTAAGAAGCCGTACGTCAAGCTTCTCATCCATGATGAGCTCCGAGATCTCAATACTATGCCTGCTGAGGGACCTGCAGTTCAATAAACCACCTAAAAGCTGCTTCCTCCCCATCTGACTCTGTTGCACCTGACTTCCCCTAAAGGAGCAATGTTGACAGCTTCTTACTTGGGTCACTACCTTACTGTCTACAGGCAATCGTTATGGGGGACATAGCTGCAGAAGCTCCTCCCTCCCATACTGTGTTGGTAAGGGCCTGATTAGGGCAAGGGTTCTGGCCCCGGACCCAGTACGGCCGCGGACGGGTGCAGACAGGCTTTCTTTTGGCGCGCCTTCAGCGATTTAAAATAAAGCAAGTGTTGGCTTATACCACCAGCGCTCTAACTCAGCGCCAGAGATTCCAAATTGATTTTCAGTAAAAGTAGATAACGCCTGTCGCTGCCACTGACATGCCCGACAATGCCACTCCCAAGTTCCCCCATTCTGACAAAATCTCAGTATGCAACAAGTGCCTCTCACCAGACCATAAGGAGGAAACCTGCCCATCCTGTGCCCAATTCCGGTCGAAGAAAACCATCCGGATTCGACGGGCCGCTAGGCAAGAGATGCAGTGACAGGCACCGGAACCAGACAACATCTTCGATGATGACCAAGAACTACCGGAAGCTCCAGATTCGGACCTAGAGATCGTCACCGTCGAGGACTACTCGGACTCAGACGATGAGATCCCACCGGGGCAAATCGTGAGTACACTGCCACAGACACCGATTAGCCAGTTACCGAAGGCTCCGGTCGAGGCATCGCCAAAAGTCCTTAGCCAA
Organism: Lissotriton helveticus; assembly: GCF_964261635.1. Taxonomy (NCBI): domain Eukaryota; kingdom Metazoa; phylum Chordata; class Amphibia; order Caudata; family Salamandridae; genus Lissotriton; species Lissotriton helveticus. The sequence continues at coordinate 2,095,367,967 of NC_136061.1, forward strand.
GATCCGAAGAAAGATTTGCCAGCCCCGCCATCCGGCTCGGCTCCGAAACCAAAAATAAAGCCTTCAGAGACCCCAGGGCCAAGTAACGTAACCCCAAAGAAGGTTCCCGAACACAAGAAGGTCATCGACCCGAAAGGCGTAGAACCGAAAAAGGCTGTACAGCCTAAAGGCGTCGAGCCGAAGAAGGCCGTCGACCCAAAGGGCGCTGATCCAAAGAAGGCCGTCGAGCCTAAAGGCGTCTAACATAAAAAGGCCATCGATCCAAAGAAGCTCACAGAGCCGAAAGGCGCCGAGCCGAAGAAGGCCCTCGACCCAAAAAAGACTGCTGTGCCGAAGGTCGCTGAACCAAATAAGGTCGCCGACATAAAGGGTGCTGCATCGAAGCCTGTAACCCAGATGGAAAAGGCTATCGAACCAAAGTCAAGTGCTCCAAAAAGACCGGTCGATCCAAAAGAAACCATCGACTCGGCAAAGGACAGTCAACCGAAAAAACCTGTCGAGCACAAGAAGCGTGTCGAACCGAAAAACCCGGTCGATCCGAAATCCCTCGTCAACCTGAAGGAAGGGTCCGAGCCGAAAAAGACCAAAAAGGCACCAAAAGTCGTCGATCCAGAAAGGGATATCGACCCAGAGGCGATAGTCGATCCAAAACAGACTACGCCAAAAAAGCCAAGGACACATTCACGGACAGTGGAAGAAGAACTCTTCCATCCGGATCCATCAGACGACCAGGCAGAGATGTATATTAATCCTGACACTGGTAAAGTCACAATACTACACAGGAAAAAGAGACCACTGGACACAGACTCTCTTTCCCCCATTCCTTTGAAGAAAAAGGACTTTGGGACTTCTCCCTCTAGACCCTTCATTCCTTTCTATCCCACTATGCCTACTACTCCTTTTGCTCCTTACTCTCCTTCTCACCATGGGGACAATGAGGGCGACACAGGGGAAGATCCTCAGCATGATTATTATTATCCACAGGATCCTAACCCCCAAAATGAACCATGGGAAGAGCCAACTGACCTATATGACACGCATCCCATCCCTGACGTCCCCTCATACCCAACAAAGCCGTCACCTACTGACGACACTATTGTCTTCAACCAACTGATAGACAGGGCAGCGCAATACCACAACGTAGACATGCACAATGACCTTGTAGACGAAGACTTCTTATTTGATACTTTCCCTACTTCAGAGAAAAATGTAAGAACACTTCCTATGTTAAAGGGGGGTGTTAAAACACGTGCCTGATATATTTAAAGATACAGCCAGAGCACGCGTCATCAATCCCAGGATTGAAAAGAAATATAGAGCAGCCCCTACAGACCCTACCTATATCAGAGGTCAGTTACCCTTAGACTCACTAGTAGTGGCTAATGCACGCAAAAGGGCCAACTCGCAAACAGGGGAGGCTCCTCCTCCTGATAAAGAGTCTAAAATACAAGAGGCCTCTGGAAAAAGGGTAGCATCACAGGCCTCCAATTCATGGAGAATTGCGAACACACAAGCTCTGCTAGCTCGTTACGACAGGGCACACTATGATCAGCTTGAAGGCTTAATGCAACACCTGCCTGAGCCTTTTAAAGCCCAAGCTAATGACCTCATACAGGAGGGAAAATGTATTACAAAAGCCTCAATCAAATGTGCGCTTGACGCAGCCGACACTGCAGCCAGGTCTATTAACACTAGCGTTTTACTACAACGACACGCATGGCTGCGTATTTCGGGCTTTAAGAACGAGGTGCAGTCCACCATTCTTAACCTGCCAGTCAACCAAGACTTCCTTTTTGGCCCTGCATTAGACACCATTTTAGATAAAATGAAGAAAGACACAGAAACTGCAAAATCAATGGGTGCATTACAGTTTCAGCAACACAGAGGTTCCTTTCGACGCTCCTCGTACAGAGCAGCTACACGAGGCAATACTTCACAGACCTCATCCACATATAAAGGCAACACCCAAGTTTCCTTTAACAAGAACTCCAACAGAGGAGGTTATAGGGACAACAATAGCAAGGGAAGAGGACGTGGAGGCAAGAACACCAGAGCCTCCACTGCCACAAAACAGTGACTTCATCACGCTACCTCCAGACCACCCAACACCGGTAGGAGGCAGACTCCAACAGTTCCTACCTGTCTGGAAAGCAATTACCACGGACAGGTGGGAAAGACAAATTATCTAGTATGGTTATTGCCTAGAACTCACTTCTACTCCACCAAACATACCACCCAGACACCGGCCTATGTCCAAAGAACACATCACCCTGTTACAACAAGAAGTGAAATGCATGCTGGAAAAGGAGGCTATAGAGTCAGTCCCTTTCCAACACCGAGGGACAGGAGTATACTCCCTATACTTCCTTATTCCCAAGAAGGGCGGTTCCCTCAGACCAATATTAGACCTCAGACCCCTAAATCAATACATACTGTCGGAGCACTTCCATATGATCACACTACAGCAAGTGCTCCCTTTGCTACAACAAGGAGATTTCCTAGCAACACTGGACCTCAAGGATGCGTATTTTCACATACCCATCCATCTCACAGGAAATACCTCAGGTTTACAATAGAAGGTCAACACTACCAATTGAAGGTTCTCCCCTTCGGGGTAACCACGGCTCCAAGAGTGTTTACAAAATGCTTAGCAACAGTGGGCGCACATCTCAGGAGGCAACACATCCGTGTGTTCCCGTACCTAGACGATTGGCTAATTCAAGCCAGAATGTACGAACAGTGTGCAAGAGACACGTCTCAAACACTTCAGCTGCTACACAGCCTAGGCTTTTCGATAAACTACCCGAAATCGCAGCTACAACCGTCCCACACACAACAATATCTGGGAGCTACTATAGATGCCTCCGTGGCAAAGGCATATCCAAACCCAGCAAGGAAAACCAGCATGCAGATGCTCATTCGCAAATTTCAGCCGCAACACTCTCTGCCAGCTCGAGTCTTCATGCAGCTCATAGGCATGATGGCCTCCTGCATATTCATTGTCCCCCATGCCAGACTTCAAATGCGTCCATTGCAAGAATGCCTAGCACGGCAGTGGAACCAAGCTCATGGACAACTAAAAGACCTAGTGTTGGTAGACAGTCGCGCTCACACCTCTCTGCAGTGGTGGAACCCACAAAACCTTTTCAAGGGGCGACTGTTCCAAGAGCCGGTTCCACAACTAGTACTAACAGCGGACGCATCACTGACAGGCTGGGGAGCCCACCTCCTTCACTACACAGTACAAGGGCTCTGGACACTCAAACAAAAGAAACTGCATATCAACCAACTAGAGTTGCTAGCGATATTCCTAGCCCTAAAAGCATTCAAAAAATACTTGTACAGCAAGACTGTGTTGATCCGGACAGACAACATGACAGCAATGTACTATATCCAAAAACAGGGAGGAACACACTCTCCACAGCTGTCCCACTTGGCACAGAGCATATGGAAGTGGACAATTCCAAAAGACATCTTTCTCCTGGCAGAACACCTCCCAGGGAAAGACAAACAAATAGCGGACCTGCTCAGCAGACACAGCCAGCAAGTAAACAAATGGGAAATTCACCCGCAAGTTCTCCGGCCATTCTTCAGCCAGTGGGGGCATCCAGAGATGGACCTATTTGCCACAAAAGAAAACTCAAAATGCCAGTACTTTGCCGCCAGGGTCCCACATCCGTTGTCACAAGGCAATGCGATATGGATGTACTGGTCCGGCAGATTTGCGTACGCTTTTCCCCCAGCACCACTGATTCCGCTGGTGGCACGCAAACTCATGCAACAGTCACTCACACTGATCCTAGTTGCTCCCACATGGGCGAGACAGCCATGGTACACAACATTCCTGGAGCTTTCAGTAGTTCCTCATCAAAGGCTGCGCCTCGCACCCCACCTTCTAACTCAGAACCATGGAGAAATCAGACACCTAGATCCAAATCAGATGAACCTAGCGATCTGGCTCCTGAAGTCTTAGAATTCGGATACCTTAACCTGCCTCCAGACTGCACGAACATCATTAAGGAGGCAAGGCGACCAACTACTAGAGCATGCTATGCAGCCAAGTGGAAAAGATTTCTTATTTACTGCAACAATAACCAAATCAACCCATTAGATGCTTCCATACAAAACATTATATGTTAATTCCTGCATCTTCAAAGATGCAGCCTAGCATACTCTTCAATAAGACTACACCTCGCTGCTATAGCAGCATACCTCCAAAACCGGCAACACCTTTCACTGTTTAGAGTCCCAGCAATCAAGGCTTTTATGGAGGGTCTTAAAAGGGTGATTCCTCCAAGACACCCACCTTCCCAAGTCTGGAACCTAAATGTAGTACTTACCAGACTTATGGGTCCTCCTTTCGAACCTCTACATTCATGCGAACTGCAATTTCTAACATGGAAGGTGGCATTCTTGATTGCGATTACCTCACTTAGGCGAGTTAGCGAGTTACAAGCACCTACCTCACTTAGGCGAGTTAGCGAGTTACAAGCGCTAACTATTCAAGAACCCTTCCTGCAAGTACATGCTAACAGGGTAGTTCTTAGAACAAACCCTAAGTTTATGCCGAAAGTCCTATCCAATTTTCATATTAATCAATAGAACTGCCAGTGTTCTTCCAGAATCCAGTCAGTAGCTGAAAGAGCCCTACACACACTGGATGTAAAGAGAGCTCTGCTTTATTATGTGGACCGAACGAAATCATTTAGAAAAACAAAGCAATTATTTGTTGCTTTTTCACCACAACATAAAGGAAATCCCATATCAAAGTCCGGAATAGCCAGATGTAAATGTAAATGTGGGATACTTGTAAAGCGCACTGTTACTCTACCCGAGTGTCCTGGCGCTGTAGACCACTGGGGAACCCGTCCTGGTTTTCCCTGTGAGATGCTCCCTTTCTGGGTATCTCCAGGGTGAAACCAGGCATCCCCGGCGTCGGTGGGGGGCCATTGTAGAGATGAGGCAAGCTTAATGCCCAGAGTTACCGAGTGTGTTCCCTGGTTAGAGTAGGCACTGAGGCGAGAATTATCGAGTCCGTTGACCCTGGTCCAAGACCCTGCCGCGTCGGGAATTGAACCCTGGTCCCGGGCCGTTCTCTGCTTACAGGTCTGCCGCCTCTAACCAGTGAGCCACACCACTCCACAATAGTTAAATGCATTCAAATATGTTATCAAAAATCTAAACGCACTTTAACTGTCCCCCCAAGATGTACACTCTATGCGAAAAATGGGGGCATCCATGGCTTTCCTAGGAAATATTCCTCTTGAAGACTTATGTAAAGCAGCCACATGGACTACCATACACACTTTCACAAAACACTACTGTGTAGACGTGCAAGCAAAGCAGCAAGCTGCTTGAGGCCAGGCTGTCCTCAAAACCCTCTTTCAAACTGCTGCAGCTGGCACAGGTAACCACCGCTAGAGGAGATACTGCTATACAGTCTATGCACAGATATGAATTCAGCAGCCCACATGCCTCGAACGGAATATGCTACTTACCAGTATGCATCTGTTCTTGGCATGTAGTTATGCTGACATTCATATTGCCCGCCCTCCTCCCCAGTGCTTGTCGCAGCTGCAGCATTTTCTTTTGCATGGCCATCTCTTACTTTCCTATCTCCATCTCTGCCACAATGGCGAAAAACAATCTGAGGATGGAGAAGATGTCCATGCGCACTCTAGTCCACGGGAGGAGTCACTTATCTCGTGATACTTCGAAGACTCTTCCAGGACAACAAAGTGCAATCATCCGGACCCAACACTAGGCGGCGATCGATGCACAGATATGGATGTCTGCAGCCCTACATGCCAAGAACAGATGCATACTGGTAGGTAGCATATTCCTTCCCCTCCTACACCACTTACTTGACAAACCAATGATCCGACGGGGTACCGCAGAGAGTGCAATTATTCGGCACAAAGAACTCAGGGGCAGCGTAGGATGACTATCTCACTGGAATGGGATCAAATGTTAAAAGCTTTCAGGGCCTTGGGGGGGACCCTGGTCTCTGGGATGATTTCCCCAATCGACATTCCTGGAACAATGGTGCCATTACTGTTGCCCATCTCAGTAGTGCTTACTTGTACACTTAGGCCAGGATGCCATTTGGGCCGGGCGCCCCACCTACTTGGGCTTTCCTATTAGCCTGTGTTACAAGGGGTGATGTTATTTTTGCTATTGTTTCTGAGAAGTTTAGTGTGATTACCTTCAGATGGGCCTCTTGGTCGAGGAGTTTCATTAACTCGTTTTTTTCCTGGCCCTTTGAATCTCAGGTGACAGTCATCTGTCATAGGTTCCACATAGAGAGCCTGAATGGGAGGGTGAGGCGAGCCGCCATCTTGGGTAGGGCTGGACCGAATTTAGCGGTCTAGTCCCCCCAAGACAGAGGCTACAAAACCTTCCCCGGCACAGAGCCTACCGAGAATTCTAGGCTGGTGGCAGCTGCCTGGCTCTCTCTGGGACTTTGTTGCATACCTTAAACCACGCGCTGCTAAGGACAGCAATTACTGGTGCTCTGCCGCGATTGTGTCGCCAGCGCTTGGAAAAAATTGAAAATTTTAAAAACGATTAATTTTAATGTGTTATGCACTGTTTATTATTCCTGACCTAACGCACTGACTTACCTGTTCCTGCCCGCCCTGTTCCATCGCGGCTGGTGCCGTTTGCGTGGAGGGTGAGGCGAGCCGCCATCTTGGGTAGGGCTGGACCGGATTTAGCGGTCTAGTCCCCCCAAGACAGAGGCTACAAAACTAATGTGTATATCGGAGCGCAGCGGACGAGCGCAGCGGGCGCGACGAGTGCGCGCCGAAGTCGCGCACAAGTCAAGCCCGTCTGCGCCCGTCCGCGGCAGACCGGGGCACGGTGCCAGGACCCCTGTTCAAACACGGTCTTATTCCTCTTCTGACCTGCTGTGTCTCCGACCTTTAGACGACACAGGGCCCGCCCCACCCGCGCATGTCCTAAAGCGTGCCGCTATCCATGGCATCCTACGTCCTAAATATATTATTGACCCGTTTATCTGTCCCAACCCCTCTGCCATCTCTACTCCCTCGTCGGGGGTTGAGACAATTCTTAAATGTTTTTATTTAAACACAAGATCCATGGTGAAGCATCACATGGACATATTTCTTTTACTTCAGGCTGAGCAACCAGACATTTTACTCCTCACGGAGACTTGGCTAAACGCCGACTCCCTACCTGACATCCTGGCTGCTGTCCCTTCTAATTACTATATCTTGCATGAGGATAGACCTGCCAATAAAAGGGGTGGAGGAGTCGCCGCTATCATATCTAAAAACCACATCTTCTCCCCTCTCCCATCCTTCGATCTTTTAGGATCGGACAACATGATCTTTAGGATGGACACTAATAGCGGATCCTTACTTATGGTCCTCATTTATCGCCCCCCCCGAGCATGCCCACATTCACTGCACTTTTAGCAGAATCTTTGGCTCCCCTGCTAATCAGTTATAGGAAAATTGTGCTGCTGGGTGACTTTAACCTCTGGCTGGACTCTGCTGAGCCGGTTGGGCAGGCAGCCGCACTGAAGGAAATTCTTTCAGATATGAATCTCACTCAGCAGATTCATCTCCCCACCCATAAAAAAGGACACAGCCTCGACCAGATTTGGTCGCAGGATATTCCTCTTACCATTAACTCCATCACCCCATGTATCTGGTCGGACCACTTTCTGATCGATTTTTCTATCACCATCACTGAGAACAGGAAACAGCCGCCTCAGCAAGGAGGGAAAGTCAGACTTTGGAAGCATGCTGACCTTCCTGCCTTCATTGACACCTTAACTTTATCCCTCCCCCCATTTGATCAGGATATTGAGGGGTACGAAGAAGCCTTCTCCAGCTGGCTTCTTCAGGCTGCCAATGCTCATGCTCCCTGTTCCAATTTCCCCCGCTCCCGCATCCATGACGCTCACAGATGGTTTACACCTCATCTTAAAGCCGCTAAGCTGCAAGTTCGTCAGAAGGAGCGTAAGTGGCGGTCGGCCTATTTACAATCTGACAAGGCTGACTATTGTAGGGCACGAAAGGAGTACCAGAAACTTATTCAGAAGCACAAAACTGATTACTTCTCTGAGCAAATTCTTCATTCACGTAATAAATCCAGAGATTTATTCAACATTGTGGAGAGTCTTAGTGGCAGCGACAGAACTTCCCCAGCTGTGGCTCCCACTCAGGATCTCTGCAATACTCTTAATACCTTCTTTCTGAATAAGATTTGCACCATAAAGCAAAGTATTCTTACCATCTCACCTCCTCCTTCTTCGGACATCTATTACAATCCCTCTACCCTGGAATCTTCCCCCCCCATTGATGTTGCCTGCCTATCTAAACTCCTCCTTAAAGTAAAATCTGGTTCTCCTGATGATGTCTGCCCTCCCTACATCTTGCGGGAAGTGGGAGCTGCTATCCCTGAGAGCATTCTTTTCATGATGAATGGATCCCTCTCACAGGGTTTGGTTCCTGCCAGTTTTAAAAAAGCTCTTCTCATCCCTCTGTTGAAAAAAGCTGGGGCTAATCCATCGGATCCTCTCAATTATAGGCCCATCTCCTTGCTGCCGTACTGTGCCAAAATATTGGAGGCTCATGTTTGTGATAGCATGTCCCAATTTTTGAAGAATCACAGTTCCTTGCGCCTAACCAGGCTGGCTTCCGTCCTCTTCACTCTACTGAAGCAGTCATCGTCTCAGTTCAGAACACTCTGAGGCGGAATGCCGACGAGGGGATCCACCAGGCTCTGGTATTATTAGATCTATCAGCGGCATTCGACACGGTTGACTATACCATCTTGGTCAACCGTGTCGAACAGGCCGGCCTCAGGGGTCCTGCGTTGAGCTGGATTCGCTCATTTATCACTGGCCGTAACCAATCCGTGAGACTGGGCCCCTTCACGGCCCCCACTATTCCTACCACCTGTGGAGTCCCTCAGGGCTCCTCCCTGTCACCTTTACTTTTTAATCTTTACCTACGTCCCCTGCTGTACTCCCTCAGGGATACCAGAGTTACCATCTTCAATTACGCAGATGATTTGCAGCTCATCTTTCCTTTAAACACCGAGGACTCAGTGGCAGTGTTTCAAAACACCATGTCTCACATCCTGAGTTGGATGAGCTGCAATCACCTGAAGCTCAACCCAGGCAAGACTGAGCTGGTCTTGCCTGGGCAGAGTGTACTCAGCTGGAACCCTGGCTTTTGGCCATCCAGCATGGGAGCCCCTCCATCCAAATCGCCCTCAGTTAAGAGCCTAGGAATCTTCCTCAGCGAAGATCTTTCTCTAAAAAGGCAGGTCAGCGCAGTGGTGTCCTCCAGCCTATTTCAGCGGAAGAAAATTAAGAAAATTGCTCGTTTCTTCACTTTGGAGGCGCTCACACAGATTGTCATCTCCTTGGTGCTGTCTAGACTGGACTTCTCCAACAGTCTCTATCTTGGGCTCCCGGTCGGCGAGCTAAAGCGCCTCCAGCTGATTCAGAATCAGGCAGCCAGACTCATTCTGAATCTACCTAAGAGGCAGTCTGTCAGACTGGGTCTAAAACAACTACACTGGCTGCCTGTTGAGCAACGGGTGGCTTTTAAGACTGGTTGTATTTTATTTAAGTCCTTACACCAATCAGGCCCCCTATTCATCAGAGATCTGTTTAAAAAATATGACCCCTCTAGGAATCTTCGCTCTATGCATAAACATCTTCTGACTGTCCCTACTTACAAAAGGAAGCGTCTTGGAGGCTGCTGCTTTGACCACCTTGCAGCTGCATTCTGGAACTCCCTTCCTCTTCACCTTAAAATGTGTGGAAACATCCTTAGTTTTAGACACTCCCTCAAAACTTGGCTCTTTTCCCAAGCGTTTTGATGAGCTCCTCTTTGTTTCCTCTGACTGCTGCGTTGTGTCCCTGTCTATAGCGCCATGAAGCCCCCGGGCGAACGAGCGCTCTACAAATACATTTCAATATCAATATCAATGTAAGCTTCCCATTCACTGACGGTGATGTTTGTGGCAATTGTTTGTCGGTTTGGTTTAAAAAATGTGTTCACCCAGATCCTGAATTTTCCCTTGTCCTTTGATTTTAACACTTCATGTGCGTTCTTCCACCTCTTCCACCTCCAGATTTCTTTATCTCTTTTAAGGGTATACCAGGCTTTCCTGTATTCTTGACCGATTGTAGTAACCTGTTGGCGCAATTGTTAATTTTCAGCCTTATCCTTGTTAATCCCTTGCATAGTTTTATTTAAGGTGTATTTTAGGGTTGTAGTTTGCTGCTTCCTTTAGGCTACTTGATGGAGTTTTGTTGGTGATTTACCTTTTCGTATCTTTCCCGCACTATTTACATTTTCCCTCAGATGGTCCGCTGCTGGCTCCCAGAGGTTAGCCATGATTGTCTGGGAGGGAGGGTGTTGCCATTGCTTCATAAACTGTAAAGTTGGGCTAAGGCAATGAGTGCAAGGCCCACGTTTCTTGCAAGGCGCCGAGGTTGAAACTCCTTAGCTTACTAATGGCTGACATTTTAGCTTCACCGAATCTTAACCCACGTATATTCAATGAGCATATTTTTTAATTCCGGGTAATTGATTCTTTTACATTGTTCTGTGTCAGCTTGCTGTGAGCATGAGTTAAGTGGTTTTGCGAGCCATGTCAAGTCCGCTGAGCTCTGTTTGCATGGTGCATTGGTGAGTGCCCCCTCCTTTGTTCACTTTAATGTTCAAGATTCCTCCTTTAATTGGCATGATTTTCGGTCCCTCTCTAGTGCCCCGTAGGATGGAACTGGTCATTGTCCTCATCTTGTTGTTACTGCTCTTTGGTTGACACTTATTCTCGCATGAGCCATTGGGTTTTTCCATTAATGCTGCTGGGTATCTCTGTGGGGCTAATGCTCTGATCTGAATTCCAGTTTTCTAGTTGGTTTCCCAGGGCACCTGCTAATTCTGGTCTAAAAGTAATTTCCAGGGATTCATTATATCGCCAGTATCAGGTGGACAGAATGCTTCTCCGCCTGTCAGTCGAGGGGATTTTTGTTCTAGGCCTGGAAGGTGGGACCAGAGTTTCAATACGTTCCCTCTATTAAGAGTGTCCCATTTCCCTTGCAAGATGTACCCTAGGTATAGTATCCCTTTAAGCTCTTGCCGGATCACTACTGCCTCCTCTTTAATGCATAATATCTTGCAGCTCAGACTATTTAGTGATGGTCCCCTTTTCTCCGTCCTTGCAGCCTTGTTCTAGGGGTCTGAACTGTCCAGTGCTTCCTACTATTGCTCAATGGGGGCAACTTGAGGGATCGATGCCGTTGTGATGTCCAGGGACAATGTCCTTATTTCCTTAGGTTCACAGGGGTTCTTACTTTCCCTTTGTTTTTGCTTTATCATAATTGTTTCATTTGTTTTTGTTTTTACTTGGACTGCAGTTTGTGTCCTAATTGTGTTATTTTTTCCTCATTTTATGAGCTGGAGAATGTTATTGGATCTTGCTCAATGTTGTATTCCAGCTGTGGAGGATCATCCATTTGTTGGTACAACCCTTGGGCTTCTACTTCGATTGTGCGCTTGTTGGCTGGCATTGTCTCCCTTTCCATGTAGTTTGAGTTTGAGTTCTTTAATTGTATTGTGTGACTATCCATTTTCTCCTTTATCCTTTTTCTATCATTCTCTAGCCATTGCAATAGAGGCCCTTCTCTGCTTCTCTTGCCCGTGCCCAACTTTTTAAATATTTTCTTGTTTTTTCCTGGATACGGGCATATTTCCCATTGAGGTGCATTGGGGCTCACTAATCGCTACTCCTTTTTCTGGCTTTGATTCTGGTAGGGCTGTTTCATTTTTTTGTTGACTCAGTTTCCTGTTCACGGTTAATTGCTTGTTTGGTATCTAGCTGAGCCTGTCCATATTGGCATTTGGTGAAGTGCTTCCAGGGCTTCTTAATCAGGTGTGTCCTTTGTTTTCAATATCCGCCTGATCACCTTGCTTTGGTAGAGGCTGCTTTTTTTTCTGGGATTGACGTGGTGTGATTTTGGTTCCTTTAGCACTCTAAGCTATTTCTGCGTGTTTGGCCTCCTGCTCCTTTCTTTAGGTCCTCAATTGGGAAATTCATCACATCAGGCAGCATCTCTAGTGTATTTAGGTAAGGGCTACAATGGCATACTTCCTGCTTCAGGGTCAGCTATACGGAGTCGTGTGCTCTGCGTCACAGGCAATTCGATCTGTCAAACATTCTATCAATTCCTGCATTTAAAATGGCTATAGTCTGGGGTATATTTATTTGCATATCCAGTTTGTCAGCATGCATGGCCGCTTCATTGACCATTGCATTTAACGCATTGTTAATTGTTTTTAAAATATCCAAAGATATGGGGGGGGGGGGGGGGTTCTCGTCCTGCCCCTAATGATTTCAATTTTAGAAATTTAAATATCCTGATGAATGAAGCATGAACTGGAGAAATCTGAGCACCAGCTTGCCAATGAGCATCTTCCTCTTTTTTCATATCTAGTTCCTCATTCTGGACTGTTAGATTTATTGCCTTTCACTATACTGTATTTATGAATCACTGGGATTTGGTCATGGACTGTGGTCATTTTCAAGTCATCCCAGCTGTTTCCCTGACTTAATCTCTTGTCTTTTTTGCTGGCATCTTGTTCGTCAGTGTCCTTGGGTGGGGTAAGTGGTGTTGGTCTGATCCAATTCTCTAGCGTCGGTGTTCGCCCAATGTGCCTTCTGTTTTGGCCTCCTTTGTGTTATCCATTGAACTGGTTGAGCTCAAAGATGTGGCAATCGTTTGTTTTACCTGGAATTCTAAGGTTGTTTGGCCCTGTTGCGTATCCTAAGTGCCCGTGGGGCATTTCCTTGCCCCTATTTGAGTTGGCAATCCTACCAGGTCTTCTACCTGGCACAAATGTAACCAGCGTCATAGGTTGGCCATTTCCTAAAACAATTCCTTCCAAGATTAATCGTACTCTTGTTCGCTCTTTACTGTTTTGCTTAGCCACTTTGGGTTATCCATTTCTTATACCACTGAGAGCAGTCTGGAAGCATTGGTTCTCAAGATTTCTTGCTTGTTGAGGTCAAGTAGACACCAATATCGTTCTTGTTATTTGGAGTTGTGACTGAGGTTGGAGTTTACTCCTTATCTAGGTTGTTGTTGAGCCATGTGCACAGTTTTCCGTGCCCCCCTTTACATGGGTGGCAACATCCAATCTTGTTGTCACATTGACATCTTATGAGGATGCTGGTGTGCTTGTGGCTATACCTGTGTAGCGTTGTGTGCATAATCCTGTTTAGCCTGCTTGTGCCAGTTGGTAATTCCCCTTACCTCTTTGTAGTGGGGGGCTTCACTCATAGGTAATAAACCACACCCAGTCCTAACAAGATTTTGCAGCTTACCAAATTTTCTAGTGCTCCAAAAATTGTATTCCTGGTCCTTCGCGTCGCCTCACCTCCTCCCTCCCCAGCTACTGGCTCGCCGCCGCTCCTCTGTAGGGGGAGGGGCACGGGCTCGTTCATGTTACTGCCTATTTCAGCCAAAGGAAGTAGAATCCAAGTTCCAATAATCACGTTTACCAGGCTGCTCCTTCGAGTCCCCCAAGTGAGGGAGGGGTATTGTTGTTCAAAGGAGAGAATTTGGGGCTTTTGCTCTGTAGCGCTATGCTGTGCTACGCTGATTATTGTTGGTGCAGTTAATAGTTAATGCAGTGGGCAGAGTGGGGTGATGAAAAAAGAGGGAAGATATTAAAGGGTGGAGGACTCTGCTCCAAAGCTACAGTCCTCTGCAGGGGTAGTGAGATTGGCAACCGCTACAAAGGTGTAAATAGTGGCTTTCACTCACACACCTGGCAGTGGCCCCAAGGGCTGTGGAGCTGCAGCTCTAGCTCTGTCCGGTGCCTACCCTCACCTGCCACACTGCTTCTTGCTCTCACTGCCTCACACTATATTCTTATGGAGTTGCTGGTAGTTTGGGTGCTGGGTAAAAATCTCTGCATGCCAGAGGGGTTACGAGGGGGACCAAGCTGGATCTCACCAGGCGAATGTGTGCCCATCCCTGCAGGGACCGGGGCTTACGCTCTGCAGGGGGTTGCTACACCCCTGTGCTTGTTCACCTCACCTTGATGGGGGCGCCTCTGTCCTGTTCCCTGTTCTCACCGCGTTCTTTGGCATCTGTGAGATACAGCGCTGAGTCCTCTGAATTTTTGACTCAGTGGCTTGACGGACGGAGGAGGGCTTCACTCTCTGCAGCTGGGCTCGCTCCCTCTCTGCTCTGACATATTTGCAACCTATAAGTGGAAAGACAGCAAGGTAACCGGGACATTCTGTTCATTTAACTTGGACTATATTTCTCATGAAATCACAACTTTTAATCGCAATAATAGTGGCTGACCACACATTTCCAGTTTTGATGCACTCTTAGGAGGTAGTTTCCATGGTTCAATAAATCCCTTTATGAAGAAAGGAAGAACCTGAAAATCCTGGAGAAACAATGGAGACAAACTCCATCCACCACTAATCTTTCTATTCTATGTTCAGCAAGATTAAAATACCACAAACACATCTTTCATGAAAAAGCCTCACACTTCAGAACCCTCCTCGACTCAGCCAAAAACAGACCCAAAAAACTATTTGACATCAAAAATCCAAACTGCTCTTCCTCAACCACCAAGCCTGACGATTCTCCAAAGAAAGCAGCAGAATTTGCTATGATCTTTGATGAAAAAGTGAAATTACTGGGGCATCAGGTTATTCATCCTACCCCCCTCCCCACCCCTCCAGAGGAGCTCAAATCCTTAGTTATTTGGCGTCATCTCTGAAGATGCCCTCTTCAAATGCATCCTCAAAACAAAACCCTCCAACTGTTCATTTGACCCCATCCCTTGTGACATTGCCATTGATTTCTACACCCATACTCTTTCCTATTGGACCAGTCTGGTTAACCTCTTCCTCAACCAAGGCCCCCTTCCTGTTGCCCTAAAAACAGGACAGGTTACTCCACTTCTTAAACCTTCCACTGATGCGAACGATCTCAACAACTTCTGCCCCATCACTTATCTCCCTTTTCTTGCGTAAATCACAAAGATGTGTAGTGAAACAACTTTCCCTACATATTAAGGATAATAATCTTCTTGACAATTTCCAGTCTGGTTTCATTCAAAACTGCAGCACCGAAACAGCCCTGCTGCAAGTGATCGATGCGCTGCGTGTACTCGTTGTGGGGGAGTCTTGTCTTTTGATTCTTCTAGACCTTTGACTGTTAATCACAACACTCTCCTTAACACTCTGCAAAAGAGAATGGGCTTGGAAGGCACAGTGCTTAAATGGTTTGCTTCATTCCTCTCGGACAGATCTCCAATGATTAAAATAGCGAACAGTCTTTAGTTGTCATTGGCGGTAGGTCAAGACGTCCATCAAAGTCATAAAAGCACAGACAATATAAAAACATGCGTTAAAAGAGAACATTATAAAAAAGGGGAGTTATAAATGTCAATTACATCTTAAAAACAGTTCATTCATTGTTTTCCTAGATTTGATTACAGACTTTAGAAATGATGGAACAAGATGCATGATTAATTCATCTACCAACATTTGTAGTTTCATCAAAGCAGCCCTACAGTGCCTTGGACCCCAGTACTTTAACAATGGAAGCAAGAATCTCCTTCTTGGGACGGAAAAGAATCTACAAAGTAGTGTACAGTGCAAGGTAGACTGTTTTGACACATTGTCACAGGAACATAGATCCATTTCTCTGGACCAACAGTTTTCCACCGGAAATGTGACCAGTCTAAAAAAAGTGCCCCCCCTAAATCTAGTCAGTAACATGCGTCCATAACAGCTTTGCACCTTGATCAGGTATTTCTGTAGACCCTGCTCTTGGCGGATCAAATGATAGTCCATCACTGATTTTTTACTTTTCTCAGCTAACCAACACCTATTCTCAAGAAACTGCAGGCATATGTGTTTTAGTTTCTTTCTAGGAACTGAGACTAGGCATTCTGGAGTATCAAAATAGTCAGGGTACCCAATATCTGTAAAGAATCCCTTCACATAGCTAAGCCATGAAATCCTTTTGACCCCCTGTAAATCTAGGCAGTCCATTATCGCGTCCCTGTTCAAACTAGTTTCCTCTGTTGACCACACTTTGTGCCACAGCAACATGGGGTCAACTTTGATTAGGTCGGAGATCTAATCCATGCCAAGTTCTTGATGCCAAACAAGCGTTGCGGTACTAGGAGGGGCGGCTACTAGATAGCGAAGAAATTTATTTTCTCCACGCTGAATTAGATTAGAATCAGTTATACCCAAAAGGCCTGCACCATACGTCGCAGTGGACACGCATTTTGCTCTAAATATATCCAGGAGTACTGAGATTGGGCGTCCTCCTAGTTTGTTAGCAAAAAATCTCACTGCCCCTGCCGCTCTTGTAAATTGCATGTTCCTTGCCTCCATTGCCGAGGCCCACGTTCCCTTTTTGTCAAAGTTGATTCCCAGGTATGAGAACGTGTCCGCCATGGCTATTTTTGAGCCTGAGAGGAGAATCTTGCATTTTGGTGGCTTCCTGATGGCACAAGACATGGTGAAGGTTTTACTTATGTTTATTTTGAGACCTCTCACACATGTACTTGGAGAATCTGCTCACTGCTCTTTGTAAACCCATTTGGGTTCTCGCCATAACTGCATCATCTGCATAAAGGAGTATCGGTACTGGGGATTTTTTGATCCTGAGATAATCAAACTGCTCTTCGGTGAGGTGGGATGCAACGCTGTTTATGTGAAGATTGAAAAGGAAGGGTGCTAGTATGCATCCCTGTCTGACGCCCTTTTGAATGTCAAACTTGGCAGTACATTCGCCCTTCGTTCCATACCTCACCCTAGCCCAAGGTTCTGTCCTTGCACCCACTTTGTTCAATCTTTATTTGGATCCTTTGGGAAATCTCCGAAGTAAATCTGGGATCCTTTACCATTTGTATGCGGATGACACTCAAATCTACCTTAAGGTGTCTTCCGCACACGATATCTCAAACGTCAACTCTACGCTAAACTCTATTCAAAATTGGATGTAAGCTCCAACTCATTCTGAATCCTTCCAAAACTGAATTCCTCCTCTCTACCTCACTTTTTCCTCCTCCTGTTCAATCTTGACTGGATCAGTTGAATATACTCCACAATAAACCTAATGTCAACAGTGCGAAATCTCTTGATGTCCTACTTGGTAAAAGGCTCAATCTACTCTGCCACATCAATTCCATTGCAAAGAATGCATGATACAAACTGCGCCTTCTCTGGGGGATTCAATGTTTCTTTCCAGAGCAAGACCTAAAAACGTTGGTCCAATCTCTGGTTCTCTCTAGATTAGACTATTGTAATTCACTTCTTACTGGCCTCCCCATAGCCCACCTTTCCCCTCTTAAATCCGTTCCCCATTCAGCAGCTCGTTTTGTGTTTGAGCCAAAAGAAGTGACCACATCACACCCATTTTGTCTTCTCTTCGATGGCTTCCCATCAAGGCCAGATTAATCTACAAGACTGCCTGTATCATCTACAAAGCCCTGCACACTTCCTCCCCTAGTTACCTGGCAAATAAACTTAAAATCTCTGGATGCTCTAGACCTTCTCGTAATGCGGAAAATGTACTGTTTGAGCCCCCCACCTTCAAAATGGAAAGAACGATGGCTCAATCTTTCTCCAGCAATGCGGTTAGAATCTGGAACGCGCTTCCTCCACTACTCCGTACCACCACCTCTACCCGGACCTTCAAAACTGACCTCAAAGACACTTTGAGAACTAATACATCCCTTTTCATGTCCCCTAAGAAAGTTCTTTCAATATTGTACATTTTTTATCTATACCTGTACGATCTTTATCTGAATGTGCTTTTTGTTTTTTTGTGTGACTGCCATCTATTTTATTTTACTTTTTCTTCTTTCTCATTTGTATCTGGAATGTGTAAATATGTAACATTCTCCTCATGTAACGTACTTGGTTCTATTGTGAAGTGCTCTGACACCTTTGGGTAAAGTCCGCACTATATAAAAATGCATTAAATAAAATAAATGTCTTGTTAGAATATGGTATGAGACCGCTATTAACTGCGAACAGTATGAAGTTGTTTTGACACACAGCGTATCATGGTTTGAAGAATTTTTGTGTTTCTTTTTTTAAACATACCTAGATTGTTACTGGAATAGCTAACTTGACGGAAAGCGTTGTGTTGGTTTCATAGTTACTGAATAGAGTGTATTTAAAGGTGCCCTCACAACAAGTTATACGGAGTCTTTAATTGCAAATCATCAACGTGGGAAAGTGGTTATCTTCATTAGGATACCGTTTATTTTAGTAACGTTTGTAGTCTGATACTTTACCATGCAGTATTAGACAAATCTACTAAATTATGGATAGAAAACTGTCAACAAACGGAGAGTCGTAGGCTACTAGGATTGGATTGTTTGTGTTGTCAACTGGAGTATCAGTCAAGGTTAAGTTCCCCCACATAACGGCCAATGTCATTTAATAGGAGTCTAAATGTTATGAGAGATGGAACACAATCTTCTCGTGCTCCTAATGGTATTGGAAAACTTTCACTGCACACTCCCAAAAGGCTAGAACACTCGGGCAATTGTTTCCTAATGTAGGCTCTTCTCGGTGGCTAAGAACAATTTTTTGTAAACTTAGCTGACTTAGAGGAAGCCACAAATCACAAGAATGGCATGAGAATCAAAACAGGTTAGTGTAATCTCATGGCTGTGGTAAAGTGCCAGACGACAAAGGGGTGCCATCCACTGTATTCTACTGTTTCCGGAAATTATTATGGGCACATGTAAGTCGAGCGTCTAATGTCTTTAAAATGCCATGTCGCTTCTAAATCTAACAAACCTGTAAAATTGTGGGATTTTTTTTTTTGATTCATCCGAAAGATGCAGAATCCGTAACATACTTTCGGGAAGTGCAGCAGACTCCCTTGTGCTCTTGTGTTTTAGTTTACAGCTCTCAATTTACGCATCAATTCCTGTATAGTTTTCACAGTTTGGGATAATAGAATCTATTTAGCAAGAAATATGCATGTTTGGGGCTAATAGCCAGGACCACTAGTAGTATGTGATTGTGAGGCCATGGCATTTGTCGCATAATTGTAGATTTGCCATATCATTTGCTGTGTAAACTGCAGATTTTAATTAACAAAATATTTGTAGCTGAAATGGTTTAAAAGTTGCTAAAAAATATATTGTGACACGTGTTTTTGTGCATTGGAAGGCCCTTTCCAAAGGTTGACTGGTCACCTTTCTGTTGCTTATTTCTTATATTTGGATGTTAAACTGGTACTATGGCGCAACCAAAATACAGACAGCGTTAACAAGTATACAAATTACAAAAGAACGATGTAATACTATCACAAAATTTAGCACATTAACCACATAATTTGCCTTTTCTTGCCCCTTAATTTACTCAATCCTGCTGCATAATTTGCCCCTCATCTGCCACGTAATTCCAGTGGCTTTGCTTCCCTTTATACCTCTGTGCATTGGTTTTTTCGTTTCCGCTTTGATTTTCGCTAATTTTTATAGGTGTCCGGTTTATCACCACTTTCAGATATGTATGCCTTTTTCAAAAAGTTTATCGACTAGTTCTACAGATAAAACAATTAGTTCTACCCACATGGATTAACAACCAGAGCCAAAATAACTTTTAGATCACTTTTAAGCATTGGCAAAACAACTCCTCTGTCCAGTCCGTTTCTTTAGGACTCCTGTTTCAAATATGGTACATGAGGTCTTGAGACCATTACGTTCGCGTAAGTAGGTTAGTCTAACTCTAAAGCGATAGCCTATGCTTTACTGTTCAATCAAGCCCTTCTTCCATTTTGATTAGTATCAGAGTTAAGAAAATCAATTCTTTATACTAATGGAATGATCCAATTAGCTGCGTTTCTGCCCAGATGGTGTAAAATAAACACAGATTAATCTGATCATCATTAGAACACGAAGCTGGTTTATGTATGAAATGCAATTGGCACAGATGTCAAAATACTGCAAATTATTGTGAATCGGTATGAAATCTTTCCAGAGTTGCTAAAGAGATCCTGGGGGTATATCACTTAACCTTACGGCTCAACATGCAGATGAATGAGTCCGTTGCAACGGAGTAAGTCTGTGCACGCTCACTTGGTTTGGTAAGTCCATAAGGTCTTGTTCTAGCAGGTCTGAAGCTATTAGGAGGGAGATGGCATGCTAGGTGTGGCTCTATTTGGCGCCGTTTCCAGGTGATCAGCTCCAATCTCTGCTTGTGATTCCGTATATGTGCCATTAACATCTTGCTACACCACTGCCAATGCTTCGATGCTCTTGCTAAGATTGTATGTCTTAATCAGTCGCTCAGTTCTGAAAGACGTGGGCTACTCGATCTGTCATGCACTGGCCTGTGGGTGCACTGGCCTGTGGCAGGGGCGTCTCCTCCATGTGGGCGGAGGAGCGTTGCCCCACTGCTTTCTTGGAGTGCGAGCAGCAGAAACATAAAATGTTATTTTAAATACCATTTTATGTTTTTGCTTCTCGCAATGCGAGAAAGACAGGGTTTGGAAGAGGGCGGGTGGGCGGTCCTGCTTGAGGGCTAGGGGGAGGAATGGCTTGCCCACTCGGAGTGTCTACCCCAGGGCCGACCAAACCAGTCATACCCACGGCATTTTCTCTATGTAGGCTGCATGCAGTCTACATACAGAAAATTGCCTCCCGGCTGGGCGCCGTCCCCACCAATCATAACTCTGCAATTGCAGCGTTGTGATTGGCTTAGGGGAGGTGAGGGAGGCTGTCTGCGACTGCATCCTGTAGTACAGAGGACGCGGGCTGGCCCGGCAAAGGTAGTTTACCTTAACTGTTATTTTATTTTTTTAAGTAAACCATCCCCCCGCCTCTTTGCGTGCCCGCCCCCCACCCGCGAGTCCTACCGGCCACGACTGCTTGTACAAACATTCGATCACACAATCAGATTTCTCT
Source organism: Lissotriton helveticus (assembly GCF_964261635.1). Taxonomy (NCBI): domain Eukaryota; kingdom Metazoa; phylum Chordata; class Amphibia; order Caudata; family Salamandridae; genus Lissotriton; species Lissotriton helveticus. Next base: position 2,095,388,933 of record NC_136061.1, read on the forward strand.
ACTTCAGCATCATCTGTTTTCTACTTTCATAATGCTCTCAAATAGAAGACTAATGTCCTGAATACATTTGTATGTGTACTCTGTTCTGTTTCCCGTTTTCTCTCGGTACTTTTCGGGTCTCTTATACATGTTTTTAATTGTCTATGTACCAGTGCTTGTAATGGGTGTTGGGTCAGCCAATGGTACCATGGGTGCTTGCTTGTTCTCATTTGTTTGCTTTTTATTCAGTGGCTTTCCTGCGTCTAATTGTCTCTTCCTTGGAGATTAACGTCTTTATAGTCCTTTTGATGACTTGTATTCTTCCACTGCTTACTTACAGGGATCTATTGTGTTGTTTCAGCACTACATGTGAGTTCATGTGTGTTCTTGCTCTCTTGTGTATGTCGTCGGCTTCTCTCTCAAACCCCTGCTTCCTGTGCACTCTGATGCTCTATTCCTTCCCCAGACCCCATGTTGCTTACCTGTCTTTTTTTTCTTTTCAAATTGACCCCTCCAACCTCCCCATGTGCCCCCTAAAGTTCCCCTCGTTCTATGCCAAAAACTCCCCATTGCGCCGTTTTGTGGTTTTGGCAAAAAGCATTGGCAAATCAAAACTGTCAGGGACTCAGCTGAAATCGGAGCACTTTAGGCAATGCCACCAAACACACACCCCAGGAGGATATCCAAGGCAGGGAGCTAGAGGCTATGGAGCCTGAAGGGTGATAGTGGGGTACTTATGGGACTGGTACATTAAAGGTTGACAAAGGCCACCCTCTTTTGTTATTAGTGGTACGCAAGTGTGTAGTTGCAATACCCGCATCACGTGTTTTCATCCTGAAGAATGCCACAGACTCGCATGAGCCATCAGGCAGAAACATGTTGATAGGGTACTAATTCCCTTTATCTCCACGTTTGGTTTTGAACACCAAGTTATATTTCTAGTAAATATAAAGGTCTGTTTAGGATGTCACATTGGTTTTTAGTTTGTTTAGATCACTGGGCGTTCTTAGGTAGAGGTGCCTCCCTGATTTCATGTGTAGGCCCGCTTTCCATCAAACCATGTTTTTGGAAAGCATAGGGTGTCACGATGAAGCATGACACCTGGTGCTGTGTGAGGACATCAAGGCACATTTTTGTGTAAGTCTACTAGTAGATTTTTTTTGTATAATTATAGGGATATATAATAAACAAAATAAGTCTTGGGGGCTTTGTTGTGTTTAAAAGACTTTAGCCAATGCCCATGTTTGTTTAAAGTACCCGTATTATTCTCTAGGTCTATTAAATGTAAACGCAAATGCATTTAGAGTTGGAACTATTTCTAGCCCAGTTTAGCAATGATCTTCCCGGATTAACAATCTCACCAGCAATGTCTGTATAACATCTGGCGAATTCAGACTTAACTTTGATTTCTGTTAGACGTTTGTCCTCCTACACGTCTTTTCATTTATTATCTTTACTTCAATATAAAAATGGAGTTTATTCTGCTAAAATGTGTGTCTTGTTTGTTACTGCATTACTTGGTGTGCCTCATCGACTATATGGACTGACCTTGTCTTGCTCTTCTCCTCTCCTGAACCAATTTTCTTGTCTCCTTTAAGGAATCCGATTTGAAAAGAAGACGGTCCATGGGTGCACCACGCACTGTAAGTAGTTCTGTTAATATACTTAAACATCTTGATTCATGTTTCGTACATGGCTTAAAGAAAAGCTTAGTAAAGACGGCCGAGCAGATTATAGGTTTTTGGGTGGTGCTGGAACTCCAGCACATCAAGGCTGTAGTGGGCGCAGCGCTGATATTTCCCTATGCACATATACACCTCATCCAAAGCCTCTCTTTTCCATTAAAGTTTCATGTTTAATAACCGGTTCCATTACTCGGATTAATTGACTGGAGACGCTGCAGCGAACCCCGTTATAACGTGTCGCTGATCCTGTAGGATATCTAAGGAAGATCGTGAGACTTGAGCCACTTCTGATATACGTTTATATCTATCTGGGCGGACACAGTGAAGATATTAGAGTTCTCGAGATTTAAACCGAGACGGTGACACCTACCCCACCCTTTTGGGTGGGTGTGTGGGTTGGCCGACGTTACTTGCCCTAGGTTGTGCCTGGGCCGTGAAGACTAGAGTACCCATGTCCTGATGAAGCCTATATCATCTGTCTGAAACACGACCGTGACTGCGTCGACACCTTTTGCTTCGAACGGAGTCCCCTGTTAAAATTCAAGAAAGATTAGATTTTTTCATAGGTGCACCAACACAAAGGTAGGCCGGGTTGATGTGTTAACCCCCTGGTGCTGTTCTTTTGGGACTACCATTTTGTTGTATACTCCACTCTAATTTAAGAGGAGATACATATGTAAATTGGTGTGTATATATATTTTTTGTCTTGAGGGTACAAAAGTGTTTTGATATTGTAAATGTTTTGTATATTTGTATATAATGTACATGTGATATGTTGTATATAGACTGTTATTTGTTGTGCCTCTCTGCCTGTCCGCCCATAAATGTGTATATGAATTAATATATACTCCTCCTGTGTATAACTCATTAATCACAAGATAATTACTTGTTTCTTGTTCGAAAATTAAAAGTGGATTGATCCCTTTAGTACCATTCGTTTCTACTTTTTCATCCTTGGATGTCTCCTGCTCAGGTACGGGAGGGTGAGGTGGGCAGAACCCCTAACCATTTTTTTCTAGTCATCGACTATTTGGACTGACCTTGTCTTGCTCTTCTCTCCTGAACCAATTTTCTTGTCTCCTTTAAGGAATCCGATTTGAAAAGAAGACGGTCCATGGGTGCACCACGCACTGTAAGTATTTCTGTTAATATACTTAAACATCTTGATTCCTGTTTCGTACAAGACTTAAAGAAAAGCTTAGTAAAGACGGCCGAGCAGATTATAGGTTTTTGGGTGGTGCTGGAACTCCAGCACATCAAGGCTGTAGTGGGCGCAGCGCGGATATTTCCCCATGCACATATACACCTCATCCAAAGCCTCTTTTCCATTAAAGTTTCATGTTTAATAACCGGTTCCATTATAAAACACCAGTAATTGTACAGGTAAACGAAAAAACGAGAAACCTATGGCAGTAGCAATAGTTCAGAGAAAAGAATAAGCAGTGGCATAATAGAATTACCAGGAGGCACAGTCTGTGGCATCGCAGTGCCACCCACCCTGGCTTGCACTGAAAAGCATCCACTTATTGCAGATGGTTTTGTCTCGGAGGTCAGCAGGGCGTGTGCCAGCCTAGAGGTCTCCTGTATTGAGGAGCCATTCGGCTAAATGTGTGCGTGCCGCATCCCGAGGGCAAGTGACTTCCCAGTGCTTGGGGGCTAGGTGTATCCTGGGTCTCGGAGCTCTCCCCAAGATAGTGGAGATACGCAGGTAAGGGAGGCCAAATGTCTACTTGGCAGGAGGGGTCCTGTGGCACCAGCCCCCAGTGTGCAGTTGGTTCATTTTGGGTAAAGGGTTACATCCCTTAAGCAGTCAGCAAGCCCAGGCACGGGGCGACGGCCCCCGTGCATCGCAGCTCTGCGCTTTGCCAGGAGCAGCCACGTAACAGTTATGCATCTGACTTCAGTGGTAACTAGCCTGGGTGGTAAATTCGGTTCCAATCACAGAATTTGGTGAATTTGGGTAATTTCGCGTTCCGCGGAGAACGCAGAATTGCCAAAAATTCAGCGATCCGCGGCTTTTCAGAATTTTTTGCTTGTTCGTGCTTTCAAAATGCGTGTTTGAGATTTCCACCCCTCCCCCGAGCACACAATCTGCGTTCGCGAACAGGAAAAAAGCATTGCGAACGGGCGGAACAGTGGAGTCTATGGGGGAAGAAATCGGTGATCAGGGGGAATCTGACGTTTTAAGACGTGGGCTGTGGCCTAGGACTCCGCCTCTCAGGCGCCTCTGACAGAGACAGAGCAAGCTCTGTTCTGCAGTCTCATGCTCCAATGACCTTGAATAATTAAGATGGTTTTAAATACCGTCTTCCTTTAATGTGTGTGGTGTGAGTCTATTACTAGAAAAACAAAAAAGGAGAGCAAGGGTTTTGTTCACCAAGGTGAACGGGGAGTACTCCTGTACCCCTGGGGATAGTTGCAGAAAAACAAATGAAGGAGTACCACCAACAAGAATTCACAGTTTGCCGTAGTTGGTGGAAGCAGGGAGCCCCATTACTGCCCTCATTTTATCTCACCACGATTTTAATATTGTCCAGTTGCTTGCTAATAAAATTTTTATTTTCTTCAAGTTCAAACCAGGACAATTTTTAACACACTTACCTTTTCTTTTTTCACGCACCATCACTCACAACCCGCTCCACTGTAATCAGGTGTTGTAGCACACCCTGATGACGCTAAGTCATTAGGGTGGACCCCGATGATGAAGCATGTCATCACTAGGTGATGAGTGAGGGGTTTCTAACAAAAGGAGTCCCCCCCCCCCCCCCCTCCTCCCTGCTTCCACCAACTACGGCAAACTGTGAATTCTTGTTGGTGGTACTCCTTCATTTGTTTTTCTGTGAGTCTATTACTGTCATTTTGCAGCGAAATGGGCTTACATTTAATCAGATATAACACGTTTAGAATTCGGAACACTGTGTGTGACCTCAACAAAGCGGGACAAAAGAGCTGAAACTGAATCATAAATTCAGCTCTTTTCTAAGCAGGGCCCCCCCAAAATCCTTAAGATATCCCTGGCGAATGGCCTCCTAGACAAACGTCCGGCAGTAGACCACCGTAGGCCAGCCCCATGCTGATGCAGAAAAGAGACATGGTCGTCCCATCTACAGCAACGTGTCTTCCGAAAAACCCATGCGGTGTACCTGAGCTAAGGTGCTTTATATTTTGTGGGAGAATCTGATGTTTATTAGGCGCAGTCTGTGGTTAGGGGAAAGTGATTTTGTCAGCCTGTTGCAATACCCCCACTGTAAAGGTGAGGGGAGGTTCTAGTTCGGCTGCCTAACTGAGGTAGGCTTTGGGAGTACATGTGTGATTTCTCTTGCATGGTCGCATAGTGGCGTCTGACCTTTTTGCACAATGATTGCAAAAGGCTGCTCTGATCCTGTAATATGCGAACAGGTCTAGTGAGGTCTGTTGCTGAAGCGCGAGTACATACATGTTGTACTGAAATTAATTGTTTCTCGGTCACCCGGCGTGTGCAGTTGTGGCAGAGTTAACTGGTGGCATACAGTTGTCTTCAGAACTTTAGTTGAGCGCAGGCTGTTTAAACCTACACATTGGGGCAGTCTGTCCCAAGCCCAGGTTGTGCAGACCACAGTGTTGATTATTGTGCGAGTGCGGCAAACTGGTAAGTAGATAGCAGTATTGCAGTGACTAATAGACAGGGGGACCGCATTGTAGGATTCAGTGGCCCAGTGTAGTCTGAATGGTGCGGACTATATCCAAAAGTGTGCAAAGTGCGCTTCCCCCCAGTAGTAATAGAGTTCCATATCGGGAGCGTATAAACCACTCTGCTCAAAAGGAAGAGTTTGTGTTTCCCAGGTGACCCTCGGCTCCCTCCTGGCTCAGGCCTGTGTTACAAGTTGTGTAGAGTCTCCTGAAAAAATGTGTTGGGATAGGGATATTGAAGAATAGATATAGGAATTTGAAAAGAATAAATGTGTGGGTGTCCTTTAACCCCCTAACGGGCTTTGAGGAAGACCTGGGTGAAGTACCCTATATCCATAAAATAGGTTTGGTCTGGTTAAGCGGGTGGCTGAAATGGGTACCTTAGCTGGAACCATGATACTATCCCCATAAAAACAACCATCTCATCCCTTCATCTTTGGAGAGCCCCTGCCCTATTCAAGTGCACAAGATGGAGGGCAGTTTCTTTTCCCAGACAGTGGAAGTGTATTGCTGACATTTCGGAAGCTGGTGGGAGGAGACCTAGACACCAGAGTGGCGGAAGAGGTGAGAGTGCTCCCACCAGGTATTTGATTAGGTTCATGTATTGTAAAGACCTGCTGGTTAGCCTTACTCGGCTAAGCCATTTAGGAGGGAATGGCAGGACTGCAGTTTGTAGGTCAGTGTTCTGAAGGCCCTTTAGAGGAGGCCAGTTCTTTTTCTGTTTTTATGAGTGATTAAATGTGGCTGCTACAACATGGAGATGACCCTACTGTTGAGCATCACTCTACACAAAGCTTAGTCTAGAAAATAGCATGGGAAGTCTGGAAGAGGCACTTCAAAGGAAAACTGACGCAAACCAGTTCTGAAGGGTCAGACAGAGAATACATATCCCCTGTCTGCCGAGTCTGTAAAGGTAGGAGCTGTTAACCCACTTGTACCCATCCCAGGTTCTCTGTAACCAAGGAATGGGATTTTCTGCAGAGTACCCGAAGGACTGCTATGATGGTGTCTACCAGCTAGCATCCCAAGTGTGAGAAGACATCACCTGGTATCTGACCTGGAAGGAAAATCTATGTCCCTGGGGAAACACCTGGAGTGGAGTTGTCTGAAAAGTAGGGAAAGGAATCTGTCCGCCTTGCAGGATGAGCAGAGCAGCTGACTGTGGGTCGTGGGTCTGTTTGCCCACAGAGGCTTGAGAGCTAGCAGCCGTAGTGGAGTACTGAATCTCCTGCCTGCAGTGTCCGCAGCAAAAGCTCTTACGTGTGCCCAGATCTGACTAAATCACTGCAACCTTGAGGTGTGGCCGAAGCTGTAGCAGCTTTCTTTAAGTGTGCTCAAAGTGGACCATGCCACAGGAGAACGAACGTTGTGCCTGAGGCAGACCAAGCAGTTGTGCATCATAGAGTGTGTGCGTTGTCCTAGATGGGCTGCCGCCCTGAAGAGAACAGACAGCAGTACCTGTGACCCCTGACCTCCACTGATTTCCCCCAGAGTACAGAAGAGGGCCTGCGACCAACCGATAAGCATGCAATACTGGAATCTGCCAAAAGCCAGACCTGCATGGATTCCCCTGCAGGTACATTCCAGGGCCGTGCCTTTCCTCACCCAGCACCCCACACCAGAGGCCCTGTTTGTCTAGACTTCTACTTCCAAAGTGAGCTGTGGCATATTCCATACCACTCCACGGGGTAAAGACTCCAAGCGGCTGGATAACGTCGGTAAGAGTATAATCCCTTCCAACAGCCTGTCACTGCGATCTGTGAAAACAGCAGGGCGCATGAGGGTGTGGACCCTGTGTAAAGAGGCCCTGTGTCTCTGGACATGGCTAGAGCATCCTGGTTTTATACCTCTCTGGATACCAGGGCGGACACATTTGACTGTAGATTCCTCACGTATCATGAACGGTATCTCCATCCAGAGGGGTTGCAAGGTCTCTTGCGTGACTGGGAGAACCTTGGTTTGATCTGCTAGCCACCCCTGAAAACGTGCAATGTCAGCACTTCTGCACACTGGCGTTAAGGCAACTCTCCCTCGGAGATGCTTTTATTTCTCGTCTTGAGTGGAGCTCAGGCCTTTTGTAGGCCTTTCCGTCGATACCCCTCCTGCCAAGAGCTTTCAAGAACAACAGGACCCAAGTCATTTTTGTGGGTGTGAATTGGGAACAGAATTTGGTGTTGGGAACTCCTGAGTCTGAGCATTGGTACTCTGATCAGGCTGCCCTTTCAGGTGGATCTTCTGACTGCAGCAGGGCTCAGCCTTCATACGTGGTGATTGAATGGCAGCTTGCAGTCTTCGATCTCCCTTCAGAAATGTATGATGTTCTGGCATCCAAGCATCCCTCAACTAGTACAGTATACACCTGCCAGTGGGACAGATTTATGGCAAAGTGCACCTCCAAACCGTTCGACCCATTTCTGCCCCTTTATCTGAGGTGCTGTTCATTATCTTTAGCCTGCCTGCCACACCACTTGGAGTCAAGCTAGCCGGGCTGAAGAGAGGTGTTACCTCGAAACCGGTCCGGTCCTCGGATGCTTGATTCCGGTCTGGGAAAGATATGGCTGTTGTAGTTCGGACTGGACTGTTCCCATGGGGCAACAGGGTCAGAGCTGATTTGCATAAAGCCATTATCTGACCCAGGGTGGTGTGGAGTGCAAAAAAACGATGGATTTGGGCCCAGATCTTTTGACTGGGGGAGTGTGTGACATTGATCCACATTCAGTCCATCACTTGTTGTTTTTTGCAAGGTTTTGCTTTGGGCACACTTATCTTTCAGCCATCTCTGCTTTCTTGCATTTGCCTAATCCACCCTCCCTGTTAAGTCACCTGTGATTTGTTTCTTGAAATGACTCCAGCATCTGTTCCAGACAAAGTCCTTCATTATGCCCCAATTTTATTATGCCCCAATGGGACCTAAACTTAGTACTAACATTATTTATGTGCTCGCCATTCAATCCCATGTATAACTGTCCACTACGTCTGTTGACTATCAAAACTGCTTTCCTTGTGACCATAACATCGGCCAGCAGCCACGGCCCGTGGAGGGAGTTTCGGGGGGCGGAGAGGCGGGGAGGGGCAGGGCGGGGGGGGGGGGTGCTAAAAACCGGAGTATGGATAATTGGAAGGTAAATAAACAATTTAATTAAAACAAATTTCGTAGCGCGCCCTGCATCCCAAAATGTGATGCAGGGTGCGCTACGAAATTCGTTTTATTTATTAAATTGTTTACTTACCTTCAATTATCCATACTCCGGTTTTTAGCACCCCCGTCCTGCCCCTCCCCCGCCCCGCCTCTCCGCCCCATCAAAACTCCCTCCACGGGCCGTGGCTGTCGGCCAGGAGTGTCAGTGAACTGCAGGCACTATCCGTGCACCCTCCTTACACACCTTCCCCCCCCCCCCTCCCCCCCACAAACTGGTTCTGGGGACCCATGCATCCTTTTTACCAATATCCACACCCTACCTACAATTTTTTTTTTATTTATTTTTTTTTTCCCACCTAATTTTGCGATAGTATGTATAAGGAGTTTCGGGAATCTGTTATTTCAACGTTCTAATCCGTCACTGCCCCGTATATCTCGGACTTAGTTGAGGAGTATCCCTTTCCGTGTTGGTAATAAACAGATTCCTCTTTTGTCCTTTATCATTGTCAATAATTCTGATTCTTGTAAAGGAGGGGAGCTAGCCATCCTGGCTACTCGGCAGAACTTATTCCACCTGAATTATTGTCATCGCTTTAATCATTGGATGTAGTTAGCGGGTCTTACAAAGGTATTAGATAGCTGTTTGGAAGTGTTACCATAATTCCCAGAAATTTGACTTTTTGCTTATATTCCCTTTCCTATCCAATTTATTCGTTTTTCGTATCGAGTTCAGCCAATTTGCGTGCAAAGGAGGTGCTGGTTTAATCCAGTTGATACAAATCTCTCTCCTTGCCAATAATATCAATACAAATAATAGCTTATCCTGTTTTTTAGTCAAATTACTTATCTCCATTTCCCTTGTGAGATGGATCCCAAAGATAATTAAAGTGATACTTACACCCTACCTACAATCTTTGCTCTGACTCATCCTTCCAAGGAAGAATAGAGACTACAGTTTCTGGAACAAAGAGCTGTGTCATTCTACATTGATCATACAAAAAAGTTCCCGGTGGACGGTCACCTTTTTATTGGGTTCATCGGGTGAAGAAAGGAAAGGCTGTGCAGAAACCACCCATCCCAAGATGAATTATACTCTACATTAGAATCTGCTATGCACTGGCCAAGAAGCACCCCCTGAGGGTTTGTGCACTCATTCCACCAGAGCCAAGGCTGCGATCAGTGGATTAGATCGCGGAGTCCCTGTCCTGGACAACAGTCGGGTGGCAACGTGAGCGTCTCTGCAGACGTTTCCCAATCACTACTATCTGGACAATCAGATCTGTTGTGACGGGCACTTTGCCTGTTTAATCCTCCAGGACTTCTGGGTCTAAATCAGTTAGCAGACCCCTCTCGTGAGGGGTTTTGCCGGGGTATCTATTCTTAGATAAGAAATCTTAGGCTAGAAGTCTATCAAAATGAACAAGTTACCTACCTTTGGTAATGCCTTTTCTGGTAGAGAACCTATCTAGCTGCAGATTCCTTACTGACCCACCCACCCACCCATCCGCCATGCTGTGAGAATGGATTTCACTGTGTAGGGTGACCCTTTTGAGGTCCCTACTGCTGGTACATCAGCAGACTTCGTGGCTCTGTGCTTTTGGTGCGAAACACAGCACAAAGTAGCTGATGTCAACGTGCTAGGGTGGCCCCTATATTGGCCCGCGCATGTTACTGTTGGCGCTGACTCAGAGCTGACAGATGCCACCTACTGGTTTGCAAGGGTACTGCTCAAAACATTTCTGGATCCAGTCTGGCGCCTAGGGAATAGTCTAAGGTAAGGAATCTGCAGGAAGCTATTTTTTATCAGATTAGGAGTTCCGAAAGGTAAGCTTTACTTTCAATATTTAACTTAAACCAGAGCTCTAGCCCTAAGAAAATTATTTCAGAAACTGTATATTTCTGATTTCTGATTGATTGGATGTTTTGACCTTCTTATATAATGCCCCCTTCTACATAGGATCTTTTGAAAGCGGAAAATTCTTAACTGTAATAGCATAGTTAATCTTTGTAGAGAAATGGGCAACCGCAGTGCTCCCCAAACTTTTTAAAACCACTACCCACATTATAGAATGACAAACTTTGGGGGACCAACATAGCTTTAATGGACGTGATGCAGGGGATATTTTTCATTGTAATAGTAGACATGATTTCAAAATGCTGTAACCAAAGTAACTTATTACAATTGTTTGTGGGATGATTATGTATGATACAGTTGTATCAATGTTACATCACTGAAGACTTAAGGATTGTAAAAAAAAGTAGCTTCATTCAAAGTGTAGCTAATGTATTCAGCAATTAATTTTGGTGTTGCAAAAGACAGCAATTCCACAGCGTCCACTTTAAAACTCCTCTCACTTTGCAGTCCGAGAAAGAAAAGTAAATACCAATCCCCATGTTAAAAGAACAAGCAGCAGTTGACCTTCTTTCTTTGTGGTGCAGCAAATGTGACAAGACAAATGCAAAATGTAACTGCATTATTAGTTATTGCACTTTCACTACCCAACAGAAATCGGCCGATGACCCACCAGTAGGTTACGAGCCACAGTTTGGGAAACGCTGGGCTACCAAATGTACGTGTCCTATGTAGGATGCCTCCAAAGCACCTCCCATAGGAAGAGGAAAACCTGCAAGCTGCAGGCGGCCATACACTAACGCTTTTACATGGTACACTTGGTCCTGTTTAAAATGAAGACCTTAGATCCAATACGTTTGGATCAACAACAGGATAAAGGTTAGGAGGGAACCACCTGCAAGTTGGCAGTTCAAATAATAATCCTTCACCCACCGCACAGAACACTCCATGTTCTAGGTTTCACCTCCACATAACTTGACAAGGCCAACACTCTGCATCCTGTGTCTTAACATCCTACCACCGAAACATAAAGACAAGAGACAGCACACACTCCTCCCCACCTTAGACAAACACTTGCATGGAAACTCATGTACATTCATGACAAAAGCCTTAAGCTGAATGGCAGCAGGAAAATAGATTAATCACACGTTACGTTAATTACAAGATCTCAGAATCTCTCGATACAAATTTGAGTCATAACACTTGTACACCACAAAACTTGATCATTGCATACCTTTAAGTTATCACAAATGCTTTCAACCACGTTTAATTTTTTTATGTTAAGATGATATTTATTGAGTGCATGATGACCAGAGGTTTCTTGGCATTTTGGGGTGAATTGCTGACTAAGAACGGAGGGCAGGCAATAAGTGACTAGGATGGACTTTTCTGAAAAGCCGCTTTTTAAATTATATATAAGAAAAGGGATGATTAGTCTGCGACTGAAGAGAGATTGGGAGCGAATTCTGAATTGATGGAGCCAAATAAGAAACCCTTCAGCTCTCCGTTCCCATTTCCTTAAATCTAGGGATCACCAGCAGAGATGCTGGAGAGTAACAAAGATCCCGTACTGGACAATACTTTATTCGTTTTGTTCCTTAGGAATTAAGGAAGGTCCTTCCCCTACTACAGATTTGAACATAAGGCATTAAGTCTTAAACTTGATCCTATAGGTGATTGATATCTTTTATTTCGGCACCAAGCCATAAATAGATTGCATAAATAAACCGTTTCAAAGATAATCATACATGCAAAATTATTACACAGGAGATAATACAGATAAACCAGTTTAAAAGGGACGGATAACAGCAAACAAATCATTGTTATTAATGCAGTTGATCATGACCAGATCGCTAATTTAACTGTTTCCTTGTACAAAAAAGAAAGTATAGCCTCTTATAAAACACACTCTAAAAGGAAAATATATCCATATTACAGATATAACAGACTAACCTATGTCAATCTATAAACAGATCATAAAACATCAACAACATGTAGAATATCCTGGGTATAAAAGGAGAGGGCGGACACTAGACGGCCTATTTGAGTTTTACTCTGCAGTATAATTATCATGGTTAGATTTTACCTACGTCCTTCGTTCTTAGTTTCCATGCACAATGCAGATACCGAGATACCGCAAAGGCTAGTTGTTCACTAGTATCGCTGTTAGTCTCAAGACCTCCCAGAAGTGTCTTAGGCCCACACGTTTACATACAGCTATGAGCCATTTCTTCTGCACAAAGCTGTATAAAGGACAGAAAAGCATGAAATGTACCTCGGTTTTGCCAATGTTAGGACAGTTCGGACAGAATGTTGTGGGGGAGGGGACAATTGGTCCATGCCGAGGTATGGATTCTCAGGGGTAGAAGCCCACATCCAAACTGGAAATATAAACTTTTGGCCTGAAAAGGATACATTATATCCATATAGGGTTCAAGACTTGGGAGACACTTGTAATTTAAGAACTGACCTGTCAAGTCTACTATCTGGGTATGTTTCCTATGTCTGGGTCATGGCTGCCTCCTAATATAGCTGTTTGGCGCATCACCCCTAACAATCAACTTGGGTGATGACCATAGTTCAACCATGCATATTCTATATGAAGTTTCTTTAATATTCTTCAGTCATGGGGTGCACAATGACCTATCAAGACATATTAGGTCTCTTACACAGTCTCTATAGGTTCCTAATTCTTGCGTGGAACACAATCTAATCCAATATAACCATGGTTTATTTGGGCTGTTAGGTGTTTAGGGCGGAGTGCTAGGTCAAGTTGTAACAGGGTGGTCAACGAGCTTGAGGGAAATTTAAATAAACCCTTTATAAAATTATTTTCAACATTAGTTAGGACCACCGAGGTAGCATGGCCTCATATCTCAGCTCCATATATCGCCTATGGTACCACCACTGCTGCTCTATATACCGTGCGGCCCTGTGTTTTCTCGCTATTGCAGAGGCTTTCTGTTGGAGTGTAGCTTTGCTTTTTTTCAACTGCCAACCCCATGTTTGACTATCACTTAATCTCACCCCAAGATGATCAAAATGGGACACTTTTTCTAGAGGAAGTCCCTCAATAAGCATGTTGCCTCTATTTTTTTATGTGGGTTTATAGTCATTACCTTTGCTGTGGAAGGATGTAATTCAGGTCCTCTTTCCTTGCAAAAAAGCATTCAGTTCAGTTTGCAGACCCATAGGCGTACAAAAAATCAGCAGGGTATTGTCTGCGAACATCAGAATAGGGGTGGGCACACCAGTTAATTTAGGGGGCGTCGTACATTAATGGTGCATCGAGTAAGATGAAGGAATGTATGAATAAGCTGAAAAGTGAAGGCACAAGGACGCACCCTAGTCTGACTCCTTGGTTAATCTTCATCCTTTCTGTCAGGTCACCTACATTATTCCATCTAACCCTTGCGTAAGTGGTAGCGTTAAGCTCTATCAATATTCTTAATGGCTGTGGGGGGATACCATATTCTACCAATACTTCCCACAGGATTTTTGTCCTGGGATCAGGTCGAATGCGGCTCTCAAATAGATGAAAGCGACATTTAAATAGTCACGCCTCAAGGTGACATAGTTCCAGGTTATCACCTTGAAGCGGAGGACCTGGTCCAGTGTGCTGACCTTTGTTCTGAACCCTGCTTGCACCTCCTCAAGGATGTTGTTTTGTTCAACCCATTCATTTAATTTAAAAAAGACCTGTCTGCCAAATATTTTTTGCTTATTATCTAGCAGGCTTATGGGTCTGTAGTTGGAGGGGTTAGTTCTGTCATCTTTGTAAATTGGTATTATGACAGCCCAATGCCATGTTGATGGTATTGAATTACCTTTTGATCTACTATTAAATAGGGCATTCAGATATGGACACCAGATGTCAGGTTGGGAAAGAAAAAGGTCACCTGGATAAATCCTTTCCTGGCGCCGTACCTTTTTTTTGTTAATTTCACTGTTTGGTAAGTTTCTGATAGACTAAAGGTAAGCTGAGCTTCGCCTAGAGAAGGGTTTTCCTTCTCATATTGCATCGTGGCACAGTCATAGATCCCAACCGAGGGAGGGCTTGTTACATCACTTTGTGGATATATGCCACTAGACAAGCTGCTAAAATGGGTGACCCAAGATGCAGGTTTAATTACAGGATCTAGATTATTACCAGTGGCCTGATTGATTGATAGCAGTTTCCAAAAGATTTTAAGACCTCCCTTTTCTAATGTTTCAGCAATGGTCAAACATTAATTTTCCTCCCAATTCCTTTTTGCTTTGAGTAACATTTTTTAACTGTGCCTAGCCATATCTGATCTTAAGCCCTTTTTGACCACTCTCAATAAATTTTCCCTAGATGATGTTATACCAAGATGGCATTTTTCTTTTAACTGCTTCTCTCCCTTGTTCACTCATAAAGCAAGGCCTTAGTTTTTCCATGATTTCACAATGTGTAAGAACAAAGTTGGTATTTGCACTCCGCTTTTTAAAAAACATTAAATCTGATCACCTTGCTCACCTCCCTCTGTCGATTAGGTGCTGGGTGCGGGAGGGATAACACGCACGCATTTGGTCTACAGCAGGAGCAGGCAGACATATTGGGGCAGGCAGCACAGGTAGCGCGCTAGTCGTTGTCATCCTCTTTTGTAGTCCCCGATGACCAACGCGTGCGCACAGCGGATGCGTGCCAAAAGCAAGCCAGCCTGCGCCAGAGGCCAGAGATTCTGACCCCACCCAGGTAATCAATATCAACCACTCTTTTAGATATTATTCAGCTGAATCCCTGCGAGCTATTAGAGCGCTTGAATCTATTAAGAATCAAAGTCCTACTATTGTACCCAGGAATTTCCTAGTAGATTAGAAGGACCGGTAATGTGTAGGCATTGTCAATTTCATACGGTACCTCTAGCGGAGGATTCCTTTTCTGTAAGTAAGGCCCCAGATCCCCACATTTTGACACAAAAATGATATTGTGCAACGTAAGATCTCTGGCAAGACATCAATTCGAAATCTGGTACATGATAGTCTCACATTCGCCGGCACTATGTTTTCTTACAGAAACTTTGTTGAATCCCTCCAACCATCCTATGATAAATCTAGCAATCCCGGAAAACTATAAATTTATCCATCTGGATAGGGAGGGGAAAATAGGTGGAGGCGTTGCCATCGCCTTTCAGGATCACCTCCGTGAATTGGGTCTCTACTGTAAAAAATGAAAGTTTGGAATTGGGTATTTTCAAGGCTACCATATGCCCCACGGATTGTTGGTCCGGGGCCTTAGTTTACCGGCCCCCTGGATCCAAAACAAACTTCATTGACCTTTTGGTCGAACAAGTAGCTCTTCATGCTCTAGCAACAAATACGTTTCTTCTACTAGGGGACTTTAATTTTCACGGAGAAAATACCTCCAATCCCGAGGTTAATAAACTCTTCTTCGCTTTGGAACTAATGGGACTTACTCAAAGAGTGGAAGGCCCGACACACCAAGCTGGTCACTTGTTCGATCTAGTGTTCACCAACGGTGACCAACTGAGTTTCGTCCCCCTCATTTGGACAGATCACTCTATGATCACCTTTTATATCCACCAGACTCCTCAAAAGAAGGTGGAACAACATATTAAGAAAAAAACTGAATTTCGTAGCCTTTAACGAGGTCTATTCCTGGGAACCAGCAAACAACTTGTCGGAGGCCCCCAAAAAGCTGGAGGCTTTTAACGCTGTTCTAGAAACTGCTTTTGATGAGACTATTCCTAAAAAACATTGCTCCGCTCACCAGCGAATATGGAACCCTTGGTGTACAGAAGATTTTAAGACTGAAAAAGCCAATTGTAGACGACTGGAAAGAATCTGCTGGGCCAGTAAGGTCCACCAAAACAGACTACTATATAGACACTCTGGCCAGATATCATCTGAACCTAAAAGCAGCAAAACGCATTTTCACCATTAAACAAATTGAACAATCCGGTAACTCTTCAAACCTTGTTCAGCACAGACAAAGATTTTACATCCCCCAAAGCCTGCAGTCAGTCCCCAACGGAATCTCAGGACCTATGCAACTCCGTAGCGACCTATTTTCAGGACAAGATATCCACAATCTACGTCAACTTCCCTCTGATAGCCCCCTCAGTTTATGAAACTCTGAACAAACTTGAGGATAGGGGTAAGGTAAGGAACAGCTCCTTGGAGAGTTTAGAACCAACCACCATTGAAGAGGTCCTAAAAGGCCTGTACACTGGAAAATCCGGGTCACCAAACGACTTGTCCTCCAAAAATCATGGCTCTTCAAGCCACGAGCTGTGCCCCAGCAATTTGTGATATTTTTAACTTCTCTATATCAACTGCCACCATCCCGCCTCCATGGGAAGAGGCGTCTATTCGCCCTATATTAAAGAAATCTACAGCAGACCCATCAATCTTCAGCAATTATCGGCCTATTTCCCTCTTACCACTCGGGAAAACTGCTGGAAAGCATTATTAACAGACAACTTAGCTCTTATCTGGAACTAAATGAAATCCTGGATCCATCGCATTCGGGATTTCGTCCAGGTTTTAGCACGGAAACCGCTATTCTGGCGGTGACACTCTCTCACAGACTATAGATTCGGGGGGCTCCACGACACTGATTCTCTTAGACTTGTAAAGTGCTCTGATACCTTCGGGTCTAGCTAGCGCTATATGAAACTCTAAATAAAAAATAAAAATAATAAATATCTCCGCAGCTTTTGATACCATCTCTCACATAAAGCTGGTGGAGAGACGATCTGCTTGTGGTATGAAAGGGACAGCCTTGAAATGGTTACAACACTTTCTGTCTGAGAAAACTCAAGCTTTCACCTTGGGACCCTATTCTTCGGCTAAAATGTCTTTGGAGAAGGGTGTCCCACAAGGCTCCTGTCTGAGTGCAACCCTTTTTAATATGTATATGGCCCCTCTGGCACAGATAGTCAAACAGCTGGGTTTCGAAATCACCTCCTATGCTGACGATGCGCAGCTTATGTTAACTATCGGAGAAAACCCAGAGCTAGAGAAAACACGCTTTGCCATTGGCGCGAAGGCGATCTCTGACTGGATGACAGGAAACTGCCTTCAATTAAATCCAGAAAAAACAGATCATGTTAATGGGTAAAGCCTCGGACACTTGGTCAGACGATTGGTGGCCTTTCCAATTAGGCTCTGCTCCCATCCCCAAATCTTCTGTAAAAAAACCTAGTTATAAAAGTAGATCAGACACTGTTCATGAAGGACCATATTGCGGCTACGACCAGCTCATGTTACTATAGCCTACCACTCCTATGAAAAATACTTCCAATCATACCTACCCTTCATCGCAGGACATTCATCCAGGCTATGGTAACTAGTCGTTTAGACTATGGTAATGCTTTGCTGGCAGAAGTGGGATAGACTCTCCTGGTCAAATTACAAGTTGTTCAGAACACAGCAGCGAGAATGATTTTAAACCGTCCTGCAGGTTCTTCTTCAACCCTGCTGCTCAGAGAATGGCATTGGCTATCTGTGAAAGACATCCTTTTTTAAAATCTGCTGTTTAACCTATAATGCTCTCAACAATAAAGACTCCCGCTATCTACAAAGCACACTGTGTAAATACTGCCCCTCTAGGAGACTCAGATCCAGCTGGCTGGGGCTGCTACAAGTTCCTCGAATCCGTCTCACCCCGACCGGCGGCAGAGACTTTTCATATCTGGCCCCAAGATACTGGAACCAGCTTCCCCAGGCTCTGTGAGCTACCCCTAGCTATGTCACTTTCAGAAAACCGTAACCAAAACAGGGTCTGGGCTCACGGGCAATAAGGACAAGCCTCAAAAGTAATCACAAAAACCAAAACGAGCACCACTATTGCCAACTATTTAAACTTGGGTCACTGTTGACCACTCTACCTACTGAGCTAAACAGTAACTCTCAGGACACTTGCTTGTCCGGACTGAATCCAATAATTTTAATTTTTGATCAAAGACACACAAATGAAAAATACTTCCTATACATTGACAAACAACACTTATTTCACTCCAAATTTGACGTACAGAGACAAGTTCTCTCATACAAAAACTGTTACTGTTTAGCTCAGTAGGTCGAGTGGTCAACAGTGACCCAAGTTTAAATAGTTGGCAATAGTGGTGCTCGTTTTGGTTTTTGTGATTACTTTCAGAAAACAGCTGAAAGCCTTTTTGTTCTAACCCACTCTTCAGGTCTTTTGTGCTCCCTCGCAGGATCCCAATCTTTTAGGCATCGCCGAGATGCCCCAGGGGGAATTGAGCGCTTAATAAACCAATTAAGATAACATAACATTGTGGATATTAGCAAGGTCTAACAGGTAGAGTTTGTGCACAAATAGATTATATATATATGAATGTACATTTCTTTGGGTCTGTGATCAGGTCTGCCCATTTAACATTTCTAAGATTGTAGTGTCAATTAATGGGGTGGCTATAAGTGTTTCCATCTTTGCATCTTTAAAAGGGATCATCGAGAAGGTTGCACTTAGTGCTTGATGATCACTGTCTGATCGAGGGACAACCTGCATATCAATTAAATCGGGCCGTAGCTCATTGTCCAACAATATAAGAGCAATCCTAGAGGTTTTAAGGCTGCTTGAATGTGGAGTGGGGTGGGCAGTCTGATTCCATGTTGCCATTATTGATTCTCAACCTATGAAAAGTAATAAGATCTAATAGTTGGGCACAGACTTTGAATGTTTTGGTTGCCTCCTTGTACTCTCGTTGGAGAGACGTTTCTGAGAGGATACAGCCAGCATATGTCTGGATATTGATATTGCTGTCTCCAGCTACAATGTTTAACTTATTAGGATGAAAATGACCCAACAGTTCATAGTCTATTTACAGTTGGTGATGGTACATTGGGAGGGACTGATCTAGTATATATACGTTCACCAGAGCTATATAGCTGGTGCCTGTTTGGGTGGTAATTTTAACTTGTAGGGCCAGTAAATCTCTAGAGTTGGTGGAAATAGTTAATACCTCTGGGAAGAAGTCCAGGTTTAGCCCGATCAAGAGGCCTCCAAAAGGACATCCAGCCGTGGAGGGGACCACGTTTTCAGTAAATGTCAAGAAACCAGGGGGAAGTTTTGGACTAGTGGCCCACATTTCTTGCAGGAATATAATATGGTGTGAATCGACAAATGTACCCCACTCCAGGTCTGACAGTTTGGACTTAATACCTGCAACGTTCCATGAAAGGAATCTTAAACAACCATGCTCCGGCAGGACTTGGCTTGAAATATTAAGCTGTATACAACTTCCCAATAACGTATGGTTCTTGATAGTAGTACAGCACTCTGTTACCGCGGGACTTACAATGCTTCAAGAGGTATGAGATATAATGGAATTGGACTCTTCAAAAGCAGGAAACTGATATCCTTCTGAATGGGAATCTAACTTGTCGTTTTTAAGTCAATCTATATCTGAAGTGTTGGAGGTGCTACATGCTATACTTGGGTTTATCTCACCCAGGTGGAGATTTATGGTTTCTTTTGTTCCTTCAATCTAGGCTAGGACCTGGGGGTTGTAATTTCAGTCTAATTTGGATGTCATATCTGTTCTAAAACGTAATTCTTGTGCAATCAAACCTTTGGTTGGAGCGGCCTCCCTGAAGGCTATTCCTATGTGATCCTTCACTCAGTTACCTCAAGCAACTGTAGTGTAGCTCCTATTTTCCCAATAGGCTCTGCGCATTGGAATAATACCTACAGCAGTAAAGGCCTAGGCCAGACGTTAACTAGGTCTACTACTGTCGATACTAGACTTAATTTTTGGGTTTGCCAGCGTAGCTCAGAGTTCGCTAGAAACTTTCTCGAATGTTCAAGGAGGAATTAACTTCCCTGATTAGACAAGAAGGGATTTAGTTTCTGACAACCATAGAACATGACAACTTTGCTCTCCCCTAATCAAGAGTCAATCTCAAGAGTCGTGTGAGCACAAGGCAATTATTTTACTCAGTCAGTACGTGCATCCTTAGTCATCAGATTTGTAGAGAAAAGGAAGAGACGGGCGTGTTCAATAAAAAGGTGTTATTTATTGATCAGTCTCTTTTCTCGTACAAGAGAAATGGATCGATATTATTGCAATACTTATAGTTAAGTAAAGTGCATACATTAAAAGCAATAGTATAAAATAATACTGTAAAAACATTGATATGGTTTCTGAGCCATATGATGTTTGAAATGATTAAAATATATTTACATACATATATACATTTGACTAAACGTACTCAACTGGTGTTTCTAAATACGCCTACCCCGTGTACCTGACCTAAGTCTAATGCGTGGGCGGGAATAGAAAGTTACAGTTTAAGTTAAGTTTGTTTTTGCCAAGTGAATAACTAAAGAATTCTCTGTGAGGGGTTATTCAGTTCTGTACCTGGAAGTTTAGGATGAATGAGGAATGGTATCTCTTTCTCTGCTCTCGATATTCCAGGCTGCCTCCGAGGGCTGCCCAGAAGCGCCGGTGCTGGGTCTCTCGGCTTGAGATAGCAGCGCGTCTCTCAGCGCGTCAGGAAGGCGGGGCTGCTGCCAGCGGGGTCTGCTTCTGCTCTCTGCTTCGGCAAGTATGGCTGCTCCGTCTTGTCACCACGCGTGTGTTTGCATAGGGCAAGATCGGCAATATTTATACCTTAAAGGTGCCGAGATTGACGTAAGGATGGACATAGATACGTCAATAAAGATGTCATACGACTTGCTCGTTAGCACATTCTTTACTAAAGTTCTCTGTGAAATCAAAACAATGGCCGCACGGATTTTCCAGGTTGTCATAGGTTTGATTTGTTATGAGAACGTCGTATGCCTTATCAGGGGCTGGAGGAATGTCGCTTGTCTAATTAGATCTCAAGCGTTATGACCTAATCAGATAACACGTTCCTGTGCCGTAGTGTGACTGCGTCAGATAACGGTATCTGCATCATGGGGGCTGTTCTTGCCTCATGGGCTGACTGTTGGTTAACTTGATAGTTAGTTTAACCAGAATAGGGTCAGGAATAGGGGGATCGATTCAGAACCTATAGGAATACATGACACCCACTCCACGCTAACTATGGTCATATCTACTAATCTATGCATAGTATAACATAGTACAACATACTATAGAGTATAGTGTATACCTTACCACCCCAAAATACATAAATGCATTTCGAAATTTTCAAATATACTGAAAAATTGCAGTCATATATATTGTATGCACTCAAGCTATGAATTAAATGCAAAAGTAAACACGCATTTGTATGCATTATTGCTTATTTGGTATATGAGAAATACACATGAAATGGCTCTTAATATGGCTATACAGAAAGGAAGTCCGAGACCATTTCATCACATAATAAAATATTTTTGAACATCCCAGCGGGCAACTAAAGTTTATAAAGTATCTAAAAATAGAAATCTTAGTTCTCTAGGAATAGTTTCTTACTTTAAGCAGAAGATCAGTGTCCCGGAAAAAATATGGGAAAATATTTTAAGGGGTTGCTGAAAAATTGCTGTCCGTGAACTGGATTGTAATTGTTCATGTGACTTTATTTTTAAAGTTGAAGGCCGAATTCAGGGAACGCCATGTGCGAGTTTACTCAAAAGTCTCTATTTCTGTTCTGGAGAGAACATCATATCATTCAGGCTTTCGAAAAAACTGTCAACAGCTTCATGGGAAAGTTCCACTAAGTCGGGAATAGGTGTAACCATGCATTCATGCGCATGATTGTCTCCATTGACATTCTGATTTGCATCACTGACAGAAGGTCGTACCTGTTCGATGCTGCTTTCATCTTGAACTTCACTACTCTTCAATCGTAGTGGTGAAGATTCCAGGAATGCCGTCATCAGGATTGGCAGCCTTTGAGGGCAGCACAAAGCGTGAACCTTGGTAGGAACCAACAGTGTATCTGCATCCACTGGCGCATCCGATTGTAGCGTCAGACAGGTGTCTAACACGCATTCTTCTCCGCATAGCAGACACCTTAGTACAGGTAAAACACACCTTTGCCACATTGGTCGAAATGATAGAAACCAAGTCATGTTCAGGTCTCTAAGCCGGGAGAGTCCCAGGATTTTTGATATCCGGTCCCGGTATCCAATGGCTAGGATCGTATCTTCCATTGTCGCGAGAGTTTGATCTGTGACATGGGTTGCCATAACGAAAAATAAGGACTAAGAATAGGATTCCTGCAATTAGTCCCAGAATCAGGGGAAGTCCGCCAAAAATCGAATGGACGAAATCTGGAAAAATACCCAGTATGGCTTTGAATGGTGTTAATGCCATCGAAAATACTGTCTTAAATACCCCTGAGATCCCATTGGTATCAGAAATATTTAAGATTTCGCTCAGGATTTCCGCGAAATGTACGGGGGAATTAGTTGATAATAATGTATGTATCTCTGCAGTCGTCCTTGCGACTTGTAGATCATACGTTTCTTTTGATGACGAGAGCCTTGTAGGCGTCTGAAGAAGCACTGTTTTCATTCTGCTTAAAGTATCTATTCGAATAGAAGTAATTTTCAAATTGGGCCATGCCCTTGCCTCCCTGTCTGGAAAGGAGCTGGGGAACAAAGAACGTCCACAGCACTTGACCTTCGCCGTCGTAGTGACTAGATAAGGAGTCCCAGGCATAAGACTACAACATCTGCGGTCTACAATAAGAATGTAACTCCCATTATAGAGTCTTTGAAAGAATGGTTCTATTTCAGTTGCAGGTGCGCCTTGCTGGTGACATGAAAGGTTGTATGAATTCCCTTCACAGGCTCCGTGCAAACTAATACCGTTACACAGAAGCGTGCCGCTTAGTGACATAGCACAATTGTTGCCACTAAGAAACACTTTCTGTCCTTTATTACTGACACATGCATGTGAATAGGGCAGGTTCCAAGTTGTTTTAAGGTATCCCTTTCCCAATTTCTCGTACATGCCAGCCTGTATATATTTTTGGCAGTATTGAAACCTGAAGGTTGAGATTGGAATATTTATGATTCCGTGGATTATCCATTCACTGACAGGTCGTTCTGACATTGTCATTGGTAATCTTTCTAGTTTTTCAATGCTCAAGATTGTATAATCAGC
The DNA here is from genome assembly GCF_964261635.1 of Lissotriton helveticus. Lineage (NCBI taxonomy): Eukaryota > Metazoa > Chordata > Amphibia > Caudata > Salamandridae > Lissotriton > Lissotriton helveticus. Next base: position 2,095,412,306 of record NC_136061.1, read on the forward strand.
ACCCTTCTGCGCCATACCGATTTGTCTATCAGTAAGGTTAAAGATTTGGAATAGTGACGTTGTGTTGATTAAACGCCAAGGCACATAGCCTGAACGCAGATTTTGTAACGTCCAGCCAAGCTGTAAAATAGAACGCAATTGTGACTGACCATGTTGTAATAACAGTAAGTCTTGCGATAATATATCGATTGCTGAAGACACAATGCTGTCCAATGAAAAAATTCTGGAGGACAGAGTCATTAACCCATTGTCCACTACAGAAAGTGATTTTTCCAAATTGATACGGTCAATTTCCCGTATTCTTTCTGCTGTTTCAATTTGAGTAACCTACCAGGCCTCATTGTATGCTGCATATACAGAGGCTGCTATGAAACGTTTTTGACGCTGTTTGCGTGGTCCCAGAATGAAATCACGCAAGTCAGCACATCCAGTAAGTAAAGTTAGGTGTTGCTTAATTTCAGGCAGTGTGGAAGTTTGTAGCCATTGAAGGCATAATTTGCCCACACTGTAGGTTGTTATTATCCCTGGGTGATGTCTTTGGGGATATCTAGGGTCTGGCCTAGTCATTTTGAAACCCTGTGTTTTATTCAGGAATCTATCTTGACAGTTATTTGTATCTGTGGGCCAGATCAACCATTGTCTCCAATCAGGATGTGTTCTGTTTTGGTTTAATATATGGTTTACGTCTATCTCTTCATCTGTATCAGAGCTATTGCTAAACATTATTGGTTTTGGAATAGACGGTTAATTTAAATCTTTGATTTTGGCTAAGCCAAGACAGGTGGTTTGTTGAACAGTGTCATTTAAAAATATCATTTTTTCTGGGATCATGCAGGCTCTAAACAAAGCTTCTAAACCCTGTACTTGCCATTCTTTTGTACCCCAAACACTTTTCAAATCAACATTATTGTCCCAATAATCAAATCCAAAAGTATTCATTTTTTCAAAGAATGAATCTGAATATATCAATTTTGTGTTGGTTTTCATAGTTTTCATCCCTGTCTTGTTTGACAATTTAAAATAAAATGTTTCAGCATTACTTGTGTTAAAACCTGAAAAATATGAATATTTGTCATACACGGTTCTAGAGCTCCCTTTTGGAGGTGTAGCACAATGTTCCCATTGATTATAATTCAAAACATTTCTAGGTTGTGCAGATTTATGTAAAAAATGGTTACCATAATGGTTATAGCAATACATACTATCATAATTTGTAGAACCTTGCAAATAATCATGTTTTGTAAATTTAGCAGACATTACTAAGTCAGACATCATGTTATTAATGCTTTCGAAGTCCCAATCATCAGCAAATGAGTTTGGTTTTGCAAAGTCACTCAAGGAGATCTTGATTTGGTGTGGATATTTCAGGATCTCGACCGGACCATAAATTTCATAGTCAGTGTTGTCCCAGGCTACCCCACCAGGTATAGGATTGGCTGTGAAGTTGGCTGAAGAAAGTTCTCTTTTCTCGACGTGTGAAGATGTGTGTGGTTTGAGGACCAAGTTGATGTTCTGACTTGCTGTGTCCATTTTAGCATATTTTCCCTCAATGAAGCGTCCCAAAGTAAATACCATGATGAGCCAAAGTATGAGGATAAATGCACCAAAACCCACCCAAAATTCAATCCATGGAGAAATCAGATATGTTTCTTTCAGTTGTTTCAAAAGTTCCTTCGCTTTGTCTTTAAAGGATTTTGATGATGGCTGTGTCTTTGATTCACTGAAGCCTTCAGAGGAATTATCGAAGTTTATGAAGTACCCGGATGCAGTTCTGTCAATTGTTCCAATTGCTTCAGGATTTTTGTTTCTTGCATTGTCACTCGGTACTTCATTGTAGATTGGTGTGTCTCTGCTAAATGTTTTTATTTGGGTTTTCAGAGGTCTTAGTTCTATTGCATTATTGCATAGTCCTTGTTGTTCTTCTGTAGGCGTTTCGAATGTGATGAGCCTTTTTGTTAGGACCTCTGTACTGGTAGCAAACCTTGGTGTTCTGCTACTTATTGGGAGTCCACTTGGCCTACCGTTTGTTATCGGCCACATGTTGTGGTTTTACCAGGTCGATGGATACAACTCGGTTCTCCTTTTTTCCAGCAAGTGGCGGTAGTACAACTGATCTTGTCCCATTGACAGACAAGACAGGAACTGCTTTTCTGTAAGAAGGCCCAAATTCCTTCTTTACCGTGATCTTCTCCCTGACTAGATCCCCGACTTTTGGAATCCAGACAGGTCTTGCTGGGACAGGTGGTGATTCTTCAGTGGTTGTTGGCTGTTGTTTCAACTGTATGTTGCTCAGGTCTTTTCTTGTTTTGTTTAAGTCCTGCAAAATAGCCAAACGGTCTTTGACATCAAAGGTTTTTTCTTTCACCACTGAAGTCTGACTATCAAGGTCAGAGATAATCATTCTAGTTCCAAATAATAATTCGTACGGACTGAATCCCTTCAGAGAATTTCTTGGCAAGTTATTTAGACTACGTTTGGACACTTATTAGATGTTTGACCCACCCAGCTCCCGAACCTAATACCTTTGCCGTTATAGATTGCTTTATGTCACGTTTTTTTCTTTCAACAATTCCGTTCCCCTCAGGGTGAAATGGACAAAAGTACCGCAATTGCACGCCCATGCTGACCATGGCCTCCTTATAAGCCCGAGAGCTAAAAGCAGGACCATTGTCCGAATGCAGCATGCCAATTGCGTATGTGCCGATAAAGACTCGCAAATCTTTTATAACAGTTCTGGCGTCAGCCGTTCGCTGGGGCCACATCCATATGAATCTTGTGCATGAGTCCACTGCGACCAAGATATATTTATAGTTACCATCCCTTTGTAAGGGACCGCAGTGGTCTAGATAAACACAGGCTAATGGTTTATCCGAGATTAGAAGGGGCGTCTGAGCTGGACGTCTCACCGTTGAGACTTTCATTTTTTGACATATTTCACATTCTAGAACATAGTTCCTTGTTTGTCTTCTCATTTGTGGCCACCAGTATCTCTGTTTTAATAATGATACTGTGGCTGAGACGCCAGCATGGATAGAAGCAAGCCCTTCGTGTGCCGCTATTATTAGTCCTAACCTATGTTCCATGTTTGGAATCGCCCTATCCCCCACTCCAGGGATTCGAGCAAAAGGAACATTGTTTGCATCAGTTATGTATGAGTATTTTACTGGAAAGCCTTTAGGGAGTGGTTCTATCGAATCCTTTTCTGAAGCGCTGACAGCTTGTAATATTTCGCTGTCTATTTTTGTTTTTGACCGGGTGACGGCAGCTACGGAAGCCGTTTGCACAGCTGCCTTCGCGGCCTCATCAGCCAATGAATTCCCTGCAACGTGAACGCCATCACGTTGATGACTCAGTGTATGTATCACGTGAGTCTTTGGTAGTTCTTTCTGTAAAAGAACTACTTGTTCCCATAGCATTTTCTGCTTTATTGGTGCGTCTGTATCATCTCTGTAACCGTTTTGAATCCATGTCTGCAAATCCTTGTTGTATGATTTGACGCAGTAATATGAATCTGACACTATAAGTGTCGGGAATTCGCGATCCGCATTATCTAGCGCCATTTTCAATGCTATTATTTCAGTTTGTTTTTCTGAATTAGTTTCTACCGAGTGTGATTTTGTTAATAGAGGTCTCAGTTTACCTCCGCGCCACACTTCTTTTGTAATCTCACATGTGGGGTTGTATGCTTGTTCTCCCCAAACGGAGGGTTGAGCATGTCCGTCTGTATAGATTACACAGGCGTAATGTCGTAGAGGCAGAATGTCGATTGGCAGAGGATACGTCTTTTCATATTTTAGATTTTTTTATTCTTCTAGTTCTGGATCAAAGTAGTAGTATACTTTGTCCGCTGTGATTGAATTCACCCATTGTATCCATTCCGGATTCAATGTTGTTGTTGTGTAAATTACACGGTGTTGTTAGTGCCTCAAAGGCTGATTCTGCTGTTCTGACTGTGATATGTCTACCGTCAGCTATGTCTTTTTCTCTAGCTATTGCGGTTTGAACTGCGCGAATGATTTTTTCTGTATTACTGAATTTCTGTTCAGCTTCTGTATACAAGTGTGATTTGAATGCAATTGGTACCTTTTCTCCCTCATTAGAGGTCAGGTATGTGAATCCGCATCTCCCTGGGATGACTCGAATCACAAGATTGCGTGTGTTATCACGTGTTTCTAATTTTGTTTTAATTAGCATGTCTGTTTGTAAGGATCTCAAAATTTCTGTGTGTTTGAGTCCAACTGGATCTTTTAAAGTCTGGTTTGATTAGATCATAAAGGGGTTTGACCCTTTCTGCGTAATTTGCAATGTATGTTCTTCCGAAATTTAGGAAACCTAGAATTGACTGTAGGTTTTTTAGTGTTTTAGGAGCTTGGATTACGGCACATTTCTCTAGGAAATTGTCTGCCAGGCTTTTGCCTTCACTTGATAACTCATGTCCTAAGAATAGGACCGTCAGATGGGCAATTCTGGATTTTTTGAAATTGAATTTGTAACCCTCTGCAGCGAACCCAAGTATTATGGTGTTCACCCTTTTCAAGTGAGTCTCCAAGTCATCATCTGTTAAGTAAATGTCATCGACATAGGATAATGCTTCATCATCATATAGTTGTAGTAATTCTGTTACTCTCGCTGAGAATACTCCCGGGCTGTTCTTGTACCCCTGGGCTAACCGACAGAATTGTTTTTGAGTGCCATTTACTGAGAATGCAGTTAAATATCTGCTCTCTGGTGCTATGTTTTGACAAAAGAATCCATTGGAGATGTCCAAGGTTGTTTTGTATTTTTTGCGCACTATGTTATTCATTAGTGCAGCACTGTGTGAGTTTTGCACTGCAAAGGTTTTGCAACATGTGTTAAGGTGTCGGTAATTCAAAACTAGACGATATGAGTTGTCTGGTTTGGAGACCGGAAACAAAGGATTGTTCATTTGTGAGGTGCAAGTTTCAATCACCCCCTGGTATTCTAGCTGATCTAGTATTTCATTTACTTGTTTTTTAGCTTCTTGCTTAATTGGGTACTGCCTTTGTGCAGTAGGTTGTGATTTTAACTGGATTTTGTGTGGAGGAAAATCCTCATCCCATCCTACATGATTTTTATATAAAGCAGGTGCTAAGGCCACTGCCCACTTTCTAGCAAGTGTGTATTTTTTATGAATCGGGATTTGATTCGAGAAGGCAGGCATAATTACTTCTTCGCCATGAGGGCACTCCCTGACAAACTCTGGTGGCCAGTCTTTTTCAGCTAGAAGGATATCATAGCCCTTGGAGAGATTATCCCAAAATAGTCCCCTTATTTTCCTAGTCTTATCTCCCTCTATACGTAATGTTATCTCGTATATCTTGTGGGGTTTGCTAACTCTGGTGTCTGCAGTTTCCACTTGAAGATATTCATTCGTGTCCACTGTCTCCAGATGATTCATAAGGACTTTGCGAGCTATGCTCACCTCTGCTGCGCTGTCTAGCATTGTCTGAGCCCACTCTCCCTTTTTCAGTTGTGTCCTCAGTATTCTCGGCATTGTTAACTACCTTGATACTGGCTACCTTCTTTTTTTGGAAATAGTAATTTCTTTTTTAGCTGAGCAGGTTCCTTGTCTTTGGACTTGGCGTGCTCTTCTGATCGTCCTATTCTTTCCGATTTCTGCGAGGAAGTCTGAAAAGATTGAGAGGGACGTGTATCAATGTCTTGATATCTATCAGGTTTTTTAATATTATCCCTATTTCTAAGGTTATATCTATTCCCAGAGGGGTCACTCTGCGGTGACCTCTGTCTTTGGTTTGGAGATTTCTCTCTTCGCCTGGGAGACCTCCCTCGGGACTGGAATTTCTTTTCTTTAGGATTGGATTGTTTGTTTCCATCCCAGTTCTTTTTTGGTGAATTATTATTAAAAAATATTTTTTCTGGACTTGTAGTCAGTTGCGGTTTTACTGGTATTCCACCTAGACTATCTCTGCCTAGTTCTTCATAGGATTTTTCTATGATTCTGGCAATTTCAGCTGGTTGGTCTGCTATATCTGTCTCTTTTAACCTCTGGCGGATCGCCACGTTTGCTGCTTCACCTTTTATGTTGGCTAATAATATAGCCGAGACCTGCTTGAAGTCTTTTAGTAATTTCATACCAAGAGTTAAAGCAGGTTCTGGACCGTATTCATCCTGAATTTGTTTTAGCACATCTGGTATTACCGAAATGGATGGAACACCGTGCGTTTTTGTGTAGATGGAAGCAAAGACTGTACCCCAAGTGTCACAGTCCTCAATGTGTGGTGCGATTCCCATTGGGAGACATATAGTCAGAATCCTGTGTTTTTCTAATGGGGTGGTGTCAGGAAACACCGCCTCTATTTGGGTGATTTTCTGTGCCAACCAGAATGGTATCTGTTCCCGTTTAGCCGGAACTTTACCTAGGCAGGATTGGATGTTCTGTGGTGTGATTTTATTTGTGTTCCCCTGGTGAGGGGTCAGCTGTGGAAGTTTAATCGCTGGCTGAATTGTTGAAGTCCGCATTACATACTGAACTAATTGTCTATGAATTTTTAGTAGTTGTTTTAGCTGTATTAACAGCTCTGCTGCAGGCATTCTTTCGATGTCTGGATGTGGTGTGTATCCGGCTAAGACCGGCCACGTTGCTCCTGGTCTTCCTAAAGGACCGAGCCTTGTAATGTGATTGTTGTGTATTAGGGCGCCATCAAATAAGAGCAAATGCTCTTGGAATTTGAGTGGTACTTCCACCTCCTCGAAAGGAGTGTACTCATTAGGAGGTTCCTCTACTTTGTAATAGTGGAAGTACTTTGTTATAGCATTAGCTGCTGGAAAATGTATCCATGAATAGTATACCTCTGTCTGCCGATATTCGTGTGCCTCGATTACGAATATGACTGTGCCACCTCTAGGTGTCAGTCCATTTTCTATAAGTTTTAAGGTTATAGATCTCCTTTTAATGACCGGAATGAGTGTTATATTCGGGTCTGCTGCTTGCATGGTAGCATCAGCATCTGCGAGTTCAGTTGCTAATCTAACTGCCTCTCTTTCTTCATCACTTTCTGACATTTTACAGACAGGATGGTATTATGTTTGTTTGCAGATCAGGTTTCTTATGGAAACAGAGATTAGATGCACAATATTTTGGAACAGTGTATCCTTCAACGTTGACTATACCAAGAACCATACATAGGAGTTCCCACCTGCGAGGTTTTGGAGGATATAACCTTTCACCCACTCCAGACGTCTTTGGAGTATTTGGGAAAAGGGGTCTGAGTGAGAAAGCACGACTGAGTTACTCTAAATGTCTTACGTTAGTTTTATCGCCCTTTCCAAACACGTTGGGCGCCATGTAGTGTAGCTCCTATTTTCCCAATAGGCTCTGCGCATTGGAATAATACCTACAGCAGTAAAGGCCTAGGCCAGACGTTAACTAGGTCTACTACTGTCGATACTAGACTTAATTTTTGGGTTTGCCAGCGTAGCTCAGAGTTCGCTAGAAACTTTCTCGAATGTTCAAGGAGGAATTAACTTCCCTGATTAGACAAGAAGGGATTTAGTTTCTGACAACCATAGAACATGACAACTTTGCTCTCCCCTAATCAAGAGTCAATCTCAAGAGTCGTGTGAGCACAAGGCAATTATTTTACTCAGTCAGTACGTGCATCCTTAGTCATCAGATTTGTAGAGAAAAGGAAGAGACGGGCGTGTTCAATAAAAAGGTGTTATTTATTGATCAGTCTCTTTTCTCGTACAAGAGAAATGGATCGATATTATTGCAATACTTATAGTTAAGTAAAGTGCATACATTAAAAGCAATAGTATAAAATAATACTGTAAAAACATTGATATGGTTTCTGAGCCATATGATGTTTGAAATGATTAAAATATATTTACATACATATATACATTTGACTAAACGTACTCAACTGGTGTTTCTAAATACGCCTACCCCGTGTACCTGACCTAAGTCTAATGCGTGGGCGGGAATAGAAAGTTACAGTTTAAGTTAAGTTTGTTTTTGCCAAGTGAATAACTAAAGAATTCTCTGTGAGGGGTTATTCAGTTCTGTACCTGGAAGTTTAGGATGAATGAGGAATGGTATCTCTTTCTCTGCTCTCGATATTCCAGGCTGCCTGCGAGGGCTGCCCAGAAGCACCGGTGTTGGGTCTCTTGGCTTGAGATAGCAGCGCGTCTCTCAGCGCGTCAGGAAGGCGGGGCTGCTGCCAGCGGGGTCTGCTTCTGCTCTCGGCTTTGGCAAGTATGGCTGCTCCGTCTTGTCACCACGCGTGTGTTTGCATAGGGCAAGATCGGCAATATTTATACCTTAAAGGTGCCGAGATTGACGTAAGGATGGACATAGATACGTCAATAAAGATGTCATACGACTTGCTCGTTAGCACATTCTTTACTAAAGTTCTCTGTGAAATCAAAACAATGGCCGCACGGATTTTCCAGGTTGTCATAGGTTTGATTTGTTATGAGAACGTCGTATGCCTTATCAGGGGCTGGAGGAATGTCGCTTGTCTAATTAGATCTCAAGCGTTATGACCTAATCAGATAACACGTTCCTGTGCCGTAGTGTGACTGCGTCAGATAACGGTATCTGCATCATGGGGGCTGTTCTTGCCTCATGGGCTGACTGTTAGTTAACTTGATAGTTAGTTTAACCAGAATAGGGTCAGGAATAGGGGGATCGATTCAGAACCTATAGGAATACATGACACAACCTTTTGACATACAATATATCCTCTCATTATGAATCTACATCCCCTTTTGTGACGTATCCAGTGGGTCACCAACCCTTCTTGAGTTTCAGTGTGGGCTGTATGAACTTTACGATCTTTAATCATATACACCACAAAAGGTTTGGCATTGGAAGGCGTAGCCTTATTCTTTTGATCCTGTGCTGCTTTCGGTGGGGATGAGCTTGGGTCTGGCACTCGGATCCACCTTTTCATATAGTGTGCCTCCCCTCTTGGCCTCTGAAATTAGTGAGGATGTTATCTAAAAGAGACACGTTAGTATTAGATTCCTTACCTTAGAATATCCCCAGGCGTCAGACTGGATCTGGAAACATTTGCGTAGCGGTACCCTTGCGCATCGGTAGGCGTCGTCTGCGGCTCCGCGTCCGTCGTCGGCGTCGTGGGCGCCGTGATGACATCGTCGGAGTACTGAGACGCCGCCTCCGCGTGCTGACATCAGTATTTCTTTTTTCCGCGCCAGCAAGCGCAGATCTGGAAAAAGCAGTAACCCTTAGTCAATTTTTGACTAACTTTTTGGATCATTTTTGATCATTTCTCGAAGTCTTATGACTCCGATCGGTGCCGTAGGGATGCCTGGCTTTAAGCACTGCGAGGATTGCGACTGCACGATGTCGGTCAAGGATCCTCACCACCTGTTCCTAACTTGTCTAGGCGTCGACCACGACGACAAGGCCTGCTCCGACTGCCGGGCCCTCTCTTCGAAAGCCAGGCGGGAGCGGTCCCGCAGGTGACTCGAACTCCAGCAGTCGGTCCCGTGCCGCAAGAGGTCTCGGTCCCACGGGAGGTCGAGGGACAGGTCGCGGGCTCGGAGCCACCACAGTTCCGAGAGTAGGCCGCACTCCTCCGGGTCGAAGTCGTCGTCAGGTAAGAAGCACAAGAAGTCCAAGAGGCCTAATCGCTCTTCAGACTCCCCCCGACGCGGCCGGGGGTTCGGGTGACACCACCCACGCGGCTCCATCGGAGTCGCGGGCGCCGCGTCCAGCTCCACACCCTCCGGTCCCTGGGCAAGACGCGTCGCCGGAGGAGATCGAGCGCTTCCTCAAGGCCATGAGGAAACTCTCTCCTCCGACAGGTTCCGCGGCTCCTTCGGGCCCAGCGGACCAGTCTGTGGCCTCTAGCGGGTCGGCGGTTTCGGCCCAGACGCCGCCAACGCCTTCGGGCCAGGCGCCGCAGGGCCCCACGATCCCGACACCGCCAGTGCCTTCGGGCCCGGCGCCGCAGGGTCCAGCGGTCCCGGCGCCTTCAGGCCCGGCGCCGCGGGACCCTGCTAGACCTTCTTCGGGATCTGGGTCGTCGCCGGTGGACCTTACGACCTCCCCGGCGTCGGACCATCAGGTGTCTCCTCCGGCGCCGTCCTCGGGCGGCGCCGTCCCCGATGCCTCCTTCGTTCCTGTTCCGACGTCGGGATGGCCCCGATGGGCGCCGCTTGTGGAGTTTCACTTCTATGAACAGGCCCCATTGATTGAGAACCCTGAGTATCAGGAGATGGGTGATGAAGGGGATTGGGAGGGGTCTGAGGACCCTCTGACCCGAGAGTGTCAGTCTCATGAGGACTGGGCAGGAGACCTTGGGGAGGCCAGTGGCCTGGACACCTCTCCAGACACTGATTTTGTCTCCCCTCCTACCGTGGCTTCGGAGGAGGGGGCATCCTACAGTGTGGTGTTGATGAGGGCTGCCAAGGCCTTGGGTCTTGAGCTCCCCGTCGCGGCTGTGAGGACTAATCTCCTCACTGAGGTCCTTAAACCGCAGTCGAGCTCGGCCGAGCCTCTGCTGCCCTTTAATGAGGCCTTGACCGACGTTCTTCTGGGCACCTGGTCCAAGGCCGCTACGGGTTCGCCCATAGATAGGAACGTGGCCAGACGCCACTGCCCAGCCCCGGGCGACCCATGTTTCCTGTCCACCTATCCCACCCCCGAGAGCCTGGTCATCCAGGCCTCCAATTCCCAGACCACATTCCCGTCGGCGCTGCCGGACAGGGAATCCAAGAGGTACGAGCAGTACGGTAAAAAGATCTTCTCGTCCCTTAGTCTGGGACTGCGGTCTTCCAATACCGCATGCCTTTTGGGCCGCTACACCCACTCTCTGTGGGATACGGTTGCGGAAGTGCTGCCAGAGTGTCCGTTGGAGGTACGGGCCAAACTCGGCCAAGCCCTTGTGGAGGGCCGGGATGCAGCCAAATATTCTATCCGGTGTGGGCTGGATACCACTGACTCACTAGGTAGAGCGATGACAACGACGGTGGCGGTCAGACGCCACGCCTGGTTGAGGTCCGCCAACTTTTCAGCCGATGTCCAAAACACACTGATGGACATGCCGTTTGATGGCCGTCGCCTCTTTGGCGACAAGGCAGACCATGCGCTTGAGCGCTTTAAGGACTCCAGGGCTACGGCCAAGTCCTTGGGCGTCTCGGCCCCGCGCCAGCAATCTGCTGCCTTTCACTCCTTTCGTGGCCACGGAAGGGGTTTACCCACACGTGCTGCCAGCCACGCTCGGCAAGGTAATACCCAACGCGGTGGCGGCCGTGGGAACTGCCGTCCCGTCGGTCAGGGACAACGGCGAGGTCAGTCCGCACCTTCCCCCGCAGCATCCACCTCTAAACCCTCCTAGTCTGTGCTTTCAGGCCCATGTGACGCCAGTGGGGGGCAGGGTTCGCCATCACCACCTCCACTGGCTCACTGTCACTTCGGACAGGTGGGTGCTGCAAATCTTCCGAAGGGGCTACTCCCTCCCCTTCGAGGCGACTCCTCCAGCCATGCCACCGCAGAACCACCGTGTATCAGATTTGCGACTTTTGCAGGAGGAAGTTACGGCCTTCTTGGCCAAGGGGGCCATAGAGCGCGTTCCTGGGCCGGAAGTAAGGTGTGGTTGCTACTCCCACTACTTTCTGGTACCCAAGAAGGGGAAAGGGGGCCTACGCCCTATCTTGGACCTACGGAACGTCAACGGCTTCCTCCGGAAGGAGAAGTTCAAAATGCTGACACTGGCTCAGGTCCTAGCTGCCCTGGACCTAGGAGACTGGATGGTAGCGTTAGACTTGCAGAACGCTTATTTCCACATCCCCGTCCGGCCTGCCCACCGGCGCTACCTGCGGTTCATGGTTGGCCACGAGCACTTTCAGTTTACCGTGCTCCCCTTCGGCCTTACCAGCGCCCCACGGGTGTTCACAAAGGTGATGGCGGTGGTCGCAGCTCATCTGCGCAGGTTAGGTGTTTCCATCTTCCCCTACCTCGACGACTGGTTGTTGAAGGCGGGCTCGCCCCAGACAGTCGTCAGCCACCTCCAGACTACGGCAGATCTCCTGCACCAGCTGGGGTTCTCCATCAATGTGCCAAAGTTACACCTGTGCCCCTCTCAGAAGCTCCTTTTCATCGGAGCGGTTCTCGACTCGGCGCGGTTTCGGGTTTATCCACCCGAACAGTGGGTCCGGGATATTCAGGTTCTGATTCCCATCTTTCAGCCGTTATGCCGGGTCTCGGTCAGGTTGACGCTGCGGCTTCTGGGGCTGATGGCCTCCTGCATCCTACTGGTGCATCACGCCAGGTGGCGGATGGAGGCTCTGCAGTGGGACCTGAAGTTTCAGTGAGCCCAGCATCAGGGCAACCTGTCCGACCACGTCCTGATCTCGGAGGGCACTGCGAGACAGCTGCAGTGGTGGCTCACGGACCACGATTGGGTCAGCGGCAGATCCCTCTCCCTTCCCCAACCGGAGCACATAGTTGTGACGGACGCGTCGCTCCAGGGCTGGGGAGGCCACATGGGAGAGGCGGAGATCAGAGGCCTCTGGTCTCCGGTGGAGGCCCGGCTCCACATCAACCTGTTGGAGTTACGGGCGATTCGTCTAGCACTGAAGGCATTCCTCCCCTCTGTCCGGGGGAGTGTAGTGCAGGTGTTCACGGACAACACCACCGCCATGTGGTACTGCAACAAACAGGGCGGGGTGGGGTCGTGGACCCTTTGCCAGGAGGCTCTGCGCCTCTGGCAATAGCTGGAACGCCGGGGCATGACCATGGTGGCTCAACACCTGGCAGGTTCTCTGAACGCTAGGGCGGACGAGCTCGGCCGTCGGTGCATGATGGATCACGAATGGCGTCTGAACTCGGACGTGCCGCAAGGCCTCTTTCAGCAATGGGGAGAGCCTTGGTTAGATCTATTCGCCACCGAAGAGAACGCGCAATGTCATCAGTTCTGCGCGTTGGAATTTCCAAGGCGGCACTCGCTCGGAGATGCTTTTCGTCGCGAGTGGAGTTGCGGTCTATTGTACGCCTTTCTGCCTATACCACTTCTGCCCAGAGTGCTGAAGAAGATCAAGCGCGACCGGGCCAAAGTCATCCTTGTGGCTCCGGACTGGGCACAAAGGTACTGGTATCCAGAGCTACTCAGTATGTCAGTCGATCCCCCGGTTCGTCTGCCTCTTCAGGAGGACCTTCTTTCGCAGCAGCAGGGGACGATCCTCCACCCGAACCTGTCCAGTCTCCACCTCCGTGCTTGGAGATTGAGCGGCGACTGTTGAGGCCATTTGACTTGCCTCCTGAAGTCTGTAACGTCATTCTGGAAGCCAGGCGTCCCTCCACAAAGTCGGTATACGCCTGCAGGTGGAACAGATTTGTGGCATGGTGCACAGCAAAGGCTGTGGATCCTCTTGCTGCCCCTCTCTCTGAGGTTCTTCTCTTCCTTCTTTCTCTTGCCCAGCAGGGCTCTGCTCTGGGCACTATCAAGGGCTACCTTTCTGCCCTTTCAGCCTTTCTGAGGCTGCCTGATCAACCTTCTTTGTTCAAGTCCCCTATTGTAAATAGATTTCTAAAAGGCATCACACACACATTCCCTCCTGTTCCGTTTGTGATGCCTCAGTGGGACTTGAACCTGGTTCTTACGTTTCTGATGTGCGCTCCTTTTGAGACACTTCACAACTGTCCTCTCCGCCTTCTTACTCTGAAGACTGCTTTCCTGGTTGCCATCACCTCTGCCAGGAGAGTGAGTGAGCTCCAGGCCCTTTCTTGTACTCCACCTTTCCTTTCTGTCCATCCGGACAAAGAGGTGTTGCGTACTAAGCCATCTTTCCTGCCCAAGGTTGTCACGGCCTTCCACATCGGGCAGTCTATCACCTTGCCAACCTTCTTCCCGCCACCGCATCCCTCTAAAGAGGAAGAGCGGCTCCACCGTCTGGACCCAAAACGTGCGCTCTCATTTTACTTGGATCGCACACGCCAGTTCCGGGTGGATGACCAACTCTTTGTTGGTTACGTGGGCCCTAAGAAGAGGAAAGCGGTGCACAAGAGGACCACTCCCGGTGGATCCTCTTGTGTATCCAGGCATGCTACTCCTTGGCTACAAAGGAGCCCCCTGTTGGATTACGGGCTCATTCCACCCGAGCCCCGGCGACTACAACTGCCCTGGGCCGGGGAGTGCCCTTACAAGACATCTGTCAGGCGGCTACGTGGGCATCACTGCACACGTTTGCAAGGCACTACTGCCTGGACAGCCTAGTCCGGAGGGATGGCTTCTTTGGCCGTTCTGTCCTCCAGGACTTTCTGGTGTGAATATTGGTTCGCCGACCCACAACCGGGGTTGGTATTGCTGGGGTATCTATTCTAAGGTAAGGAATCTAATACGAACGTGTCTCTTTCAGATGCACAAGTTACTACTTGTGTAACGATATATCTGTAAGAGACATTAGTTAGTATTAGATTCCTTACCGACCCACCCATCCTCCCCGGCCTGCGACCGATATCTAGGGTTAGGGTTACCCCCTTTCAGGGCCCTAGTTTCAATGGCACCAGTGTTGGTTTTTAACATGGCTGTGTTTCTGGCGCCGAAAAGCTGTCTTAAGAACTGATGTCAGCATGCGGAGGCGGCGTCTAAGTACTCCGACGACACCATCACGGCGCCGACGACGAACGCGAAGCCGCAGACGACGCCTACCGAAGCGCAAGGGTACTGCTACGCAAAAGTTTCCGGATCCAGTCTGACGCCCGGGGATATTCTAAGGTAAGGAATCTAATACTAACTAATGTCTCTTACAGATATATCGTTACACAAGTAGTAACGTGTGCTGTAGGATGCTCAGCATAAGAGTTATATTATCCAGAGTGTGCCATATGATGCTTGGTTCGTACAGTCAGAACTATCCAGAGTAATCGGTTGAGACCTGATCAAGCCAGATAAAATATGCAACTTATCCAATAACTTAGCCATTGCATCGATATTTATCTTCAGTGCGGAAATCTTGTCCCTTAGGCCATTCAATTGATCTTCCAGACTGCCAGAACTCTAAGAAAGAGACTGCACCTCGTGTGACCCTGTACTGACCTGTCCCCTATTGTCTGAAACCGATCCCCTGAGAAACCAGTCTAGCACGCCAATATGTTACACCACTCTATCACTCACACTTAGACCCCAAAAGGGTGTCCGTACACACTCTCAGGTCTATTCTCACATAGGAGTGAACCAGAAAACCAAATCACTGGCAACTAACTACAAAATAAGATCCACAAACAGTTTATTTAAAAAAAAACTATTGAGGCAACAGTGGACATAAAGATTAAAAATTCATAATGCAATATGAATACAGATAAAAAATATCACATAAAAATACAAATATACAATATCCTAACAGTGGGACAGAGCTACAGTAAGAAATAATATAAATCAAATCAGGGACACCCCACGGTACTTAGACAATTCAATAAATGGTTTTAGATGCAGAGAGACTCAAAGTGAGGAATATTTCATATTTGGGGCTAAATACTCAAGAATGCATCCGTCATGTATCCGTGGAATATTCCAAGACTACCAAAGCGTCGACTCGTTTCGGCGTGTGCGAAGTAGATAACTGCCCGCCTTCTTCAGGACAACAATTTTAATCTTCCCACATTTCAATATACATCTATAAAAAAACATATAAAACACAACATGCATGTTAGAGTGCACACTTTAGAGATTTGATTTACTGGCTCACAGAATAAACCGAACAAACACACTGTCCTATTAGCTGGACTGTCATACATACTTCATTGAAAGACATTCTGCCATGTGTTCAACTTCTAAACGACCGAAGAGATCTGGTCATAAAGTTGGGTATATAAGAGGAACCTCAAGTATGGGGTTCTGAAGGTGCCTAATGTCTTCAGAAATATTTCTTATTAATATCTACTCAAAAGATCCATCTTTATCGAGGATGAACCACTTAGACAAATAGTGGCTGAAGCGCTCTGGTCCACAAGTGGTATTGTTAGACAATAACAAAGTCTGGACATAGCAACACAAATACCTTTTGCCTTGCGGAGAATTCTCTCTCAATTATATCTTGAGAGGAAGCGAGTTCCAGAGTATATGGTAACCAGTCGACACTCTCAGAAAAAGCTGAACAGGGAATAGAACAAAGATCATGGGCAATCACCTCTCAAGTTATAATCAGTAAAAGGGAAATACCTATGAGCCTCTACCATAGTACCTACTTAAAAAATAATTAACGATCTATCCACTTCTTCCTCTTGGTAATTCCAATCATAAGGTGCCACAGGATAATCTGCAAAGGATAAATGCCAGATAGTGAACCACATATCTATAGGGATGTTTTATACCTCTCCTCTATTTCAATAAATTCATGTTGTCGATTTAACACATACCTTTAACAACCCGCTCTCTGAAGTTAATCTCCGATGCCTTTTATTTCTGGCTTGACACAGCGTATAAATTAAAACGGAGACAGCGAGAAACAACCGTGCCTCACTGAAAGAAATAAAATGGAACAAAATCGAATGGATTCACTCTAACACCAAAGAAAAATCAGTGAAGGCTTGAAGAGGAGAGCCGTGCAGCCAGCCGAAAGCAAATAGGGGTCAGCTGCGCGACTCGACTCCTAGCTGCTAATCTACGCGGGCTTACCTACGAGCGGGAGTCCAGATGAACCAACGGAAGGGTTTCTGACGCGGGGAAGTAAACCTCCGGGACCGTCTAAATGGATAGAATACTTGGCCCGTATATATAGATCTCCCATACGAATCCCGCGCTGGCCGCTATAAAGTGATACCAGCTGTGGAGGAAGGGTCCCGTGACATTAGTCAGGACAACGGGCGCCATCTTTTAGTGTCTATCGTGTAATAGCGTATGGTGATAAGGTATGGTATGGATACTTTGTGCCCTGTCAAAGTTAAAAATTAGTGATGGATCAGCATATTCTTAGTAATCACCCACACGGCTCGTTGGATCGAAAACCAACTCTAAATCGGCGGCCATGTTGGAATGGGCATAATATTGCGAGTATGTAAGGATAGTCTATCTATAAACAGGAGAATGGTTAAAGGCCCACATCAACCACACTGCTCGTTGGTTAGAAAACCAACTCTAAATCGGCGGCCATGTTGGAGTAGGCATAATATTTGCAAGTATATCAAGATCATCTATCTATGCACAAGAGAATGATTGTAGGCCAATTGTAAAATTAATTAATGTATATAGAGAAATGGATACACGTCCAACAGCTGAAAGGATGATTTTTACTCTTAAAATACATTTTTCTTTTAATAAAACGAACAGGCAGACATGAGGACTCACTAACTACTAGTAAGATTAAACAACCTGACCAACGAATACGTTAAAATTGATTTTACAGTTTTAGAGAGCTAAACGCTCCCATTCATCTCTTGAGTTTAAGCCTTTGCGCATGGTGTCCAAAAATGAAATAAACCACTGCTCTCTAGATTGGCGTTTGGCATCCCAGTTGCCACCACGTCTGCTCAGGGTCACTTTTTCCAAAATGAACCACCGCAGATCATTCTCATTGTGCTATTTTTCCATGAAGTGCGTAACCATGGGCGCATTTTCTTTTCGGGTCTTAATAGCTGACCGATGTTCCTGGACTCTGACTCTTAATTCTCTGCTTGTTTTGCCGACGTAGCCCAGGCCACATGGGCAGAGCAACAAATAGATCAGGTTTTTGCTTCTGCAGTTATTAAGGGTCTTAGATTTCAGAGTAATGGTATTAAAACTCAATTCTTTGCCAGGGAGGCAAAGGCAACAAATACTACATGAACCACACTTCACATTGCCTACGGCTCTAGAATGGTCTAAGGTCATTTGGCTTTCAAGTTGGTTTTCCCGGTAGGTATAGACAAACTCATTTTTAAGGTTTTTGTTCCGTTTAAAAGCAAACAGAGGTTTCTCCAGTTTCACTTCCTCATCAAAATTTTAAATGTGCCAGTTCTTATTTACACTATTTTTGATTTTGTTGCTAAAGGTGGAATATTTGCTAACAAAGACCAATTTCTTGGATTTTTCAATTTCTTTACCACTATTTTTGTTTTTATTTTCAAATATAGCCTCTCGATTATAGAATCTTGCCCTCTTAAAAGAATGGGTGACAAGTTTCTTCCGATACCCTCTGTCTTTAAATTTTTGCTTCAGGGTTTCCGAGTTTATAAAAATCATCAAGATTAGAACAATTTCTCCTGAGATGGAGAAATTGACTGAAGGGGATGTTGTCTGCTTGGGACTTTGGGTGGAAGCTAGTATAGTGCAGTAATGTATTCTTCGCCATTGGTTTCGTATACAATTCTACTTCCAGGACTTCAGCAACGCATTTAATGGTAATATCTAAAAAATCCACCCTACTTCTACTGATTTGTGATGTAAACTTTAAATTGGGATCACCCATACTCAACCAAGTCAGGAATTCACTGAGAAGTTCCATTTCTCCATCCCAGATGAGAAGGATATCATCTATATACCGATACCAACCAGCTATATTCTCAGAGAAGGGAGCAAGATCATTAAAAATGCTTTTTTCTCAAATTCGCCGACATAGAGGCACGCCAGACTGGGGGCACATGTGGCCCCCATACTGGTGCCCTTCTGTTTATAGAGTTGGTCTTGATAAAGAAAAATATTATTTTTCAGAATCATTTGGACACAACTCACAATGAACTCTTTGTGGGTCTCATCCAGATTTACCTCGACCAGAAGACCCCTAATCATATCAATGGTAGCATCTTGGGGGATGTTAGTGTAGAGAGACTCAATGTCCAGGGCAACTAGACACTGAGTCTCTCCACAAAAACCTCTGCCCTCCAAGAGTGAGATAATATGCGCAGAGTCCCGGACATAGGATCTCAGCTCAACGACCAACGGTTGTAAAAAGTGATCCACGTACTTACTTAGTGGTTCCAAAAGAGAATCGATACTACTCACAATTGGTCTCATCGGAGGATCTAATGAGTCTTTGTGTACCGTACTTTAGGAAGGCCATATAAAGCAGGAATTTTCGAATCTGCTTTATTCAAAAATGTGTACTCCTCTTCACAGATGACATCGTTATTCCTAGCCTCATTCAGCAATCTAGAGCACTCCGCTGAAAGTCTAGTTAATTAACTGATATTGGCTGGTTCATAGTGTTCTACTACATTGAGCATGTTCATCATCTTTTTATTGTAATCTGGGGTGTTAAAAATGACAACACCACCACCCTTATCAGCAGGCTTAATCGTAAGGCTAACATTATTTTTCAGGTTGGTGATGGCATCTCTCTCCTCTTTGCTGATATTGTGAGCTACACATTAGCTACTTTCATTGAGGATCCTATTAATATCACTTTCAACAGCTCTCTCAAAAACTTCTATATTTCTATTTACCATGCTAAGTGTCGGTGTGAAAGAGGATTTGGGTCTCAGGCCTGATAAATTAGTCATCTCTATAGGGGCTCTATTTTCAAAAAATCTGTGCAATCTGATCTTCTGGAAAAAAGCCCTTAGATCTTTCTCAAAATCGAATTTGTTAATTTTAGTGGATGGCACAAAGCTGAACCCCTTACCTAAAACTCTCAATCTGATAGATTTATAACTGGGATCGCATCTACCGCCAATAGCTCTGTTTTCGTGTCCTGATGTACTCTTGTGGATGTGGAGGGGGACCACGATTCTGTTGTCCCCGCCCCGGGTTCCTGTTGAACCCCAGACCCCTCCGGGGGCGTGCATCTAAAAAAGACTGACCATATTCTCTTGGGTTATTCCTGTTGGGATCCTCCCTATTCTCTCCCTTTTCCTCACTGCTTGATCCTGAGGTATCTGAAAAGGTAATCTGCTTCTTACCCCACCTAGAATATATCGGTCTATTACTTGGTCTTTCCCACCCAGTTTCCGGTTTCCGTTGGTAATATTTTTCTCTTAAAAATGGGTAAGCTGAGGGCGTGGCTAGCAGCCAGAGATGGCGGCAGCATAGAAGCGAGCTCCGTGGTTGAAGCGGCCTCCTTGCAGATCCGACTACTAATCCGGCAATACAAATTTCCCTGCGGGAAGGTACCGGGGCCCGGGACCGGGCGGCACAAACGGCGGAAAGCAGAAAGAGAATCCGACGGAAGGAAGTGAAGTTCGTCACGTAGCCCGCTCAGGCCGCAGAGCAGACCCGGAGCCGGGGGAACGGCCTGGTGCAGAGAGCCGACCGGAAGTGCTGCGGGCTGGGCGAGGAGGCACCGGAAGCGACCACTCATGGAGGAACTCCGAGTGCAAGAGGGTACCGCGGACCAGCGCTGACTCCAGACCCAGGTACCGGTGATCGGGGGAATAAGTATCACCGACCGCTGCCTGGCAAGTGGCGAAAACGAACCTGGCCATCGGACGGCGGCGGACGGACCTACCGAATCCAGGTCCGGGGTCGCCATCTTGGCCTCCGACAGCCAAGGTGCCTGAGGCATAGGATTGCGGTGGGGCCACGAAAATCAGCACGGAACCCTGCTCGAGCCACAGGGGTCAGAGGGTGACGTTGGCCGTACCACGGAATACCCGGTGAGGGGGATTGTCGACCCCGGGACACCCATTGGACAGTGGCGCAGGGGTAAGAATTAGCACACCGACACACGACTCCGACACGGTCGCCTTTAGAAGGACGTTGTTTCCCGGCCACGGACCCAGTCTCTCGGGGCCCCATACCCCATCGTGTGTAAACAGTGCATCAAACTTTCCTACCGGGGCGTGGGTGCATCCCGTCCCGCTCTCCTGCCCTACTGAAGGGCGGTTTACATCGCCGGCGGCGGTGCCACTGAGTGCGGCGGTTGAGAACCGCCGCATACACATTCGCAATAGCGGACACGTTGGCGCTTCACTGCTGCGGCCGAAGTGGGCCCGGCCTGAGATCTGGGGCTACCACAGACGGCGAAAATCATCAATGGCCTAAGGGGGACACGGCGAGGACGACATCCGAGGAGCAGCATCACCCACGACACCTTTGCCACGGATGGCCTGCACTAAACCGGAAACGCAAGTGGGTGTACTCCGCGGATCGTAAGGAGACATAGCCACTACCAGACAAATTAAGAACGGTTTGCACCCTGAGAGCGGCAAACAGTGCTGGTGGCACCCACCGGTGGCCTGATAGAAGGGAGAGAGACCGCCGTCGATCAGTGGCCAGTATAACTGCTCGACCCAAACACATCCGAAAGTTGCAAGAAAAGCTGAGAGCCTCCACCCGGGACTCTTCCCGACAGACCCAGCTCCCTAAGGACGCTGTTCGCAGCGGATCTTCTGCGACGGGACGCCACTGCAGTAATCACCAAAATGACCGGTAAAGGGCCGAAGGGGGGGAACGCACAGTCACGTCTTGAAAGGTACGCATATGATAAAACGACTTCCTCCCCAACGGACGCCAAAGTACAGGCGAGCAAAGCTGCCGAAACAGCAGGAGGAAAGAAAGCGACTCTGGACGATGTGATGCGTGCCCTGACACAAGTGCAGGCAACGGTGGGGTCGATCTCAGCGGAAATCACATTAATAAGAGCGGACTTCCACAAAATGTCAGAAAAAGTGAACACAATGGAGATAGTGACCAAATCTTTAGCGGAGGATGTATCAGAGCTGCAAATAAGCATGGAACGGATCTCGAAAGAAAATAAGGATCTCCGTGAAAAGCTGGATGAGCAGGAAGGGCGCTCAAGACGGAACAACATCCGCATAATAGGGGTTCCGGAATCGGAAGACACAAGAGTGATGGACCTATATGTCGAGGAGCTGATCAAACAGGAACTTAAGCCTAAGGGTCTTTCCGCCTTTTTCTCAGTGGAAAAGGCGCACCGAGTCCCGGGGGGACGCTTGAAACCAGGCGCTACCCCACGGCCGATCATCGCTCGGCTCTTCAATTTCAGGGACAGAGATGCGATCCTACAAGCAGCAAGAAACTCACCCCCTATTAAAATCCAAAACTCTACATTGGCGTTCTTTCCAGACTATACGGCGGAGGTCGCACGTAGGAGGAGAACGTTCTTTGAAGTGAAAAAAGAACTTGGGGCGAGAGAGATTCCTTACGCGATGCTCTTCCCAGCCAAACTGAGGATAGTGGCGGACAATAAAACGTGGTTTTTTGACACTCCGGAGACAGCACAGGACTGGCTGGAAGGCTGGAGAACGACGGGCCTACCTCGCCGTTCCAACAGATCTAACAGGCACCGCTCTAACGGACCTCGTCCGGACACCCAGGCATCCAGTGGAGACATGGAACTACACTCACCCCTGAGCGATGTTCAAGAGAATGAAGATAACGAAGAACAATGACTTCCCGATGTTACCGTTATAGACCAAATGCAACACTGACCGGGCGTGCCGCCAAGGACACTGGGCGGAGGTCCTCCGTGGACAAGAAGGGGAGCCGCCGACTACGGAGAGTCCTTCACCCCAGCGAGCAAGTACTGTGTTTTGGGTTTGGGTCAGGCACTCTGCTGAGTTGGGGGGGCGGGCAGTTCTAAGTCCGTCTAGCAGGGGGGCAGGGAGGGGGGGGGGGAGTTGGGGGTCGGGAGGTTTTGCATCTTTTAGAATGTTCCACAGGTCACGATTGGATTTACAAGGCACACGCACAAAGTATAGCGAACCCGGCAATTCATTAGAACGCACTTAATATGGCATGTAGGTACCTTCAACCACAGAAGCTATGGCACACACCACACGAGCTGACACAGGGAGGGGGGGAACCTAGGATGGGACCAGTGACACCACTGCAACTTATGTCTTGGAATGTAAGGGGACTGGGGGACAAGGTCAAACGAGGCTTAGTACTGCAAAGTATAAGAAGATTCACTCCGGCCCTGGTCCTGCTACAGGAGACGCCCTTAACGGGCACAGCAACACGTGCCCTAGATAGGAAAGGCTACCATATGATTGTCCATTCAGAATTCACTATGGGGTCCCGTGGTACAGGGATCCTAATGCATCGATCCTCCAGGTATATACTCCAGTCCACGTAAATAGACACACAGGGGCGCTTTGCAGCGGCACATGGACAGTGGGAGGGGAGACCGCTGAATGTGGTCTCGGTGTATATCCCGCCGGCTCTGCACGCAGTCGCTCTCCCAGAACTGGGGAAATATCTGTTGGAACTCCCGGAAGGAGATCTCATCTTAGGAGGGGACTTCAACGCTGTGATACACAATACACTAGACAGATTCCCGATACGAACACAGACCCCTGGGCCTTCCCGGCTGAATGGCTTCGTAGAGGCACAGGGTTTGACGGACCTTTGGAGGCGATACCACCCGACCGACCAACAGTACACATACCACTCAGCGGTCCATGATAGTCTATCACGGATCGACTATTTCCTGACACTGGGAAACTGACTCCTCACTGTCGACGACGTACAGATTAGGCCGAGGGGTATCTCGGATCACTCCCCGTTGACACTGGCTCTCTCCAACCCAGAGCGGACCCGTAAGCGCATCTACCCGATCTACCCGGGATACCTTAAGGTGCCACAAGTGGCTAACATACTTAAAAAAGCGACGAGGTGCTACCTCGCTGAGAACGACGGAGCAGTATCGTCACCCTCTGTCCTGTGGGAAGCCTATAAAACGGTTCTGCGAGGACAAGCTATATCCACTGTAACAAGGTATAAGCGCACCCAGAAACAGGAACTAATAGACTTAGAGGACGAACTCGCTAAGGCTAACGAAGACCATATGGCTAATCCGACGAGGGGCACGCTGCACACGCTTCGGCTGTGTCAGCAACGTCATACCGATCTTATACGCCGTAGAGTAGTGGAGAATGGCCACAACGCACAGGATATACGATGTAGGGGACAAAGCTAGCAAGCTCCTAGCCTGGCTACAGAAGAAACGAGCAGGACAGCGGACTATACTGCAATTAAAGGACTCTGCGGGTGTGATACAAACCCGTCCTTCACTGATAGTAGAACTGCTGGCAGATCACTACCAAA
Organism: Lissotriton helveticus; assembly: GCF_964261635.1. NCBI lineage: Eukaryota > Metazoa > Chordata > Amphibia > Caudata > Salamandridae > Lissotriton > Lissotriton helveticus. The sequence continues at coordinate 2,095,436,236 of NC_136061.1, forward strand.
CAGTGTATTCCCCTGAATTAGATGTTACACAGGAAATGGCAGAGACCGCTCTCATGGGAATACCCACCCGCACCTTGTCGCAGGACAATGTGGAAGAGCTGGAAGCAGACCGAACTGCTGAGGAGGTACAGACGGCCATTACTGCGTTGCATTCAGGGAAAGCCTTGGGCCCCAATGGGATACCGATCGAATGGTACAAAACCATGTCGGAGACGCTTACTACACCCCTACTCAACATGTTTACAGAAAGTCTGGAACAGGGACAATTGCCGTCTGACCAACGTGTGGCGACCATCATAGCGATCCCGAAACCCGGCAAACCGCCTGAGGAATGCGGCTCATACCGTCCAATATCCCTCCTTAACGCCGAAAGCAAAATCTTGGCGAAACTACTGGCCAACAGACTATTGCCTCACCTCACACACCTAATACACCCAGACCAGTCGGGATTTATACCGCACAGGAGTACGGCGATGAATCACAGACGATTGCATGGTGTGATGGCGCGGGCCCCATTATTGACAGAACCTGCGGCAATCCTCTCGCTTGACGCCAAAATGGCATTTGATTTGGTAGAAAGGCGTTACCTTTTCGCAGTCCTACGGCATATGGGTTTCGGCCCAAAATTCATAGCATGGATTAGGCTATTGTATAAAAACCCTGTGGCGCAAGTGACGGCGAATGGCCACATCTCGATAGAAATATCGCTGGCAAGGGGTACGAGACAAGGCTGCCCGCTCTCATCGCTACTGTTTGCCTTAGTGCTGGAGCCTTTGGCCACTATCATTAGGACCACCCAGCTACTGCGGGGCATAAACTGGGGGGACAACTGGGAGGACAGAGTGCCACTATATGCTGACGATATGTTGATATACCTAACAGACCTGGCAGCAGGTATTCCGGTGTTATTGGCGCTCTGCGAGCGACACGGTGTAGCTTCAGGTTATAAAATCAACTGGACGAGATCGGTGATTTACATGTTGCACGGAACGCCGCCGCACCTAAGTGAGGACTGCCCTTTAATATTGGAGACCGCCTCCTTCAGATACTTAGGGATCCAAATCACGCGAGATCACACGGCCTTTCAGGACCTGAATCTAAGACTGCTGCTCGACAGATTGAAAGCGGATGTAAGACACTGCAAGGCCCTCCCGCTAACATTACTGGGCAGAGCGGCGCTTTTCAAAATGATGGCGCTGCCCCGTTTCCTATGTGTCTTGGAAAACACACCGGCGATGGTTCCATCGTCCTTTTTCAGACAAATATCAGGTCAACTATCAGGCCTATTGTGGGGAAATCGACCAGCTAGGGTCGCACATGTGAAACTGATTAGAGACTGGTACAGTGGGGGGATAGCGCTCCCAAACTTGGAACTATACTATTGGGCGGCTCACCTCAAGGTGATCAACCAGTGGGTTCATGCACCGCAGGAGGACCCGGCTTATTTAGCAGACAGACGGCAGCTAGGCACTATCACCCTTCTGGCCATGCTCTACAACAAAGGATTAAAGGCCAAATTGATCGGCCGGACTAAACACACAGTGACACTATGGCATAAAGCCCAAACACGACTGAAGTGGGAGGGTGTGATTACACGGCTTACACCCTTGTGGGACTCCCAATCCCTGGGTAATCTGAGACACAGCAAAGGATTTGCCCGATGGGACAGCATCGGGATCTCCACTGTGGGTGATATGTGGACAAAGGATGGGGTGGTTCCGTTTCAAACCCTGAGAGAGCAATACGAGATGGGCATTACAGAGACGTACCGATACATACAGATTAGACATGCATTATTGACTGCAATTAAGCCGGGTACTGAGGTCCCGGAGTCGGCTCCATTGGAAGATCGGCTGCTCACAGACTACATGGAAGCCAGCGCCACTTCCCTCACGTATCGCAAACTGATAAACAATCTACCTGACCCATTGCAGAAACTAAAAGAGAAATGGGAGGACGAGATAGGGGAGTTAGATGAGACGAATTGGAATGCTGCAATGGCGTCACCTAGGGAAGCTGGAATCTCGGCGAGATTCCGACTAGTGCAATTTAAAATACTGCACCGGGTATACTTCACACGCACTACTCTACACAAAATGAAGGGCAGACCACCCTTACTGCTTGAGAAACTGCGGAGAAGAAGGCACACTGTTCCACACCCTGTGGTCCTGTCCCATTATGATGGATTACTGGCGGTGTGTGACACGCACTATTGCCCAGACACTACGAGTCCCCGTCACGCCTGACCCTAGAGTATGTTTGTTGCATGTATGGGGCCCGAACGACCTGACACCACACGGACGGCAATGGGCGGTGATCGGAATGATGTTGGCAAAGCGGGACATAGCGCACAAATGGGGGGCATCAGCATCACCGACCTTAGCGCAGTGGTGCAGAAACATGGATGTGCTCATGTTGGTGGAGAGGGCGGTATATCAACAAAGAGCTAATCCACTAAATGGAATAAAATATGGTCGCCCTGGAACACATATAGGGGGGAGTTGTGTGAGCCACTTCCGGAGGAGGAGGATATAGATAGTTCAGGGAAGGGAGATGATATAGAGTAGGCGTGGAGGGGGAGGTGGGGAGGCACAACGGCAGGGAAGATTCCAGGGACTCCCGTGCTCACCTGGTACGGACAATAGATATGCGAACTGTGGGATACAGGGCCTTCATCGCTATACTGCTACAACTAAAATAAGGCGTACTATATATTGACTGCTGCTGAATATCCAATCTAAGTACCTAAAAGTTTAAAGTTTTGTAATACAATGGAAAAGTTGCGCTAACGGTGGGATGAAGCTGAATGTTGACGCTACACCGACAAATTAATACATTTGCTAATTTGTCTGTTAAGATGCAGCAATAAAAATAAAAAATAAATTTAAAAAAAAAGAAAAAATGGGTAAGCTAGCTCCTGGCTAAATTTATGATAGTGGTGTAACATATTGGCGTGCTAGACTGGTTTCCCAGGGGAATCTGTTTCAGACAATCGTCTTTTGGTACCCTGTCCCTGTGGGAATTTTGGATCCCGCTCTTTTTTATATGCTGACCTGTCCCCTACCCATATGAGGAATATTATTGTGACTCTCAGGATTGATGTTTTCCAGCACCTTAAATTGGTTAGAGCTTTCAACCTGAGTATACATCGAAATCTCCTACGAGAGAACATTTGGTTAGTCATTAGCGCTGAATAGTCCCGCCCATGTGCGGGGACCCCGGAGCAGTTTGCCTTACTTCAGGAATGCCTGTAAAGACAATTAAGAAAAAGACAGATTATGCAGCCTATTTACCTAGGCTACACTGTCCAGGCTCTTAATCTTGAGGTGAAAAAAGTCGATTCAATACACGACGTCAAGCAGGCGTCGGAGGAAGAAGTCGAAGACTCCAAGTAGGTCTCTCTGAGACACTGGTAGCAAAGATCGACGTCGAGGTGTACATCTCAAGTCGACATCTAAGCAGTCACGGAGATTGGCGTCTAGGCATGGCACACTGGAAGCTCGATGACTAGGTGCTCGCCAACATCGAAGCGTCGTCGATGAGCAGGTCGACGTGGAGTCATTCGACGTCAACGTCTATATCTTCTTCTCCCAGTCTTGAAGTCCAGGAAAAAGAGGAGGCGCATCTATTCTTAACTGGACTCTGAATATTCTCCATCGGCACCTGTGCTGCCTGTATCTCCTCCTCTCCTTCCTCCTCCCCTTCCTCCTCATCCTCCTCATCATCCCCCTCCCCATCCTCCCTCACTTCTCCCTCCTCCCCCTCATCCTTCTCCTCCTCCCCCCCTCCTCCTTCTCCTACCCCCTCCTCTCCTTCTCCTACCCCCTCCTCTCCTTCTCCACCACCACAGAGATAAAGGTTTAAATCACGTTCTAGACCTAGTCATCGTGGCTCCTCTACTTCGTCCCAAAGGTCTCCTCATCGTAGTCTCCATCATACGAGATCTACTTCTACGGGTCAATACTCACCAACATTGACTGACTCTCCACCTCCACGAATCTCTCCGGTGGATGATATCTCGACTTTCCAAGAAGTCTTCATAAGGGGTGCTATAAAGCTGAATATCCCTTTATCCACACCAACTCCGACAACATCGGTTATTTTTGAAACACTTCAACAAAGATCTATTGCTAGGCCATTGTTGTCTGTGGTGCCAGGCCTCCTTCAACCGGCCATGGAGCTCTTCCTTAGAGCAGCATCAATAAAAACAGCTCCCTCAAGACTTCAAAAGAAGTACCGACCTCCAGAGCAGAATCCAGCCTTTCTCTGCTCTGACCCAGCACCATAGTCTGTAATTGCGGAGGCGGCTAGAAAGCAACATGCTACTTCTCCTTCACCCATGGCCCCTCGTGATCGGGAAATCAGCAGACTCGACTCTGTAGGCCGCTAAATTATGCGGAACAGCTGCAACAACCATGAAAGCAGCTAACGCCACTTCCTTGCTAGGCAGGTACGAGAGAGCCCTCTGAGTCCATACACCAATTTTTGGACCATCTACCCAAGGACAAAAAGGAGGACTTAATGGAGATCCTCAACGAAGGCCTGATGGTCTCCAACTAGGCGATTAGTGCGGCAGCGGACTCTTCCCTACTAGTCGCTCACGAGTACTGCCACAAGATTGGTCTCCGGCAATAGTGGTTGCGTCTCACCTCTTAAGCCAGAATTTTAAACTTGCCCTTGTCAGGCAACACTCTTTGGGTCCCTCACGGATGTAGATGACGCGCAGAAATGGAGAACATTAAGGCTATGGGCCTGGAAAAGCTTAGAGAGCAGAGAAAAGGTTTCCAGCCTTAACAGCGACGTTTATCTTCGCAGAGAGGTCACTTTTAATGCTGGTGCCAGGGTGGACAGCAGGGTGGCCCTCTGTCACAACAACGACCTTACCAGTCGTATCAGCGACGCCAGCCAAGTGGAAGATCCTTCCAGCAGCACCCTCAAGGGGGTAAAAAGCCTGCTGGGCAGAAGCCTTGAGTTTTTACTTCTCCCTGTACTGTTCCCCACACCAGTGGGGGGAAAGCATATGTCATTACTTGATAGTGGCAAAACATTACAAAAGACTCCTGGGTGCTGAATATTGTGCGCAATGGATACTGCCTGCGGTTTATCAGTCCTCCACCGTCCATCCTTGAGAAGCAGACCAGCTTCCTTTTTACAGAAATTGGAGGTGTAACCAGTTCCTCACCAACAAAGAGGACAAGGCATTATACAAGATACTTCCTTGTCAAAAAAAGACAAACAAGAATTCAGACCCATTCTAGACCTCAAGACATTTCACAAATGGATTCGGCGAGAAGTTCAGGATGCTGACTTTACACCAAATTTATCTCCAATTACATCAAGGAGATTGGCTTTGTTTGATCGACTTTCAAGACGCGTACTTTCACATCTCAATTGCCTGAAAGCATCGCAAATTCTTAAGGTTCGTGGTGGGACAGGACCATTACCAGTACCGGGTCCTTCCATTCGGGATAAAGTCTGCTCCCAGAACATTCTCCAAATGTATGGCAGTAGTCGCTGCTCATCTCCGGAGACACAAGGTGTTCGTCTATCCATATCTGGAGGATTGGCTCATTCCATTCCATTTATACAGCGCACGGCTACCACTGACGGTGGTGTCCCGGCGCTAAATTGCGGATACCACAGATGGGGGAGGATAAACTAAGGTAGACCGAACAGCCAGATTGTCTAAGACTTCCTGAACTTAAGTTCTGACTCAGCCTTACGAAGGTGTTCAGGCATGGAATTCCAAAGGGAAGCAGTTCTGACTGAGAAAGCTCGCCAATCCTGGCTTTTGCAAAGCGGATCCGGAGCAATTCCTGATGATTAGATCGCAAGGCCCTGGTCTGGCGATATTTCTGGAGTCTCTGCTTGAGATATCCAGGACCCCTGTCCCTAGACGCTCTGTAAGCCAAGGACAGCGCCTTACTCTTTTCTCCTTTTGACTGGGAGCCAGTGGAGTCTACGCAGATGAGAGGAGATATGATGGCGGAGTGGCACATTTCTAATGAGCCTAACTGCGGCGTTCTGGATAGTCTGAAGTTTCCTAATCAAGTAGGCTGGGAGACCCAGGTACAAGCTGTTGACATAGTCAAGCTGAGACGTGATTAGAGCATGGACTGTCGTTTCCTGGCATTAGGTGGAGGAATCTACCCAAGTCTTTAATTTTCCAAAAGCAGGATGCAGAAACTTGACCAATCTGGGCCTTGCCTGAGAGGTTACAATCTAATTTAAAACCTAGATTTCTAACTGAGGTGACAGGAGTAGGTGGGGGGTTTAGCTCCACCGGTCACCAGAGATCGGACCGTGGAGGAGAAGGTTGTTTTAAAAACAGTACCTCCGTTTTGTCATCATTTAATTTCAAGCAAATGGCTGTCATCCGGGATGAAATATTGTTCAAACAGAGCTTAAAACTGTCAAATTCAACCTCTGCGTGATCTTTAAAAGAGAACACCAGCTGAGTGTCGTCAGCCTATGAGACCACTCTCACCCCACATTGCTTGACTAACGATTCCAGGGGGTAAGATTCTCATTAAAAAGAGTAGGGCTCACCGCCGATCCCTGAGGGACTCCACACACAAGAGGATTAGAGGAGGAAACATGGGGGCGGAAAAATACTTGCTGTGACCGGGCATTGAGAAAAGAGCATAACCAAGCTAGAGTGGTTCCCGTCACTCCTAGCAGCGCCAGTCTCTCCAGCAGAACCTGGTGCAATAACGTGTCAAAATCTGCAGACAAGTCAAGCAGCCCAAGCATTGCACCGCTGCCCTGGTCTAAAGATTCACGTATAGTTTCAGCCACTTCCAGCAGGGCAGTCTCTGTACTGTAGCCCGATCTAAAGCCAGATTGGGAGTCAATGAGATGGTTATTAGCCTCCAGGAAGGCAGATAACTGCCTCTGAACTTCCTTTTCTAGGATTTTAGCAGGTGCTGGCAGCAGAGAGATCGGCTTAAAGTTCTTAAGTACCACTGGGTCCGCGTCCTCTTTCTTTAGGATCGGCAGGACATATGCCTTTTTCCAGATGGAGGGATAGCGGCCTGTTGTCAGAGAAGCATTCCAAATCGAGTTTAAATGAGGGTTAAGCAGAGAGGCCAACAGCTTGAAAAATCTAGCTGGGCATGGGTCAAGGGGCGAGCCAGACTTAACGGTTTAAATATAAAAGAGAAGCTTCTGGGCAGAATAGGCGAAATTCAGCCCAAACACTGGAGTGTACAGTAGACGGAAAAGTCGTAATAGGAGACCTCGTCACGGCAAAGGAGGAATAAATAGCTTGAACCTTCTTCTGAATCAAAGCCTCCTCGTCTCAAAAGGTGCAGCTTCCCTTCAACTGGACCCCCTACCTTTTACAGAGACTGGGACTTCAGATCAACTACGACAAATCCATCTCGACCCCAGTACAGACCTTACATTATCTAGGTGCCCTAATTGACCCAGTAAAGGCAAAAGTGTTTCCTTCGGAGCAGAGACTCTTATTGATCCTTCTGAAGGTTCAGAGGCTGATGAAAGCTTCCCATCCAACAGCCAGGACAGTTGCCTCTCTCCTCAGCTCGATGACTTCGTGCATATTCCTCACACCCAATGCCCGTCTGCACATGAGACCTCTGCAAGAATATCTCGAGGATCAATGGGACCAGTTGACGGGGAACTGGGAGGACAAGATTAAACTGTCCCATGTGAATTAGTCGCTCAAATGGTGGTGCTCCCATCCAATCTACTCCAGGGCACTCCGTTTCATCAGGAGATCCCTCCTCAGACTATTGTCAGACGCATCGTTGCTGGGCTGGGGCGGGCATATGGCCCATCTCCAGATCCAGGGGAAATGGTCAGAGAAAGAAAGCTGCGTACCTCATCACCTCTTGGAGCTTCGTGCAGTCCATCTGGCTTTGAAAGCATTCTTCCCCTCGTTCAACACCCTTTCCCTGCTTGCTCAAACAGACAACACCACAACTATGTACTACCTCAACAAGCAGGGAGAAACCAGGTCTAGAGTCCTCTCGCAAGTCTCAGACAATCTGGAAGAGGCTTCTTTCCAGGGGCTTGACAATCTCAGCAGTACATCTCCCAGGTGTCCAAAATGTTCAAGCGGACTTGCTCAGCAGACCCCTGCATGAAAACCACATGTGGGTATTGCACGATGTGGTACTAGACTTGTTTCAGCCATGGGGTACTCCCAGCGTCCACTTTTTCTCCACCGCAGAAAACAAAATGACAAAGTTTCTTATCAATGTTTTACCAGACAGGAACTCTGGGTAATGCCCTCTGGATCAATTGGTATGGGAAGTTTGTCTATGCCTTTCCTCCGATCCTCCGGATTCCTGAACAAATTGGCTCAATCATCGAGGATGATCCTCATAGCTCCGGAATGGCCCGCCAATGGTGGTTCACGGACCTCCTTCGCCGGTCCATCCATCCGAATCTGCGGCGGCCATGCAGACAGGGTCTGCTAACGAAATTCGGAGGCCAGATAGTACATCCCAGCCTCTCCTTTTTGAATTTGGCTGCATGGATCCTTAGCTAAAATATGGAATCTAAATCTGCCATAAGACTGCACGGAGATCCTCAAAGAGGCTGTGTTCTTTCACACGATCAGCATATTCATTCAAGTGGAAGAGATTCTGCATATGGTGTTTTTCCAGAAACGCGGATCCCACTTGTTGCCAGAAAGATGTTATTCTTCCGTACTTACTCAACCTAGTGAAATCTGGCTTACAAATCTCATCCCTAAAAGTTCACTTGGCAGATTTGACTGCTTATAGAAAATGTCCCTGACCAACATTTTTTTCAAAATTTTGGTTGAGGGTTTGAAAAAGGTTTTTCCTCCAATTAGACAACCTTCTCTCCCCGAGGAGCTCAATCTAGTTCTCGCTTGCATTATTCAAGGAGACCTTTTCAAACCCATTCACAAGGCATCTCTCCAACATTTATCTTGGGAAACCGCTTTTCTTGTGGCGATACTTCAGCCCGTGGGGTTAGTGAAATTCAAGCCCTGTGTTCTCATGAACCTTACACTGTTTTCCACTCAAGCGAGGTAGTTATGAGGACCCATCCTAAATTCCTCCCTAAGGTGGTATCCGGCTTTCATGTCAGATATCCCTTCCAACTTTCTTCCAGAATCCCCCTACCCCAGCAGAAAGATCTCTTCAATCCCTGGATGTAAAGAGTTCTGAAGTTCTACCTGGATAGAACAAAGCGTGTTCGCCAATCCCATCAGTTATTTGTAAACTATTGCCCAGTTCGAACAGGGCTAGCTACGTCAGTGCAGTCTATTTCAAGGTGGATAGTCTCCTGCATCCTTTTATGTTATCAGAAAGCTAACAAAAGCCTTTCAGCCAAACATAAGGCACGCTCTACTAGGGGAAAATAAGCCACTATGGCTTTTATACGTAAGATCCCAATTCCAGAGATCTGTAAAGAAGCTACCTGGCAGTCAGTACACACATTTACAAAGCATTACTGCCTAGATTCTGATGCTAGAGTAGACGCTCAAGCAGGGCATACCTCACTTAGGAATCTGTTTTCTTGAGTCCATTGGTCTTTTCCTCTGTCTGCCTTCCTGCTTTCTTTGGGATGGGCTTGCTGCACTATTCAGCGCTTATGACTATACATGGAAATCCCCTGCAAGAGAATGAATGGTTTCTTACCTGCAACTTTTCTCTCGCAGGGGAATTTCCATGATAGTCCTTAGCGATCCTCCCTCCTCCCCAGCGGAAGAGACGGAGGAATAGTTTTTTCTTACTTATCGGTGATCAGTAGCCTCCAAAAGAACTGAAGTAACTGCCACCTGCTATGCATGATGGGATTGATGTAATGCGCAAAATTCTACACTTAAGAAGATTTATATACAGAACTGCTCTGGGGTCCCCGCACATGGGCGGGACTATTTAGCGCTTATGACTATCATGGAACTTCCCCTGCGAGAGAAAAGCAGTTACAGGTACTAGAACAATACCTTCCTCATTCTGGCTAGTCTGGACGTCACGAGGCTGGGGAGGGAGTGATGTATTGCATGGGCTAGGATTTTCCGGGGCTCATGCTAAGGAAGTACCTGATGTATGGCTAAAGTACTAAGCTACACTTTTGAATGCCACCTGAGCCTTCGTTTCCCCTTGTCTACCCGGGCCATTATTCTTTGGCTTAGGGACTAGCAAACCCTCTACCTCCTCAATGAGTTCATCAATCTCATCAAGGGTACAGTTTTCTGCGGCGAGGCGGGGGATTTTCCTTAGACTGCCTGCTCCCATGCTTTTGTCGGATGCCTTTCTCTTCCCCATTTAGGCTTAGAGTATCCAGAAGAAAGGAAAGTAGAATTGGGAGTGTAACAAGGCAGGCCCCCAGTACTTACAGTTCGTGATGGAGTCTGTGGAGAAGAAGCCAAGTGTGGTGGCCCTGCCCTGCCTCTTGCTGTCGCTGACGGGCACAGGACGGACCTGCCCTTGGCACGGGCGCAAAGCACAGTCCACACACGTCCCGCGGGATTGCTGCGGCGCATAGCGCGTGTTGAGCTCTTCCCTCCTGGGAGAGTGATGATTTGTGGGGTTTGAAGTCCCGCCACCAGCAATAAGTGTCAAAGCGCATCCCGCCTCGCGATGTTGCTGCTGGTCTTATGAGTAAGTGTAGACCTTCTCCCTCCTGGGCAAGTGATGGTTTGTGACGTTTGTTTGAAGTGCCCGCCGCCCCGCCGCCCCCCCCGTCCCCTCTTCCCCCCAAGATGTTTTTATATTGTAGAATTATAATTTGTCTCAACAGAATTGAGTTTCAATTTGCTATTGGCCAGCCACTTCCAGTTTTCCTGGGAGGCAGTTGAATCCTCCATGCTGAAAAGAATCTGGGAGTAGTCTGCATAGTTGTATAGAATGCAATTTTCTTTATTTTAAAAAAAATTTTGCTTTAAAAGGCACAGAGCAATATCGAACGATAAATCCCCAAAGAAGGGGCACCAGTAATTGCTGGTGTATTCCCACTCTCCCAATCCATCCCACCCTCTTAAATGTTTGTAGTCCAAGTGCACAGTCTGCAGTATGCCCACCATTTCCTCCATATCTTCTGATTTTTCTCAGTGCATCCACGGGCAGCTTAAATAGATTCCTCCAATTTCGCAGCATGATCCATGCCGGACACCCATTCTCTGTGGTGAAGGCTCTCAGGACTTCTAATATGTGGCTATGTCTCTGTTAGCTAATAATGTGCCCAAGCCCATCAGAGTACGGTCATCCCTTGGCCCACCAAACTCATCCATGAGCCAGAGCACCCAAACTATGGAGGAAGCCTCCTGACTCTTACCCAGCACTGCCTGACAAGGTTGTATATATAGATTGCCAGTAACGCCGACTAATTGGACTCCTCTAGACCATGTGGTAAAATCCCCAATCTCCCCACAGTTCATATGCATTCAGGGTCCGATAGTCTACGTGCTTTCCACATGCACTTGGGGTATTTGTATGTTTTGTAAAGCGCCTGGCTGCCCAAGGGCTACCCCACACTGGTAGGTGCTGTAATATATGCTGTGACCATCAGGAGCTTAACAGGGCAAGAGCCAAGTCTTTAGATTTTTCCTAAGAGATATTATTTGGCAAAAATCTGACATTGAGTGGGAGGCTATTACACAACCTTGAGACCAAATGAGCAAACTATCTTCCTCCCCATCTTGCCCTTTTGGCTCTGGTTGTCCTGAGGGAGGAGCTGCAATTTAGAGGATCTTCGGTACCTAGTCGGGGTGTACCTCGTTATCAGTTGTCTGAGCTTTAATGGACCATTTTTGTTTATGGTCAGGTGGGCAATGCAAAGGGATTTAAACTTGATTCTGGCTTCAATTGGCAACCAATGAAGCTGTTTAAGGGATTATTTTACTGATACGTCGTTTGAGATTTTTAATAAAAGCCTGGCTGCTACATTTTGCACCACCTGGAGCCTTTGTTACATATTTCAGCGAGCCCACATAAAGCGAGTTGCCGTAGTCCAGGCGACTGAATGGCTTATTTTTTTTTAGATGATCCGTGATTAGTTCAATAATCTTTCTGATCATTTTAAGTAGCGAGAAGCAAAGTGACATAAGTACAGTATAGATAATTCATTTAGACCGAGCGGAGATGACCAAAATATGCCGCACCATGCATCCTTCCTGTCACTATTTCGTTCAACTGGTCCACCCACCCTTCCCAGACACCAGTGTGCATAGTGAGTGGTTGACCAGGGCTATATAGATTTGAGAGATGCCACCATTGATTAGTGGGTTCATGAGTGTCCTAACCTCTAAAGGATTGAACCCTTGGGTGTTCGCTAGTGCCTCCCGGTGAGCCAAATGTGCATTCCATAGCTGGAGGTACCGGAAAAATTGTGAATTGTGGAGGGAGAAATCAGTTTGGAGTAACTGGAAACTTTTTATGGGGTGTCCCTCCCAAACATCCCCCTGTCTGGAGATGCCCATCCCATACTTGGAAGCCCTGCAGATCTACTACTCAGCCCTGCCAACTGCTCACCCAAAGGGGAGGCTCCAGTGTCACCCTCTGGTCCGACCCAGTCAATTGTTGTGCTGCCCTCCAGGTCAGGAGGATGGACCTGGTAGTCTCTGAAAGTGAGTGAGGGATTGAGGTGTCGTACAGCAGACTCATGAGGTCATCTAGGCGGATAAGTGATAGCTCCATTCTGAATGCTGGGTCTGCCCACCTCCTGCTCAGTCATAAATTCACAACGAGGATGTGCCCCACCCAGTAATACAGGCGGATGTCTGCTATGGATAACCCTCCATCGTTGGTGAATTTAACCCCTCTATCATAGGAGATTTGGGGGGTTTATAAGCCCAGAGGAATTTCCGCATCTTGGAAGCCAATGGGGCAAACTTCCAGCTGGGGAGGGGGGGGGAAGAGAAACGTTTGGAGAACATACATGAGCTGCAAGAGGACCATCATTTTATAGAGGGCCACCCTGCCCAGTATATTAAGGAAATGTTTAGCCCACCTATCAAACTCTCACTGAAGTGTGCAAGTGAGGGGGTCTAAGATTGAGACTTCAGGCCAGGCTCGGCTCCCAGGTCAAATGGAATCCCATGTACTCGAAGCAGGGTAGGATGCCAGGTCTCATCGTCCCCATCCCCTCTGGCTGGGACCAAGAACGACGTGGACCAGTTGACCCTCGGGCCTGAAGCTTCTCCAAATACATTGAAGATTGAGACGAGGCAGTGTCCTGTCTGGGCCAGACAGGACATAAGGAAATTGTCTGCATAGTGAGCTATCCTGTCCTCCAGTGCGCTCCCCCAGTCGCGACCTCACACCTAGGCATCACAGCGTATCCATGGTGCCAGTGGTTCCACAGCCAGGGAAAAAAAAAGATAAGAGAAAGCACCCCCCTCCCCTCTGGTGCCCTGTCGCATGGGAAATCTAGGGGCTATCACACAGTTTAATCACACCTGCTGCTATGCAGATAGTGCCTGGGCATAGGCACAGAATCTAGGCCCCAAGCCCAGTCTGATGAACACCTCCCGTAGGCAGTTCCAGTCCACTGTGTCAAAGGCCTTGCCAAAGTCCAGAAGCTTCAATGCAGTAGCGCATTGTAATTCTTTAAAACGGGTCAGGGCCAAGTGGACTCTGCAGAGACGATGCCTGGTACTGCGATGGGGGATAAATCAAGACTGGTCCAGGTGGACCAAATGGTCAAGGACGTGAGGTAGGCGCTGAGCCAGTAATTTAGCGTAGAGCTTGAGCTCCATGTTAATGATGGAGAAGGAACTATATGAGGCACATTGGTTAGGAGAGTTGCTGGATTTCAGCAATACCACTATGGTGGCCAGATACATCTCCAGTGGGAAATTACCTGTCCGCTGCATCAAGGAGCATACTCCGGATAGGAGGCAGGAGCACATGTCGCAATTTAAAATCGTATTCTGTGGGAAACCCATCGGGGCTGGGAGTTTTTCCCTGGCGGAGCTCCAAGAGTGTCCTCCACGGTTATGGATTGGTCAAGGGCCTACCACTCAGTGGTGGTTAGAGAGGGCATCCGAATGTCCCTGAGCACTGGTTGACTTTTCGCCCAACGGGATTGCATCCTCGTGGCATAGAGGGGTTTGTAGTAGGTTGCTAATGCTTTGGCTGCGGCAGGTCTAGTCTCGGCCAGCCCACCGTCAGGGCCAATAATTATGAGCACTATCCGTGATGCCAGCTCCCTGATAGCTAGCCACTGGATGAGCCTGCCCGACTTGTCACCCCATTCATATATTTTGCTGGCAGGTGGCTTCACAGTACCTTTGACCTCACCCAAACATAACTGTTGCACATCTGCCCTCTCTTACGTTTGATGGTGACTTTTTCTGTCAGATTGTTTCCTTCCTACCTTTGGGCTGTAGAATTGAAGTCTCCAGTTGGGAAATGCGATCCTGAGTCTCACAAGTCGGGCCTCAAATGTGGGAGCTAGCGTTCCCACGTATAACCTCCTTGCAGGCCCCCCAAAGAACCGTGGGTGAGTCAACTGTCCTCTGGTTAGTTTCAAAGAAAGCCTCCAGATCTCACTCCATGGCCTGGACAATTTGCAAGTCTGAGAAACCAAGCGTTGAGGTGCCATGCCGGTCTCGCTTGGCCCCCTGTTACCCCCATCTAATGTACCAGGACGTTCGCCCCTCACATTGAAGGTCTGTGGCTCGTAGCAAAAGGAGACCCGCATTTGGTCAGGTAAGAGTAGTTGGTCCCTAGGTGGGGGACTTCTTGTAGCATTAGCACTTGGGGCCTATGTCTACTGAGGAACTGCAGGACAGCTCCTTGCTTGATGCGATCTAACAGCCTGTTAACGTTCCAAGTCAACTCTCAAAATGAGAGAGGGACCCACCATCAAAGGGCCCTTTGGATTGATGCACACTTCACACACCATTCATACGCAATTCATACACAAACCACCTCTTCACCAGTAGGATGTCACTAGACACAGGGGGTGCAATTAAAAAGATCAATCTAGAAGAATACAAATCTGGAAAAATACAAATGTATTCATTAAAAAAAGCACTATACATATCATGATACATTAAAATAACTGACGAATACTAAATCATAATCATAAAAGTTAGACCATGTAGTCTGTAACACAATATAATCTTTGTTTTAAAAAAATATACATTTGTGTACAAAACTCATTTATACACATAAATACTTTAGCACATCAGAAGGAAAAATGAATTCCTTTTTCCAAAAGGAAGCCAGCAAATCATACGTGCATCAATTGTAACAGCTATAAATAATTTGTAGAAAATGCTGAAATTTTAAACAATTGTTACCCCAGATTATACACGGTTTCCTTCAAAGAGCATTTTTGAAGGAAACTGTATAATCTGGGGTGACACCTGCAGCTTCTATTTTCAGCAACCTCCAACCTTGCTGTGAGGGCCGCAGACACTGTGGCTAAATGGGTCACCTCTGTTTTGAGCTCATGGACAGTGTCCTTCAGTTCCAAAAGGCTCTCCTATGCTTCAGAAACTCTAGCTGTGGTGTTGCGAAGATCTTCGTGCAGGACGGCCACATCCACCCGGACTGCTCCTATCTTAGATTCGAGAGCTGTGCAGAAGTCATGGATTGCCTGTAGAGTGACTGTAGTCAATCAAACATTTGTAGAGCGTGCTACTCACCGGTGAGGATCTCAAGGTGCTAAGGGGAGGGCTTGGGGGGGGGAAGGCAGCTACTTGTCGAACAGCCAGGTATTGAGGTGTCTTATGAAGATAAGCAGGTCCTGGGTTTGACGCAGGTGGGCAGGGAGGGTATTCCATGTCTTTGCCGCGAGGTGGGAGAAAGATCTGCCGCCGGTGGTCGTCCTGCAGATGCGTGGGACGGGGGCGAGGTCGGCAGTGCGCAGCTGGCGGTTCGGCTTGTAGGACAGACGTTCACTGAGGTATGCTGGTCTGGCGTTGTGGAGTGTTTTATGAGCGTGGGGGAGTGAGTTTGAAAGTGATCCTCTTGTTGACCGGAAGCCAATGCAGGTCTCTTAGGTGGGTTGTGATGTGGCTGTGGCGAGGGAGACCGAAGATGAGCCTTGCGGAGGCTTTCTGTATGCTCTGGAGTCTCATCTGGAGTGTAGTTGTGGTTCCTGCTTAGAGGGCGTTGCTGTAGTCCAGCCTGCTGCTGACGATTGCTTAGGTGACCGTTCTCCTGGTTTCAGTGGGGATCCATCTGTAGATCTTCCGGAGCAATCGGAGGGTGTCTAACCCGCCTGGCATCTGGGCGGATTGGGCTTCTTTGCTGCCCAGCAGGAGTCCACTGATGGAAACTGTAAATTTGCCCATTTTAGATTGTGAAGTTGTCGCTGGGGTGTTATCTTCTCTCATGTTGGCGTTTGGGGTCTAAGAACGTCATACGGTTGAGTTGCAGGTGGCCCTGGTGATGCGTTGGAAGTCTGCCCGCCAGCCCCACGTCAGACATGGCGAAAGTGGCATGAGTAATCTGTGTCTGCATGAGCAGATTCTGTGGTGCAGGCTATGGCAGATGGCCCCATCCCTCTGTCCTCACCACCCTTCCCAGGACTCTCCCACCACTTGATTCCTGGTGGGGGCAAGCAGGCCCTCAAGTACCTAGTGTCCCTCTGCATCCACCTCAGATCCTGCAGTCCAGCCCGAGGGAAGGGGTCTTCTGACCTCAGCTATCACCTCGATGTAGTCCACCACTGGTTAAAGCAAGCAGGGCCCACTGCGCAGCTGATGCTGCCACGCCATCCCAGCCGGACTCGCCACATGTTACAGGTAGCACCAGAGTCCACAATCCAGGCCATTGAGGGCATTCACCAGGCAGTTGCCCAGGTTGCAGCAGCATCTCCATGTGGCTCCAGGGGGTCCAGCTGTTCCGATGACTGCACAGCAGGCTGGTTGAGCGTAAAACAGGCAAAACTCGCCGGGGTGGCCTTTGTTCTCCCTGCTGTTCCCGGACTGCTGCCCTGGGGGACTGGGCCGTGACTTTCGGATGCCTCACAGGCTGCAACAAATGGTGCATGTCTTCCCTCGAGGCTGCTGCCCCAACCCCATCACTCTGTCCTCCCGGCAGATCATTGTGGCCCTCCGCCACTTCCTGCCTCTCAGGGAGACCGCAGGCGCTCAGTCGTGGCGAAGGCAGCACAGGCAATGGCAAGAATCAGCCGGGGCCTAAGCGGGGGCTCAAAGGTGAGGGAACCCGGCTCTGCCCCTCTGGAATGCAGTTTCTGTTACCAAGTTCTATGATGAGAGTTCTCACATAGAGTTTGAAGAGATGGGGGTAAAGAAAAGATACCCAAGGCATCCCACGTTTGACCTGGACTGCCTTTGCTTTAAATGGCCCAAAGTGCACAACTTGAGTTTGGTTCTCAAGGAAGGATTTAACCCATTTTAAAGCAGATCCTTTCATGGTAGTGACTTTCACATGATCACCAACATTTTGACTGATCGTGTCAAAAGACGCAGAAAGGTCCAGCAGGACTAAGGCTTCTGTTTACCCAGTGTAACCAGCCCTATACATATTGCCAAGAACCAAGAGCATAACCGACTCAGTGCTGTGAAGGCAGTCCTGAAATATTAGCTGTAAATGGTTACCTAGCGAATGAACGATATGCATTTCCAGCATTCGGGAAGGAAATGGTAACTGAAAAATAGATTTTTTTAAGAACCGGGAATATTTGCCTGACTTTTACTGCAGTGGTATTATGACTATTTAAAACAACTGAGTACCATTCCATGAAAGAGATGAGCATATAAAAGGTATGACAACAGGCCAGCGACTTCAGAGTGACGACATTTTAGAATGACAAGGATCCAAGGGGAAGGCAGATTTCACTTTAGCCATCAATGAAGCTATTCTGTCCTTTTTGATCAGAGAAAGTATGCAAGATGATGCAATTCCTAGCTAATCCAGGAGGTGTGTACACCAGTACCATAGGGTTGGTTGGAATACTATCCTTAATTTTGTTTTTCTTCTAAGTAGCCATTCAAAAGTCACAACATTCCAGTGTGTGTGTCCGGCAGGGTTATTCTTTCAGAACCACAGTTCATTTGCTGTTTTGAAAATTTCTCTGTCTGATGCCATGACTGTGTTGGTGAAGGATGTTTTGGTTTGGATTAATATAATTTTATACTTGGTCATTCCTTTCTTAAACCCCATCCTAGATTTTATACTTTAATATTTCCGCCAATTGCACTCCAATTAGTGTAATTTAAGCTTTGCCTTTAATTCATGGGTAAACGAAGGAACCGATATCGCCTGTGGCTTGGTTTTTAGCTTTACTAGTGGAGCGTGTAAGGTACCAGGAGCATTCAGCCAATGATTGTGACATTACTCATGCTCTCAGCATTTACTAAATGGCAGGTAATAGAGGGCGAACTCCTATTAGAGCAATGCAATGGAGGTGAGCAGCATACATTTATCGTATGATGGTCAGACCAGGTGCAAGGAGTAACTTTGAGGTTTTGCACCTGGAGATTGAATGGCCATAATAGATCCAATAGGTTGCCCTTCATGTGGGAATGATCAAAGATATGCTGATAAAATTGTAAGTCGTCCATTAAATTCAGCAGTTCCCTACAATTCGGGTCTCTAAATAAAAAAAATGTTCAACTCTAATTCAAATCCCAGATGTGAAATAGATGTAAGTAATAAACCAGCGGGGACCTATGTTTTAAAATTGTTGAGTAAAATTAGCCATTTAACTAGGAGGGTGGTTAGTTAAAATACAAACCAGAGTTTGATGGAGTAACTCAATTTTTAACATCAACAGATCCACCTCAACCCAATGTGGTAAAGAATAGTGAAGGACCGGCAGTGCAGGTGAAGTATGTTGCAAGAAATGAGCATAATGGCTTGCCCCTGGACCTGGCCGGACATGGATGAGCACAGACAGGTTTGCCTTTAGCTCTCCTGCTGTGCTAGTCTGCACCACAATCGGAATAAATCTGGCAAGGCGGTTGTGAGGAATGGGGGTCTCTAGTTGGCAAAGGCTGGCGCCAATGTCCAAATAGGGACCCTTCTTCCTAAGTCAGGGCAAGTGGGGTAATCCCTTTGATAACCCCTGCTCAACCCTGTTGTAACGTAGCACGAACAGTTAGGCCGATCTTAAAGGTAGTGTGTGAATCATTTATGACCATGCACAATAAAGCAGTAACTACACCACAAAAGGACACAACTCGAGTAGTTCTAGAAAAATAGTATCTTTATCTAAGATTTAACACAAGACTCTGAAAGCGTTTTAACAAGCCACAATGCACGTAAATCAGTATGGTCTTAAAAATGCAATAACGTAGCCACCAGAAAGTGGCACTGACTGAATTCAAGACCTGGGTATACGCGACCCGTTGAGCACCAGTTACCTGCCGTTGGAAGGGGACACAGCAAACCGCTTCTCGAAGAAGCTGAGACTGTGACAGACGGACTCCCAGCTACCACAACTCTTGGCTGCAGTGGTCCGCAGCGTGCACTCACAATGATTTGGGCAATCAGGGACAGGCGGGCTCTCAGCAGCACACAGCTGCAGCGGCCCAGGCTGGTGGTGGCAATGACTCTCGTCATGCAGCTCCCTGGTGGGCTCACAGCGGTCGCAGCTCTTAGCTGCGCCGGCCCACAGGACAAATCACGATGATGCAAAGTTGGCAAAGGTGCAGGCTCTGTGGCAGCAGCTCTCTTAGATGCGGCCCACAGGACAAATCACGATTAAGCACAGCTGATACCAGTGTGGGCACTCAGCGGCAGCAGCTCTTAGCTGCGGTGGCTCCCAGGACAAAATATTATCTCAACCAGGCTGGCAAATGGCGGGCACTCAGCAGCTACAGCTCTTCAATGCGGCGGCCCACACAGATGCAGCGAAGGTTCAAATTGAGGCAGGCTCGCAGCAGCTCTTAGCTGCAGGCGGCCCATACAGAGTTAACAAGGGTTATCAGTCCGCTTTCCTCACAGTAGAACTAGAGGCTCTGGATTACTTGACTGAGGCCTCACCAGCTAGTAGAATCCCTCGCACAGGAATTCAGACGGCTGACTGGGTGAAGTCTAATGTCTCTGAGACTTCAGCAGGAGGCGCTCTCAATTCAGTCCCTCGGGTAGTTTCTTCAGCAAGCTTGGTGAGTTTCAAAGTCAGTTCCTCGGTTCACTTGGACAGTTTCATCTTGACATCCAGAAGGAACACACTTGAAAACGGTTTCAGCGCAGAGTTCTATACCTAAAAAGTCTTTGTTCTCTAAAGTCACAAATCACTGAATCCAGCCAGAACCAGGTCGGTGGGGTCGTGGAGCACTTGGTTTACGAGGCAACATCCTGCCCTTTGAGAATCAGGGGCTCGGCTATCAGGCGCCCAGTGGAAGGTGGAGCCATCATTCACCTTGCCAGGCACGGCTCTGCTCAGATCAGAGTCACACCTCCCCATACTCTGAATGCCGATCTCTCTCTCCAGCCAGGTCTGAGCCAGCTGGCCCTGCTGCTCCAAAACCAGACAGCCAATCCACACTAGCAAAGCCTACAGGAAAGTGTAGGCAAACAATACCTTGTTTCTAGGAGAGGCATTTTCGAACACGGGATATACAAATGATCCTTACTAAAAGATCTATCTCAATGTCCTGAGCTTAAACATCTCAAATTCGAATTTACTATTGGGTTTCTGAGGGCAGGTAGGATTATGGAATGTAATACTCAGCCTGCCCATTCTGGCCTATGAGAGCGGATAGCCTCACAATAGTAAACCGTGAAATTGAGGGTAACTCGCTACTAGAATATGCTACACAGACGTAGGCATTTTCTTCCTGCCACAGACAACGCACACTGCCATAGGGGTGTCTTACATGGTGCAAAAGGAAGATGCAGGGACTGGGAAGTGGGTACACCTCCGTTACAAAGGCAGTTAACTGACTGCCGGTAGAATCTGTAATGGCAGGTCTGAAACATACTTTAGAAGCTGCTTCTGTGGATAGCGCAAATCAGCGCTGCAGGCCCACCAGCAGTATTGGGTCTACCAGACCTGGGCACACACAGTGCACTTATACTAGGGACTGACAGGTAAACCAAATGAGCCAATTATCCGAATTCATACAGTAATTTTTACACAGGGAGCATTTGCCCTGTGGCACTAATTAGCAGTGGCAAAGTACCCAGAGCATCTAAATCCAGCCAACATAAAAGATAGGAAGCGAAAAGAGGAAGGGAGACCCGTGCCAATGATACCAGGTCTAACAGCAACTAAAGCATGCCTTCAAAATAATGCCTCGTAGTATGCAGTAGGACAAGAGGAAAAAAGGCCATCACTACTTCCTAAATACTAGGAACTCCTAAACAAAACCAGTGCAAGACAGAGTAAAGAATCAGTGTAGTCTTCAACATAAAAACATTCAGCCAAATTCATCAGTTATTGTCAGAACCATGTGTATGAAAAGGTTAGGCCAGCGCCCCGGTACTACACTTTAATTCTCCTATCATCCCGATCTCCTTCCTGAGATCTACCCAGGCTCCTTTGTTGTGGCCTCTCTCTGAATGAGAGTACCATTTGAAGTGTTTGGGGGACGCCTGACTCCCTTCTCCAGAGCATCTCACCCAACTCACAAATGCAG
Organism: Lissotriton helveticus; assembly: GCF_964261635.1. Classification (NCBI taxonomy): domain Eukaryota; kingdom Metazoa; phylum Chordata; class Amphibia; order Caudata; family Salamandridae; genus Lissotriton; species Lissotriton helveticus. Next base: position 2,095,457,744 of record NC_136061.1, read on the forward strand.
CAATACACATCTGTTTAGAGGGTTTCATCTACTTTCGCATGTTACTCACCCGATGCAGGCCTTGGTGTCCTAAACTGAAACCCATAATCTGCCATGTATTGTGCCATTCACAGGGACACATACACACAGAATACATAGATTTGATATACTCACAGCACTGCATCCTTCATGTACTGTAGCACTCACAGGCACACATACAAACCCTCACATACATTTGCCATGCATGCACTGCACAGCGCTATACTCTGAATGCGCTGTACCTTGCACATGTACCCAGCACATGCATTTACCATACACGCACTGCACAGCACTACATCCTTCATGTTGTGTCACTTACAGGCACACATGTATCCATGCACAAACCACACAGTGCTGCATTATTCCTGTAGTGTTCCTAGGCACACACACCCATCCAGCGAAGATACACTACATTCGCTCTGCGCATCACTACACACCGATGAGGGGCACACAGCAGTGTAACTTGAATGAGTGAGCCTCATTCCTGTGACACAGGTTAAAAAGGACCTGTTCACTCCTACTGTTTACTACACAGTATGTGGTCACCACCTCGCTCAAGCTGCTTAACGTCTAGTGAAGTTAAACACAACAAGGGGCCCCAATATAGTCCGCAGGGGACCTCGGGGAGCAAGTATTAAGAAAACAACAATGGTCCCGTGCAGCAACAATCCATTATAAGGATAAATACAGACACAATGGATTCTGTATTAGAGTGACTTGTCCAGCCGGACAGAGGTCAAAGTGTTTAATGATTACAACAGAATAAATCAAGAATATCCTTCGACAATCTCACGTCGTGGGGTACAAGCCTGTACCTCGTTCATCCACTAACACTTTAGTACATTCAAAGTGAACAGAAAAAGGGCTTTTAGGCAAAAAAGCTGAGTTGTTCTTTAAATCATAATTGGAACAGATATTTTCAATTGCGCCATTACAATAAGGTACACAATATACACACTGTATAAGGCACATACATTGGTCGACGGCGTTTCGATCCCACTTTTAATTCAAAGGGATCATCATCAGGACAATATGATAAATGCCTAATAATTGCAAGCCTCTAAAACCTAAAAGAATTTTAGAAAAAAGAGAGAAATTCAGGACATTGTCAACTGCATAGCGATAATAACGTGACATTGAGTGCTTTTAAGTGTCAATTCAAGGAGATTCGGTGAATTGCTCGTGGTGCACACCGGGTTGAAGTAAGGAGGAACGTAGTGGTTCTACCGTGACTAGCTGCGGATCCATATCGTGATGGCGGAGACATGAATAAAAAGTAAGTTCCCAGTGAGCGGGGAACTGACGTGGAGTTATCCTATCAGTTATATAAACAACCGACAGTTATTCCGGAAGAAGAGGGTCGTGATGGCCCAGTGAGCGGGGAACCCTCGCATCGATGATAGACCGCCACCCGCCAGTTATGACTAAGTTGGACGTGTTCCACGGACGTTTCCTCATGCGCGTTCAGACGTGCTAAAAGTAAACGAGTGATTGTAAAATTCCGGCGCAGTGAAACATAATTAAAATATGTGATAAACGGCGCAGTGGGGTAAGGACAGGGGAGCGGGCTCACCATAAGAGATCCAAGGCTGGGAGTACCGGGTGGTTTGATCACCGGAATCGTGACCAGTCATTCAGAATTGGAAAATTCCAATCGAGTTTACAAGTTGCTGGGGGTACCTGGGAGGGAACAGGGAGGATTAGGGGGGTGACTCCTGAGTAAAAGAGGCTTGTGCCAAACAGTCAAAACCCATGCTTACCGGATCAGTCGGTATAGCGTCCCACTCGGCAATGCGGTCTGCAAGTTGCTGATGGTAGTCAGGGAGCTGGGAGCACTCTTATTGGTCTAGGGAGTAAGGTGGAAATAGACAAGGGCCAACGTGGAAAGTGAAGAGGGCTAAGGAATCAATTGCCAGTAGGGTTGTGAGGCGGCCATATTGGAGAGGGGAAGTGAGCCAAGGACGGGCAGTGCAAGTGACAATTGTGCTCGTGAATAAGAGTGCAACAATAATAGTTATATCATGCCGAACAGCATAACCACTGAGGTACATTTGTCAATAACAATTTGTTTCAGGATTAGATGAAATTGGCAACATAGTCATCGATTAAACCAGGTTGGTCCAATCTTCCTGCAGGTTGAGTCCGGTGTTTAAGCTATCCGTTCTCAAAATCCATTTTAATTCTTCTTTGTTAAGAAGTCTCGTAAGGTCACCTCCTCTTGGTGGAAGTATGACCTGGGTGATCACTGTCCAGCGGACATCGTTCTCATTGTGCCCTTTGTCAGTGAAATGTTCAACAAGAGGGGCATTTGCTGTTTTACACCGGATCCTGCTGCGATGTTGTGAAATGCGAATTTTTATTTTCTGTGTTGTCTGTCCCACGTAGATCTTATTACACGGACAGAAAATAGCATAAATCACATTACAGCTGTTGCAATTTGTGAAGGTTCTACGCTCATTTTTTACATTCTCAAAGACAAATTCCTTACCCTCTATACAAGATACACATACAATGCATGATCCACACTTATGATGGCCCTTTACAGGTGGAAGATTCCAGTGGTCATTCAAGGTTGTATTGGGAATTGTTGTCGTGGGCAAGGCCGCCCTAACAAGTTGGTCCCTCAAGCTTAAACACCGGACTCAACCTGCAGGAAGATTGGACCAACCTGGTTTAATCGATGACTATGTTGCCAATTTAATCGATGTTTTAATCGATGACCATGTTGCCAATTTCATTTAATCCTGAAACAAATTGTTATTGACAAATGTACCTCAGTGGTTATGCTGTTCGGCATGATATAACTATTATTGTTGCACTCTTATTCACGAGCACAATTGTCACTTGCACTGCCCGTCCTTGGCTCACTTCCCCTCTCCAATATGGCCGCCTCACAACCCTACTGGCAATTGGTTCCTTAGCCCTCTTCACTTTCCACGTTGGCCCTTGTCTATTTCCACCTTACTCCATAGACCAATAAGAGTGCTCCCAGCTCCCTGACTACCATCAGCAACTTGCAGACCGCATTGCCGAGTGGGACAGTATACCGACTGATCCGGTAAGCATGGGTTTTGACTGTTTGCCACGAGCCTCTTTTACTCAGGAGTCACCCCCCTAATCCTCCCTGTTCCCTCCCAGGTACCCCCAGCAACTTGTAAACTCGATTGGAATTTTCCAATTCTGAATGACTGGTCACGATTCCGGTGATCAAACAACCCGGTACTCCCAGCCTTGGATCTCTTATGGTGAGCCCGCTCCCCTGTCCTTACCCCACTGCGCCGTTTTTTATCACATATTTTAATTGTTTCACTGCGCCGGAATTTTACAATCACTCGTTTACTTTTAGCACGTCTGAACGCGCATGAGGAAACGTCATTGGAACACGCCCAACTTAGTCATAACTGGCGGGCGGCGGTCTATCATCGATGCGAGTGTTCCCCGCTCACTGGGCCATCACGAACCTCTTCTTCCGGAATAACTGTCGGTTGTTTATATAACTGATAGGATAACTCCACGTCAGTTCCCCGCTCACTGGGAACTTACTTTTTATTCACGTCTTCGCCATCACGATATGGATCCGCAGCTAGTCACGGTAGAACCACTACGTTCCTCCTTACTTCAACCCGGTGTGCACCACGAGCAATTCACCGAATCTCCTTGAATTGACACTTAAAAGCACTCAATGTCACGTTATTATCGCTATGCAGTTGACAATGTCCTGAATTTCTCTCAATTTTCTAAAATTCTTTTAGGTTTTAGAGGCTTGCAATTATTAGGTATTTATCATATTGTCCTGATGATGATCCCTTTGAATTAAAAGTGGGATCGAAACGCCGTCGACCAATGTATGTGCCTTATACAGTGTGTATATTGTGTACCTTATTGTAATGGCGCAATTGAAAATATCTGTTTCAATTATGATTTAAAGAACAACTCAGCTTTTTTGCCTAAAAGCCCTTTTTCTGTTCACTTTGAATGTACTAAAGTGTTAGTGGATGAACGAGGTACAGGCTTGTACCCCACGACGTGAGCTTGTCGAAGGATATTCTTGATTTATTCTGTTGTAATCATTAAACACTTTATGACCTCTGTCCGGCTGGACAAGTCACTCTAATACAGAATCCATTGTGTCTATATTTATCCTTATAATTGATTGTTGCTGCACGGGACCATTGTTGTTTTCTTAATAACGTCTAGTGAAGCCATTAGCCTTTCACCACTGGGGCTAGTGCTTTGGGCGCCCCTCCTGGTACAACAAGACAGGAGTCTGTGATACAAGCCCATGGCATGGCCCGCACACATAATCGGTTTGCCTATGACAAAAAAATTCAGCATTAGGGATTCAGACATCCGTACAGTCTGGGCACTCTGGGCAGGGGTGCACATCCATTACCATGCAGAGGACTATTCTGTCCCAACAGTTAGAAACTTCATAGGAGTCATCAAATGCAATCTGTTCATAGCATAATCATTCGGTAGTAGGGTAAAAAGCAGATCTAAATTATTTTTCTAGTGTCTTATCCACCTCAAGAGCATCAATTAGAAAAGTCTACATAAGGCGTTAGCTTTGGAGAGATCTAGAAACCGTTAGATCTGAAAGAGACACGTTAGTGATGGATTCCTTACCTTAGAATATTCCCAGGCATCAGACTGGATCCGGAAACATTTTCTTCAGCAGTACCCCTGCGCGTTGGAAGGTGGGCGTTGTGCGGCTCTGCGTCCGCCGCTGGCGTCGTATGCACAGAGATGACGTCACGGAGACTGCTTAGGCGCCACCCATGCACGCTGACGTCGGTTCTTTCTTTTTCTGCGCCAGCAAGCGCGAATCCTGTTGGAGCACGTACCCTAGTCACTTTTTGACTAACTTTTTTGAGACTTGTCTCCACCTTTTTGAGTCTGACTCCTGGTGCCAGGTAGGGATGCCTGGGTTTAAATCCTGCTGGAACTGACGCAGTACGATGTCGGTGGCTGACCCCCATGGCGTCTGTCTCTACTGTCTGGAGCGCAACCATGACTCCCAGTCATGTTCCGACTGTCTGGCCATGGCTCTAAAGGCCTTGCGGGAGCCGTCCTGTAAGCTGCTGGAGGCCCGGCAGTCGTCTCCTTGCCGTTCGAGGTCCAGGGGTCGCACAACGGACTGACCGCGGAGCCATCATCACCGCTCCTCGGGGTTGAAGTCATCACACTTGGAATCGGGTAAGAGACGTCATAAGAAGAAGTCGAAGAAGTGCTTACACTCTCTGATGTCCCCCCCGTTGGTCTACGGATGCGGACGAGGGGGCTGGGGGTACCTCCCCCCCCAGATCTGTTGGAGTCTGAGAGTCCCGCGGCCTACCCACCTTCTCGGGGTCCGTCGGCGACTCCAGCCCAGGTGCAAGATTTTCTTGCTGCCATGGACCGCCTTTTCATGCCTCTGGCTCCCGCGGCGTACCTTTGGGCCCCGCGGTCCCACCAGAGGGCCCTCCCTTGCCGTCGGCGGCTCTGGCATCAGCTCCCCAAGGTCCTCTGCTGGTGGCTCCGGTGCTGCAAGGTCCTCCACTGGCAGCTCCTGCCCCGGCGGCTCAGTTCCCAGCACCGCAATGGGTTCCGTTTGTTCCACCTCCGCCCTTGCCTGGGTTTCCGGACAACTTTGCTCCAGGTTGGGTCCCTAACTGGGATAGGAAGCTGGATCAGCGCCGACCGGCGCTGTTCCCGGCGCTGTTGGGCCATTTTTATTCCCCTTCCCCTCCCCCACAGCCTGTGCCTCGGGCAGTGGAGTAGGGGGGCGAATGGGAAGGGTCTGAGGACCCTCTTTCACAGCAGTGCGAGTCGGAACAGGAGTGGGCAAAAGAGTCGGAGGATGGAGGTGGCATTGACCTCTCCTCTGAGCCTGGTTTCCTTTCTCCTCCAGCTGTGGCCATGGAGGAGGGCACTACATACACTGTAGTGCTCCGTAGAGCAGCTGAGGCCCTTGACCTGCCTATGGTAACTCTGAAAAATAACCTCCTCACTGAAGTCCTTCAGCAGGCGGCAATCTCTATGGATCCTCTGCTACTGTTCAATGAGGTGTTAACTGATGTGTTGATGGGCACCTGGTCTAGGCCAGCCACCGGGGTCCTGTGGATAAGAACTTGGCCAGGCGTCATTGCCCCGCCCCGGGTGACCATGCCTTTTTAACGACCCACCCAACTCCAGAGACCCTGGTCATCCAAGCCTCCACCTCCCAAAGCGCATTCCCTACAGCCTCGTCCGATAAGGAATCTAAGAAGCTGGACGGTTTGGCAAGAAACTGTTTTCCTCTGTCCGCTTAGGGCAGCGGTCGGTGAACTCCAGATGCCTCTTGGGCTGTTACTCTCACACTATGTTGTGCAGAAGCTACCTCAGTGTCCGGAGGAAGTTCGAACAGTGCTTTCCCAAGCTGTGGCTGAGGGGAAAGATGGACTGGACTGGACACCGCAGACTCACTAGGTAGGACAATTTCCACCACAGTGGCTCTGTCGCCTCGCCTGGTTATGGTCCACGGGATTTTCATTTGATGTTCAGAGTTCCCTTATAGACCTTCCATTTGAGGATACCCGCCTGTTTGGCGATAAGACAGATAGTGCGCTGGAGCGTTTTAAGGACTCTGGGCTACGGCCAAGTCCTTGGGTCATTCACCACGCGCCCTGCCACGTCTGCTTTTCACGGCCACAGAAGGGGCATCTCAACACGTTCGTTCAGCCAAAAGCCTGTGCAAAACCAACCTCAGCGCGGCTGCAAATGTGGTTCCAGCCACAGTGGGACAGGGGGCCAGCGTTTGGGTCAGTCTACCTCCGCTCTCGCAGCATCCGCCTCAAAACCTTCCTAGTCTAAACTTTGGGGTGCACTCCACGCCAGTGGGCTGTAGGATTCACCATCCCCTCCCCACTGGTGTTCTGTCACTTCGGACAGGTGAGTGCTGCAAATCGTCCTAAGGTGCTACTCCCTCCCCTTTGAGTCTGCCCCCCCCCAGCCATGCCACCTCAGTTCAACCGCATGTCAGGGATCACTTTGCGCTTCAACAGGAAGTCATGGCCCTCTTGGCCAAGGGGGCCATCAAGCACGTTCCTGGGCCAGAAGTAGGGCGTGGTGGTTGTTTCCACTACTTTCTGGTCCCCAAGAAGGAGAAAGGGGGCCTGTGCCCCATCTTGGACCTCAAGAACGTCAATCCCTTCCTCCAGAAGGAGAAGTTCAAGATGTTGACTCTGGCTCCGGTCTTGGCTGCCCTCGACCCTGGAGACTGGATGGTAGCGTTGGACTTGCAGGATGCATATTTTCATATCCCCGTCCTGCCGGCATACCAGCGTTACCTGCGGTTCACGGTAGGCCAAGAGCACTTTCAGTTTGCCGTGCTCCTCTTCAACCTTACCAGTGCCCCTCGGGTGTTCTCAAAAGTGATGGCATTGGTCGCAGCTCACCTGCGCTGATCAGGGGTTCCAGTCTTCCCCTATCTCAACTGGTTGTTAAAGGCGGGCTCACCCCAGGCAGTCATCTTCCACCTCCAGACTACGGACGACCTCCTGCCTGTGCTGGGGTTCTCCAACTTGCCAAAGTCACACCAGAGTCCCTCTTAGAAGCTCGCCTTCATCAGAGTGGTTCTGGATTTGACGCAGTTTCGGGTTTATCCTCCCGAGCAGCGAGTCCGGGATATTCAGGCTATGATAAAGATCTTTCAGCCTCTATCCCGGGTTTGTCAGGATGACCCTCCAGCTCCTGGGCCCTATGGCCTCCTGCATCCTGCTAATGCAACATGTCAGATGGTATAGGCGGATTCTGCAGTGGGACCTAAAGTTCCAGTGGGCACAGCATCAGGGCAACCTATCCCATCATGTCCAGATCTCGGAGGGCACTGCACGACAATTGCAGTGGTGGCTCACGAATCGCGATTGGCTCAATGGCAGATCCCTCTCCCTTCCCCCAACCGGAGCACACAGTGGTGACCTATGCGTCCCTCCTGGGATGTGGTGGCCACTTGGGAGAGGCAGAGATCAGAGGTCTCTGGCAGAGTCACTGCTCCATATCAACCTTTTGGAGCTTCGGGCGATCCGATTTGCACTGAAGGCATTCCTTCCCTCTGTCAGGGGAAGTGTAGTGCAGGTGTTCACGGACAACACCACCGCCATATGGTACTGCAACAAATGGGGCGGGGTGGGGTCATGGACCCTATGCCAGGAGGCTCTGCACCTCTGGACATGGCTGGAACATTAAGGCATTACCTTGGTGGCTCAACACCTGGCAGGTTCTCTGAACGTCAGGGCTGACTAACTCAACCGCCGGAACATGATGGATCACGAATGGTGTCTGAACTCAGACGTGGCGCAAGGTCTCTTTCTGCAGTATGGAGAGCCTTGGTTAGATCTATTCGGCACTGAAGAGAACGCGCAATGTCATTGGTTCTGCGCATTGGAATGTCCAAGGCTACACTTGCTCGGCGACACTTTTCGTCACGAGTGGAGCTGCGGTCTGTTGTATGCCTATACCACTTCTACCCAGAGTGCTGAAGAAGATTCGGCGCGACCTGGCCCAAGTCATCCTTGTGGCTCTGGATTGGGCATGAAGATACTGGTATCCCGGGCTACTCAGCATGGCGATCGATCCCCCGATCCGGCTTCCTCTTTGGGAGGATCTTCTGTCACAGCAGCAGGGGATGGTCCTCCACCCGAACCTGTCCAGCCTCCACCTACATGCGTGGAGATTAAGCGGCGACAGTTGACAGCTTTCGACCTTCCTCCTGAAGTCTGTGATGTCATTCATGCAGCCAGGTGTCCCTCCACTAAAACGGTATATGCCTGCATGTGGAACAAATTTGAGGCATGGTGCACAGCAAAGGCTGTGGATCCCCTCTCTACCCCTCTTTCTGAGGTCCTTCTGTTCCTTCTCTTAGTGCCCAGAGCAGAGCCCTGCTGGGACAATCGAAGGTTATCTTTCGGCCTTCTCAGCCTTTCTACGGCTTCCAGATCAGCCTTCTCTTTTTAAGTCCCCAGTTGTTAATCTCATCCTCAAAGGCATTACACACACGTTTCCTCCTCTGCCTTTCATAATGTCTCAATAGGACCGAAGTCTTGTTTTGACCTATCTGATGTGCGCTCCCTTTGAGCCCCTTCATAACTGTCCCTTACGTCTTCTCACTCTAAAGACTGCTTTCCTGGTAGCTATCACCTCTGCCAGAATAGTGAGTGAGCTCCAGGCTCTTTCTTCGAAACCTCCTTTCCTTTCTGTTCATCCGGACAAGGTGGTTTTGTGGATTCGTCTGTCTTTCTTGCAAAAGGTTGTCACGCCTTTCCACATCGGGCAGACCATCACTTTGCCCACCTTCTTTCAGCATCCTTCAAAAGAGGAAGAGAGGCTCCAGCGTCTGGACCCAAAATGTGCGCTCTCGTTCTATCTGAAGCGCACACAACAGTTATGGGTGGATGAACAACTTTTAGTTGGCTATGTGGGCGTCAAAAAAGGTTGGGCGTGCACAAACCATCCTCTATCGGTGTTCTGTGCTTCAAAGATGGTTACTGATTGGCTAAGAAGGAGCCTCCTATGGGGCTGCGTGCCCATTCTACCAGGGCAACAGCAGCCACTACTGCTTTGGGACGCAGCGATCCCTTGCAGGACTTTGTCAAGCAGCTACATGGGCTTCTCTGCACACATTTACCAAGCATTACTGCCTAGACAGTCCTGTCCGGAGAGATGGCTTCTTTGGCCGTTCTGTTCTCCGTGACTTTCTGGTGTAATCTTGTTCACAGACCCACCACCGGGGTTGGTATTGCTGGGGTATCTATTCTAAGGTAAGGAATCTATCACTAACATGTCTCTTTCAGATGCACAAGTTACTACTTGTATAAAGATGTATCTGTAAGAGACATTATTTAGTGATAGATTCCTTACAGCCCCACCCATCCTCCCCGTTCTGCGAACTGATTTCTAGGGTAAAGGTCCTCACTTTTTAGGGCCCTAGTTTCATGGCACCAGTGGTCAGTTTCTTGCATGGCTCTGCGTTCCTTGCATGGAAAGTAGTGTACAGAACGGAAGTCAGCGCGCATGAATGGCGCTTAAGTAGTTTCTGTGACGTCATCTCGGCGCATACGACGCTAGCGACGGACACGGAGCTGCACGACGCCACCTTCCGACGCGCAGGGGTACTGCTGACAAAAAATCTTTTCGGATCCAGTCTGACGCCTGGGGATATTCTAAGGTAAGGAATCTATCACTGACTAATGTCTCTTACAGATATATCGTTACACAAGTAGTAACTTGTGCTTCATGCTAACCCCACCACTTTCCTTTCTCCAACTTTTGAGAGCGACTTACTCACCTTAGTATATTCCCCAAGCGTCAGACTGGATCCAGAAAGTCTTGAGAGGTACCTCCGCACGCCATTAGGTGGGGTAGATCGGGTCGGCATTGCCCGTATTGGAAGTGACATGTGTGGTTGCTATATTTTCACCACACTATCGTGCTGACATCAGTTCCTTTTTATTTGCACCAACAGCGCTTTTCCAAAGCAGACGTCGATCTCTTCCCCCACCTGGAACTGACAGTCATGACAGACCCTTCAGTTCTGGGTTGGGGTGGTCATCTGGGAGAGGTGGGGATCAGAGGTCTCTGGCTCTTGACAGAATCCCAGCTCTGTTTCAGTCTAGAGCTGAGGGTGATTAGTTTGCCATTGAAAGCTGCCTTATCTATTTTCTTTTTTAACAAATTTTTATTGCCTTTTATAAGTCATGTAACATACCCCTTTAGGGTGTCCATGTACAGTAGAAAGGACAAAAAAGAGACCTACCTGAATCACTATATTCGTTGTTACCCTTGCTTGGCCCTATTCGTATGTAGTAACTATTATTATTATTATTATTATATGAAACTTGTAACGCGCTCAGCTTACCCGGGGGAATAATCACATTGCTGTTTCCTTGTAGTACACCATGTATGCAAGATAAATCCCCCTTTTCCCAACAATAAGGCAACAAACCAAAACATTCCCCGCACTGCTGTCTCCCTTGACTACTGTTCAGCTCGGTTAGTAGGCTCTCTAGCACCCAAGGCGTGAGTAGTGGTGCTGTGCCTGGACCTTCCGTTGCGACCCCCTCCCTCTCCTGTGTGTGTTGATGCCGTGGAACACTCCCATTCTCCTGTCTCTACTGAGTTATTCCGCCCTACTCTGGTCCCTGGGGGTGCTCTACATGTGGAAGCCTCTCTGGGGTGGAAGCCTCTGAGTCCCTGCCAATTCTTGTTATGTACGCCATCAGCCCCTCTCATGCCTGAACTCGTTCCGGCTTGCCCACTCCCGGCTGTGTATTCCGAAGTAGGACCCTGCCCTCACAACCCGCCCATTTCACCAGCTCACGTTTCCATCGGAGGACATTGGGGCCCTCCGGTTTCTTCAAGCTATTGGTTATTTCTCGTTTTGCCACAATAAATGCCAGGTCCTGGATCCTAGCTGTAGTTTTGGTTTTAGCAGAGTGTGGAAATAAGTGGAGCAGTACGTGGGCAGGCATGCAGGGAACCACCCTCTCAGTCACTCTCGCTGTCACTTGTGCTACCTCCTGCCAGTAATGAGTTAAGGAGGCACAGCTCCACATCATATGTATAAAAGTCTCCCCCTTCTCTTGACACCTCGGGCATCTAGCGTCAGTGCTATCAAAATAGCAGTTGATATGGGGCGCGGGGTTTGGACGGCAGTGGTAATGGCTGCCTGACCCCGTTGCTCGGCACACAGGAGAGCGACTTAGACTACTTTCAGGAGGCAAACTGACACTCTCCAAGAAAGGAATTCTGGGCCTTGAATCTCCACGTCTTGTAGCACACACCGATGCCTACATTTCGAGCCTCAGATGCTTTGAGAAGCTGAAATCATTACCGAAAGCGGATCTATGCAGAGCCTGCTGCAAAGCCTCAAGATGGCGCCGACCCCAGATAATTATTAAACCATAATTTGCGCACGTTGAGACCCTTTCATAATGCTAACTGGGCTTACTTCTTCACCGCAATTCCTGCGTTTTTAAGGTGGGTGCCTCATAACAGCGGAAAATATTAGCAAGGCTCATCTCGGTCCCCCGTAGACTGACTGTCTGGCCCAGTAATGGCTGTGGAAAGGGTGAAAATGGCGCTTTGTGCATTGTTGCCTAACTGAACGCGGGGGTGAGTCCTCTACATGTGACATTGCAGTTGCAAGAGTTGATAGAACTGCTCCTTTCTCCTCGCCAGCATTCCCTACTCTGCAACGGGCTGCCTGACTCTCTGGCGGAAAAAGACAAGTGAGGCGATGCGTACACTGCCGTCATCGAGAGCGCGCGAACTCTGGACCTGCTTGACGACTGTATAGCACCACTGGGAGGTGGATACATCGGAACTAAGAAAAAGGAAAAACGAAAGTCAACCCGACCCCCCCTCCCGCCCCAACAACGAACTGCCTGACATAGCCATGACGAGAGCAATCTGAGCGCTGGGGATGAGTTCTCTACATGCGTCCTTGCAGCAGCGAAATGCCTCGCTAAGACCCTGCCCTGCGCTGTGGAACACGCTACACCTCCAAAATGGCGGCATAATGGTGGCGCGCTAACTCCCTAGTCCTGCTCGGCGACTCCAAGTCATCCTTGTGCTACCTTGCCTCAGTGCCTTGCCCCACTGCAACCAACTACTAGTGCCTTTTAAATCTGACCTGGGTTGGTCAACTCCACAAGTGTATATAAGGGGGTGTGGCCCATGTTTGCACACTACCAATATACTGCACATTTAAAATTGCGGCAAGCTGATCCTTCTTCCAACCCCACGGCCCCAGGTCACTCTCGCTACACCGTGCCTCACCGCCTGCGAGCGCCAGTCAGTTCCACAAGTGGGGTGCCAGTGAATCTAGTCTGTCAACTGACAATCTGCTCACCAGCTCACTCACAGCACAAGCCTCACGTGTGGCGTCTTTCTACCTACCAGCTCCAGCGAGCTCTCCCTCTTCCATCTTGGGTGACGTTACTGTTATTCTCACAGCGAAGTAAACCTCACAGCCTCACGCCTAGCGGCCTAGTGTGCAGCGAAAAAGTGCAAAACCGACCAAGAGTGAGTAAGAGAGGTTACCAACAAGACCCTTCGGAGTGAAGTTTGAGTTACCTAGCTTCTCCCTCATTCACCACGAACGTGCTGAAGATGGCGGACAGGGACAGCAGGACCAACAATAAGAAAATAAGACCTGAACCAACAATGTCGGAATCTCCAATCAAAGCCAAATCAGACCTGACTAGTACGATGGACTTGATCCTTAAAAAACTGGCGGAAGTCCATGATTTAGCTAAATCAACGAAAAACAATACCGATACCATGCAACTGGAGCTTACAGCAATCAGGGCGGACATGAGTACTATGAACAAGAGTATCTGTGCGACGGAACAACGTATAAGCGACGTAGAAGACAGAACCTCCCAATCCTCCAAAATCATAACTCATCTTCAAAGCGCCACAAATGATCTCATATGACAAAATGTTGAATTAGAGGATCGTAATAGAAGAGGAAATGTACATATCTTTGGCATTCCAGAAGAATCGGAAAAAGATACGGGTTCTTGCGTGACCTTCCTTGAAGCTTGGATTCAGACGGTCACGGGGGAACTGGACAGGGCTCACAGAATACCAACCTTCAATATCCAAGGGAAGAAAGGCCCTCGTCCCTTGATCTGTTAGCCACTCCACTACCAACACGCTGAGGCCATCTTGCAATTCGCCAGGAAAAACCATCACGTCACCTGGGAAGGTCACCGCATAATCTTTACTCAAGATTGCTCCAAAGAGACTGTCGAGATGAGGAAAGGATTCCTGTATCTAAGAGATAAGCTGAAGGCGAAAGAGATTCAATTCTCCTTTGCCGGCCCGTCAAAGTTTAAGATCATCGAACATTGCAGATCACATGTCTTTTCAAATCCTCAAAATCTTGCAAGTCATCTAGAAGACTCTCCTCCACAGGGCATGGACTTGGCCAGCAGCTCATCCAACAAGCGGAAAGCTGACACCCATGACGCTGCTATCCCCTGAACTGTCTAGCCTTTGTGCTTTACTGGTATCTCTGTATTATTATTCTCTTCTTACCAAAGTGTTCAACATGCTATTCCTTAATTACAAAAAGTTGCCTCAGTCTAGTTGGCTACATGCCGTAAAGTTGGATAGATGCAGTAATGGGCCCCTACATTGGGCAGATCGCTGGTATAATTGTGGCTCTTTAGTTCTAAATAGATAATATGCTTCAATACGTTCAAATGCAATTGTAGTCCATTTATGTGGTAGATATGTTTCATATGCTTAAAAGCCACTTATGCTCCAGCATAAGTTACCACACGTATGATGTGGTATAGGTCCTTGCATGCGTTTCTCCTGATGAGACACTGCCCTATTAAATCTATCTGTGTTGCCTTTGGACGGTACTGCTGTTGCAATTCCTGACTTAGTTTTCTGGGGGGAAGGGGGTGGGTTGGGAGGGGTGGGGAGCAAGGGAACCGAGGGAGGGGGGGGTAACAGGGTTTGGGGGTAAATGTAATTTTGGTTGTTTGCTTTTTGTTCTTATCTCTTTTTTTTATTTGCTGTCAAACTCAAAAGTAGTATCATACGTGCCATATTCAATACACAGACTTAAAACCAGACATCACATGTTTCTCATCATGAGGAAGACCCCACATTTAGTTGGACCCATGCCATGCTGCAGATACCTCTGCTGTGACTTAAGTTGGAATCTCTGCTTCCACAGCCGCACTTATCACAGAGCCGATCGCTTCTTTAGCGACCATTAACCTTTAGATGGCTCAGACTAAAACCCTGGCAGAAAATCTGAATATCGTTTCTCTAAACGTCAAAGGCCTTAAACACACAGTAAAACGTAGAAAAGTCTTTGAATATTTAGCAAAGTCCAAGGGTGATGTCATCCTACTTCAGGAGACAAAACTTTCAGAAGAAGATATTGGATTTATAAAACATTAGATCTCGCATACCCAATGCCCCCCGGCCGTCCATAAGAAAAGAGGGGTGATCACCCTAATTTTAAAAAATCAAACATTTCCATCACCTCACACACTCAAGACAAAGATGGAAGATTATTAGTTACACACCTAATGAGAGATGAGGACCCCATTCACGTGGTAAACATATATGGGCCGAACGCTGACGACCTTGACTTCTGGGAATCTGTCTCAACCGCCATTGAGGACATTCCTCAAAATGAACTCTTGACAGCAGGTGGGGACTTCAATCTCCCGTTAGACCCTCTTCTAGATCGCCAATCCAAATGCACATACCCGTCTTTCCGCTCTCCTGAGATACTCAAACGTATCTACTCCAAATTTAACTTGAGACTCCTGGCGCCTACAACACCCTGATGGGAGGGATTATACATTTTACTCTGGACCACATAACTCTTATTCTAGAATTGACTACATTCTAATCTCTAGCTTTTTCACAAATCTTATAGAAGAAACGGACATAGCACCCAAACTAGTTGCTCACCATTCCTGCATCAACACTAAACTCGCAGGCCCACATTCTTTCCTATCCCCGAAGCACTGGCGCTTTAATGAAGACATACTTTCCGATCTAGAGAACAAACGACGAATAGATAACGCTATTCGCGAATACATTGCACTGAACGATCTCCCAGATACGAACACCTCTGTCATTTGGGATGCACTCAAGGCCACAATTAGGGGCGTCATTATAGGTATTAGAGCACAGACCAACAGAAAATTTAACTCAGAACTTGAGAAACGTATTCAGTCACTAGACATTTCTCATTCAGCTAACATAGACAACAATTCTGTTCTGGACCAACTTATTAAAAAGAAATACGATTAAAACACAATTGTAAGCAAACACGCTGGTGTGTGGATAAATAAATTCAAAGCACTCACATTTTGCGAGGGGAATAATGCAGGGAAACTACTTGCATCTTATCTCAAGCATAGGCAAAAGCAATTCAATATAGCATTGATTAAAGATCCCACCAACATCCATACCAAACAAAATAAAATTCTAGACACCTTCCAGTCTTTCTAAGTAGACCTTTACAAAAACAAGATGACATTTGACCCAAGGCGTGCTCTAATTACTTACTCGCTAAACCTCCCTAGACTTTCTGAGGATGATAGCTCTAAATTAGGATCTCCATTCACCGACAAAGAACTCTATTAAATCCCTTAAAAGTAACAAAGCACCAGGCCCAGATGGCTTTCGGCCAGTTTCTACAAAGCGTTTGAAAAATCTCTCAACCCTTCCCTACTAAATTTATTCAACTCTTTTGCTATACAGGGTGGTGTCTCTAAATCTATGGGTGAAGCCACTATAATTGTTATCCCGAAAGAAGGTAAAGACCCCCTCTTAACAAAAAACTACCTTCCAATCTCGCTCATCAATCTGGATTGCAAAATATATGCAAAAATCTTAGCCAACAGACTCAATGCAATCCTCCCAAAACTGATTAGCAATTCTCAAGTGGGGTTTCCCAAATACCGCATGTCCAATGAAAACACCAGACTACTGTGCCATGTCTTGGAAAAAGCCAAAATAACAGCCTCCCCCTCTGTTGCCATCACCCTGGACGCGGAAAAAGCGTTCAACAGGGTGTCTTGGTCCTTATTGGAACAATGTATGCTATCCTTTAACCTGGGGACTTATATTGACATGGTAATGGCCCTCTATTCCTCTCGTCCACCTGCATTGCCGTAAACGGCTCCCTGTCCGAACCATTTCGCTTAGAACAGGGCACTAGAAAGGGCTTCCCTCTCTCACCAGCACTGTTTCTTCATGCCCTTGAACACTTCATCTCCGACATAAAACGGAATGACGATATCATGGGTGTGGAATTCGGTGAGACAGGGGTGAAACTGGCCGCACATGCGGATGACATTCTGGTGGTTACAGAGCATCCAGATACTTCCATCGAGGCTTTAATGACCACCATAGAAAGATACTCTGCTCACTCTGGATACAAACTGAACCTTGACAAGTCAGAGGTTAAACCCCTGACCATCCACGGCACCAGAGACATGCTGGGAAATTACAGCCTTTCATGTCAGACAGGTCTCATTAAATACCTTGGGATTGAATTTGAAACTCTCCGGCGTAACGAGTAAACCGCCCTAGAAAAAATTAAATCACAACCAGACGGTTGGTCCCCTCGCTTCATAACATGGTGGGGGAGGATTGAGACCATCAAGATGATGATCTCTCCTCTGGTGAACTATCTAATTACGATGCTGCCTCTCACTTTAACTCCGGATTTCCACCACAAATTAGACGCCTTAATTACCAAATTTCTCTGGAAAGGGAAAAAAGCAAGGATTAGCATAAAGAAACTCCGCCTGGATAAGTCTCTAGGAGGGGTCAGGTTAGCAGATTTGAAGCTGTACCAAACAGCTTTCCTCGCTAAACAAGGTCCTTACTGGCTCACACCTCCTTCCGATTACACCCCTGTTTGGCTAGACATAGAAAAAGCCCTTCTTAGTGTAGTGTAGTTCCTATATTCCCAATAGGCTCTGCGCATTGGAATAATATATCCTATAGATTAGACGTAGGACTGAGGTCTACTAGGTTTCTATCGAATACATTAGACTTAATTGTGAGTGCCAGCTAGCTCAGAGGTCACTAGAAACTTTCTCGAAAAAACAAGAAGGGATTAGTTTCTGACAACCGCATAAACATGACAACTTTGTTTCCCCAAGATAAAACTGATCATCAGAGTCGTGGAAACAATAGGTAGATATTTCACTCAATCATGCATAGAAATAGACGGGCGTTTTCAATAAAAGGTTTTATTGAACAGTCTTCTTTCTCAAGCATAAGAAATGAACTGCTACAATCGTAAAACTGGTTGCAAAATATAATGCATACAGTATGAAGAGTAGAATAAAATACTGTAAGAGCATTGTATGGTTCCTAAACCATAGATAAATACATACATAAATAACAGAGGCTAAAAGTACTTAACTGGTGCTTCTAAAATACGCCTACCCCAATGTACCTAACCTAAGCTTAGTACGAGGGAGGAAGTAAGTGAGGAGTAGCATAAATGTAGTATTCTTTTGCCAAGAATCTGTCCAAGATTTCTCTTGGGGTCTAATCAGCTCTGTACCTTAGTGTGGCATCCTGGCCATTGGTGACAAGTAAAACCAATGGCCAGGGTTCTACATGACTCATGTTCCATTCTGAGTCAGTTGGCCCAGACTCTGTGTAGAAGATACTTCATTGTATTTATGCCAATAAATACTCTATATAAATCACCTGGTTTGGACAGCGTTTTGGATTTTACACTGGCGACGATCGGTTCTACGAATCCATTATTTTTTTAGGAGGATGCGGATTGGTTACTGCATTTACTGTTTATTTTTATAGAACAAGGCCTATTCTTTGGAAAAACAAGACAAGATCCTGTTAACAATCATTTATTATTTATTTGGGTGTTTTTGCTTGTTTTAGAAAATATATATTTCATCATTTATACTGTCAATTAGTATTCATTACATTGTCACGTTGAAAATGGATGGTTTTGTTGCACCTTTCTTGCCCAATCCAGGTGATCCTGTTCTTGAATGGAAACAATGGAAAGATTGATTTTTAGCGTATTTAGAAGCTATTGGAGGGGAAGATTATACTAGTAAACGTAAATTGGCAATTCTCAAACATTCTTTTGAGGAAAATTGAATTTTGCCTTGTCATGTGTCCCTACGTGTTCCCCATTATATGTTATATGTGCATGATCGATATGCATATGTTCCCCCTTGACCGAATAAAGATGCAATTATAGTTGTGTCCAACGTTAGTATGCCAGTTTCCAGTCCTCGTGAAAGCAACGAGTATTAGGCCTATGTTGCCAACGTTTTACATTGTGCACGTTAATTCATCGAGTTGTCCCCGTTTCTAGGCCTCAAAGGGCCCGGACACCAGATTCAAGCTCCAGTCTCTCGAAATCACTTCGAGGAGCGATGCAGCCCCTCCCGTATCCCTGACCCTTCGCTTACTTTCTGCCAAGCAACGTGGTGCCCGGCCTGGCCTGCCTGCCTGTCTGCCAAGAATATGTTATGCCTCTAGTTATCAGTTCAGCTCCCCGGCTTCACATTCCTAAGCTAACGAACTGCATTAACATCTTCAGCTATAGTCTAGTCTTCCTGTCTCCATGCAAGAGAATTACTGAATTAATATCCATAGAAGATTCATAGCACATGCAATACATGTCGAATATATGCATGCACCAGCCTTAGTGTCAAGTAGCTTTTGCCCTGATAACTTTTAGATTCAATCAACATGTACTCCAAACACCAGATACCAGATATGCTATAGGTACATGTCGTCCTGACATCCCAGACTTTAGTCTCCTCTTCTAGTGCAGAAGTCAGAGCCCCCAGCTCTCCCCAGTTACACGTCATGGCCCGTTTGCGCGCACCAGTAGGTTAAAGGTTCCAGCTGCCCAGGTAGCCCCCTCCATGTATCCACCCATTTATGACACTTCTGTGACGTTTTCATCACATGTCTCCGTGCACGCCCTGTGCACGCCTTCTTTGTACGCCCATTTGTTCTTATCTTACGTGTGTCACTTGTTACGCCTACTGTATTCAATGCAATTGTAATGTTTTCCTATATATACTATGTAATGTTGATGAGACGTTGCAGCTGCCATTCCATTCCATTGCATGCCACTTCATGGTCTTTAGGCTCGAGCCATCCGATTAAAGCCATTTCTGACTCAGATTCCACGGATCCTGCCTCTTATTTATTGAGCTATCCGTTTTGGTTAATGTATAGAAAAATAGTACCGGTAATTAATTATTTATTTACCACACTTTAGGTGCAGAAGGAAGTGTTTTGAATCTTTTACCACCTATTCATCTTGACGATAGTGATGATGATATGGATATATATGATCGAAATGTCCCTCTAGCTATGAGACAAGTGGTTAAAGAAGAATTGGATAGATTGTGCAGTTTGGACATAATTGAAGAGATAGTCATCCGAGTGGTTGTCTCCGGTAGCTGTCGTGCACAAACCAAATGAAGGAATCAGATTATGTATTGATTTGAGGGATTTGAACGAGTGTGTGTGGGTAGATCGGCATCCGTTGCCCAATATAAATGAGATGTGTTCAGTTTTGAAAGGGGCTACTGTATTTTCGACCCTGGACCTATCTAATGCTTATCACCAGATTGCTTTGCATGAAGATGGTAAACCATACATCTTTTATTACTTCTGAAGGTGCTTTTAGATACGAAAGAATGCCATTTGGCCTGATTTCAGCCTCAGCAGTGTTTCAAAGAGTGATGCACAAATTGTTTAAAGATGTCAAAAATACATTGTATTTCCAAGATGATATTTTGGTTTTTGGAAACCATAAGCAAGACCATTGTGAAACATTATGTAAAGTACTGAGCATATTGCGGAACTGTGGAATGACTCTTATTAAAGAAAAATGCAAATTTGAAAGGAGTTCGGTTGACTGTTTAGGACATAACATTAGTGGCAAAGGTATATCACCCAAGCAAAATTTGATTAAAGCAATTCAAGAAGCTCCCAAGCCTCATACTAAAGATCAGCTCAGATCCTTTTTGGGTCTGGCTTAATATTACGCCAAATTCATTCCTCTATTTTCGGATAAGACTAGTCATATGAGGTGTTTAACGAAAAAAAAGAAAAAATGTGTTTGGTGTGAAAATTGTGCTACAGAATTTTCGAATCTTTAAAGAGAACTATCTTCAACTTCTGCATTGGCAACATTTGATACACACTGTAGTTCTGTCATCATTACTGATGCCAGTAATATTGGTATTGGGGCAGTTTTGATGCAAAATCAGAAGAGGAAATTAGTTACCATCGCATTTGCATCTAGACCTCTACGAGATGCTGAGGTCAAGTATTCAACACTTGAAAAGGAAACTTTAGCATGCTGGTGGGGTATAGAGTATTTCCGAAAGTATGTATATAGCACAACATTCAAGGTTAGGACAGATCATAGTCCATTGGTGGAGTTATTTACCACAAAGGGTTGTGGGAAAGTCACTCCAAGGATTGCCAGATGGCAGTACATACTGCAGGATTTCCATTTTAATGTAGAGTACATTCCAGGGGTCAAAAATGTTTTAGCAGACTGTTTATCCCGTTTACCCGTTAAGGAAGATTGTGAATCATTTATTCCTGATGAAAGTACTGAAAAAATTAGATCTGTTTGTATGGTATCTAATGGGTGTATCAAACAAGATGAATGGAAAAATGCCTGTGCAACCGATGAGGAAATTCAAGAAGTCATCAAATATATTTCAACTCAATGGCCGTTAAAAAAAGATTTAGATAATTCATGGGCCACATACAAATAAGGCAATAACTGTCAGTTATTGATGACCTGTTATTTCGTGGTGTACAATTAGTGGTACCCAAGGATTTGCATGAACAGGTATTGTGTTTGGCACACGTAGGACATCCTGGGATGTCTAGCATGAAAAACAGATTAAGATCAGAATTTTGGTGGCCAGCTATTGACAGGTTTATCGAGTCAAAAGTTAGATCGTGTATGGAATGTGCTGTGAGCGATAAGTCACAAAAAGTAGTTAAGTATGATAAAGCTCCTGTATCTAGACCAGTAGGTGTTTGGGAAAGAGTTTCTATTGACATAGCTGGTCCGATTTGTTTGTCCAAGAGCCCCATGTTTGATTGTCCTTATTGATCAATTTTCTCAGTGGCCAGAAATTAAGTTGGTCCATCATATTGATTCTCACACAATTATTCAATTTTTAAATGAAGTGTTTGATAAGGAAGGGTTTCCCAAGTGTTAGGTTACCGACAATGGTACACAGCTAACATCCACTCAAATGGAAGATTATCTGATTAAGCATGGTATTTCTCATATTAGAACATCAGTATATTATCCACAAAGTAATGGAATTGTTGAAAGATGGATAAGAGTTCTGAAAGAGGGTGCACAATTGGCATTATCCAATGGCAAGAATTGTTCTCAGATTCTCAAAGATTTAGTGTGGAATTATAGGGTTACTCCCAGAGTGGTAGGTGATCTGTCTCCATTTGGGAAAATGAAGGGAAGAAAGGCTGTTTGTGACTTAAATCAGTCATGGATGTTCGAGATGAGGAACAAAGTTGATCAATCCAAAGTGGTTAGAAGTTCTAGTGACATGTGTAGGTGGCCATCCAATGGAAGTCAAATTCCATCTCAGAATAGTGAAAATCCTGTGTCTCAATTTAAAATTGGTGAATGGGTTCCTGTAAAGAAGGGTAGGTTAGTAAAGGCTGGAGAGGCTAAATTTTCTTTACTCATGAAAATAGTTGGACATCAAGTTGTAGAACTAACTGATGGAAATGTGTGGAGCATGAGCAAGGTTGTTAAAGTGCCTATGTGTTTATTGTCTAAATTGGACACACTGTCTGGTCCATCCAATACCATGCTTAAACAACAAAGCTTTAAAGATTCATGGAATTCAGCTACTTCAAGATTGAAATTCAAACCAGCTTGGAGTAAAGATTGTCATGGCATAATCATTTAATTAAAGTTTGTATTCTTGTTTGGTGAATGCATGTTCACTAGGATAACATTTGTTTTATATTTATGCTGATATTTGTAATGTTGTATATAGTTCAATTATATACGTGTCATGCTATTGTTTTGATAAGTATGTAACTTGCAATATTTGTGTTGACGAAAGGGGATGTGTGGCATCCTGGCCATTGGTGACAAGTAGAACCATTGGCCAGGCTTCTACATGACTCATGTTTCATTCTGAGTCAGTTGGCCCAGGCTCTGTTTAGAAGATACTTCATTGTATTTATGCCAATAAATACTCTAAATCACCTGGTTTGGACAGCGTTTTGGATTTTACACTTCGCTTAGAATGAAGGTCAGTCTCAGGAGTCGATTTCCCAGCAACCCGCAAGGGTAGGCTGGAAACACCAGAGCTGGATTTCTCGGCAGGAGAAAAGACGGCGTCTCTCTCAGTGCGTCTGCTGGAGGGTCGGCTTCCTTCGGCACTTGCTGTAGCAGGATGCGTTGGGCAAGTAGATAGTCGAACTGCTCCAAACCACCGTGTGTTTGCAAAGGCAAGTGAGGGCATATTTATACCTTGAAGTAGCCGAGTTTGACGTAAAGGTTTACATAATAACGTCATTAAAGATTATCAGTTCCTTGAAAACTCCATGAGTTCTTGGACAAGTCAGTTCTCGGGCAAGGGAAAGTCCCTAGCTGCTGAAGCCGAGTTTTCCAAGAAATCGTTGTAGATTTTCGGAACTAGTGGAATTAGCCCTGCCGTATTTGGACTGCATGAGCTATGATTAAATATGGTTATGATTCTTATACCTATATAAGGACATAGTGATTTATACCTATATAAGGACATGAATCGGGACATTTACAATAGTGTCCTAAAATGGTTCACAACACCCACTCCAGGTTATCATGTTCATCTAAGATTAAGTACTGAAACATAGAAGCTAGAGCATGTTTTTTTTATCCCACCCTAAAAATACATGAAATGTATTTAAAAAATGGTCGTACACAAAATGAGCATTTGTACAGTATGCATCTAAAAGCAATGATTTCATAGTAAGCATATGATATGATATTAGTAATGCTAACCAAATGAATCACAAAATTTACATTTATAAAATGGCTCTAGATACAGAAAAAAAGTCGAGACCATCCCAGAGCAGAATATACAAGCTAGTTTGATTTGTCCATTAGGTCAATATTGTTTTCTAGGAAGTAGTCCAAGAATTCTTGTTCTCGAAGAATAGTTCTACTTTAAGCAGATTACTTTGTGCCAAAGTTCAGTCTGTTTTGGAAAAAAAATCTAATAAATCTGTAGTGAAATAGTTTCAAACAAGGAAGCTTTTGTTTTGAAAAAAGTGAAGGTCGAATTTCAGAGTTCCAAAAGAACACTGTTTGCTAATTTCAAATGTTATGCTCGGTGTCAGGAGAAAAAAATTGTCATCCAGGCTGGCAAAGAAATCATCTACCACAATAGATGAAAGTCCAACTACTTCATTAAGAAGGTCAATTGTACACAGATGTGAAGCATCGCCGTCAGCGTCCGTCGCATTAGCAATGTTCATAGCAGATGGAACCTGTCTGCCTGTCGGTTCGGTGAGATCTCAATGAATGCCGTCATCAGGATTGGTAGCCGTTGGGAGCAACACAACACATGAGCCGTTACCGGACCCAGTAATGGGTCAACATCCGTTGGCATAGCCGATGGTAGTGTTAGACAGATATCTAACACACATTCCTCTCCACAAAGCACGCATCGTAGAACAGGTAAGATGCAATCTTGCCAAATTGGTCTGAAAGACCGGAACCATGTGATATTCAGATCTCTCAAACGAGCCAAGCCAAGGATCTATATTATTCTGTCACGATACCTCATGGCCTGGAGCGCATTCTCCATGCTGACTTGGGTATCGCTGGTGGGCGGATTTGCCATAACGGAGCAGGAGGAATAAAAATAAGATCCCTGCTACGATTCCCAAAATGAGAGGAAGGCCAGCGAACACAGAGTGTATGAAGTTAGGAAAAAGGCCCAGGACTGCTTCAAAGGGTGCGAACAGTCCCGAAAAAATAGTCTTAAATACATGTGCAATACTGCTGGTATCAAACATGTTAAAAATACGACCTAACATTTCTGCTAAATGTATTGGGCAGTTTGTTGATAATAATGCATGTATCTCTGCACAAGTTCTTGCAACTTGCAGATCATACGTCTCTGGACGAGGTCAGTGGCACAGTTTTTTGCTAAAGAATGACTTTCATTCTGCTTAAAGTATCAATTCGTAAAGAGATGTTCAGTGAAGGCCATAGTAGCGCCTCCCCATCTGTCTTGGTTGTAGGAAACAATAGTTGGATACAACAAGTGACCCTGGCTGACACACTAACAAGATAGCCTATACCTGGCATCATTCCACAACAGCTGTGATCATTTAACATAATGTAACTACCATTGGAAAGCTGCCTAAAAATTGGATCTATCACTGCTGTGGGCAAACCCTGCAGAAATATCTCCTTTCCCCCATTCCAACATTTGTGTGGGTATGGTAAATCCCGGGTCGACTTAATGTATTCTTTACCCATCCTTTCATACAGGCCTGCTGGTATGTGTTTTAAGCAATACTGAAACTGGAAAGTAGTCACTGGTATTGTGATGGTGCCATGTATTATCCATTCAACTGATGGTTTCTCAGAAACGGTCAATGGTAAGCTCTCCAGTTTTTCTATGCTCAGCACCGTATAGTCTGCCGCCCTCTGTGCCAACGAGATTTGTTTATCTGTAAGGTTAAATAGAGTAAACAATGACTTGGTGTTGATTAGACGCCAAGGCACATAGCCAAAACGAAGGTTTTGCAACGTCCAGCCTAACAGCATTATAGAACGTAATTGAGACTGCCCATGTTGTAACATTAGCAAGTCCTGTTCCATTATGTCTATGGCAGAGGATACAATGCTGTCCAAAGAATTTATTCTGGACAGAGTTGTTAACCCATTGTCAACTACAGAGTGATTTCTCTAAATTAATACAATCAATTTCTCGTATTCTTTCAGCTGTTTCCATTTGCGTGACTTTCCATGCTTCATTGTATGCAGCGTATATACCGGTGTATATGAAACGTTTATGACGTGGATTACGAGGTTCCAGTAAGAATTCTTGTAAATCAACGCCATCTTTAAGCAAAGATAAGTGTTGTTTTATTTCTGGAAGTGTGGATTTCTGCAGCCACTCAAGGCATAGTTTTCCTACACTATAAGTTGTTATCCCTGGATGTTGTCTTTGGATATATCTTGGATCTGGCAGAGTTACTTTGAACCCTTGTGTCTTGTTCAGGAATCTATCATGACAGTTATTCGTGTCTGTGGGCCAGATTAACCATTTTTTCCATTCAGGATGTGTTCTATTTGGTACTAAAATATAATTTACTTCTTGCTCCTCACCTGAAGTTAAATTATTATAAGGTGTGGATTTAGGTATGTACGGTTTGTTTAAATCTTTTCTTAGCCAGACCAAGAGAAGATGTCTGTTGAACAGTGTCATTTAAGAACATCATTTGTTCTGAGATGATGCCGGCTCTGAACAATGCTTCTAAACCTTGTACCTGCCAGTCTTTTGTGCCCCAAACTGTTTTCGTCTCAATGATTTCTTTCCAAAAGTCAAAGCCTAAGGTGGACAATTGAACATAAAAGGCCGCAGAATAAATTTGTTTAGTATTTGTCAACATACTTTTCATGCCTGTCTTATTCACATTTTTTAAGTGAAAACTTCCTAAGTTTGTAACATTAAAACCTGTAAAATATGGAAATGTTCTAATAAATGTTTTAGAACTACCTTTTGGAGGTGTTGGGCAATGTTCTAATTGATTATAAGTTTCTAGGGTTTGCAGATTTATGCAAGTAATGATGGCCAAAATAATTAAAACAATACATTTCTTCATAATTTGATGAACCTTCTAAGCATTCATGTTTTGTAAATTTTGCTGACGTT
Organism: Lissotriton helveticus; assembly: GCF_964261635.1. Classification (NCBI taxonomy): domain Eukaryota; kingdom Metazoa; phylum Chordata; class Amphibia; order Caudata; family Salamandridae; genus Lissotriton; species Lissotriton helveticus. The sequence continues at coordinate 2,095,484,230 of NC_136061.1, forward strand.
TCGAAGTCTGCCATCATGTTAACAGTTTCAACGTCCAAATCATCAGAAAATGTGCTGGATGAAACGAAATCACTCAAGGAAACCTTAAATTGGTGTGGAATTTTCAGCAGCTCGACAGGGCCATAAATGTCATTATCAGTTGTTTCCCAAGCTACTCCAGGTAGAGGAACCGCTGTGATGTTCTCTGATAACAGGTCTCGTTGTTCATGATGAGATGATTTGTGTGGCTTCAGGAACAAGTTGTTCTTACTTGCTGCGTCCATTTTAATGTGTTTTCCATCTATCAGCTTTCCAAAACTTAAAACAAGAATGAGCCATAGCAGGAGATGAAATACACCTAACCGAATCCAAACTTCTACCCATGTTCCGTTAATTTTTCCTTGAAAGTTTTATTTGCTGACGTAGTTTGAGGTTCACTGGGATCCTCAGAAAAGTGATCAAAGTTGATAAAATAGCCAGAGGCAGTTCTGTCAATAGTTGGTATTGACAGAACTGCCTTCTTTGAAATCGCTGGAGTTACTTGTTCCCTTGACCTGTTTGTATAGTCAGATTCTACATCATTGTAGACGGGAGTTTCTTGGCGAATTGTTATTTGGGTTTCAAGAGGCATAAGTTCCATGGCTGTGTTGCATAGTCTTTCTTTTCTTACTTTAGAATCTTCAAAGGTGATGAGTCTTTCAGTTTGAACTTCTTGGATAATAAGATTTGGTCGTCTGCAAAATTTTGAGCCCACTGGGCCTACTACTTATCGGCCACATGGTGTGGTTTTACCAGGTCAATTGATACAGACCGGTTCTCCTTTCTTCTAGCAAGGGGTGACAGTAACACTGTTCTTGATCCGTGGGTTGCTAGTACAGGTAATTTTTTTTCTGTAAGAAGGCCCAAATTCCTTCTTGTCAGCTATTTATTCCCTGACCAGATCCACAATCCTTGGAATCCAGACAGGTCTTGCTGGGACAGGTGGTTTTTCTTCAGTGGTTGTTTGCTTTTCGCTGGTGTTGCTTAGACTTCTTGTTTCATTTAAGTCCTGTAAAACAGCCAAACGATCTTTGCTATCAAATGGTTTTTGTTTCACCACTGAAGTGTGACGATTGAGACCATCAACCAACATTCTAGTCCCAAAAAGGATTTCATATGGAGTGAGTCCACCCAGAGAATTTCTTCGCAGGTTATTAAGACTACGTTGGACATTTATTAGATGTTTGACCCACCCGTCACCCGAACCTAATACCCTAGCTGTTATAGATTGCTTCATGTCACGTTTTTTTCTCTCCACAACTGAATTTCCCTCAGGATGGAATGGACTCGAAAATCGCAATGCAACGCCCAAGCTGGCCATGGCCTCCTTGTAAGCCCTAGAGCTAAAAGCAGGACCCTGGTCAGAATGTTGCGTGCCGATTGCGTATGTGCCGATAAAGACTCGCAAATCTTTTATAACAGTTCAGGTGTCATCAGAGGGCTGAGGCCACATCCAAATGAATCTTGTCCTAGTATCTGTGGGGCCGCTTTTGTCCATGGGAAGTTTGAGCGTGGATAGTCTAATGCTATCTAACAATGGTGTCTGTACTGGGCTGGCTACACTGTAGTCAGGAATTTGGTGGTGTTCAAAGCTGTGGTATTTGTAACAGTCATCGCAATTAATTCCGAATTCGTATACGTGAGCTTTCATCCCTGGCCACCAGTACAACTCTACTAATTCTAATAGAGATTTAGAGATCCCTTGATGTATCAGACCCTCTCCCATATGTGCTTCATGAATCAGAGCACCTCTCAGGTTCCTGTTTGGAATTACCCTATCCCCCACTCCAGGGATTCGAGCAAAAGGAACAGAGTTTGCATCAATAATGTATGTATATTTGAGTGGATAATTTAGAGGTAACGCGGCTCCGCTGCCTTTGCTCGTGGCATTGACAGCGAGCATGGTTTCACCGTCTATTGTTGTTTTCGAACAATTGATTGTAGCTACGGAAACCGTTTGCACAGCTGCCTTCGCGGCTTCATCAGCCAATGAATTTCCTTCATCGTGAACGCCATCACGCTGATGACTCAGTGTATGGATCATGTGAGTCTTTTGTAGTTCTTTCTGTAAAAGAACTACTTGTTCCCAAAGCATTTTATGCTAGATTGTGCAACGTTTTGCGCCTTTAAATCCATGTTGAAACCAGTTCTGCAGATATTCATTGTAAGACTAGATGCAATAATACGAATCGCACACTGAGTGTGGGGAATTCGCGATCGGTATTTTAAAGCGCCATCTTGAAAGCCTGTAGTTCAGCTCGCTGAGCTGTACAGTCTCCTAGAGATTGAGTTTTTGTGACCATAGGTCGGAATTTACCATCACGCTAGCGACCTTTAACAATCGCGCACGCTGCACTATAAGCTTGTTTACCCCCAATTGCGGGCTGTGCTTATACGTCTGTATATATTATACAGCCATAATGTTCTAGAGGTAGAATTTCAGTAGGCAGAGGACATTCTTGTTCGAATTGGAGAAATTCTTGTGTCTTCAAGTAAGGGTCAAAAACGTATTCAACGTCTGTTGCAGCAAGAGAATTAACCCATTGTATCCATCTTGGATGTAGAGCTTTTGCATTTGGAATGCTTGCCTTTGTCACTGCCTCTAAGGCAGGTACAGGTGTAATGACTTGTATGCGTTTACCCTGTGCGAGGGCTCTCTCCTTCGCTAACCTCAGTTTTAACCACTGTCAGAATTTTTTCTGTTGAAGTGAATTTAATTTCAGCTTGTGTGTACAAGTGTGACTTTAAGCTATTGGTACCTTTTCACCTTCATTAAAGGTTAGGTATGTGAATCCGCATCTCCCTGGGATGATTCATATTACAAGGTTGCGTACATTGTCACTTGTTTGTAAGTGTGTTGTTGCCAACATGTCTGTTTGCACTGAACGCAAAATTTCTGTGTGTTTTTGAGTCCAATTAGTAGGCTTGAAATCAGGTTTGATTAATTCATAGAGAGGTTTAACACTTTCTGCGTAATTCAGAATGTAAGTTCTTCCGAAGTTTAGGAATCCTAGAATTGACTACGTTTTTCAGCATTTTTGGAGGTTGGAGCAGCGTACATTTTTCTAAAAAGTTTGCTGCTAGGCTTTTGCCTTCACTTAAAAGTTTGTATCCCAAGAATAGGACGTTGAGGTGGGCAATTCTTGATTTTTTTTTTTTTATTGAATTTGTACCCTTCAGATGCGAATCCAAGTATTATGGTGTTCACCCTGTTCAAGTGCCTGTGCAAATCATCATCTGTAAGATAGATGTCATCGACAAATGGTAATGCCTCATCATCGTACGTTTGTAATGACTCTGTTACTCTGGCTGAAAATAACCCTGGACTGTTCTTGAATTCCTGGGGGAGACTACAAAAGTTTTGTTGTGTCCCCATTATTGAGAAAGTGTTCAAATACCTGCTTTCTGGAGCGATATTTTGACAGAAGAAAGTTTGAAATGTCTAATGTCGTTTTGTATTTTTTGCAAACTGTTATTCATTAGTGCTGCACTGTGTGAATTTTGTACTGCAAAAGTTTTTCAACAAGAGTTTAAATGTCTGTAATCCAAAACTAGCCTATATGATTCGTCTGGTTTGGAGACAGGAAACACAGGATTGTTCATGGAAGAGGTGCATGTTTCAATCACCCCCTGGTATTCAAGTTGATCTAAGATCTCCCTGACTTGTGTTTTAGCTTACGGCTTTACTGGATACTGCCTCTGAGCAGTAGGTTTATTTTTTAACTGGATTTTATGGTGAGGAGAGTACTCATCCCATCCCACATGATTGTTATATAATGCTGGAGCCTGGGCCACTGCCCATTTTCTGGCATAGGTGTATTTTTTATGAATAGGAATATGATTAGAGAAGGCTGGCATAATGATTTCTTCAAAAACAACAGGTGATGGACAGAATGCAGAACATTGTCATACATTCACCCCAGTACAGCGATCTGGGCCTAAATCCATCATTTTTTTGCACATAACGATTTCTTCGCCATGTGGGCACTCCCTGACAAATACAGGTGGCCAGTCTTGTTCAGCCAAAAGGATGTCATAACCCTTAGGTAGTTTTTCCCAAAAGAGAGCTTTTATTTTTCTAGTTATGTCCCCCTTTATCCGGATTGTTACTTAATATAACTTATGGGGTACACTAACCCTGGTGTAGGGATTTTCAACCTGAATGCATTCATTCAGATCCACTGTCTCCAGATCTTTCAGGATCCTGCGAGCTATAGTGACCTCTGCTGCATTGTCCAGCATTGTCTGGGCCCACTCCCCTTTCTTGAGTTGTGTCCTCAAGATCCTCGACATGTCTGATTTTAATACTTGCTACCTTCTTTTTGGAGAATAGTTTTCCTATTTTTTGGAACGTGTTGATAGTCTTTGGACTTCACGCGTTCTTCTTTGTGTTTTGATCGTCCTCTTCTTTCGGATTTCTGCAAGGAAGTCTAAAAGGTACGAGAGGATCATGTATCAGTATCTTGCTATCTATCCGGTTTTCTTAAATTATCCCTATTTCTAAGGTTTGATCTCTTTTCAAAGTGCTCCCTTTGAGGAGATCTACCTCTGGATTGAGAGCGCTTCTCTTTAGGAAGTGACTGTCTACTATTTTCTCATTTCTTTTTAGGAGTAGTTAGATTATTTTTGATAAAAACTTTACTGGATTTTCTGTTAGTTCGTGCTTTATAGGTCTCCCTCTCAAACTATCTCTTCCTAGTTCTTCCTAGGATTTTTCAATAATTCTGGTAAGTTCATACGGTTGCTCAGTAATTTCGAGTTCTTTTAATTTTTTGCGGATTGCCACGTATGCTGCTTCCCCTTTAATGTTAGCTAATAAAATAGCTGAGACCTGTTTGAAATCTTTCAGTAATTTCATACCAAAATTCAAGGCTGATTCTGGACCCTATTAATTTTGAATCTGTCTCAGGACGTCTGGTATTACCGCCATAGACGGGACACCATGTGTTTTTGTGTAGATTGAAGCAAAGACTGTACCCCAAGTGTCAGTCCTCCACGTGTGGTGCAATCCCCATTTGTAAACAGATTGTTAGAATCCTGTGTTTCTCATGAGGTGTACTATTGGGAAATACTGCCTCTATTTGAGTAATTCTCTGGGCTAACCAGAATGGAATTTGTTCCCTTTTTGTGGGCAACTTACCGATTACTGACTGTATAGTCTGTGGTGTGATTTTGTTTGTGCTCCCTGATGAGAGGTGTGCTGTGGAATCCTTCAAGCAGGTTGGACTGTTAAAGTCAGCGTGACATATTGTACCAATTGTCTAAGTATTTTGATTAATTGTTTTAGCTGAGCTAACAGTTTTACATCTGACATTCTTTCAATGTTAGGATGTGGTGTATAGCTGACTAGTACCGGCCATGTTGCTCCTGGTCTACCTAGTGGACCAAGCCTGGTAATGTAATTTTGATGTTGTAGGGCGCCTTTAAACCAGAGCTGATGCTCTTGGTAAGTTAGTGGAATTGCAATGTCCTCGAAAGGAACGTATTCCGCTGGATGTTCCTCTATTTTATAGAAGGGGAACACATGTGTTGTGTGATTTGCTTGTGGAAAGACGATCAATGAATAGAATACCTCTGTCTGCCGATATTCATGTGCCTCTATGACAAATATGACTCTACCACCTCTTGCTGATAGGCCATTTTCTATAAGCTTTATAGCTATGGTTTTCCTTACATTTTCCGGGTTGATTTTAGCATCCGCATCTGCTTCATTGAAACCTGTAAAGTCTAAACCTAGTTGGGTTGCAGTTCTTGCAGCTCCACTTCCCCGGGATTATCGTCGTCTGACATTTTGTTAAGAAGTTTTGCAGAGCAAGTTTCAAGGAAATAAAGATAAGGTGCACAATATTTTGTAACACTGTGTCCTTCAACGTTGAACAAACCAAAAACTAATAAATAGGATTTTTCGTCCTACTCATTTTATGGTGGATATTTTTATCCTTTAACCCACTCCAGACGTCTATTGGAGTATTTACAGGAAAAAGGGATCTCTGTGAAAAGCACGACTGAGTTACTCTAGTATCTAGCGTTAAATTAGTGCCTTACCAAATGTTGGGCGCCATGTAGTGTAGTTCCTATATTCCAAATAGGCTCTGCGCATTGGAATAATATATCCTATAGATTAGACGTAGGACTGAGGTCTACTAGGTCTCTATCGAATACATTAGACTTAATTGTGAGTGCCAGCTAGCTCAGAGGTCACTATAAACTTTCTCGAATAAACAAGAAGGGATTCGTTTCTGACAACCGCATAAACATGACAACTTTGTTTCCCCAAGATAAAACTGATCATCAGAGTCGTGGAAATAATAGATAGATATTTCACTCAGTCAATCGTGCATACTTCGTTTCACCAGAGGTGCAGAGAAATAGATAGAATGGCGTTTTCAATAAAAGGTTTTATTGAACAGTCTTCTTTCTCAAGCATAAGAAATGAACTGCTACAATCGTAAAACTGGTTGTAAAATATAATGCATACAGTATGAAGAGTAGAATAAAATAATACTTTGAGCATTGTATGGTTCCTAAACCATAGATAAATACATACATAAATAACAGAGGCTAAAAGTACTCAACTGGTGCTTCTGTAATACGCCTACCCCAATGTACCTAACCTAAGCTTAGTACGAGGGATGAAGTAAGTGATGAGTAGCATACATGTAGTATTCTTTTGCCAAGAATCTGTCCAAGATTTCTCTTAGGGTCTAATCAGCTCTGTACCCTAGCTTAGAATGAAGGTCAGTCTCCGGATTAGATTTCCCAGCAACCCGCAAGTGTAGACAGGAAGCACTAGAGCTGGATTTCTCGGCAGGAGAAAAGACAGCGTCTCTCTCAGTGCGTCTGCTGGAGGGTTGGCTTCCTTCGGCACTTGCTGTAGCAGGATGCGTCGGGCAAGTAGATAGTCGAACTTCTCCAAACCACCGTGTGTTTGCTAAGGCTAGTGTGGGCGTATTTATACCTTGAAGTTTCCGAGTTTGACGTAAAGGTGGACATAATAACGTCATTAAAGATTCTCAGTTCTTTCAAAACTCCATGAGTTCTTGGACAAGTCAGTTCTCGTGCAAGAGAAAGTCCCTAGCTGCTGTAGCAGAGTTTTCCAAGAAATCGTTGTAGATTTTGGAACTAGTGGAAGTAGCCCTGCCGTATTTGGACTGCATGAGCTATGACTAAATATGGTTGATTCTTATGCCTATATAAGGACGTAGTGATTTATACCTATATAAGGGCATGGATCGGGAAATTTACAATAGTGTCCTAAAATGGTTCACAACATTAGAAACCTCGCCCCAGCGACCGTCTTGACCGCGAGCCTTAAAAGAGTCACTTGCTCAAAATCCATCTTACAGAACACAAAAATCGCTCCGCTGAAAGTCGACAAACCTCTAGACACCAGTATACAACGATCTAGGTGGGAATCGATCTGGCATAACCATATCTTACTGTATAAGGGTAAACCACTACACAATGACTTATGGGTTGAAAAATGTATTTATTTTCCTCACCAATTGTATAAAGACTCTTACCCTCCTTCCTTCAGGGAACTCCAAACCAGATACAGCCTTGCTCTGCTTGAATTTTGTAACTTCCTGAAAGTAAAGTCAGCGGTTACTAAAGCAAGACTCCACAAACCCTCCCTCCCGAACTACCTCTCTAAACTAAACAGACTAGGCCACCAGGTATCCTGGATTTATAAACTTTTACACCCGCAACACTCCATCTCAATAAACACCTCACACAGTACTGGGAATCACACTCCTCCTTTCCAATATCTGATGCGGACAGGGCCAAAACCTGGGAATCAACCATGAGACACAAAATTAGCCCTACACTTTCCCAGACGAAATGTTGGCTGCTCCATAGAGCTTTCTGGACGCCGACACCATCTGTTGGCACTGTAAGGATAGTGACGGTGATCTAAAACACCTCATGCTCCAATGTGTGTACGTGGTACCCTTTTGGGGTAAAGTCTTGGCGTTCCTCGCTAACATTTTCTCATACAACCCCCTCGACCCCCGAGAAATATCCTCCGTGGTATTTGGCTTCCTCACAGCCGTGTCCCTTAGTGACAATGATAGGGCCTTACTAGATCTACTCCACATGGCTGCAGTCAAAGTGGTCCTCAATAATTGGAAAGACACCCACAAAGCCTCCTTTGCTTGCATGTTAAATTGGGTAGCAAACCTAAGAGGAGCGGACAATATATCACTCCAAAACTCAGACGAATGTGGGCCACTCTTGACCACTATTTCAGTGGTGACAAGCCACAATGAACCTCCTACACTACACTTATGATCCCGTTCATTTTGGCTTTGCTCGAGCTCCCCACAACACTTTTCTGGTTAATCTTCTTGCATTGACAGCTGTTGTCTTCACCTGTGGGCCAAGGCACTGATACTACTTATGAGACATGTGCGATCATTGATATGTCTTTTCTTATGATATTTTCTTGAGTGCCTGATGTTTGTCACCCAGTCAATTATCACTCTTACAGTCATTAATTTAAGCTTATATGTCTCAATCATATGTTTTTCTGTTTTATGTTTTCAATGTCTGTAATACTTGGTATTTCTTGCTTATTTGGAAACAACCAATAAATACTTTTGAACACAAAAAAAAACTTTTTAACACAAAAATAGCGGTTGATACGTTCTGTGGCCAAATAGGCTTGGTGAAGTATATAGAAGCTGATCAGCCTCAACCGGGCATTCCGAGATACTTTGGCAGTTCGTTCTAAAACATTGTCCCAGTCTGTCGTTTAGTGGCCTGCCAATGTCGTCCCCTCCCCATTTGTGTCGTAGTTTGTCCAGAGGTTGTGTGGAGTCCCGTCCTATGGCTCTATAGAGGCAAGCCACAGCCTTGATGGTACCACCTCCCAAGTTCATATATTCGCATGTGTAGTGTTGCGGCGGTTCCAGTCCCCGCACCTCAATGTCTTATTGCTCCCTTGACCGCCCCATATAAGAGAAAATGTCCCCGTGGTATGTCCCAGTCAGCACTGAAGTCCTCAAAGAGGAGCTCCCCGTCCCGGAAAAGATCTCCAACCTTCGTCACTCCTGCGGCAACCCAATCATCTAGGCCCCACCAATGTCCTCCGTGGGGAAGGGCTTCCAATATCGGCAGCGCCATTTATGGAGAATATGGGCGCTTTGTTTTGGTTTTCTGTAGGCACCAGTCTGGGCCGCTTTAACGTATTAAGGGCTACCTGTCTGCGTCCTGACCCGTATAAAAGCAGACAAGCAGGAGTCCAGCTCTCGGAACCAGGCCGCTGATATCCAAATCAGTAGTGTTACAAAGAAATAGAGCAGCCGAGGTGGAGCCACCATTTTAAGTAGTGAGATGCGACCCAACACCGAGAGGGGGGTATTCCCCAGAAATTCAGTGTCTTTAAGTGAGCGGAGTGCCCTCCCTATATTGCCCTCCTTCACGTCCTCCACCGTGTGGACTATGTGGACCCCCAGATAACGGACGCAGCGGGGCTCCCATCTCCGGTTCCCAAAGTTCAGAGGGGGCCTTGCGTCCCTCACCAAGGGGAATAGTTTGGACTTCAGCCAGTTCACTCGTAGCCCTGATAAGGAGCCAAAGCGCCCCATCATAACCTTTGCTCCCGGCAGGTCGTCCTCTACATCATTTAGGAATAGTAGGAGGTCGTCTGCATATAGCACCACTTGGTGCCGTATCTACCCCACCCGGATCCCATGATACGCCCCTTCAGATCTCGCTATACAGGCTAAAGGCTCCACTGCCAAGGTAAATAGCAAGTGGCGACAGTGGACACACCTGACGTTTCCCCCTCTTCACCCAATACTGTGCTGAGATTGTGGTCCAGTGCGGACCCTCGCCACCGGGTCAGCCTATAGTAACCGCACCCAGCGTATAAATCCATTCCTAGGCCCATTTTGTTTAGTATGCATACAAGAACCCCCCATTTGTGGCTATTGAATGACTTTTCCATGTCGATGGCAAACACCGCCCCTTTCTGCTCCGCCGTTGTCCCTAGTTCGATGATGGACAATAATCGGCGAATATTTAGGGTTGTATTCTGGCGAGGTATAAAGCCTGCCTGGTCTTGGTGCACCAGAGTTACCATACATGGGAGTAGGCGAGTCACCAGTATTTTACTTAGAATTTTAAAGTCGAGATTGAGTATCGACAATGGCCGATATGCTTCACACTCCAAGGGAGACTTGTCCAGCTACAACAGCAGTATTACCACCGGCTCCCTAGTCGTGCCTGGCAAGTGGCTCGTATCCTCTTCCTCCGCGTACATCTCAACCAGCCTGAGGGTCAGTTCGTCTGCATATGCAGCATAGAACTCCTTAGAGAGCCCATCTGTGCCCGGTGTTTTCCCTCTCGCCAGTGCCTTAATAGCTACTCTAACTTCGCCTTCCGAGATTTCAGCTCCCAGAAGTTCTGCATCTTCGTCTGTCAGGGATTGTATCAGGAGGTCTGCCAGGTATTCCTCTACATCCGCCTCCCACAGGGCCCAGCGCTCCTATAAAGATTCTCCTAGTTCCCGCGGAAACTGTAATTTATGTCGTCCTGCCAGTATAGATGTCGCCCTTTCGGTCCCGACAGTTCTAGGATTGTGTGCTCCCTACGGGTTGGGTTAGCGAGCCATGCCAGTAGTCTACCTGCCTTGTCTCCCTCCGCGTGTGTTCTGTCCGTGTATGCCCGGTAGTCAAAAAACCTCAATCTCGCCTCCTGTATGGCTACCTCCTCCTTTGCTTCGAGCAATTCCTGCCGGAGGTCTGGATTGGTCAGGCGCCTGCGTTCCACCTCCCTCAACCCTCGATCTGCCCTTTCCACATCTGTCAGTAGTGTACGTCGCAACCCTATGGATAATGCCATGCAGCGCCCCCTATTCACTGTCCTAAAGGCCTCGCATTCAGTCACCCTGGAGTCCATGGAGTGTGCATTTTCCATAAAATGTGGTGATTCGCTCTTTAATCTCGTGGTGGAACACCTGGTTCTCAAGTGCCTCTGGCCTGAGGACCCAGGTGGGGATGAGCTGTCGTTTGTGTCCCCATTGCAGTCAAACTAACAGAGGACTGTGGTCTGACACCGTTCGGGTGAGGTATTCCGCATTGTGAAGTCGGGTGTGCATGTGTGGGAAGCATAGGAAGGTATCCAGGCGGACGTGTAAGTCATGTACGTGGGAGTACTCCCTGTCCAGTGGGTGCATCTGTTGCCACGTGTCCACCAGCCCCCAATGGGATTGCCATTCCCTAAACATCCTAGCTGTTCTATGAACTGGGGCATCTCGAAGCGGTGGGTGTGAGCGGTCCAGGGCTGGGTCTGCTATACAGTTAGTCATCCCCCATGATAACTGACCCCATCATATATCGAGCCAGTGACCCTGATAAATGCTCAAAGAATGTTCCTAGATCCATATTCGGGCCATATATATTGATACGGGTGATGTCCTGCCCGTCGAGGCGCCCAGTGACCACCACATATCGGCCCTCTGGGTCCACTTTGTGGGCGGTTTGTTGGAAGGGGACGCCTGCCCTGATCCAAATCAGGACCCCTCTGGCAAATGCACAGTACGTGGTGTAATATGCCTGGCCTCCCCACCTACGGTATAGTGCCTCCCCCTCTGATGCTTATGTATGTGTCTCTTGCAGCATTTATTTGTGGACCCCCGTCTATTCAGGTGTGAGAAGGTTTTGTATCATTTATGTATGGAGTGCATCACCCGAATATTCCAGGAGAGAAGATTATATTCTGTCTGTGTGGGCACTGTAAATTAGCCTCTGCACTTCCGTCTGGCCTCCCCTGCCCCTCCCAGTGCCCAGTATCGTAGGATGAGAGCCTTCACGCAATGACCTGTGGCCCCACATAGGGGAAGAGAGCAGTGCCCCCAACTAAAACAAAAAAACCATCCCAACTCCCTCTCCCCAGGACAAGTGAGAACGTCTCCCCCATCCAAACCTTGCACTCTAGTACCTGAACAGTCAAAGTCTGTGAGTGGTGACTAGGCCAAATTCCGCCTGGGGGACAGACGTCCTCTCCGCCCCCTCGGATCCGCCCTTCCCAGTATGTGGATCTAGTTCAATTACTTAGGGACCCCCTAAACATTGTGTAGGGCGACACTAGCGCCACTTCCCACCTTCCTGCAATATAGTCCTGGTTGTACTTGCTTGCTCGAACTGCCTCACATCAAGTAGTCTGCTGATCTGGGAGTTACATGTGGCAGGGTCTGACTAGCGTCTCCCACCGAGCTCGAGCTGGTGTCAGAGTCCAAGTGTCTGTTCCTCCCCAGAGTGCAAGGGAGCGTCCCAGGCGCCTGCTGTGCTCAGTGAGGCCACAGCTGCGATCGACCTTGCTCTGTCCCAGTGAGTTTCCTCCAGCATCGGGTGGCTCTTTGAGGGAGTTCCTCTGTCATGGGAGCGTTTGAGTTCCTTTTCAACTGGATTTTTGTCTTCGCTTCTCTGACCTCTGGGATCCTGCTCCTCAAACCAATCCCAAACATCCTGGGGAGTAGTGAAGAATGTAGTTCCTCCCCTTGAATGCAGACTCCTTCAGGAAGAGATCCCGACTCGGGTGATAGCTCTGACATACAAAAGGCATCTTAACAATGTGCCAGACAATCTTGGCACGCTTCATACAAAATGGGAACTCACCACAGGGCCACTTGAGGATATAGACTGGGAAGCGGCCCTCATGCACTCACGCGAGGTAGCAATCAAATTAAGATTGCGTCTTATACAATACAGGATCCTCCAGAGTCTATTTCGACAGGCCACGACTACACAGGATGCGGAGGGTAGAAGAGCCGGCATGCCTCAGATGCCGTGCGGAGCATGGCACGTACATCCACACACTCTAGGAATGCAGTCACATTCAGCCCTACTGGCACACAATAGTGGGTGAACTAAACAAAATACTCTGGGCAACCATGGGGCTGGATGTGAAATTCCTACTCTTAAGAATTGCCACAGATACTGACCAGCCACGCTATGGGCTCTTACTGGCCAATCTTGGGTTAGTGGTGGCTAAACAGTACATACCCAAATATTGGGGAGCACAACACCTTCCTACACTTACAGAATGGAAGTCCAATATGGATCTCAACATGGCTGCGGAGAGTGGTGTACAAGGCGAGGGGCTGCCGCGTAAATTTCGGAAAATTTGGTCCCCATTTGGTCTCCATAGTTGAAATAATACAAGTTGGATCTTGATGTAGAAGAGGAAGCCCTTGCGCTGTCTCATGCGAAGTCCTGCTCTGGCCCGTAAGAAATGCTTTCCCACCTTATATCGGAGATTGGAATTATAGAGGGTTCTGACATATGTACTTGCTTAACTGCCTATGTGAATGTGTGTTTTTTCTTGAGCAACCTTCTGCAATATTCTTGGTTTATTGATGTACCTCCACGCCTGCTATTGATAGTATTTCTTGCATTAAGGACTTCTTTTCCCATCTTTAAGTTCTGTTTTTTAATTACCAAAAAAAGTTTTTAAAAAAAATGTAGTTCCTAGCGTACTATCAGGAGTCTGGCCGGGAATACCATGGGGTAGGATACCCCCATTTGGCGCAGTTTCTTTTTTGCTGTGATAAGACGTTCGTTGTTGCATCTCCCGGGAAAAATCTGAGAAAATCTGGACGACGCTGTTGTCCACTTTCAGTTGTCCTTTGAGGAGCGCCTGGCTCTGCATATGGTCTGTCTTTATAGAAGAAGAGGCGGGCCACCACTGGCCGCAGCGGCATGCCCGGCTGCGTCGTCCCGGGCGGGAACTCTGTGCACCCATTCCAAGGCGAAGAACTGTGAGAGGCCCTCTTCCACCACGGCTGTGCGCAGCCAGTGCTCAAGGTTTGCCACCATGTCATTCCCTTCCATTTTTTCAGGTAGGCCCTTGACTCTGTTTCGGCGGGCCCGTTTTCCATGTCTTCTGCACGTTGTTCGAGGACCAAGACTTTTTTCTATGTCCTTGACTGTGCGCACGGTTCCAGTTACCGGTGGCCTCAGGCTTTCTACCTCCTCCTCTACGGCCGTGACTCTGTCAGCCAGTTTTCTGTGATCCGCTCGTAGTAGACCCAGGTCCTCTTGGATTGTCGATTTTGGTCTCCACTGCCGTCTGCAATTTTTCAATGGCCTGCAGGATGTTGTGAAGTGATAACTCTCCTTGGTGTCGCCCCTTTCCTCACTCAATGACTCCGGATGCTCAGTGTCGCGTATTTTGGTGATCCGACCCATGATGCTGCCGAGGTTGGTACACGCTGCCTCTAATGCAGCGATTACTGAGATTGGTCAGCGTTGGGTTGGCGGCCGGCCCTATAGGCTATGCACCCTTTCTGCCCCTGGTTCCCAGGTTAGTTACTGTGCGCTCCGTTGCTATGTACGTATCAGGTAGGCGCCAGTTCCGCACCCTCACCGCTCTCACATCGTCCAGCAACGCCCTGCCAACTTGCTGATGTCTCCTACTCAGTACCTCTGGCCAAGAGAGCTCCTCAGGATCAACAGCTGCCAGAGCCGGTCTCCTCCTCACGGTCAGCTGTCGTCCTCCTCCCCGCCCCCCCTCCACAATTCAGCAGTCCTCGGTATCGATACTCTGCTTATGACCTGAATTGCGGGGCCTGTCGGTGTGGCCGAGCCCCAAGTGGCTATTTGGCTTTGGGGTCCCGGAACCCTCCAGGGCCGCCCCTGGTGTCTGATAGGAAATCGCGGTCGCTATTTCGGGGAACTTGTCAGGTCCGCGGACTGGTGTCGATCCCAAGGATGCCTCATTCTTTCGCAGTGGAGGCCATGGCCTTACCGCTTTCTCCAACAATGCTGCTCTGTGTAGGGTCTGCCGTGCAATAGTCTTATGTGCCCCAGTCTCGAGGTCCCAGGGGCAGCCCCCACACCAGTCTCACCGCTGCTGGGCTTTTGCGCCTATTTCTCCCTCTTCAGACTCGGGCGGGGAGCCGTGCCGCTGCACAGTTAGCCCAAGGGCAATGCCCTCTTCCCACGCAGCCTGCCGCTCACCTGCACCCACACCCAGTCAGCACACTCCCTTGCCGCTGCTTCCTTAATCAGGATCCGCCGCCTGGACGGATTTTCCACTCTCCGCTGCTCGCATGTGCCCTGCTGTGCCCGCGGAGCTCAGTCGCGGTCCGAGCGCTCCCAGCCGCCATTTTAAGCAGGATCGCCTCCCCACCGCTTAATTGTACTTCGTGAGCCTTTAGGGCAGGGTACTCTGCTCGCCGCCACCCGCAGGTGCCCCGCTGTGCCTGCGGAGCTCAGCCACGGTCCTCGCCTGGTGCAGAGCGCTCCAAGCACTTCCAGGGATTCCTGGACGCCATTTTGTGCAGGCTTGCTGCTCCGCCGCTCAATGTTCCTTCGGGCGCCTGTGGAGCGTTTCTCGGCTAGAATTCAATCTGTGTCGGTGCCCCAGTGGTTCCGACGCTGCTTGCGCCGATTTCAGTGTTTGGGGTCCCCCTGTATCGGGCAGGATGGTGCTGGAGAGGTGGGGGGGGGATCACCGGCGGGAGGTCCGATTCAGGCTCCCGTCCCCATCTGCATCAGGCCACGCCCCCCCCTACTTTTTGTACTAGCCGGGACATCGGCCAAGTGGCAATCCTAATTAAGGAACCTCTAGAACACATTTTAAAGTGCATTGTTTTTATAAATACTGTTCTACGTATGCACTGTAAAGCGGAAAAATGCTGACTTTGGGTGATTTTCTCTATTTTTACACTGCTGAGAAAACGGCAATGTGGCAACCATAACTCATATCATAGGCAAGCTGCAGTTAGGGGTGTGTATGGGGGATTGGGGACGGGGTGTTACCTGCCAATGATGCAGCAGGTGCAGTGGCACCAGAGCCGTGAGCATAATTTTGAACCTCAATTATCTAACATAACGTGTATTTGTAAAAATTACTTTCATCCAAGGGTATCGTGGCACTGAATAACAGATGTTTATTGTTACTCAACTCAATGGTGCTCATTTTATTGACTTCAGAAGAAAGAAAGGCTGAGTGGACCCACTAGGATTTGAACCTGTGACCATGAGGTCGAACCCGGGCCCCTACAGTGGAAGAATTAGTCCACCAGACCCAGCTGTTGCTGTGTGGATTCTGAAGGTGTTTATGTATTTTAGGCTGTGTATGATGCACACAGTAATGAACTGTAGGATGTAGCATATATTGCATTATTCCCATAGTGGCAGTGCATGCCTCATTGCATAAGCAGTCACAAGGTATTCATAAATGTCCGACCATTATCTAAGAATAAATGTAGTGGAGTTTTTTCCTCTTCAGATAAACATAATTTTTCATGTAAAACTAAGAGAAACGATTAATGATTTCCTTTCATATGACGCCTGCACCCTAATACAAGTGGTATCTAAAACAGACATTTTTCAATGTTGTGTTATTGTATTAGTCATGTTTTATTATGGCTATTATTATTACTTCAGCTATGTAAATTATTGTGATGTAATAAGGGTTAAGGTCATGTGGCATCACTTCGTAGGAAGATTGAGGCTCAAAAGTCATATGATGTCACTTCTTGTGATGTCGTTAAGGTCAAGGATGTATGATGGAAATTTGGTGAATCGACGTCCATGTGTAACTCTAAGGCTTGCAGTCGACCTTCAGAGTTGATATAAATTGTGCCCGCAATGGTCCACCCAAATGCACCCTTGGCCCATCAGATAAAAATTCCTGGAACCAGGACTGCTTGCAATCCGACTCAACTCCTGTACTTCAAAGTGCTACATGATATTGGTCGCTGTGGAAACTCAAGCGTGTTAAAAGTTGATTCCCCATGACTGATGCGGGCGGTGCGATGCCGACTGCTGTGATTTTTTTTTTTTTTTCACCTCTAGGCATGTCTGTCTCTTGTAGCCTATTGGGCAAGCATATGGTCTCAGCTCCTTGGTCCCTGCCCCTTTCCGGTTCCCTCTTTGCCTCACCCGTTCTCCTCCACGATACTTCGGTCCTCCCGGACCTCACTACACACGAACAAAGGTGGGTTGTCACTTTGAAGCTCTGTATCCTTAGGCGTTGGCGGCAGCCAATGGTTCCCACCTCCAATGAATGGAGCATGGAATGGCACAGAACTGGCCCTCGAACGCACAACATACAGACTCAATAATTGGAATGCCTTTAAGGCAATCTGGGGTCCCTTTCTTGCTGTTGATGGCCTGGCTCTGCCCTGACGTGGTTTCCGGCACTTCACCTCTTTCACCCCCCCCTTCACGGAACCCCACACATTTCAGCTGCATCTTTCCCTGCTCACACTGCGTTTTGGTGGTGTCTCAATGGTTAACTACCCCTCCCTCTCATGCGTGGATGTTGCCCTCCAAATGCCTCATGGATTTCTCCATTCTGCCAAAGGGCCCCTGTGCCCCCTCCCCTCAGGTCTGTGGCACGTTGTCGTGCACCTTCAGCCCCCCCCCCTGCCCCCCCCAGCCCCCCGACCACTGACCTTTGCTGCTGGGTGCTGTGCAACTCTGGCCCATTCTTTCTGGTTGTAGTGGGTGCCTACATCTTGGTGCCGGGTTTCTTTGGATATCTTGTGTGGTCTATTTCCTTCGCCCTCAGACCCTATATAGCCCCCGCAGCTCCTCCCGATAGTTAGCCTCCTTGCTTTCTACACATAATGTTTGATTGCTAGATTACCTCTTTGTTATGTATAACACACATCCTGAACTCCTGTATTTCAAGATGTCCTTGTATGTGATCATGAAGAAAAAGGAGGCAAAGTTAAATAAAACTGTTGCCTATGATCACACAATGTGATCAAGTGGGGAAGCCGGGATTGAGCCCCAGTTTTCTGGTTTCACTTTGCGCAATCCGATTTCATTGCAATTCAATAATCTAGTTAGTGCTGTCTTACACTCTACTTTCCCAATGTAGTGAAAGCAAGCGGAGAAGGCTTACCTTAATGTGCGGTAGAGGGATAGCGATTCAGATGCAACAGTTTTGTTATATCTGTGACAAGACAAGCGACTTAATTTAGTGGTCAGTGTGGAATGAAATCCTAAAAATAACTCTTATGTGTTTCACTACTTTCCCTATACTATATCTCTGCCCCCACTTATCCCCCCATTTCAGCACAAAGCTACACTCCCTCCCTGCTGGCATCAATTCAGCCCTTTGGCACACCAAAGATCATACTTTGTTACCTTTGGGAAAATGTTTTTGAGTACCCGTGGTTCAGGTGTTCGCAAACACCGCTGCCATGTGGTATTGCAACACATAAGGTAGGGTGGGGTTGTGGACATGGTGCCTGGAGGTCCAGAGCCTTTGGATTTGACTGTAGCAGCGGGACCGCTTCCTGGTAGTGCAGCACCTAGAGCGATCTTTAAATTCAAGGACGGAAAATCATCATTATTTATGCCGTGCGGATCATTTTCATCCAGAGGTGGTGCAAGGTCTCTTCTGGTAATGGGGGGAGAACCTTGGCTCGATGTTTTCTCCACTGCCAAGAATAAGCAATGGCCGCGCATCTGAGCGTTGAAGTTTCCAAAGTAGCTTTCGCTAGGTGGTGCTGTGGAAACTAGCAGAAATCGCTGTTCGTATCAGCTGAAGCCATTTTGTTTGTGGCAGCCATTTTAGTTAGCCATGTGTTCGCCATGTGCTTTCTCCCGCTTCACTGTTGCCTACCCTTGTATTCTGCTAGTCATCAGTTACAGTTAAATCCTTCAGCATTGAGCCAGAGCACTGCACGTGCTCAGAAAGGCCTCTAGCTGCCAGAATGCACCTGCTCTTAAAGTAACTGTCCGGCTATTTTAACTAATGTCCGCAATATTACAACTCCTCCCACTCTGTTGACTAAGCAATCTTACGTATCCTTATATGTAACTGGCTAGTTGTGTGCATACTTGTACTGCCTCTTTTTGAGTCTCCATGCTTACTCAGCGGTAAATGATATAAAAGGCCCTTGGTTTCTGTACTCCTTAGACTACCTCATACAATGGCCTGAGGGTACCGTATTGACGCAGTCTCCCTCATGTGAGGTTAATAAATGTATTCTTTTTAATATTACAGCTTCTCCAGTATTGGGGTATCTTTCATCGATTCAAATGCCTGAATCATTCTCAGTCGTCGGAGTGGGAGTCCCACGGTACATAAAAAGCAATAAATATGCACATAATCACCATACCATAGGTAACATAGAACCAGGAAGTAAAGTAGCTAGAAATCAAAAGGAAAAAACTTCCACATTTGACTCCTCCCAGTCATTATATATAGTCCAAACTTCAGCCAATCAGCACCCTCCAGAATGTTCTCAGAGTCTCAGGCTCTCAGATTTTCTACCGCACATCGTGTGAAGGTTGTTTTCCTGAGCTCTGCTCAGTACTTTTCAATTTTCTTCAGGAATTCTTCATTTCATGATGTCTTCTTCAAAGAAATCTCTTTCTACCTTGTGAATCTTGTGGGGAGCTCCGGCTGTTTTCTGAGGACCCCCACAAGAAGTGCATTTATTGCTTGTATCCTGATAACCATGTGAGAGACTGCAAGATCTGCAGAACCTTCCCTCAAAAGACTCTCAGGGACAGGGAGGGACTACTACTTCTGTGGCTACAGAAGATTAAAGATCAAGATAACCCCTTATCTGAAGTTGGAAGTATTGCCTTTGGTAAGACTGTCCTTTAGGAAGAGGGTTGCTGAGGATTTATCTACTCCTGGGGCTAAGGTGTCGAAATAACAGCACACCCCTAAGAGTGCTGAACTGCCTTCCACTTCAAAAAAGGCTCCTACACCTTCAAAAAGTAAACCTCTGCCTACTACGCCCCTGATAAACTGCGAAGTCTCTGGCTTCAAAACGAGTTTCTGAGAAGGATTTACCTCAGAAACGGGTTCCCTTGTCGATGATCTCTGCAACGACTCCTTCGCCGACGAAGCCTACAGTCGACGCAACGACGGCGTCTACTGTTACTTTTTCATCGCCGATACCTCATATGATCATGTCTGCATCCTCGCTGTCGATGCTGGTATCCATCTCTGTGAAACCAATCTCGTCAACGAAGGAAGTGAAATCTACCATGGACGTCCCTTCGATGACTAAGATTAGAAGGGTCTCATCGACCATTGCCTCGTCGCCGTCCCCTTCGCCGTCGAAGGCCACCTAGTCGTCCACTGCCGCCTCGTCGAGGATACTTATCTTCATGTAGAGCGTTGCAGGTTTGATCAACGTCTACAGCCACAGCATCTTCTACATAGTCTACGACGTCTGCGCAATTTCCTCCATTGACAGTAGCACCTTCCTTGCTGCAAAGATGTGGAGCTTCATTGGAGGCCCTCTCTCCACTTCATATTTTCCCTACTAAGGTTCCTCTGGAGTTACTTGAACAGTTCCTGGATTATGGAGACGATGATGAGGAATCCGATGAGGAAGATAGGTTTTGTACTGCCAGTAGCCCTTCGGAGTTATTCATTAAATATCAAGAGGAAGATCACAAAGCTAATCCTTCCCCAGAGACTGTTTGTCCAGCTCCAGATACTATCCGTATGGCCCAAATGCCTTTGACTCTGCTAAATAATCTACAGTACATGTTGGATGATTATCGCTGTTTCCTTCCATCTAAATCGGCTTCTTCTGTACCACCTACACGTGTTCCTCAATCTTCCTCATCTGCATTGAGGTCACCCAGACCAACTTCTCTGGTACCTTCTCATCATTCTCATGATGCTCACACCACGGTTACGATAGGGAGGAAGGAGAACTGGACGACAGATAGCTTCTTACGGAGTGGGACGATTACCTGTTACAAACTCCGTCTCCCATTGATTCTCCTCCAGTTGACAACGGAGGATTTGATCTTGTTATGGAAAGAGCAACACAAAGGTTCCTCCTTCCGATGGAAACAAAGAAAGATGATTGTTTCCTATACGGTTTTCAGGATCAACCGAGGAAACAAGTACGGACTATCCCAATCATTGAGTTCATTTGGCAGAAAGGACTAAAGGTCATGAAAGCTCCTGCTTCTGTTCCTGCGGTCCTGCTCCGCCTCGACAAGAAATACAAGGCACCAGGCAAATCACCAGCATGCCTCATAGGTCAGCCAAAAGCGGATTCTGTTATTGCCCAAGCAGCACAACGACGTGCGAGAAATCACTTCTCCGATTGCAGCTCCTCCGGATCTGGGTGGCAGACTCTTGGACTCTATTGGTAAAAAGGTTTCGACCATGGCAGCGATGACTGTCCTTGCTGCTAACTCACTGGCTATCTTAGGCCGATACGACAGACCGATGTGGTCGGACATTTCTCCCTACATCTACATGTTTGAGCCATCTAAATCAGAAGCACTAAAGATCCTGCAGGAGGGGGAATGTATCTGTGCTGAGATTATAGATTCGGCTGTGGATGTTGTATCTACAGGTTTTCGGCAACTGGCGGGTGCTGCAGTCTTACGGTAGCAAGGCTGGTTAAAAACCACATTTCGCCAGGAGGTTCAGGCAAAAATAATTGATATGCCGTTTGGTGGCGAATCTCTTTTTAGTTAACATATGGACGAGGCCCTCCAGGACATTAAAGAATACAGAGACGGCAAGATCTCTTGGAACTATCTAGTTTCGGAAGCCGCCTTTTCGTGGCGCTTAGGTCCGTGGATCCTACAGTCATCCAAATACCTCTTATTTACAAAACAGGAGAAAGTCTTCCTACCGCGGATGTGATAAGTCTAAAAAACAGTGACAACTGCCCCCTGTTCTACCACCTACCCCCTAAAAAGTTAAAGGAAGAATCTCTCAATTTTACTCGAATTGGTCCACTATAACATCAGACAAGTGGGTCTTGGACATTGTGGCCAGAGGCCATGTTCTAGAGTTCGTAAAGATTCCTCCAAATTCTCCTCCCAAAGGCCCACCTCCAGCTCATCTAACTGAGCTTTTTTCCCAAATAAATTTGATGTTACGAAAAGGAGCGATTGAAGTGGTCCCTCAATTACAAAGAGGAACCGGATTTTATTCGAGATCTTTCCTGATAAAGTAGAAATCGGGAGAATGGCGCCACATTCTAGATCTTCGCTCCCTCAACAAATATCTAAAAAAGTTATCCTTCCGGATGTTGACACTTCAAGAAATCCTTCAACTCTTCACTGCGGGAGATCACAGGGCCACCCTTGACCTCCAAGACGTGTATTTCCATGTACCAATTCTACCTAGACACTGAAAGTTCTTGTGGTTCAGAGTGGCTGGCAGGGACTTCCAGTTCAAAGTCCTTCCTTTCGGACTACGTTCTGTACCCCGTGTTTTTACCAAAGTTCTAGCACCGGTGGCTGCGCACCTTCGTCTGGAAGGCATTCAAATATTTCCATATCTAGACGACTGCCTTAGCAAGGCGAATTCTTTCACAGTCACGAACGCCCTCACTCAGATGTTTGTCTCTTTTCCAATCTCTGGGCCTCCATCAATTTCCACAAATCTCATCTCGTCCCATCGCAAAGAACGTTCTTGGGAGCCACCATATACACTCAGCTGACACAAGCCTTTGTCTCAAATGAACGGCAACTAAATATTTGCAAACTTTCCCAGCTACTGCGATCAAAAAGGTGCGTTTCAGTCCGGCAGTTCGTCATTTCTGGGGATGCTTTCATCCTGCATTCCTTAAGTCCCCAACTGCTGTCTCAGAATGAGACCCCTGCAAGAGGAGCTCAACAACCAATGGTTACAGATTTCGGAATCCTTTGACGATCTCATCCACATCACTCCCCGGATTCGAGAAACCTTACAGTGGTGGACTTGCAAGAGGAGCTTTGCAGCAAGCTGCACATTCCTAGCGGAAGCTCCAAGTTTCGTCATCACCACGGATGCCTCCCTCGAAGGGTGGGGCGCACACCTTCAAGGGCTGACGGTCAGTGGCAAATGGAACATTCAGCAGCGGACATGGCATATCAACCTTCGAGAATTGCTAGTTATCTTCCTGGCCCTAAAATCTTTTCGCACCATCATTCTCGGGGCATCAGTATTGATCCGGACGGACAACATAACAAGTATGCATTACGTGAACATACAAGGAAGAACAATATCTGCCCTGCTGTCTCAACAAGCCCTAGCAAATTTGGGATTGGGCGATCCGACACCGGATCAGCCTGTCAGCGGCGCATGTTCCGGGAGTTTCCAATGTCCTCGCGGATTCCCTCAGCAGGTCAACAGTTTCCAATCACGAGTGGGAGCTAAATCAACCAATGTTGGATCGAATTTTTCAGGAGTGGGGTCGACCCGATCTGGACCGGTTTGCGACCAGTCAGAACCGCAAATGCCTATTCTTCACAAGCCGGCTTTCCCACAAAGGTTCATGCGGGAATGCGTTTTTGATGAATTGGTCGCAGATCTATGCTTGCGCCTTTCCACCGATACCATTGGTTCACAGGGTTCTCCGAAAATTGAAGGAGCCTTGTCTCCCAATACTCATTGCTCCCAGGTGGATCCTCTTTCTCTCCGAATGCGATCCCACTCAGTTTCAACCAATACCGAACCTTCTATCCATTCTGAACGGACCGATATGCCACCCGGACCCTGCATGTCTGAGATTAGCGGCCTGGCGCCTGAACACCAAGAATTTGCTCATTTAGACATTCCTGCGGACTGTAAGGAAGTCTTAGCCAATGCTAGAGCACCTTCCACTATTAAGCCGTAGAGGTTTAAACGGAAGCAATTTTGTCTGTGGTGTCCAATCCATGCAAAACCGGAGCAGATTCTGCCCTTTTTGCATTTGGCACAATCAGGCCTTTCACATTCTATGCTTAAAGTATTTTTAGCAGCTATTTCAAGATTTCAACAAGATGGTTCCAACTCTTTATTCTGCTAGGATCATTCAGCAGTTCTTCAAAGGATTGTTTCGAATGTTTCCTCCCATCCACTGTCCACCTCCATCCTGGCATCTTGACGTGGTCCTTGCACAGTTAATGCAACACCCCTTTAAACCTATTCATTGGGTGGATTTTAAGTTTCTATCTTGGAAGGTGGCTCTGCTGTTGGCTTTAACATCAGCTAGGCGGGTCAGTGACTTTCAAGCCTTCACTATTAGATCACCTCTCCTTCAATTCACCTTTAACTCGGTAGTGCTATTCACTAACCCCAGTTTTATGCCTAAAGTACCTTCGGACTTCCATCTAAATGAACCGATCATTTTAAAGACTGTTTCCTAATCCTCAATCACCTGTGGAAAGTACTCTGCATACCCTTGACGTCAAGAGATGTCTGAAATTCTGTTTACAACGGTCTTCTTCAATCCGAAAATCTGGTCAGCTGTTTGTGGCCTATGGAAAGATGTGCCAGGGACACCCAAGTTCGATTTCTGCTGCAATTTGTTTCTGTCATCAGCAATCAGGAAGACATTACAAACCACTCTGAGAGCGCATTCTACTAGAGCAATTCCCTCCTCTACTGTTCTTTTTGCTGGTGTGCCTCTTCATCAAATCTGCAGAGCTGCAACGTGGTCCAGCAGGCACACCTTTACCAAGCACTACTGTTTGGAAGCTGCCAGTAATGCAGATACGTCTGTGGGACAAGCGGTTCTCCGTAATCTTTTTAAATAAGGTGAGCCTCTGTACTTCCCTCCTCCTCTTTAGTATTTCTCAGATACATATCTATTATTGTTTCTTTATATGTGTGTATATATATATATATATATATCCGTAGAACAGCGTTCTCTCTCCATAGGTTAGGGATCCCCCACACTCCATAGAACAACGCAGACACGGTCCAAGTTCGTGCAAGTAATTTAATTAGTGCAAGCACATCGTATGACGTTTCGGCTCCGGGAACCCTTGTTCACATGATATATATACCATACAAAAGGTGCCCCAGCATATTAAATGAGCACACGTCGTATTCGTAAAGCCTCGTAGCAGTCTGCCTTGTTCATGCCCTTCATTTTTCTCATGCTATCACCGACGCGTTTCGAGGCGGACATGCCTCTTCTTCATGGGCTTCTCAGAAAACAGACAGTAAAGATTCACTTCGTTCAAAATGTCTTTTTATTTGAAAATGTCTTTAGTGGGTTGGGCATAGTACTATCACCAAAGACTATGCATTATGGGGCTTGTAGTGCCTCGAAGTGAAGAATAGTTGTTACCTTCGTAGGTTTTTGTGTCCGTTTTATATTTAAAAGCATATAAATGTCCCTTGGTAGGTCAGGCAGAGTTAAGGCCGGTTAATAAGCAGGACGGCGTTGCACTATGTGGAGGGAAGAGATTTCTTTCCTTGGACCTACCAAGGGACATTAATTTGCTTTGAAATATAAAATGGACACTAAAACCTACAAAGGTAACAACTATTCTTCACTTCGAGGCACTACAATGTATATATATATATATATATATATATATATATATATATATATATATATATATATATATATATATATATTTTCCCAAAAATGCCCTGCATATAGTGACGCATTCCTCCAGCTATTGAATTACCAATTCCTTTATTCAAGAGGGAGCAGGGTTGCTTTCCTAATTTTTTCTGTTCCGCCTGCCTGACGCGTTTCAGAGCCTTTGCGCTCCTCTTCAGAGGCAGTTTGATTGCACACAAGTTCAGGACATCCCACAAGGCTCTGCGGCATTTCACTATTCAAAAGGTTTCCCGTGTACCTAATTAGCATATTTTCAATTCAAGTGCATGCTGGGCCCTGTGGTCTTTTTCCGTCCAAATTTCATACCTCCAGTGGTGTGTCCAATTCAAAACTTTAAAAGAACCAGTGACAGCCCTCCAGTGGGCTACAGGAAAGGAAGCCTGTTCCGTCGGTTTGCAGAAATAGCTGCGCCGTCATTCATCCCCGAACAGGTTCAGGTAAGACGATCCCTCATTTAGGGTGGAAGGGCGGTGCGACCTCCGAACGGCTGGACCTGCTCCCTCTTGAATAAAGGAATTGGTAATTCAATAGCTGGAGGAGTGAGTCTCTATATGCAGGGCATTTTTTGGAACATATATATATATATATATATATATATATATATTCTTTACCACACCAAACTTTTCCATTCAAAGAAGGCGCTGACTCCGTGAATCTTAGTTCAAAACGTTTATTCCAAGTTCAGTTGCTGCTCAGACGCGTTTCGGCGGCTTGCTCCCGCCTTGCTCACTAACATCTGTATTGCTAAATCTTAGCTTCTTTATACATGTTAATTAAGTCATGTGATACATTTATCTGCCATTTGACTGGCTGTTACTCTGTCAAACATGGACCCACCCTGTGAATTACCATAACTAGTTAATGACTTGCACATTTCATTGTTACATGTTAGTCTTTCTTCACTAGTTATATGTAACACTTGAAAAAACATCCTTATAAATTATACAATACAGTGAATTAAATTAAAATATGCCTTCCCATTAGCACAAGTTTCCAAAATAAATGATTTTGACCCATTAAACACAATTAATATTGCCCCTTACAAAATGTCCTTTTGCACGTGATACCTCCTAGGATGAGTCTGTTTTTCATGTATGTTTTTTTAGTTACTGCATACTCATCCCATGAGTCACTGTATGAGCCTATCCCATCCTCCCATGTTAACCTAAGCCCACAATACGACATGTGTCGCTCTGTAATTGGATGCGCACAATCACGCTCCTGACACAAAGGTTTCACTGGTTTAGGAAACCGGTGATTAGTCTTTTCACAACCTGTGCCGCTAAGACTGCATGACACGTATACTCCAGGTGAGTGTGTGATTTGTGTCTTTGTGTCTACTTGTATGAGCGCTCCGACATGCGGCCTGCATAATTTTCATTATTCATTGTTTTTGGCCGTCTTAGCGAGTCACTCAGTGTTGTATACTGTTACCAGGCAACTGCTACTAGCGAATTGTCTCCGTGAAGTTTCCTTCGGCCCCAATTATGAGACCGTGCGGAATGCCTGTCCTAACCGGGAGGGGGGAGGATGTTTAATGGAATTTGACCGGAGTCGTGCTGATTCTGACATGGGGAGCATCCCACAAGGCTCTGCGGCATTTCACTATTCAAAAGGTTTCCCGTGTACCTAATTAGCATATTTTCAATTCAAGTGCATGCTGGGCCCTGTGGTCTTTTTCCGTCCAAATTTCATACCTCCAGTGGTGTGTCCAATTCAAAACTTTAAAAGAACCAGTGACAGCCCTCCAGTGGGCTACAGGAAAGGAAGCCTGTTCCGTCGGTTTGCAGAAATAGCTGCGCCGTCATTCATCCCCGAACAGGTTCAGGTAAGACGATCCCTCATTTAGGGTGGAAGGGCGGTGCAACCTCCGAACGGCTGGACCTGCTCCCTCTTGAATAAAGGAATTGGTAATTCAATAGCTGGAGGAGTGAGTCTCTATATGCAGGGCATTTTTTGGAACATATATATATATATATATATATATATCTATATATATCCATATGTTATTGCACAATGTCTCTGATGTACATATGCTTCTGTTATGATTATGATTTCACGAGTATTATTATGGATGTACTGCTTTCTACTCTGATTCAAGCATGTGAATCTATGAAAGATACCCCAATACTGGAGAAGAACAAAAGTTACTTACCTGTAATCTGTGGTGCTCCACACCTACCCACCCACCTCCCCTCAGAGGCTTTTATGCTCTTCTCAGTATGAATCACACTTATGCGAGAAAATCTGAGAGCCTGAGCCTCTGAGAAGAACATTCTCGAGGGTGATACTGCCTGATTGGCTGTAGTTTGGACATTATATAATGACTTGGACAAGTCCTAAATGTGGAGGTTTTTTCCCTTTGATTTCTAGCTACTTTACTTTCTGGTTCTATGTTACCTATGGTATTGTTATTATGTGCATATTTATTGCTTTTTTATGTACCGTGGGACTTCCAGTCCAACAACAGGGAATGATTCAGGCATGTGAATCTATGAAAGATACCAATACTGGAGAACCACAGATTACAGGAAAGTAACTTTTGTTCTTCCGTGCAAATTTCTACTTTGTTGGTTTAAGGACTGGTGCATCAGTGAGCCCCTAAAAACGCTTCAACTAAAACCCGGGACTCCATTAACCCTTTCCATGATTGAACTCCTGCCACAGGTTCTCATGAAGATCAGCCTAAGTTATCTTAGAAGCTCAGGGCAGGAGAAGGACACTTTTGTATATTGAATTCCTGAGCATGAATTCTTTCTTCTAAAAATGTTTAAAAACCTGATTTCTTTTGGATAATGTTGGTAGGTGAGACACCTTGGCTCAGCTGTTAGTCAGAGATGGACATTTGCTTCATGAATGATGTGGATACTGGTTGCAGTCTCTGGCTTTATCTAGAGTCAAATTAGGAGTTGATTTTAAAGTCTTGGAATTTTCTGCTGTTGCTCTTCTCAACTAATTGATCTTTAATCGTCTCTTAGAAATATTTATATTCACAAGAAACAGCTATAATTCATCCATAATTGGAGTTCTTATATGAATTTGTCTCTCTCCAAAATGACATTTTTGCATGTTTTCAGTTAAACATGTAGGGATTTAAAATGCATACTCGTTGACATGGTCAACTTCTTCAGTCACTCTTTTTGTGTACATTTTAAAATTGTGTGGCATTAAAAAGCAAGAAAATGTGCCTGAAACCCTTCCATCCACTGCTCCTAATCCATTTCAGAGGCTGTTGGATTGGGCGTGAACCCAGATCTCTTGCCTGGGGGTGAATGTTTTGATTTGTTCCGCATTCCTTCCATCAATTGTGTCATTTGTCTACTAGGCAAGAGCAATCGTTCTTTGTACTCTGTGTGCTGCCGCTCTATCCTCTTTAGAATTGTCCCAAAGTGAGTTGGCTACAAATGAAGCCGGCCCTGCAGCTAGCTAATGACGTATTCTTTGAGGACCCATTTGTAAACAAGATTGCAAAATTTGTGAACACATTAATGTCCTTTGATAAGTCAGAGCATTAAAAATTGTTTTCCAGTCCCACCTTTTTTCTAGGACTGGTCGAGGTCGGGCCACTCCACCAGCCACCTCCAATACCAAAGCTTATTTAGAGGACAAAGCAGGAATCACCCTCAAAGAGGGACTCTATTTTATCCTCCCTGCTCTAGAGACTCAAGACGATGATTCCAACGCTGGTTAACTCCGCTTTCCAAAGTGAGTCTTATCCATTTTTCCCATGCAGAGTTAGGGGGGAGGATTCATTTAATTCTACACAACTTCAGTTCCATAACCCACAATACGTGGTTTCTTTGGATGGGTCAAGGCATTCAGCTGGAATTCTGTGCTATCACAAAGCATGCTTTATAGACCTGGATTTTTTTTTTTCTCCGACAGAAACAGGCAATAGACTTTAACAATCGGCATTCCTCAGGGTTTCTGAGTAACCTCATCTTGCGGACAAAAGATGGAGACTTCCACCTGGTAATAACCTCAAAGAATTAAATTCTTGGATCCTTCTTTGCTATTTTCGAAATGGAAGGGATTATTTTCTTGCGAGATATAAGGACAGAAGGCAATTACACGATTCATTTGGATCTGTTGTTTTATAGTTCCCACTAATCCATAGGACCTCCATGTTTGAGGACAATAAACTTTGGGGGAGGTGCTTAGACTGATTCCATGCACCCCCCTACATATATGTTGGCCTGGAGATCAGCTAGTTCAGTGTCACCATAAGCCCCCTCCCTTAACTCAATCAGGGAGCGAATGGCTTCTGGCAACCACTGAACAGGACAACCCTGACCCCTCGGGGATCATGGTAACTGAACTAGAGCCCTTTTCTCAGTCACTCATGTTCTCATAGAATACACAATGGGATGTTTTCAATATCTTTATTGAATCAATGTTATTCTTGTATAGTTTACATGTGTGAAATGATGAATAATCCAAGTATAGATAAGAAGTAATCTTTAATACTCGAAGAGCTCGCATAAAATCATGCAATCAGTGCTGCATCCAGGAAGAACTGTGCTTTACAAATGATCCACAGAAATATGACATACTTAACATTCCATATTCCAAAAGTATTAACTAGAAGGTGAACATAGGAAGGAGAAAGAATATTAAGAATACAAACACAACACATCCCCCTCTTTCCAAAAATACAAAAAGAAAAAAAAAAAACTGGAAACAAAATCTCTAAACTTAAGTATAGTTTAACTATTATTGATAACGTAATCTTTGAGCCAAGAAGGTACCATCCTTTTCCTTGAGGAATGACGACACAAAGAAGAGTTATTCTTTTCAGAAACAGATACCTCATCATGTGAAACATTAGACCCTTCTGAAATATCACCAGAAGGTACAACTTCTCCAGAGGTTGAAGGAACAACGTTTCCCACTTCATTATCACTAGAAGGACAATTAACCTCCTTAAATTTAACATCTTCTCCCTTTGAAGAACTATCCATGTCCAAATCCTCTGGTTTCCAAACTGTATTTGAACTGCAAGCTTTACATTTCGCAATCCTATTAAGATTCCATACCTTCCCATTGCTCAGCCTGACAGAGTTTCTCAGAACCTCAATAACTTGAAAAGGTTCTGAAAACTGGGAATTACCTTTTTGTACCTTAAAGGGCTTCCTAATGCGAATCCAATCTCACACTTCAATATCAACTTTCTTAGAACCATGTTTCAGGTCATGATATCTTTTACTTTTCTCGTGCACCTGCTCCATGCGGGCTTTGACTAACTCCTTAGACTTTGGTTCCACATCACAAGAAAACAACCATGCAGGAATAGACTTAGAACGAGGATTCCTACCTTTCATCAAAACAAAAGGGGAGACACCAGTTGAATCATTACAAGTAATGCGGTAATTCCAAACCACTTTACCAACTTGTGTAGGCCAATCCAAATTGTTGCTTAAAGATAACTGAATTGTATTTTTCAGAACCCTATTAAATCTTTCAACTACGCCATTGCCACTAGGATTATAAAGTGACGTCGTTCTGTGACTAATCCCCAATTTCTTAAAATACGTTTTCGCCCTTAAAGATAAAAACTGAACACCATTATCCGTGAGGATACAAGAAGGAATTCCTTCAGCAATAAAGGTTTCATCAAGAAAGGAAAGAACTGCATCTGTATCTGCTTTTTCAACAATTTTGACAACAGGCCATTTAGAGAAAAGGTCCATAATAACAATTAGGAACCGATGCGATCCATCATGTTCTTGAACAGGACCCATTATGTCCACTGCTATGCATTCCCAAGGATTATCAGGAAAAGAGCTTTCTAACATCGGAGGACGAAAAGTACGTAAAGTCTTATCCGAAGATGCACAATTAATACAATTCCTCACCACTTTCTCTATTTGAGAATCACAACCAGGCCACCAAAACAAATTTTTAACCAAAGATTTTGACCTCACAATTCCTGGATGACCTTCATGGCAGAGTTCTATGATACCCTCACGTGAAGCTATAGGAGGAATTATCCTTTCACCTCTTAAAAGTGTATCATGTGCCACAGAAAGTTCAGACCTTACCTCCCAAAAAGGCCTAATAGTGTCCTCCAACAATTCCTTTTTATTGGGCCAACCACTAACAGTAAAAGAAATGACCTTTTGTAAAACAAGGTCTGAGGAATACTCTTTACCCCATTCCTCTCTCCTGAAAGCAGAAAACCCCTCATGTACATAAGCAATTTGCAACTCATTCCATTCATTATTATCGCATTCCTCCAACATGACAGGCATCCTTGACAAAAAATCTGCAACCACATTGGTTTTCCCTGGAACATAACAGATCTTGCAAATAAAATGTTGCAATCTCATTGAGATCCTAGCTAATCTTGCCGATGCATTAACCACACCCTCCGTTGTTAAAATCTTCACTAAGGGTTTGTGATCACTGCGTACCAAACACATTTTTCCCCAAACAAAGGATTTAAAATGTTCTAATGCCCAAGCACATGCTAGGGCTTCCCTTTCTATAATTGGGTAGATCTGAAAGAAACAGGTTAGTATTAGATTCCTTACCTTAGAATATCCCCAGGCGTCAGTCTGGATCCGGAAACTTTTGCGTAGCAGTACCCCTGCGCGTCGGTAGGCGTCGTCTGCAGGCGTCCCCTGCGGCTCCGCATCGTCGGCGTCGTGCGCCGTGATGACGTCGCTGGAGTATATAGACGCCGCCTCCGCGTGCTGACGTCAGTTCTTCTTTTTTCCGCGCCAGTTAGCGCAGATCCGAAGAGCAGTACTCCGGTCTTTTGACCAAGTTTTTTGTTACATCTAACTCTTTCAGGTGCCGGTAGGATGCCCGGTTTTAAAAGTTGCGACGGGTGCGACCGCCTGATGTCGGTCACCGACCACCATCGACTCTGCCTCCGGTGTCTGGGCGCGGACCACGACGTGGAGTCCTGCGTCGACTGCCGGGCCTTGACAAGTAAAGCTAGGCGGGAGCGGTCCCGCAAGCTGCTCGAGCTCCGGGTGTCGGCCCCGCGTCGAGAGCGGTCCCGGTCCGGTCGGAGGTCGAGGGAGCGGTCGAGAGAACGATCGCGGAGCTGCCATGAGTGCTCCGGGAGTCGTCACCATTCCTCCGGTTCCTCAGGTAAGCGACACAAGAAGTCGGGGCGTCGTCATCGTACCCCCGACGCCCGCGTGATGCGGCCGGGGGTTCGGGTGGCCCCGCGTGGGTCGCCGACGCCGTCTGCCCCATACCCGTCGGTCCCTGGGGAAGGCGCGTCGCGCGAGGAGATTCTCATGGCTATGAGGGCGATGTCTCCTCCTCCGGCGGGGCCTACGACGCCTGCGGGCCCGTCGGTCCCGTCTGGGGGCCCGAGCGGTTCGGGTGCACCTGCCCCGACGCCGCCGGGTGCTCCGGCCCGGACGCCGCCGGCGGCTCCGGCCCCGGCGCCGCTGGGCCCTTCAGGGTCGTCACCGGCTGGTCAACCGGCCTCTCCGGCGCCGATTCCATCGGGGCAACCCGTGGTACCGCCTCCGCGCTGCGCCGTGACTCCGCCGTCGGGGCTCCGGCGCCACGCGGCGCCACCCCCTTTCCCTCTCTGACTCCTGACGCGGAGTCGGACCGGCATCGTCCGACGCCGAGTCCGGCGCCGTTGGGGCCCCTTGGCTCCGAGGAGCCGGTCTATATCGTTGACTCGAACTATGGCGATGAGGACGATTATGGAGAGGGTTGGGAGGGGTCTGAGGACCCTTTGTCACGAGCATGCCAGTACGACGTGGACTGGGTAGGTGACTTAGGTGATGCCAGTGGTCTGGACGAGTCGCCTAACCCTGGGTTTGTCTCGCCTCCCACTGTGGCGTCGGAGGCTGGGGCTGCCTATTCGGTGGTACTGATGAGGGCTGCCAAGGCCTTGAGCCTTGAGCTCCCCGTCGCTAAGGTGAAACCTAACATCCTCACCGAGGTATTCAAACCGCAGTCATGCCCACAGGAGCCTCTGCTGCCGTTTAATGACGCCCTGACGGATGTCCTTTTGGGCACCTGGTCCAGGCCCGCTTCCGGTTCACCTGTTGACCGAAACGTTGCCAGGCGTCACCGTCCGTGTTCGGACGACCCTGCCTTCCTCTCCACCCATCCCTCCCCTGAGAGTCTGGTGATCCAAGCCTCCACTTCCCAGTCCGCATTCCCGACGGCCCCGCCCGATCGGGAATCTAAGCGATATGACCAGTTTGGCAAGAAGGTCTTCTCGTCTCTGAGTGCAGGGCTGCGGTCTTGCAATACCGCGTGCCTCTTAGGCCGCTACACCCACTCTCTGTGGGATACGGTCGCGGAGTGTCTGCCGCAATGCCCGCAGGAGGTGCGGGACAAGCTCAACCAGGCCTTGGTTGAAGGCCGGGACGCGGCGAGGTATTCTATACGGTGTGGTCTTGACACGACCGACTCGCTGGGACGGGCGATGTCCACGACGGTGGCGATTCGTCGCCATGCTTGGCTGAGATCCGCCAACTTCTCGCCGGATGTCCAGAATGCCCTCATGGACATGCCTTTCGATGGCAGTCGCCTGTTCGGCGACAAAGCGGACAACGCGCTTGAGCGCTTCAAGGACTCCAGGGTCACGGCAAAGTCCTTGGGTCTCTCGACCCAGCGCCAGCAGACGGGTTCGTTTCGCTCCTTTCGTGGCCACGGAAGGGGCGGTCCCACACGTGCTGCCAGCCACGCTCCGCAGAACGCTCCTCAGCGCGGTGGCGGCCGTGGATACCGCCGGGGTGGCGGTAGGGGACAGCGGCGAGGTCAGTCCACACCTCCCCCCGCAGCAGCCTCCAAATCTTCCTAGTCCGAGCTTTCGGGCCCATGTGACGCCAGTGGGTGGCAGGGTTCGCCATCACCACTCCCGCTGGCGCACGATCACGTCGGACAGGTGGGTGCTGCAGCTCGTCCGAAGGGGCTACTCCCTCCCCTTCGAGACCACTCCTCCAGCCATGCCACCGCAGAACCACCGTGTGTCGGGGGACCACTTGACACTTCTGCAGGAGGAAGTTACGGCCCTCTTGGCCGAGGGGGCCATCGAGCGCGTTCCTGGGCCAGAAGTAGGGTGTGGTTGCTACTCCCACTACTTTCTGGTACCCAAGAAGGACAAAGGGGGCCTACGTCCTATCTTGGACCTACGGAACGTCAACTGCTTCCTCCGGAAGGAGAAGTTCAAGATGTTGACTTTGGCTCAGGTCTTGGCTGCTCTAGACCCACAAGACTGGATGGTAGCGTTGGACTTGCAGGATGCGTATTTTCACATCCCCGTCCTGCCGGCCCACCGGCGTTACCTGCGGTTCACGGTAGGCCACGAGCACTTTCAGTTTATCGTGCTCCCATTCTCCCATTGTCTCCGTGAAGTTTCCTTCGGCCCCAATTATGAGACCGTGCGGAATGCCTGTCCTAACCGGGAGGGGGGAGGATGTTTAATGGAATTTGACCGGAGTCGTGCTGATTCTGACATGGGGAGCATCCCACAAGGCTCTGCGGCATTTCACTATTCAAAAGGTTTCCCGTGTACCTAATTAGCATATTTTCAATTCAAGTGCATGCTGGGCCCTGTGGTCTTTTTCCGTCCAAATTTCATACCTCCAGTGGTGTGTCCAATTCAAAACTTTAAAAGAACCAGTGACAGCCCTCCAGTGGGCTACAGGAAAGGAAGCCTGTTCCGTCGGTTTGCAGAAATAGCTGCGCCGTCATTCATCCCCGAACAGGTTCAGGTAAGACGATCCCTCATTTAGGGTGGAAGGGCGGTGCGACCTCCGAACGGCTGGACCTGCTCCCTCTTGAATAAAGGAATTGGTAATTCAATAGCTGGAGGAGTGAGTCTCTATATGCAGGGCATTTTTTGGAACATATATATATATATATATATATATCTATATATATCCATATGTTATTGCACAATGTCTCTGATGTACATATGCTTCTGTTATGATTATGATTTCACGAGTATTATTATGGATGTACTGCTTTCTACTCTGATTCAAGCATGTGAATCTATGAAAGATACCCCAATACTGGAGAAGAACAAAAGTTACTTACCTGTAATCTGTGGTGCTCCACACCTACCCACCCACCTCCCCTCAGAGGCTTTTATGCTCTTCTCAGTATGAATCACACTTATGCGAGAAAATCTGAGAGCCTGAGCCTCTGAGAAGAACATTCTTGAGGGTGATACTGCCTGATTGGCTGTAGTTTGGACATTATATAATGACTTGGACAAGTCCTAAATGTGGAGGTTTTTTCCCTTTGATTTCTAGCTACTTTACTTTCTGGTTCTATGTTACCTATGGTATTGTTATTATGTGCATATTTATTGCTTTTTTATGTACCGTGGGACTTCCAGTCCAACAACAGGGAATGATTCAGGCATGTGAATCTATGAAAGATACCAATACTGGAGAACCACAGATTACAGGAAAGTAACTTTTGTTCTTCCGTGCAAATTTCTACTTTGTTGGATTAAGGACTGGTGCATCAGTGAGCCCCTAAAAACGCTTCAACTAAAACCCGGGACTCCATTAACCCTTTCCATGATTGAACTCCTGCCACAGGTTCTCATGAAGATCAGCCTAAGTTATCTTAGAAGCTCAGGGCAGGAGAAGGACACTTTTGTATATTGAATTCCTGAGCATGAATTCTTTCTTCTAAAAATGTTTAAAAACCTGATTTCTTTTGGATAATGTTGGTAGGTGAGACACCTTGGCTCAGCTGTTAGTCAGAGATGGACATTTGCTTCATGAATGATGTGGATACTGGTTGCAGTCTCTGGCTTTATCTAGAGTCAAATTAGGAGTTGATTTTAAAGTCTTGGAATTTTCTGCTGTTGCTCTTCTCAACTAATTGAT
This sequence comes from Lissotriton helveticus, assembly GCF_964261635.1. Classification (NCBI taxonomy): domain Eukaryota; kingdom Metazoa; phylum Chordata; class Amphibia; order Caudata; family Salamandridae; genus Lissotriton; species Lissotriton helveticus. The sequence continues at coordinate 2,095,520,374 of NC_136061.1, forward strand.
CTTTAATTGTCTCTTAGAAATATTTATATTCACAAGAAACAGCTATAATTCATCCATAATTGGAGTTCTTATATGAATTTGTCTCTCTCCAAAATGACATTTTTGCATGTTTTCAGTTAAACATGTAGGGATTTAAAATGCATACTCGTTGACATGGTCAACTTCTTCAGTCACTCTTTTTGTGTACATTTTAAAATTGTGTGGCATTAAAAAGCAAGAAAATGTGCCTGAAACCCTTCCATCCACTGCTCCTAATCCATTTCAGAGGCTGTTGGATTGGGCGTGAACCCAGATCTCTTGCCTGGGGGTGAATGTTTTGATTTGTTCCGCATTCCTTCCATCAATTGTGTCATTTGTCTACTAGGCAAGAGCAATCGTTCTTTGTACTCTGTGTGCTGCCGCTCTATCCTCTTTAGAATTGTCCCAAAGTGAGTTGGCTACAAATGAAGCCGGCCCTGCAGCTAGCTAATGACGTATTCTTTGAGGACCCATTTGTAAACAAGATTGCAAAATTTGTGAACACATTAATGTCCTTTGATAAGTCAGAGCATTAAAAATTGTTTTCCAGTCCCACCTTTTTTCTAGGACTGGTCGAGGTCGGGCCACTCCACCAGCCACCTCCAATACCAAAGCTTATTTAGAGGACAAAGCAGGAATCACCCTCAAAGAGGGACTCTATTTTATCCTCCCTGCTCTAGAGACTCAAGACGATGATTCCAACGCTGGTTAACTCCGCTTTCCAAAGTGAGTCTTATCCATTTTTCCCATGCAGAGTTAGGGGGGAGGATTCATTTAATTCTACACAACTTCAGTTCCATAACCCACACTACGTGGTTTCTTTGGATGGGTCAAGGCATTCAGCTGGAATTCTGTGCTATCACAAAGCATGCTTTATAGACCTGGATTTTTTTTTTCTCCGACAGAAACAGGCAATAGACTTTAACAATCGGCATTCCTCAGGGTTTCTGAGTAACCTCATCTTGCGGACAAAAGATGGAGACTTCCACCTGGTAATAACCTCAAAGAATTAAATTCTTGGATCCTTCTTTGCTATTTTCGAAATGGAAGGGATTATTTTCTTGCGAGATATAAGGACAGAAGGCAATTACACGATTCATTTGGATCTGTTGTTTTATAGTTCCCACTAATCCATAGGACCTCCATGTTTGAGGACAATAAACTTTGGGGGAGGTGCTTAGACTGATTCCATGCACCCCCCTACATATATGTTGGCCTGGAGATCAGCTAGTTCAGTGTCACCATAAGCCCCCTCCCTTAACTCAATCAGGGAGCGAATGGCTTCTGGCAACCACTGAACAGGACAACCCTGACCCCTCGGGGATCATGGTAACTGAACTAGAGCCCTTTTCTCAGTCACTCATGTTCTCATAGAATACACAATGGGATGTTTTCAATATCTTTATTGAATCAATGTTATTCTTGTATAGTTTACATGTGTGAAATGATGAATAATCCAAGTATAGATAAGAAGTAATCTTTAATACTCGAAGAGCTCGCATAAAATCATGCAATCAGTGCTGCATCCAGGAAGAACTGTGCTTTACAAATGATCCACAGAAATATGACATACTTAACATTCCATATTCCAAAAGTATTAACTAGAAGGTGAACATAGGAAGGAGAAAGAATATTAAGAATACAAACACAACACATCCCCCTCTTTCCAAAAATACAAAAAGAAAAAAAAAAAACTGGAAACAAAATCTCTAAACTTAAGTATAGTTTAACTATTATTGATAACGTAATCTTTGAGCCAAGAAGGTACCATCCTTTTCCTTGAGGAATGACGACACAAAGAAGAGTTATTCTTTTCAGAAACAGATACCTCATCATGTGAAACATTAGACCCTTCTGAAATATCACCAGAAGGTACAACTTCTCCAGAGGTTGAAGGAACAACGTTTCCCACTTCATTATCACTAGAAGGACAATTAACCTCCTTAAATTTAACATCTTCTCCCTTTGAAGAACTATCCATGTCCAAATCCTCTGGTTTCCAAACTGTATTTGAACTGCAAGCTTTACATTTCGCAATCCTATTAAGATTCCATACCTTCCCATTGCTCAGCCTGACAGAGTTTCTCAGAACCTCAATAACTTGAAAAGGTTCTGAAAACTGGGAATTACCTTTTTGTACCTTAAAGGGCTTCCTAATGCGAATCCAATCTCACACTTCAATATCAACTTTCTTAGAACCATGTTTCAGGTCATGATATCTTTTACTTTTCTCGTGCACCTGCTCCATGCGGGCTTTGACTAACTCCTTAGACTTTGGTTCCACATCACAAGAAAACAACCATGCAGGAATAGACTTAGAACGAGGATTCCTACCTTTCATCAAAACAAAAGGGGAGACACCAGTTGAATCATTACAAGTAATGCGGTAATTCCAAACCACTTTACCAACTTGTGTAGGCCAATCCAAATTGTTGCTTAAAGATAACTGAATTGTATTTTTCAGAACCCTATTAAATCTTTCAACTACGCCATTGCCACTAGGATTATAAAGTGACGTCGTTCTGTGACTAATCCCCAATTTCTTAAAATACGTTTTCGCCCTTAAAGATAAAAACTGAACACCATTATCCGTGAGGATACAAGAAGGAATTCCTTCAGCAATAAAGGTTTCATCAAGAAAGGAAAGAACTGCATCTGTATCTGCTTTTTCAACAATTTTGACAACAGGCCATTTAGAGAAAAGGTCCATAATAACAATTAGGAACCGATGCGATCCATCATGTTCTTGAACAGGACCCATTATGTCCTCTGCTATGCATTCCCAAGGATTATCAGGAAAAGAGCTTTCTAACATCGGAGGACGAAAAGTACGTAAAGTCTTATCCGAAGATGCACAATTAATACAATTCCTCACCACTTTCTCTATTTGAGAATCACAACCAGGCCACCAAAACAAATTTTTAACCAAAGATTTTGACCTCACAATTCCTGGATGACCTTCATGGCAGAGTTCTATGATACCCTCACGTGAAGCTATAGGAGGAATTATCCTTTCACCTCTTAAAAGTGTATCATGTGCCACAGAAAGTTCAGACCTTACCTCCCAAAAAGGCCTAATAGTGTCCTCCAACAATTCCTTTTTATTGGGCCAACCACTAACAGTAAAAGAAATGACCTTTTGTAAAACAAGGTCTGAGGAATACTCTTTACCCCATTCCTCTCTCCTGAAAGCAGAAAACCCCTCATGTACATAAGCAATTTGCAACTCATTCCATTCATTATTATCGCATTCCTCCAACATGACAGGCATCCTTGACAAAAAATCTGCAACCACATTGGTTTTCCCTGGAACATAACAGATCTTGCAAATAAAATGTTGCAATCTCATTGAGATCCTAGCTAATCTTGCCGATGCATTAACCACACCCTCCGTTGTTAAAATCTTCACTAAGGGTTTGTGATCACTGCGTACCAAACACATTTTTCCCCAAACAAAGGATTTAAAATGTTCTAATGCCCAAGCACATGCTAGGGCTTCCCTTTCTATAATTGGGTAGATCTGAAAGAAACAGGTTAGTATTAGATTCCTTACCTTAGAATATCCCCAGGCGTCAGTCTGGATCCGGAAACTTTTGCGTAGCAGTACCCCTGCGCGTCGGTAGGCGTCGTCTGCAGGCGTCCCCTGCGGCTCCGCATCGTCGGCGTCGTGCGCCGTGATGACGTCGCTGGAGTATATAGACGCCGCCTCCGCGTGCTGACGTCAGTTCTTCTTTTTTCCGCGCCAGTTAGCGCAGATCCGAAGAGCAGTACTCCGGTCTTTTGACCAAGTTTTTTGTTACATCTAACTCTTTCAGGTGCCGGTAGGATGCCCGGTTTTAAAAGTTGCGACGGGTGCGACCGCCTGATGTCGGTCACCGACCACCATCGACTCTGCCTCCGGTGTCTGGGCGCGGACCACGACGTGGAGTCCTGCGTCGACTGCCGGGCCTTGACAAGTAAAGCTAGGCGGGAGCGGTCCCGCAAGCTGCTCGAGCTCCGGGTGTCGGCCCCGCGTCGAGAGCGGTCCCGGTCCGGTCGGAGGTCGAGGGAGCGGTCGAGAGAACGATCGCGGAGCTGCCATGAGTGCTCCGGGAGTCGTCACCATTCCTCCGGTTCCTCAGGTAAGCGACACAAGAAGTCGGGGCGTCGTCATCGTACCCCCGACGCCCGCGTGATGCGGCCGGGGGTTCGGGTGGCCCCGCGTGGGTCGCCGACGCCGTCTGCCCCATACCCGTCGGTCCCTGGGGAAGGCGCGTCGCGCGAGGAGATTCTCATGGCTATGAGGGCGATGTCTCCTCCTCCGGCGGGGCCTACGACGCCTGCGGGCCCGTCGGTCCCGTCTGGGGGCCCGAGCGGTTCGGGTGCACCTGCCCCGACGCCGCCGGGTGCTCCGGCCCCGACGCCGCCGGCGGCTCCGGCCCCGGCGCCGCTGGGCCCTTCAGGGTCGTCGCCGGCTGGTCAACCGGCCTCTCCGGCGCCGATTCCATCGGGGCAACCCGTGGTACCGCCTCCGCGCTGCGCCGTGACTCCGCCGTCGGGGCTCCGGCGCCGCGCGGCGCCACCCCCTTTCCCTCTCTGACTCCTGACGCGGAGTCGGACCGGCATCGTCCGACGCCGAGTCCGGCGCCGTTGGGGCCCCTTGGCTCCGAGGAGCCGGTCTATATCGTTGACTCGAACTATGGCGATGAGGACGATTATGGAGAGGGTTGGGAGGGGTCTGAGGACCCTTTGTCACGAGCATGCCAGTACGACGTGGACTGGGTAGGTGACTTAGGTGATGCCAGTGGTCTGGACGAGTCGCCTAACCCTGGGTTTGTCTCGCCTCCCACTGTGGCGTCGGAGGCTGGGGCTGCCTATTCGGTGGTACTGATGAGGGCTGCCAAGGCCTTGAGCCTTGAGCTCCCCGTCGCTAAGGTGAAACCTAACATCCTCACCGAGGTATTCAAACCGCAGTCATGCCCACAGGAGCCTCTGCTGCCGTTTAATGACGCCCTGACGGATGTCCTTTTGGGCACCTGGTCCAGGCCCGCTTCCGGTTCACCTGTTGACCGAAACGTTGCCAGGCGTCACCGTCCGTGTTCGGACGACCCTGCCTTCCTCTCCACCCATCCCTCCCCTGAGAGTCTGGTGATCCAAGCCTCCACTTCCCAGTCCGCATTCCCGACGGCCCCGCCCGATCGGGAATCTAAGCGATATGACCAGTTTGGCAAGAAGGTCTTCTCGTCTCTGAGTGCAGGGCTGCGGTCTTGCAATACCGCGTGCCTCTTAGGCCGCTACACCCACTCTCTGTGGGATACGGTCGCGGAGTGTCTGCCGCAATGCCCGCAGGAGGTGCGGGACAAGCTCAACCAGGCCTTGGTTGAAGGCCGGGACGCGGCGAGGTATTCTATACGGTGTGGTCTTGACACGACCGACTCGCTGGGACGGGCGATGTCCACGACGGTGGCGATTCGTCGCCATGCTTGGCTGAGATCCGCCAACTTCTCGCCGGATGTCCAGAATGCCCTCATGGACATGCCTTTCGATGGCAGTCGCCTGTTCGGCGACAAAGCGGACAACGCGCTTGAGCGCTTCAAGGACTCCAGGGTCACGGCAAAGTCCTTGGGTCTCTTGACCCAGCGCCAGCAGACGGGTTCGTTTCGCTCCTTTCGTGGCCACGGAAGGGGCGGTCCCACACGTGCTGCCAGCCACGCTCCGCAGAACGCTCCTCAGCGCGGTGGCGGCCGTGGATACCGCCGGGGTGGCGGTAGGGGACAGCGGCGAGGTCAGTCCACACCTCCCCCCGCAGCAGCCTCCAAATCTTCCTAGTCCGAGCTTTCGGGCCCATGTGACGCCAGTGGGTGGCAGGGTTCGCCATCACCACTCCCGCTGGCGCACGATCACGTCGGACAGGTGGGTGCTGCAGCTCGTCCGAAGGGGCTACTCCCTCCCCTTCGAGACCACTCCTCCAGCCATGCCACCGCAGAACCACCGTGTGTCGGGGGACCACTTGACACTTCTGCAGGAGGAAGTTACGGCCCTCTTGGCCGAGGGGGCCATCGAGCGCGTTCCTGGGCCAGAAGTAGGGTGTGGTTGCTACTCCCACTACTTTCTGGTACCCAAGAAGGACAAAGGGGGCCTACGTCCTATCTTGGACCTACGGAACGTCAACGGCTTCCTCCGGAAGGAGAAGTTCAAGATGTTGACTTTGGCTCAGGTCTTGGCTGCTCTAGACCCACAAGACTGGATGGTAGCGTTGGACTTGCAGGATGCGTATTTTCACATCCCCGTCCTGCCGGCCCACCGGCGTTACCTGCGGTTCACGGTAGGCCACGAGCACTTTCAGTTTATCGTGCTCCCATTCGGCCTTACCAGCGCCCCACGGGTGTTCACGAAAGTGATGGCGGTGGTCGCAGCTCATCTGCGCCGGTTAGGGGTTTCAGTCTTCCCCTACCTCGACGACTGATTGTTGAAGGCGGGCTCGCCCCAAACAGTCGTCCACCACCTTCAGATGACGGCAGACCTCCTGCACGAGCTGGGGTTTTCCATCAATGTGCCGAAATCACACCTGTGTCCCTCTCAAAAGCTCCTTTTCATCGGAGCGGTTCTCGACTCGGCGCAGTTTCGGGTTTATCCTCCGGAACGGCGGGTCCGGGATATTCAGGCTCTGATTCCCATCTTTCAGCCGTTGTCCCGGGTTTCGGTCAGGTTGACGCTGCGGCTTCTGGGGCTGATGGCCTCCTGCATCCTTCTGGTGCATCACGCTAGATGGCGGATGCGGGCTCTGCAGTGGGACCTGAAGTTTCAGTGGGCCCAGCATCAGGGCAACCTGTCCGACCATGTCCTGATCTCGGAGGGCACTGCGAGACAGTTGCAGTGGTGGCTTACAGACCGCGATTGGGTCAGGGGCAGATCCCTCTCCCTTCCCCAACCGGAGCACGTAGTTGTGACGGACGCGTCCCTCCAGGGCTGGGGAGGCCACTTGGGAGAGGCGGAGATCAGAGGCATCTGGTCTCCGGCGGAGTCCAGGCTCCATATCAACATGTTGGAGCTGCAGGCGATTCGCCTAGCACTGAAGGCATTCCTCCCCTTTGTCAACGGGAGTGTAGTGCAGGTGTTCACGGACAACACCACCGCCATGTGGTACTGCAACAAACAGGGCGGTGTGGGGTCGTGGACCCTTTGCCAGGAGGCTCTGCGCCTCTGGCAATGGCTGGAACGTCAGGGCGTGACTCTGACGGTTCAACACCTGGCAGGTTCTCTGAACACCAGGGCGGACGAACTCAGCCGTCGGTGCTCGGTGGATCACGAATGGCGTCTGAACTCGGACGTGGCGAGAGGCCTCTTTCTGCAATGGGGAGAGCCTTGGTTAGATCTATTCGCCACAGAAGAGAACGCGCAATGTCATCAGTTCTGTGCGTTGGAGTTTCCAAGACTGCACTCGCTCGGCGACGCCTTTCGGCGCGAGTGGATTTGCGGTCTGTTGTACGCCTTTCCGCCTATACCACTTCTGCCCAGAGTGCTGAAGAAGATCAGGCGCGACCGGGCCCAAGTTATCCTTGTGGCTCCGGACTGGGCTCGAAGATACTGGTATCCCGAGCTACTCAGCATGTCAGTCGGTCCCTCGATCCGCCTGCCCCTTCAGGAGGACCTTCTGTCGCAGCAGCAGGGGACGGTCCTCCACCCGAACCTGTCCAGCCTCCACCTCCATGCGTGGAGATTGAGCGGCGACAGTTGAGGCCATTCGACTTGCCTCCTGAAGTCTGTGATGTGATTCTGGCAGCCAGGCGTCCCTCCACAAAGTCGGTATACGCCTGCCGGTGGAACAGATTTGTGGCATGGTGCACAGTAAAGGCTGTGGATCCCCTTTCTGCCCCTCTTTCCGAGGTTCTCCTCTTCCTTCTTTCTCTTGCCCAGCAGGGCTCTGCTCTGGGCACTATCAAGGGCTACCTTTCTGCCCTTTCCGCCTTCTTGAGGCTACCTGATCAGCCATCCTTATTCAAGTCCCCTATTGTACTGAGATTCTTGAAAGGCATCACGCACATGTATCCACCTGTTCCGTTCGTGATGCCTCAGTGGGACTTGAACCTGGTTCTGACATTCCTGATGTGCGCTCCCTTTGAGCCCCTTCATTCCTGTCCTCTCCGTCTTCTCACTTTAAAGACGGCCTTCCTGGTTGCCATCACCTCTGCCAGGAGAGTGAGTGAGCTCCAGGCTCTTTCTGTTACACCTCCTTTCTTGTCCGTTCATCCTGACAAGGTGGTTCTTAGAACTAGACCTTCTTTCCTGCCCAAAGTAGTTTCTGCTTTTCACATCGGGCATTCCATCACCTTACCCTCCTTCTTCCCGCCTCCGCATCCTTCAAAAGATGAAGAGCGGCTCCATCGTCTGGACCCAAAACGTGCGCTTTCATTTTATATGGATCGCACACGCCAGTTCCGGGTGGATGACCAACTGTTTGTTGGCTACGTGGGTGAGAAGAAGGGAAGGGCGGTACAGAAACGGACCATCTCTCGGTGGGTCGTCCTGTGCATCAAAGCATGCTACTCTTTGGCTCGGAAGGAGCCTCCTGTTGGGCTGAGGGCCCATTCCACTCGGGCCACGGCGGCTACTACTGCCCTGGGCCGGGGAGTCCCTTTGCAGGACATTTGCCAGGCGGCTACGTGGGCCTTGCTGCATACCTTTGCGAAGCATTACTGCCTGGACAGTCAAGTCCGGAGGGACGGCTTCTTTGGCCGTTCGGTCCTCCAGGATTTTCTGGTGTAGGATTGTATTGGTTCGCAGACCCACCGCCGGGGTTGGTATTGCTGGGGTATCTATTCTAAGGTAAGGAATCTAATACTAACCTGTTTCTTTCAGATGAACAAGTTACTTACCTTCGGTAACGATATATCTGTAAGAAACAGTAGTTAGTATTAGATTCCTTACCGCCCCGCCCATCCTCCCCGTTCTGCAAACTGATACCTAGGGTTAAGGACATCCCTTTCAGGGCCCTAGTTTCATATGGCACCAGTGTTAGTTCTCACATGGCTCTGCGTGTTCTGGCGCGGAAAAGCTGTGTGCAAAGAACTGACGTCAGCGCGCGGAGGCGGCGTCTATATACTCCAGCGACGTCATCACGACGACGCGGAGCCGCAGGGGACGCCTGCAGACGACGCCTACCGACGTGCAGGGGTACTGCTACGCAAAAGTTTCCGGATCCAGACTGACGCCTGGGGATATTCTAAGGTAAGGAATCTAATACTAACTACTGTTTCTTACAGATATATCGTTACCGAAGGTAAGTAACTTGTTCTTCTCTTCACACGGGGATAAAGATCTTGAAGCATAAGCAATCACTTTTTCAATACCTTTCTTGTCTATTTGAGCCAAAACGGCACCAAGGCCCTTGTTACTAGCATCTGTCGTGATTATACTCTCCAATGACGGATCAAAACTATGCAGGGCAGTGGCCTTAGCAATAGCTTCCTTAATGTTCTTAAAATCCACATCACAACTTTTACACCACTCAAACTTAACATTCTTTTTTAGAAGTTGTCGAATTTTAGAAGTTATATTTGCAAAATTAGGTACATACTTTGAGCAAAATTCGGCCATACCTAAAAATGATCTAATGTCATCTTTACTCGTGGGAACAGGAGCTTCTGAAATAGAAGAAACTAAGGATGGTTTGGGTCTAACACCTTCTTCATCAATAATATGACCAAGGTACGTTACACTTTTGTGCAAACTTGCACTTTGAATGTTCAATAGTAAGACCCTTGCTTTCTAAAATACCTAGGACCTTTTCCAATCTTGACCAATGTTCATCCTCATCACCAAAAACGAGGATGTCATCTTGGAAAAACCTGATTCCATTTTCTCCTTTAAACAGTAGATACAATAATCGCTGAAAAACAGCAGCAGCCGAAGCTAAGCCAAAGGGCATTCGTTTATAACGAAAGCAACCAAAAGGTGTCACAAAAGATGTATATTTCATTGACCCCGGACACAAGGAAATTTGGTGATACGCCGACGACAAATCTATCGTCGAGAACCACCGTGCATTACCAAGACTAGACACCATTTCATTAATTTTAGGAAGTGGAAACTTGTCCACCACAATGTTATTCAAATACCTTAAATCTCCACACAATCTTATTTTTCCATTGCTCCGTCTTGCCACGACAATCGAAGAAACCCATTCGCTCGCTTCAATTGGCTCAATAATATTAGTGGATACCAACTTTTCAAGTTATTTTCTCACCTCCTCCCTCACTAAAATTGGAATATTTCTACATTTGTGTACTTTTGGAGAGGCATCCTCTTTAATTACAATTTTGTGCTCAAATCCAAATAGATTCCCCAAAGTTTTACTAAAAACCTTAGGAAACTTCTGCAAAATACCTTTCGTTCCACCACCAAGACTTGTTCACGGCTATTCGGGTCAAGAATGATATGTAATTGCTTTTGGTCGAACCACCCCAAAACTGGCGGTCCCTTTTTAGCTATATACAACTTTCCTCTGCACTCTCTTCCTGTGAATTTAAGAACAAACCAACGAAACCCAAGAATAGCAATAGGTTCCCCCATGTAACCTTCTGGATGAATGTCTGATGGCAGTAAGTTTCCACCTACACGTTGGGCAAAAGAAGATTCCCACATTTCCTCATTGATAATCGTGTAGGGTGAGCCAGAATCAGCATACATTTTGACATCCACCCCACCAATATTCATCAAACAAATTGGCTTGTTAATAACATCTTCATCACGAATTTTCAAAACCAACTTATGTAAATTCATAACCAAATTATCACCCAAATCATTGTCATTTTCATGGTCCTCATCTTCCTCCATATCATTCACAAATTTAACTTTGCCTTTTTTCCTGTTACACGCTTTAATCCACAATTTGAACATTTTGCTTTCAAACCTGGGCACCCCTTAAAATCAGCTAAATGCTCCAGACTACTACATCTGTAACATTTAAGTTTAACATTCGATGAATATTGTGGATTTTTGTTGAGAAAAGGTTTACTGCTACTAGCCTTAGAATTATAATTACATTTCTTTTTGTTCACTGAATTCACTTTCCCAACTATTTCATTATTGACAGAACCATTATCTTGCTTGATGACATTAGCGCATCTACCAGACATTTCTGCTTTACGTGTTATAGCAAGAATATCATCCAATGGAGAATCTCCATTAATCCATAATCTATCTTGTATAGAAGAGTTGTAGGAGTGCATAACAATTTGGTCTCTAATAAGTTCTTCCTGTAATACACCAAATTTACAATCTAGAGATAGTCTTTTAAGGTCTGCCAAATAACGATCAATATTCTCATCCTTAGCCTGTTTCCTTGAAAAAAAAATTGTATCTAGTTACTCCAATACAAACTGTAGGAGCAAAGTAAGTGTCTAAATGAAGCAATGCCAAAGCATAAACATTTAAATCTCCAGGAAAACTTGGCTTAGTCATAGTTTCATAAACTTTTAAACCAACAGGACCTAGAGAATGTAAATGAAGTCTTTTCTTTTGAGCATGAGACATTTTTTCTTCCTCATCTAAAGCAGCAATGTAATTACAGAAATAAGGTTTCCATTCTAACCACTTAAGAGGAGATTCTGTACCAGAAATCCAAAATGCATGGGGAGCAGTGATGTTATAATTAGGTGGAGTAATTTTTTTTAACACAAAAAAAATCTTAAGTAGAAATACCTTAAGCAAAGTACAATAAATAGAAATAACTTATTCAGCAGTAATATCAACAATTATGAAATTCCCTTAAAAGGAAAACAGAATGCAGATCAGTTCTGGATGAATATCACTTCGGATTACAATTATGTCCCAATATTGGTATACTGAAAGAATAAAGATAGAAAAATAATAAAAAAATTACAGAAGGTTTGGTGTGCGAATCACCGATGTCGGTATCGCAAAGGTGTGTGAATCATCGATGTAGTTTTCACACGAAATGTTGAAAGTAAGAAAATGTGCAATGGTTTGTGAATCACCGATGTATTTCCACACAGATGCGAAATATTTCTCGAAGTAAACAGTTGACGCGATGTATTTCTCAAAGTGACAGTTGCACAATGAAGCGTGAAGATCTGAAGTCGGGTTATACCAATATGGCCACCAATTACGTGGTACGTATGACGTCAAGTGTTAGCGTACCCATGCCGCATTGCGTCTTTGAAGAAGACTAATTCCTCAGAACAGATCACACGGATTCCAGGTCGGATTATTCAACAGTTCCAACTCGGCTCGAGAGCTAATCACGAGGTAAATACTTTCAAAAATGGATGGTGCGTGCCAGTGCGCGATGTAACGAATGATGCAGTTCCAACGATACCTCTCGATGTCGATATTTATAACTTGAAGATTAAATCCAATAAGAGTTTCCGAATAATAGAGTATAACGGTTGGAACCGCAATCTTATTCTTTTAAAACTTGGATGTGGCCAAAGTAATGTAGGAAGTTCGAATAAGTCGAAAAATTAAAATAAGTTCAATAAAATTCGTCAGCACTCACGTAACACTCCATAAAAGAAGTGGAGAAATATAAAATTAAGTCTTTTCTTACTGCAATTCTTCCAAAATCTTCATCTTAAGAATGTGAAGGCTTTCTTCCAGTTAAAATATTGTAATCCAATAAAAATTAAATTAAGTCCAAAGTTGCTCACATGGGTTCCGCTCTTCGAACCTCGTCGCCAGTGAAATGATGAATAATCCAAGTATAGATAAGAAGTAATCTTTAATACTCGAAGAGCTCACATAAAATCATCCAATCAGTGCTGCATCCAGGAACAACTGTGCTTTACAAATGATGCACAGAAATATGACATACTTAACATTCCCTACTCCAAAAGTATTAACTAGAAGGTGAACATAGGAAGGAGAAAGAATATTAAGAATACAAACGCAACAATGTGCTGCAATAATCAGTAGACAGAAGCATAAGATATTGATTACGAGCACCAAAAGACTAAATAGTAGGTAAATTTCCCCCATGGAGCTAAAACAATGTATATTTGCAGGCATATAAAAAAGGTAGTAATCAGGCGTACTAATACTATGCAATCTCTACTTTGTGCGTCTAGAATAAGTGTATATCTAGAGCCAAGATTCGCCCCCATCGGGATGATCCAACACCATTACCTGACAGTAAGGAATGAAGGACCCCGTCTTGGTCACAAACTGGACACCCCTCACGGAGATGGATGGCAGCTGCTTGGAGAAGCTTCAGCATGCAAGGATCCATCGACGTCCGCTGAAGTCTCCTGTGGCTAACCCCTGGAAATGCTTAGTTATTTAAAATTAAAAAGCATCCCTGTGATGTATATGCAGATTACAAATGTCATTCGATCTTCATCCATAGGACTATCTACATATTCATAACAATGCTAAGGCGTGCGTAAAAGGCCTTGTACTGTGTTCGAGGCATTAAGATGTTGCAGAAAGCAAAAGGTATAAGCAAAGTCATTTCGGAGGAACTAATCCAACATTATCACACATGCAAATATGGGCAAAAAGGCCACAGTAAAATGTTAATGTGCAGAAAGAGGACAAAGTAATAAGATGTGCAGCATTGGTGCTTGGGCCTAACCAGGGGCAATAATACTGTAGGACGCCTATTTGATGATTCCCATTTTTCCAGCATACCGTTGATACTTGTAATTAAATAGCAGAATCTGACCAATGAGTTTTGGTGATAGCCGTTGGACTTTCTATAGCTCCTTGGTGCTTTACCAAACTTCTCAAACCAATGGTAAAGGTTTTTTTTTTTTTTTTTTAGAGAGATCCAGTTGCTTGTGTACTTGGGTGACTTCTTTTTGATGCCGCACAATTTAAGAGTGCTCAGAAACCAGTTAGATCTCACAATGGCCGTGTTAGAATCTCTAAGATTTATAATCCACCTCAACAAGTCAGACTTTCTTCCAGCTCAGTAGATGACCTTTCTAGGTTTCGCCATTGTTTCTCTCTGCTACCTTGGCTCTTCCGACCCAAAAGATCAAAGGAGACCTGCAAGACTCTTGCTCAGACTAAGAGCACACTTTGATGGACAGCAATGTTAATGGACCTATAAGCATCATCTATCAGGCTATCTTTTCTAATCCCCTACACTACAAGCTCTTCAACGTTTGAAAATTGCTTACTAAGGCAGAGGCCTATCGTATTCAGATCAGATTGCCCTTACTCAAGAAGTACGACCCGAACTGCAACGGTAGCTTGTGCACACGGATGCATTGTAGTCAAAATCATCATATTAATTTCAAAATGCTCAATGGCAAAGTTTTTAAGTACGCTATCCTGTTATGTGCTCTGTCCCATTGCACTTTAAAATACTCCATTCCAAAGCTGATGCATACACATGCACCAGTCTCCGAATGCGACAACAGTTCGAACCAAGATCAAATATTCATCAATGTAAACTAATGTACTCACCAAACTTTATCCATTTTAATACATTTTATTCATTAGGGTGTCTTCATTCTTTCCCTTTTTTATCCAAACATTGTGATTTCGATATTCAGATGCATGTAAAGTGCTCATCCAGGAGTTGTCTAGAGCATGTAAAACTTCTAAGTTCATCAAAATGTACAGCATGATGATCAATTGCAGGTTAATTATACGGACGTTTAACATACAATTCACCTTCGCTTATGTATGATATGTTGTACATTCACTGGTTTATAATTGTCCAATTCCGCAATCTTTTTCAGCATGCAGCATAGAGATTGGGTTTTATTTTTTCCTACACCACACACTTTCAATTTGGTCTCCCGTTTTGTCTGCTTACTCATGGGCTACGGATCACGTGGTTTGAAACAACATCACGCCACGATAAATAGGGCATTAGTTGCACTAGACTTTCGCGTATAGAGGATTAATTAGGAAGCTGCTCGTCCCGATCAACCTGCATGTTGGAATGATGGTGATTTAAAGGTTGGCGATTCACGCTTTAAGATTTACATTATGGGAGTGATTTATTACAGCAGGAGTACACTACAGTTAGACGCTTATGCAGTGGGTTTCTAATTGGGTTGTGGGCACAGGTTTACTTTTCATATATGAAAGAGACAGTTAAAATTGATACTTGTAAAGCGCACTACTCACCCGCAAGGGTCTCAAGGCACTTGTACGAATACCGCTGTGGAACCCATCCTGGCTTTCCCTGTGAGGTGTCCACTCCTGGACACCCCCAAGGTGGAGGCCAGGCATCCTTAGCGTTGTGGGGGCTGTTGTGGAGATTAAGTAAGCTATTGCCCAGAGTTGCAGAGTGGGACTCAATGATTGGAATAGGCACCGAGGCGAGAATTATCAGGTCCGTGGAATTTGGAGCCCAAGACCCGCCGAGGCGGGGAATTGAACCCTGGTCCCGGGCTAGACCTCTGCATCAGGGTCTGCCGCTCTAACCATTGAGCCACACTTCTCCACTTATAGGTTCCTTACCTTAGATTTCCCACAGGCGTCAGTCTGGAGCTGGAGAATTTTTTCTAAGCAGTATCCCTGTGAGTCGGTAGGTGGCGTCTGTATACTCCGTCGTCGTGGTTCCCGGAATGACGTTGCTGTGCCTACTTAGATGCCGCCCCTGTCCACTACGTTCTTTCTTTTTACTCCAGTATTGGAGCTTTCATAGATTCACATGCCTGAATCATTCCCCGTCATCGAGATGGGACTCCCCGGTATATAAAAATGCAATACTTCGATAAATATCAAACTGAAAAGAGGCCTAGGCCCATTTCCATTTTGCAACCCATAACTCTCGTTATGTAAAATAAACCAAAATTGGCCCTGAACCAATCAGAACCTCTCACCATCTCTTCAAACTCAGAAAACCTTTTGCCCCTCCGATTTTCTACCGCACGTTGTGCTAGGGAGTCTCATTTAAGCTCTGCTCAAGTGTTCTTACTACTTAATTTTTTGAGTATTTTCCAGTGAATTTTAACTTCTGATATCATCTACATTGCTGACTACTAATTCATTCTGCCTGAGGAGGTCTGGAAAAGAGAAGGGTTTGTTTAGAGCCTGTGCCACTTGTTCAAAAAAGAATCTCTACACTGATGACCCTCATTCTGACTGCATCTACTGTCTTTACCCGGACCATCAAGTGAAAGACTGTAAGGTATGTCGTTCCTTTTCGAGCAAATCTCTAAAGGAACCGTGAAGGACTCCTTTTAATATGGCTTCAAAAGCTTAAGGCCAGAAAGGAGGTTCTCTCCAGTGATAGTGATGAGGCATCCTCTTCGTCATCTAGGAGGTCCCAAAAGAGGAAGAAAGCTCCTCATTCTTACACCTCAGAAGAGCATCTTAAGAAGGCCCTTAAAAAGACCACTCGAGCATGGCCAAGAGCGTCGAGATGGCGGTCGCACATTAGGAGTGCTCTGGACCCCTCTGTCATCCGCTCTCCATCTGCCAACATCTCCTTTTACCTGCAATCTGATTCCGCTGCTGGTTTGTCCTGGAGTCCGGTTCCGTGCCCTGCTGTGGAGGCAGTTTGATATTGCGGCCATATGCAGCCTGTGAAGTGATCCTGCCTCGTGACCGCCACAAAATGGCAGCCGCTATATACCGGGGCTCTGGCTTCTCCTGGGGATCTGGAGATCTGCGGTCGGTGCGGGACTGACCTGGCACTGTTTACCAGTTTCTCCTGCTGCGACTGATGGAGGCTTACCGGCACATTCTGTGGCACATCCTGCAGCGGTGACCGCCCACACACCTTGAGCGGCAGCAGCACAGCCTGTGACATCGGATCTTGTCTGCTGCACTTGAGCTCTAAAGTGTGATTCGCCCGTCAATCGGATGGCGGGGGTGATGTTACGCGGTGTCGGGAGGAGGTGAAGACAGTGGTTGCTTCTGACCCCTGAGCTGGATTGGTGATCAGGTGGCGATCGGATGGCGAGGACAGGGGACGTCCTGCCAGTGTGAACTAGTTCTTCCTGATCCCCCTTGGGCTGCCTGCTGGGGCCATACCACCCTACTCTGCAACGTCCGCAGCAATGACCTCCACAGGTGAACGGCCTGGTGTGGGGATCGGCCGTCTATCAGGCGGTAGAGGGGGCAGTGTAGGGTGTTGCCCCCCACCCCACCATTGGGTGCGCGCCACCTCCTCCTCTTCTAGGGGCTGGGGCGGTTACCCAGCCTGTATCTGGACAGCAGCGGTAGTGCTTGTGGCCCTTCGGTCCCTCCCCGTTAGCGACACTGCCTCGGACTCGCGACCAGCTGGGGCCTTGTAGGGGGGCGGCGGCCATGGACGGTTACATTCCTGGCTGAGTCCTGTTTTAAATAATTTTGTCCACCCTAAGCGTGGAAGGGTATACTCAGATGTGAGTCCCTTGCTCATTGCACCATCAGGATTCAAGCAAGCCGGGCCGAAGACGGCTGAAATGCCAGAAACCGGTCCCCGGAAGCTTGTTTCCTTCCCAGTGTAAGAATTGGCTTTTGTAGTCTGGTCTGCCCTGTTCCCATGATGCACTGGGCCAGGGACAGACTAATTTGCATACAGCCAGGTTCTGAAACTGGGATGGTGAAATGAGCTAAAAAACGGTGTTGGATCTAGCCCTGATCTCTTGACTGGGTGAGAGTACTCTGCTTAATTCAGAGACTCTGTCCATCACCACCCCTTGTTGTAAATAATTTTGTCCACCCTAAGCGTGGAAGGGTATACTCAGATGTGAGTCCCTTGCTCATTGCACCATCAGGATTCAAGCAAGCCGGGCCGAAGACGGCTGAAATGCCAGAAACCGGTCCCCGGAAGCTTGTTTCCTTCCCAGTGTAAGAATTGGCTTTTGTAGTCTGGTCTGCCCTGTTTCCATGATGCACTGGGCCAGGGACAGACTAATTTGCATACAGCCAGGTTCTGAAACTGGGATGGTGCAATGAGCTAAAAAACGGTGTTGGATCTAGCCCTGATCTCTTGACTGGGTGAGAGTACTCTGCTTAATTCAGAGACTCTGTCCATCACCACCCCTTGTTGTAAATAATTGAGTCCTGTTTTTGGCAGACCGCCCAAGCTGCTGGGGTCCCGAGCCTGAGCCTCGTGTGGACTCTTCCTTCTCTGGTTGGGCCTCTGGGGCGGCGGTGTAGTTGCGACCGGTTCAGCGAGGGCCGCGAGAGACAGTTTTTCCCCTCAGGGAGGTGTGGAGTGCTCCACGGGGGTCCCCTGCATGTTCTCAGCTAGACTTGACGCCGTTGTGCTGGGGTGTCTCTGCAGTCGAGTCAGACAGCTGCCCGGGGCCCATGTCTTCCTTTTTGCCTCCCCTCTTGTAGTGTAGTTCCTATATTCCCAATAGGCTCTGCGCATTGGAATAATATATTCAGCAGTGTAGACGTAGGACTGAGGTTATCTAGGTCTCTACTGACTATATTAGACTTAAGGTTTGCCAGCTAGCTCAGAGGTCACTAGAAACTTTCTCGAATAAACGAGGAGGAGTTTAACCTCCCTGGATAGACAAGAAGGGATTAGCTTCTGACAACCATAAAACATGACAACTTTGCTCTCCCTGAATAAGAGTGTATCTCTAGAGTCGTGTGAAAACAATAGACAGCGATTTCACTCAGTCAAATGTGCGTACTTAGTTTCACCAGAATGCAGAGAAAAGAGACGGCCGTTTTCAATAAAAGGTGTTCTTTATTGAGCAGTCTTCTTCCTCATACAAGTTAAATGAATTGCCACGATTGTAATACTCATGGTAAAGTAAAGTGCGTACAGTAAAAGGAGGATTATAAAATAATACTGTAAAAGCATTGATATGGTTTCTTAGCCATATAATACTTTAAAATAGATAAAATATATACATACATATATACATTGACTAATCATACTCTACTGGTGCTTCTAAATACGCCTACCCCGGTGTACCTGACCTAAGCCTAATATGTGGGAAGGAGTAAGTAAGTAGCAGTTTAAGTTAAGTTTGTTTTGCAAAGAATCTGACTCAAGAATTCTCTGTAAGGGTTTAGTCAGTTCCGTACCTGGGTAATAGAAAGCAGGTCTTGTATCTCTTTCTCAGGACTCGATATCCCAGTAACCCGCGAAGGTATCTGGAAACACCGGAGCTGGATTTCTCGGCAGGAGAAAAGACAGCGTCTCTCTCAGTGCGTCAAGGAGGAGGGGCAGCGTCCGTGGGCTCTCGCATCAGCTGGGCTCTCGGGCAAGTAGATAGCTGCTCTGCCGCAGAATCACCGTGTGTTTGCTTAAGGCAACGTTGGTATATTTATACCTGAAAGGTGCCTGGGTTTGACGTAAGGTTGGACATAAGACGTTAATAAAGATGTCACTAGGGGGGGCGTGGCTTTGCGCCCGGCTGTAATGGCCGCCTGATCCCGGAGCTCCGCCGACCCTAGCCCTTAGCCGCGATCCAGCCGCACATAATCCGCTGCTTCGCGCGGAAAACCAGTGTCCGCTAGTTCCCCTGACCACGCTACACACAGCGGTCTACCTCCGGCCCCTCCAAGTCCTGCCGGCACCAAGATACGGCTCTCGCCAGTACTGGCCGGGAGAGGCCCCGGAACGTGCATGTCTCGCGGCCGGCGTGCCGCGCAACGAGAGACCGCGGCTTGAGGCCTAGGCTCGGGCCGGACGAACTTTGCCCGGCGACGGGCGCCCGGCCTCTGCTTCACGGACCGTGCTGGGGGGAGACCGCATGGGCCACGGACCTTAGACCTGGCTTGACACTTCGGCGGGCGGAGGCGGCGTGCAGGGAGCTGCGACCCTAGCCCACTGGGGCGCGCCCGACATCCTCCACGTAGCACCCTACAGGGCGGGGACACCTTGGGCCGAGGGCCCCCGATGAAGTGCCGACGGACCTACTACCGCGGCGAGTGGGCCTGAGGAGGTGGCAGAGGCCTGGTGCGGCGCCTGAGATACTGTGGCAGTTGCGAGCTGACCTGGGGAGTGATGGGACCCTGCGGAGCCCAGGCCTGACAATCGTGTTGCCTCTGCTGTGGCAGGGGTGGGTTTGCCCATGCCAGTGGACCGCTGAAAACCCGTGTGGCGGGGTGGTGTTGCCCCGGGGCCCACGCCGATCGCCTCCCTCAGACCACGGACCTATCCTTCTACCCCGGCAATCCCTCCTGACCACTGGCCCAGGTGGGAGGCTGGCAACTCGAGAGGCGAGCGAAGGGTGCTCCCCTATTTCCAGCAACAGCGCTGCGAGCCGGCGACCCGTTGTGAGCGCCGTCCCGGCCCACAGATCTGCCCCCCGACGCCGGCTTCTCCATGAGGCCTAAGCAAGGTCAGGCCGCACAATCGAACGATCTCGACAAATACACGGTACAAAGGGGTATGCCACGGACTGAGGCACCTGCGAGCGGCCAGCAAAGTCCGAAGGAACCATCACTGGCCGGCATCATGACGGCTATTCAGGCAGTGGGCACCTCCCTTGAAACTAAAATCGACAAGATGGCCAAAGAGGTGAATCTCCTCCGGGCTGATCTCAATAAAACGTCGAAAAAGACGAAGGCTAATGAGACCGGCATTGCGGACCTGCGGGCATCCACGCAGCATCTGGAACATTGAGTTAATGATCTGGTCCATCAGCACCGCCAGATGGCGATACGGCTGGATGACCAAGAAGGGAGGGCCAGAAGGAGTAACATATGCCTGGTTGGAGTTCCGGAGGATCTCGAGGGGCCCAGTATGGAGCTGTTCGTTGAGGACTTAATCCTTCAACACCTCAAACCAAAACGTCTGTCTAACATCTTCAGTCGAGCGCGCGCACCGGGCACCTATCCCCAAACCCAAACCGGGAGCGCCACCACGGACAATTATAGTTAAAATCCTCAACTATAGAGACAGAGACGCTGTCCTTCAGGCGGCCAGGCAATCTGGGGATCTGCTCCACGAGAACGCCCTGATTCGATACTTTCCAGACTTCACCCTCCAGGTCCAGCGCGAGAGGAGGTCTTTTAAGGGTGTGAAAGCGGCACTCCGAGAAAAGGGTATCAAGTACATGATGTTCTTCCCCGCTAAACTCAAGGTTCTCCTGGGAGGAAAGTCTTTTTTCTTCACGTCGCCGTCCGAGGTGCAGAACTGGATCGACAAGGAGGTGGCCGTGACGGGCGAGGGTGCGGAGGCCCAGAACTGGAGAGACACTCAGACCGCATCTCCGGGCTCCGCGGATGGGAGATCTGATCGAGATGGCCAAAGTCAATGCTCCTGGAGATCCCGCTCCGCAAGTCCGAGCTGAATGACACGATAGAGAGACGCCAGAAGACGGCCTTCACGAGACTCACAGAACTGATAAGTGTCCCCTTATGTATTGCCCTGTTGCCTTTAACTCTTAGATTCTACCTAGGGGTTAGCTGACCATATGACATCGTAACCAACTATAGACACTGGAATTCTGAGTTGCAGGACTTATGTACTACCTCACTTAGAGGCGGGGGGCGCGGACGGCGGGTGGGGATGGGCCAGTGCACGCTTCCTGTGACAGGTCCATCTAAGGGGGGGGGTGGATTGTTCATCGTTGTAGGTTCCTTTTTTGGGGTGTCTCCGGGGCGAAAGGCACTCTGCTAATTGGGGATGTGGGTAGTTCTGAACCCGCAGGGCGGCAGGGAGGGGGGTAGTACTCTGGGTGTTGGGGATGTGGGTGGGGAGGGCGGGGGGGTTGGTCGGGAACTGTTTGGTAACGATGGGTTCCACAAACGCTGTACTGATCAATGATTGTGTTGACCATGAAAGTTGGGGAGGTAGCTGGGAGGGGGGGAGTTGGGGAAGTTTTACAGTCATGTGTAGTTAGCACTGTCAGAGTCGGTCCGGGCGCCAGAATGCAGGAACTAGTCATGTCACACAGCAACGGTTATGGCTAGGAGATGGGGAAAAAGCCTCAAAGTTCTGAGCTGGAACGTCAACGGGCTCGGAGACCGGCTCAAACGCACCATAGTCCTGCGATTCATTAAAAGGCACCAGCCAGACGCTGTCCTGCTGCAGGAAACACACCTCATGGGGAACACATGTCAGGCTCTCAATAGGTGGGGGTACACCCTTGTAGTTCACTCCGGCTTCACGTCAGGCTCCAGGGGTGATGGGGTCCTGCTGCGTCGCTCACTGCCCCTCCACATAGATCACACAGAGTCAGACCCTCAGGGTCGCTTTGCGGTGGTGTCTGGCAGATGGGAAGGCTACCACCTCAACCTACTCTCTGTATACATCCCACCTGGCCTCCAGACTCAAGCATACACAGATTTGGGCACACTGCTTCTCTCCCTCCCTGATGGTCAATTGGTGAAGGGAGGAGATTATAACGCCGTGGTGTCAGGGACCCTAGACAGACATCCCCCCCCAAGGGACATACCACAGGGGCAGAAGTGGCTGGCGGACTTCCTGGACGCCTTCGGGCTCACGGACGTTTGACGGCTACTGCACCCAACAGATACTCGCTTCACCTTTTTTTCCGGGCCACATCGCTCGTTCTCCTGCCTGGACTATATCCTTACTATACTGCACCACGACACAATGATACGAGAAGCCACACATCTCACCCGTGGCATATCTGACCACTCGCCAGTTAATACCCACATAATGTTCGGGACTCGACGTGAGGGTTGCATCGCACCAATAAGCGCTTGGCACTTGAAGAATGAGGAGACTAGTGGGAAGCAATCCAAGTCCATCACCCAATACTTTGACGATAACGTAGGGACGGTGGACTCCCCAGTCACCCTGTGGGAGGCCTTTCAAACCGTGATCAGGGGGGGAGGCGTTGTCGGCCATCGCAGGTAGGCAGAAAGATAAAGAAAAGCAGGTTGCCGCAGTGGAAGCAGATCTGGCGGTGTTAGAGAGGGAAGCGAGTGGAACTGGGGCGACTGACGTACAACATCGACTGCAGCTAAAAGCAACGGAATATAAGGACCTAGTCACACAGGACGCTAAGACGGTAGCCATGCACAAGATGGGGAGGCTATATGACCAGGGCGACAAAGCTGGGAAACTTATAGCATGGCTCGATTTAAAAAAAAAAAAATAAAAAAAAAAAAAAAAAAAAAAAAATAATAAATAAATCAGGCCAGTAAAGTAGTGCCGGAAATACTAACGGCCTCAGGGACGGTTGTGACAGAACCCCAGGAGATAGTGGCCGAATTTGCACGCCACTATAAACTGGTTTACAGCCGGGAGTCCGACCGCCCAGAGGAGGACTCGGTAGCCCTCCTTACGGATATCCGACTGCCTTGTTTGTCGAAGGAAGACTGAGAAACCCTTGAGAGCCCACTCGAGGTCGCTGAGCTTCACCGCGCTATAGCCGACCTCCGCCCGAGGAAAGCCCTGGGACCCGACGGCCTCCCAATAGAGCTCTACAAGCTAAAGCCAGATGCCCTCAGCAACCACCTGAAACACATGTTTGAAGAGAGTAGAGAGGCGGGACTGCTGCCACGAGACCAACGCCGAGCAACTATAGTGGCAATACCTAAGGAAGGGAAACCCAGAGAATCCTGTGCTTCATATAGGCCAATCTTGCTGCTCAACGCGGAGCCAAATATTTTGTCCAAAACACTGGCCAATCGACTTCAACCGGTCCTGTCTGCCCTGGTCCATCCGGATCAATCAGGGTTCATGCCCCGCCGCAACACCGCATTAAACATCCGACGCTTCAATGGGGTACTCGGGCAACGACATAGGTTGCAAGAAGACGCAGTGGTGGTCTCTCTTGATGCCACTATGGCATTTGACACCCTGGAGTGGCCTTACATGATCGCGGTATTTCGTAAACTGGCTTATGGGCCGAATTTTATATCCTGGATCCGTCTCCTTTACACTGAACCGCTGGCCCAGGTGGTGGTCAATGGTAAGGCATCCGAAGTCTTCACCCTTGAGAGAGGGACTAGACAGGGCTGCCCTCTCTCTCTCCTCCTATTCGCGCTTTCCCTCAAACCGCTCGCGGCCTGGATAAGGCAGGACGTCTACCTCAAAGGGATAGCATGGACGGAGGGATGGGAGGACAAGATCTCCCTGTATGCCGACGATATCCCTCTGTACCTCTCCAGGCCGCGTAGATCTATCGTGGCGGCACGTGATATCTTCACGAGCTTCGGACGTAACTCCGGTTTCCGGATCAACTGGAGCAAATCCCTCCTTTACGTACTTCACGGGGACCCCCCGAGACTCCCCGCTGCTTGTCCCTTAACAAGGGTGGAGGACGGCTTCAAATATCTAGGCGTCTTCGTCTCCACGGACAAGACTCTACTGTACGAACGAAATCTACTGCCACCTCTGAAACGGCTCCAACGTGACGTTAAATCCTGGCGGCAACTTCCGTTTTCGTTGCTGGGCAGAGCAGCCCTCTTTAAAATGATGGCGCTGCCTAGATTTCTCTACGCATTACAGAACTATTCAGACCTAGTGCCCAATACGTATTTTGCAGCAGTTGAAGCGGCGCAGCGGGACCTCCTATGGGCGGGGACGCCTAGAATCGCGCTGCGCAAACTCACACTGGGGTGGTACGACGGTGGAATCGCCCTCCCTGACATCCGCAAATATTACTGGGCCGCCCACCTCTCAGCGATCAACCACGGTACATACAGTGACGGGAACGACCCCGGGTACGGGATGGACAGATGGCTACTTCCTGGGGGGAATTATGAGATCGCACTCTACTCCAAACCGGGTAAACACCAACTCACGGGACCGACTAAACACTCAGTACAGATATGGCATACTGCTCAGCGGAAACTAGGGTGGTCGGGTGTCCTTACTATGTCAACTCCGCTGTGGACCTCTGAAAAACTAGGCAACTTGGGGCGCACAAAGGGGCTCCGTAACTGGGACCTGATGGGGATCTCACAAATTAGAGACCTTTGGGGCCCTAAAGGAATCCACACGTTTGCCCACCTGCAGGACACATAGGACCTAGCCCAGACCGAACACTTTAGGTTACAAATGGGGGTGGGGTCGCACACTACTCACACACCGGCGGTGTCAGCTGGCTGACGAGCCCGGGACCCCGCACCTGCGCGCCTGGAGTGGTACTAAACCTGGTGATATTTGGCAGCCACCGGCAACCCCAGAAGATAGAAGATGGCCTAATCCCTGCTGATGAGGGGTAAATACCCCGAAACACGTGTCCAGGGATGGCGAAGACAGCGAAGAAAGCAGAGAATCGAAAGAAGATGCATCGCAGAACACTAACTGCATATACTACATTTACCACAGTCCTTAGGGGCGATCCCGCTGGTGTGTGAGCAGTGTGCGACCCCACCCCAATTGTAATGTTTAAAGCTCCCTCGAGCAGCTGGCTGACGAGCCCGGGACCCCGCACCTGCGCGCCTGGAGTGGTACTAAACCTGGTGATATTTGGCAGCCACCGGCAACCCCAGAAGATAGAAGATGGCCTAATCCCTGCTGATGAGGGGTAAATACCCCGAAACACGTGTCCAGGGATGGCGAAGACAGCGAAGAAAGCACAGAATCGAAAGAAGATGCATCGCAGAACACTAACTACATATACTACATTTACCACAGTCCTTAGGGGCGATCCCGCTGGTGTGTGAGCAGTGTGCGACCCCACCCCAATTGTAATGTTTAAAGCTCCCTCGAGCAGCTGGCTGACGAGCCCGGGACCCCGCACCTGCGCGCCTGGAGTGGTACTAAACCTGGTGATATTTGGCAGCCACCGGCAACCCCAGAAGATGGCCTAATCCCTGCTGATGAGGGGTAAATACCCCGAAACACGTGTCCGGGGATGGCGAAGACAGCGAAGAAAGCAGAGAATCGAAAGAAGATGCATCGCAGAACACTAACTACATATACTACATTTACCACAGTCCTTAGGGGCGATCCCGCTGGTGTGTGAGCAGTGTGCGACCCCACCCCAATTGTAATGTTTAAAGCTCCCTCGAGCAGCTGGCTGACGAGCCCGGGACCCCGCACCTGCGCGCCTGGAGTGGTACTAAACCTGGTGATATTTGGCAGCCACCGGCAACCCCAGAAGATAGAAGATGGCCTAATCCCTACTGATGAGGGGTAAATACCCCGAAACACGTGTCCAGGGATGGCGAAGACAGCGAAGAAAGCAGAGAATCGAAAGAAGATGCATCGCAGAACACTAACTACATATACTACATTTACCACAGTCCTTAGGGGCGATCCCGCTGGTGTGTGAGCAGTGTGCGACCCCACCCCAATTGTAATGTTTAAAGCTCCCTCGAGCAGCTGGCTGACGAGCCCGGGACCCCGCACCTGCGCGCCTGGAGTGGTACTAAACCTGGTGATATTTGGCAGCCACCGGCAACCCCAGAAGATAGAAGATGGCCTAATCCCTGCTGATGAGGGGTAAATACCCCGAAACACGTGTCCAGGGATGGCGAAGACAGCGAAGAAAGCAGAGAATCGAAAGAAGATGCATCGCAGAACACTAACTACATATACTACATTTACCACAGTCCTTAGGGGCGATCCCGCTGGTGTGTGAGCAGTGTGCGACCCCACCCCAATCGAACACTTTAGGTACTTGCAAGTGTGACATTCCCTGCAGGCGAATATTCCACCTGACACTATACTGCCTCAGACCACCCCACTCGAGGACAGATTACTCGATGGACACATTCCAGACCACGCCATCTCTCTCACTTACAAAAAGCTAATCAATAACCCCCCCCCCCCCCCCCCGCCCGACACGCTCCTTCCCCTAAAAGAGAAATGGGTCGCTGACGGGCTAGAGATAGACGAGGAAGAATGGATGTGTGCTCTTGCCTCCCCTAGGGAAGTGGCGATCTCGGCCCGAATGCGATTAATCCAACTGAAAATTTTACATAGAGAATATATCTCCTGTACTAGGCTGCAAGCTATGGGGAGGGGAGGAGAAGGGCTCTGCAGAAGGGGATGTGGAGGGACAGGCACCTTCTTCCATATACTGTGGGACTGTCCGAAGGTGCAAAGATACTGGAGACGAGTGGTGCAGTGTATGCAGGAGGTATGGGAGGTGGAGATCCGTTTAGAGGCTAAGAGATGTCTTCTTAACATTTGGGAGCCCACGGACCTGCCTCCAAAGGGGAGAATCTGGGTGACACTTGGGCAGATGGTGGCAAAGAGAAACATTGCTAGACTGTGGGGAGCACCTAATCCACCGAAACTAACAGACTGGCAAAGCGACATGGATTGGTGCATGCTGCAAGAAAAGACTGTATTCACAGCGAGAGGATGCCCTCGCAAATGGGGAGAGGTGTGGTCAAGCTGGAATGCTTTTAGGGGCAACATTTGTGAGCCTCCTCATGTCCCACGGACCGGCTTGGAAGACTTAGACTAAAAGGTATTTCTTGTTGCTATTAATGTGAGAACTGTATACATTTCGGATGTATTCCTGGTGCTGTAGCGGACCCAAGCTGAATGTAACGTACTGACTGTGCTTGTTTTATTACTTAATAAAAAGAATAAAAAAAAATAAAATAAAGATGTCACGAAGAACTGGCCGTTCTTACAGTGCTTTACAGGAGTTCTAGGACGAAATCAAAACAAAAGCAAGGGGGATTTCCCAGGTTGCTGGAGGCTTGGTTTTGTTTATAGAACTCGGTGTGCTTTACTAGGGGGCCGGAGAAGTAGCCTTGCTTAATGTGACAGCATGTGCTACGACTGAATTATGGATATGATTATTATGCCGTTGTATGGATATTATTGATTATAACCGGACAAGGGCATAAAATGGGAATATCGATTCAGGTTCCTAGATAAAACACTACACCCATTCCACGAATTAATGTCCATCATTACTAAAACTTAAGCAATATTAAACATAAAAGGTGCATGTGTATACCAACCCACCCCAAAATACATTTTTGCATTTGAAATGGTGTATGCGAAATACATGAAAATGATTTATAGGTACTGTACGCTTTTCAAGCAGTGTAATCATTCATTAAAAAGGATGCATATATGTTGGAACCTGGGATGTCAGGTCACCTAGGGTAGCCTGGCCTAGGGTAAGACCCAATACTAGAGGCACAAGTGTGAAGGTTGCAAACCACCCAGCAGTAATTCCACGCAATAACACATAAAAAGGACACTACACCAATGTTGGAAAAATAAGTACTTGTTTATAAAAATAATATCTTTGCTCTCTTGGTTCTAGAATTCACAGTTCAATATAATACATTCTGTCAGGAGAAGAAACAGTACTTTTAAAATTGCCAAATAATGTCAACACACAGTTCTATGAACTTATCAGCACATTACATTTAGATGTCTTGAAATCAGTAGTCCTACTTTCAGAGCTGCTAACTTATTTCAGTAATTATCATCAATAATACATTTACTCAGACACCAACATTGACCAGATTTGACTTCAATGAGGTTGCCTAAACTCTTCTCATCAGCACCATTACCTCACCAACCAGGTACACATACAATGAGGAATTTCAGTTAAACCTGAGGTTTACTTAGACATCAGCAAACTCTATGAGGAACTTAAGCCTTTTCTTAACCAGCAGATTCCTTCAGCCCTCTATTCGCAGTTGGTTCCCTCAAGCTACTCCCCACCTTGTATCATACAGTGGAGGAAACGACCAGTGTCTGAGTTACTCCTTTATGGGCTCTAGCGCCACTTTCCCCTTGCAGATCACCTCCTTACTTGTAGAAGATCTGGCGGTTGAAGTCCTGGTACACCAGGAGATGGGGGGGGGGTAACCACCTGGCAAGTCAAAGGAACCAAGCGCTGGCAAAGCTCATCAGCTTCCAGGGCCCCTCAGCCTTTCCCACCCCGCTCGAGCCAACTGCTCTGTAAGGCTCACGAGCGGAGAAGGACAGAGTAATCAGAATTCCCCTGCCGCTATCAGGCTCCTCAGGTTTCCCTTCCCGCTCACGCCAGCTCCTTCAGGAGGCGCTCGAGCAGGGAAGAGGTGACACCACACGCTTTCAGCCGCCGAAGGGTTTCTGGCGCTCCTCCTCAGCTCTGATCAGGGGAACACTACACCTTCAGGCATGCGCGAGGCGCCCGCGCTGTCCCCGCCTCTCACCTCGCTGGCTCCGATGGTGAGACGCTGCTCTCACGCGCTAACTTCCGAGGGCGAGACGCTTCTCTCTCGGGCCTGCTCGATCCTAGGCCCTTCCTGAACTGTGGAAGTGGGAACGCTGGGGGCATGCGCGATAGCGCTCAAATACCTTCAAAACAATGGCACATCCACCACAACGCGGCCGGTGCCCCCGGGGTCCTGTACACGGCGAGATCAGCGCCGCTTCATAAGAACCGGCACCCCTTTCCTTCCTCTGTTTCCTGAGAGGAAGTAGAGTCCTGTCGCCTGCGTTTTAGGTAAAGTCCCACAGGGACACACTGGCCAAAGTCTGCTTTACACCTAAGGCGATGGAACCTAGAGCTATATCTCTTCACAGGTCAGCTCCCAATCTCTATCCTTCAGAGACGTCTGAACCCTTGGTGCTGGCAGGGATTGGGGATGAAGTGCACCCTTTCAAAGGTCTCCCTCACTGGGCAGAGGACTGCGCTCCGCAGCGCTGCAGTCTCCTTCTCCTTTTGACACCCCGCTATGTCCAAGCTAGGGGTTGGTCAGGCGCCCAGGGTCTCCAGCCATCCAAAACAGCAGGGTCAGGACAAATAACCCAAGGGAGGAAGGGTGGTGAATCAGTAAGGCAACCCTCTGACTATCCTACCCCCACCTTTTGCTACAGCCTGTCCTCCAGCTGACTCACTCTGGTTAGACAAAATGGCTGTCCAGCATTCCGCCTTTTATAGGCTGACCCTCAGGAGTCCAGAAGGGACCAGAAGGTTCTGGAACGCCCTATTCTACTCTATGGGACAGGTTCTGGGTTTGGCAGTTAGGACAGTTAGTAGCCACCATTTTGTTACTCCAACTATTTTCCTGTCAGAACAGGCCTCTAGGCCTGAGGTGAAAAACTATGAGGGGGGAAAAGAACACCTATCCCCTTGACCAACACCTAGAAAAAGTTAGTGGACACAAAAATTATTAAAGGTATGAGGGGCAAAAAGGGGACAAAATAAATAATAAATTGGAGGGACTACGCAAAAAGCCAGACAGGTCTAACAATATATATATATCGGCATGAATGATTTGCGAAATTTACACATGAAATGGCTCTTAATACAGAAAAAAGGGTCGAGACCATTCCATCACATATAAATACATTTGCTGTAAATGTGCTAGAGGCTGACGTGATATATTGTCTTTAGAGTTCCTAAAATAAAAGCTCTGTTCTCTAAGAATAGTTCTACTTCAAGCAGAGTACATGTGCCAAAAAAAAAGGTAAATATTTTGGAATCGGGGGAAATAGTTTGCTTAGAAGTTATTCTTTTTGTTCGGGGGAAAACATCATTTCAGACTGATTTTCAAAAAAGTGGTTTACCGCTTCAGGTGAAAGTTCGACCAAGTTGGAAAATGCCGCAACTGTGCAGTCGTGAGCATGATTGCTATCCTCGATGACCGGATCAGCAGTGCTTACAGAAGGTCGTACCTGGGTGATGTTGCTCTCATCTCGTACTTCACTACCCTTTAATTGCAGTGGTGAAGTCTCAACGAATGCCGTCATCAGGATTGGTAACCGCTGGGGACAACACAATGCATGAGCCGTTACAGGACTTAGCAAAGTATCTGTATCCAATGGTACTGCTGATTGTAGTGTAAGACAGACGTCCAACACGCATTCTTCTCCGCATAGCATACATCGAAGCACAGGTAAGATACAATTCTGCCAGATGGGTCTGAATGAAAGAAACCAGGTCATATTCAGATCTCTTAGCCGGGCTAATCCAAGGACTTTAGTTATGCGGTCCCGATAGCGTATAGCTAGGATTGTTTCTTCCATTGTTGCTGGAGTCTTGTCTGCATTTTGGCTTGCCATAACAAAGCAGAAGTATCAAAAATAAAATGCCTGCTACGAGTCCCAACAGTAGTGGTAGGCTGCCAAAGACAGAATGGACAAAATTAGGAAAAATGCCTAGAACTGTTGTGAAGGGTGTTAACAGTCCCAAAAAAATTGTCTTAAATACATGTGGGATACCGCTCCTATCAGACATTTTTAGGATTTGGCTTAACATTTCTGCGAAATGTAGGGGGCAATTTGTTGATAAAAGTGTATGTATCTCTGCCGTTGTCCTTGCAACTTGTAGATCATATGTTTCTTTTGATGACGTCAAGGGCACAGTTGTCTGCAAAAGGACAGACTTCATTCTGCTTAAAGTATCAATTCGAATAGAAGAGAGATTCAAAAAGGGCCACATTTTTTCCTCCCTGTCTGGAGTGCTGTTTGGAAACAATACTTGCATACAGCAAGTGACCATGGAACTAACGCTCACGAGATAAGCTTTTCCTGGCACCATGCCACAACATGTGTGGTCCACTATTAGAATATAGCTCCCGTTAGAAAGCCGTCTAAAGAATGGCTCTATTCGAGTTGCAGGTGTGCCATGCTGGTGACATGAAAGGTTATTTGAAGTCCCCTCACAGGCCCCATGCAGGTTAATACCTTGACTCAGAAGTATACCACTTAGTGATCTTTTACAATTATTACCACTAAGAAATACATTCTGTTCCTTTTCACTATAACGTGTGTGTGTAAGGTAATTTTCATGATGACTTAATGTACCCTTTACCCAACCTTTCATACTGGCCTGCTGGTATATACTCTTGACAGAATTTAAATTGGAAAGTTGTTATCTGAATAGTTATTATTCCGTGTATTATCCATTCAATGACCGGTCGTTCTGACATTGTCAATGGTAATCTCTCAAGTTTTTCAATGCTCAGAATTGTATATTCCGCTCCTTTTTGTGCCAAGCTGATTTGTGTATCAGTAAGGTTAAAGATAGAGAATAATGACGTTGTGTTGATTAAACGCCAGGGCACGTAGCCTGAACGCAGATTTTGTAACGTCCAGCCAAGCTGTACAATAGAACGTAATTGGGACTGACCGTGTTGTAACATTGGCAAGTCCTGCTCTATTATATCTATAGCAGATGATACAATACTGTCCAGTGAATATATTCTGGAGGACAGAGTCATTAACCCATTGTCCACAACAGAAAGTGATTTTTCCAAATTAATACGGTCAATTTCCCGTATTTTTTCGCTGTTTCAATTTGCGTTTCTTTCCAAGCTTCATTGTAAGCTGCATATATACCGGCTGCTATGAAACGTTTTTGACGCTGTTTGCTTGGTCCCATTATGAAATCACGCAAGTCAGCACCGTCTTTAAGTAAAGTCAAGTGTTGCTTAATTTCTGCCAGTGTCGATTTCTGTAGCCATTCGAGGCAGAGTTTCCCTACACTGTATGTTGTAACTATCCCTGGATGTTGTCTCTGGGAGTATCTAGGGTCTGGCCTGGTCAATTTGAACCCCTGTATTTTGTTCAGGAATTTATCTTGACCGTTATTTGTGTCTGTGGGCCAGATCAACCATTTTTTCCAATCAGGATGTGTTCTGTTTTGGTTACAAATATGGGATACGTCTATCTCAACATCTGTAGTGCTATTACTGTCAGGCGTTGGTTTTGGAATAGACGGTTTGTTTAAGTCTTTAATTTTGGCTAGGCCAAGACAGGTTGTCTGTTGAATTGTGTCATTCAAGAATATAATTTGTTCTGGGATCATGCAGGCTCTAAATAATGATTCTATACCTTGGACCTGCCAATCTTTGGTACCCCAGATGGTTTTTGTTTCAATGTTCTTTTTCCAAAAATCAAAACCAAATGTAGTCATTTTTTCATAAAATGCTTCTGAATAGATTAATTTAGTGTTTGTCAGCATTGTTTTCATTCCTGTCTTATTTAACATTTTGAAATAAAAGGCTTCTGCTTCACTTGTGTTAAACCCTGAGAAGTATGGGAATTTCTCATAAAATGTTTTTGAACTGCCTTTTGGTGGAGTTGCACAATGTTCCCATTGATTATAGTTTAAAACATTTCTAGGTTGAGCAGATTTATGCAAATAGTGATGTGCAAAGTGGTTGTAGCAGTACATGTCTTCATAATTAGATGAACCCTGCAAGTAATCATGTTCTGTAAATTTTTCTGACCTTACTAAATCTGACATCATATCATTAATACTTTCAAAGTCCCAATCATCAGAGAATGTGCTCGGTTTTACAAAGTCACTCAATGAAATCTTAAACTGGTGTGGATATTTCAAGAGCTCGACCGGGCCATAGATTTCGTAATCCGTTTTGTCCCAAGCTACCCCACCGGGTATTGGATTGGCTGTGACATTCACGGATGATAGTTCTCTTTTCTCGATGTGAGATGACTTGTGTGGCTTTAGGACCAAGTGGATGTTCTGACTTGCTGTGTCCATTGTACTGTATTTTCCCTCAATGAATTTTCCCAAACAAAGAACCATGATGAGCCAAAGCAGGAGGAAAAGTACACCTAACACAATCCAAAATTCAATCCATGGAGAAATCAGATAGGTTTCTTTGAGTTGATGAAAGAGTTCTGTTATTTTGTTTTTAAAAGATTTGGTTGTTGGTTGTTCTTCAGGCTCGCTTGGATCCTCAGAAAAGTCATCGAAATTGATGAAGTAGCCAGATGCAGTTCTGTCAATTGTTGGAATCGCTTCCGGATTTTTATTTGCTTTTGGAATTTTCTTTGTTTCATTAGCATAGTCTGTGGCTACATCGTTGTAGACAGGTGTTTCTTGATGAACTGTTGCAATTTGGGTTTCAAGAGGCACAAGTTCCATGGCATTATTGCATAGTCTTTTTTTAATCACTGCAGGTTTATCAAATGTGATTAGTCTCTCAGTTTGAACCTCTTGTATTGTAGCAAACTTTGGTGTTCTGCTATTTTTTGGGAGTCCACTGGGCCTACTACTTATTATTGGCCACATGATTGTGGTTTTACCAGGTCGATGGATACAACTCTGTTCTCCTTTTTACCAGCAAGGGGCGGTAGTACAACTGATCTTGTTCCGTTGACAGCTAAGACAGGTACTGCTTTTCTGTAAGAAGGCCCAAATTCCTTCTTCACCGCGATCTTCTCTCTGACCAGATCCCCAATCTTTGGAATCCAGACAGGTCTTGCTGGGACAGGTGGTTTCTCTTCAGTGGCTGTTGGCTGCTGTTTTAGCTTTACGTTGCTCAGGTCTTTTCTTGTTTCATTTAAGTCCTGTAAAATAGCCAAACGATATTTGATATCAAAGCATTTTTCTTCTACCACTGAAGTCTGACTATCGAGGTCCTGAATGTGCATTCTAGTCCCGAACAATAGTTCATACGGACTGAAACCTTTTAGAGAATTTCTTGGCAGATTGTTAAGACTACGTTGGACACTTGTTAAATGTTGGACCCACCCATCACCCGTACCTAATACCCTCGCCGTTATAGATTGCTTTATGTCTTGTTTTTTTCTTTCCACAATCCCGTTTCCCTCAGGATGGAAGGGACAAGAGTACCGCAATGCAATGCCCATGCTGGTCATGGCCTCCTTATAAGCTCGAGAGCTAAAAGCAGGACCCTGGTCAGAATGCAGCATGCCAATTGCGTATGTGCCGATATAGACTCGCAAATCTTTTTTAACAGTTCTGGCGTCAGCCAAGCGCTGTTGTCTACATTTTAAGTGAATCTAGTCTTAATCTACATTGGGACGTATGTTTCCTGTTTAATCATGCGTATAGATCGCCTTATGCTGTCTATTGGGTGTTCTGGCACTACTTCGGCCGGTTCGCCACTGCGATCTCTGTTGCAGTTTTCACAATTTTTTGCAAATTTGTGATTATCCAAGCTCATTTCCGGCCACGAGTATTCTGATTGTAATTCTGTCAGAGATTCTTTGATCATCTGATGCCTTAGACCTAATCCCATATGTGCTTCTTGTATTAAGAAGATTCTCCTGTTCGTGTTTGGAATTACTCTATCCCCCACTCCAGGGATTCGAGCAAAAGGAATGGAGTTTGCATAGATTATGTATGTATAATTGAGTGGATAGTTCACGGGTAGTGCTGCGCAGTCGCCTTTTGACGACGTTTTTACCGCCAGCATGGTTTCCCCGTCTATGTATTTTTCGGAACGCTTTTTTGTGGCTACGGAAGTCGGTTTAGTTGCTTCCGCTGTGGCTGTGTCAGCCAATGAATTCCCTGCAGCGTGAACGCCATCACGCTGATGACTCAGTGTATGTATCACGTGAGTCTTTTGTAGTTCTTTCTTCAAAAGAACTACTTGTTCCCAAAGCGATTTTTGCTTGATTGTGGCACCTGTGTCATCTTTGTAACCATTTTGAACCCATTTCTGCAAGTCATTATTGTAAGATTTGACGCAGGAATGCGAATCGCACACTATTAGTGTCGGGAATTCGCGATCGGCAATGTCGAGCGGCATTTTTAAAGCTATAAATTCAGTTTAACCTGAATTGTCTTTTACAGATTGTGACACTTTTACCAGTGGTCTCAATTCACCTCCGTGCCACCGGCATTTGACAACTTCGCACGTAGCGTTATAAGCTGGTTTTCCCCAAACTGAGGGTTGTGCATATCAGTCTGTGTATATTACACCGGCGTAAAGTTGTATGGGCAGAATTTCGATTGGCAGAGGATATTCTCTTTCATATGTTAGATATTTAAATTTTTTCATTTCCGTCTCAAAATAGTATTTCACTTTTTCTGTAGCAAGAGAATTCTCCCATTGTATCCATTTTGGATCTAATGCCACGGTAGTTAAATTACGTGGGCTTGTTAATGCCTCGAATGCTGATTCTGCTGTTAAAACAGTGTCTGCCTTGGGCTTGGGCTCTTTCTTTCGCTACAGCTGTTTGAACCGCATTTACAACATTTTTCGCAAGACTGAATGTTTTTTCAGCTTGTGAGTACAAGTGTGATGTGTATGCTATTGGTACCTTTTCTCCCTCATTAGAGGTCAGGTACATGAATCCGCATCTTCCTGGGATGACTCGGATTACAAGGTTGCGTGTATTATTGCGAGTTTGCAATTTCGTTTTTGCTTACATGTCTGTTTGCAATGATCTCACAATTTCTGTGTGTTTTTGAGTCCAATTGATTGGTTTAAAATCAGGCTTTATTAATTCATAGAGAGGTTTAACCCTCTCTGCATAATTTAGAATGTAAGTTCTTCCGAAATTCAGGAAACCTAGTATTGATTGTAAGTTCCTCAGCGTTTTTTGGTGCTTGGACTACAGCACACTTCTCTAAGAAATTGTCTGCTAGGCTTTTGCCTTCACTTGATAATTCATATCCTAAAAACAGGACAGTCAGATGGGCAATTCGTGACTTTTTAAAGTTGAATTTGTAACCCTCTGCTGCAAACCCAAGTATTATGGTGGTCACTCTTTTCAAGTGAGTATCCAAGTCATCATCTGTTAGATAGATGTCATCGACATAAGATAATGCCTCATCATCATACATTTGTAGTAACTCTGTTACTCTTGCTGAGAATAATCTTGGGCTATTCTTGAATCCCTGTGAGAGTCGACAGAAATTTTTCTGTGACCCCATTATTGAGAAAGTGGTCAAATACCTGCTTTCAGGTGCAATGTTTTGACAAAAGAATCCATTAGAGATGTCTAATGTTGTTTTGTATTTTTTGCGCATGATGTTATTCATTAGTGCTGCACTGTGTGAGTTTTGTACTGCAAATGTCTTGCAACATGAGTTAAGGTGTCTGTAGTCCAAAACTAGACAATATGAACCGTCTGGCTTGGAGACAGGAAACAAAGGATTGTTCATTTGTGAGGTGCATGTTTCAATCACCCCCTGGTATTCAAGTTGATCCAAGATCTCCCTGACCTGTTTTTTAGCTTCTTGCTTAATTGGGTACTGTCTTTGTGCAGTTGGGTGACATTTTAATTGGATTTTGTGAGGAGGAGAGTCCTCATCCCATCCTACATGATTTTTATGTAATGCAGGAGCTTGGGCTACTGCCCACTTTCTTGCAAGTGTATATTTTTTATGAATTGGAATGTGATTTGAGAAGGCAGGCTTAACCATTTCTTAGCCATGAGGGCACTCACTGACAAACTCTGGTGGCCAGTCTTTTTCAGCTAAAAGGATGTCATAGCCTTTGGAAAGGTTATCCCAAAATAGACCCCCTACTTTCCTAGTCTTATCTCCCTCTATACGTAGTGTTATCTTGTATATTTTATGAGGTTTGCTAACTCTGCTGTCTGCAGTTTCCACCTGAATGTATTCATTCGTGTCCACTGTCTCCAGATGATTCATCAGGATCTTGCGAGCTATGGTCACTTCTACTGCGCTGTCTAGCACTGTCTGGGCCCACACTCCGTTTTTCAGCTGTGTCCTCAGTATCCTCGGCATGTTTGACTATTTTAATGCTGGCTACCTTCTTTCTTGGAAATTGTAATTTTTTACTTTGATGAGCAGGTTCCTTGTCTTTGGACTTGACGTGTTCTTCCCTTTGTTCTGACCGTCCTCTTCTTTCCGATTTCTGTGAGGAAGTCTGAAAAGATCGAGAGGGACGTGTATCAATATCTTGATATTTATCAGGTTTCTTTAGATTATCCCTATTTCTAAGGTTGTATCTTTTCTCAGAGGGCTCCCTCTGGGGAGACTTGTGTCCTTGGTCTGGAGATCTTTCTCTCCGCCGAGGAGACCTTCCTCTGGACTGGAATCTTTTTTCTTTGAGAGTGGATTGTTTATTTCCATCCCAGCTCTTTTTTGGAGTGTTTAGATTATTTTTTATAAATATCTTTTCAGGATTTTCAGTTAGTTGGGGTTTTACTGGTTTCCCACCCAAACTATCTCTTCCTAGTTCTTCATAGGATTTTTCTATGATTCTGGCAAGTTCAAATGGTTGTTCTGCTATATCTGTCTTTCAATTTCTGGCGGATCGCCACAGATGCTGCTTCTCCTTTTATGTTGGTTGATAATATAGCCGAGATCAGCTTGAAGTCTTTCAGTAATTTCATACCCAGAGTTAAAGCAGGTTCTGGACCGTATTCGTTTTGAATCTGTCTTCGCACATCTGGTATTACTGCCATGGATGGAACACCATGTGTTTTTGTGTAAATGGAAGCAAAGACTGTGCCCCAAGTGTCACAGTCCTCTACATGTGGTGCGATCCCCATTGGAAGACAGATAGTCAGAATTCTGTGTTCCTCAGTGGGGTAGTATCCGGAAATACTGCCTCTATTTGAGTGATTTTTTTTGTGCTAACCAGAATGGAATTTGTTCCCGTTTTGCGGGTACTTTACCGAGACATGATTGTTTGTTCTGTGGTGTAATTTTGTTTGTGTTCCCCTGATGAGGGGTCAGCTGTGGAATGTTAATAGCTGGTTGGACTGTTGAAGTCCGCAATACATATTGGACTAATTGTCTATGTATTTTAATCAGTTGTTTTAGCTGTGCTAAAAGTTCTGGTACTGACATTGTTTCGATGTTGGGATGTGGTGTGTAGCTGGCTAGAACCGGCCACGTTGCTCTTGGTCTACCTAGTGGACCGAGCCTAGTAATGTGATTATGTTTTAGGGCGCCTTTAAACCAGAGCAGGTGCTCTTGGTATTTTTATGGGATTTCCACCTCCTCGAAAGGAGTGTATTCATCCGGAGGTTCCTCTATTTTGTAATAGTGGAATTCATGTGTGACAGCGTTTGCTGCTGTAAAGTTTATCCATAAATAGAATACCTCTGTCTGCTGATATTCATGTGCCTCAATTACGAATATGACTGTACCACCTCTCGATGTTAGTCCATTTTCTATAAGTTTAAGAGTTATAGTTTTTCTTATGTTGACCGGAATGAGTATTGCATTCGGGTCATTCTGTAGGAGACTTGTGTCATCCTCTAGGAGTTGAGCTGCTATTCTAACTGTCTCCCTTTCGTCTTCATTTTCTGACATTTTTAGTGACAAAGGTTTTTGTTGCAGATCTAGTTTCAAGGAAACCAAGATTAGGTGCACAATATTTTTGGAACACTATCCTTCAACGTTGACTAAACCAAAACTATACATAGAAATCTCTTCCTACTAAGTTCCGGTGGATTTT
Source organism: Lissotriton helveticus (assembly GCF_964261635.1). Taxonomy (NCBI): domain Eukaryota; kingdom Metazoa; phylum Chordata; class Amphibia; order Caudata; family Salamandridae; genus Lissotriton; species Lissotriton helveticus. Next base: position 2,095,559,257 of record NC_136061.1, read on the forward strand.
TAACCTATTACCCACTCCAGACGTCTTTTGGAGTATTTACGGGAAAAAGGGTCTGTGTGAAAAAGAACGACTGAGTTACTCTAACGTCTTGCGTTAGATTTATCGCCTTACCAAACGTTGGGCGCCATGTAGTGTAGTTCCTATATTCCCAATAGGCTCTGCGCATTGGAATAATATATTCAGCAGTGTAGACGTAGAACTGAGGTTATCTAGGTCTCTACTGACTATATTAGACTTAAGGTTTGCCAGCTAGCTCAGAGGTCACTAGAAACTCTCGAATAAACGAGGAGGAGTTTAACCTCCCTGGATAGACAAGAAGGGATTAGCTGCTGACAACCATAAAACATGACAACTTTGCTCTCCCTGAATAAGAGTGTATCTCTAGAGTCGTGTGAAAACAATAGACAGCTATTTCACTCAGTCAAATGTGCGTACTTAGTTTCACCAAAATGCAGAGAAAAGAGAGACGGGCGTTTTCAATAAAAGGTGTTATTTATTGAGCAGTCTTCTTCCTCATACAAGAGAAATGAATTGCCACAATTGTAATACTCATGGTAAAGTAAAGTGCGTACAGTAAAAGGAGGATTATAAAATAATACTGTAAAAGCATTGATATGGTTTCTTAGCCATATGATACTTTAAAATAGATAAAATATATACAAACATATATACATTGACTAATCGTACTCAACTGGTGCTTCTAAATACGCCTACCCCGGTGTACCTGACCTAAGCCTAATATGTGGGAAGGAATAAGTAAGTAGCAGTTTAAGTTAAGTTTGTTTTGCCAAGAATCTGACTCAAGAATTCTCTGTGAAGGGTTTAGTCAGTTCCGTACCTGGGTAATAGAAAGTAGGACGTCTTGTATCTCTTTCTCAGGACTCGATATCCCAGTAACCTGCGAAGGTATCTGGAAACACCGGAGCTGGATTTCTCGGCAGGAGAAAAGACAGTGTCTCTCTCAGTGCGTCAAGGAGGAGGGGCAGCGTCCGTGGGCTCTCGCATCAGCTGGGCTCTCGGGCAAGTAGATAGCTGCTCTGCTCCAGAATCACCACCGTGTGTTTGCTTAAGGCAATGTTGGTATATTTATACCTGAAAGGTGCCTGGGTTTGACGTAAGGTTGGACATAAGACGTCAATAAAGATGTCACTAAGAACTGGCCGTTCTTACAGTGCTTTACAGGAGTTCTAGGACAAAATCAAAACAAAAGCAAGGGGGGATTTCCCAGGTTGCTGGAGGCTTGGTTTTGTTTAGAGAACTCGGTGTGCTTTACTAGGGGGCCGGGGAAATAGCCTTGCTTAATGTGACAGCATGTGATACGACTGAATTATGGATATGATTATTATGCCGTTGTATGGATATTATTGATTATAACCGAAGAAGGGCATAAAATAGGAATATCGATTTAGGTTCCTAGATAAAACACTACACTCTGAGTGGGGACAGACCACTCGGTACGTCCGCCTGTGGGCCCTGAATGGTCTGAGCAGTGGAAAACTGCTCCTGGGAGGGAGACCGGCCGTCAGGTGGCCGGCAGAGTACTGGGCGACAAGCACCCTTCCTACCTTTCCTCCACCCATTCTTCTCTCCTTCTCCCTTGCCATGGCCTACACCGGTGTCTTGGCCCTTCTCCGCTTCTACCTGTGCGCGGGGAGCAGACGCGGGCCCCTAACGTGGTGGACATGGAAGGGGCCCGTGGGCCGAAGACTCAAGCCACGCAGACCAAGATTGCCCGTTTCACGGTCACGGACAATGGAGCAACAGGGCGGTATGTGGGGGGTGACGCCCCTTCCCAAGCGGACCTATCAACCATCCTTCAGGCCATCTGCGCTTCCCAATCCTCCATGGAGGGCAAGATTGAGGAGGTCCGCATAGACATGAACCTCATCCGCCAAGATCTCTGCAACGCTGTGGATGATCAAGGAGGCGGAGTCCTGTGTATCCACGGTCGAGGACGACATCCACCAGCTCAAAGAGCAAGTTGCACATCTCCAGACTCATACCTGGGAGCTCCATAGAAGAGCTGAAGATGTTGAAAACAGGTCCCGGCATAACAACCTCTGCTTGGTAGGATTCCTATAGGGGGCAGAACAGGGCAAGCCATCTGTCTTCTTCGGGCGCTGGCTGTGCTCATGGATGCCTAAGGGCTCCCTCTCACCATGGTTTGCTATTGAGAGGGCCTTCCGCTCGCTTACCCCCAGACCGCCGCCAGGTGCGCCCCTCTGCCTGTTGATCATGCGGTCCTTAATTCTAAAGATCGGGACTCTATCTTGGCGGAAGCATGAAAACAACGCTTCACGTACCAGGGCCAAGGAATTATGATCTACCCACACTTGCGAGGTCCAGAGCGAGCAGCGCTCATTCGTGAGGTGAAGCAGAAGCTACGGGCCCTACACATCCCCTATCGCCTACTCATCCCGGCTCGCCTGCGAGTGGTCTTCCAGGGCCATTCCCATTTCTTTGACACTCCTGAAGAGGCCTGGATCTGGGCAACGGAGGAGCGACCCCTCCGGTTCCTGGCCCGTAACCACTTTTGGTGGAGCAGCCGAGATGGCCCTGTTTTGCATTGTCCTGACCTGCAACTGCTCTGTTCACGCAGGAGACTGAGTCCGCGACGGACCCGGTCGGCTTTGCCAACCAGTCCCGCTCGTCATTCGGCTGCTGGGGCTCTCCTAGATGACCTTGCGATGCCGCGGCGATCCTGCTCTTCCCACCATTTGGATCCCGGGAGTGCTTCACCTCGACCATCCCAGTCAGGGCAAGCTGATACAGGCCTTTCCAGAAGCCCGGTCCTCCCTGCTGGGACACTCGGACTCTGTATCACTCCCCAGCACTGACAGGTTTTGCTGCTGCTCTTTGTGCTACAATTGACTGTTTGTTTCCTTTAAAATGGTGACTTCTATAGAACATCCTGCTAAGAGGAGGGGTCCCCCATGTCTTCTAGTCCCAAGCGTTCCAGTTTGGTTTTTCCCTTCAGGTTTTTCAGTTAGGGTCGACAGATGCTATGTTTCTGAAGTATAGGGAGGAGGAGAGAGTTAGGTGGCGAGGGACAGTCTAGTTTACTCGCACACCTGCTGCACACTCCGCAGGGTCCACAACCTCTGCTTTTTGCAGCCACATGCTCCTCACCGCATCCAGACTTTCTTTTTTTGCAGAACAAAATTTTATTGGGTTTTGGTAGTTGACAGAATACGAAAGAAACACTGCTTCCATAGTAGCAGAAAGACAGTGAGCATATAAAGGTCAAGATATTCAATCAACATTTCCTTACATCCAACCCCCCGCAACCCAACCCAGTTCCCACCCCCCACCCTGCACGGTGTTTACATTGTCAGAAACAGTAGCCTAAGCAGCATAGTAACAGCGTGTGCTTTAGTTCACTTAGGGGCAGTACGGATTTGGTCCATGTCTGTGGCTCGTGGCGCCGGAGGGTCCAAAAGAAGGCCCCTGTAGTCTGCCCATCTCTTCCAGATCCGAAAGTGTTTCCTGGGGCAGCCCCTGGCCTCAAATATCGGGCTTTCTAGTCCCATGTTGTAGTCCATGCCCCGTTTCCACACCCCCACCAGTGGAGCCTTGGGGGCCTTCCAGGCTTGGGCTATATCCCTTTTGGCCACTGTGAGGCCCAGAAGAAGCAAGTGACGTTTGTACATATTACCCCCCACTTGTTCCATAACATGAAGGAGGCCCAGCTTCGGTGTGCGAGGGAGTTCCCATGCCAACGCTTCCTCTAGACAGTCCCACACTCCAGTCCAAAATCTCTGCAACCGCACACATTCCCATACTGTATGCAAGAAGGAGCCTATCGCACTTCCACACCTCAGGCAATCCGGGGAAGCTATCAGCCCCGCCCTCCACAGTCGTTCCCTCGTGTAATACGACCTATGTTGGTATTTAAATTGGATGAGGCGCACCGCTATCGCGGCTCCCCTAGGGGCCTCCAGAGCTTCTCTCCAGTCGTCCTCTTCTAAATCCCCAGTTCTCCCTCCCAAACCGCCCGCAGTTTGTTAAGAGAAGGGGAACAGTGGGTAACCAACGTTTGATATATGGATGAAATTTTCTTTGATTCCAATTCCCCCATAAATATCTTAGCCTCCAAGGGGCTGAATTCCGGCAAGGACGTTATGTCCGCTATTGCGGGGGTTAGGGGGTGTCGGAGCTGTAAATATCTGAAGAATTGGGATTGGGGCATGTCATATTCATCCCGCAGTGCCTGAAACGACTTGAGGACTGAGCCCTTCATAATGTGGCCCAGCGCCGAGATGCCAATAGCGTCCCAGCCCTCAAAGCCCTGCAAGGAAGCTAATTCTGGTAACCTCCCATTATGCCACAGTGGAGTTTCACCCGTCAGTCTGTTCCACCATCCCATGCGGCGGAGAGCGTCGCGCCACACTCTGAAGACTACTTGAGTGGTCATCGGGAGTCTTTTCCGGATAGTCGCCGAGTATAAGATTGTATGGAGCGTGTCCGGGTCCATCATATACCTCTCTAGGGCATAGGCCGGGTCGCCTCGATCCCCGTACCACCATTCGTTGAGAACGAGCAGGTGCGACGCCTGATAGTAGGATTGGACATCAGATGTGGCCAGCCCCCCACAGTAGGTCGAGAGGAAGCAGGTGCTCCCCCAGTCCACAGGAACCGACCCAAGGTAGAGTTCACTTGTCGGAACCACCACTGCGGCGGGACAGGGTACGGGTGATTCTGCAATTGGTACAGAATACGGGGCAGGGCCACCATCTTAAAAATGGCCGAGCGGCCATAGACGTTTAAGGGCATCCTGGACCACGTCTGCATATCCGATCGAATCCTGTCCCAAACCGGCACTATGTTGTGGGACCACGAGACCCCCGGCACATCCGTTACAAAAACACCTAAGTATTTAAGGCCTCCCGCCGCTTCCTGAAGCACCGAGGCCCAGGGACCCAAGGTCCCCGCGTCGCCCAGGACCCACAGCACGCATCCAGACTTTTGATCGCCACCGTGGCAACCACCCATGTCACCAGCTTTCCGGCGACTCTGAACGTTAAGATAGGACCAGCCATCCCACCTGGGCCCGCTCCCCACGTGAGATCTCCCTCTGCGCTCACACCCTCCATGGCTGCCACGCGCAATGACATGCAGTCGCTTCATGTGATGTCCTGGAATGCCAACAGACTCCTGGACAGGGTCAAGCGTACTGCAGTTCTGCGGTATGCTCAACGTCACGCAGTGGACATAGTGCTCCTTAAAGAAACTCATCTCGTAGGCAATAATGCCCCTCCCTGGCGAGATATGGTTATGAGGTGTTTTAGCACTCCGTCTTCACGTGGGGCTGGGGGGGTGGGAGGGGGTGGCCATTCATGTGTGCTGCGCCCTTCCCTTTGTCCTACACAGGGTTGTGACTGATCCCATGAGCTACATCGTTGTCCAGGAAGGGGCAGTGGGGGACCGCACGCTCAACCGGTTGTCGATTTTACTCTCCACTTTCCCTGATGGGGCCTACACTCAAGCACCTCGCCGAGTTGCTCGCTGCCCTGCCTCCGGGAATGACTATTATGGGAGGTGACTTCAATACGGTTATGGACCCTGCCCACGATGTTGCAGGAATCCCCTCGACCTCTAGGGTCTCCAAGGCCAAGCATTTGTCTAGCTGGGTGGCTGCGCTGGGGTTCTGCGATGCCTGAGACTCTGGCACCCCACAACCTGTCAATACACTCACACATCAGCATCCCACCACACTCGTCAGGATCGATTAAATCTTTCTGGCTCTCGACTGTCGCACGATCAAGGAGATAACATACTTCCTCTGGGTATTTCTGACGCCTCCCCTGTGGCGTTGCGGATTGGGGGGGTCTATTGAGTACCTTGAGACAGGTGTGGCGGCTAAATGCCTGGTTTCTCCAGGACCAAGGCTTCTGCGAATCGGTGGGTGGGGAGCTCCGGCAATTCTTTGCCGCCAACCAGGGATCCGTTTCCTCCCCTGCTACCTTGTGGGAGGCGGGCAAAGCCACCATTCTTGGATTTGCCAAGGGTCCGCTCAAACTCCAGCGCATTGAAAAGGACTCCTGGATTACACTCCTGGAGGCTCAGGCTACTCTCATTGAGACCAAGGGGTGGTGATGGACAGAGTCTCTGAATTAAGCAGAATACTCTCACCCAGTCAAGAGATCAGGGCTAGATCCAACACCGTTTTTTAGCTCATTGCACCATCCCAGTTTCAGAACCTGGCTGTATGCAAATTAGTCTGTCCCTGGCCCAGTGCATCATGGGAACAGGGCAGACCAGACTACAAAAGCCAATTCTTACACTGGGAAGGAAACAAACTTCCGGGGACCGGTTTCTGGCATTTCAGCCGTCTTCGGCCCGGCTTGCTTGAATCCTGATGGTGCAATGAGCAAGGGACTCACATCTGAGTACACCCTCCCGGTAGCTTGTCTCCTTTCTGGTGAAGAATTGGCTTGGTAGTTTGGTCTGCCCTGTTCCCATGATGCACTGGGCCAGGGTCAGACTAATTTGCATATAGCCAGGTTCTGAGCTGGGATGGGGCAGTGAGCTAAATAACGGTGATGGATCAAGCCCTGATCTTTGGACTGGGTAAGAGTGGTCTGCTTAATTCAGACACTCTGTTCATCACCACCCCCTTTTCTGAATCGTTTTTGGCCACTATAGGTGTGGCAGGGTATACTCAGACATGAGTCCCTTGCTCACTGCTCCATCAGGATTCAAGCAAGCCGGGCCGACGAGGCTGAAATGCCAGAAACCGGTCCCCGGTAGCTTGTCTCCTTTCTGGTGAAGAATTGGCTTGGTAGTTTGGTCTGCCCTGTTCCCATGATGCACTGGGCCAGGGTCAGACTAATTTGCATATAGCCAGGTTCTGAGCTGGGATGGGGCAGTGAGCTAAATAACGGTGATGGAACAAGCCCTGATCTTTGGACTGGGTAAGAGTGGTCTGCTTAATTCAGACACTCTGTTCATCACCACCCCCTTTTCTGAATCGTTTTTGGCCACTATAGGTGTGGCAGGGTATACTCAGACATGAGTCCCTTGCTCACTGCTCCATCAGGATTCAAGCAAGCCGGGCCGACGAGGCTGAAATGCCAGAAACCGGTCCCCGGTAGCTTGTCTCCTTTCTGGTGAAGAATTTGCTTGGTAGTTTGGTCTGCCCTGTTCCCATGATGCACTGGGCCAGGGTCAGACTAATTTGCATATAGCCAGGTTCTGAGCTGGGATGGGGCAGTGAGCTAAATAACGGTGATGGATCAAGCCCTGATCTTTGGACTGGGTAAGAGTGGTCTGCTTAATTCAGACACTCTGTTCATCACCACCCCCTTTTCTGAATCGTACTCTCATTGAGAGGCGTCCACCCGAGGGGAGAGCTGTGGCCCTGGAGAGGAGACTGACATTCTTGCGAGATGAGTTCCATGAATGCTGCAAAATTGCTTTGCGGGTCCTCGGTGGCGCGCATATACGGGTGGGGAGACAACAACCGCAAGCTTCATCGGCTGGCCACCTATCCATTGGCCAACAGTTTTATTCCTGAGGTGCAGGATTCAAGCGGAGGGACCCATTGATCTGCTACGGCGATGGCTCGCCACCTACTATACAGCCCTCTATGCCGCGCAGCCTCCGCAGCGGTCGCTCCCTGACTTGCTCCACCACGAGCGAATTTCCCTTTAACGCCTTAGTGAGACTGAGACCGAGGTGCTGGACCTCCCAATAACTCTCGGAGATCAACAAAGCGATCTCTCACATGGAGTCTGGTAAGATGCTGGGTCCGGACGGTTTTCCCCAGGAGTTATATGCGAGCTACTGTGACACACTGGTGCCCTATCTGCTGGAACTGTATGAAGAGGCGGTTGATCAGGGCTAATTTCGCTCTGAAACTGACATGACTACCATCGTGGTGATAGAGTTTCAGCCGTCCCAGAGGCACTGTGCCAATTACCGGCCCCTTTCTCTTAATACGGAGCTCAAGAGCTTTGCCACTGTCCTGGCCAACCGTGTGCAGCCATATTTGGCCAAGTTGGTTCATCCTGATCAGTGCAGCTTTATGCCCGCGCAGAGTAACCCGTCACTGCCTCCGGCCCCTTCACCTCACCCTCGCGAACCTCCAGTGCCTGACCCCGTACCTCTCCCTCCTCCTTGTAGACTTTGAAAAAGCATTTGATTCGGTGGACTGACGATATTTGGAGGTGGCCTTGGCAGAAATGGGCTTCCACCTCCCTGACATAACCTGGGCGCTGAATGTCACCCCGGTGATGAAGAAGGCCCGGGCCGATCTCCTCCTGTGGCAATCATTGCCCCTATGGGTAAAATAGCTTTATTTAAGATGATCTTGCCCAGGTTCCTCTATGTGCTCGCAGAATATGGTCCTTTTCTTCTCCCGTGCATGGTTCAGGGAAATGGACAGCCTAGCTGTCAAATTTCTCGGGGGGGGGGGGGGGGTTGACGACCTCGTCTGGCCCTTGCACAGTGTCGAATCCCACCCTATGATGGCGGTCTGGGGATGACGAACCTATATCTTTATTACCTGTTGACTCGCCTTCTTGTAGTAATACACGACTGGATAAATGGGGGATGGTCGGACCTGGCCTACCGGCTGGAGCTCCATACTCTGGGCCTGCCCACAATTCAGGGGCTGCTATATGGTAATACCATTCCCGGAATGCTGCCAGAGATCATGTGTGGGGTCCTCTTGGTCTGGCGGGCCTCCCTACCCCACACTCATTGGTCTGGAAAGTTGACCCAATGCACTCCGCTCTGGCAAGGCACCCAGCTCTGAGAAGTGGCGGGATTATCTGGCTTCTGACCATGGGACTTAATTGTGATCTCACAGTTGGGGGATGTTTGGAAGGGGGGGGGGGACACATCCGCACCTTTCAGGACCTACAACATACCTTCTCTTAACAACCCTCGCAGTTCTATCGCTATCTACAGCTGCGACATGCCATCCAATCACACATCACGGAGGGTACAGCTCTGCCTGACTACAGCCCGCCGGAGCTCTGACTGGCAACTTGGGGAAAGTGGGGGGGGTCTACCTCTATCTCACCAACCATACCCCCAACACACTCACTCAGCTCAGAAGTCCGGTGGGATGGCTGGGTTGCATCCTTAGAAGACTGACTGGCGCGACGCCCTAATGGCCACTAAGTTAATCACTGTCTCAGCGCGGCTTCGACTGGTACAGCTCTACTACTTGCATGCGGCCTATCTCACGCCGCTGCGCCTCCACCAAGCAGGTCTTTGTTCATAGGCCACATGTCCGCGTTGCTCACATCCTCAAGCGGACTTCTTCCACACATTATGGTCATGCTCACCCATCACACATTTTTGGGAACTGGGGCTAGGGAAGCTCCATGGTCTTCGTGGGTCTTCTGGGCGCAGTCCCTCAAAATCTCCTCAACAGAGGGAAAAGAAGAGTAAGGGATGTGCTTTAGGAGATAAGACCGTAAAAAAACACTGGTTCAGAGCCATCTAAGTCACCCCCTCAGGTCAAACAGGTCTTAAAGAAACCTTCCTCAATGCCTCCTGAGGAAAAATCAACAATTTCTACATTGTCAACGAAGATGGAGGTAAAATTGGTTCCAAAGAAGCATTCACGTTCAGTAACTGGGGATTCTTCGTCGACGATGGCACTGTCGACGGTATCGACACCTGTGTCCATGTCAATCGCAACGATGACTACGACTACTTCGTCAGCGGGATCGACGACGACGAAGAAGACTCTGACTACATCGTCCACGACGGATAAGACACTGATGTTGATGGCGGTTTCGACGACGATGGCGTCGACGACGATAGTGTTGTAAAGCATTTTAGGACCCTAGTGTAATTTTCCAGATTCATGCCCTTATATAGGTATAAATCCCCATGTCCTTATATAGGCATTGAAATCATACCCATATTTAGACATAGCTCATGCAGTCCAAATATGGCATGGCTACTTCCGCAAGTTCCGAAAATCCATAACGATTTCTTGGAAAACTCGGCTTCAGCAGTTAGGGACTTCCCCTTGCTTGAATATTGATTTGTCCAAGAACTCATGGAGTTTTCAAAGAACTGAGAATCTTTGATGACGTTATTATGTCCACCTTTACGTCAAACTCTGCACCTTCAAGATATAAATATGCCCACACTTGCCCAAGCGAACACAGTGGTTTGGAGCAGGTCGACTGTTTACTTGCCCGACGCATCCTGCTACAGCAAGTGTCGAAGCAATTCGACCCTCCAGCAGATGCACTGAGAGAGACGCTGTCTTTTCTCTTGCTGAGAAATCCAGCTCCAGTGTTTTCAAGCTCCCCTTGCGGGGTGTTGGGAAATAGTCCTGAGATTGACATCCTTCATTCTAAACCAAGGTACGGAGCTGATAAGACCCTAAGAGAAATCTTGGATAGATTCTTGGCAAAAGAATAATAAACTTATGCTACACCTCACTTACTACTTCCCTCGAACTAGACTTCGGTTAGGTACATCTGGGTAGGCATATTTTAGAAGCACCAGTTGAGTACTTTTAGTCTTTATTTATTTATGTATGCATTTTATGGCTTAGAAACCATACCATGCTTTTACAGTATTATTTTATAATACTCTTCCTGCTGTACGCATTATACTTTACTGCCAGTCTTACGATTAAAGCAGTTAATTTCTTCTGCGTGAGAAAGAAGACTGTTCAATAAATATTTTTATTGAAAGCGCCCGTCTCTCTATTTTGTTTCCACGACTGAAGATCAGTTTTATCTAGGGGAAACAAAGTTGTCTTGTTTATGCGGTTGTCAGAAACTAAATCCCTTCTTGTGAATTCGAGAGTTTCTAGTGACCTCTGAGCGAGCGGCCACTCACAATTAAGTTTAATATATTCAATAGCGACCTAGTAGACATAAGTCCTACGTCACATCTATAGGATATATTATTCCAATGCACAGAGCCTATTGAGAATATAGGACCTACACTACAATAGTTTCGACGACTGGCTCATTGACAAGGGATAAAACACCTGAAAAATTGGAAGGTGCAAGGAAATAGAGAATTACACCGGAAATCACCAAGAAAGATTAAACCTCTGGTACCATCACAGCTGCTGGAGGAGCAGGAATCTGAAGAGGAGGATGAAGGCCCTTTTGGCAATGCGAGTAGTACTTCACAATTGCATGTGAAATATCAAGATGATGACTTTGAGGAGAAATACGGGGAGTATCAATACCCTCCCCAACATCAGCAATATCCGGGTTACCAAGAAGAGATGGTTGGCATGCCATCTTCCTTACTGATGGACCTACAATTTATGTTGGCGGATTAATGAGAGAGGTTTCCACCAACTCAGATTCTCAGGAGGTACCAGCAACTGCTCAGTGCCCACGCTCCATTCCAGCTACTCCTGTTAGAAGTATGGAGTTACTGCCAGAGCCCTTACCAAGATCTCCTCAACCAATGCCTCACAGGATTCAGAAGAGGGTGAGATAACAGACCCTAACGGGATGGGATGATTACCTTATCCCTTCGCCTTATTCGCCCTCTCCAGTGCCGATTGACTCACCGCCGGAGGACATTGGCGGATTTCATAATTTGATGGAAAGGGCGGCAAAAAGATTTGAACTTCCAATGTTACCTACCCAATCGGAATTTTTTTATACGATTTTAAGGAGCCATTCCGGAACTCGGTTTGTGCCATTCTGATTGTGAACCATGCGTGGGAGGAAGGCCTAAAGGTCATGACACCGGCTACGATCACACCTGTGCTTGCCAGGCTAAAGAAAAAGTATAAAGCTCCTTTGGATGCTCCAGCTTGTTTAGTTGGTCATCCTAAACTGGACTCTCTTATATCTCAAGCTGCTCAGCAAAGGTCCAAAAATCCGTCCGCTCCAATTACAACGCCTCCTGACAGAGAGGGTAGACGTTTGGATAATGCGGGGAAAAGACTTTCTTCCATGTCTGCGCTTCTCGTTAAAGCTGCGAATGCCCTTGCCATCCTGGGCAGATATGACAGACAGATGTGGTGCAACCTAACACCTTACATAGATCTGATTCCTGAGGATAGTAGACAGGAAGTCAAGAAGATCCTTCAGGAAGGAGAAAGGGCTTCAGCTGAAGTAATTGATTGCGCAATAGATATCGCGACCACAGCTTTTAGATCTCTTGGAGGGTTGGCCGTACTGCACAATCAAGGATGGCTGAGAGCAACAGCTTTTAGTCCGGAGGTCCAGAATAAGATTCTGGATCTTCCCTTCGATGGGGATGCTTTGTTTGGGAAACATGTGGATGATACGTTGCAAATCGTCAAAAAGGATACAGATACCGCAAAGGCACTGGGAACTCGGCAGTACCAGAAGGTGCCCTTTCGAGGAGCATGGGGTAGAGGACAGACATCATATAGAGGGGGTTACCGACAGAGCAGATACTCCTCCTACTCAACATTTTGGCAGGCGTACCGGCAACAGCACGGTCAACGACAGACCGGGGGCTATACAAAATCTGCTCCTAGAGGAAGAGGGATCGTCAAGGGGAAAGACCACTCCCGAAGACCATGACAACTTTCAGGATCAGGCTACATTTATTCCTCTCCCTCCAAGTTACCCTGGGTGGAAGAATTTCCAAACCTCTTCCTTATTGGCGAAAAAAAACTACGGACCGATGGGTCCTCAATCGAATACAATTTGGACATACTAGAGTTCCTTCAAATCCCCCCTTATACTCCTCCGAGGTGTCAGGAGATCAAACATCTACATCAAATGTGCTTGGAGATTCGAACAATGCTCCGAAAGGGAGCATTAGAACCAGTGACAATCTCCCAGAAAGGAAGGGGATTTTTTTCCCGTTTTTTCCTAGTACGAAAGAATGTTCTTCAATGGCGTCCTATTCTGGACCAGAGATCTCTGAATCTGAGTACTTATCTCAAAAAACAATCCTTCCGGATGGTTTCCCTCCAAGACATTCTGCTACACTAAAACCCAGGGGATCATATGACGACCTTAGACCTGCAGGATGCATATTTCCATATCCCCATTAATCTTTCCCAAAGGTAGCCCTCTTTCTCATCCCTCCTTCTCATCCCTCCTTCTCATCCCTCCTTCATGTGTTGCATATTCACATTTTATTGCTGTTTTTTTATGTCACAGATAGGGAGTGTTCTATATTTTATTATCTTAATGTTGAAAGTGATCTCAATGTTGGAAGACATCTACAAGTATATATGTATAAAGAGTGCAGTTTTTTCAATCCATATGCTGCCTAAAGTCGGTTTTCTGCACAATAAAATGTGCTTGTTTACTGCTTGCAATTTTGATTCAGGCATGTTAATCTATGAAAGCTCCAATACTGGAGTAAGCAAACAAGTTACTTACCTGTAACTTTAGTTATCCAGTATTGGAAGCTTTCCTAGATTCACATGCAACCCACCCTCCTCCCCCGAGAGGCTCACCTTTTAGATTTTTGGCACAAAAGATATGAGGCACAAGTGCTCGGAAATCTGAGGGGCAAAAGGTTCTCAGGAGGGTGAGAGGTTCTGATTGGTTCAGGGACAAGTTTGGTCTCTTTAAAATAACGAGCGTTATGGGTTACAAAATAGGCCTAGGCCTCCTTTCAGTTTGGTATTTATCGAAGCATTGCTTTTTTTATATACCGGGGACTCCCATCTCGACACCAGGGAAAGATTCACGCATGTGAATCCATTAAAGCTTCCAATGCTAGAGAACTACAGGTAAGTAACTTGTTTTCTTCTGCACCAGCCTAGCACAGATCCTGAGAGAGCTACCCCTTCTGTCACTTTTTGACTAAGCGCTTTTTTCTTTGTTTTGTCGACTTCTTTTTTGAGTCTAAGACTCCTGCTGCGCAATAGTATTCTTACCGTTGGACTTGCTTCAAACACTGAGAGGCCTGTCACAAACCGATGTCTGTGACGGTTCCTGCTGCGCAATAGTATTCTTACCGTTGGACTTGCTCCAAACACTGAGAGGCCTGTCACAAACCGATGTCTGTGACGGACCCGCATTTTGTGTCCCTTTGGTGTCTAGAGCGTGACCACGACCCGAAGTCGTGCTCCTACTGCCGGGCCATGAATCCTAATATTTGTGGGAGTGGTCCCGAAAGCTCTTGGAGTCCGTCACAAAAAAGTGTTGTTATTAATAATGTCTAAATAATACTTCATTCTACAGCACTTTCTACGACTTAGCGAATGCGTATCTCTCCATGTTGGAGTTTTTAAATTGTAAATGAACTAGGTCTGCTATTAACAAGACATAGCAGAGTGTACCCCTAAAATAATGCTAATTGCCCATCTGCTTTCATATTTTTCAAAAAATGTGACGCAACTATATTCTTGACTTCTCAGACATGGGGGAGCTCATGTCTGTCTTTACTCTTTCTTAATTTTTTTCTTTCCCTTCTGTGTTGTAAGTTATTTTGGGCTAGATGTAGGTAAATGTTATTTACCGATTCATAAATACCGAATTTTACCGATTCGGTATTTATGAATCTGTAAATATGAAGGGGGGATATGTAGGTATTTCCATATGTTGAAATACTGAATCGTTAATATTCGGTATTTACCGATTCTGTAAATACCGAATCGGTATTTCCTATTGATTCCTATGGGCTGGGAAGCCCATAGGAATCAATGGGAAATACCGATTCGGTAATTACCGAATCGGTAAATACCGAATTCTGCAAGGGTGCAGGGGGTGTCACTTTGAAACCCTCTTGCACCCCAAATACAGGCATGTGTGCCATGTGGCACACAGAAATGCCCTAAGGGCATGTCTGTCTGTCACATGGCATAGGTGTGCATGCACACATGTGCATGCACACCTGGATTCGGTATTTCACCACCCAATTGAATTGGGTGGTAAAATACCGAATTTGAAAGGCCTTTGGGACTCGGAAGAGTCCCACCTACATTTGGATTTACCGAATCAGTAAAAATACCGATTCGGTATTTTACAGAATCGGTAAATTTACCGGTTCTGTAAAATGAAGGCCCCTACATGCCAATTCTTAAATACCGGTCGGTAACGGCCGAAATCGGCCGTTACCGACCGGTATTTAGGCTCCTACATCTGGCCCTTTGTCTTCTAAATTTGGTTGTTAATTTCAGCCCTGATGAAGTTCTCACCATGAGAACGAAACGCATTGGCTGACCGTATATTCACCTATTCTGTGAGAATTAACTGATTGAAAATAAAGATTCATTTGAAAAACTAAAATACTGGCTTCCTGGACTTCATCACCAAACGCACGCCCAACCCCTCCATTTTGCTTAGGATTTGACTCAGAGGCATCACCTGACGGCTGGTGCTAGGGCTTGTTGCGCAAGGGACTTGATTCTATTGAAAGTGATGTGAGGTGCAGAAACAACAGTCCGCCGTCAAATGTCTCTGTAATTTTATCTCATGGGCGCTCCCTTCGAACCTCTTCACAACTGTCCTCTCAGGCTCCTCACTTTGAAAACTGCCTTTCTTGTTGCCATCACCTCTGCTCGCCGGGTAAGTGAGCTTAAAGCTCTTTCTTTTCTGCCCCCTTCTCTATGCATCCTAACAAAGTGGTGCTTTGAAGGAGGCCCTCATTCCTTCGAAAAGTGGGTACACCTTTTCACATTGGACAAACCATTACTTTGCCCAAAATTTGCCCACTTCTACACCCTTCTAAGGAGGAGAGACTCCGTCTGGACCCCAAACGTGCACTGTCTTTCTACCTTGACCACACAAAATATTTCTGGGTGGATGATCAACTCTTCATTGGCTATGTGGGTGCCAAGTAAGGTCAGGCAGTTACCATCTCTAGATGGGTTGTCCTTTGTATCAAAGTGTTTTACACTTTGGCGAAAAGGAACCTCCAATGGGGCTGCGAGCTCATTCTACTAGAGCTACGGCAGCCACCACTTTTCTTGCACGTGGAGTTCCACTTATTGACATCTGTTAGGCAGCCACCTGGACATCCTTGCAAACTGCCTGGATGGACAGCCATGTTCAGAGGGACGGCTATTTTGCCCGTTCAGTCCTCCAGGACTTTCTGGTGTGAACTTGGTTCGCAGACCCCCCTCTGGGGTTGGTATTGCTGGGGTATCTATTCTAAGATAGGGAATCTATATCAGTCTCTTTCAGATGATCAAGTTACTTCAGTAACGATGTAGCTGTAAGAGACTTAGTTTAGTTATAGATCGCTTACTAGCCCTTGCAGGGCCCTAGTTGTAGCAGTGTCTTGCATGGCTCTTCGCTTCTGGCGTTGAAAGTTGTCAGCACTGATGTGATAGCGCCGGACCAGCATCTTAAGGGCGCACCGCAACGTCATGCCGGCAACCACGATGCTGATTACTGATGCGGCATGACCAACTACACCTACCAACTGGGAGAAATTCGAATGTAAGGAATCCATAACTAACTTCTGTCTCTTACAGATATTCTCATTACCGAAGGTAAGTAACTTGTTCTTGTTCACCTTTTAATTTGTTGTTTTGCATTGAGTACAATTTCCAAGCTTGACAAACATATTAATAGAGTTTTTCAGCACTTAGCATGTTTTGAATTATAAATGGCGCGAGTCGTCTGTTTAATCAATGGTTAAGCGTATATTAATGTGAGACTGGGTTTCTGCCGGTCCTGATGTTTGGTTTTTAGTCCCTTGAGTAAGGGCTAAAGGCCTGAAATGCATTAGATTTACTATATCCTGTTATTTGACCAACTGAATTTCAACATACTGTGGAAAACGCCTGGATGGGCACTTTACATGCATCCGAATTGCAATGTTTAGATAAAAATGGGAGAAGAATGAAGATGAACGAAGGAATAAAATGCATTAATATGGATAAAGCTTGGTGAATACATTGGCTTATACTGATAATTATTTCATCTTGGTTCTGACTGTTGTATCCTGGGACTAGTGCATGTATATGCATCAGTTCTTTAATGGAAGTTACCATATGGATGCCTGGAATGGGAAGGCCATTTTTGGTCTCATTCTAGACATGGTGTTGGAATCCAATACCAGCCGCCTAGGTTGGGGCGCTCGGTGCACCAATCTAACTTGGGGGGGGGCATTGGTCCAAGGCAGAACTCACATTACATAACAATTGTCTGGAGCTGCTAGAGGCTCTTATGCTATTCGCTCATTTTTTCTCTTAACAAGCTCCTTCGTGGATTCTGCTGAAGATGGGCAGCATGTCGGCAGTCCAATACGTCAATCACTTGGAAGGCACAAAGTCTCCTCCGCTTGTGGATATCACCAAAAGCTTCTGGCACTTCTGCTTTTAGAATCCGATTTTGGTCATCACCCTTCACCTGTCAGGTGCGCAGAAGTAAGTAACTGACTGGGACTTGTGTCATCAAAGAGATAACAGCGACTGGAAACTGGATCCGAACCTATTCTCCAGGATTATTCGGAAATGGTGTCCATGTCAGATGGACCGGTTTGCATCTTGCTTAATGTGCCAATTAGTTATTCAGTAGGAGACTGGATCCGTTGGCTCAAGCAATGGATGCCTTCCTACAGTTTTAAACTAGGCTGGATTATGCTTTTCCACATTTTCCTGTGCTGCTGAGAGTTGTCCTACAGGTCAGATGGCAGAGTTGGTTTTGATATCACCCCTCTGGAGGACCCAGAGTTTTCTTTCAACCCTACTGGAACTCTTGGGGTTGCCCTGAAGTTGAGGTAGCAGGCACGACCATCAGGCCCCTCATTGACACAGGTATGTCAGTCAATTTTATGTGCTACCACCAATAGCAATGCCTCCACCCCAGGCCAACTATCTTGCCATCCACAACCAAGATCCACACCTATGGGGGGTACACGCAGCTCAAGGGGGCAATGACTGCACCAGTACAGTCTAACGGCAAAGAGATCCTGACAAAGTTGCACATCGAAGGCGAGACTGAGACCCTTCTCAGGTTTCACACAACTGAAGACCTTGGTTTTAGGCCCTTCGTCAGGAATGTGCTAGCCTTTCAGGCGATTTAATCACACACCAGTTCTCGGGTCTGTTGCAGGGGCTTGGTTGCCTCAGAGTGCCCCCAATAAAGCTGCACATCAACAAAACGGTCAAGCCAGTGGCATTGAGACACCGGATTGTCTCATTCCATCTATGACCAGTGGTTGAGCAGTGAGTTGGACAAGTTCGATAAACTCATCAAGATGGTGTCTGGGTCTACCCCATGGGTGCCACTGTTGGTCATCACAGAAAAACCTAAGCAACCAGGCAAGATCTTCCTATGCATAGACATGCGCCTCCCCAACAAAGCCATCAGACTGGAGAGGCGCATCACACCTACAATGGATATCAATCTCAACGGGTTCTCGGGGGGTGGTGTGTGGGGGGGTTTAAAGCTTGGCCGTAATGCTGGATACTGTCAACTACAGCTCAGTGTCAAGAGCAGGTACATTATGAATTTCTCCACACACCTGGGCCTATGGAAGTACAGGTGCCTCAACTTTGGATTCTTGTCCGCAGCTAAGGTGTTCAAAAATGCCAATCAGGTGGTTCTCTCCGGCCTTCATGTGAGTGATGAACGTCCGTGAGGAAATCTTGATATATTTCAAAACAGAAGAACCTCACCACCGACTCAGAGCCATCCTGCAGCGACTGTGCAATCACAGCATCACCCTTCATCGAGAAAAAATGCTCCTTTTTGTGTTGAGTTCTTCAGCTATGTCTTCACCAAGGATGGGATCCAGGTTGACACCCAGAAATCACAGGCGATCCAGCAAGCACCCGCACTCTGCAATGGAAGTCTGCAGCTTCCTGGGGAATGGCCACATACTGCTGGCATTTCATCCCTAACCTGGTGACCATTGCAGAACCTCTCAGAGCCCTTACAAAATCCGATTCCCTGTGAGCCTGGAACCCCATTGAGGACAAGTAGTTTCAACCAGGAAATTCAGTGTACTTGTACTAAAGCATGCACGGCGAGAGTAGAGTTGTACCTACAGGCATCTATGCAGTCCCGTATACAGGACTGCATAGACGCTGGTAGGTGCAACAAACGGCGAGGCACACAGACAAAATTCTTGCCAAATTAGCCAAAGTCTGAGCAGTAAACCATGAGGAATCCTACCTCGAGCTATAAAACCGACAATACAAGACATATTGTGATCGAACAATCGCAATGAGACTTTGTAAGCACTCTCTACCCTTGCTGTGCATTCTTTTGTATGCGTGAACAGAGTTTCCTGTTCCTGAAGAAAGCCACATTGACCCTCCAGGGCTACTGATAGTGGCTGAAACTTGTAGACCACACCCAGGATGACCCTAATGTGGATACATGGGACCAATTAAACATCCCATATACATCCACCACTTGTTTTTTACATTGACTGGGAACCCTCTAACTCTTAAACTACTTTGGGAGTTCCTGAGCATATTTTAATAATCACTAAGTCAAATGCACAAAAACAAACCAGTTCTGGAGTAATTCTGGCATATCAGCACACCCTGTAAGCATTCGGCAACCAGGGTGGGAACCCAATGATGTAGCATGTCACCTACTAGGTAGGTGAGTGAGGGTACTTTTAAAACACCCCGCGGGTTCCAGGGTCCCTATAGTGAACATCTAAAGGGACAAAAGGAAGAAGACCGGAGCAACTACAATATTCACATAACGTTTTGTTTGTATCTTTTGAATTTGCATCCATTAATCTACCGACATGCATTAGCTTAAACCGCTTGGATTTTGTTCTGATACTCATTGATCATCTTAGGTGGGTGAATTATCACATTAGATTCATCTTTAGATTTGTCTGTCTTGCGTTCATTTAATAAAGAGTAGAACTGAATGACTAGATTAGTTATGCTGACATGTTGGTTAGATTAACCTCCTAGCTCAAAATATCTTTCAGATAACTTTTCAGACCTTAATTTAAAAAAACGAGGACCTATACTACTCGTACCTTCCTGGTTCTGTTACTAATACGTTGAATGTGGTAATGAACATGAGAAAACCTTGTGCTCCTTTTAGTTTTTAAAAGCTTTCTGTCTCCAGCTATAGTATATGCTTTGGTATCAAATAATGGTTTCTTCATTTTAAAAAAGCACAGTCATATAAAAGTGGAACACCTTTATACTAATGGAAATGACGTATTAGCTCGTTTCTGCCCCAGTTTGATATAAACACCCTTTTGGTCTGATCTTTGAAAAATTAAGTTGGTTTACTTATGAAATGCAAATAGCTCAGAGTAAGAGGCAATATAATTAGATGGACATTTCAGTTGTAAAGGTGGTGGCCTGTTTGTAACCACTGGGTATCGTAAAGCCTATGTATCTTGTACATGCTGGTCTGGAGGATACGGGGCTCAGCTAGCTCTGGCTGCATCATCTATTAATAATTGCTGCCATTTCCAGATTTTCAATTACCAATCTCTTCATGTAGTGCTTGATATATATATTTTTTTTTTAAGTATACGCTACACTAACATATTGCTGTACTACAGCTGAGGCTTCTCGTTCTTGCTAAGGTTGTATGTCTGAATCCATTGCTCAGGCCAAAAATAAGACGTGTGTAGGTCATGCACTAACTTTTGATGCAATTTACGTTGAAGTGATGGTAGCTGACCTTGCTTTTGTGAGTAAGTCTGCAGAGAAAAGACGAGAAAAAAACACGGTTAGAGGCAAGATCTGAGATTGGACTCCAGCTCACAATACTTTTTTGATTTCTCGCTGGACAGCACATGCGAGGTCTCGAAGAGACATGTGATTAATCTGTGAACTTCAGCCTGCCTACATGCTTCCCATTTGCTTGCTACACCATCTGTCTTATATACTTTGTCACCATTTATCCCTGGCATGCATGGTCATACCTATTCTTCTGTTTAGCCCTCCCCCCTAAATCATGGACTAAGTACTTGGAAACTTCCACTGCTGCAGTTTTTACGACCATTTTAGGACCTAAGTTTCTTTCTTTTTGAGAACACATTCATTTTTGTAGGCAAGGGGAGATTAAGTGGTTTGCCCAGAATCAAGGATGTTAAGCCGACGCTGAAACTCAAACCCAGTAGTTTCCCAGCTCGGTAGTCTGCAGCTCTGGCCCTCACACCACATCCTGTCCCAAGAGGACACCACAACGCCTCCCTAGCTTCTGCCTCAGTTCCACATTTTGTGATATTGGGCATGTCACATAATCTCCCAATGGCTGGCTGACAGCTTTTGCTGTTGGTTGCCTGTCCACCTCTTGCTCGTCGCTACTTATCACTGCTGAACTCAGTTTCACAGATCCCCGCCACCAACTGTTTTTCAATTTTTTTTGTGCAGTCTGGTATAGCGCCAACACAACCCAGAGGTATTGAAGCGCTTCACATTAGCACCAGTTACTTTACACAAGGACACATAATTTTTTTTTAGGCACAGCGAGATTAAGGGATTAGCCCAAAATCAAGTATGTTAAGAAGACGCCAAAACTTGAACCCGGTTTGTCCGCTCCATAGCTGGCAGTTCTGGACCTTATGCCACACCATCTCTGAAAGGACGCCTTATCTCCTTAGTCTCCCCTACACATTTTGTCATTATGGATCAATCACTTATCTGCACAACAAGCATTGGTGAAGCCAGTAGGTTTCAACTGTGTGAAATCTATTGTTTTTAGGTCTCAGCTAGTGAGTGCATGTGCTGTCCAGAGGAGGCGTATTGTGTTCTATCTGTGGGCTTACATGCCGCCCAGCTCCTTCCATTTTAAACTTAAGTGTTGCTCTTATTTTCTTAGTTGCCATTCTTCATGGCATGCGGATGTCATGCCCTCTTCTCGTGTTTGACCCTCCCATAGTGCGTGGACCATGTACATGCCTCCTTATTTATTATTTTATTTATTTATTTGAAGGTTTTATATAGTGTGAACAAGACCCTTGCTGGTATCAAAGCGTTTTACAAGGAAGATGTTGGACACAGGTGCATGAATAGAAAACATATAAATATATGTGATCTGCCAACCTTTTTCAAGCCAGGGTACCAAAAACGAGGAGGGTACGAGCAGGTGGACGCATGTTTTCCTACAATGCCTCCATTCTATGGAATTCTCTCCCACTCAAGCTGAGATCCACACCACACCATTTAACATTCAGGAAACCACTAAATAACGTGCCTATTCCAGAACTCACAGTAAAGACCCTTAACTGTTTGTTGTTGCTCTAGCTCTGGGATGCCTGAGGGTAGCCATCGCTTAACAAGAATTAATTGATAATAATTCCAATAACCGGAGATCATTAATAAAGACTGTTACTTGTATCACAATGGAAAGTACATAATTCAAGTGAGTTTCCCCATGAGAATCGCTTTCGCTTCTTTTTTTAAGTAGGCAGTGGAAGGGTTCAATCTAGTGTCTGTAGGCAAAGCATTCCAGATCCTAGGAGCCATTCCAGAGAAGGTCCAGTTTTAAGTTTTCTTCTTGGCAAATCGTTGTGGTTTCAGTAGAAAATTACTGGAGCTCCTAGAGGACCTATTACCAGCGGAGAGCACCAGTTTCTGAGCTAAATAGCTCGGAGTGTTGTGATGTAAGTCCTTGTGTGTCATACATGCAATTTTTAAATGAATTCTAGCTTTGAACGGTAGCCAGTTGAGGGCTCGAAGGTCTAGGGAGATGTGGGTGTTTCTTTTTAAACCTGTGATGAGTCTTGCGGCGGAGTTGATAGCGGCTCTTAGCAGGGCTGTTGTTGATTTGGGGAGGCCTCAAAGGGCTACAGCCCCATATTCCACTCTTGGGATTACTAGGGCTTGAACTGCTTGTTTGAAGTTGTTTGCTGGCAGGAAGGGTTTCAGTCTTCTTAAGGTGTTCATGTGGAAATGTGCACCTTTTGTGGAGGCGCTGATATGTTGCTGCATCTTTAGGTTTACTTTGCTCCCTGTTTGAACAGCTATTTTTTCTTTCTTTTCAATCATTCTATAGGAGTACTTTATCTCCCTTGAACACATACACACCTACCACTAAAATGCATGCACTGGTTCATAAACAAATGCATTTCTTAAAATTCTTATTGGAGCGCTTGCTCTGTCCTCGGTCTTGCCATTGCGCAAACACGAGCCAATGGTATTGAAGTGCTTTAAGTGTTCACCAGTTACATTCCACTATGACTCATTCATTTTTGTTGCTGATCCTGCTTCAATTCATATATTACCCACCCCTTCATTGTTGCTCCCTCCTGCCCTCTCCCGTCATTGCTTGCCCATCTCCCTATCCCCTCCTGCTTCTCACTCAGTTACATTACACAATGACACATTCATCATAGTACGCAGGGGGAAGTGTAGGGATTGGCCCAGAATCACAAACTGTTCAGCTAACCCAAGATTCGAATCTGCTTCCCCAGTCGGCATCTCTGGCTGTAGCGCGACAGCCACACTTCACGTCCAAGATTCTCGACTGTTTCTCACTATCACATTCACATTTGTTCAGCAAGACCACATCAACATCTAACCAGCATTAGCAAAGCCAATCGTTCTCGGCAATGCCTGAGCTATTAGCCTTATATCTAAGAATGGATTGTATTGCTAAACATGGCTCAAGGACACTGGTCAGCATAACTGAATGTCACTGAGAAAAGCGATATGATGGGGCCGGTGCTGGCCACGTCATAGCGCTTTTTTGTGTTGGGAGGGGCAGGACTAACTCTACATGGGGTGGGCAAAGAGCATTGACAAGACATTTTGGGCTTTTAGTGAATTTTAGCCATGCTGAAAAGCAGATGTGCTTCTAGACAACATGGCTAAAAGACTTTCACATTGACGATACCAATAGCTCTGGCATTGCTGAGACTATTGACTTTGCCAATGCTACTGTTTTTTCTACCAACTGAGCCCCTGTGTACGTACACACACACACGCACAACAAAATAGTTCTTTAGCTTTTTTACAACACTGACATTGATAATTTCACTGATGCCTTTTAAGTATATTCTGTTTTATTTCTTGTCCTCTGCATACTTTTTTAAACTGCTTTTCTACTCCAAACCTAATAAAGGTAAGCCAAAAAAACTATACCTTCTTGTTCACTTTAGCAATGATCTCTCCTACCTAACAGATCCACTATCAATGTGCAAACTTTGCAGTGAACTGTCTATAGTCATATGCTGAATTGTGGTTTTGATTTAATTTGTTGGTCTGCACAGGAATTCTCAACTTTGTTCTGTACCGCTAATAAAAAAATAAAAAATGCAGCTAAAAATGTTACATTTGTATTAGTTTGGAATTGTGTTATTGGGCATGCATGCTTGCAATTTGACAATGGCTATCTCTTCTACTCCTCTCTTGACAACAGTTTTTCTCCTTTCAGTAAACCAACCTGGTGAGCAGGCACTATAGTAGTGAATGACGCGTGGTAAGTATTTCTAGTGATCTAATTTTACTTAGTGACTTATTTTGTGTCTTTGGTTTTCTTCTGCCATGGGCTCCTTCCTAAGTGCTGGCGAATGCTTGACTCCAGATTGCAATAGCAGACAGATACAGCGTGTTTTAAATACTTGCAGAAATAAAGATGGCTGCCGAGGATTGGTGGTACCGTTAGAACTCTTGTGCCAAAGGAACAACAAACATGGCCACAATGGATGTAGCAGCTGATCTCTCACGCCCCACCTGCATACTCCTATTTTAAGTGAAGTTGCACTAAAATATCCATCTACTAGGTTTTACAGATGACCAACTGTGATGGATTCATTCTTAGCTTTGGAGAAACTGAGAATGCAAAATAAGAATAAGTTGCCATAGTCACTCTGGGATCATACAAAGACGTGCAATATTGTGAAAGTTTTTGGTTGCAAGATTTTTTTTTTTAATTAAGAGGTGAAGAATAGTGGTTACCGGACTGGCAAGCTGCTGTGTCTTCACCAAAGGTAGCCGCAATCCCAGCGCGCTTGCGACTTGTTCAGCTAAAAATGTTGTGCAGTTTGTCACAGGGCCTCGCTTAGTTCGGATGGGACTGTCGGATACAGGTCTGTGTAGACGGGGGTGTGGCTCGGTGGGTACATTCCTTCAGATCATTTGGGAGTTTAGGTCTGTGGCCGAGTACTGGAGTGGGATACATGATATCTTGCGGGAGGTTCTGGGAGTAGCTGTGTTGCTAGAAGCGCGGAGGTGCCTCCTGAATATTTGGGAACCCACTGACCTAAATATAGAGCAGACCAGTAGCGAAAAGGAATATAGCACAGCGGTGGGGATCCGAGAGGTTACCGACCGTTGAAGAATGGACACCAAACATGGATTGGTGTATGTTCCGAGAAAAAACTGTTTATATTGCAAGGGGCTGTCCTCGTAAGTGGGCACCTGTGTGGGGGCTATGGAACCGCTACAGGGGAGACATCTGTGTGCCACCTGTTGATGCACCCATTTATATTCCTACCTCTCCATGATTGTTTATAACTGTGTAAGATGTTTCCCGCTCCCCCCCCCCCCCCTCTTGCTAGTTGGTGTGTTATGTGGGAGAGTGTCTCCGCCATGTTATGTCATTATTTTTTTCTTGATGCCTTGTGTTAATAAAAAGGAATATAAAAAAAAAGAATAGCGGTTACCAGTTTTGCAATTAGTTCAATTTATGAAAACACAAATATGGGTAGCAGATCTAGAAATTTGGCTTTTGTGACCAGGGGATAGATGAAGCTATTAATACTAACTTGGAGGGCCAGTGTTTGTTGAATTTGGATTTGTTAGGAAATTAAAATAAATTTGGTTTTCTCTGGATTGTTCTAAAGAAAATTCAAACATCAGTTACTCCAGCATCGAGCTTTCATAGAATCAAATGCCTGAATCATTCCCCACCATCGAGATGGGAGTCCCCTTTATATAAAAAAGCAATGTTTAGATAAATACCAAACTGAAAAGAGGCCTAGGCCCATTTCCTATTTGCAACCCATAACCTGTCCCTGTGTGGAAAAGTAAATTTTGCCATGTTCTGTGTCCCTACGCCTCATCCATCATATGTTATGTGTGCATGACCAATATGCATCTGTTATTCCCCATGTCTGATAAAGACGCAATTATAGTTGTGTCCACCTCTAGTATGCTATTTTCCAGTCCTCGTGAATACTACGAATATTAGGCCTAGGTAAAGTTATGTTGCCACGTTCCTCAGTGTGCACGTTATTCCATTATAAAGTCCCCGTTTCTAGGCCTCAACAGGGCCCGGACCACAGATTCAGCTCCTGACTCCTGAAAGCCTCGCTGAGGAGCGATACAGCCCCCACCTGTATCCTCGACCCTTCACTTACTTCCTGCCTCGCAGTGCCCGGTGCAGCCTGGCTCTGCCTCTGAGTCTGCCAAGAGTATGTTATGATTCCAGCTATCAGTTCAGTCCTTCTTCTCTGCATTCCTAAGCTACTGAACTGCATCAATAGTTTCCGTCATTGTCTAGCCTATTCGGCTCCACGTTAGAGAAATACTGTATTAATGGTCATTTAATATTCTTCATCACGCACTACATGTAGAATAATGCATGGTCCAGTCTCAGAATCAAGTTAGCTTTTCCCCTCATGACTTCTAGTTTATATCAACATGTTCCCTAAACATCAGATACCAGATAGGGTTCAGGCACATGTCGCTCCGACCCTCCAGACTCAAGTCTCTGCTCCTAGCACAGAGTTCGTAGCCCCCAGCTTCTCCTAGTAACACGTCATTGCCAGTTTACGCGCACCATTAGATTAGAGGTCCCGGCTCCTTAGGTAGCCCCCTCCAATGTTTCCGCCCCATTCATGACATATTCTGTTACGTTTGCATCACATGTCTATGTATACTCCCAGTTACACCTATTTTTACTGTTATCTCTCGCGACTGCTACGCGTCACGCCTTCTGCTCCACCCACTGCTACGCCTACTGCAATGTAATGCTATGTGTTTGCGCTATGTATATAAGTTGATGTATTGTTATTAAAAGTTAGCGCGCTCATCCCAGATCTAGCCCCGGCAGCTGCTGGGCCCCAGTTGTCCTGCTGGGTCATTCTATGCAGGTTGTCCTGATCCTGTCCTTATGCTGTAATAAACCTGCAGAAACTCCTACTACCTCGAATCTTGACTCTTATTTTATTGAGCTATCTGTTATTCATTCATTCATTCAAAAATAGATCCGGTATTATTTATTTATATACCACATAATGGCGCCCGAACAGGGACTTGCCCTTTCCCCACGCGTCGGTGAAGCCACGCCGACCCCCTGACCCTCTGCAGCCGTGACGGAACCATACCGGCCACGTGCAGATATTTCTGCTTCAAGTATCCCTCAGGCCCACGGAGGAGACGGAGGAGGCGGTCCAGCATCCGAACGAGACGGTGGAGGAACGCGGCGAGTCCCGACCAGAGCCCAAGCCGAGAGTCCAAGGTCCGAGGTATCCGGAGGCCCACCCGTAACTGAAGTCCGAAGTCCGAAGTTCGTCGTCGTAGCAGTCCAGTCCCGTCCGAGGCCTTCCGTTCCGTGCTGCCCGGTGAGTACCATTGCTGGGGTAGTATCTAGACAGGACCAATCTAAATTGACTCCTGGTCCGTGGGTTGGTGGTGCCCAGACTCACAAACGAAGTGTTCACCTAGGTGGATACGGGTCTTGATGCGTCCCTTTATGGGACCGGTATGTTCCGTACTGTTACAGCAGTGCATCCAGTAATTCTAGTCTGTTCCGTTCTCGAGACATTCTGTTCTGTTCTGTTCTCAGTATTCCAGGTAATATTCTGTTCGAACTGTCATTTATAATGTTGTTCAATGTATTTCCAATGTCGTGGTATGCCTGAATTGTTTTCCCAATTGTTATTGTTTTTCGTGTATTGTATTGTGTTCCGATTCAAGTTTACAATGCCGCTCTTTTCCAAGTTACGTCAGTTAAAAACTAGAAAGGGTTTATTAGAAGAAGCAGTTCCTGTCCCGCCTAGGGACAGTCCAGGTCACTTTATGTATCAGAAACATGGCATAAGCGCCATAATGTATCTAGATTTATGGGTAGAGTATACCAAACAGTTAGAAGAAAAGTGTAGATGGCCCGTATCGGGTACATGGGATGCCGAATGTATCATGCGAGTAGAAGAAGCATTATGGAAAAAGAAAGCCAGACAGTCACAGAAAGATGCCATCGAGTTATGGCGTAAGGAAGCTCATAAAAGAACGGAAAAGGAAGTCAGAAAGTCGGAGTTAAGTAGAGAATCCCAGGAACGAGCCCAAGAAAGAGAATTAATCGAGATAGGTGAACGAGTCAAAACCGAACAGTCAGACAGACAGAGGCATGCCCTTATTAAGGGTATGTATCCTCTCCTTGCCGAAGGTTTGCCAAAAGCGACCCCAGAGGCATCTAGTAATTTCTCGCCACCATTAGTTCCGACCAAGCTACGTCACAAACCGACCGCAGCTGATATTTTTATTTCGTCCTATCTGGACGACACAGTCCCAGAATATGCAAATCCTGTTCGCGCTCCGCCAGTCCCTGTAAACCAGGTAGTTCATGCTCCTCCAGACACCGGAGTACCTGTTACGGTACCCCCGGTCCAGTCCGCCATACAAGTCCAGCCCACGTTACAACTACCGACCCTGCCAGCACAAAAAGCATCAGTTGATGATACTGGTTTAGGGGCCGCGGGAGGAGGTCTTCCTCAAACCCCGCCGCCACACAAGCGTTTAACATTACTCGAATTACATGCTCAAGCGTTACAGCGCACGCCCAAACATCAGTCTGTTACAGAAATCAGACAAACCCTTACCGAATGTGTCTATGATCCAGTTCCAGGCGAATATAATATGGTTTTATATTCCTTACGTGTAAGGAGAGTGACCGAGTATCTAGTCACCTTGCCGAATATGAAAGAAGATCTAGACAGAATATATCGTTTCATCCGTACAGGGGATGATCCAGAAAGTATTGGCGAGATTATGTCTCAAAGGAAAGCCGAGATCCAGCTCATGATATTAAAGTTCCTGATCAATTGTCTAATAAGAGAACAAGATTACCCGTCTAAAGATCCCGCCGAAATGAGAATCCTGACAAGGTGGAGTGATAATATAGCCGAGGGTAAGCACAAGACCGTCGGTGCCATGGAGAGTATGTACAAGAAAATTCGTAAAGAAATAATAAGGTTACACGACCAGCGTAAAGCAGCACAAGTAAGCGAGAAAGAAAGTATCTCTGATCCTGAAGAAGAAGAGAACGAGAATCCCGCCAGAATAGCGTATGTAGGAAAATCTAGATTTCCAGATCGCCATTTACGTCTAGAACACAAGTCTATTTTTCATCATCCAGCACCAGAACAAGGTTCTCTAGAACAAGTATTTCAAGCTACCGATCACATTCTGAAATCACGAGTCGGTTACAGTGAATTAAGTACTATGCATGAACAAGAACTAGCCCGATCAGCAGTCCGATGGATTACTGATTCTACCACTTTTCCAGACGAAATAGTGGCACAAATGTTTCTGAAACTGCCCCCAGCCGAGCAACGACTGGTGGGTACGTATATGATCCAGCACCTCATTACTTTGTATGAGGATCAACATTCTGATCCAGGTCCGTTGCACGATGTCCTGAACGAGTTACTCCAGTATAGATGGAGAGGTCTAGGTACCGATTTAATCAGTATCATTCTAGAACAGCGTCACAAGTATAGAACGTTCCTGAACCCGCATTTTGTTCATGTCTCACCCCCAGAAAGTAAATCATTTTACATAGACAGACAGAATCCGTTACGAGAAGTCCACCCAGTCCAAGGGGCGGGTGGCGTAATGCAACGAGTGTTTGTATACACTCCGATTTCAAAGATGGAACTTCTTGAAATGAAGAAATTAATTCCCTGTCATGACAAAGATCCAGCAGGGTTCCATAGAGAATTAAAAGACATGCTCCGTATGGGAGAATACACTTACCCAGATATCATTAAAATGTTAAAAGTCCTGCTGCCCGCAGGGGTATATGAAAAGTTAAAGGAAAAAGAATGGGAGGTGGGAGAGAAAAAGATCGATTGGGCAGCTCTAGAAGCTGAAGACAAGGCACGAGTACCAGGTACCGGTCTTGGAGATAAATGTAAAGAATTACCAGAATTATTGATTCAAGTTTTACCTAGATTATTGACAACGAGAAAAGAAGACTGGGATGCAATCTCAGCCTGTAAACAGAAACAAGATGAAGATATTAGTGATTTTTATTCTAGATTTGAAAAATGTTTTAGTATTAACAGTGGTCTCAAGACAAGTAGTGAGTCATACCCTCACCTTTTCGTTACCAAATTAGTCGAGAATTCAAGTCCACAAATTAAAAACCGAGTTTTGAAAGTCGAAAGCACCTGGCAAGCAAATACTCCGTCCCAGATGCTCCAGTATCACCAGAATAGAATCAGGGAAGAGCAAGAACACGAGAGAAAACGTATGAAAGACACGAAAATGAAAGTACTAGTTGCACAATCTGTTCCCCAAGACAGTCAGAAGAGGGGTCCAAATCAAGCCAATCAAGCCAGTCATCCTGCAGCTCCCGTTAAAGGGAACTGCAATTATTGTAAACAGCCAGGTCATTTTATAAACGAGTGTGCAGTCCTGAAACACAACATAGCTACTGGTAAGACTAAAGAAAGACCACGTCTGCCGAGACAAGAACAAGTTTCACAGACTCCTCAGTCACAGAATGCACAACAGACAGTTTCCGCACCACAGCCTATTGCTGCAACACAGCACGTTACATCGCAGATGTACCAGTATGCACAGTCCGAGTATCCAGAGTACCAGCAGTATTCATGAAACAGCCTAGAGAGGGAGGTAGGCTTGCCTCTCATCGAGATACCTGTAGATCAAGAAGGTCCCTATGTTCACAGTCAAGTATTAGGGAAAGACAGAAAGTTTTTGATCGATACAGGGGCAAGTAGGACCACAATTAGTCATGTCGAAGTTCCAGGGGCTCCGCTCTCAGGCTCAAGAAATGTTTCCCTTGGATTTTCAGGAAAGCCAATAGTTAATGAGATATCTAAGCCAGTCACTCTAGAAGTAGGTCCATTGTCCCGTACTACTGATCTGTTACTTACTAAGTCATGTCCAGAAAACCTATTAGGCATTAAAACACTGAAAGAGTTAGGTGCAGTCATATGCTGTTCCCCAGAGGGAATACGTCTGTTCCTACGTGACTTTAAGGGTCACTATGTATTACGAGATTTTGATTCAAGATTGTCTAATGTTCCACAGCATTTATGGGCGCAAGGTCCAACTGATGTAGGTTACATGCAAATCACACCCCATCGTGTGACTCTCAAACCAGGTGTAGTGTTACCCCGAATCAGACAGTACAGATTGCCACCCGAGGCTGTAGCAGCCTTATCCAAAATTATTGACGAGCTCATGGCTCAAGGAGTAGTTGTAGAAACTGACTCCAATGTATGCAATTCTCCGATCATTCCAGTCATGAAACGTACTGGTCCAAATGCACCCCCAGTATATCGATTAGTGATTGATTTACGAGAGCTTAATAAATGTATTATTCCTCAGTACCCAGTTGTTCCAGACATCTCTTCCCTGTTAACGGCCATTGATTCCGAAGCCACGTTCTTCACTGTCATAGACCTCAAGAATGCATTTTTTAGTGTTCCAATTCATCCAGACAGCCAGTTTCTTTTCGGATTTTGTTTAAACGGAAGGAGCTATATGTTCACACGCGCTCCTCAAGGTTTCACAGAAAGTCCTAGTATTTACAGTCAAGCACTCAAGAGACAACTAGACAACATTCACATGCCAACTGACACTGCCCTGCTCCAGTATGTCGATGATCTACTGATCACAGCCCGTTTTGAACGTGACTGCGAACGAGCGTCACTTACAGTTTTGTATTTCCTTGCCGAGATGGGGCACAAGGTGTCACCTTCGAAGCTTCAATTCTGTGTCCAGCAAGTGGTATACTTAGGACACTTACTGTCCAAGAGGGGTAGGCAGTTGACACCCGACCGTATCCAGTTAATAGCGAGTCTTCCCCAGCCCAGAACCCAGAAGGAGGTACGTGCCTTTATCGGCCTTACTTCTTATTGTAGACAATGGATTCCCCAGTATGCATTTCTAGCCAAGCCACTGATACAGTTAACGACACAGGAGGCAGCCGTATCGACTGTCCTCCCTTGGACATCTGACCATACACTTAGTTTCAACGAGTTAAAGAAAGCCCTATGTCAAGCTCCAGTTCTAGCTACACCGAACTACAGTAAGCCTTTTACACTTTTCGTTACTGAACGCGAAGGTACAGCATTATCTGTTCTCACACAAGATCAAGCAGGACAATACAAGCCCTGTGCTTATTTTTCGAGCACATTAGATCCAGTCGCCCAGGCGTTGCCTGCGTGCCTCAAGTCAGTTGCAGCCACAGCACTAGCTATCAGACAAAGTGATTCCATAGTTTTAGGACACTCCCTGACAGTACAAGTCCCACATTCCGTGGAAGTTCTTTTAAACCGAACACAAACACAGCACTTGACAATTGCACGTTTAACAGGTTATGAATTGACACTGTTCCAGCCACACATAGAAATTAGACGCTGCAACGTTCTGAATCCTGCTACACTGTTACCATCAGTTAATTCAAATCCAGACCCACATGATTGTGTGGAAGTAGTTAATATTACGACAAAGCCAAGACAAGACCTGACAGACATTCCGTTACCAGATCCTGACCTGACACTTTATGTGGATGGTTCATGTATGAGAACTAGTACAGGAGAACTAGTCGCCGCGTATGCAGTGACTACTGACACCGAAGTTATTGAAACACACCGTATTGATACCCTGTCCGCTCAAGCAGCAGAGCTAGTCGCTCTGACACAAGCCTGCATACACGCCAAGAACCAGAAAGTTAATGTTTACACAGATTCACGTTACGCATTCGGAGTTGTACACGACTTCGGAGTGCTCTGGCAGGAGAGAGGTTTCATGACTTCTCATGGAACCAAGATTCAGCATGGTCTCCTTATTCAAGCCCTGTTAGATGCCATACATTTACCGACATCTATTGCTATCATGAAATGCAAAGCACATACGAAAGTTACTGACATTATTTCCCAAGGTAATGATCTAGCAGACCGCACAGCCAAGCTTACAGCACAGACTCCAGACACTCCAGTTAACATGACACATACTCCAGATCCGACTACATGCATGACAGTTAAGGACCCTACACAAGACGTCATAGATATCCAGTTACATGCTACCCCCGACGAAATCAAGAAATGGTCTGAACAAGGAGGGGTCCAGACAGATCAAGGATGGTTGACGAAGGGTAGAGCCACATGGTTTCTCCCCGACTCTATGGTTCAAGTCATTATTAATACCGCACATAGTCCAGCACATTTAGGAGAAAAAGCTATGTTAGACAGTATTCAGAACATTTGGTTCAACAAGCATTTACGAGCTGCAGCCAAGCAGAAAGTCCGTACCTGTATGATATGTTGTCAGTTTAATCCAGGTAAAAGTGTCCCGGTGGAACAAGGTGGTTTCCAGCCCCCTGACCACCCTTTTGAGGTCCTCCAGATGGATTATATTCAGATGGAGCGATGTCGAGGTTTCAAGTATGTCCTTGTAGTTGTATGCGCTTTGTCCAGATGGACAGAAGCATATCCAGTCCCAGATTACACAGCCGCGACCACTGCCAAGCAGTTGGTTCGTGAATTCTTCCCTAGATACGGACTCCCTAGAGTCGTATATTCTGATAATGGCCAGCCATTCTCCTCAGAGTTAATGAAGCACGTTTCCCTTTTGTTAGGGTACCAGTGGAAGTTTCATTGTGTACGCCATCCTGAAGCAGCCGGTCTGGTAGAGAGACATAATCAGACCCTGAAAATCCGCATTGCCAAAGTCTGCAAAGAAAAAGGTGTGGACTGGCTAGTAGCTCTGCCAGTCGCCCTGTTTTATATGCGCATGGTCGCACATTCTAGATCAGGTCTGTCCCCGTATGAGGTCGTATTCGGCCGCCCCCCTAATATGTGGGGTACTCCTAGACCCCGAAGTATTACCGATGTTTCATGTAATATGCTGACAGATTACCTAGCTTCCTTGATGTCTGCCCTCAACTCATGTCGTTCACAGGTTGCTGCCGCCTTTCCAGACAATACCGAGGTGGCACCACATGAAATCGTTCCAGGCTCCCTAGTGATGGTCCGGAATTTCGACAGATCAAGTCCGCTGGAACCACGTTGGAAGGAGCCACGTCAGGTCCTCCTCACCACCCGTACAGCCGTCAAGTTGGAAGGCAGAAAAGGATGGATCCACCTTTCTCATATTAAACTTTTTAAAGGATTGAAATCCGTTTCTAAAAACATTTCCCAGGATTCGAAAGATTGCCAGAACATTGTTTTAAAGGACTGTCCCGCAAAAGACATTATTACAACCCCTCCCTTGTTAGAGAAAACTCCGCAGCAGGAGTATAAGTTAAAGCTCAGGTCTAGTAAAATAAGTCAGTCAGTTTGATTGTATAAGTCCTCCCCTAGGTGAAACGGTTAGACTGTTTCTGACATGTATAAAATAGACCCCCATAGTGAGAGAGTCAGTAATAACTCAATTCAATGTATCGTTTTTCTGAGTTTCGTATTATTCATCAGCATAATGATTTCCTGCACCAGCTATGCATTCTATCTGTATTTTCCAGTTCCTCATGTAAATATGTCTGCTAATGCTACAGTAGAACACACGTTTAGTGATCTGCCTCCTCACGAATATTCATACCGCCTCGCTATGCGCAACAACACATTTATCCGTATGTTACATTATTCACACCAGACCAGCAATGCCACTAATTGTTGGGTGTGTGGTCGACTCCCCCCTTTCCAGACACCGAAGGGAGTTCTGCCACTCTTTCCTTATCCATTTTCACACAATGGTTCGTGTGGAGCATGGTCCACGTTAACGTCATCCTCAACAGATATGTCTTTTCTTAACAGTACATGTTTTTCAGACAAGCAAGGTTTCCCCCACAGAACAGGTTTAGATCTAGAAAATGAAGTATATAATTTAGGTAATTATTCGTCGAGTTTTATGGTCCTGAATGTTCAGTCTGATACTACTCCAGACTTACCTGCTATTTCAGTACTACCAGTCAAAGGCGAATTATGTGTCCGTAGTTATGGTTCTGTACATGTAGGACATAGTGAATGTACTACTGTTGTCAAGTATAGTGACAGTAGGAAATCTATTTTCAAAGCTTCACGTCATTCTTATTTTATTTGTGGTCAAACTGCATATGTTCGTCTGCCCCTCGATTGGGAGGGAACCTGTTACATTGCCTTCCTACTGCCACCTGTTTTCCTAGCCCCATCTGATTATCACAGAAACACACATCTAGTACACATTAGACATAGAAGGGAGTCCCCAATTGTCGATTATACTGAAACTACTCTAGAACAGTATACAGATTTCAATAAAGGCTTCTTCTTCTTTGTAGGACCTGTCCAGAATAGTAAACTGATCCGTAGGTTAACAAGAACCCTTGAAGCTGTAGTAAATGAGACTGCCTCTGCTCTAGGTAACCTAACCGAAGAACAATCTGCTATGAGATTTGTCGTTTTGCAAAATCGTCTCGTCCTTGACGTCATACTGGCCGATAGGGGCGGGGCCTGTAGAGTCATCGGATCTAGTTGCTGCATTTTCATTCCAAATAACGCGCCGTCTGTTTATTCAGCTATAACCAGACTCCATAAAATTGCCCATCTGTTACACCAAGATCCAGGCACCTGGACATGGTCCGGTTGGTTCTGGAATATAATTTCCGCATGGGGATGGAAAGTCCTGTCCTTTCTAGGTATTGCAGTAGCGATCATATTCAGCTGCTGCCTCTGTATACAATGTGGCCCTGCGATTTGCAGCATGTGTGCTACCTCTTGTATTCCTAGTCCCAAGCCCCGTTCTAAATCCCGTTCCAAGACAATTCGAGACGAGCAAATGGTACTGTATGAAATGATAGATGGTATCATGAATATTGATGTTTCCTGATGGAAACGTAGTGACAAGGAGGGAATGTGGAAAAGTAAATTTTGCCATGTTCTGTGTCCCTACGCCTCATCCATCATATGTTATGTGTGCATGACCAATATGCATCTGTTATTCCCCATGTCTGATAAAGACGCAATTATAGTTGTGTCCACCTCTAGTATGCTATTTTCCAGTCCTCGTGAATACTACGAATATTAGGCCTAGGTAAAGTTATGTTGCCACGTTCCTCAGTGTGCACGTTATTCCATTATAAAGTCCCCGTTTCTAGGCCTCAACAGGGCCCGGACCACAGATTCAGCTCCTGTCTCCTGAAAGCCTCGCTGAGGAGCGATACAGCCCCCACCTGTATCCTCGACCCTTCACTTACTTCCTGCCTCGCAGTGCCCGGTGCAGCCTGGCTCTGCCTCTGAGTCTGCCAAGAGTATGTTATGATTCCAGCTATCAGTTCAGTCCTTCTTCTCTGCATTCCTAAGCTACTGAACTGCATCAATAGTTTCCGTCATTGTCTAGCCTATTCGGCTCCACGTTAGAGAAATACTGTATTAATGGTCATTTAATATTCTTCATCACGCACTACATGTAGAATAATGCATGGTCCAGTCTCAGAATCAAGTTAGCTTTTCCCCTCATGACTTCTAGTTTATATCAACATGTTCCCTAAACATCAGATACCAGATAGGGTTCAGGCACATGTCGCTCCGACCCTCCAGACTCAAGTCTCTGCTCCTAGCACAGAGTTCGTAGCCCCCAGCTTCTCCTAGTAACACGTCATTGCCAGTTTACGCGCACCATTAGATTAGAGGTCCCGGCTCCTTAGGTAGCCCCCTCCAATGTTTCCGCCCCATTCATGACATATTCTGTTACGTTTGCATCACATGTCTATGTATACTCCCAGTTACACCTATTTTTACTGTTATCTCTCGCGACTGCTACGCGTCACGCCTTCTGCTCCACCCACTGCTACGCCTACTGCAATGTAATGCTATGTGTTTGCGCTATGTATATAAGTTGATGTATTGTTATTAAAAGTTAGCGCGCTCATCCCAGATCTAGCCCCGGCAGCTGCTGGGCCCCAGTTGTCCTGCTGGGTCATTCTATGCAGGTTGTCCTGATCCTGTCCTTATGCTGTAATAAACCTGCAGAAACTCCTACTACCTCGAATCTTGACTCTTATTTTATTGAGCTATCTGTTATTCATTCATTCATTCAAAAATAGATCCGGTATTATTTATTTATATACCACACCTGAACCAATCAGAACCTCTCACCCTCTAGAACACTCCTGAGAGAACCTTTTGCCCCCTCAGATTTTCTACCACATGTTGTGCTAGGGAGTCTCCTTTGAGCTCTGCTCAAGTGTTCTCTTACTACTTAATTTTTGGAGTATTTTCCGGTCAATTTCAACTGCTATCATCTGCATTGCTGACTACTAATTCATTCTGCCTGAGGATGTCTGGAAATAAAGGGTTTGTTTAGAGCCTGTGACACTTGCTCAAAGCGAAAGACTGTAAGGTATGTCATACCTTTTCGAGCAGAACTCTTAAGGGACCGTGAAGGATGTCTTTTAATATGGCTTCAAAAGCTTAATGCCAGAAAGGAGGTTATCTCCAGTGATAGTGATGAGGCATCCTCTGTCATCTAGGAGGTCCCAAAAGAGGACGAAATCTCCTCATTCTCACACCTCAGAAGAGCGTCCTGAGAAGGCCCTTAAAAAGACCACTCATGGGTCTTCTGGGAGCAGTTCCTCAAAATCTCCTCAATATAGAGAAAAGGAGAGTAAGGGACGCGCTTCGGGGATAAGGCTGTAAAATACTGATTCGGAGCCATCTAAGTCACCCCCTCAGTTCAAACAGGCCTTCACAAAACCTTCCTCAATGCCTCCTGAGTAAAATCAACAATTTCTACATTGTTGACGGGATCATCGACCAAGGCGGCCTCGTCGACGAAGATTGAGGTAAGATTGGTTCCAAAGAAGCCTTCACGTTCAGTAAATGGGGATTCTTCGGCGATGATGGCACTGTTGACGACTGTGTCGACACCGGTATCGTCGACGACTACGTCTATTGTAACGATAATGACTACTCAGTCGGTGGGATTGTCGACAACTACGACTGCGGTGATGACGACGGATAAGACACTGATGTTGATGACGGCGGTTTCGACGACGATGTAGAAGATGGCATAGACGACTATGGTTTCAACAACAGGCTCGTCAACGAAGGTGAAAACACCAGAAAAATTGGAAGGTGCAAGAAAAAAGAGAATTACACTGGAAATCGCCTCCCTGAGTAAGATTACGCCTCTGGTACCATCACACCTGCCGGAGGAGCAACAATTGGAAAAGGATTAAGGCCCTTTTGGCGATGCGAGTAGCCCTTCACAATTACATGTTAGATGTCAAGACGATTACTTTGTGGAGGAATACGGGGAGTATCAAATCAATACCCTCCCCAACATCAGCAATATCAGGGTTACCAGAAAGAGATGGTTGGCATGCCATCTTCTTTACCGATGGACCTACAATTTATGTTGGCGGATTAAAGAAAGAGGAATCCACCAACTCCAGATTCTCAGGCTGTACCAGCACCTGCTCAGCGTCCACCCTCTATTCCAGCTAATCCTGTTAGAAGTAGGGAGTTACTGCCAGCGCCCTTACCAAGACCACCTCAACCAATGCCTCAACAGGATCCAGTCACCACGGATAATGATCAAGAAGAGGGTGATGAAAATGGACCCTAACAAGGAATGGGAAGATTACCTTATCCCTTCACTGGCTTCTCCCTCTCCAGTGCAGATTGACTCACCGCCGGAGGACATTGGCGGATTTCAAAATTTGATGGAAAGTTTGGCAAAAAGATTTGAACTTCCATTGTCAACTAGCCAAACAGAATCTTTTTTTATACAGTTTCAAGGAGCCGTACCGGAAATCGGTTCGTGCCATCCGATTGTGAACCATGTTGGGAGGTAGGCCTAAAGGTCATGAAGACACCGGCTACAATCACACCGGTGCTCGCCAAGCTAAAGAAAAAGTATAAAGCTCCTTTGGTTGCTCCAGCTTGTTTAGTGGGTCATCCTAAACCAGACTCTTAGCAGAAGTCAAAAAATCTGTCCGCTCCGATTACATCGCCTTCCTGACAGAGGGTAGACATTTGGATAATGAGGGGAAAATATTTTCTTCCATGTCTGCACTTCTTGTTAAAGCTGGGTAAGCCCTTGCCATCCTGGGCAGATATAAGACAGGCGAAACAAAAAGCTGGAACAGGAGTAATAAATATCTAGAAATTTCTCTAGTAGGGGACCATAAATTCTCCTATACTGGGGACACTGTCCACTCATTCACTATTGTCTAAATGTAAATACCAACACCTCATTGAAGACGTGATTTCGTATTTGTCGTAATCAAAGGGGATTTTTTCCTTTTTTCAGTTTTCAAAAGTTTCAAATTTACATTATACACATATATACACACATACATAAATATGTACACAAATATATACAACAGGAAGAAAAAAGTAAACAAAATGCATACAATGAAACAAAATCACAAAATGTTTTTTCACCCTGAAAAAAATCATTAACGCAAAGGCTGAATGCCCTCCTAATGATTATAGGAAGTGCACTTCGAGGTAGTCATGCACAATCGGTTTGATAGAATGTAGAACCTAAATGTAAAGATTGTGTCAATGAAAAGAATTCCAAAATGTTTTCAAAAATTTGGTTCGACTCCTCTTTTATATAATGTGTCGAGTCAGTCAGTCATTAAAACTTTATTTGGGTTATTACAACCATAAAAGTATACACAATAAATTTATAAAACTTTATAAAAACACAAAATATGTAAAATTGCAATTCAGTCCTTTCCGGGAGGAAACCCCAATAGCTTTGTTATTAAACAATATCCTCCTAGGATGTTAAAATCACAAGGGTGAACATGAGAAAACATATGTGACCAGGCCTTCCAAACATAATACATACATTAAAGTGCAATCTCGTTACCATACGCCTATACCTCTGTACTCTGGAGAAACCCCCTGACTCGACTCATGTATTTCCCAAAGCGCAAGCTATATCCAGATTTGCCATCCCCACCAGGAGATCTGCAGCTTGCTTTCTATTCATAATCCTATAATTTTTGAATAGCGGACCTAAAATCTCCTTACGTATATCAAGGGTCATCCTACAGTCTAATAAAATATGAATAATATCACAGGAGGTACCTAACGTACATGTGCAGTTGCCATTACTATTTATCATGTAGTTTTTAACCCTGGTATTTACATAACAGGGGTTTATGCCCATTCTCAGTTTTAAAACCTCTCTTCTTAAGTGCTGATTCGGCAACCTATCCAAGTAAGGGTAGGAGTGGTCTTCTGAAATCCATACTTGGATCATATGGGACACCGATATTTTTTGCCGGAGATACTCTTGATCGCATATTCGGGACACATCCGCTCCCAATGACCGTAGTTCTTTTTTTACCTATATTGTTGTGTCCTAACTGGGTATCTAGTTCTATTCCTAGCTTCCCATTAGCTTCCTTTAGTGAGAGTCTTGTTTCTTTAGCCCACGATAACTCGCTGGAGGCAATTTCCTCTCTACACCACTGTGATATTTTTCTGGGAGGTTCCCCTGTCTCCAAACGCTGCCAGAACCGTATTAGTGCCATCCTGGATGTAATTGCCCAGGAAGTGACTCCCATCTCCAATCTTGCTGCTTGTACCATTGCTAATTTCGGCAACGAGAACAAGCTTTTTAGGATCATACCCTCCTCTTTATCCCAACCTTTTTTCCCACTAAGGAGGAGAACCTCTGATCCATATAGGAATTGCGCGGGGGCCATTGCCAGGTAGGCCTTTATAGCCGGCCCATCTGACAAGTCTCCGTAGAAGCTATTAAACCTTTTTAAGCCCTTTATAGAGGCTGTTGCCCTAATTTTTAACGCTTCCAGATGGGTGTTCCATTTCAAGTTACTCGTGAACCATACTCCCAGATATCTATATTCCGTTACCTTCTCAAGTTGTTCCGTACCTAGATACCAAGGAAAACGGGTCTTACTTTTGCCGAAGCATAGGTTTTTGGTCTTTTCCATATTTACTACCAGTTTTTTATTTAAGCAGTATTTATGGAACATATCTAGTTTCCTCTGCAAGCCTATCTCTGTCTGGTCCATGATCACCAAATCGTCTGCATAAAGCAGACAGGATATATGGTTACCCCCTAGCTTTGGGCTAGCTCCTTAAACCTCTTTTAGATTCCGAGGTAGGTCCGCTATAAACAAAGAGAATAGCAACAGGGCTAATACGCACCCCTGCCTCAGGCCATTTCCAATCTGGATCTTACCAGATAATCCACCATCCTCGTCTAGGACTACCTGGGCCCAGTTGTCTGTAAGCAAGGCCTGGATAAGGGCTAACAGGTCTGCATGTAACTTGTAGCCTTTCAAGGTAAACCATAGCTGCTCCCTGCTTACAAGATCGAATGCCGCGCGGAAGTCTACAAAGCAGCAAAACAGATTACCCCTTTGCTCTATAGACTTCCGCGCTACCGCCCAGAGGGCAAAGCAATGATCCACCGTTTAATGACCTTCTTTAAAACCCCCCTGTTCAGGCGGTACTATATCATTATCTTCAGCCAAATCTTTTAACAAACCCAGAATGATTTTACAGAAGACTTTTTCCCCAATGTCCAAGAGATTTATCAGGCGATACTTTTTAGGGGAGTTTACGTCACCTTTTTTGTGTATGGGTCTAATAATGGCCCCTTTCCAGCTATCTGGTAACGTTCCTGTTTTTAGTATTCTTAGGAACGTCTTTGCGAACAAATCCGCCCACCAATCTATATTTGTTTTTAGGTCTCGCGACCTGTCAATGCGCATTGAGCGGAGCGAGACTAAAGGGGCTTAAACAGACTTTAACTAACTGGCGATTTGATGCTGTGCCCGTGCGCTTTTAGGTCAATGCGCAAGCGCATTGACCTAAAATGCGCGTGCACAGCATCAAATCGTCAGCCATCTGTTGCTCAGCTTGGTGCCGCTCCACCCCCTGTGGCATCAAAGGCTTTCACGGCCGGCCGGCCGGCCTACCGGCCGGCCGTGCTTCCAGTTTGCCGCTCCACCCCCTGCGGCATCAAAGGCTTTCACGGCCGGTGCTTTCATTTTCACGCACACTGCATTGTTTCTCCCAGCGCTGCCTTGTTTAGTCCATGTGAACAATTTATTTATAGCACTTGAAGGTGATATAAACTGTCTACGCTGCGGGGTCCCCGCACTGCCTGTCTTTGTGCCAAAAGTCATCATCCACGTTTTAACAGTCCAGTGTCTCTAAAAGTGGGTCGGTAGTTCACCCTGTGTATATGCTTATAACTCCTCACACATCTAAACATGCCTTGTGCTCGCTTCTCTTTTTCAGTATACCTGAGGCGCCGCACCCTATCCGTCTGTGCCTCAAGCGCCTCACCCTTTCTGTACACACCTCAAGCTTCTAACTCACCGCTCTATATGACTGAGGCTCCTAACCCTATGTATATATTCCGCATCCCTCCTCATCCTCTCTTTGTATAACCTGGCATAGCTCAAGCTCCTCACCTCTCGGCATATACCTCAAGCGCTTCATCACCCTGTGTACATGCCTCAAGTTCCAGCTCACCCTGTGTATATATATTCCTCAAACTGAACCTTATTGTATAAACCAGCTGTAGCTTCCTGAAGCTCCTCACCCTGTATATATGCCTCTAACTCCTACCTTGTACCACCACCAACACTAACACCACCACCACCAGTACTACTACAACCAGTACCACCAGTACTACCACCACCAGTACTACCACTATCAGTACCACCATCACCAGTACCACCCCCACTAATACCACCAGTACCAGTACTACCACCACCAGTAACACACACACCAACACCACCAGTACTTCCACTCACACCACCACCAGTACTACCACCACCAGTACCACCACCACCAATACCACCACTACCAGTACTACCACCACCACCAGTACTACCACCACCAGTACCACCTCCACCAATACCACCACTACTACCACCATCAATACCACCACTACCAGTACTACTACCACCAGTACCACCACTATCAGTACAACCACCACCAGTACCACCACTACCAGTACTACCACCAATACCACCACTACCAGTACTACCACCACACCACCAGTACTACTACAACCAGTACCACCACCACCACCACCACCAATACCACCACCAGTACTACCACTACCAGTAAACACCAGTACCACCACCACCAGTACTACCACTACCAATACTACTACTACCAGTACTACCACCACCAGTACCACCACTAATACTACCAGTACCACCACCACCACCAGTACTACCACTACCAGTACCACCACCACCAATACTACCACTACCAGTACCACCACCACCAATACTACCAGTACCACCACCACCAGTACTACCACCAACACTACCAATACCACCACCAATACTACCAATACCACCACCACCAGTACTACCACCACCAGTACCACCACCAATACTACCACCACCACCAATACCACCACCACCAGAACCACCACTACTACTAATACTAATACTACCACTACCAGTACCACCACTACCACCACCACCACCATTACTACCACTACCAGTACCACCACCACCACCAATACTACCACTACCAGTACCACCACCACCACCAATACTACCACTACCAGTACCACCACCACCACCAATACTACCACTACCAGTACCACCACCAATACTACCACTACCAGTACCATCACCACCAATACTACCAGTACCATCACCACCAATACTACCAGTACCACCACCACCAGTACTACCAGTACCACCACCAACACTACCAATACCACCACCAATACTACCAATACCACCACCACCACCAGTACTACCACCACCACCACCACCACCAATACTACCACCACCACCAATACTACCACTACCAGTACCACCACTACCAGTACCACCACCACCAATACTACCACTACCAGTACCACCACCACAAATACTACCAGTACCACCACCACCAATACTACCAGTACCACCACCACCACCAGTACTACCAGTACCACCACCACCAGTACTACCACTACCGGTACCACCACCAGTACTACCACTACCACCACTACCAGTACCACCACCACCAGTACCACCACCGCCACCAGTACCACCACCGCCACCAGTACCACCACCACCACCAGTACTACCACCACCAGTACTACCACCACTAGTACCACCACCTCCAGTACTACCACTACCAGTACCACCAGTACTACCATTGCCACCACTACCAGTACCACCACCACCAGTACTACCACTACCAGTACCACCACCACCAGTACTACCAGTACTACCACCACCAGTACTACCACCACCAGTACTACCACTACTACAGCCACCAGTACTACCACTACTACAGCCACCAGTACTACCACTACCACCACCAGTACCACCACCACAGTACTACCAGTACTACCACCACCAATACCACCGCCTCCAGTACTACCACTACCACCAGTACTACCAGTACCACCACCACCACAGTACTACCACCACCAGTACTACCACCTCCAGTACCACCACCTCCAGTACCACCACCTCCAGTACCACCACCTCCAGTACCACCACCTCCAGTACCACCACCTCCAGTACCACCACCACCAGTACTACCACCACCAGTACTACCACTACCAGTACTACCACCACCAGTACTACCACCACCAGTACTACCACTACTACAGCCACCAGTACTACCACTACTACAGCCACCAGTACTACCACTACCACCAC
Source organism: Lissotriton helveticus (assembly GCF_964261635.1). Classification (NCBI taxonomy): domain Eukaryota; kingdom Metazoa; phylum Chordata; class Amphibia; order Caudata; family Salamandridae; genus Lissotriton; species Lissotriton helveticus. Next base: position 2,095,603,884 of record NC_136061.1, read on the forward strand.
CACCAGTACTACCAGTACCACCACCACCAGTACTACCACCACCACCACCACCAATACTACCACCACCACCAATACTACCACTAACAGTACCACCAATACTACCACCACCACCAATACTACCACTACCAGTACCACCACCACCACTACCACTAATACTACCACTACCAGTACCACCACCACCAATACTACCACTATCAGTACCACCACCACCAGTACTACCACTATCAGTACCACCACCACCAGTACTACCACTACCAGTACCACCACCACCACCAATACTACCACTACCAGTACCATCACCACCAATACTACCAGTACCATCACCACCAATACTACCAGTACCATCACCACCAATACTACCAGTACCACCACCACCAGTACTACCAGTACCACCACCACCACCAACACTACCAATACCACCACCAATACTACCAATACCACCACCACCACCAGTACTACCACCACCAGTACCACCACCAATACTACCACTACCAGTACCACCAATACTACCACCACCACCAATACTACCACTACCAGTACCACCACCACCACTACCACTAATACTACCACTACCAGTACCACCACCACCACCAATACTACCACCACCAGTACCACCACCACCAATACTACCACCACAAGTACCACCACCACCAGTACCACCACTACCACCACCACTACCACTACCACTAATACTACCACTACCACTACCACCACCAATACTACCACTATCAGTACCACCACCACCAGTACTACCAGTACCACCACCAATACTACCACTACCACTACCACCACCACCAATACTACCACTACCAGTACCACCACCACCAATACTACCAGTACCACCACCACCAGTACTACCAGTACCACCACCACCACCACCACCAACACTACCAATACCACCACCAATACTACCACCACCAGTACCACCACCACCACCAATACTACCACTACCAGTACCACCACCACCAGTACTACCAGTACCACCACCACCAGTACTACCAGTACCACCACCACCAGTACTACCAGTACCACCACCACCAGTAATACCACTACCAGTACCACCAGTACTACCACCACCAGTACTACCACCACCAGTACTACCACCACCAGTACCACCACCTCCAGTACTACCACTACTACCACTACCAGTACCACCACCACCAGTACTACCACTACCAGTACCACCGCCACCAGTACTACCAGTACTACCACCAGTACTACCAGTACTACCACCAGTACTACCACCACCAGTACTACCACTACTACAGCCACCAGTACTACTACTACTACAGCCACCAGTACTACCACTACCACCACCACCAGTACTACCACCACCACCAGTACTACCAGTACCACCACTACCAGTTCTACCAGTACCACCACCACCAGAACCACCACCACCAGTACTACCACGACCACCAGTACTACCAGTACCACCACCACCAGTACTACCAGTACCACCACCACCAGTACTACCACTACCGGTACCACCACCAGTACTACCACAACCACCAGTACTACCACTACCACAACCACCAGTACTACCACCACCAGTACTACCACCTCCAGTACTACCACTACCAGTACCACCACCACCAGTACTACCAGTACCACCACCACCAGTACCACCACCACCAGTACTACCACCACCAGTACTACCAGTACCACCACCAGTACTACCACCACCACCAGTACTACCAGTACTACCACAACCACCACCACCACCACCAATACTAACACTACCAGTAGCACAAGTACAGACAGTACCAGGTCCTCCACCGGTACCACCACCACCAGTACTAATACCACTACCAGTACCACCACTAAAACCACCAGTACAAGTACCAACACCAGTACTATCACCACCACCGATACTACCGCTTCCAGTACCACCACCACCACCAATACTACCACTACCACCATCACAAGTACAACCACTACCAGTACCACCACCACATATACTACCACTGCCAGTACCACCACCACCACCACCAATTCTACCACTACCAGTACCACCACCACCACCAGTACCACCACCACATATACTACCACTACCACCACCAGTACTACCACCACCAGTACTACCACCACCAGTACTACCAGTACCACCACCAGTACTACCACTACCAGTACCACCACCACCAGTACTACCAGTACTACAGCCACCAGTACTACCACTACCACCACCACCAATACTAACACTACCAGTAGCACAAGTACCAACAGTACCAGGTCCACCACCAGTACCACCACCACCAGTACTAATACCACTACCAGTACCACCACTAAAACCACCAGTACAACTAAAAGTACCAACACCAGTACTATCACCACCACCAATACTACCGCTTCCAGTACCACCACCACCAATACTAGCACTACCACCATCACAAGTACAACCACTACCAGTACCACCACCACATATACTACCACTGCCAGTACCACCACCACCAATTCTACCACTACCAGTACCACCACCAGTACCACCACCACATATACTACCACTACCAGTACTACCACCACCACGAATACTACCAATACCAGTAGCACAAGTACGGACTGTACCACCAGGACCAGGTCCACCACCAGTACCAATACCACCACCACCACCAGTACTACCACCACCAGTACTACCACTAAAACCACCAGTACAACTACAAGTACCACCACCAACACCAGTACTACCACCACCACCAATACTACTGCTACCAGTACCACCACCAATACTACCACTACCAGTAACACCACCACCAGTACCACCACTACCAGTACCACCACCCCAATACTACCGCTACCACCACTACCAGTACCACCACCACCAATTCTACCACTACCAGTACCACCACCACCAGTACAACCACTACCAGTACCACCACTATCAGTACCACCACCACATATACTACCACTACCAGTACTACCACCACCACCAGTACAACCACCACCAGTACTATCACCAGTACCCAATAAAAATAAAGGAGGCCCCCTACTGTTTAAGGTCTGGGACCAGGGGGAATACAAGCAGGAATTTGTAGCAAGGTCCCTACATGAGTCACAAAAATGATCTCTACTAACACTACGTACCTTGTTATTCTAAACAATACCAATCACACAAATTTTTTTACCTACGTTAGTGTATGTGGGAATTAAAATTTCACCAGAATAGAAACAGACTGTGTTATCAGCTAGCTATATACGCACTATGCATGTTTATACATAAAAGCAATAATAAAAGACAATAATAAAAAAAACACAATAAAATAGTTGATCCAAGAATAATAAGAGAAAGGGAGATATGTTGTGCAAGTTGGTACAAAATTTATTTAGCCATGTTATCTATTTTGTTGTTATCACTGGTTAGATCATCACTTAATATAAATACATTCAAAAAGCAATTTATAAAAAACATCAAAAAAACTCAATCATTAAAAATGTTCATCAGAACAGAGGTCGACGCAGCGTTTCGGTTGGGGGTTTGAATAAAAAACCTTCTTCAGGACCAGTTCTGAGGGTATTAGAATTCCTCTGACTTAGATCAGTCAAGCAGCGTATTAGGTGATGAGATGAAGGATAAATTCAATCTCAATGCGATGTGTTCATAAATCTTAGCCGAGGTTAACTCGGATTGGAGCTTGTATGATAGGGGCCCACCAATGTCCTTACTTGTGGTAATGTGGTAAGGCCAAATTTGATTAATGGCAAAAACGATGCAACCGCAGACTTCTAACTTGTCACTTTGGGCACCGTAATTGTTGGTGGTTGACCTCCCACTTCTCATTCAGGGTCGGCCTCCCTGCTCCTATCAATACAGCGTTACCGGCGTCTTTGCAATCACGCCGGTAACCTCGGCTAAGATTTATGAACACATATCGCATTGAGATTGAATTTATCCTTCATCTCATCACCTAATACGCTGCTTGACTGATCTAAGTCAGAGGAATTCTAATACCCTCAGAACTGGTCCTGAAGAAGGTTTTTTATTCAAACCCCCAACCGAAACGCTGCGTCGACCTCTGTTCTGATGAACATTTTTAATGATTGTGTTTTTTTGATGTTTTTTATAAATTGCTTTTTGAATGTATTTATATTAAGTGATGATCTAACCAGTGATAACAACAAAATAGATAACATGGCTAAATAAATTTTGTACCAACTTGCACAACATATCTCCCTTTCTCTTATTATTCTTAGATCAACTATTTTATTGTGTTTTTTTTATTATTGTCTTTTATTATTGCTTTTATGTATAAACATGCATAGTGCGTATATAGCTAGCTGATAACAGTGTGTTTCTATTCTGGTGAAATTTTAATTCCCACATACACTAACGTAGGTAACAAAATTTGTGTGATTGGTATTGTTTAGAATAACAAGGTACGTAGTGTTAGCAGGAATTTGTGGCAAGGTCCCTACATGAGTCACAAAAATGATCTCTACTATCACCAGTACCACCACCACCAGTACTACCAGTATCACCACCACCAATAACACCACCACCACCAGTACTACCATTACCACAAGTACCACCACCTCTAGATTATATGTAACTCTCACTTCACACTTTGTGTCCGTGTAATTTACAACACTTACACATCTTATTCACTGCACAATTTATCATTACTTTGAAGATGTCGCAGGCCGGACTCTTCCTCTGATATTTACAATCTAACAAGCTGTCTAGAAGGCCCTTTATTGCAATGCAATAAGTCTTGCATTTGCAAAAGTTTAGGTATTGTAAATAACAATGCCTTTTGTTTGTTTTAGAACACAAAACATAAATAAAAGGCATTGTCATTTACAATGGTAATGTCTCAAACTCGTTTTCTCCCGGGACCAAAAAAAACTATGTCCGAAAAATATCTAATAAGGCTGCCACACCTCAAAGTCTTGGAATTTGTTCTGGGTAGCAGCTGGCATCTACGGCGAGTAGTGGGGTAGGCAAATGGGTGGTGGTTGGGTGCATGCAACATCACACGCTACATGTAAGGTGCAAATAAAATTAATAAAAATAAAAATTCACGTACCTTACGTGCTGCACGACAGGTCCTCTTTGCTACAGTCCGGTGTTCAGCACAGGCCCCAGCAAACTCCCTTAACCTATCCTGGCGCTGCTCTCATGCTGTTAACCAGCATGAGAGAAGCACCAAGATTAGAGGGAGCGGCCTCGCTCAGCACTCCCAAGGGCACTGGATGCCTATGCTTGCTCTCAACCCAACTGTCTTAAGACAGCAGGGTTAGAGAGGTTAAAAGTGTGCATGTCTGGCCGTCACAAGACAGCCGGCCAAAGGGACATGCACATTTTAAACTTAAGTGCACAGGCAGCCCACCACCACTCCATGACCCTGCCACACCGCAGACCCTGTTCTGGCACTTGTTCGGGACGGGTTGATGAAAAATAAAATGGGAATAAATGTACTTTATTTTCCATTTTCTTTTCTGGTGGCATTTTATTGGAGGGTTGAGGCACCTCTGCTCTAATGGATGAGACATCCCTTTCCGTTCCAAGGTTATGATCATCTTAAAATATTAAATATTTATGAAGATCACATTTCTTATGGATAGTTTTTACTATGGTATCTCCGATGTACATATTTCACTTTCCAACATATGACATTTTTTTTTAATCCATTTGCAATAGCATGACAGATTCATAAAACCCTAGAGTCTGGTTTGTTGATAATTAACAAAATTATATAAATGCAATATTAAAATAACAAGCATTTGCAATGCAATAGGTCTCGCATTTGCGAGAGTTTAAGATATTGGCATTGTATATGACAATGCCTTTTTTTATTTATGTTTTAAAAACCAATACATAAATAAAAGGCACTGGCATTTGAAATGCCAATAGCTCAAACTCTCACAACTGCGAGACCTATTGCATTGCAAATGCTTGTTATGATAATGGCGGGTAGATTGTCTGGACCAGCAGCGCGTGTTAAGTTTAAGTTGGCTATCACGATTTTAATGACTTTGGGAGAACTGCTCCATTACTTCACCCCTCACTCCTGGCCAATTAGATGGTACTATTGCCTCCCTCCTTGGCCAATTGCCGTAGATCTCCTCAAGGTAGGTTACCCACTTATCCTCTGGGACAGAACATTGCATGGACCCTGCTGTTTTCCCCGCACATTCCTGTATCAGTTTCCAGAAGCCTTTGACATTCTTTTCATCGATTGTCGCTAGTAGATTCTTCCAGCAGTTTTCTTTGAAAGATCTTTTTTTGTCTCTAATCAATGCCTTATATTTTATCCTTCATTTCTTAAGGGCTAGAAATTCTACTTCATTATAGCTACGCCTAAGGCTTCTTTCACTCTTTCTAATAATAGCCTTTGCTTTACGGCAATCTGCATCAAACCATGGGTTACTAGTTGCATGTAGAGGACATTTCCTTACCAAACTATGCTTCCCCCGTTCAATGTTTATTCTGCGGCATTCTACGAGTTGTCTTATCATATCCTCATACCAGGGTATCTCTTCCCCCTTTACTAGATTTCCTAAGTCGGCTACTATCTGAAGGTCCTTTAGTTTATTTAGATGTTCTTCACTTATCCGGGTGGTAAGTCGCTTGGGATATTCAACCTCTACATGCAACACCTTCTGTCTTGGCGGGACCTTATTTACATACATTTCTATCAATAGTGGGAAGTGAACACTGCCCTCTACTTGACGTATTTCGAAATGTTGGATTATGTGGAAACACCAGGCCTGGATAAATACATAGTCTATCGGGCACAATTGCTGTCCTATTTTAAATGTGCGCTTGGCAGGCCGATCTGTTTCTTTCCTACCATTCACACAAACCAGACCCATGGCCCCCAGCAGCCGTCCAAGCTCCACATCCTGATTTGAGAGCTCGGTGCTGATAAACTTTGCAGACTCTATATTATACGCTTTAAGTATGTCGCTATTCCAGGCATCTGTTTTTATGGGATTCAATCTATGATTAAAGTCTCCCAGTATTAAAATCACATCTCCTGGGTAGAGTTCATGTAAGTACTCTAGATCCTTTTTTAAACGATCCCGCTCTGCTTTATACTCCTGTTTTTCCCCTTTCTGTATGTACACGTTGATAATACAAAAACCTTCACCCCTTGTGTTATTTAGGATCAGCACTCTGCTCCCCAATGCCCAGATACATGTTAGGTCGAGATGGCGGATGTCTCTCACTATCCTTGTGGAGACCAGCGTCATCTGGCCACCTGACGCCCTACCAATTTTATTCTTTCTTGCAGGTTTTATGTGACTAGCAAAACCTCCGTAACGGGGGTTTCGTCGCACAGCCATGTCTCCTGTAGGCACATAATATCGGTCTTTTCAAGGAGATTTTTGAAAATCTCTTGAGGCCATATTCTTTATAGCCATTAATATTCCATGACAAGATGCGCAGGCTGTGCGACGACCCAGTTTCCTAATCGATATTACTCAGATTCCCCTCCTCCTCCTGGTCTAGGTAAGCCAGCTCTCTATACCGGTTCCCATCCAAGACATCTTCTTCCCCCCACCCTAACTTATTAGGAGCAATTGTAATTGCCAGGCCTTCCTTATTACTCCATCCAGATGAAATAATTTTTATTTGCCATTCTCCCAACCCTGCATGGTTTCTAAGGAATTGGTGCCCTTGATTATCAAATTTCAGGTCCTCTCTATTTACTATTCTGATTCCTTCCTTTAACATCTCAGCTTCCGCTTTTTCCATTGCGACTTTTATCAAAGCTGAGTGAAGGAGGACCTTTGTTATTTCCTCACCTTTAGCATTATCCAAAACCCCCACTTCTTTTAAGTCATCTGTACGGACATATTTTAGGCTGGGGCATTTAGCAAATGACAATAGTAGCTGCGAGCGGTTTAGGGGTTTTAATTTCCTACTCCATTTCCTCCCATTTACCTGGCCCAATGCTTCTAGGTATAACCAAGTGTCCACAATCCTGGATGCCTGTAGTGGCTTATGGCTATTCTCTGGACATTTATCCCTTCGCTTCAGATTACTTTCTGATCTGCCACTATTCATCCAATTGTTCACCGGGAATAAGTTACTGGGCCCTGCATCAGTGGACGTTTCCATTTCCCATATTGGTTCTAACCCCTCTTTTCTTCCCCTGGGCATCCTCTTAGGGGCCCTAATATTCTTGGCCAAGCCTTTACCTTGGTTCCAACATGGTTTTTCCTGGGGACCAAGGGTGCTTGTCCCACGGTCTACTGGAGTTACATTATCCATTTCTACTCTCACTGCCTTGCAACTGGGCCTTAGGTCATGGGGTACCTGTTTCCTGTTCAGCTGTTGTACAGCCTGACTTACCCGTTGAACCTTTTTCCCTTTTCTCCTCAACAGGCCGCGCCTCCTTTCGCCATATCTCCTTATGATCATGGGACAGCGGGAGATGTATACAGTGGGCTCCTCCTCATTAGGTGTATTTGCCCTTGTTATTTCTCCCACCTCATCGGCTTTGTTCTCAACAGTTCTTACAAGGGATGGCATTTGGGCTTTAATCTGCGTCAACTCCCCAATTATGTTATTAAACTGCTTACTATGGGTTTTTAGAATTTCATTATTCACCACTGAAACTTCTAGGATTCCTTGCAAAGTTTTCTGGAGCATCAGCATAACCTCAAGCATTGATGAGCTCGAGGTACCAGTTACCTCCAAACTATTCACAGGTAGGCCTGATAACACAGTATGGGCCATATTTACATTTTACAGGCTGTCTTTTACATTTAGTCCAAATTCTTCTTCGGCAGCTTCTCTCTCTGGATGTAAATCGCACAGATTTTCATTGTTTTCTTTTTCTTCCTCCCCCTCTCCCTCTGAGTCTTGATTTGATACTGATTGAAACCACCGTGGGGAGGAAGACAGCCGAGGTACTATCGGAATATTAACAATGTCGAAATTTGTCTGGTTCAGGGAATCGACATCTGATACCTGCATCTCAGTCAGTTTTGAAGGCTCCACTGCCTTTGGTTCCCTTTCTGGTGTCTCCTTTTCTTTAAAATGCTTACCAAAGAAGTCTTTAATAGATTTTGAGACCGTAGATCCACCTTTTCCACCTGTAGCCTTAGTGGACATCGGCCCCTTCTGTTTAATTATAATTGAGGATGCAGTAGACCCCAGTACAGATGTTTTATTTCTGGTAGGTGTCGATATCGCACTTTCCAAGTCAATGGGTAGTTCGGTTATGTCCTCTACTCCATTACTTGTATTTCCTGGAAGTTTAGAATTCTTAGATACTTTTCGACGTTTATTCCTTCCTAGTGCCATGCCTTTAAATGCTCTCTCGCCGCTTACTTGCTTCCAATGGAGCAGAGACTTTCCAAGCTGTTTTCCTTCACTTTTTAAGTGCACTACAGCCGGTTCTGGCAATATCTCTCCGTTAAGGACCCTCAATTATAAATTTCCACTTACCTCTGTCCTGTGGGCCCGCTTTCTGCCGCTCTCTGTTCCTCCACCACCTTTTCCTCACAACCTGTCTTTTCAGGTCCACGTGCACCCAATCCTGTTCAGGCTCCCGTGTATTTCTTGCAGGTTATAGATCCGGGGGGCACTATCCTCCCCCTAACCTGCTAGTGGCGACCTCCAGCCACCAGTTGGCACTCAGAATGCCCAGAGACAACTGCCCCCCCCCCCGCCCCGTGGTGTCTCCTTTACTCGGTTCCAGTGGGGTACAATGAGGAGATAGCGCCGAAGACAGCCCACGCAACGCCGCTGATACTGCCGAAGGCAACGGGGGTCAATAAACAATGAGGGCGACAAACCAGCACACCAACACTGGGCAAGGGCAAGGCAAACTCCAAGGCTCCGCGCGGCGTCCCGCTGCAGCGCAGCTGACACCGCCGAGGCCGACCCGGTACCGGAAGCCCAGAGACGGTGGCGCTGACAGTGAAGGTGGGAGTGAACAGAGAGACGATAGCCAGGCAGAGCAGCAGCGCGCGGCACACAGGTACAGAGTACAGGTACCTGTCTCGTTTCGGCCTTCGGACCAATCTTGGCCTCCTCAGGACAGGGTGATTCAAGGACTTATGCCACACAGATCAGGTCGAACCCTTCGTGTCACATCGCAGTGTGCAAGGTACTCTAAAGCGGAAAAAGATGTCTCTCAGAGGACACAGCCTCGAGTAGAAAGATCGGTAATGAATACACTTTTTATCAAAAACTAAAAGTATTTTTCTAGGGCGGTTCAAACACTTCTCAGGATCTCCGGTTCTCGAAGCGGCTTCCCAGCCATCCAAGGCAGATATGACAGGCTGATGTAGTGCGACCTAACACCTTACATAGATCGGATTCCTGAGGATAGTAGACGGGCGGTCAAGAAGATCCTTCAGGAAGGAGAAAGGGCTTCAGCTGAAGTCATTGATTTTTATTTTTGTGGCTTTTATAAAGCGCGCAGCTACCCCAACGGGATGTCCCGGAGCTAATTGATTGTGATGAGATCCCTAAAGAAAGAAATCAGAAGGCAGTAAGTCATTGATTGCGCAATGGATATCGTGACCAAAGCTTTTAGATCTCTTGGAGGGGTGGCCGTACTGCGCCGTCAAGGATGGCTGAGAGTAACAGCTTTTAGGCCGGAGATCCAGAATTAGATCTTGGATCTTCCCTTCGATGGGGAAGCTTTGCTTGGGAAACATGTGGATGATGTGTTGCAAAGCATCAAGAAGGATACAGATACCGCAAAGGCCCTGGGAACTCTGCAGTACCGGGGGGTACCCTTTCGAGTAGCCAGTGGTAGAGCACATATATCATAGAGGGGGTTACCACCAGAGCAGATTCCCCTCCTGCTCGAGATCTTTGCAACCATACCGGCAACAGTAAGGTCAACGACAGGCAGGGGCTATACATAATCTGCTCCCAGAGGAAGAGTTCATCACGGGAAAGACCACTCCCGAAGACAATGACAAGTTTCAGGATCTGGCTAAATTGTATCACTCTCCCTCCACAAGTTCCCCTGGGTGGAAGAATTTCCAAACATCTTCATTATTGGCAATAAATAACTACGGACCGATGGGTCCTCAATCTAATACAATTTGGACATACTAGAGTTCCTTCAAATCCCCCCTTGTATTCCTCCGAGGCGTCAGGAGGTCAAACATCTACATCAAATGCACTTGGAGATTCGAACAATGATCCGAAAGGGAGCAATAGAAGCGGTGCCAATCTCCCAGAGAGGAAGGGGATTTTATTCCTATTTTTTCCTAATCCGAAAGATTGTTCTTCAATGGTGTCCTATTCTGGACCTGAGATCTCTCAATACTCATCTAAAAAAACAATCTTTCCAGATGGTTTCCCTCCAAGACATTCTGATACTCTTAAACCCAGGGGATCTTATGACCACCGTAGACTTGCAGGATGTGTATTTCCACATCCCCAATCATCTTTCCCACAGGCAGTACCTTCGGTTTGCAGTAGCCGAAGACCATTACCAGTTTAGGGTATTGCCATTCGGCCTCAAATCAGCCCCAAAACTTTTCACAAAATGCCTGGCTCCAGAGGCGGATTTTCTAAGGCGACAGACACGAAGTGTTTCCTTACCTGGACGACTGGTTAATCAAAGCGCCTTCTCTAGCATTGGCTCAGTCGTCAACAGTGGCATGCATAGAATTGTTTGCCGAGCTGGGCCTGACTCTGAACACAGAAAAGTCATCCATCCATCCTGCCAGGACAATCTCGTTCTTGGGGGCAATTCTGGATACCACAGTAAACAAGGCGTTTCCTTCTGTGGAAAGACAACAGAGACTAATCTCTCTATCCCAGGCATTTGCAAAAAGAAAGTGTCTTTCAGTAGGCCATTACAAGTCACTGCTGGGAACAATGTCCTCTTGCATTCCTCTCGTTCCATTGTGCCGATTAAGAATGCGTCCGTTGCAGGAGCAACTGGATCAGAAATTACATCAAGCAGTCGGATTCTTCGACATTGTGAAAATCACACCGGCCATCGTTCAAGTGGTGGCGGGGTGGACTCTGCAACATAATATCTCAGTCGGTCTTTCCTTCCTTAATGACCTCCTGCTCTGGTCATTACCACTGATGCATCCCTGGAAGGTTGGGGAGCCTTCCTTCAAGACCTCCAGGTCAGTGGTCGTTGGAAGTTCCAGGAGCAACAACTTCACATCAACCTACTAGAGCTCAGGGCTATGAGATTAGCGTTGCTGGCTTTCCTGCCGAAAATACAAGGTCAGCTGTATTAATCAGGACAGACAACACAACAACAATGCATTATCTCAACTAACCGGGAGGTGCAAGAACACTCTCCCTGTCTCAAGAAGCCCAAATATTATGGGAACGGGCTGTTCAAAATGGAATATCCCTAAAAGCGTGACATCTTCCAGCTCATCAGAATGTTAAGGCGGACACTCTGAGCAGGCTAAAATCAACCTGCCACGAGTGGGAAATCAATCAAGATATCCTAGAAGACATCTTCCTAAGATGGGGAGAACCGTCAGTGGACCTCTTTGCGACAGTTCAGAACAAAAAATGCCTTTGCAAGCTGGCTTCACCAACAGTGCTCTTTGGGGAATGCGTTTTTGATGGCATGGTCAGGCATCTTTGCCTACGCCTTTCCTCCAATTCCCCTCCTGCCACGCATTCTGACACAGATCAAAAAGGAGCCGTGCAGAATGATCCTGTTAACCCCTAGGTGGCCGAGGCAGCAGTGGTTCACGGAGCTTCTTCTACTATCGGAGGTTCACCCGATTCGCCTTCAACCAATACCTTCGCTCCTGATGATGCATTAGGGACAAGTACTTCATGTGGATCCGAATTCACTATGTTTAACGGCCTGGCTCCTGAACACTGTGAATTTCAACATCTAAATATTCCATCAGAATGCAGAGATATATTGTCAAAGGCCATAGCGGAGAGTACAAACAAACCTTACAGGATGGTTTCTACAGATGGGCAGTGGGGTATTTACTGCGCAAGGTCTGATGGGTTAAATATTTCAAATTCACAAAGTTTGCTTCCAAGGGAACCCTAAACAGCCACCACCCCGTGCTGTTGATTCGCAATTGCTAAAGACCAAGGTTTTTTCAGATTCCCTGAGCAATGACAGTGTAAGTATCTCTATATTATATGATTAAGTTTTCAATCATATATTCAAAGAAAAGTTCAATAGCATCCAATATGAGTCCGTAGTTTTCATTTTCGTATTCTTATGATTTCTTATGAAGATTTGTTATACACAGATCCAATTTTCAGATAATAGAGCCAAAACAGCAAACACATGTGTTTCGTCTATGGTGAATTTTTCCAAAAGACTTCATCAGGGCTTGAACAACAAATTTCTTGTAATACTTCTTACTATTGAGGATCATCGTGTATTCACATCTAGTTCAATAATATCATTAACGTTCTTGAAGTTAAAGCTCAATTTCAGACCAATCAAATGTCCAGAAAACGTGCAATCTCTTCCTGACTGCAAATCCCTGTATTATCGCAAAACGAAGCCTCCCAGCGTGTGTACCCGGAGCAAAAGTGGCGGGTTGCAACGGTGTTTAGGAGATTCACATTCTTTTCTAAAATCTCACAGGAGCTCCTGATCTCCCCTTGATTGGCAGCTGATACAGCGAACCCTTGCTTAATGTATTCCTTTAAGGATGCAAATAGAGCTTCCAGTGAGAATGGAAGTAGAGAAGAAGGGGACCCGCTCTGCTCTAAGCTTCCGAAACCTAAATCTGTTTCCAGCCCAGCTTCACTCAGATTCTGGCTGGCAGTGGCAGTAGTGGCAGTGTTGGTTTCAGTGGTGGGGGGGAATTGCAGTTTTTGAAGTTGTGACCGAGTCGGTGACAGAAATAGAAGCCAACTTTGGTAGCTTGGAGTGCGCACCTGATAAACCTGTAGGCTGCATTCAGCCTGCTCTACCCCCTGTTTTGTAATCAGTAAGACCTCAGGCTGGACCCTAAAAAAATACCTTATGAGGGGGTGACCTTCACTATATTGGTTACGGCCTTTCTCTTCCCTCTTTTAACGCTCCTGCCTTTAACTTGGTAAATTTGAAAGGCTGAGTTATCACAGGGCAGGATAGTTGATTTTGATGTGGCAGGGATAGTTATAATGCTCTTGGCCCCCTGCCCTGCTGATTGATCACCGTACACTTCTCCTTTTTCCTTGGGTTGCCCTTTTTTCTTCCAGACACCCTTATGCCAATTTTCTTACCTTGTCTCTCTTTTATCTTGGTAGTGGCATTACCTCATTTTGCTGGAAGCCTCCCACCGGCTTGGCCGTCGTCCTGACAATGTGGGGAAGATTGAAAATGCTGATCTATCTGGTCGTCAAATAGAGAAGATAACACCTGCCCTTGGGACTTGATATTGCCTGTATAAGGGGCTATGGGGGCAGATAAAGCTGTAGAAAGACTCTCGGCGCAGTCTTTGCCTACTGTTTCCACCTTCACAACTTCAAAGAAGCGCCCGATGCTTGTGCTGCCGCTATTGGCCCGGAGGAGTCCACGTTCCGCCGCTCTGAGACCGCGCCTCAACTCCAGGGCGGCAACACACCAGCGCGAGAGGCGAGGCGGGAGCCGAAGCTCTAAGTCATCCGCCCCGCAACGAAGTCGGCGATCTTTCACCCGCACGCCAAAATCGGGAGATCGAAGACCAAGAGCTCACAAGGTGAGTGCAGCAGTCAACGCGGTATTAGGAGAGGAGTTACCGGCGCGTGCGTCTGCTCAGCCGCAGGCGCCATGTTCTCCCATCAACCTTTCTTTCAGTTTAAGGAGGACCGGATTGTACTCGGAACTAATCCGAAATTCATACCCAAGGTGCCTTCAGGCTTTCATTTGAATGAGCCATTAATTCTTAAAAGATTCTTTCCTCAACCGGCTACAGTGGTGGAGAGAGCTCTTCACTCACTGGATGTACAGCGCTGTCTCAAGTTTTATTTACTAAAGACAAAACCTTTCCGAAAGTTCTCACTACGTTTTGTATCTTTTAGTGCACCTAGGAACGGTTTTCCTCTATCCAAAAGAGGGATTGCCTCATGGATTTCCAGTGTGATACTATATTGTCATCAGGCGACGGGGAAGCCGTGGAATGGGCGCGTTTTGCTCATTCTAAAGAGCAGTGTCCACTTCCACTTCTTTGTTTGTTGGGGTGCCTGTCCTGGATATCTGCAGGGTGGGTACCTTGAATAGTACACACACCTTCACCAGACATTACTGCCTGGATGCAGCCTCTGAGAAGGATGTGGCAGTGGGACAAGCGGTGCTGAGAAACCTTTTCCAGTGACGGTGGGCCCTCTGTCTCATCCCTCCTTCCTTTGTGTTGCATATTCACATTTTGTTCTTTTTTTGATGTCACAGATTAAGAGTGTTATATATTTTATTATCTCAATGTTGAAAGTGATCTCAATGTTTGAAGACATCTACAAGTAGATATGTTCATGTAGTGCAGTTTTTTCAATCCATATGCTGCCTAAAGTCAGTCTTCTGCACAATAAAATGTGCTGGTTTACTGCTTGATATTTTGATTCAGGCATGTGAATCTATGAAAGCTCCAATACTGGAGTAAGAAAACAAGTTACCTGTAACTCTCCAGTATTGGAAGCTTTCATAGATTCTCATGCGACCCAGCCTCCTTCCCTGAGAGGCTCACCTTTAGATTTTTGGCACTAAAGATATCTGAGGCACGAGTGCTCGAAAATCTGAGGGGCAAAAGGTTCTCTCAGGAGTGTTCTAGCGGGTGAGATGTTCTGATTGGTTCAGGGACAATTTTGGTCTCTTTTACATAATGAGTTATGGGTTGCAAAATGGAAATGGGCCTAGGCCTCTCTTCAGTTTGGTATTTAGCTAAGCATTGCTTTTTTATATATTGGGGACTCCCATCTCGACAAGTGGGAATGATTCAGGCATGTGAATCCATGAAAGCTTCCAATACTGGAGAACCACTGTTACAGTTCAGTAACTTGTTTTCTTTGTGAAGATTCTTAAGGGAGTGTTTCAGAACACAGATTTCTTTAAATAATACATAAAATGGTGATATCTGCATATTGAACTTGGGTCTTGCTTTCATGTACATATTGACCCACCCACCCACATAACCACAAGCTTGGAACCTTGGTGAACCTTTGAGGTGACTGTGATAGAATCATAGGACATATTAACCCACCTATTTAGCTGCTCGCAATCGGTTAAGAATGAGGATAACCACCTGAAAACCTTCACTGCAAAGCAGATGCAGAATATGAATGAGCCTTAGGTTGGCAATAGCATTGACCAATGACCCCACTAATGAATTTCCCCTCAACATTAAAACTTCGTTATGGAGGCTCTACAAAATAAGTTGATCATTTGCAGTGAGGCAGACTCCCCACCCCTGAACCTGAATTAATGGTTAATAGTGTACCGATAAAGGCTTGCAACCAACTAGATCAGGGGTCTCCAACCTTTTGTGTAGTAAGAGCTACTTCTGGCTGGTGAAAATCATGCATTTTTTAAGAAAGACCCCCGAAAAATGATCTGTGAAACTCGTTCATTTTTCAGAGACCCCCCATGCCTAGTTTCATTGACTTTAAGCCTAATTTCATCAGAGCCCATACTGTGGTTTAAACAAAATACCCAAGACAGGCTTGACTTAAGAGTTCCCTAGAACACCAAAAGGAATGACTTTGGATTTGTGACGCTTCAAGACATTTCAATTAATAGGTCCAAAATTAAGGTCCAAAATTTCAGAGACACTGCTAACGAGTACAAATTACAAAACGATAATGTAGTACGATCACAAAATTAGCTGCACTACACCATATAATTTGTCTTTTTTGCTGCATGATTTTGGCAAACTTGCTGCATAATTTGGTCCCCCAGTGCCACATAATACCAGTGGCCCTAAACCATGACTTAAGTCATGCCCCCTCAATCCCATGCCCCCTTTCCCCTCTACTCCCTCCCCCCCTGCCTCATCATGAGCCTGGCCTTGACTACTGGACACGGATAACTGCAGAGTTGTAAGAGGCAGTGGTACACAAGGGCTTGTGGAAAGTGAGCAATCAGAGAGCAGCACGAAAATCCTACTGCTGATCCTGGCTTTATCTATTTTTACCTGCCTGCCAAGTAACGGTAACCTATACACATGTGCCTTTCAACGTTGTATTGCTTTTATTGTATTGCCTGTATTATCATTGTTGTGTCTGTGACTGCTGTTGTCTGTCTTCCCCCGCTGCCTGTACGTGGTCCGTGCCCTTTTTTCTTCCCTCTGTCCCACTCGCTGTCCCCGTACTCTCTCTGCCCGGTCTTTCCTTCTGTACCCCTCGCTGTCCCGTGTCTCTGCCGGGTTTTCCCTTCTGTTCCCCTCGCTGCCCCCTTGCCTCTCTGCCCGTTCTGCCTTCTGTTCTTAGCTGCCCCTATATTTCTGTATGCTGCCTCTGTGCCTTTCGTTTTTTGTGCCCGTCTGCCCTCTGTGCCACTCGTTTTTACCCTGTTTTTTGTGCCTTTCTGCCCTCTGTTCCACTCATTGTTCCTTCGTTTTTTGTGCCCGTCTGCCCTCTGTTCCACTCGTTTTTTGTGCCCTTCTGCCCTCTCTTCCACTCGTTTTGTGCCCTTCTGCCCTCTGTTCCACTAGTTTTTCCTTCGTTTTTTGTGCCTTTCTGCCCTCTGTTCCACTCGTTTTTTGTGCCCTTCTGCCCTCTGTTCCACTCGTTTTTTGTACCCTACTGCCCTCTGTTCCACTCGTTTTTTGTGCCCTACTGCCCTCTGTTCCACTCGTTTTTTGTGCCCTACTGCCCTCTGTGCCACTCGTTTTTTGTGCCCTACTGCCCTCTGTGCCACTCGTTTTTCCTTTTTTGTGCCCTACTGCCCTCTGTTCCACTCGTTTTTCCTTCGTTTTTTTGTGCCTTTCTACCCTCTGTTCCACTTTTTTTTGTGCCTTTCTACCCTCTGTTCCACTTTTTTTTGTGCCTTTCTACCCTCAGTTCCACTTTTTTTTGTGCCTTTCTACCCTCTGTTCCACTCGTTTTTTGTGCCTTTCTACCCTCTGTTCCACTTGTTTTTTGTGCCCTACTGCCCTCTGTTCCACTCGTTTTTTGTGCCCTACTGCCCTCTGTTCCACTTTTTTTCCTTCGTTTTTTGTGCCCTTCTGCCCTCTGTTGCACTGGTTTTTTTGTGCCCTTCTGCCCTCTGTACCACTCGTTTTTTGTGCCTTTCTGCCCCCTGTTCCACTCGTTTTTGCTTCCTAACTGGTGCTCTCTGACGCCTTGTCAGCCATCCCTCCCACGGGATCCCTAATTCCACCATTGAGCTTACCTGCGGTGGAAGGCACGTCTCCTACTGCTCTGCGCTGGCACCCGACGATGACGCTACAAGAGTCAGACTCTCACGAGAGGAGTCTGCAGCTCCAGGAGAGGAGCGTCATCCTCTTCGCCCGCCCCCACCCCAGCTTAGCTCCAATCCGAGCAGCTGTTTGGGTGAGGGCGGGCAAATAGAGCCGGAAAGGCTGAAGGGCTACACAAGCTACTCCCGGGGTCTCCGCGAGCTACCGTTCGCTCGCGATTGACCGGTTGGAGATCCCGGAATTAGATACTCTGTAATCGGAGGTTAAATAAGACCCCTTGTATGTGTTATACTGTTTTGGGTAGGGTGCATTGGGAGGGTTGTAGAGTTTACTTTTACCCCACTTAGGGAAAGGTCCCTTTTCCTTTTGCACACTCTCACTGTCTGGTATCAATGCAAATGATATGGCCTTTCAATGCTCGCTAAGTCTCCCTGCTGTGACTCCTTTACTATTCAGGCCTAGACCTAGAAGCCCTGGGCCTCCCAGACCACCACTATATCCTCTTGTATGGCTAATTTCGAGGTCCTAACTTGGAATAGGAACAGTTGCCTTAAGGAAATTAAATCGACAACAGTCCTCTGTGCCAAATAAAAAAGGGCTACAGTGCTTATGCTCCAGGAGACTCACCTAATGGACACCAAATGCACATTCCCTGGACGCTATGGTTATGACTGTGTGTTCTACGGCGGGTTCTCTAGAGGCTCAAGGGGGGTGGCCATCCTACTACAGAGCAGTTTCTCTTGAACAGTTACTAAAGTGACATCTAACCCCTTGGGCAGATATATAAGGATAGAGAGTCTCATGGAAGGTACACAACTTAACTTCCTAAGTGTCTATATCCCACTGCAGTCGACCAGGATTGCTGTCAAGGTCTGCTGTAATGAACTCATGGGGTTCCCATAGGGGACTGCAATCGCCACCAGAGACTTTAATGCTACTCTAGACTCTCTGCGGGACTCCTCTGCAGCCCCCACTAAACATATTAGGTACTGCAAAAATGCTCAACACATGGATGTCCTCTCTGGTTATGCGGAGGAGATGGAACCCCTAGGCACAGGAATATGCCCATGTCTCAGATGCACACAAGAACTCGCTCCCAAATTGACCTCTTCCTCGCCCCAGACACTTTATGTACCACACATGTGACTATCTAACTGCAAGGCATCTTTGACCACTTCCAGCACTCTCCTACATTTAATGAATCCTGTGACCACCTGGTGACCATTATGGCGTTTGATTGCATGGTGCCCAACAAACCAGTCATGTGTTGACTTCTTGCTTTCGGAGATCTGTGCCTATTTCGAGCTCAACCAGGGCTTAATTGTCTTCACTGGCATGCTCTGGGCAGCTGGCAAGGTCACTACGTGAGTAATTGCCAAAGCTTAGTTCCGTCGCAAAGAACGGGAGAAAGTCTCATGACTACTCTAGAACCCCGGATCCTCTCCCTGCAGAAGCAATATGCAGTGAGGCCAACTGCTTTCTTTTACCAGCAGCTAGAACTGGTTAGACAATCTTCATCAACTGGTCCTGGACAATGTCTCACCAGTGCCAGAGAGCCCAACAAGTGTACGAACATGGAGACGAGATACTGGACAATGCAGGACAGTGGCACTACAGCAGTGACTGTTGCACTAATATTTGCTACACATTGCAGCATGCTGGACGCCTATCAATGATGATCCCTCGCAGACCAAATTTGGCCAATTCTTGCAGATATTCTGATGCCTTCAATCTCGGCATCCCAGAGAGCCGACCTGACGGCCCCCCTTACGCTTGGAGGTCATTGCCAGTCCTTGATATGGATGATTGAACGAAGCCCAGGCCTCACTGCTTTCTGGCTCTATATAAGCACAGATTCAGGGAAATGTTGACTCATTTACTTGACCTCTACGTTGTGGCTATAGCAAGGAGCCAGCTCCCTCTGGAGCTGGACATTGTCCCTATTGTGCTCATCCACAAAGCAGGAAAATCACCCGAAAGATGCTCCTTTTAGAGAACCATATCGCTCATCAACAGATTTGAAAATCTTT
This sequence comes from Lissotriton helveticus, assembly GCF_964261635.1. Classification (NCBI taxonomy): domain Eukaryota; kingdom Metazoa; phylum Chordata; class Amphibia; order Caudata; family Salamandridae; genus Lissotriton; species Lissotriton helveticus. The sequence continues at coordinate 2,095,624,160 of NC_136061.1, forward strand.
ACCAAGGTCCTGGCCCACAGACTCATCCTGGTTATCCCCTCTTTGATGCATGCAGAGCAATGCAGCTGTGTCTGCCCAAAGCACATGACACTGTACTAGATCCCTTTACCTGGCCCAGGTGTGCTGCCGGGATCCTAACGATCCTCCAATACTTCTCCTGGTAGATTTTGAAAATGCCTTTGACACGATTGACTTATCCTTCCTTAATACCGTGCTGGGGAGGGAGGATGGAATTGACTTGTGTTTTCTGAAAATGTCAAACTACTATACTCTTCACCAGCCGCACAAGTGAGTTATTGGGTTGCTCTCTGACACAATGCCTGTGACAAGGATGCCCTCTTTCCCATTCTCCCTTGTGAGAAAACACTTGGCTAGGCTCACCAGGTGGGATGCTAAATTGTAGAATTGGCACTGGCCAGGCAGAGGGGGCACTCTATGCGGACCATGTACTCCCTTATCTCGCCTACCCCCAAGAATCTGAATTACATGTGCTCTGTGTCCGTGAATTGTGCAGAGAAGCTTTTGGGCTTCGTACTAACTGGTATAAGTCTCTACTGATCCCTGTAATTGGTGATGCAGAGGTTAATACATGGTGGACATCTATCCCAGTATGTTGTCTTAGCTTCCAGTACTGAGAGTTTATATCTGTGTAGAACTAGACCTGACACGGAACCTCAACCTAGTGCCTCTATCTTGTATGAGGAGCAATTTTCAGTGGTGGGCCGGCATCCTGCTTCAGGTCCTGGGTAGGGTAGCCCTCTTTAAAATGAAGATCCCCCACCTCCTCTATGCTTTGCAAAATTATCCCCTGCCAATTCCCCCTCCTGGTTTAGAAAGATGGAGGCACTGATCTACTCCTTTCTATGGGCATGTCACCCAACCCGCATTGCCCTAGTGAAATGTTATCAACGACCTATGATGGGGGACTCAGATTGTCGAGCTGTACTAATGGGCGTCTTATATGCTGATCAATGATTCGCTGAATGGAGGGCGGGGTGACCCAGCCTCAGAAGTAGAGCTCTCTTAAGCCTGGATAAAATCCTACACCTTCTCGAAGGTGGATCTATACCTACAAACGTCCTAGAGCCTACCAGAATGGTCTTTCGAGTATGGAGGTCAACGTTAGGAATGATTGGCTGGTAGAAAAAGTCTACACAACGTTCTACCCTTGTGGGGGAAGATGGATACACCATGTGTCGCAACTGCAGGGATTCCCCAAATAGTATAGAATTCGATCACTTTGTCTGGGAGATGTCTGGCAGAGGGGAATTATTAAATCATTTCAGGAGCTGCAAGCATCTCCCTCACCACTCAATTTCACAAGTATTTGCAGCTCCCACACACACCCGTGGCCCACCAACATGACTTGATCAGCTGCCTCACCTCTTGAGTTTGGCCCCCGAGGCCAAGCTGTTGATGAGTTTTCGGGGGAAAGCCAAAGTGTCGTAGATCTATAAATCCTTAGACCTTAATGCGCCAGATTAATTTCTGGCCCTCAAACACAAATGGGAATGGTGGATAGGTGCATTAGATGGATGTGGATTTCATCCACATGGTCTTGTCTATCCCCTAGTGTTAACCTATAGGAGTTCCATTGAAGCAGTATTATAGGTTGCACTAGAGATTGCCCTCGTTTTGACCCCTAAAATTGCACTTTTGTGTATCCTAGAAGATGTGGGAGGCCCACACAGGGAATGTGCTTTGGTGGGTATTTCTACTCTTGGCGAAACAAGACCTCGCCGGACGCTGGAAAAAAAAGCTCCCTTCCAAAGTATCGCAATGGAGGTTCACCATAGACTGGTGGGCTAAGATGGAGGAGCCAATTTGTAGAGCTAGAAGATGCCAATGTAAATAGTGGGAGTACTCCGGATTGGTGAGAAACTTTTATTTAATAATTATTTTAGAAAAATTGATTTGTGATATATCAATGCAACGGTACCAATGGATCGTGACTGTGCTGTTGTTTTTGTGCTGGAATTTTTTTATTTTTTTATCTGTATGGCCATTTTACACCTGCCCGACCACCCGTCCTCCTTGAAATTGCAGGTTGTGATGCTTCCTAAAGGTTTTCAACATATGCTGCTCACTTTTTTCATGTGTACCCCGTTTTAAACCAATTAACTGCTGTTAATTGCGTCTCCTCACCTTTCAGTTTTTCTTGTTGAGATTGTCCACACAAACTGATTAACAGCATTCCTGCTGAAGATGTGACACCTTTCAATATTTAAGAAGTCATCACTTTTTCAAACTATTTTGCACCACCTCACCCTTTAAAGAGGAAGAGACTCCTTGTGCACTCCAAAAGCTTTTACATCGATTGTGCTTAGGAACATTCAGGGGACAATCCGTTCTCTTTGGGGTGCTAGGGTGCAAAGCAGAGCAAGGTGATGCAGAAACAAACCAAATTACAATGGATAGTCCTCTGTACCAAGAGCTGCTACGCATTGGCTTAGAAGCAACCTCCAGAAGGTCTGAGGGCTTAGTCCACCAGGGGCTTGGCTGCTACTACTGCAACTGCATTGGCTCAGTGCCTACCCTAAATATTTGTCATACCGCTATATTAGCATTAGTGCACACATTTACGAACCACCACTGCCTAGACTGGTTCACTGGGATCGACATTTTGCCATTCTGTCCAGCAGGATTTTTTAGTCTGAATCCTTTCATATACCCACCAACTTGGGAGGTACTGCTTTGGTATCTATTCACTAGGTGAGGAATCGAAGGTTCGAAGGAACCATTCGAACAAATTACTTGCAGTCGGTAATGCTCATTCTGGTGAATACTCGAACTGCAGATTCCTCACCGCCTTCCCACCTCCCTATTTTGTGGACTACTTCCACATAAAAAGGTTCCAATGTTAAGAATATCCATATTGCTTATTCCATTTACCTGAAAGGCACTGCGAATGAGTGCATGGACTGGCTTACGAAAGAAACCTATCAGTGCATGTTGGAGCTTATCTGCTTCTCCGCTTTAAATTTCCAGAACGGCACTTTCAAAGCGGTATCAAACAAGACAAACTACCAGAGTACAGAAGCACTTATTCGAGGTTTCCAGATCCAGCCTGGGGATATTCACAAGATGAGGAATTTAAGTAACTTGTTCTTAAAAGTGATTAAGGAACCGGTACCCCATTGTGGTTGGAATTGTTGTAGACATTATGAGCTTGGCCCTGAAAAACACTTTTGTTAATTTGATGGAGCACTTTGCTTACAAACTCATGGAACATTGATGGATAGTACTTTTGCCTCAAACTTAGGCTGCATATACATACATTGGCTTTATGAAACATAATCTGGTCCAAAAACAACCAATCTGTGATGCTGTTACATTGAATGTCTTTTTAATATGGAAGGTGACATTGTGTCCTCAATTTTCATCACGTGGTTCAGTAAGCAGAATCAGTTCTTCAATTTGACACAGGAGCTGTCATTGTTTGATTTGTTAATATCCGCTAAAGACAGATAACTAGTCACTAGTATTTTCCAAAAAGCAACAGATCAGAATAATCTATTACGATTTGATTGCTTCCACACTTGGCCTTTAGGAGAGAACTTGCCATTTGGTCAGTTCCTACGTCTTGATCAGAATTGTTTCTGTCTGTCTGACTGACCACACATATCCGGAATATGTCCTGACTGAGAAACTTACTAATTGTAGATATCCTACACAGATGATTGAAAAGGGTAAAAAAACAAGCTAGCAACAATCACAAAGTCTTACTTGAAACATACCAGGAAGAAAACGACGGATTGATCAGCATTGCGACCTTTAGTACATATTCCTACAGTGAAACAAATCAATAAGCATTGGTAGATTCCATGTTCTATCTAACTTCAATTTGAGAGCCCATGTTCTCGTTCAGAAACAGTGCTAATTTATGTGACGAATTTCATCATACACAACCATGAAAAGAAAGCAAAGGACAACTCATTGGGGACTACACCATCACTGGACAATATCCAATCGACAGTTGTGGTGTCCGCAGTTTAGAAATCCAATCAAAGATCTTTCAGCCCTACAGCAACGCACCAATTGTAACTCCACAAGCATAATTTATTTGATCATAATCATTGATACCCATTCATTTAGCATAATTTGGGATTATACACGGGGGTGGGGGGTATGGGAGATTTTGGGACATTAAAGGGAGGGCTCATCATCGATGTTGATGTTTTACCACAATTGAGGCTCTTGGAGAGCAGTAGAGGTGGACTACGCAGGACATTATGGGACAATGGGTGAAATGGCTAATGTGAAATGTATAACCTGGAATGTGAGGGGGCTACACACCATGTCACGTCGCCACAAAGTTCATGCCTATTTGACACGGAGGGGGGTGCAGGTCGCCCTACTCCAAGAAACACACTTGACAAAGACAGAAGGAATAGCACTACAGCGTAGATGGAGGGGCCAAGTATTTAACACCACATACTCAGCATTCGCTATGGGTGCTTTAATTTGGATCAGGGCTGGGGTTCCTTTTCAGCTCACCAAACAAATGATGGACCCGGCGGGAAGGTTTGTAGCTGTGGCAGGAAAACTACGGGGCAGGGACATTGCCTTTTGCAGTATATACGCACCAAATGTCGATCAGGTGGCCTTCCTAGCACAGTTATCGGGGTCCTTGGCGCAGTTTCTTGTGGGGCCGGTCATACTGGGAGGCGATTTTAACTAGATGTCTCCCTTGATAGATCACACCCCCCTTTGGCGGATTCCCAAACGCACCGCGTAACTAGAGGCAGAGTGGAATGGCAAAATAGGTGGGGTCTTATAGATGCCTGGCGCGCGCAACACCCACAGACCCGAGATTATTCACATTTTTCTGGCATGCACAAACTCCATGTGAGGCTGGACGCCATATTATGCTCCCCTAGATCGCTGCCTGCAATCCTGACGACCGAATATCTAGCGAGAACGCTGTCCGACCACAATCCCTTATTAATTGCCCTGCGGTGGTCTGCTGGCGCTTCGTGTGTCCCCACTTGGAGGCTGCGCCCTGAGACGCTGGAGGACCCCCTCTTTCAAGCTGCGCTGGAGGAGGGGATTTCTCAATACTTTGAGGATAATGCCGGCACGACTGAGACGAGAGCGACGGAGTGGGACGCCTTTAAGGTTGTTATACGAGCATTTTGTATAGGGAAATATGTGGGAGTGCGGAAAGTACTACTGGCAGACCTAGACAAGGCGGAGAAGACACTCCGCGAGGTAGAACTCTTGATGCCTGGTCGCCCCGACCTTCAAGAACGGGTCAGTGAAGCGAAGGAGGCAGTGGCGGTGGAAACGGAGCGCCTGCGCAGCTTCGACTACAGGGCATATACAGCTAAGACTCGTGCGGAGGGCGACAAAGCCGTGACCCTGCTGGCTTGGCTCACCAACCCCATGAAGAGAGGCTCCCCAATAGTGTCGATGCACACAACTGATGGAGAGGAAAACTATACCCAACCAGAAATCCTATAGTGCTTCACGGAATACTATGAAACCCTATACAAACGGACGGTAACGAATAGCACCCCAGCCATAGATATCTTTTTGGAGGGGCTTTGCTTCCCTGAATTGGATCATGAACAAGTGAAAGACCTGGGCAAAGATATCGAGCTCGGGGAAATACGCAATGCCATCAAGCGTATGGCACGTAATAAAACTCCGGGCCTAGACGGACTGCCCATAGAATTCTACGGAAAATACGTTGACCTTTTAGCACCCAGACTGCTTGAGATCTATAAAGAAGCGTAACAGCTGGGACGGTTGCCACACTCTATGCGAGAATCGCTGGTGATACCATTACTGAAGCCGGGGAGGGAGAGTGGAGACACAGCATCGTACAGACCTCTGTCGATGTTAACCACGGACTACAAAATACTGAGCAGCATTTTAGCGTCTCGACTGTTGGAACACATGACCACACTGGTCCACGAAGACCAGGCTGGATTCATTCCGATGCGAAATACGACCACGAACATACGCAGTTTGCTGCACCTGCTGGAGGGCGACCATCACGAAACCCCGCCCCCGATGATACCATCGGTCGACATAGAGAAGGCGTTTGACAGTCTCGAATGGGAGTATCTTTACGCAGTGCTGCGGCGCTTTGGAGTGGGGGAAGATTACCTGCGTTGGACGACGATCCTCTACGCCTCAGCGGTGGCCAGAGGTAAAACAGGCACACTGATATCGTCGCAATACCCAGTTGAGAGAGGCACAAGACAAGGGTGCTCACTGTCCCCATTGCTGTTCGCTCTGGCAGTGGAGCCTCTTGCGATGACGATTCGGACAGGCCACCACTTTCGGGGGTTACACAGCCGGGCAACAATTTATTTCGTTATACGCCGATGACAGCCTACTTTTTCTTGAAGACGCTGACGAGGCAATGATGAGGGCTGAGACTCTCCTAACGAGCTTCGGTGAGATATCCGGTCTGAAGGTGAACTGGTCCAAAACGTGCTTGTTTCCTGTACGCCAAGGGGAGCCCCAACCCCGCACGATCAGGGAAGTACGATGGGAGCCCAGATGCCTGAAATACTACTTGGGCGTGCACGTCTATCATGCGCCGACTGACATATTGGAGGGTAATATTAATCGTAGCTTGAGAGCACTGAAGAGCAGCATGTCTTTTTGGGCTACTCTCCCGCTGTCAGTGGCGGGCCGAATAGCCTTACTAAAAATGGTGGCGCTCCCGAGGCTCCTTTATTACTTAAGGACATTGCCAGTGCGGATACCCGCTGCAACCTTCCGACTCCTGAAATCCATGATAGTATCTTTTCTTTGGGGGGCGGGACAGCGAAGAGTAGCACTGACCACCCTATTACGACCCAAATCAGAGGGGGGATTGGCGGACCCTGACTTTGAACTGTACTATTTAACGGCCCAACTACAGATATACACGCAAGAAATAGCACGAGAATTCCGTGGACCAGAACAAAAGAGGGGCGTGAATATACCTCGCCATGTCCTCTCCTTTATAGCGCTCCAGCAGAAATTGGACTTTCTGGATCTCACACTAGAAGAAAAAACTATCAGGTTGTGCTGGAATCGATCGCAGCGCAGGGCACAAGTACTTCACCCATATGCCCCCGAAATTCCACTCGGGATGCTAACAGCGCTACCGCATGGTGGCGATTGGTCACAGCTCCAGAGCTGGAAAGAAGCGGGAATCCAGGTTATAGGCGATTTATTCGAAGATGGAGCGTCGTTGCCATATCCAACACTTCAAGAACGGTTTGATCTACCAAGGGGTGGCTTCCTGCTACATGCAGCACTGACACGAGCAATGCAGAAGCATTAGAAGGAGGGACCAACGGAGCCAAAGACATCAATGGCTTGCCAGTATGTTATGATGGCGGCGGGGACCTTCAGAGCGGTCACTTGCCTCTACTCCAGAATGATTAATGAAGGGCTGCCACCACTAGGGGTGCTGAAGCTGAAATGGGAAACTGATATAGGGAAGGATATCCCTGAAACAGTGTGGGCTCAAATACTGCGGAGGGCCTGGAAGAGCACGCGCAACGCCAGGTTCCAACTGGTACATTTTTATATCCTCCACCGGGCGTATTTAATGCCAGGTAAGATCAAAAAATACTTCAATGTGGATACTGCAGCATGCCCTCGCTATACAGACATAGGAGTGGAGTTGGACCATATGATCTGGTCGTGCCCCAACTTGACGCTCTATTGGGGGGAGGTGGGGGACACCCTTAACGCGATAACAGAAAGGGGTTTGGTATTTGATAAGGCTGTGGGTGTCCTACACTGGTTTCCCCATACCCCTAGAAACAAGATCACAAGCAAGTTTATAGATATGGGGCTCATATTGGCAAAGTGAGAAATCACACGACACTGGAAAGCAGCGATAGGACCTACTAGCATCAGGTGGAGAAAAGAGTTTAAGTGGGCTAATGGAGAAAGTGTGCTGAGATTTCAAACTGCGCGCAGACAGAGCAACGACAAGGCGTTAGAAGCAGGACAGGCATGGGATGTGTTAGTGCAATCGCTGCGCGACTATGGCACACATGATGAACCAGCAGAGTAGCGACACTCTAGATAACATCCCTGGGACATGACAGGCATACTACATTGAACACTTATTAATGGCTCCTGTGCACGCAAAATATCACGACGGTAACCGACTGTGGACATCAATGATGGGGATCCGGGGAGGAGGGTGGGTAGCTGGGGAATGCATTGGGTCATTAACCGGGGTCACACTGAGAGTCAATCTGATTAGGACTCATAGACTTGCACTAGTTTTATCCTGACCCTTTCCCTGAACTTGCTACCAAGGGGGCTACTTCTAGGGATTTAGATAGTGTGGGTCATGTAATTGTTGCTATATGCTGTGCGATTAAAACCCAATAAAAATTTGTTTAAAAAAAATAATTAAAGATTATACACCTGCATAATGGCTTAGGCTATGACCTCTTTTCCTTTTTATGGACATTGCCCTGGGTTTTCAAATAGTAAAATATTTTCCCCTTTGTTTCCACTTCTAACACAAAGATTAAGATGGGAACACATGGTACAAAGAGCATGTGATGGTTCGTCCTTCTTACGTTTTTTTTTAGTGTCACAATAACGCATCAACGTCATTCTCCGTAAGAATAAGAGAATTGATCTCCAATGCCTCCTACTTTATCACCATGTACAAAGGACGCTCAGAAGCAATGACCATCCTTTGAGTCACAAGGTATTGAGTAATAGATGCCAAAAAGAATGAAGGACATTTCTTTTCCACTGAAGAGCTACCAAAGTAGGGGATAGGGCCTGATACCTTGCTTGCAGCTTTCCAGAAATTTGGGGAACTTATATCACAATCTCAGTAAGCGGGCAAGATAGGACCAAGAACAATGGGATAGGTTTATCCATCGTATGGAGGAAGTCGTTTTTGCTCATGAACCAAAAACAAGATGGTTCGGTATCAAGGAAAGACCCTCTTCAGGACAAACATATGATGGCAAAATAACTGGCATTTTCAAAATGATAGCTAACACACTTTTCTGTTCTAGAAGTTGTCTTATCGTTGCTAGCCACCATGATCTCTCTAAATGTTGTATACTAATTTTCATGGATCCCTAGATTGGCTGATGTCATTCTGTAGTTCCTGGCGTTTATAATCGTGTTTGTGTCATGAAACACATTGACAAAGGTATAAATAAAGAATTATTTGATCGTCCTGTGCCGATCTACTCAGGAACTACCAGTCGCCCTCTGGTGATGTCACTTTGTAATTCCGGTCGCTGATATCACGTGTTGTGTTCACTAGGCGCCTGTAACTAATGTTTTTGGGCATAGGGAGAGCCGTAGCCAATCTAGGGATCCATGAAAATTAGTATGCAGCATTTAGAGATCATGGTGGCTAGCAACGATAAGACAACTTACTTGTGCACAGGAACAACAAATTATTGACTTCACGTCATTTTGTAGTATGCGTTTAGGACGCTGGTACACCTAGTGTTTTCGACACATGATGTTACGCCACCAATGGGTGCGCCCTGTATCGAATGGTCACCCTGTAAATACACCCCTTTCCTGTGCCTCGGTACCTCCCACGAACTTGGGTTAGGACCAAGGGACCGACGGGGAGATGAGTTGTGCCGCACATAGCATATGGCGCCTGTTGTTTCCAGCATGACGTAGCTGTTAAGCACCACCAGATAGACTAGCGGTTGTCGGTTCTTTAAGTTGTAGTGACGCTCTTTTTAAGATGACCCTTGTACTTGCACATTCATCGGGTGATGACGCAATATTACTTTCGGCAGTTGAGATTAGCAAAAATTCTAAACAAGACCTTGAAAAAATGTTCTACCGTTACTATTTACCCTGCAGATCAACTAGATAGTCGCGGGTTATTGTAGGTCACATCGGCAAAAGCCTGTATGGTATGTTCCACTTTTTAAGTTCATTATGCATAAGAGCCGAAAGGAATAAATGAAACCGGTCTTAGCTGACAGACCGGCAGTCATCAACAATTTTAGCATCTACTGCTGTGGCAGAGGTGAGCTTGGCTCTAACTTAGAACTTACAGTGATGAACTGTTGGTATCAAGTTACCTAGACTTTTACCACACAGGTGTCATGTTCCTTTTAAAGCTGAACTTATGACATAACACTATGTTAACAACGCTTAGTGTACATCATAGTGTGGTGATTGTAATCATAGGGCGGCTCAGTAGGTCTCAGAGGTTGTTTTGCCATTCGAGAACTTTTTAATGTAAACGTACAAAGTCTAGGGGAATGGCACAAATTATCCGAGTAACAAGAATGGTGCCTCCGACTGAAGGAAATTAATTTTCTTACAGGGCGGGGTCTTCTGTATACCTGAATGGTTACCAGGTGAGGTGAGGCCACTACCTCTTAGAGGACAGGTGAGTGGATCTGTCCGAATAATGTATAGATGTACTAGATAGATGCATTTACTGGTTTTATTATTCACGTTATTCTTTGGGTGTCATCTATCCCTACAGGTGTGACAATCACCCTGCCTGTATGGAGGTATTTGTTTAATTATTATATGTCCTTTCACAATATGCAGTAGTTTGAACATGAGAAGGTCGTGAAGAAAGCCGGGGCGAGTGGCCCTATGTGGCTGAAACTAGTAGACCAATTAGAATAGCGGCATATTTTATAGAAGTCGCTCCTGCACTTTTTTAATAGGTCTGGAGGCAATACAAGAATAAGTGTTTGTTTGCTTCCTTATCGTTTTTTAATTCTCACATCTTTTGCACTGCACTTCTTCTTTTCCATTGATTATTTTGAACATTTAGTAGGTGTTTTCCTTTTTAGTTTGGTGAACAACTTGGTTACTGCTGTCTGACTAGTTTGTCATCCAATCCACAGTGGCACCCCTCTTGGTTATGAGGTGCGTGGTAGGCATGCAGGAATTCCAGATGATGACACTGGCCACGAAGGGCAGTTGATGGAAATCCTATAGCCTTTTTGCTACGTCATAAGGAGTTCATTTGAATGAGTAGTTACTGGATGCAACACTGGCTTTAGTGACTGTATATACAGAATTTGCATTTTTTCTTCTCACTATAGTTAGTTGACCACCAGATTCTAGTTGTGTTTGTACTAATAACTATAGTATATCATGCCACGATAAATCAAGATGGGCAAAGAGGCATATTTATAGAGCTAGATTAAAAAAATAAACAAAAATTACAATATATCAAATTAAGATTATAAATAAAATAAGTATAAAGTATTTCACTAGACTAATTCCTTGCTGCCTGTATGGATCCTGGAACAGTCTTTAGATAATTTGTTTCCATATTAAGAGCATCAAAGAATGCTTGGTCTCTGAAAATATATGTATTTTTGAAATGGAAGCCCAATTGAAGCCTCACTTTTAATGAATGTTCTCTTAACTCTTCAGCTAATACTCATGGATTAGCTCTGCAGCATTCATACACAAAGATGCACCACTTTTGAAGAGGGAACTTGAAGTTAAAATGTAGCCTGTTAGGCCTACATTGGACACACAAGGGAAAAAATAGCCTGTTGCTTTAAGAAACTTGGAGGCAGCCCTTTTGACAAAGAACTGTACTAGCAGATGCCTTTCTAACCGTTTTCTTCTTGCTCATAAGAGAAGACTTTCAGGACATCTCTGAACCCTTTTGCTCAAAAGACCTTGTATTTTCTTGTCTGAAAAATAATTTTATTGACTTAAGGTGCCTTTTTTTTAAACCACTGCTGTCGACTGAACCCTTTTTTTCCCCCTCAGATCCTGACTGGATTTTCAGTCAAAGTGCCTTATCTCGACTCCAAAAGCCCTTCATGTGGAAGGGAAAAGGCTGAAACTGATGACTAAAAAGTCTGCGTAGTGATTGCCTGCCTCTCATTCTCACTTTGAATTTGGCATCTGCAAGGTATCAAACTGTAAACGACAGAGAAGGCATGGGGCATGGCTTGGAGGCCGATGGAGCTGGCTGCGTGAGCGCCGAGCTCCGCATTGATCCCCACAATAATCCTGATGTACGACTGTTCTTCGGACCGCCCGGTTGCACCGAGCACAATAGGAGGGGTGCGGACCTGCCCTGGCACCTGCCCGGCAGCAAATAAGGCGTGGAGCAAGAGTTTTAGGCAGTTTGGCGGCCCGAGATTGATGGCGGTGGCGGATCCCAAAATAGCGGCGGTGCTGACGAAGAACAATCGGGCCTAGGACGGAGGCCGTACGGAGCCACCCGCTGTGAGAGTGAGACGCAACTGGGGCCGGAGTGGTGCCGCAACAAGTGACTCGCTGAGAAGCAGATTGCAGGCACGCACGAGTGGGTCGTGGGCTATGGTATCCTGCAGTGAAATGATTTCCTGTGCACACCCTTCCTAAATACTAAGTACTCTGTCTGTATAACTGTTTGAACCAAGTATGTGTGCTGTTTGGTTAGAAGGCAGCCAGCCTAATTGAAGTACAACATCTGGTGGAAACACCACTAGTATACCAAATGCACAACGTATTATAAAGTATAACAATGGTAAAACATTGTAACTAGTTGAGCTCCTGAATAATCAGTCGAAGAATTGAACATTTTTTAGTTCTATTCATGAATTCTATTACATTTACAATAATCACACTGTAACGTGTTTACACACGATATTTGCTTAGTCCAAAAACAAAATCATTGTCATGAAGCTGTTTTACTAAGTTAATTAAACGAAAAAATTCATCAATTATAAACATGTAATAACATAGTCACGACTTAAAGTAGGCCCAATGCATTTTGGGAAACTCCCTTCTTCAGGGGCACTGTGAAAAAAACATGAAACACTTGATAAACACTATGTATGTAGCTGTAAACATTATAGTATATTATAGCTCAATGCAGCAAATTCAATCAATGAATGAAATCACTCAATAGCAGTTCTTCAAACATACTGGAAACGCTATAAATTACAATAAGTTGACTGAACTGATAAGCTTATTTCTAGGTCAAAAAAAACCAAAAAGTGTCTAAAGAACGAGGACAGGAAATTACCTCTAAATAAACCACCACCTTAAGTGTGAAGTTTTAGGAAAGTTCATCACTATAGAGCCTGTGTGATTATCACCGATGTCTTACTGACTCCACTGAGAGAATTTAAAACCCTAGGGAAACCCAAGATCATACCTCATCTAAGCGACATCGTATTCACTTGTGTATTAAGTTGTGTAGAGTTCGGTGACTGAGTTGAATGTGTGGGACACTGCACCTCTGTTAGACAATAAGAACAAATGCCATGGCGGCCATTTAGAGAAAAGAACGACCCATTTATTAGAGAATGTCACTACATTGTTATCTCACTCAATAACTTACTGTTATAGACTCACTCTCAATAAAGCAGCTGGTTATATGGAAACACGTATCCGCAACTACGTGTTATGATGCACTCAATTATAAACCTGAAATATCAAACAAAATGTCCTAAATGATTGGAATATAAATAAGTGAGCCAACCTAATTGCACTTTAGGTTTAAAGTTTTTTATTCAGCATCTCACACAAAGACCAACAAACATCAACACTGGGCGTTCTGTTAGGGTGGGGAGAACCCCAATCCCGGCCGGACCGGTTACATGCAGTGAATTTTATCAGCCCCTTGCAGCTACATCTGAAGTGCCAGTCCACAGTATGAGATAACGTTCCAGTTCAAACTCCCCCCCCAGACCCCAACAACCCAACTCCCGGATCCCAACCTCCCCCCCTCCCCCCCCCCCACCCGCCCCGTCCAGTGCACCAACCTCAATTCAGTCCAAGCACAAGACCCCCACTCGCCGGGGAAGTACTCCTCCCACTAAGTCACAGAGCCTGTGCCTCAGGACTCGTGAGCCGCAGGAGGCGGAGGTATTTGGGGCAGGTAATTTCCGTGAATTCCATCAACAACAGGGAGTGAAATGGCTGCCAAAGCTCAGAGAACTGTGATATATCCCCTGCCACCATCAGCGACAGTTTCTCCATGCCTAACACGTGCCACAACCTATAGAACCAGCCCGTGACCGAAGGTACCGTGGCCGTGCGCCAATGGATCAAGATATTTTGCACCGCTGAGCCTAGTGCAATGGCAATCTGCCTACCCCTGCGGGATCTAAGTGGGTACATTAGGCTGTTAGGGAGCCCCAGTAGTGTGTAGGCAGGGAAGCGCGGCAGTTCAATGCCAAAATGCGTATCAATGTTGTCCAGTACCTCCTTCCAATATGCAGCCAGGAGAGGGCAGTCCCATAGAATGTGTGTAAGTGTACCTCGGTGCCCACACCCTCTCCAACACACTGCCTCCTTGCTGTGATCGAATTCGTGTACCCGCTCCGGTGTGTAGTACCAGTAGGTGGAGACTTTCGTTAGAGTGTCAGTAAGGCCCATATGGTACGCTGAATGCCTTGCTCTGTAAGAGATGTTCTCCCAATCCTTAGGGCTCAGTGTCCTCCCCAACTCCCGTTCCCACCTCTCCCTTCCCGGGTTATAGAAGTGTGTGGACGGAGGTTGCAATAATTTATACAGGTCTGTAATCAGTTTAGAGTCTGAAGTGCGTGTAAGCAGCCATTGTTCATAAGGTAGGAAGCGCCTGTCAGCAGTCTCCCTCACCTGAGGCTGGAGGGCCCAGTGGCGTGCCTGCATATAGCGGTGTCTCTCAGTCTCAGGGAGGGAAAACTCCTGCCGGAACTCTGTGAAGGGGATCACCCCGCCCGGACCATACATATGGCACAGGGCCCTACATCCTGCCCCCCGCCAGTGCGCAAACGCGCCCTGTTCCATGCCCGGAGTAAAGTCAGGGTTATCCACCAACGGCGTAAGCGGCGACGGGAAGGAGGTGAGACCACACGTAGTGGCGGTAGCATCCCAGACCCGTAAAGGAACTCGTGTAACAAAGGAGGTGTACAGATTCTTAGGACGATGAATCCGGCGCAAGAACGGGACCTCCTGCAAGGGTCGCCCCGCCACCGCCTGGTCCTGAAAAAGCCAGTTCTTGTCGGACTCCCACCTACTCCATTCCACAAGACAACGTAACTGCACCGCTCGGAAATATCTACGAAAGTCCGGGATCCCCAACCCTCCCATCTCAGGGGCCAAGAAGGAGATGGGTCTACGCATTCTGGGCTTTTTCCCCTGCCAAACAAAACGTGAAACGTCCGCTTGCAACTGCTGAATCCACCCAGCCGGAGGTTGGAGTGGCAGAGCCCGAAACAAATACAGCACCTGCGGGAGAATAGTCATTTTAACCGCAGCAATCCTGCCCAACCAGGAAAGGATACCACGGCTCCAGCGGTGCAGCTCCTCCTTAATTTTAACACCCAGGGCCGAATAATTGGCCGTAACCATGGCCGGTAGGGTGGGCGCTATCTGGATCCCTAGATAGGGTACTGCCGCCGATGACCAGATCATTGGGAATCGGCTCTGCAAATCCGCCCTGGTGGACGGCTCTAAAGAAACATCCAGGGCCACCGATTTCCCCATATTCAGCTTGAACCCCGCAACCGCGCCAAAGGAGGCCAGCTCCTCGACGCAGGCCGGGAGGGCAGTCCGCGGCTCATCAAGCGATAGGATGACATCATCAGCGTAGAGGCTAATGGCGTGCGTAAAGCCACCCATCCGTATACCGGTCACAGCCTGGTTATCACGTATACGCTGGGCGAACGGCTCCATATAAAGAGCAAAGAGCAGGGGCGAGAGTGGACACCCCTGCCTGGTGCCCCTCTCGATGTTAAAGGCCCGGGAGGCGAACCCATTCACCCGAACCACAGCAGTCGGGTGCCTGTAGCAGTTGAAGACCATGGTGCGGAACCTGACCCCTATGCCTGCCTTCACCAACACCTGTTCCAGGTAGGGCCAGTGCACTCGGTCGAACGCTTTCTCAGCGTCCACCGTTAACATCATCCGTTCCCCCGGGATCCGGGAGGCCTTTTCAAGCAGATGAACAATCCGCTTTGTGTTGTCAACCGTCTGTCTCCCCGGAACGAAACCTGCTTGGTCAGGGTCAATAAGACCTGACAAGTGCGGGGCCAAACGAGCCGCCAGTATCCCAGTATACAATTTCAGGTCGACGTTGAGAAGGGATATCGGCCTATACGAGCCACAGTGCACCGGATCCTTCCCGGGCTTGGGGATCACCGAGATGGATGCTCGCAAAAGATCAGGTGGAATAGCTCCCTCCTCGGCAAATGAGTTGAAAAGGCGGGTCAGGATAGGGGCCAGCGACGAGCAAAACGTCTTGTAAAAAAGCGCGGTATACCCGTCCGGGCCCGGCGCCTTGCCATGCTTAAGCCGAGCGATGGCAGAGATCACTTCCTCAATTCTAATGTCCCTGTCCAGGTGTTCAGCCTGCAGGGGATCCAGGGAGGGCAATGCAACCGTATCTAAGTAAGCGGCCAAAGCCGGTTCATCCGGAGGGTCTCCAGTGTAGAGGTCCTCGTAGAACCCACGGAAAACGGCCGCGATGTGGGCGTCCTCCGTCTCCGTGGTCCCCGTATTGCTAGTGATCTCCTTTACCAGCTGACTCTGGCGCGCCGCGCGGAGTCTGTTGGCCAGGAGCTTACCACAGCGGTCACCTCCCGTGTAAAAGGTATGGCGCAGCCGGAGTGCGGCGTATTCCGCTCGGTCCAAGTCCAGAGCTGCCAGGGCCTTCCTAACCCCCTTAAGCTGTCGCCATATTCTGGGGGCCCCAGTCCTGCGATGGATCTGTTCAAGCTCGCGAGCCTTATCAGTGAGTTCCTCCCTCTTAGCCTGTCTCTCCTTGTTATCGGCGGAGGAGATCGCTAAGAATTCCCCCCGGAGTACCGCTTTCAAGGCTGCCCACTGCGTAGCCCGGGTGGTGTCCTGATTGTCATTGTGCACCAGGAATTCCCGGAGAGCTCCCTCTATGCGTTCCACTACCACCTTCCTATGCAGTAAAGTATCTCGCAGGCGCCACGTGCGAGGGGGGAGGGCCACGGGCGGCAAACGCATCGTGGCATCGACCGGAGCGTGATCCGAAAGGGACAGCACTCCTATGTCCGAGCCTGAGACCAGTGCCTGAACCGGGGCAGTGACCAGCAAGTGGTCCAGCCGTGCATACGTCTTATGCGCATGGGAGTAATATGAGTAGTCCCGATCCGCTGGGTGCATGTAGCGCCAGATGTCCAAAAGCCCCACCTCCGCCAACCACTCCTTGCCGTCGGCCGAGAGCTCCCCGACCTGCGGGTAGCGCTGTGCCGACCTGTCCATAGCCGAATCAAAGACCAAATTAAGGTCCCCTCCTATAATAACATGTCTATCCTGTGAGGCCGTGATATCCTCGACCGCTGTTCGCAGGAAACGTTCCTGTCGTTCATTGGGGCTATACAGGGATCCAATCGTAAACGTAAGACCCCCTATTCTGAATCTATAGGCTAACAGTCTACCCTTTAGTTCTGTAAGCTTGTGGAGGACCTCCCCCTTAAAATGACTGGACACCAAAATAGCCACCCCCGCAGACTTAGAGGAGCTAGATGAGAAGAACTGTGACGGGAACTTACGGGAGCGTAGTCTATGTGTGTCTTGCTGCAGCAGGTGTGTCTCCTGTAGGAGGCAAATGTCAGCATGCGTATTCTCCAAGAGGGAGAGCACCGCCCGCCGTTTGACAGGGTTGTTCAGCCCCCTAACGTTCAGGGTAACCACTTTAAAAGAAGAAGAAGGCATAGAAAAGGAGAGGCAGCAAGCAATAGGGACCCCACCCGCGGGGATGGAGCGCAGGAGCCCACAATATGAATACAAGCAACAAAGCAGAAAGAAAATCACAAATGCATAAGCAGCCTCGCGCCGCAGGCAAACCAAAGTGTAGGGCCACCTTCAAAACTCCCAACAGTCGCACTGTGCACTGGACAACCCCCCTTCCCCATCCCAACTCCCGGATCCCCCCCCCTACCCCCAGAACAACCCCCGAACTGCCCAACCCCCATTCCCCATTCCCCTCCCTCCCTCTCAAGCCACCCCCCAACTCCCCCCCCCCCCTTCCCCGTACACCCCCCCAGCATCAGAACCCCAACCCCTCGCCCCAAACTACCCAAAACTTCCTGAAATAGTCCCAGACCGGCCCTAACGGACCAGTCCGTGGAATGTTACCTTAGTGGACGTCCAGCCACACGTGTCCAACCGTCGCCCCCCCCCCCCCTTCAGCCAGCTGTTGGAACAGTGCCGTAGCAAACTCCCCCCGGAGCACGATTAAGCGGTCAATGCAACAACCTCCGGATCTCCAAGCTCCTCGGACGCTGTCCGAACAGCAGCCTCACGTTCCGCTCTGATAGTCGGAGACCCTGGCCTCCGGGTCCTCTCCGCCGTCCTTCTCCTGCGTGCAACCTGTTGCCAATCTCCCTCCGCTGAGCGTCGTCTTCTCGGTGTGCCGGTCTCTTCCCCTTCCGTGGTGATGCCCAGGATCTCGCAGGTGTCCTGGAGGTTCCGCAATTGGTGAGTCTGTCCCTGCCACTGAAAGATGATACGGAAGGGGTGCCCCCAGGAGTAAGGCGTGTCGTGTTGTCTGAGAAAGTCCGTCACAATCTTAAATGACTTGCGCTTCTGAAGCGTGAGGGTGGACAAGTCCTGATATAGCGCCACAGGGTGATCTCGGAAGGTGAGCGAGGGCGCTTTTCGTGCCTCCGACATGATCCTTTCCTTCAGCGGGTAGTCCGGGAGGAACGCCAGGATGTCCGGGGCGGGCCCATTAGCCCTTCTGCGGGGCCCTACTCTGTGTGCTCTGTCAATTTTAATGAGGAAATCGTCCCCTTCGCCCAAGACCATGCGAAAGAGTTCCTGCAGGTACTTAACTATATCAGGGTTCTCTTCCGATGACGGCACACCCCGGACCCTAATGTTGTTCCTTCGTGACCTATTCTCCAAGTCCTCATTGTGCGATTGGAGATCCAAGTGCTGTTCCCTGAGAGTCAGTACTTCCTGCTGCAAAAAAGCGATCTCCTCATCCTGTCTGTGCGTGGAGTTCTCTACAGTGTCCACTCTCTCGCCCAAACCTTCCACTTCCCTGCGGACTTCTCTCACCTCACCCGCCACTTCCTGCTTCAAGGTTTGGAAGTCGTCCCTCAATGTGCTGAACAGAGACTCCAAAAAAGATCTGGTAACCGGGGGTTCCATCGCCGCACCTGAGTGCGAGCTCCCAGCTGCTCCAGGCGAAGAGGAGTTCCTGTCACCCCTGGCCGGCTGTCTGTTGAGCATCTCCGGAAGCGTGCGATCATTGCGTTTACCCCCTCGCTGACCAGCCATGATGGAAGCTCCTTCACCCGGCCTATCGCCCGTCACTGTCCTTCAGTACGTCCACTCCCGAGCCCCTAGGGCCCACCTCCAGGCCAGGGCGGGCGGCGGTCCACTGCAGCTCCAGAAACCACGGGGAGATTCGCGCTCGCTATTCACCGGGGGTCTCGGGCGCTGCGGTACCGGGGCGAACAGCGGCTCAGGGGCTCCGGTGTCCTCACCGACGTCCAGCCGGTATTCGTGGCCAAAGGGCTCACCACGTCAGCCCTGTTGTGCTCCTGCGTCACCCCGTGGATGTCCGTAGACGCGGCAAACGTCGAGAGGGAGGGCTAGAACCCCCACGGCACCCCCCTGTGTCTGGGGGACGTGAGCTCTGTCCAAGGCGTGCCCGCAGTACCCCCACTTGCCACAGACCCCTGCAGGCCTCGCTGGCGGCCTCATGCACAGGTGAATCAGCACCAGGGGCGGGGGGGCGCCACAAGTAGGCGAGGCGCCTGTGCCCAAGCGGTCTCAATCAGGGCCCGGTATGGATGGCCCACCGGAAGCAGCGCCCGGCTCCTCGCAGAGATCGGAGAGGCCTCCAAGCCGGGCGCTCGCGTAGGTCCGTCCCCAGCCACGTCTGTCCCCGGAGTGGGGAGATCGCCCAGCACCGGCCGGAGGGACCGCTGTGTCCGGCGCCTCGCCCGCCTCGTTGCCAGGGAAGCCCCGCCTAGCAGCGGGGAGCAACCGCTCCTGCTAGCGCACTCACTTGGCAGTCCCAGGGCTATCCGCCAGTCCGGGCGGGGATCACCGGGCCTGGCGCGCCGCCATCTTGGAGCATAGAGGGGACAGCAGGGATGCCCCGGACACCTCGCTGCACCACACCGCAACAGGGGCTCCAAAGTCTGATGCCCTCCAGGCGCTCCGCACTCTTCAGCTGGGGAGATCAGCCGCCTTCCCGATGCCACTGATCCGGCGGGACCCAGGCGCAGCGCCGTCACTGGACCGCAGCTCGTCACCGCGAACTCGGTGAGTTTTGGCTTTGCGGGGCTCCGGCGGCGAAGACCAGGCGGTGACCAGCCCCTGGACAACACAGCCGCTCCGTATGGCTCTGGGGGGGAGTTCTTAGCAGCAATCAGGGCTTAGGGCCTAGGATGGGGTCGGGAGCTCCGGCAAACACGTCCTCCTACCCCGCCATCTTGGCCACGCCCCCCCTAATTGCACTTTATTTACGATGGATAATGCACAAACCTAACTCACCAAGATAAGACTAGTCACGCCCCTTCTCGGTCCACAGTTATTTATCCTGCTCAGAATCATACGGACTCTAATGGTCGATCGTAATCTGTAATAAAGTAATTTGGAATGCTATGAACATGTGAGCATTTACGCTGTATGTTCAAACTGACTCACTTATTATAACTGACACTATTTGTTTAAATGGAAAAACTCACCTCCGGATGGAAGACTGTATCCACGGTAAGCGTGATGAAAACTCACTAAGAATGGTGCTCTGAAAGAGACCAACGCCACTGTTAATTATATTAATACTACGACCCGTGATACATACTAGAACTATTCATTACTCTAACAAAGTGTGCCATAAATCCTGTACTCACCAGGACGGCAAACGATTATCCTTGGCTGCCTGAAACGCGAACGCGAGAGACCGCGAACGCCTGAGTTAAATGACCGCGCGCATCCTGTGCACTCATAGAAAGAGGACTAAACTTGTCCGCCATGTTGGAGTGGTGGAGAAATAATACTCCCCATCTCGATATCTTGATCTAAACGGTGTGAATAGATTAAGTGCGACACGTTTCTAAGAAACAAAGTCAACTAACATGCTTGTTTCTATGTTAACAAAGTGAATGAACATCTTGAAGATACGACAACATACATCCAATTGGGAGAAGATCCAACTACTAGTTTCATGGAAACTCTTAATCAAATCTTAGATAAGGCAGAAAACATGTCTTGGATCACTTCATCATTACGGAATTTTTTGACTGTTCAATTCCCGAGGAGACCTAGGCTGTACATGCTCCCAAAGGGGCACAAAAATTTGAAAAATTCACCTTTCCGACCAATAGTGTCTGGTTGTGATTCTATTTTCGCGCCAGCAGGACAACTGATTGACCATTTTCTTCAAAAATTTGTACAATCTTGGCAAAGCTATGTTAAAGACACCACTCATTTCTTGAACTTGTTACAACAAGTGCAAAATGATTACAATCCCAATTGGCTGATGTGTACCATCGATGTTCCTTCATTGTACACGTCGATCCCGTTGAAAGGAGGAGTTGAAGCTTGCGAATGGGCTCTTTTACAATTGCCAGAACTAACAGTGAATAAAGTTTTCATACTCATTGTTGATTTTTTGCCTTCTGCACAGTTACCTAACATGGCAAGAAAAGTTTTTTCTACAAGTTAGTGGAACCTCCATGGGTTTTTCAGGAGCACCGGCGTACACCAACACGTTTATGGCGCAATTTGAAGACATTCATATTTTCAGTCAGGAAATCTGGTCCAGCAATCTTGTGTTTTATACAAGATTTATTGATGACATTTTTTTAGTGTGGAAAAATTCTAAAAATATGTTGGAACGAGCAATTTGTGAACTTAACAACAAGCATGAGAGAATCAAATTCTCACACGAGATCAATCAACTCAACATCCATTACTTGGACGTATTGATCAGCCAACAAGATGACAAACTGGAAACGTTGGTATATACAAAACCAACAGAAAGAAATAACTTGTTACTGTATACAAGATTTCATCCACCTTCATTGATCAAAAATGTACCTTACTCACAAATGTTGAGTGAAACGAATTACTTCCAACAGAATCAACTTACAAGAGGCATTAGAGAAACAGCAAGCAAAATTTATTGAACGTGGTTATCCCTCAGAAATCTTGACAGAAGCACTCAGCAAGACTGAGTCCAAAGAACGTGAAACATTGCTGACAACCAAGCCCAAAGAAAAAACTAATCGACACGTTTTTGTTTCTAAATATTCATCTAGATCTCATGCAGTCAAGCACATAATTAAATCAAGATGGGAATTACTGAAACAAGAACCTGATTTCAAGGGTCTATATGATGAAGAACCTCTGTTTGCGTACACACGCAGTAAAAACATCAAGGAAATTCTAACTACTAAAGTCGCAGTTGAACAACAATATCATGGAATGCGCAAATGTTACAATTGTGTGCATTGCAACAATGTAATGATAGGCAATACCATACACCATACACACTCAGGGAAAGCAATCTCATTGAAATACAATGGGGATGGCAATAGCTCTAATGTAATTTACACTATCAAATGTCCATGTGGATCATTATATGTTGGCAAAACCTCAAGAAAAATTAAGGTACGAATAACAGAACACAAAAGTACATTTCGCACAAAGTCTACCAAGTCTTACTTTGCAACACATTGGCGAGAACACCAGCATACCAATGCCCAGCTACGGTACACTATTTTGGAAATAGTTGCAGTTAAGTCAGATTACAATCACAATACACTATTAGCACAAAGAGAAGCTTGGTGGATTAAATACTTGCAAACTTTAGTACCGGGTGGGATTAATGATAGAATTGAATTGCAATGTTTTCTATGAAAGCCTTATAGTACTGTAAACAGGATTGTACTTAGTCGTCCACCACAACTTTTGTAAATGAGTTTATTTCCTGGTCAATTAACACTTGTGTCATTGATTTAAAAACTTGGTTTACTTTTGTCAACCTCAGTCTTTCACTTATTCTTGTTTTCAGTTTTTTTAATTTTAGTACACGGTCATCACTTTTCTTGAGAGTTAATAACCACAATTCACAGTAAATTTGATTTAGTCACTGGCAATTCTCTTACGCACTTCCATTTTGTTCTTGGGGGGTGGCAACTTCTATTATCTGGAACTTTTGACTCCATCAGACACTCCGAGGTCTACACGTGGGCGTAGGTTATCTTATTCAATCAGGTATCTTACATGGTATTTCGTACGTGCTCATATTAGCACAGTGAACTTAATAGCTCTCGATATTACCACAAGCATGTTAGTTGACTTTGTTTCTTAGAAACGTATCGCACTTAATCTATTCACACCGTTTAGATCAAGATATCGAGATGGGGAGTATTATTTCTCCACCACTCCAACATGGCGGACAAGTTTAGTCCTGTTTCTATGAGTGCACAGGATGCGCGCGGTCATTTAACTCAGGCGTTCGCGGTCTCTCGCGTTTGCGGTCGCGTTTCAGGCAGCCAAGGATAATCGTTCTCGCCGTCCTGGTGAGTACAGGATTTATGGCACACTTTGTTAGAGTAATGAATAGTTCTAGCATGTATCACGGGGTCGTAGTATCAATATAATTAACAGTGGCGTTGGTCTCTTTCAGAGCACCATTCTTAGTGAGTTTTCATCACGCTTACCGTGGATACAGTCTTCCATGTTATGTTATGTTATGTTATTAATTTTTATATCGCGCACAGCTGCCCCAGCGAAGGGGCGTCCTGGCGCTTGAACAGGTACTGAACATAACACAGAACAAGAGAAAAGGATCCTAGTCGGGTACAGAAAACAAGAAGGTTTTAATCATACGTCTAAAGACAGTAAGATTATTCAATGCACGAATGTGCACCGGAAGAGCATTCCACAGACCAGCGGCAAGTACTCGGTAAGATCGACCACCCATCCTACTGAGTTCAAAACGGGGGCAGAGCGCCAGATAAAGAGCCTCCGATCTCAAAGACCTCCGTGGTATATACGGAGTTAGCAAATTTGCAAGTGCCGGCGGCGAAGAAAGCTTCAGAATTTTAAAAGCCAGGCATAGCGACTTAAACTTAATTCTTTGCCTGACCGGCAGCCAGTGTAGAGCAGAAATCGTACTGGACACTGAACAATATTTGGGAAGGCCAACAATGGCCCGCGACGCGGCATTCTGCACCCTTTTGAAGTCTAGATGCTTCGGCCTGATTAATCCCCAACAGCAGCACACTGCCGTAGTCCAGCCGAGATAGAACCGTGGCTTGGACCACGAGCTGCCGGGTAGAAGAGTCGAAAAACTTAAAGACAGGTCTGAGGCCTCGCAGGATGCCATAGCAGGTGGCTGCGACCTTCTTCGTGTGACTCGAGAAGGACAAGGCCGAATCCATCCAGACTCCTAGATTCTTTACCTCAGAGACAGGAACGGGAGTGACGCCCAATTCCGGCGGCCACCACTGATCACCCCAGAGCTCTGCATGTTTCCCCAACACCATAACTTCAGTTTTTTTGGCGTTTAGTTGTAAGCAATTGGATCTCAGCCAATTTGCTACGGCCAGAAGTCCTGCTCGGAATCTAGGGGCATCCACCTCAGGGTCGCTACTCAGAGTCACCGCCAGCTGCGTATCATCAGCATATGAGGTCATTGTCAAACCCCATTGTTTGACGATCGCAGCTAGCGGTTTCACATACAAGTTGAACAATGTTGGGCTCAACGAGGAGCCCTGAGGGACCCCCAGATCCAGCGAATGAAAAGTGGACTGGCCAGGTGGTATAGCCACTTTAAAGGACCGACCGGAAAGGAAAGAGCAGAACCACTGAAGAGCAGTCCCCGCAATACCAGCCTCCTCTAGGCGCAGAGTCAGAATACGGTGGGACACAGTGTCGAACGCGGCGCTCAAGTCTAATAAGAGGAGCGCCGCCCAGCATCGAGTACTCCACGTAGATGCTCGGTCATGTAGAGCAACGCGGTCTCGGTACTGTGTCCCGACCGGAAACCATTCTGACTCGGATCTAGGATGTTATTGCGAGCAAGATGGTCCGATAGGATGGAATTTACATGTGCCTCAGTAATTTTGGCTATCCAAGAGAGGAGGGATATGGGGCGGTAGTTCTCAGGCAAAGCCGGATCCAAAGTGGCCTTCTTTAAAACCGGAGTAACTACCGCCTGCTTCCACGAGGAAGGGACCGTTCCCGAAGCTAACGACAAATTAATTAAGGAAAGCATCGGGGCCCGACACGAGAGGGGAAGAGTCCTGATTTGATCAGGCTTCAGCGGAACTAACGGAGACCCAGATTTGATCCTGAGGCCCAGTATGTCGAAGGCCTCCATGGACAATTCCGACAAAGAAGACAGAATCTCCCCCTCTGGCAAATTAACACTCCCTAACTCTGGGTCAGGCAGTAAGCGGTTAAATCCTCGATAAATAGTCTGCACTTTTTCTAAAAAGAAGGCTGCCAAACCTTCACAATGAGCGTCAGTGCAAATTGCAGTCGAGGTGGCCCTTTTATTCAAAAGGTCCTTGATGACCTTGAAAATTAGTTTAGAGGGATTAGTGCTGGTTTGGAATTCCTGGGCATAGAATGCGGCCCGGGTTCTACAAATTGTCCTGTGATAGTTCTTGAGTTTGGCAAAATAAATGGACTTCAGATTAAGATCATAAGTCTTTCTCCATTCCCTCTCAGCTTTCCGGCAGATTTTTTTTAGATCGGCAAGCGAGTCATTATACCATGGGCTTGGTACTTTAGTATGGCATTTTGACCAGCGCATTGGTATAAGGGAGGTGACTTTTTTTATTTAAACAAATAGTGTCAGTTATAATAAGGGAGTCAGTTTGAACATACAGCGTAAATGCTCACATGTTCATAGCATTCCAAATTACTTTATTACAGATTACGATCGACCATCAGAGTCCGTATGATTCTGAGCAGGATAAATAACTGTGGACTGAGAAGGGGCGTGACTAGTCTTATCTTGGTGAGTTAGGTTTGTGCATTATCCATCGTAAATAAAGTGCAATTAGGTTGGCTCATTTATATTCCAATCATTTAGGACATTTCGTTTGATATTTCAGGTTTATAATTGAGTGCATCATAACACGTAGTTGCGGATACATGTTTCCATATAACCAGCTGCTTTATTGAGAGTGCGTCTATAACAGTAAGAGTTTCCCTTGGGTTTTAAATTCTCTCAGTGGAGTCAGTAAGACATCGGTGATAATCACACAGGCTCTATAGTGATGAACTTTCCTAAAACTTCACACTTAAGGTGGTGGTTTATTTAGAGGTAATTTCCTGTCCTCGTTCTTTAGACACTTTTTGGTTTCTTTTGACCTAGAAATAAGCTTATCAGTTCAGTCAACTTATTGTAATTTATAGCGTTTCCAGTATGTTTGAAGAACTGCTATTGAGTGATTTCATTCATTGATTGAATTTGCTGCATTGAGCTATAATATACTATGTTTACAGCTACATACATATTGTGTTTATCAAGTGTTTCATGTTTTTTTCACAGTGCCCCTGAAGAAGGGAGTTTCCCAAAATGCATTGGGCCTACTTTAAGTCGTGACTATGTTATTACATGTTTATAATTGATGAATTTTTTCGTTTAATTAACTTAGTAAAACAGCTTCATGACAATGATTTTGTTTTTGGACTAAGCAAATATCGTGTGTAAACACGTTAGTGTGATTATTGTAAATGTAATAGAATTCATGAATAGAAGTAAAAAATGTTCTTGAAAAGTTCAATTCTTCGACTGATTATTCAGGAGCTCAACTAGTTACAATGTTTTACAATTGTTATACTTTATAATACGTTGTGCGTTTGGTATACTAGTGGCGTTTCCACCAGATGTTGTACTACTATGGTATCCTGCGCCATGGACGCTCTGAACATGGGCGGACTGCGGAAAGAAGGGGGCGGACACTGAGTACAAGGACCCGGCGACCCTGAACCCCTGAAGCTGCGCCATAGAGGCTGGAGGACTGGAGGAAGCGCGGTGGAGAGGAGACGCTGATCGGTGCGTGGTGGAGCAGCGGCTCTTTCAAACCTGCCTCGGTGAGTGGGGTGTGGCCTGACCTGCGGCCCCTGGCTGCGTAGGCGTTCGCGGGGCCGGGGGGGGGAGGGGGCGGTTGCGGCCTTCAAGCTGCGGTGGGGGCGGAAGAGTGGGCAGGCGTAGGACTGTGACCCATGGTGGGGGACCGCTGCGTGCTTATCCGATAACCTACAGGTGGGGGTGCTACCCATTTTAAGGTGGCCCGAACCTGGGATAGGCGGCCCAAAGGCTGGGAGATAGCCGCTAGAGGTGTACCGAAGGACACGGAGGGGGACAGTTGTTAAGTGCTCGGGCCTCTGTAACAGTGGAGGCGGATGCGGGTCTGGCCGAGCGTGTCCCCAAGCTGCCCTGGATGAGGGGGCTATGCTGCCAGCATCTAACCCCATGGGTAGTGCCCAGGAGCATGAGGAGTGGGCCATGATCGGGAGCAGCAGGGAGGGCACATACTGAGAGAGGCCAGAAGAGGTGGAGTAGCTGTACATTGACCTTCTGTGGGGGTCAGAGTCATGGCTCCGCTACTGTTGCTACGGCCCATAAGTGCGAGTGCAAGTCATTGTTGATTGGGGACTGGAGGCGACGAGTCTGGATCTGGTCGGGGACTCCCGAATCTGCGCTGTTGAGGGAGATTGGCGGCCTGTACGCTGGGGCATCTGTGATATTGAGCGGGGGCTTTCCTGGCGAGCAGGACACCTGAGCTAGTTTGGGGAGGACTTTTACACTGGTAATCCTCTGG
Source organism: Lissotriton helveticus (assembly GCF_964261635.1). Classification (NCBI taxonomy): domain Eukaryota; kingdom Metazoa; phylum Chordata; class Amphibia; order Caudata; family Salamandridae; genus Lissotriton; species Lissotriton helveticus. The sequence continues at coordinate 2,095,651,876 of NC_136061.1, forward strand.
GAGTTCGGAGCACCGTGCCGAGCCTACTTGCACCTGAACACACTCTGGAGGCCCAGAACATGGGGGAAGCAAGGGGGAGTGCCCCAACCACCGGACAGTGAAATGCAGTCCCAGGCTGAGTTGGATAAATCGGGAACACCCCAGGACCCTAAGATGCAGCAGCAGTTTGACCGCATACTGGCGGCGATTGCTGACTCACGCACGGCCCTGCAACAAGACATTACACAGGTAGCAACGGGGCTGGGCCTCCTGAGAGCGGACCACTCTAAGCTTGTGGATAGGGTGAAACAGGTGGAGGTAACACTGCAGGAAGTGGTGCCGGCCCATACTGTATTGGAGAATAAAATGACGGACGCATTGGAACACATACAAGCATTGGAGAAACGTGCGGAGGATGCAGAAAGTTGGAATAGGCGAAACAACATTCACGTGGTGGGCCTGCCTGAAAAAGTGGAGGGGTCAGACATGGTGCGATATCTGAAGAACTGGTTGAGGACGGTGGTGGCTGCGGAAAGTTTGTCACCCTTCTACACATTGAAGCGTGCGCACAGAGTACCAGCTAAACTGCCGCAGCTGGGGCGTTCCCCCCCCCCCCCCCTCCACCCCTCAACCCCCCTGGTGGTGGCTAGGCTTTTGCATTATAGGGACAGGGACTTATTACTCCAAAAAGCGCGAACAGATGGACCGTATCAAGTAGAAAATGACAAAGTGACAATTTTTTCGGATTACACATTGAAGATCCAGCGCTGCCGCGCATCCTTCCTGGCAGTTAATAGTTGAGATCGGAAGGCCTTCAATACTCGTTATTCCCAGCGAAATTGAAAATAATGTTGGATGGTGGCACTCATTTCCATGATACCCCAGAGGACGCATGGGCGTGGTTAGGAACCTATAGGGCTGGAACGGACCGGAAGGAGCGTCGACTTCGGGAGTCCTTGGGGGAGCTTCATCGGCGCCAGTGTCTGGGTATGCGGAAACCATCGCAGTCACAGAATGAGTTGGAAAGGCAGGAAGTGCTTGAAGCGGTAACGGCGTTGTCAGGTGGACAGGTATCGCAGTCGCCGGGGAGCACAGACTCTGAGAAAGGCAAAGCACAGTCGGACACTGAGGCCTCAGAGGCGGAGAGTCTTCGGATGCCGCAGGTCACCCCGGCCACAGCAGATGGACTCTTGGACGAGTGACGGTCTGAACTTCAGAAGACTGGTGGGAAATATTGTGTGAAAGGAGGAGGCTTGGCCATACGCTCTGTTTCAGTTGAGGGATGTTGGCGCTGGAGGGCTTATGGGGTCCTTTTGGGAGGCCGCACCCGGGCGGGAAAGTAACTCCGAATGCAGTAGCTTGATAATCTATGGAATGGTGCACAGGTGAGAGAAGTTGGCTGTGTTCCATTGGAGGATTGCAGCGGGGCTACTATTTGAACGCAAGCGATCACCCGTTGGCGCTGGACCTCCCCCCACTGCCCATAAGGCATGCCTGCAGTGACTACTGGTGGGCGTAGGTGTGTTACACGTTGGAATGGTTTGGATGGGGACTAGCAGTTTTGCTCTAGGGCCTGTTCTTAATGGGGGAGGTGGGGTCGGGGAATGGTTGGGGCATGGAGTTCACCGGTGTGTTCATTTTTGTACAAGGAGGGGAGAGACGGTCGATTTATGACTATGGGGGAATGCCTGATTTGCGTTGTATCAATTGGAATGTGCGGGGGCCACACGCGATGACAAGGCGCCACAAAGTTCATGCGTATCTGGTAAGGAGAGGTATACGTATAGCATTGCTCCAAGAAACGCACCTCACTAAATTGGAGGGACTAGCATTGCAGCGCAGATGGAGGGGGCAGGTTTTTGGTACCTCATATTTGGCATTTGCGAGGGGGGCATTGATCTGGATCAGGGCAGGGGTCCCCTTTCAGGTAACTAAGCAAACAATAGACTCTGAGGGGAGATTTGTCACGGTTGGAGGGCGTTTACATGGCAGGGAGGTAGGGTTATGTAGTATCTATGCACCAAATGTAGATCAGGCGTGATTCCTGGGCCGAATGTCTGGCGCATTGGCACATTACTTTGCAGGCTTGATACTGTTGGGAGGGGATTTTAATTTATTAACGGATGCCTCCCAGGACCGGTCGCACCCCCCTCCCCTCTTTGCCAGATTCCCCAGTTCACAGAATGTACACATATAGGCAAATTACATGGAATTTTGTGGATGTGTGGAGGACCCATCATCTGCGGGACCGAGATTATTCCAATTTCTCGGCACTGCACAAACTCCATGTTCGACTAGATGCGATATTATGCTCCAAGTCGATGGTGCCTTCCATAACACACTCTGAGTGCCTTGCTAGGACACTGTCCGACCACAACCCGTTGTTGATTACCTTGCACTGGACGAGGGAAAAGTCAGAAATCCCTACTTGGAGATTGCGTCCTGAAACGCTGGACGACCCAGTGTTCCGGAGAGAAGTTGGAGAGGGGATAATGCATTATTTTAATGAAAATGCAGAGACAGCTTCTACTAGGGCAATGGAATGGGATGCCTTTTAAGGTGGTGGTAAGGTGGCTATGCATTAGTAAGTATGCAGGAGTGCGGAAAGTACTGCTGCAGGATGTTGAAAGAGCAGAGCACAGATTACGATCGGCAGAACAAGCAAGGCCTGAACGTCCGGAAGTACAAAAAGTAGTGGAAGCTAAGGAAGCAGTAGCCACGGAGATAGAGAGAATAAGATGTTTTACGATTATAAGAAATATGTTGAGAGGGCCCATGCAGAAGGAGACAAGGCAGGAATGTTGTTGGCATGGCTGGCCAATCCCTCTCCACGAGGCTCCCCGATCATGGCACTGAGGGCGCGAGATGGTAGCACGATATACACTCAGAGATTATGACTTGGTTCCGGGAGTATTACGAGAAGTTGTATGAGAGCAAGCTGATGGCAGGAGAGACGTATATCGAGTCCTTTTTAGAGAGCATGCCACTCCCGCAGCTAGAGGAGGAGCAGGCGAAGCATTTAGGCCGAGATATAACAATTGAAGAAATTAGGAGCGCAATTAAACATATGGCACATAATAAGACCCCAGGAGTAGACGGATTGCCGGTAGAATTTTAGTTGCAGTGTATAGACTTTTTGGCTCCAAAGCTGCTAGAGGTCTATAGTGAAGCGTGAGAATTGGGCCAACTCCCGATGACTATGCGGGAGGCACTCATTATCCCATTGCTAAAGCCAGGAAGGGAGAGTACAGATACAGCAGCTTACCGCCCATTGTCAATGATGTACACTGCCTGCTGCAGCATATGACCAATTTGGTTCATGGTGGTCAGGCTAGAAATACAGCCACAAATATACGGAGATTGGTGAGGGTTTTGGGGGAGACCCACATTGGCTCGTCCATGGCCATGATACTCTCGGTGGACAAAGAAAAGGCCTTTGATAGTTTAGAATGGCCATACCTGTATAAAATGATGGGTTGTTTTGGGCTGGGAGAAGCATTTGTGGGGTGGACAGCAGTGGCTAGAGTAAAGGTGGGGGTGATGATTTCCCCCCGATACAAAGTATCCTGCAGGACAAGGCAGCGTTGCCCATTCTCTCCACTATTAATTGCTTTGGCAATAGAACCTCTGGCAGCGCGAACTCGGCTGGGACAGTGGTACGAGGGCTTAGCGTTCAGAGGGGAACAGCAATACATCTCGCTATATGCGGATGATTTGCCCGAACCTGGGGAGTTACTGGGGTGACGTGGGAGATTTATTGAACTTAGTTATAGAGCGCCAGTTAGACTTTGACATGGCCACATGCATATAACATTGGTTCCCTCATACCTCCAAGACAAAGGTGACTAGCAAATTCGTAGATATGGGGCTGGTGCTGGAAAAAAGAGAAATAACAATGCACTGGAAATCAAAGGAGGGTCCCAGCAGTAGGAGGTGGAGGGCCGAGCTGATTAAGTGGGCTGGTAGTGAGGGTGCTATTCGGTTTCAGCAGACGCGACACTTGAACAACGAGAAAGCGCTGGATGCGGCAAGATCATGGGAGTAACTGGACCGACCAACAGTCAGGGGAAATCCAGGAATAGGGTGGTCCAGCACAAGGAGGCCAATGATGCACCCATTAGGGGAATCCTGGCTTTCAGTCAGCCCAAGAATTACGCACTACACTTTTGCAGATACATGGAACACACCTGTGAAGGGGGGAGGGACGGAGTGGGGGGTTTTTCATTGGGTTAAGAGTAGTTTATAAGCAGGACTGTTTAGTTTTGATTCGGAGCAGGAGGTATATTACAACTGTGTGCAGAATGCTTAATCCACATTATTGTGAGTACAGCGATGGTCCATTAAACGGCAAGTTAGCTGGGATAGTAGATGGTCAATTGGTTAATGAGAAGGGAGTTGGATGGGTAATTGTTGATTGCACAGTAAACTACCTGACTGTCGTGCTGTAAAACAATAAAATGTTTTTTATTAAAACATAGAAGGCATAATAAGTAATGGAGGCGCATGAACTTATTCTTGATGTTACTGAAGACCAACGTTGAGATCGCGGACGTCAAGACACTCAGCACCAACCTGCTCCCTTACCAGAAGGGAACCAATGTTCGCACATCATTGACGCACAGACCCAACAGGTTTGTCATTGAGGAGGCGCCGCCACCATGCATCCATGTCAAACGTAGTAGAATCACTATCTGTTCATCGACCAGATCACCGTCGACAATGAAGAAACAAAGATTGTGTACATCTTTCCAAGTCTCTACCACCTTGTCCATAACTCCTTCCACCGTGTAAAGCAGCAATTCTACGGCGTCTTAGGTAAGGATTTCCTCACCTCACCCAAAGAAGAACACTCGACACCTAGGAAGAGACACAGGGAAGACACAACATCTGTCATCCTGGGCCGATAAGCTACATCTCCAGACCTGGCTCCCCTGCTGTATCGTCTAGTTCAAGCCTTCCCTGGCGGCCCGCGGACCTTTCAGACATCGTACCAGAGTTTGTTTTTTTTAAAGGCTGTCTGCAACCAGAGCTCGACTCAGAGACTCTGCTGCCTGTGGGGCCGGGCGATTTCCGCCGTAGTCAGAGTGGGGCTGCAGGGGCGCGGAGAGGTGAAAATAGCCTCATTAACATGCTAATGGTCTTTTAAAGACCTGTGAAATGCTTGGGTGCGGCTGTGTGCACGCGCCTGGAAGCTGTCACAGCCCGGGAGGGGGGGGGCAGCTCGTCTTGCCTAGCTGCCTATTTCCTGCGACCCGGGGCGCGCAGGTTTCAGACACGCACCACTAAGACTTACACTGTCAAATACCGACGGGGGGGGGGATGCCCTCAGGAGTGGTTGTTACTGGCTGTGGCCCACCATTGGGGGCCCGGGATTATTATCCGAATGTGGCCGTAGTGCCTTGGGTCACTGGAGGAAGAGGAAGTGAGATAAGGTCACTAAGAAGCAGCGGGGGACTCGATCAGAGAGTCTAGTCCGTACGATGCTGACTGTCTGCGCAATAAAATCCCCAGCGTTGCCGGACCGGCGGGAGGCCAGATTGACCAGTGACTGATTAGTCACTCGCCGACAGGATAGTCATGGCCACCGCGGATCACAGGCATCATCGACATCTAGGTGTTCACGGGTGGCGGCGCAAAACGTGCGGGCGGGGCACGAGTCTGTCTGGATTGGAATTACACTGCAGAGCATCATGCAGTGTACTGTTTGATTTGCTGGTCACTGTGCGGCTCACGCTGCGGCCGCCGCACGGACCGGGACGCAAAGACTGCATTCTCAACTCGAGTTCAGTAAGTACTTTGGCCAACGTGGTGTGCGCCAGGCAAAGCGGTGTCTAACTTTAGTGAACACAGTTTATATTGTAACTTGTGTCCGCGAGTTTTGGTGCAGCCATTAATGGAGTAAAAGCCCTGGGCTGCAGAGCTTCTCACACCAGCCGAACAGTACGTAGCGGCGCAAGCAGAAAGTTCATTAAACTCTTGACCTGTTCCTATGCTGGAGAAGCCTGAGTGAACATAGCAGCCCTGTGCTGCCCAGGGGTGCTGCGTGAGGGCCGACAGAGCCCTGGACTCGAGCCTTCCACTTATGGCTGTATATACATGTAATTTGTAATTGTAAATATGTATGTTGAATTGTGATGTTAACTGTGATGTAATTGTTTGTGACAGTATGTGTTCTCAGATATTAATGAATTTAAAATTTTTTGACAAAGAGCAAAATAAAAAGGTATAAATAAATAATACCGCATAAACTAAATTAAACTAGTTTGTGCTACTTAAGCGCTGAGTTAACAAGAAACAATACAGGGGGTATTTCATTATTTCCCATTATTCTAAAGGTCCAACCCACTGTATGTCCCAGGACCTAACTCCATTGCTTAAAAAATTCCACTGAGGGCTCAGCACGCCGTGTCAGGGAGGTGAGAGATCATAGACTCTCTTGTGTTGTAATGGGGCGGCCCTCCTTCCCTTGCTGCCCTTTCCCCAGCACAGACTGCATCCTCACAACGCTGTGTTACTGTGCCACTGATGCCCTGTTGTTAAGGGGGCCTGATTTGCCGGTTGGTAAACCTGGGTGCAGTTCACAGAATGTGATAATGTGGGTCAGGGCCGGTCCTAGGATTTGCGAGGCCCTGGGCTAAAAGGCATCGTGCGAGGCCCCCTCTAATTTAGATAAGTGGCCCCTTGCAAAGAGACCATTCAGAGACACTGTGGGGGGCCCATTGTCCAGCATCCATCCACAAGCATTTCTCACACCTTCAGTCCGATAGGTGGGAGAATTGATTGTGGTCTAAAAGTTAAAACTGTGGGGGTGCCAAAATGCTGGACAATGGGACCCCCACAGTGTCTGTGAATAGTCTCCTTGCAATTGAGAGAGCGTCTCCCTCCCCTATGCCACCAGACAGACACCATCCCTGAGAGGCCTGGGGAGGGGGGCCCCTCTGAAGGACCGTAGTTGCAAGGCAACACCTTTTTTTTTAACAGGACACATCACCAGTGCGTGGCCCCATGCTGGTGGGCTGAGTGCGAGGCCCTGTGCAGTTGCCCACGCTGCCCATGCCTAGCGCCGGCCCTGATGTGGGGCCTTCCACTTCGTTAGTAGTGACCGGCACCGCCAGCTACCTAGGCCAGCAGTGTTTACTATCAGCCACAAAGGCATTAGCTGCACTTCCTGCTGGGGTCTCTCCGAGCATCAGAACTCCTCCATAGGCTCTCTTCTTCCCATTGTAGCTCACCGTCATGTTGAATGAAGCAGATTCAATGTGTTGTCTGAGGGGCGTGCATCTGCTAAAGAGCGTTAGTTCAAGTGGATCGAGTCTGCTTCAACTTTCATACTCTGCCAAATAAGAGTTTCTCAACGGGTCCTCTGGTTAGATCCGACTTTAATCAGTTGCAATATTGTGCGTGCTGCAGTCATTTATTTCTCTTCAAACTTTGAGGCAGAACCCTGCATCCTTATTTTACATGGCCTATAGTTCACTAGTAATGGTAGCTACATAACACCTCAACCCCATACCCTAATCGCAATGTTTGGCTGTGCTGTCGGTTTCCACAGAAACTATCTCTCCTCTTAGCAATTGTCCAGTATCGTGATAAGGACAGTTACACTCTACGCATATGAAACTGGCTGCACAGGACATGCACAGCCCTGCCCAGTGCTACTCGTTAGACTCAGAGTACCTTTTGGAATATATCATTACAGAGCTCTGGCTGCCAACTATAACCTATGTGGGACTCTGTGCCCCTCAATCCAAGGCTTGCCCAGTGCCCGAGCTTGTCTGCGCGTCAGCTGACGGTGTTTGGCTCTTAATTAGGCAGCTGAGGAGATGTAAATGTTGGGGCCTCACATCCATCTGTTGTGGGCCTGGTCCCACTTGTGACAGAAAGGTCCTAGAGCCCCCACTGATGCTCGGCATCCTGATCTGATTCATTGATTGATGCTGGCAGAAGGTAGGATCCCAGTGTGGGCAAAGGCTGGTAAAGGCCTCTGTGTATTAATAGCTCACCTAACTTGCTATGGATGTTATTAATAAATGAAATGAATGCTTCATTCTGAGCTGCCTGCAGCCTGTAGTGTACTGAGTGCGAGAACTGTGCACTCTCGCAGTATGCTCGGTTTACAGCTGCCTGCGGTTAGTGCATTTTAGTTCAATTACTTTTTAGAGTTTCTTGTTGCTCAAATGGGTGTCATATTTCTGATATTTGTTTCTCTTGTCTTCATTGCTTGACTTTGCTTGCGAGAGTGTCACTCATATTTATTGAAATGTCACTCAAAATTACACTGAAATTATAAAAATGTCACACATAGCATTCTGAAACCTTGGCAGCTATGCTCTGTGCCCCTGCAGCCCCACTCTAACTACGGCGGAAATCGCCCGGCCCCCACAGGCAGCAGAGTCTGAGTCGAGCTCTGGTTGCAGACAGCCTTTAAAAAAAAAAAAAGGAGCGAGGGAGGGGGAGGGAGGGAGGGGGAGGGAAGGAGAGCGAGGGAGGGAAGGAGAGCGAGGGAGGGAAGGAGAGGGAGGGAGGGAATGCGAGGGAGGGAGAGGGAGGGAGGGAAAGGAAGGCAGACAGAGGGAGGAAAAGGGAGGGAGAGGGAGACGGGGAGGGAAAGGGAGGGAAAGGAAGAGCGAGGGAGGGAAAGGGAGAACGAGGGAGAGGGAGGGAGACGGAGGGAGGGAGACGGAGGGAGGGAGACGGAGGGAGGGAGACGGAGGGAGGGAGACGGGAGATGGAGGGAGGGAGATGGAGGGAGGGAGATGGAGGGAGGGAGACGGAGGGAGACGGAGGGAGGGAGACGGAGGGAGGGAGACGGAGGGAGGGAGACGGAGGGAGGGAGACAGAGGGAGGGAGGGAGACGGAGGGAGGGAGACGGACGGAGGGAGGGAGACGGACGGAGGGAGGGAGACGGAGGGAGGGAGGGAGACGGAGGGACAGGGAGGGAGGGAGAGGGAGGGAGGGAGAGGGAGGGAGGGGGAGGGAGGGAGAGGGAGGGAGAGAGAGGGGGAGGGAGGGAGAGGGAGGGGGAGGGAGGGGGAGGGAGGGGGAGGGAGGGGGAGGGAGGGAGGGGGAGAGAGAGAGGGAGGGAGAGAGAGAGAGAGAGACAGAGGGAGGGAGACAGAGGGAGGGAGACAGAGGGAGGGAGGGAGACGGACGGAGGGAGGGAGGGAGACGGAGGGAGGGAGACGGAGGGAGGGATACGGAGGGAGACAGAGGGAGGGAGGGAGACGGAGGGAGACGGACGGACGGAGGGAGGGAGACGGACGGAGGGAGACGGACGGAGGGAGGGAGACGGACGGAGGGAGGGAGGGAGACGGAGGGAGAGGGAGGGAGGGAGAGGGAGGGAGGGAGACGGAGGGAGGGAGAGGGAGGGAGACGGAGGGAGGGAGAGGGAGGGAGAGGGAGGGAGACAGAGGGAGGGAGGGAGACAGAGGGAGGGAGACAGAGGGAGGGAGGGAGACAGAGGGAGGGAGGGAGACAGAGGGAGGGAGGGAGACAGAGGGAGGGAGGGAGACGGAGGGAGGGAGGGAGACGGAGGGAGGGAGGGAGACGGAGGGAGGGAGGGAGACGGAGGGAGGGAGGGAGACGGAGGGAGGGAGGGAGACAGAGACAGAGAGACAGGGAAAGAGAGAGAGGGGGAGAGGGAGAAAGATGTGTGTCTATGCCGGGTCTGGTGGCTCAGTGGACGAAGGCGTCCGCTGCAGGGACCTATGATCAACCTCATGGTCAGTTTTGTTTGTTGCTCTAGCCCCGCCCCTTCCCCACTGACCCCGCCCCCACCGTTGCGGCCCCCGGACACAAACCACACTGTAAATGTGGCCCCCGAGAGAAAGTTTGTGAGTACCCATGGTCTAGTTAGTCCATTAATCACATGTAAGGATCCACCGCAGATTTCGTTAAAACCTCTGGACTTCTTGGAGGCCAGGCCGGCCTGGAGGCAAGATGGCTGCATAAACCAGGTACTGGCGATCACGGCCTCTACTTGCAGATGCCATCCGCAGACGGTCTATAACCTTACCTGTTCAATAAGCTCCAGAGTCTGGGGGGCTGCCCTCAGTATCCCCAGCTAATTAACACCTTCAATGCTATGGAGATTTTTCTCCTACTCTGAAGATCCTTATTTCCCATTATTCATGACACGGTGAGCTCGTCATAAGCACACGTTCAGTGTACTGCATGACGAGCTGACCTTGTCATTAGCATTGAAGAGGTTAAATGAACCCCGCTGTGGTTTGTGACCGATAGCGGAACCTGAGCCCTGCACCCGCAGGAGGTACAACAAAATGGTGGCCGATGAGGGAAGGCTACCCAAGCGCTGTACTGGCGAAAGCGGACACTCGAGCCCAAGGCTGGAGCCTCATTGGGGGCACTGATGGCTCGAAGACCTGGAGTGGCAAATTGAGATTGTATAAGCCCGCGGTTGATGGGAGCTGGGAGCGTGGGCCGGGTTGTGCGACAGACCAGGACATTCCAAATGCAGATGGTGATGGGCCTTGGACTTCATAGCTGATGAGCACCGCCAAGGTTGGAGAAGGGGTGAGGGACTGCGAGAGAACAGGGCGTTTTTTACTAGGAAGCGGTGGATGACTGGCTAGTCCAAATGTGTTAATGGTTGGACCTAGCCTCCTGGAGTGAAGGAGCCGGAGGATGAGATGTGTGTGGGGTGGGGGCTGGAGAGCTAACTGAGCTGGTCATAGAACTGCTTCCAAGGTGAGAGCAAGCTGGCGCTGTGACTGCACTATGCGCCATACCTCAGGACGGTGACAACGAGGGCTATACTAAGCGTTCTGGGGAAACACATTGACCCTAATCAATTGAAGCTACTGTTCAAAGGGTGCATGACAACTAAACACAGAGAATAAAGAACCACCCTCCACAATGGATAAAAAGAATATAGACACTTTAAGCACTAGAATGGACACTGTTGCTGCTAAGGCCGCATCACAGAAGCGGAACACCACATATCAGCAGTGAAAGATGAGCAGCAGGTAGACTAGGAGAAACTGACTGCTACATATGGATCAAATCCTAAAACTAATTAAAGCTAAAAATTAAGATCTAGAGGCCAGGTCAAGGCACAACAATTACACATCTTAGGAGTGGCTGAGTCAACAAACACTGGTAAGATGGAAACCTTTGAGTCCTTGTTAACAACACTCTTTGGTGCAGAATCATTCTCAAAGATGTTCCTTGTGGAGACCCCTCTGGATGCCTGCTCATCTTTACCCCATCATTGCTAAATTACCAGGATAGAGACGTTGCGCTCTGGCTGGCGAGAGAACAAAATGAACTGCACTATTGAGGAGACTGTTTATCTGTGTATTCACCCTGGTGGTTCAGGAAGTGTACTGTGCATTTGTCAGCTGAATAGAGACTGTGATTTTAACATGCAGTATGCCATGTTATACCCAGCTCCGCTGAGAATATCCCATAAAAGAACAACAAAAATCTTCACTGAGCCGCAGCAGGTGACTGGCCACCTAAAATAAACTTTTGTCTCCAAATGCCCAGAAACGCAGCATGGGATCCAACTGCTCCCCTTTGGACTCTGACACAGATTCGGCAACTCCGACCCCATCAGGATCCTAGTAAGCACTCCGAGATGTGAGTCGCAGAGGGCTGCCATCCACTGCAAGTTGATGGGTAGTTCTGGTGGTCGTATGGGGGACTATGCGGGTGAACAACCTGCCGTATGTCGATTGATAAGTGACCCAACATATTTGTTGACACTATGGCGGGGGATCCTTTGGCCGGGACTTCAGGACACGGCCATCACCATTTTGTAAAATCCAGGGTAAACAATTTATTTTCTATTTTTTGTTGCATTGGTCTTTGGACACCCAAGCTATGTGCCTCAGGGGCTAAACAGTTCTAGATTTTGGGGCACTGGTGGGGTAAGATACATTTAGACAGTTAAGTTTGGGGGCTGGCGTGGGTCAGGGAGGGTCACATTGTGGGTAATGTCCAGGATTGCTGTTACAACGCTCTGGTGCACCACAAAACGGGTTATGTTTGATACACAGGAGACACTTCTGCACAAACCTACATATCATATGACCCCCCCTTGACCAATGATGCACATAATCAATAATGGTCAGTGGGTGTGAAAATAATCTGATTTTGATTTGATTGATTTTGAAATGTATATAGCGCACGAATGCCCGAGGGAGTCTAGGGGCTGTGCAGTTAATTGCCGGAAATAACAGACGAGAAACTTAGTTAGAGAACAGCCAGGTTTTTAGTGATTTTCTGAAGGATAGCAACGTAGGGCTGTTCTTGATGTCTATTGGGAGTGAGTTCTACAGTTTCACTGCCTAGAACAAAGCTTCTTCCTCACCCGCGTGCCGTGATAAATCTGGGGATTTGGAGGAGTTTGCTCTGCGATGATCTAAAGTTTCTAGCAAATGGTAGCAGGCAACTTTTTGTTTTAGGAACAGAGGACCGTTCCCATGCAGAGCTTTGTAAGCTAAGCAAGGATTTGAAATCTATCCTCTTCTTCACTGGGAGCCAGTGAAGCTTTCTCGAACCATGGGAGATAGACTCAAACATGTTGAAAAGACAGTTTATCATCGAAGATGATGCCCAAATTCTTCACCTTCTTAACTGGGACTGGAAAATCTCCCAAGCAAGCAGGCTACCAGCTCTGCGACTAAAAAGATGTGTCTGAGCCCAGCAGGAGAACCTCTGTTTTACCTCCATTCAGCTTTAGGCAGTTCATGCTCATCCACTGGTCTACCCGGGACATACATTTGCTAAAACGGTCCGCAGTTTCTTCCAAATTACTTGAGATGGACACCACTAACTGTCGTCCGTGTAGGAAACCACCGAGAAGCCAAACTGCCTAATGGTATCAGCCAAGGGGGTCACATACATGTTGAACAGTGTGGGGCTCAAGGAGGAGCCCTGCGACACCCCATATGGAAGTATAAAATGCTCTGAAAAGGAATCGCCAATCTGCACATATTGAAATCTATTGTTTCAAATATGATTTAATCAGTTTAAGGGCAATCTGCCCACAATGCATTCAAACGTTTTAAATAACTCCTAACTTCTGCATTCTATTTTAGAAAAAAAAAACATTTTTTTATATGCTGACTATCATTTATTGACCATGCTCTAGTGGGTTTCTACTCAGCGGTCCTTTTTACAGTGAACTGGTCAAGTTTTAATTTGTAATGGTTTTTAACCAAACAATAAAGAATGTACTCAGTTTAAGGGCAGTGTCCTTAACTCCTGCCTCAGAGTCTTCCGATTAGGATATCATGGTTAACGGCGTCAAAATCACTCACTTGGAATGTATGAGGGCTCAATAACCCCATTGTTGCATACCTACAGAGAAACGACTTCAATTAAGCACTTGACACCCAGAAATAAGAAAATGTTAAGTAAATGGCAACTAGTCCCTACACTGCATCATACTCCTACGCAAGGGCAGTAGCCATTCTCTTTAAACGTGGAACACCATTCCACCCGGTAACTAATCCGGAGGGGAGATTCAGAATTCTGTGGGGGGTATTGTGACTGCAGCCTTTGATATTTGTGAACACATACAGCCCCACTACATACAACCCAGACCTTTATCGTACACTTTGGGGTCACATAAGAGCATAACACACAGGTTCATTAATATGGGGTGGAGATTTTAACACAACAATGGACCAATGACTACATAGGTCACACTCCCTAGCTAGAGGTCACATTAACTCAGCTGTGGCCCTCAACATCCTATCTTAATGTCACCACAAGAATATCTGGCGACTAAAAAAAATTGAACAAGGTACATTTTACTCAGAGGTGCATAACGTTGTCGAAGCTAGATTTCTGGATTGTAACTAAGGAGTTCAGTATATGGACAGTGGAAGTGACGTACCACGTCTGTACATTATCTGTTCATTCGCCGGTGCTACTCCACTTTCAGCCCAGAGGCACTCCCTGCATGTCCAAACTGAGTCCCATGTTTAGAGAGGAACGCGCCCAAGGATTGGGCGTTCTTTCCTGGAAAATAAAGGGTTGGTTGACAAACGAACAACTGTATGGCAGGCCTTTAAGGTAGTGTTGAGGGAGAAATGCATCTTGATGCAACATGTTCTGCAAAGCTGTGCTCCCACCTAACCAGGTTGGAAGCTTAGATGAAGCAACTGGACGCTAGGGTCTCTAATAACAATGCCCCAGATGTCCGGGAGGAATTGCGTTGTAAGGGTTTGTACTGAGACTGCAGAAAGAGAAGCCAATAACACGGGTAAATATGCCAGGGCATATACATACTGTGAGGGGCTAGACCCTGGAAAGCCCTAGCCAACAATATTGGAAATCCCAGGGCAGCTACAGACTCAAATACACAACTCAGCAGGTAGCTTACTGGATGCACTTGATAGAGAGGTGTTCTTGGACTACTTCGGGCATTGTATAGTTCACACAAGCAACACGATACTAACAGTAACGTACTTGGATAAAGTAACATTGGAGTGGCTAAGCGATGCCCAGAGGCAATTCCTGGCATATCCCATACCTAAGGGAGAAATCGCTGATTCCATTAAAGAACTGCCTGACAAAGCACCAGGCTTGAATGGTCTCCTTACTGAAATATATAAAATGTATATCGACCTATTAACGCCTGGCCTACATCATGTATATGGAAGCCCTTGGAGAGGAGTGGACTACTAGACTGTATGCGTGAAGCCATAAGCATCACTGTGCTTAAACCTAATAAACTGGATACTAATTGTGCCGCTTATAGACCGCTGTTGCTGATCAACTGCGATGCCAAAATACTTGCAAAAATTTGAGCAGACCGACTTTTACCTTTGCTACTGAACCTGGTCCTTCCCGACCAAGCAGAGTTCATGCTGGGAAGATCAACCGCACATAACCTGCGAACACTCTTTGCCCTAATTCACCAAATTGCTCCATAAATGGAAACTGACACAATCTTCTTGGATGCCAGTAGGGCATTTTGATTCCCTTGAATGGGGACTTCTTGCTGACAACACTGCAACGTATGTATATTCCTCTCTCCTTCCTACAACTGGTTAAATTACTTTACACAAAACCAATAGTGAGACTATACTTGAAGGGGGAAGTCTCAGCACCTATTGTGATTAACAGAGGAACCCAGCAGGGTTGTCCACTGTCTCAATAGCGCTGGAAACCCTTCCGTTTACACTGTGCCAAAAATATAGCCTATTCTCTCTGAGGTTTGGTGGAAGATTACTTTGGCTCTCGCTATGTGTGTGATGTCACTTTAAAGGTAGGTAACCCATAAAGTGGGCTCCATCTTCTCAGATAATTCATTTAATTTGGAGAAAGCTTGTGACTCCAATTGGGAAAAGTAGAGCAGCATTCCCCCTTTCACCTTGCACAGACAAATTCGAGCTGGATTAGCCATTGACTTGGGCAGGCTCTTTGTAATATGATAGACTGTAGCCGAGGTGTGCTGATTAAAGATGGTTTATTGATGGATTATTACGTCAAATCATATAATCATTAAAGCCCCACCAGGAGCAGCTCTCTTGGCATCCCACACATTCTATATTACCTCACACACTCCAACATTCCACCATTCATCCACTTAGGCTGAGCAGCAAGACAGGTTAGTGAGAAAGGGACATGGCATCCAAACCAGGATACCACACCACCTTCCCTCTTAAAAGGAACAAACAGATGAATAGAGTAAATGAGAAAGGTCATTCTAAACTTATATTGGAAAAAGAATCCAATGCGACCACCTCTTCCCCCTTTACACATAAAACAGGGAAAAATTGATAGCACATAGTTTCGCACTAAATTTTTAAAACGGGATGTAAGAATTGAATTCAACGTCACCAACACAACATACTAGTTGGCCAGACTAGCAAAGTGAAGGTAATGAAGACTTCAACAAATTAAAAACAAATGCAAAAATGAAAAGCACAAAAAGTACTTAACTCAGTTACAATTCCCACTAAGTACGTGTGCACAACGTACTGTAATAGGAATATGTAGGTGACTACACTATAGAGTCACATGCAATGTACTATAATCTAAAATGAAACATAACATGTGTAGGTGACAAACCCATGACAGCAATTTCAGTAAAATTGGGAGGTCACATGCTGGAATGCAATTTCTAGTATTCAAATTAAAAGCAAGACATACACTAAAAAGATGACTCTACGGGCAAAACAACTTAAGTAAAAGGTGGAAGTCACATGCATCGTATAATCCTAAGGATATCATTTGTACGAAACAAATTGGTGACAGGTTCACAGCACTAAATTAAGAAATTGTGAATGTCACAAGCACATATGCTAACGTATAGCATTTAACTTTCAATTAAACTAAAAACTTGTATAAAACCGGTGTAAATAACCATAACACGTCATTAAGAAACCTACAGTAGTAATGTAGGTGGTGTATCCATGACTAAATGAAACACGGAAAACTGGCTAACAAATGAATATTATACAGTAGTAAAACAATTACCATTCACCTGCTACTCTCCTACTTCCTATAATTGCTTCACCTTATGAACAATTTGGCATAAAAACCTTTAGCTTCCTATAGAATGCCGTACTAAACATAGTAAATAAAGTCCCCCATAAAAAAAAAATTAAAATGAACAAAGTAGACACCGTTGTCGGGATGAAGGACTGAGGCTCATGATAGGATGCAGGCTTAATTACTTGTAAAATAATGCAGGTCTTTAGATGAGGTGAAATTGTATCCAGTGCTGTATTTAATTAATTAAATATTTTAGCGTGTGCGTTGCTGAGAAGAGGTGCACTGGGCTAAAATTAAGACGAGCGTGTAAGCTTTAGCGTGCGTGTCGCTGAAGTAATTTAACTTGTGCTTTTGCCTTTTTCCAACCCAGAAGAAGCATGTGTGTCGCTGAAAAGTAAACTTGACATGCTTTGCATTCACAAACCCAGGATCATTGTGATCTCTAAAATAATGCGCGTTAGCTGGTTGGGAACATTACCAATTTCTTCCTTCCTCGAGATGACTCACAAAACGTTTTCATCAAGTTGAAAACTGGAAAGCAACTTGATGTCAGCAAAGGCAAACCACCGGTAAGTAGACTAGGTATCCACTACACCTTCAAATTAAGTTTATTGTAGCCGAGAAGACATTGGATGTCATACACAGATAATAGATAATCTCAAAATGGAGGCACGCACGGTTGCGCTAAGCCGGGTGGCTCACAGCGCGTCTGTGCAATCAGCGTCCAAGAGCAGGAATAAAATGCCAAGAGTTGGGACGTGAGAAGAATGCCAGCTGACATCATGAATTAGATGAAAAGGCTCGAGGATGCAGGTACTGTTTAATTTCAAAGATCAGACTAACGGTCAAACTGGCAATGGCAAAAACTCGAGGATGATCAAATCAACTCAAAAATACAAATGTTGCCTTAACTGCGAGATATTTGGCAGTCTCAGTAGCCCTGTACGAATAACGCATGTGATCCGAGGAATGAGAGGCTGGAGGCAGGAAGTCTTCAGTTTAAAGTAGAGACTTTTATTTAAGTCTTGTAAGCATTTATAACGGAACCACAGCAGAGCCGTCCATCTCAGTAGCAGAGCAGATAAGAATGATAGAATAAGAGTTCTAGAATAGAAGGGATAGAAAGACTAAGATAGAAATAGAAGAAAGAAGAGAGACAGTAACAGAGAATATTACACATCTTCCCTTTTTTGGGGAATATGAAATAATACATTGAATTAAACAATGTAATAGAATACAACATAAAAGGAAATAAATATTAAGATAAAACAAAATCTTTAAATCGAACAGGTAATTTACAAATCCTTTTTGAGGGTACTTTTGAAGTAGAAACAGAAACCGCATCGGAAGCATCAACAACATTTTCAGAAGTTGGGACATCAACATTTTCAGAAGTTGGAATGGAGACTACATTTCCTCCCGAAGTAGAAGATGTGGAGGCGACAACATTACAATGCAAATTAGATGATGTAACATTTGAGGAAGGACTAGCAGCTTCAAACAAAATATAATCATCCAAACTCCGAGTAATAGCAGTTTTGTTATAAATCGCAGCTTGCTCATCAGAAATAGGAACAAGTCTATTCTTGTTCCACCATCTCCCATCATGAAGTAAACTAGAACTGACACCAACCTTTGAAATATTATAAGGAGAAGAAAAAGAAGATTCCCCTTTCTTGACAAGAAAAGGTTTTTTGATGAGGACATACAAACCAGAATTAAATTGTGTTAATTTAGCATGTTTGCAAATATCAAAATGATATTTGTGTTTGCTTTGAGCTACAGCAACAGTTTGACGAAAAACAGCCTTGTGATTACTGGTTATGCAACTTGAAGAAGAGCTAGGGAGATTGTCGCTCCAACCAAGAAGGAAGAAGCAAAGTGCGACATTTTCTACCTCTTAACAACTCTAAAGGAGTAACATTAGTTGTTGAATGAGGTGAGTTGTGATATGCATTAACCTTGTTATTAAGAAAAAGATTCACATCTAATCCAGAGGATAGAGCAGTCTGAACCCCTTCTTTGAGAAAACGATTCGCTCTCTCAACAAGTCCATTAGCAGCAGGACTGTACAAAGCTACTTGAACATGTTTGATATCCATGATTTTTAAGAAATCTTGCATAGAATTTGATAGAAAATGAGTACCATTGTCCGTAACAAGCTCTCTTGGAGGACCTACAGCAGAAAAAACATTTTTAAGGAATTGCAAAACAGAATTGGTCGAGGCGGATTCAACAAAAGAAAAATAAATCCATTTGGAGAAATAATCAATCAGGACCAATAAAAATCTTGATGATATAGGTAGTAGATTAAAAGGTCCAGCAAAATCCAAGGCTACTTTTATCCAGGGACCATCAGGTAAAGAAACAGGACGTAGAGGATTTTGTGTCGTCTTCCAATGTTTGTCTGAGACAACACATTGAGGACACAAATCAACAAAGGAATGAACTTGGGCATTTAGGGAAGGCCACCAGTAAATTTCTCTGTTTCTTACAAGTAGCAGTAACTCCTAAATGTTCTGTGTGTGCAATCGAGATTAATTTATTCCTAAGAGAAATTGGAGGAATAATATAGCCATTCCTAGTGCAAATACCATTTTCTAGTGACCACTCCGAAGAAATTTGTGCAAAAGGTCTTAAATTATGTTGAACATTCCGAATTGGAGGCCATCCCTTGACAATAAAATCAGAAACTTTCATTAAATCATGATCTGTAGAAGTGGCTTCAAACCAATCTTTCTCAGATATGACACCATTGGATGAAGAAGAAACATCCATGGAGGCTACAACACAGTCAAATTCATCAATAACTTCATCCGTTGAAGGTAAAGGGAGTCGAGAGAGACAATCCGCTCTGAAATTCTTACCACCTTGGATATATTTAATGGTAAAATTGTATTCCTGTAATTTAGATAAAATGCTTACTAGTCGAGCAGAAGCTTTGCCCAAACCATCTCCTTGTAAAAGATAAACAAGTAGTTTATGAACTGTGTATAATGTAAAAGAATTACCCCAAAGATAAGTTTTAAATTTGGACACAGCCCAAACACAGGCCAAAGCCTCCCTTTCAATTGTCGAATATTTGGACTCCGCACTGGATAAGGATCTTGAAGCAAAAGAAATTGTATGATCCTTTCCTAAATTTTGTTGTCCAAAAATTGCACCAAGACCATTCAAACTGGCATCAACAGTAATTGTGCAATGATGCCCATGAACGAATGGACTGAGCGCAGGAGCATTTACAACCAATTTCTTAATATCTTGAAAAGCAGTATTGGCATCATTTGACCAAACAAAACTAGTACCTTTCTTGAGCAGATTCCTCAAAGGCTGGACACAAGTAGAATATTCAGGAACAAAACGAGCATAGTACTCGCAAAGACCCAGGAAAGATCTAAGGGTATCTTTATCAGATGGAGGCGGAGCTTTAACAATAGCCTCAACATTGCAGAATTTAGGTTTAATACCTGCTGGACTGATGGTATGTCCCAGATAATCAATTTGTTCAACCAGAAAATTGCATTTCTCGGGTTGAACTGTGACCCCTCTTGAGTTTAGGATGGAAAAAACTATGTAAAATTTGTAAATGTTCTTCTTTCATTTCTGTGAAGACAAGAATGTCATCTTGATATGCTTGAACGTTTTTCATGTCAGCAAAAAGAACATCCATGACTTTTTGAAAAACTGAGGCTGCCGAAGCTAATCCAAACGGCAGCCTAAAAAATTTGTAAGCTCCAAAAGGAGTAACAAATGTGGTGAGGTCTTGAGAATCATTGCTAAGAGATATCTGGTGATATGCAGAACGAAGATAAATACTCGAAAAATATTTAGCATGATCACTATTAGCAAGCATTTGCTGTATATGTGGAAGGGGATGACAGGCGACGATAATATTGCGATTTAGAGACCTGAGCTCCACACAAAGACGATCGACATTTTTCTTTTTTGCAAGAACAATGGGAGATACCCACTGAGAGGAGTCAGTTGAAGTGATGACACCATCTGCAACAAGTTTCTCGATTTGTTTTTTAAGATCGTCCATGACACTAATAGGGACTGTTCTGACCTTGTGAGTGACTGGTGTAGCATTGGATATAAGTTTGATAACCTGTTCAAAACCCTTAATAGTACCAATCCTATCACTAAAGACAGAAGAAAATTCTTTTTTAAATAATTCAATAGGAGAAGAATCATTATTAATGGATAAGATAGGAAGATCTCCTAATACAATTGGATTTTTGTGGCCAGGTTTCAAATAAATACCTAACTTCCCCAAGTCTCTCCAACCAATCAAGTCTCTGCCTTTGAGTGCAACGTAAATCTTGGTTTCAGTAGATCTACCAAGAATGTTAAGGGAGCCAATGAAGAAACCAAGAAGATCAATATATTTGTTGCCAAAGGCTTTGGGACAAATATCAGGGGCTTGTAATGATATGGAGTGACCCCAAATATTGAAAAAGGTAGTGTCAGCCAGTACAGTAATAGGGGCGCCCGAATCAGCCATAACTTGTAAAGATTTATTATTAATAAGGGCTTGACACAATGGTTTTTCACAATCAGATGGTTCATCAATAGATAAAAGCATGTTGGAAAAGGTATTTGTGCACTCACAAACAGGATGATCAGAGACTGGGTTGAGAGAAGACTGTACAGGAGACTCTAATTCAACAGTATGAATTACCACATTTTGATTCACATTTTTATAGAAGCGACAAGATTTACAAAATTCCTGGAAATGACCTATCCTTTTGCATTTACCAAATTTTTTAGTTAGAGCAGGACACGAAGAAAAATTAGCAATGTGGTTTTTAGAACCACACCTAAAACAAAAGCTACTTTTAAAATCTTTGTTAACTTTGATAGCTGAAATGGAGAACCCCGCATTCTCTGAAATATAGGAAATAGGTGAATGACCTTCATTTCCAGCTAAAGCTTGAGATGAAACTATGGAACGCTCAATGCTTTTTCCAATATTAATTACTTCTGAAAGAGTTGGATTGTGACAAGTCAACAATCGTTCTTGCATCTTTTTTGAAAAGCAATTAAAAACAAACTGATCTCTTATGGCAGTGTCAGTATAGCTTTCAAATTTACAAGTTGAAGCAAGAACTCGGAGAGCACCGGTATATTCTTCAACAGTTTCATCACTTCCTTGTTTTCTCTTGAAAAAACGATGTCTTTTTAGCATAACATTTGGCTCATCAGAGAATTGCTTTTTTAATTTTGCTTTTGATTCAATGTATAAATTCCACGTGCCATCACCAGAAGGTCTAGGACAGGAAGGTAAATTGTTAAAAAATTTCTGCGCTGCAACACCCAAATGATTGTAAAGCAAAGCATTTTTCCTTACAGGTGAATAATCCACTCCATCGATGGCGACAAGGTAATTCTCAAAAATGTTAATCCATTGTTTCCAAACAATGTCAGGTTTTCCTGGTTTGTGTAGGAACGGTGGAGAATGTAAAGCACTTTCTGAAGAAGACATTGTAATATGTTGTACAAGAGTGAATTGTGATGTCACAGAATAACTCTGAAGTTCCAGCAAAATTAGAATGAAAAAAAAAATAATGTGGAGAATGTTGACAATCTAATAAGGAAAGACAATAAAGTCTCCTAAAGTTGAGATTATGATGTCGTAAGGCACATTCATGAAGTTCCAGAATCTGATAAACTCTAAAAATCTTACTTTCCTGGAAACTTGCTGCTTTGTTAATGACACACTTAAAATTCCACAACAGAATTATACAAGAATATTCCAAACTCGCTGCTTTGTTAGTGACCGAGTTGAAATTCCACAGAAGAATTATACATGAATGTTCCAAAGGAATAGAGATGCAGTTCTACATCTGGAAGCTGAATCTGAAAGCTTGTCAGAACCAATGACGCACTGAAATGATGCAGATTTTAGTTGCTAGGAGATAAAGACAACCAAGCAATCTCTCACGTGCTGAGAAAACGTTTAACTCCTACCGCGCTACCGCGTTTTCCCGCTGTGCGCTGATTTTTCAAAATCGCGTTGTTTATGACAAAGCCAGATCGTCATCCGCGTAGCGCAGGTAAAGACCATGACGAGCTAGCTTTGTCATTAGCGCGGAAGGGGTTAAGGAACACTTTTAAATGATGCTTGTAGGCCAAAAGAGGCTCGAGCTGATGTAATGGTTTCCGTTGGAGGAATTTCACTGCCAGTAGAAATCCTCATAAATCAAATTGACAGCGAGTTTATTCAAGCTTTTAAAGCGTAAAAGATAAAGGTCACAAGGGCAGCAGAAGCGATAAATAAATGAGACAGGCCTGCTTGTAGACCAACTGTCAGCTGGCGAAAATGAATGCCGTGGGTCCGATGTTACGCGTTAACCGCATGCGTGCGGTTGGAATTCTGCTGCTGCGCTGACTTTTTCAAAAGCGCACTTTACATGACGAGCTGGGCTCGTCATGAGCGTGCGAGGAGGCTACCTCATGACGAGCCCAGCTCGTCATGAGCGTCGAAGGGGTTAATGAAATGAAAAATAAATGCATTTAACATACCAATTCAGAAAGAGCTTCAGACATCAGCTGGGCAAGAATCCTCGATGAAAAAAAAAGAATGGGAGTAAGCAGAATGTTTTATCTGCCTACCCCACTCCTGGTACCAAAATATGTACCGAGGAATGAGAGGCTGGAGGCAGGAAGTCTTCAGTTTAAAGTAGAGACTTTTATTTAAGTCTTGTAAGCATTTATAACGGACCCACAGCAGAGCCGTTATTCACAGTAGGAGAGCAGATAAGAATGATAGAATAAGAGTTCTAGAATAGAAGGGATAGAAAGAGTAAGATAGAAATAGAAGAAAGAGAGAGACAGTAAAAGAGAATATTACAGCATGTAATAAGGACTTAGGAGTAACTGACTAAGACTCGTGTGCTCGGGAATGTTTTCCTTCAATTAAATGAAAATGCAGGCAAATAAAGGTAAAACATTCGTCCATTAGGTGGCAGCACATAACCACTTGTTTCCGCTTGGAGACAATAACATTTCGTAATTTTTACTTCAGCTCACCTCATGAGCTTGGGACACAGTCCCTCTTGTAAGAAGGGTGAGCTCACCAAATGTAGAAAAAACTGCTCCATACTGTTTGAAAGATGCTGACCATAGGCAATGCTGTAGGGACTGGAACAAAAAAAAAATTGAAAACATACTGTACATCACGTAGCAAGCAGACAGGCAGGAATCAAACTGCATAACAGGCAGTGGCATCACGTAGCGAGCAGGCAGCAGGATCAGAAAGCAGGCAGCAGTAAACATTTCAAGAACCGGTTCGGTTTTCCTTCTTCCTTTCCTATTTTCAGAAGGTAGTAGGAAGGCAGCAAAGTAGAAACTGAGGGCAGGGTGAAAGCTGTAAAAGTCCTTGACGCTCTTCTGCATTAACCAGGTGGTGTCCTCCATGTCAAGTAGGGACAGGCATGAAGAAGCGCTGCACTGTAGATAGGCAGGGACTGGCATACTTAAGCTGTATGCTTGCAGAAACTGGCACATACAAAATTGTGGGCGACCGGTGGTAGGTCACTGGTGGTGGGGCTTAGTTGGGGTGCCAGTAAAGTTTGAGTAGCTTTTAAATACATTATTTTCTCTTACTTGATAATCTTGATCACAAAGTTTCTGGAAGATCCTTGATGTTACAAGCCGTGTAGGTAAGTCCAAACGTCGCCAAATGTATTATGATAGACTGTAGCCGAGTTGTGCTGATTAAAGATGGTTTATTGATGGATTATTAGGTCAAATCATATCATTAAAGCCCCACCAGGAGCAGCTCTCTTGCTGCTCAGCCCTCTCTTCCAACTGTCATCCATCCATCAGGCGTCCCACACATTCTATATTACCTCCCACACTCCACCAATTCATCCACATAGACTGAGCAGCAAGACAGGTTAGTGAGTAAGGGACATGGCATCCAAACGAGGATACCACACTCTCCCATTAAATATTTGAGGAAATGGATTAATCTAGACACCGAGGCATTTCTAGCCTAAATTATGTAATTTCGAAGTTGAAGGATCTAAATGTCTAAAACGGCTGTTTATGGCAGGACGAATCGGGTTAACAAAAATGGAAGTACTGCTGAAGTTTCTCTTCTATTTTTAGGTCTCCTGGCGTTTAACAGCGCGTCAGCGCTGTGTCCGCCAGGAGATCTATTGTTGCTGACTCTGCTTCCCAGGAGACAGCACCTGGCCGCGCGCATTTCTCAAAAGGCGAACAGCGCAGGCCACGCGCGCGCTCGCCGTGGCTGTCTCCTGGGAAGCGCAAACACACAGGCACACCTCCCACTGCACGCATGCGCACACACATTCACAAGCACATCCACACGCACGGAGAGACACCCCCCCCTGCCGTCGCATACACACACACACGCGCGCACACACACACACACACACACACGTGCACTGAGCGCCCCCACCTACTTACCGCCACTCCGGACTTCAGCCGCCACCGCGGGGCTCTCCCTGGGCATGGGAGCCCCGCGTCTCCAGCACTGCTTCTCTCCGTGGAACTCTGTGGGCGCGTGCGTACTAGGCTTCCGAAGACGGAAGTCCCGCCCCACGGAAAGTTTCGTTTTCGCTCACAGGCAGCAGTAACACGGTTACAGCTCCTTTCCCTGCACTGCTGTCTGTTCTATTCGTGTCAACAGGGGTCCCGGAGCGAGTTTTTGCTGAGCAACAGGCATTGTAAGTACGTTTTATTACAATCCGGCTCGTGTCTATTAATCAGTGTACTTTAAATGGCTTTTATGTCTAGAAACTTTATTTTGTAGTGTCAAATTCAAAGTTCAAAATGAAATGCAAATCATTATTTCCAATAACTGTTGTTGGGCAAACTGTATCGTTTGCTTTTGTGATGGATCCTTTTAACCACAGATTCCTCACTTATTTGAATTGTGCTAGGCGCCAGACTGAATTGGGAAATTATTCCTGCATTAGCTCCTTTATTCCGATAAGTGGCACCCTCTGACTTAGCGGTTGCTTCGTCCTGCCTCTAGAGGTGATAACGCAGAGCCGTATGTAGGCACAAACCCTACACGCTGATGTTCGTTATTTTTATTCCCATTGTCCTTTGAAGCAGATCCGGAGCTCTGCTGCTCATACGTTGCATCTGTTCACCGATTCCTGAAAATCTACTAATGACCCTGTTATTAGAGATAATGTCCCCTCTAAATATTACTATGTTTAAACTTTTCCACACCTATCGAAACAGATATTTGTCACAAATCCCCTTCTTCTTTTTGGCCTCTTAGCCTTTTTGGGCGCAACTGACCTTTGTTGTTCTGTTTTTTGGGTGATGACATATTGTTCTTCCACTCCTATGGCATTTACAGTTCCTTGTTCATGTATGGTTTTGTTGTTTATTGTTGTGACCGTACACGTCCCATTCCTTCATCTCGTTGTTCTACTCACTGGCCCTAATTGCAGGACATGCAGCAGTACTCCTCTAGGCCTTTTTTCACTATACACGATGCACTAACATACTTACTTGCAAGGAATGCACACCTCCTCGCACCGCTGCTCAGTTTATTCATACCTGAAGCGTCGCTGCACACACTACACAAACATTGCACTATTACAGGAAATGTATTTAACTATCTGTGCAACCATTCAACAACAACTGGTTCAAATATGTTATCTCAATGTTTCAAGCTTTATTACAAATGTAACAAAAAGATGTTAATATTTGACATATGTTCTTGGATTTTCGTCACAATAAAATACACTGAACATAATGTTCACACATGTTATTTACAAAAGTTTACAAAAGTTTAAGCTATTGCCATTATAAATTACAATAACTTTTATTTAAGTATTTAAAAAAATTAAAAACCATTGTTATTTGTAATATCAATACATGTAAGTCACGTAAATACAACACATATTGCATTACAAATGCTATAGGTGTCACATTTGCGAAAGTTATAACTATTGGCATGGTAAATGACAAAGCTATTAATTTCGCTATTTTCAAAAACAAAGCCTAAATAAAAAATTTGTCAATTACAATACCAATAGCTCAAACTTTCCTAATAGGAGACCTATTGCATTGCAAATGCTTGTTTAAATGTAGACATCACACTGACCAAACACTTTATTTAAACTCCCCTTACTTCTGATGTGCCTAATTTGTGCGGGTTGACAACCACAAATAGCGCGTACCACCCTAACACTGTCATATCATAAGGGAGGATTTGCCGTACCAAATATGGACTTTACTATCATAATGCTCAAGACTGGCTTAAAACCCCTAAATATTTGCTCCATCTTGCTGTCAAACTGTGATAGCTTATCCAACACATTTCAAGTAACATTATGGAACAAAACTAACCACATCACGAGTGAAATAAACACTATACATGTGTGGGACAAGATTAGACAAAAGACCTTACCGCAGCTATACTCCAGCACAGCCACACTTTGGGTCATCCACGGTTTAGTGCAACAGTGGAACCCAAAGCGGGCAGGCAACTTTGTAAACTCAAATGGGGAGACCTATACACAGATAAGCAATTCATTGAAATGGGTCAAATTGCCACACAACCCCATCCCACACTGTTGAATCATCTACTTCATAGACTTAAAATCATTAAAAAGAAACATATCCTTGAATTTCCACACAAACCTGACAAATCTCTCCCTCTTGAAATTTTTGTTGCTGCTAACAGTCCTAAAACAATTTAATCAATTTACTGCACTATACAGAAATCATTTACTGGGAACATGTCTTGCTAGATCGGCATGGGAAAGGGATCTGAGCCAACAGATACCGAACGAGGTATGGGTGGATTACTGTGCGCAAACAAGTGAACTACTTCCTAGTAGTGGACTGTATCTAATAAATTTCTGATTTCTACACAGTCTCTACTAGATTCTCCAGAAGCTACACAAATGGGGACTGAGGGGCAATTCTGACTGATAAATGTGGCACGGGAAAGGTAGACTTCATGCCCTTGGCATGTCAATGTGAGCGGATCTACAATTTATAGTCCCAGAATATAGTTTTATTGCAGATTGGCTCAAGGGTACAGCTATTCCTACTCATCGCAATGCTGGGATGGGTCCAGAAGACTCCCCACACGGATTGTAAATGTATTGCCCTTGCATTGTTTGCCAAGAGATTAGTGGCTAAGTAATTGGACCGAGGAAGAGAACTGACAAAAGAACTATGGATACAAGAAACATTGTAGTGAGCAGATGGAACTGTACAATGAGGTGACACCTGAGCCCTCTGGGCCACGGCACATTTGGATACCATTTCAAAACGCTCTGCATACCTCCAGCGATACACAGATGATCTGAAAGATCGAAGGTCCACAGAGGATGTCACTTCTGGTTTACTAGCCTTTATGCTTATTGTTGGCAAAAATAACAATTGAAATTTATACTGTATCTTTACTGGTTACGTGTAGTGTTGGACGTTGTATCTGTATCGATGTTGTATTGTACAGTACTGTAATTTAAATAAAAATCCACAAAGACTTCTGGGCTTCTCACCTCCAAGGGAAATTTCAGAGGCCACTTCAGTATCTCCTTTACATAAGTGGACACATGCCTTTACTCGGGCACCTAATAGTAAAACAGCCACCAGATTCGGCACAAGATCTCCCTGCCCCAATACTAACCCAGGTTCATACAGTCCTACATTGCTTATACAGTCTAATTCCAGAGTGTCTCTAATAGATTATAGTATCTTTCATAAGGTACTGGCAAGAGGTGTAGCAAAGCTTAATATACCTCTTGAGATACCTCAATTGTTTGAGATGCTACAGCCTAGAACCACACCAAACCCACTGTTACTCTTGGTCATAGGACTTTTGGAGATGGCAGAGGAAACTTTTCCTCACTCCAGAAAAAAGTACAGACCCAAAACCTGATTCCATCATTATTACACCTGTGAGATGTAAACATCCTTCTGCCCCGAGTCCACTTCTCCTCCTGAAAAGGAAAGCAAATGATTTGACATGACTGCATCAGCACATCTTAAGAATGAGTGCTACTAGGAATATATCAGACATTTGGGAAGGAATGGAGTCTTTCACAACAGACTATTGAAACACAGACTTCCTACACAGGGTAAATGAAGGGTTTCTGGTATATAATCCAGTAATCAGGGCAACTGGATATTGCCATAGTTTCTTAGTTAGAACTTCCTTCTTGAAACTGAAAACGCAGCTCGACTTGACTTTCGTATATACAGCTCTTTGATAAACATGCAGAGGTAGAGATGCTCCACATGGAAAGCGAAATGGAGGCCCCGAAAATGCATGGCCTGAAAAAACAGAAGCTGTTATAAATGGCACAGTCCTAAAGAACGTAAATTTTTCCAGCAGAGAGTGCAACCTCCAAGATGACCATATCTGCCTCAAAAGCTAGGTCAAAACGCAAATGACTCCAGTAGCAAATAATTGACCCAGACAGAGTTCACATTTCAAGGAATAATGCAACTGCCACTAATACTTTCTCCTCCCCAACAGTGACCTACTCCTATAAGGAGAGCAGTGGCATCTCACTTGGAAGAGTGGAAGTCTAAGATATGTACTGAACATGATCAAAAGAGACTGTCATCTGTCTAACGGCAATTTTACCACCTATTCCACCACAGCCCAGGTACAATTACCAACTTTCCTTATTAGTAAAAAATCTCACATTCTCTTGGCCAAAAGAACACTCGGTAAAAATACTATCACAATAGGAAAAAAAAGTCCATATATTTTCTAGACTCCAAGGAAGGTCAGTCAGTCCAATATCGCCAGATATTAGACCTACGATTTCACAACAAATGCACTCTAATTTTTCCTCACATCAAAAGCAACAATTGACACGGTTCATAGAACTGAGACATTCATTTTCACATTCCAGTTGCATATCAGCACAAACTACTTGAGATTCCTTGTAAGAGAGGCTCACTGCCAGTATGCTGTCCTGTTGCAGGGATTGTGCTTGGAAACAGAACTGTCTGGTACCACAGAACATCAAAATGTAGGGACTGAGTCACCATTCCACATCAGTAGCTATGGGCCTAAATCTGACTAGCTCATTGTGCCTTAACTTTCTCTTAACTTCACTTTCCCAGAGTGACCGGTAAATTGGCACCCCACAACTCTCTAGTCCCCAGGGGGTGCTTGGAAACGGATCGGCCCCTTTAGTTTTCTCACTGATGCATGTCCATAATAAACAAAATAAAGAAACCAGGAAACTTTCCAATATGTATTGAAACTATGGTGCTCTATCATGAAACAACTGTGCTGCAATTAGAAAGCATATACAACTGAGCAGAGTAATCGGCATTTAGAGTAAACTGTATACAATGAAAAGCCCTACCATGGCAATTTATAAATCTTCCAAAGCCTTTCCTCACTATTTGAGCACAGTGATATATCAGATCTCTTGGAGTAGAACCGGCCCTCATACCTGGTATTTGTAGTTAGGTTGTCTGAATCTTAGGTTGCGCAAACCTACCATGTCCATCCCAGAACCTTTCCCTTCTGCAAGAATCCTCCTCGGTTTTCAAAAGGCACATCTGTGTATGTGTTAAGAGGTACCTCATTTGAATTGGCTTAGCGGCTCGCGCCTAGACGACACGGCCACCGTTGCCTACCAATGGACCCACACGCAGGTGTGCGCCTTGTTTCATCCCCTGACCAGGGGACCCCGCCCTCTGCCCCTGCACGTGGCTGTGGCCCGTAAATGCTTCATCCGTAGCCTAAAATTGACCCAGGGAGTCAGACCATATGCCCCTGCGCTCCCCCTGCTGGGCACCCCCCGGAGGGGTGGAACGGTGACAACACGCATACTGGAGAGCTGGACTGCGGCTGGGGTGGAGACCATGGGCGTCCTCTACGCGGATGGAACCATGCTCCCATTTGCGGAACTGTCGGAGGGCACGGGCCTGCCAGCGGGGCAATTCCTACTCCACGCGTCTATACTGCGGACATACACGGAGTCCTGGGGAGATGTTCATGAAGAGCCACCAATACACCACCTACTGCAGTACCTACACGTCATGGGCAACGGCTCCCACATCATTCACTGGCTGGCGCAGGCCCTCCTTATACACACGCAAAGGTCTACACAACCGATCCGGGATAAATGGGCGGCCCACCGAGGGAGGGATTGGACTGATAGGGAATGGAACCAGGTACTGGCTGGCCCCGTGAATATCCCACGTGTTGGAAACCGGCTATTTCTGGTAGGCTAAGGCTGATGCCAAAGCCAGGCAGAAACCACCATTCCAGTCAGGGCAAGGAAGTCACACGCCAAGATAACCCCTGCTCACCCTCTAGGTAGCTTGGCACGAGCAGTCTAGGCTAAACTCGGAGGCGATGTGTAAAGCATTTGCGTCAGCGCACAACAGCAACAACATACTAGGTACACCACAAAAGAGACTCCACACAAGGTTATATTAAAATAACTTTTGTATTGTCGAAACATATCAGATAGAACTTACACATGTACATTGTGCCAACTGGCACGGCAATATTCACAAGGGATTATTTACAAGACCGGGCCACATGGGCCACTGTCTGAATCAACACTTTGCAGATATAGAAATACTTGTCCGTAATTAGAATAAAAGAATATAAACTTTAAGAATAAACTTTAAGAATAAAGCACATGATGCAATAAAATTACATTCAGAGGTACCAGAATAATACAGTAGCGCAATAGTCACATGATGTCTAAAAACATTCAGAGGTGCAGGAATAAGACATGATGCAAGAAATCACATTCAGAGGTGCAAGAACCATACAATTGCGCAAAACCTACATAAGCCACCACCCGTGGCAGTCCCTAGGCCAACTGGCCTTGTTGGGGCTAGAACGCCCTGAGTCTCAATGTCAGGGGCCTAAACGATGCAGGGGCCCACTACTTGCTGGGCCCCTGGGAACACTCACAAGGGCCTAAACGCTGCAGCTGGCACTAAGTGCTGTGTAGCTGGGAAGGCCTGGCACCACTGTGCCCTCTCTGTCCCACACAGGGACTCTCCTGAAATTGCGCCTAAACGGTGCAGCTGCCCACTAATTGCTGGGCAGCTGGAGAATCATCAAAACTGCGCCAGGGCCCTCACTGGCCCTCCGGCGCAAACTGGGCAGCTGGAGCCACACAGGCTCTACACCCACCTATGTCCACGTTGGAGCCACACAGGCTCTGGCATTACTCGTGCCCAATGTTGGAGCCACACAGGCTCTGGGCATCACATGTCCCACATGTAGCCACACAGGCTCTGCACCCACGGTGCGGCGACCCACTGCCATTCGGGGCCGCCCTTTCTCAGTGCCTTAAAGCGGCACCAACACACAGCCGCGCGGGCCCTCAAGAGCCCCTCGTGGACTCTGCAACCACGGTGGGGCGACCCACTGCCATTCGGGCCGCCCTTCACTCAGTGCCTCGGCCGGCACCACACGGAGCTTTCTCCCCCCGCAGCCCTTCACTCACCGGGGCTTCTGTGCGGCGGGGGCGGGCTTCGGCGGCATCTGCGGAGCTCCTGCTCCACGCAGACTCTCCTCGCTTTGCCCGGTCCCCCGTCTCTGGACCGGGACTCGGGGTGGAGCCAGCAAGGCTCCCGGCAGCAGTCCCTTCTCGCGGGGGTGAAGGCGGGGCTCTCCCGACCACATGGGAGCCTCGCTACTCCCGCGCCGGACTTCTCCCTCCCTGCAGGGCTCCCTCGGCACACGGGAGCCCTGCCAACCGGCCGCCTCTTCTCCTCGGGGCTCCCTCAGCCGAGAGGAGCCCCGCGAACGGCCCTCATCTCCCGCGCCTTCTCCTTTCTTCCCGGGGCCGCCTCGACCAGCCAATCCCGTTGCGGCCCCGATGACGAGTCTCCTCTCCTCCTCCTCCAATCACGGCCCGACATGGGCCATGACCCTGCGCCGCACGGGCCTATCCCGTTGCGGCGTTGGTGAGGGGGCTCGGCTCTCTCAGCCAATGAGAGCGCGGCGCCTTCGGTTCTGCAGGCGCTTCCAAGCACGGGCGGCGGCGGTGACTGGGAGGCAAATGCCGGGGGGCACCGGCCAAAGCCCATCAAGCGCCCCCCAGCGCTAGGACCCAATAAAGCGCTCCTAAGCGCTATGGCCAAGGATAAAGCGCTCCTACGCGCTAGGGGGAAATCCAGCGCTCCCAAAGCGCTAGCAAACGGCAGAGCGCTCAGGGGGAAGCTCAGCGCCTCCGAGGCGCTAGAAACACAGTTCCAGCGCTTTCCACAGAAAAATGCAGCTTCTCCATGCTGCAGCCGCCCCAGAGCTTCCCAGGGGTAAAGCCAAGTCCCCCCCTCAGCCCAGGTAGGGCAGAGGGGTCCCCCAGGAGTCCAGGGATCCAGGAGAGTCCATCAGGAGTCCAGGGATCCAGGAGAGTCCATCAGGAGTCCAGGGGCTGGGCAGGACTCAGGGATTCCCTGAGCCCAAGCAGCAGCAGCAGCCCCTGGCAGATTCAAGTTGAAAACAAGAACAAATTGGAAGGGAACACAGCCCCTTCTTATACACAGAAAAGGCTTTGAAGTCTTATGAAGTCTTTGTGTAAGCGAGCCCTAAGCCCTGGGTGTATCTGGTTTCCCTCTCCTGTCAGCCTCAGGTCAGAGGTGACAGTGGGCCATCAGGAGGGAGAGCCATCAAGGGTGGGCCCACAGGCACAGCCTGGCTCCACCAGACGCTCTTTCCACTCCTCCCTAACAGCAGATGGGGGCCTTTCATCTACGGCTGACTCAGACCCCCTCCTCCAGACAGTCCATCCACCGGCAGGCCCAGGCTCATCAGCCAATCACGTGCCAGCAGACTCACTACACAATTATGCCAACTTCTAAAAGTGGCGCTTCTAGA
Source organism: Lissotriton helveticus (assembly GCF_964261635.1). Lineage (NCBI taxonomy): Eukaryota > Metazoa > Chordata > Amphibia > Caudata > Salamandridae > Lissotriton > Lissotriton helveticus. The sequence goes on from NC_136061.1 coordinate 2,095,685,156, forward strand.
CTAGACACAGCCGTGCCGCATACACCATTCTGCAGCATTCATTCTCACGAGTTCATACATATCAAACTCGACCCTGCACTCCCCATGCATCAGGAATCTACCATGGGCATACATATTCCCCATTCATTCCTATGGGAGGGCAGGTCACTCACCATCCATATACAGAGAGCACACGCACTTTACACTGTACCACAGTGAAAAAGTGCGCAGAGGCCTAAAATCACCAATCCAGGTTCCAAAAACAGGCTAGGAAAAAGCAAAAAGTCACAGGGTGAACCTGCCCAAAGGATCGGGTCCAACACCACGCAACTCCCGCTTCCGGACGATTCAGTTATACATACTGCACCAGGCATATCTATCACCGGACAGAATCAACAGGTACTTCATGGTCAACACTGCCACCTGTCCCAGATGCGACATGCAGGGCGCGGACATCCTGCACATGCTCTGGCACTGCCCCTCTCTAGCCACATACTGGGGGGAGGTGACGTCCCTCCTGACACATAGCACAGGCCCGGGGCTGCCACACACATGGGAGGCTTGCATTCTCGGGCTATACAAAAGAACCAAACTCAATAAGACACAAGCTAGGTTCTGGGACCTAGGCCTTATCACGGCCAAGCGGCTGCTCACCAAACACTGGAAACGAAGAGACCCACCAATCCCCAAATACTGGTATGCCTCGTTTACCAACTGGGCTAGAGCAGAAAGCACGGCACTGCACCGGGAGGAGATAGCGGGCTTACGGCAGTTCCCGATAGCACAGCTCTGGGACGACATCCTGAGTTCCCTCCAGGGGGAGGGCGCGGCCAGAGGGCTTGCTCAGAGACCGCCACAATTGGGTTAGCACTGTTGGGGTACCCGTGGCGAAGACAAGGGGCGCGGGTTGCAGCCCCCCCCCCTCAAGGCGCTCGCCGGGTAGCCCGCCCCCCCCCCCCCCCCAGACACCCCGGGTAGCGGCTGCACCATACACCCGACCAGCTAGCTGTGGACCTGGACGACCGCCCACACGGGGGACCACTAACCCATGACATATCGAAATGTCCTCCTAGACCCTTTTTCGTACTGTCGCACCCACAGACACGCTTTCCCCTACCGCTTCCCCTCCCACACACACACCTATGTTCATTGTTTCGGACTCTTGTCTCCCAGACATAGCCTTATCTTCCACATACGCCACATCCGGAAGACCCACCTGGCTACATGTCCAGCCGCGGGACTGGACGCAGGTGGCGTCTCCCCACTATACAACATGGCTATACCTGTGGAAAATGAGTACGGTTTTGGTAAACATTATCTGCGCCTTCTTGCCTTTTCCCCTGATGCCACACTTTTTGTCGTGCGCACCCGCCATTTTAGGTGCCTCGATCAGAACCACCCTCTGCACGCCACTGGCCCCCAGCACAGCCCTTCGCCCTCACAAGCCCCCCCACGCACTGGCCACCCCCCCACTCTCACATGCCTTGGGTCATAAACCCCTCTTCAGCGCAGCTCTGCCTCAGAACCCCATCCTGTTCCCAGCGCGACACCTCCCTTCATTCCTTTCATGGTCCCAGGCCCTTTGATACAAACCCCCTTTCCTGTGTGCCCGTTTGTCTTCCTCGTTCCCAGGCCGCCACCTAGCTCTGCGGATACTGTTTATTGCCCCCCCCGTACAGTAGGAAGCTTCCCCCATTAAAGGACCCTCGAGTTGATCAAAGCCCCCACCCTATGAGATCCGATCAACCCCCCCACATTCCGTGAATCGGCGGAATGTCCAGCTGCGCGATGATCATCACCTGTTGTGACCGGGGTGGGGACTTAAACTGTAAATGTGTGTGGGAACGGGCCTGAAGGGGAGATTCCGAGGATGTCCTTTCATACTTCAAAGCATTGCAAGAATGTGTTACCTGCAATAAAATTCGTAAACTGTGTATAAGAGGCCAGGCCTCAGAGATGCGGTTAGAGCACCTCGTGACGATACTGGCTGTCCGAACTGATGTGTTCTCCTCCGGAGAGAATAAACCTTGTTTCCTGCCTTCCAGTCTCCAGCGCCTGCCTCTTCATTGATTAATACTTTGTGGGTTAAAGAGGCGATACCGCCGGGCAAATATTGATTGTCCCTGACCTGTTTTTACAATTGGCGTCCCAAGCGTGGGGCCCATCAGCGACACGTGGATCCAGTGGGAGAGGTCCTGACGACAGAGTGAACGACTGCAACGATCGGGAGAGCTCTTGCCCAATAGACCCTCGTCTGGCAGCCGATCATCCGAACTTCACTGGTTCCGAACAGACCTCTCTCGAGTGATCTACGGTCCTGACTGGGAACCATCAGGAGTGCCGCGAGGAATACGAGGAAAAGAGGACGATCGGGCGCTGGATTCGGAAGATAAGAAACTTTCCATACGGTCCGGGTAAGGTCGTGTAAACCCGACGAATTGCGAAATGATTGTTTAATTGTTCGGAAAATACTAGTATTACTCTTTGTTGACTTGTTTGGAGATTCACTGTCTGCAAACGGAGAAACAACAGGCTCTCTCTCTTTGCAAACAGTGAAGGATAGGTAACGCAGCCAGCGTGCCTATCTTTCTCCCCCACTGATTGATTGTTTATTCGCGGATTGTTTTCGGGAGATTTCCCTCTCCCACACTGATTAATTGTTTTTGACCCCGAACTACTGTTCGCGGATTGTTTTCTGGAGATTCTCTGTCTGCAAACAGGAAAGAACAGGTTCCTCTTTGCAGATAGTGAAAGGGTAGAGGACGCAGACCTTTTGCGGGCCTACTTATTCTCCCCACTGATTGTTTATTGACTGTTTGTTATTGGTTCATGAGGTATTCACTGCCTGCAAACAACGTAGAATAGAAATATTCTGTCTAATCTTTGCACGCAGTGATAAGATAGGCAGTGCTGACTTTTGTCCTCGTTGCGAGCCGTCATGTCTGTCTTCTCCCCACTGATTGGTAGTTGGTTCAGCCCGGACCGTTTATTAGAGGTGGACGATCTAGCTCCGCTGGAAGGCACCCCTAATAAAGACATGTTCACAAAATATGGATTAGTTACCATAGCCTATAGTAAGCTGTGGCACAAGTGTACCAAAGAAAATCAAGAGAAACAGTGGCCACTGATAGGATCCTTCGATCTTGATAAAATAGAAACGTTAGAAATAGCCCTTTGTAATAGTAAGACAACACCTATTATGCTCGACAGTCTCGGTATGTGGCGCAAAGAAGCAATGCAACGAAAGAAAAGAGACGAAGTCAGAGTAGGTAAAGAAACGCGACAGACAACCTTCCAAGCATCTGGTAGGCATAAGGAAGGGATAGCGGCAACACGGTTCCAAGGAGTGAACGCAGGAAGGGAACTACATGTCAGTGGCTTTTATGATAAAAATGCCTCAGGTAACACGACCTTCCCCGTCCCGAATTGTCTCAATACCCAAACAGTAAAGGTGATCGAAACATCCCCATCTTCCCAGAACGCCCCCAGTTTTGTATCGGCTGCCCCGGACGAGAGTTTAAAAACTGTCCCTCACCCCCGGTTGTAAGAGATGGGTCGACTTGCAACTAACACAGGCCAGCCGTTGTTCCTAGAAATGATTTGTTGATGAGCAAGCTACAGAGTTTAGAATTCGAGAAATGTCACTGAGCGCTTACCAACTGAACTGTGGCCTTCTGCTAGATAACGCCCTCATGACACAAAGCAAGACGATAGTCCCTCACCCAGTTTGCTATTTTCCTAGTTGTTTTCCATAAAACCCCGGTCACCCCAAGGAATGAGTCGGATAGTTATCGCAAGCCCCCTGTTTTTTTTAATGAAGTAGTCGGGTTGTAAGAGACTATGTAGGAATTAGAATGATGTTTGCAAAGTTAAGATTAGACCGAAATGAAGAAATTGTTGCAATAAACCCTGTTAAAAGTAAAATGTTTAGCTGAAAGGTAGGATGCATTGATAGAATGGAAAATTGTTTAGCCTATGTTCGTTCCTCAGAAAGATACCTATCAGACCATGGTGATAGCACGTTGCACTTTTTCGTAAAATATAAAGCCCTGGAGAACGGTATAGCTTCGTAAGGCTCGTACTAGGAAAGTGGGTCTCTGCCAGAAGAACTGACGTAACTGTAATAAGCAAAATGCAATGAATAGGTACCAGATCTCGTACCACGACAATGAATGTAACACCAACAAACACCAAAGAAATAGTTACGAAGGAAAGTTATAGGAAATCCAGCAAGCCCATCATCAATTATTTATATGTTGGTTGTAAACCCCAATGTAACGGATGTTTCTCAGTTGCTTGGAGCTGGGAGAGAAATAGACTTATGTGATTACCTTCCTCTGCCAATTCTCTAAAGACTGTCTTTTCAAACTCATTTAAGGGTACCACTGTCGGAGGAGAGAAAGACCGGATGTGGGAGCACGCGGCCTGACTGCAGATCGTGGGACATCTGCGACATTGGCCAAGGCGAGACCGCAACAGTAAGGAATCGCAGGACGAGGCACTGTTTTCGACAAAAGGAGAGGAACGGGCTGATCTGATGCCCCTGCTCGATGATCAACATGTGCCGAAAAGTCCCTGCCCTCTGAACTCGGTCATGGGCCCGCCTACCTGAAATTTTCCGCCCCCCTGGTCTGTTCCCGATCTGGCCCTGCTCCATCCCCTTTTCCTCCGACCTACCCTAAGGACTACTCACACACCCCCTTCTCCCACCTGAACTCTTTGACAATCGACTCGACACAGGGCGAAAAAGGACCTTTTTGACCAGGAAAACGAGAAAAAGGTCATGCCCTGCAACACAGGACCTAGAATAGAGCTGGACCCATAGCTCCACCGCCGGTGCTCAACAGTGCCAACAGAAGACTACAAAGAATGCTGAGAACTCACTAATAATGGTCCATGACCATAGGACTTCCCCTTCGAACAATGACACCCCTGATTATCGTTTTTACTACGCCTCATTTCTCTCCCAGCCACCATTGTATTGATTGTGCTCCAACCGAATGCGAAAAGAACTTACATATGTAATAACCTATCAGTTCATATTCCGAATGACTATAAGCATCTATGAAATGTACTCAACGCTCTCACTACAGAATCGTTTTTGTCCGATATTGCATTACTATGACTTTCCTGCAAACGAGCCTATCGATAGGCCCGCCTCCTAAGACGAAAGATTTTAAATGTAATGTTTGTAGCTCCCTCACCTGGGTTCCTACTTCTTCACTTATGACCGCCACAGTAGACATGGATAGGAAATAGGCCAGCAAGATGTCTTGGAAATGTTAAAGGGAGGACTGTGGAAAATGAGTACGGTTTTGGTAAACATTATCTGCGCCTTCTTGCCTTTTCCCCTGATGCCACACTTTTTGTCGTGCGCACCCGCCATTTTAGGTGCCTCGATCAGAACCACCCTCTGCACGCCACTGGCCCCCAGCACAGCCCTTTGCCCTCACAAGCCCCCCCACGCACTGGCCACCCCCCCACTCTCACATGCCTTGGGTCATAAACCCCTCTTCAGCGCAGCTCTGCCTCAGAACCCCATCCTGTTCCCAGCGCGACACCTCCCTTCATTCCTTTCATGGTCCCAGGCCCTTTGATACAAACCCCCTTTCCTGTGTGCCCGTTTGTCTTCCTCGTTCCCAGGCCGCCACCTAGCTCTGCGGATACTGTTTATTGCCCCCCCCGTACAGTAGGAAGCTTCCCCCATTAAAGGACCCTCGAGTTGATCAAAGCCCCCACCCTATGAGATCCGATCAACCCCCCCACATTCCGTGAATCGGCGGAATGTCCAGCTGCGCGATGATCATCACCTGTTGTGACCGGGGTGGGGACTTCAACTGTAAATGTGTGTGGGAACGGGCCTGAAGGGGAGATTCCGAGGATGTCCTTTCATACTTCAAAGCATTGCAAGAATGTGTTACCTGCAATAAAATTCGTAAACTGTGTATAAGAGGCCAGGCCTCAGAGATGCGGTTAGAGCACCTCGTGACGATACTGGCTGTCCGAACTGATGTGTTCTCCTCCGGAGAGAATAAACCTTGTTTCCTGCCTTCCAGTCTCCAGCGCCTGCCTCTTCATTGATTAATACTTTGTGGGTTAAAGAGGCGATACCGCCGGGCAAATATTGATTGTCCCTGACCTGTTTTTACATACCATTTGCCCATATGGCACGTCACACTCTCTGTTGGCAGCCCGTGGGGCCCTACCGATCTACGCGGCTGTCGTACACCACGACGAAGGCAGACTGAACACGTGCGCTACTAACCCCTATCCCATTGACACACCTCCATAGTATGATGTTACGACCCATGGGTTTTAGTGTTGTAGATACCGGAGGAATGCGTGATGGAGCAGCCAATGATTGGGACACACCGATGAGACTTGTTTTGATTGCAGAGTTAATATGTTTACTTATACAAAAAGGTAAAACAAGACGTCATTTGACAGCATAACTGAATATTGAGCACACGTGGCATGGAAGTTGTAATTGAAAGCTCACTTACTGGGGTTACGATCGAAAGAACTGGATACCCTACTTCATGCTCCTGTATTTTCGTAATACCGTAATGTTGCAGCCGGCCCACGAGGTTGTAGGCTTTGCTATATGTACTGCTCTTTTGACTACTAATAAACGTCTTTTTAAAAAAAAAAAAAAAAAAGAGGTACCTCATTTGAAAACAGCAGCTGTTCCACTGTGTTGTCTAAATGCCAAGCTATGTTGCTAACTGATCACAGAAAAAATAGGGCACTGTGTTCGACCTTGTACGAAATGTTCAGACTGAGTCCCAAAAAGGAACTGAATACACATGTGCAGCATATTTCTAAAATATTGTGGCATAAAAACAAATGTGCTGTGTGTAAAGCATAGCAGCCTACAACGTGCAGTTAGGCTAAAATAAGGGAGAACTAAATGAGCCCTAATGGGAGCTCACGGCCCACCTACCCCCAGCTTTGTTGGGAAGGTAGCTAAGCAGCTAACTAGATAATGAAAACAAAGCACAAGCTTTACGGAGTTACCTAACGGCTAGGGCGGTCGTCCTCGAAGCTGGGCAGCTGGGTTTGAGTCTCTGCAACAACACTGAACATCCTGTGATTGTGGGCAAATCACGTAATCTCCCCGTGCCTAACAAAACAAAATTAATGTGTCCTCATGTAACGCAACTGGTGCTATGGAAAGGGCTCTGATACCCGATTTGGGTTAAGTTTGCGCAATATAAAACTGTAAAATAAAAATAAGCAAATTCATTGCCAAAGTAAGATGTATTTGAGGTATCAATATTGTCTTCCATGAGTTCAATGGAAAGCGAATCCTAGATATATTCAGTCTCTGCATACTATGACACCACAACTTCCCACTTTAAATCATCCAGGAAACAGACCTGATCCTTGTTATCAGCTAATGCTAAGGAAGTATGCAGGCAACCTGCATTTGTTATTCGAGCCAAAGTTCAATATGTCATGTGCCGAAGCACCCCTCTTCTCTGAAGGGAGGGGCTTGTACCTCGCATTGTGCAGCAGCCGCAAGCCAATGGGACAACTCCAAAAATGGGTCGTTAGTGGACTCAACAGGTTCATGTCCACAGGAATCAGCATTTGCAGAGCCAGGCAAATATGCAGTGCCCTTTTGAAGAGGCAACATAGACAATGAAGCACAGTTTGGACACCGGTAAACCAGACAGGTCGAAATGAATAAATGATCGACTTGTTGAGCGCGAACTAAGGACAAAGGTGCTGATAACTCGAGCAGGGGGAGGGAAATGTGAATCCTCTGAAAGATTAGAGGGCAAAGAGCCAGGTGTTTAATTATTTCCGAAATAGAAGATGTGACTCTATATTAGGAAATTGATGTAGGTACGGTGTTCGAGTTTGGGTGCAGTCACAACAAAGGCTCTTCCTCCACACTTTCCCTCTTAAGCCTAGGCACTACCAGCTAGTTGGCAGATCGCGGCTGTCTGGCAGGGACAAAGCGTTGGAACAAGCGTTTAATTCCTTTTGGGCCTTAGTTAAAGAGTGTCTTGTGAGCCGTACGTAGGGCATTAAACAGAATTCGCTTTTCTGTACAAAGCCAATGCAGTTTTCGAATAGCAGCGGAGATCTAATGAGGTTTCGGAAAGTCTAAAATCAGTCTTGCAGTATTCTGGACACGTTTTAGCTTCTGAGTGGATCCCCTGTTAATGTCTAGATAGAGGGCATTACAATGATCCTACCAAGACCTACGATCGTAGTTGAACTGGGAATCATCATGGCTAGTAGAGAGACAGCTCAAATATTCTTGACGTATTTCCAAACCGAGTGAGGGAGACCGTGTGTGTGCGTTTTCGTCTGTGTAAAAATTCCTCCTGCTGAAATCCGACAGACACCTTACCTTAACCAATTGAAAGCACCTGTACCTAACTATTTAATTCAAAATACATTTATTAGGGGAGTGTAACACCCCAAAGAGGCCCCATCCCCCCCCACACCCTCTGCCAATCTGAGGTAGTGGAGTCCTGGCGCATGGCTGCGGATAACGTAATCTAGAAATGTGAGGCTTTATGGGCACCATGGCTACTTTATTTTAAATTTGTTTCACACCTGTTTCCCTCCCATTCCGCATCAAACTCAAGGCGAATCCACTGACTGGTACATTTTGTGCAAATAAGATGTATCTACCTATAAGATATTTGATTTGATTATCGTGGCTTATGCTATGAACATATCGACGCTGACCTCTCCTGGACACACAGTGGTGTTTAAAGTAATGCTTTCGTAATGTCTAGAGAATAAATAAAAATTATTTTCGTTAGAAAACATTGATAACTTTACAGTATTTTTTTCACTGCCCAGCGATGCTTATTTAAGCAAGACTTTACACCGAGGGGCAGATCGTCAGACCTTTCCCCATGACATGGTGAGATATTGTTCAGTAATTGGATCTCAACTTTGAATAAATCAAATTTAGCCTCTTCCATGCGGCCGCGATTCTGCGCCTGTGCGGCAAAATCAAGAGTGGGCGGGTTTATCAGCACACGAGCCCCGTAGTGCATGACGGCTGGGGGCCGTCATCAGCATGGATGGGGTTAGATTTCTCTGGATCTTCTTATGACATTTTTCACTGTAGAGAGCAGTATATTTTACGTTGTCCTGCCACTCTTCGGGTGTGTATGTAATGCACCGACTCCTAAAGGTGATAGAAAACCACTGTCATGTCCTCCTCTTCCCTGAGGTAATCGTGCAGAGCTAGGTTTCTTCTGTGCTGGTCTCTGGGTTATCTGTAAAATACTGGCACCAGAATTGAGTTGCTAATGCTGCACTTGTTGCCTAAAAGGAGTTGGCTCTGAGCACTGAAAATTAGTGATTGGAATTTGGTTTGACATTGTGCTACAGAATCACCCTTAAACTTGTAGGCTTTTTTTAAAACATTAATTACACTATTTTTTTCTCTTTTTGACCTAGGGAGTTGTATCATGGATTTCCAAAGGAGTGGATCGTTTGCCTGAAACATTTTAACGTGAAGTCTCATGTGATCAAGAATTTTATAACACAGCAAACTTTCCTTGCCATCGACAGTAAAATTTCACCCAAGAACATTCAACTGCGATGAAGGAAAGTCTGTTATGAATCAACAAATTTGTTTTATTTTATTTTAAAAAATAAATAAAAGTAATGCTAATTATACTAAATAAAATGTATTTATAAAACCACTGAGGGACTCCAAATAGCTGTATTAGTAAATTTATCTTAAAACAACTTTGAATCCAAAGATCAAATTTGTCACTCTTCATAAATTACATTTTTCAAATGTTTTTCACTCAAGAACCTCTAAACAGAATTTTAAAAGAAGGAAGTGTCCGAATGTAAAGGGAAAAGCTTGCCATGGCCTAGTTTAATATACAGAGGATTCAGCCATGTGGTCTATTGTTATAGTGCAGAGTGCACATTTGTGGGTCTCCAGGCGAATAGTCCTGCTAAGTACACCGGCTGAGTGAGTGCAGCATTTGACTCTTCCCCACCATGACCCCGAGGAGTGCGATGCCTTCCTGCCGGCAGCTGAAGCCAGAGTCCCTGCGGGAACATCGTATGTAATTGTTGGCCGCACGGATTTCCCATTCGGAGTCCTCGCGCCGCAGGTCTCTCTCTCGTGCTGGGGCCTCAGGTCCATGACCGGTCACGGAGCCTTTCCCGCGGAAGCAGTCCACCTGGCACAGGTAAGCACAGGAAGTCCGAGGTTGTCGACCTCACATAAACGTGGCATCGCCTGCTGCTCCCAGTCTCCAACCGACACATGCCCTAGGGCAGAGTTCTTCAATCTGTGGGGCGCGCCCCCCCCCCCCCAGAGGGGCGCGACACCATCTCAGGGGGGGCGCGCACTCCACACTAAGATCTTCCCAGTCAGATTATTTTATTGTCCTGAGGCGTGCAGGTCTTCATTCCTTTCAAATGGGAATCTGTTTATTGAGCTCCGGTAACTGAGGGCTGGAGGAGGGTGGGGGTGGGGAGGGGGGATAGATAAGGCACCACTTGCGCTTTTGTCTTGCAAAGAGCTAAGTGTTAACCTTCCCAGGAGGGGGTTAATTGGTAGAGCTGAAGCTTCAGCTGCAGTGGGAGGCAGGGTCTCCTCTGCTAAAAAAGCGAAAGCAAATGAACAGACATTCCTGTTCCTTTGTGTTCGATTTCATAGCAGTGGAGACTCCTTGACTCCCACTGCAGCTGAAATGACGTCTGTTCCTTGCTTTTAGTTTTAGCAAAGGAGACATCCTGCCTCCTAAAGCAGCAGAAGCATTTCAGCTCTACCAGTTTAACCCCGTCCTGGGAGGAAGCTCTCAGAAAGGAGCCAAAGTTTCTGTTATATTTACACAGGCAGGCGCCACAACACTTTGAGTTACCAAAAGAAAAATACCAGCCAGCCATGTGTTTTTTTAAACAGCCTGCAAATTGCTTGTCTTGACACCAAATATGCTTATAAATAAATATAAATACATTTGTAATGTGACTTTCCTGTCTTTGTTCCATTTTATATTTTATTATCTGTCATGGGCCATTCAGGCAGCCTTAGAACACAATTAAAAGTGCTACTATTTATATTTGCTGTTCAAAGCATGTGCAGACAAGTGCTGACAATATAGCTTTAGGTGACTGTTTACGTTTATACCAACTGGGCCATCAAAATGAGCTGGCAACCCTAACCATAAAACTGGAACTTTGTTGCAAGAGCAGCACATTTATTTCCTCAATCTTGATCTCTCGTTAATGCCATAACAGCAATAGTTTAACATATCTGAAACCCTACGCTGCCGTCAATAACCTGCTGAGTTAGTTCAAGTGTCTGGGAATGCACCCTGCATTCAGGCAACTTGCTCCCCATTCTCACCCTTCACTTTCACGCTCACCCTGCACTCAGTGATCACAATGCACTCACACTGATCACCATGCACTCACACCATTCACCCTCTCACCCTGCACTCACAGCGATCTCCATGCACTCACACCATTCACCCTGCACTCACGCTGATCGCCATGCACTCACGCTGATCGCCATGCACTCACGCTGATCGCCATGCACTCACGCTGATCGCCATGCACTCACGCTGATCGCCATGCACTCACACTGATCGCCATGCACTCACACTGATCGCCATGCACGCACACCGATCACCATGCACGCACACCGATCGCCATGCACTCACACCGATCACCATGCACTCACACCGATCACCATGCACTCACACCGATCACCATGCACTCACACCGATCACCATGCACTCACACCGATCACCATGCACTCACACCGATCACCATGCACTCACACCGATCACCATGCACTCACACCGATCACCATGCACTCACACCGATCACTATGCACTCACACTGATCACCCTCTCACCCTGCACACAAAGCGATCACCCTCTCACCCTGCACTCAAAGCGATCACAATACACTCACACTGATCACCATGCACTCACACCGATCACCCTCTCACCCTGCACTCAAAGCGATCACAATACACTCCGTTATCACCCTGCGCTGACTCTGATCGCCCTGCACTCACTCTGATCACTATGCACGCACTCTGATCACCATGCACTCATTCCGATCACTCGCTCACCCTGCACTCACAGTAATCACTCTGCACTCACAATGCACTTGTGCTGTTCACCCTGTACTTCACCCTGCTGTCACACAAGCACACTACTCACCCTGCACTCATGAAACACTTCACTCATATGTCCCCTTAATGCTCAATGTGCATACTCACTCAAATAAGACCACCACTAACCATACATTCATTTGTCCCACTCTGCACTTACATCCGCACCCAAATTCAAATGGTCACCTCACTCACCCTGCAGTCACTCCTCTTACCGTACTCACACACTGTCGCATCGCTCAACGTGCACTCACATGGGTACTCCTGACACCCACACAGCGCAGAGGTTTAATGTGCCTGCTACAAAGAACGTGTACCATGCAGATCATAGTGTGGGTAAACTGAGTAGCGCTATTAAAAAATGTGCATTGTTGATGAGTGGTAGTGAGGAAATTCATGGAGAAGGAGGAAATGGGGGGGGGGGAGACAGACTGCTGCACTATGTGCGACCAGTGCTAGGGCCAGCCCTGGATGGGAGTGTTAAACCCCACCGAAGTTCAGATCTAGTTGCGCCCCTGTACACAAGTATGAGCATGTCGTGCCCCATCAAGGTTTTCGTCCTAAATTACAAAAGGACATATTTACATGCACTGCAATCCAGCCTTTCAGGGGTTCCCTTGATAGAGGCAGCTCTGTTTTTGCCCTGATGGCCGGGAATAAATCCTAAACAGATTCTTGTAAATACTATTTTGTTTAATTTCTTTTTAATGTGATTAATATGAGAGATTCTATTACTATTTGCAGAGAAATGTTTTTGTTTCATGCAATTTTAGATCAAAACGGGTCCACACCTTTATGTTGGTGGTGTTGTTATTAATCTAGGTCGTGTGTTAAACAAAGCATTCTAGTATATAGAATTTGCGCACATTTTATCTTGGAAAATTGGGTTTTGAGCTGTGTAAGAAGCCTCTGTCATTTCACCACACCCATTCACAAACCTGCAGTTTACTAAACACATTATGTAAAACATTATTTTCCGTATATGGCCTCCTGTGATATGCACGTGGCAGTCGATTATGTAGTGTACCAGATTACAGAAAATTCTGTCAGGGGGTGCGGGGGGGGGGGGGCAACATCTAAAATAAAATTCAACTGGGAGGCTCAACCTAAAAAAGTTTGAACACCTCTGCCCTAGGGAGTCGACTCACACCCCTACCCAACATTTCCTGGGACTGGGGTGACTAGGACTTAGATGGAGGACTATTCTTGGGCTTTACTGGCCATCTTAGGGTAACCCCCTCTCCCTAGTGCGCCTACAGGCCCGCAGAGGGGGTAGGGACTCAGATCGGAACTTTGCCGGCGAGTTCGCCCTCAGCACTGGTTGAGTACCCTGACTCCGGAGTCGCTGTGATGTCGGGACACGGCCTAGAGGGCCGTCCTATTCACACGTCCAAGCCTGCTACACCGTCTCCGCACAGCCCTGTGAGGCTCGTGACCCCGACTGAGGATGCTGCACAATTCTGGACTCCTAGTCTGCTTCGTTCCTCTCCGCATGTTCCCATCGTGGTGGAGGCAGAGTCTATGCTGGCCTGAGGCCGTTAGGGTGAGGCTCCTTTGGAGGTCATCGACATAGTCTATGCCGATTGTCGCTGGTGTCAACCCTGGCTGTTCCTCGGTTGGTGGAGGATGAGGAAGCCACACATGTGCAGGCCCCTGTGGGTTTGCCACCCCCAGGGTTGTCGCTGGCCCTTAGGCCTGGAACCCATGCCCTGGCAGGGCTTAGTTGTCGTTGGGGTATGGAACACCCACGGCTTGGACGGATTAGCCTCCTGCCATCCCCTACAGAGGACTTGTCGCCACCCAGGATGGCCGCGGTGGCTAGTGACGGCGGTCGCAAGGCTACAGATATTTTACAGATGCAGCCACCCTCAGTCTCTCTGCCCTCAGATCACCTGTTGAATCTACTCCACCAGGGTGCCGTGGAAGTGGAGCCTATGTTGCCTTTTGGCGAGTAGTTAAAACAATACTCTTCTTGGGACTTGCACAAGACCCTCTTCAGGGGACCTGTCGGATCATGCTATTGCACATTACCATCTCCTAGCTCCGGATGACCCTGTCTGCTTGTCCCTCCATCCTCGGGCTCAAGGGCTGATAATCCAGGCGGCCTCAGTTTTGCTGACTTCTGCTCCATTACTCTCTCCCACTTGGGAGTCTCGATGTTTGGAGTCATTTGGCTGCCATGTTTTTGCGTCCACTAGTGCAGGCCTTAGAGCCCTGAACACGTTGTGTGTATTTGCATGGGCTACTTCATCTTTGGGACTCTGTCGAGCGCCTTTCCTCTCTTCCAGAGGGTCCTCGAACTGACCTGGATTGGTTGATACGTGATGGCCGGGACATGGCCCAGTTTTCCATTCGGTCGGCCATGAATACCACTGACTCTGTGGACCGAGTTATGGCCAGGTCAGTTGTTGTGCATCACCATGTCTGGCAGTGCGATGGCTTTTTCCCTGCAAATGTTCAGGAGTGTCTTAGGGATTTGCCCTTTGATGGGGCACCCTGTTTGACAGACCTGCTGACTCAGCAGTTCAGCGTCTCATGTCTGGGTTTCCATGACTTTCTAGTCCTGGTTGTGGACTTTGACTTTTAGTTGCAGTATTGTCACTGCTGTTTCTGATATCAGTCTCTGGGTTCAAGACATTATTTCCTGGACAGACTGTACGGCTATTTTACAGTTTTTTGTCCTTTTGTTATGTTAACCGAGCTTATAAAGCGCGCAGCTGCCTCGGCAAAGAGGCGTCCCGGCGCTAACAGTAGCAGGACATAGAGGCTAGGAAACTGGACAAAGCAACTGAAGGAGTAAACCTAGAAAAACAAAATTAAGCCGCAGGAAAGAGGTAGGTCTTAACGGCTTTACGGAAAGCCAGCAGGCTATCCAGACTACGAATCTGCAAGGGCAGAGAGTTCCATAACTTGGCTGCCAAACAACGAAAGGACCGCCCCCGACACGGAGACGGTTCACTCGAGGAATCCCAGCCAAGTGTTTCCCCAGAGAGCGCAGCTGGCGTCCAGGAACATAAGGTGTCAAGTTTGCCAAAAGCCTGGGAGACGCCAACTTTAGAATTTTAAAGGATAGGCAGAGCCTTAAATTCGATTCGCTTAGCCATGCCATCCATTTTGCTGCAGCTGCCCAGCTGTTTCCGTGTTTCTTTTGGAGTCCTCTGCCTACAAGCTTGTCTCAAGAGGTGTCCCTTGCTTTTATAAGGATGTACCATACCCTATGGGGGGGGTAATCGTTGGCTATTGTTTAGCTACTCTTCCTTAAAAACCAGGAAATTTCAATAGCTCACGTTTAGTCTTCTTCGGATACTTCTCTTCTGTCAACGCTCTTCCTACTGTTGTAGGAGACCCCCTCTGGTGAGACCCACGGTTTTGGTGCGGCTCTCTCCTAGGGTTTGCGTTGTCGTCTACGGTTGGTCCATATCTCTTCTGCCTCTGTGGAGGCACACTTCCCCGAAGTGGTGTTGGGTTTCTGTCACGCCTGACTCTCCCCGGCGTATTGTTTCAGCTTTTGCTGTGCTTTTCTGCCTGCTTTGCCTGTTTTAGATGTAGGCATGTGTCCCTTGGGGGTTTGTTGCTCTGTTCTGTTTCGGAACAGTTTCTACCGTGTTTTGTGGATTCGACATGGGTGTATGCACAGGATATGTTCGCGGTCACAGGGTGCTGGAGGTGTACCTTCCGTCCTTGTCTTGACTACGTTGTATTCTGGTTGTTTCGTCTACTCTCTCTTCCTGGTGCAGTGAAGGGCTTACTTCTAATTCGTGGCTCGTGCCATGTGGGGTTTTTGCCTATGGGCAGTGGAATTTCTGCCAGCGAAGTCTCTGCTGTGCGTTCCCTTGTAACCTCTTTCCGTGTGCTCTTCCCTGGCAGAGACTCCAGTCCCTTTGCGTATTACGCGCAGATGTTCAGGTCCTTTCGCTTTGGCCTCTACAGAGGTTTTCTGACTCACTATGGCCTAGTGGTTAAGGCCTGTCACTCTTTTTTCAAGGTCATGTATTCCACTCCAGGTGTTTCACTGGTTGTGCCCTAACAATGATACCTAAAGGCACTGTTTCTGTCTTTTGTGTATGTTTACAGTGCAAGTATTCTTCTTCAGGATACTCGTTATCACTGTACTATGTCTGTATATACTTTTTTCTGACAGAACTCTGTGTATTTCTCGCTCCTTCCTCGTGAGTGTAGTGATCAGTGTCCCTGCCTGTCTCGCAGGATGCCAGGGTTCCTTCCCCATCGGGTGGATGCTGTCGCTTAAGGTGTCTTGACATAGTTGTGTCCTGCTATGCCTCACACCGGTGCCGCTGGTACATGTTCGACTTCCCCGTATCTAGGGCGTGCTCTTCGAACTATTTTGTTTTTCATTTTTCCTTCAATTGTTCATATGTACGTCTTTGTCTTGCGTTTGTGTCATGAGTTGTACACACTGTAAGAAGTGTGAGTAGGCATACTAGGTTTTCTTTACCGGTTTCGCCATTTGTACCTCTGGGTACAGTTGACTACCTTGTCATGCGCCCTTCTATCTATGCCGCCAGGCGCTCCAATTCCTTGGGCTTTTGCATAGGTATGGTTCTCCAGGTACACTCTCTCTCCTTGCGTGTATCCTCTCATCCACATGACTGTATCTCCTGGTAGTCATGACTGTATATCTCTGCATGGTGACATCTGTCCCCTCACATTTCACTTTTTGGCATCCACTGTGGTGTATGTTCAGTGGGTATGCTCTGACCATCTCATATTATCTTGTCCCTTTTTCTTGTAGATCCATGGGATCCAGTGCTCAGTTTAACTTTTTTTGCAGAAGTTTCTACACTTCCATTATGCACTGCCCCTTTTTGGTTCTGCGTCTTCATTACTTCTCCACATGGGTTCTTCCTGCATGGAAATTGTTATACCTGACATCATTGGCGCGGGTCTCCCTTCCTTCTTTAATTTTGGCTGGATGCTCTGGGCGCTGTGCCACTGCTAATCAGTGCCACATCGTGAATGCTCCCTGTGTAAAGATGACTGTATGAATTGGGATAACCATAATTGGCTCATTGAGTTTACCTGTCAGTCCCTAGTATAAGTGCACTGTGTGTACCCAAGGCTGATAGACCCAATACTGCTGGTGGGCCTGCAGCGCTGATTTGCTCTCCCCACAGAAGCAACTTTTAAAGTAGGTTTCAGACCTGCCATTAGAGTGTACCAGAAGTCCAGAACTGCCTTTGTAAGTGTGAGGTGCACCCACTTCCCAGTCCTTGCACCTTCCCTTTGCACCATGTAAGAAAGGAAGAACATGCCTATGTCTGTGTAGCATGTTCTAATAGCGAGTTACCCTCCATTTCACTGTTTACTATTGAGGCTATTTGCTCTCATAGACCAGAATGGGCAGGCTGAATATTACATTCCATAATCCTACCTGCCCCCAGGAACCTGATAGGAAATTCGAATTTGATATGTTTAAGCTCAGGACATTGAGATACATCTTTTAGTAAAGATCATTTGTATAATCTCGTGTTCGAAAATTCCTCTTCTAGAAACAAGGTCTTTTCTTGCCTAAGCTTTCGTGTAGACTTTGCTAGTGTGTGTATTGGCTGTCTGGTTTTGAAGAAGCAGGGCCAGCTGGTTCAGACCTAGCTGGAGAGAGAGATCGGCATTCAGGCATGAGGAGGGGTGACTCTTTGATCTGAACAGGGCTGTGCCTGGCAAGGTGAATGATGGCTCCACCTCCCACTGGGCGTCTGATAGCAGAGCCCCTGATTCTCAACGGGCAGGATGTCTCCTCGTAAACAAGTGCTCCCCGACCCCACCAAACTGGTTCTGGCTGGATTCAGTGATTTGTGACTTTAGAGAACAAAGACTTTTTAGGTATAAAACGCTGCGCTGAAACCTTTTTCGTGTGTGTTCCTTCTGGATGTCAAGACGAAACTCTGTCCGAGTAAACAGAGGAAAGGACTTTGAAACTTTCACCAAGCTTGCTGAAGAAACTACCCAAGAGCCTGATTTGAGAGCGCCTCCTGCTGAAGTCTCAGGGACATTAGACTTTATCCCATCAGCCGTCTGAATTCCTGTGTGAGGGATTCTACTTGCAGGTGAGGCACCCGTCGAGTAATCCGAAGCCTCTACTTCTACTGTGAGGAATGCGGACTGGTAACCCTTGTGGGCCGCCGCAGCTACGAGCTGCTGCCGCTGAGAGCCCAACTTAATTTGAACCTTCGCTGAATCTGTGTGGGCCGCGGCAGTTAAGCGAGGGTTGTAGTCGCTGAGTGCCCGCGGTTGTGCCAGCCTGGTCGAGATATTTTGTCCTGTGGGCCTCGGCAGCTAAGAGAGCTGCTGCCTTTGAGTGCCCGCTCTGGTGTCAGCTGTGCATCATTGTGATTTGCCCTGTGGGCCGCCGCAGCTAAGAGCTGCTGCCGCTGTGAGCCCAGCACGGAGCTGCACGACGAGTCATCGCCACCCCGAGCCCAGGCCGCTGCAGCCACTTGCTGCTGAGAGCCCGCCTGTCCCAGAGTGCCAGAGTCATTGTGAGTGCACGCTGCGGGCCAATGCAGCCAAGAGTTGAGGTCGCTGGGAGTCCACCTGTCGCCGAAGCTGCGTGCTGTGTCCCCTTCCAACGGTAGGTATTGTGATGTATTCCTATAGGTTCTGTATCGATCCCCCTATTCCTGACCCTATTCTGGTTAACAAACTAACAAGTTAACTAGCAGCCATCCCATGAGGCAGAAAACCCCCATGATGCAGGAACCGTTATCTGATAAAGCCACACTACGGCACAGGAACGTGTTATCTGATTAGGTCATAACGCTTGCCATCTAATTAGACAAGCGATATTCCTCCAGCCCCTGATAAGGCATACGGAGTTCTCAAAACAAATCAAACCTATGACAGACCTGGGAAAAACCCTGCGGTCATTGTTTTGATTTCACCGAGAACTTCAGCAAAAGAATGTGCTAACGACCTGGTCGTATGACATCCTTATTGACGTATCTATGTCCATCCTTACGTCAATCTCGGCACCTTAAAGGTATAAATATTACCGATATTGCCCTATGCAAACACACGCGGTGGTGACGAGATCGGAGCAGCCAGACTTGCCGAAGCCCAGAGCAGAGCAGACCCCGCTGGCGCAGCCCCGCCTTCTTGACGCGCTGAGGACGAGAAGCTGCTTTTTTCTCCTGCCGAGAAATCCAGCCGCGGCGCTTCCGGGTAGCCCTCGCAGGCAGCCTGGAATATCGAGACCAGAGACGAGAGATACCATCCCTCATTCATCCTAGATTCCAGGTACAGAACTGAATAACCCTTTGCAGAGAATTCTTTAGTCAGTCACTTGGCAAAACAAACTTAACTTAAACTGTAACTTTCTATTCCCGCCCACGTATTAGGCTTAGGTCAGGTACACGGGGTAGGCGTAGTTAGAAACACCAGTTGAGTACGATTAGTCAAATGTAGACGTGTATGTAATATATTTTATTCATTTTAAAACCTTCATATGGCTTAGAAACCATATCAATGTTTTTACAGTATTATTTTATACTTCTGCTTTTAATGTATGCACTTTACTTAACTAGAAGTATTGCAATAATATCGATCCATTTCTCTTGTATGAGAAAAGAGACTGATCAATAAATAACATCTTTTATTGAACACGCCCGTCTCTTCCTTTTCTCTACAATCTGGTGAGACTAAGAATGCACGTACTGACTGAGTAAAATAAGTCGTCTTTTGTTTTCACACGACTCTAGAGATACACTCTTGATTAGGGGAGAGCAAAGTTGTCATGTTCTATGGTTGTCAGAAACTAAATCCCTTCTTGTCTATCCAGGGAGGTTCAACTCCTCCTTGCCTATTCGAGAAAGTTTCTAGTGAACTCTGAGCTAGCTGGCAAACCCAAAACTTTAAGTCTAATATCGACAGTAGTAGACCTAGTTAACGTCTGGTCTAGGCCTATACTATTGAAGGTATTATTCCAATGCGCAGAGCCTATTGGGATAATAGGAACTACACTACATGGCGCCCAACGCGTTTGGAAGGGCGATAAAACTAACGTAAGACATTTAGAGTAACTCAGTCGTGCTTTCTCACTCAGACCCCTTTCTCCCATAATACTCCAAAGACGTCTGGAGTGGGTAAAAGGTAATATCCGCCAAACCTCGCAGGAGGAAACTCCTATGTATGGTACTTGGTTTAGTCAACGTTGAAGGATACACCGTTCCAAAATATTGTGCATCTAATCTTTGTTTCCATAAGAAACCTGATCTGCAAACAAAAGAAATAAGCTTCCTGTCGGTAAAATGGTAGACAGTGAGGATGAAAGAGAGGCAGTTAGATTAGCAGCTGAAATAGTAGCAGCTGATACTGCTATACAAGAAGCTGACCAGGATATAATACTCATCCCGGTCATCAAAAGGAAATCTATAACTTTAAAACTTATAGAAAATGGACTGACACCTAGAGGTGGCACAGTCATATTCGTAATTGAGGCACACGAATATCGGCAGACAGAGGTATACTATTCATGGATACATTTTCCAGCAGCAAATGCTGTAACAAAGTACTTCCACTACTACAAAACAGAGGAACCTCCTGAAGAGTATACTCCTTTCGAGGAGGTGGAAGTACCACTTAAATTTCAAGAGCATCTGCTCTTATTTAATGGCGCCCTAAAACACAATAATCACATCACCAGGCTCGGTCCTTTAGGTAGACCAGGAGCAACGTGGCCGGTCCTAGCCGGATACACACCGCATCCAGACTTCGAAAGAATGCCTGCAGCAGATCTTTTAGTACAGCTAAAACAATTAATAAAAATACATAGACAATTAGTCCAATATGTGATGCGGACTTCAACAATTCAACCAGCAATTAAAATTCCACAGCTGACCCCTCACCAGGGGAACACAAATAAAATAAATTACACCACAGAACATACAATCCTGCCTAGGTAAAGTACCAGCTAAACGGGAACAAATACCATTCTGGTTAGCACAAAAAATCACCCAAATAGAGGCTGTTTTTCCAGACACCACCCCGTTAGAAAAACACAGGATTCTGACTATCTGTCTTCCAATGGGAATCGCACCACACGTGGAGGACTGTGACACTTGGGGTACAGTCTTTGCTTCCATCTACACAAAAACGCACGGTGTTCCATCCATTTCGGTAATACCAGATGTGCTAAAACAAATTCAAGACGAATACGGTCCAGAACCCGCTTTAACTCTTGGTATGAAATTACTAAAAGACTTCAAGCAGGTCTCGGCTATATTATTAGCCAACATAAAGGGAGAAGCAGCGAACGTGGCGATCCGCCAGAGGTTAAAGGAGACAGATATAGCAGACCAACCAGCTGAGATTGCCAGAATCATAGAAAAATCCTATGAGGAACTAGGTAGAGATAGTTTAGGTGGAATACCAGTAAAACCACAACTGATTGAAAGTCCTGAAAAAATATTTTTTAATAATAATTCAACATCACAAAAAAAGAGCTGGGATGGAAACAAACAATCCAATCCTAAAGAAAAGAAATTCCAGTCCAGAGGAAGGTCTCCTAGGCGAAGAGAAAAATCTCCGAACCAAAGACACAGGTCACCCCAGAGTGACCCCTCTGGGAAAAGATATAACCTTAGAAATCGGGATAATATAAAGAAGCCTGATAGATATCAAGACATTGATACACGTCACTCTCAATCTTTTCAGACTTCCTCGCAGAAATCGGAAAGAAGAGGACGATCAGAACAAAGAGAAGAGCACGCCAAGTCTAAAGACAAGGAACCTGCTCATCTAAAAAAGAAACTACAATTTCCCAAAAAAGAAGGTAGCCAGTATCAAGGTAGTTAACAATGCCGAGAATACTGAGGACACAACTGAAAAACGGAGAATGGGCTCAGACAATGCTAGACAGCGCAGCAGAAGTGAGCATAGCTCGCAAAGTCCTTATGAATCATCTGGAGACAGTGGACACGAAGGAATATCTTCAAGTGGAAACTGCAGACACCAGAGTTAGCAAACCTCACAAAATATATGAAATAACATTACGTATAGAGGGGGATAAGACTAGAAAAATAAGGGGACTATTTTGGGATAATCTCTCCAAAGGCTATGACATCCTTCGAGCTGAAAAAGACAGGCCACCAGAGTTTGTCAGGGAGTGCCCTCATGGCGAAGAAATAATTATGCCTGCCTTCTCAAATCTTATCCCAATTCATAAAAAATATACACTTGCTAGAAAGTGGGCAGTAGCTCTAGCTCCTGCTTTATATAAAAATCACGTAGGATGGGATGAGGACTCTCCTCCTCACAAAATCCTGTTAAAATCACAACCAACTGCACAAAGGCAGTACCCAATTAAGCAAGAAGCTAAAAAACAGGTAAAAGAAATCCTAGATCAGCTAGAATACCAGGGGGTGGTTGAAACTTGCACCTCACAAATGAACAACCCTTTGTTTCTGGTCTCCAAATTAGACAATTCATATCGTCTAGTTTTGGATTACCGGCACCTTAACTCATGTTGCAAAACTTTTGCAGTGCAAAACTCGCATAGTGCTGCACTAATGAATAACATAGTGCGCAAAAAATACAAAACATTAGACATCTCTAATGGATTCTTTTGTCAAAACATAGCACCAGAGAGCAGATATTTGTCTGCGTTCTCAATAAATGGCACTCAAAAACAATTCTGTCGGTTAGCCCAGGGGTACAAGAATAGCCCAGGGGTATTCTCAGCGAGAGTAACAGAATTACTACAAACATATGATGACGAAGCATTATCGTATGTCGACATATACTTAACAGATGATGACTTGGAGACTCACTTGAAGAGAGTGAACACCATAATACTTGGGTTCGCAGCAGAGGGTTACATATTAAACTTTAAAAAATCCTGAATTGCCCATCTGACAGTCCTGTTCTTAGGATATGAATTATCAAGTGAAGGCAAAAGCCTGGCTGACAATTTCCTAGAGAAATGTGCCGTACTCCAAGCACCTAGAACACTAAAAAACCTACAGTCAATTCTAGGCTTCCTAAATTTCGGAAGAACATACATTGCAAATTACGCAGAAAGGGTCAAACCCCTTTATGATCTAATAAAACCAGATTTTAAAAGAACCAATTGGACTCAAATACACACAGAAATTCTGAGATTCTTACAAACAGACATGCTAATTAAAACAAAATTAGAAACACGTGATAACACACGCAATCTTGTGATTCGAGTCATCCCAGGAAGATGCAGATTCACATACCTGACCTAATGAGGGAGAAAAGGTACCAATTGCATTCAAATCACACTTGTATACAGAAGCTGAAAAGAAATTCAGCATTAAAGAAAAAGTTGTTCATGCAGTTCAAACCGCAATAGCTAGAGAAAAAGATCAAGCGGACGGTAGACACATCACAGTCAGAACAGCAGAATCAGCCTTTGAGGCATTAACAACACCGTGTAATTTACCACCAACAACAACATTGAATCCGGAATGGATACAATGGGTGAATTCAATTACAACGGACAAAGTATACTACTACTTTGATCCAGAACTAGAGGAACTAAAAAATCTAGAATATGAAAGAACATTCCCTCTGCCAATCGACATTCTGCCCTTACGACAATACGCTTGTGTAATCTATACAGACGGACATGCTCAACCCTCCGTTTGGGGAGAACAAGCATACAACCCCACATGTGAGATTACAAAAGAAGTGTGGCGCGGAGGTAAACTAAGACCTCTATTAACAAAAACACACTCAGTAGAAACTAATTCAGAACAACAGACTGAAATAATAGCATTGAAAATGGCGCTAGATAATGCGGATCGCGAATTCCCGACACTTATAGTGTCCGATTCATATTACTGCGTCAAATCATATAACAACGATTTGCAGACATGGATTCAAAACGGTTACAAAGATGACACAGATGCAACAATAAAGCAGAAACTGCTTTGGGAACAAATAGCTCTTTTACAAAAAGAACTACCAAAGACTCACGTGACACACTCACTGAGTCATCAGCGTGATGGCGTTCACGTTGTAGGGAATTCATTGGCTTAGACAGCCACAGCGGTAGCAACTAAATCGGCTTCCGTAGTTCGAAAAAAGCGTACAGTGAAGTATATTGACGGTGAAACAGTGCTGGCGGTGAAAACGTCATCAAAAGGCGACTGCTCAGCGCTACCGATCAACTATTCACTCAATTATACATACATAATCGATGCAAACTCTGTCCCTTTTGCTCGAATCCCTGGAGTGGGGGATAGTGATTCCAAACATGGACAGGAGAAACTTGTTAATTGCAGACGCGCATATGGGTGAGGGTCTCAGACACCTCAAACTAAAAGATTCTCTGGAAGAATTACAATCAAGGTACTGGTGGCCAGGCATGAGCCTGCATCATACCATGTTTGTAAAGAACTGCCCAAACTGTAACAGAAATCGCAGTGGTGAGAGAAACGGTGTAATACCGTGTCGTTTCACTCCAGAAAAAATCAACAGTAAAAAGCAAGGCTTGCGATTAACATATACAGGCTAGTTCCCACTTATAATGTAGATCACCAGCACTCGGCTGACGTCTGGACTGTTATACAAAGATTTGCGAGTCTAAATGGCATATACGCTAAGAGCATGCTACGTTTGACCATTGTTTTCACTCTAGCCCTCCAGCCTGATGGGGAACATGGCCAAATGAGCATAGCACAGCGGGAATCTTCTCACTTCCTTCCTGAGGGATACGGGATGGTGTAAAGAAAAAACCAAGGCATAAAGCTATCTATAACAGAAAGGATATTAGGTTCGGGAGCTGGGTGGGCCAAACATCTAATAAGTGTCCAACGTAGTCTAAATAACCTGCCAAGAAATTCTCTGAAGGGATTCAGTCCGTACGAATTATTATTTGGAACTAGGATGTTAGTCTTAGACCTCGATAGTCAAACTTCAGTGGTGAAGGAAAAAAGCTTTGATATCAAAAATCGTTTGGCTATTTTACAGGACTTAAATGAAACAAGAAAAGACCTGAGCAACATAAAGTTGAAACAGCAGCCAACAACCACTGAAGAACCACCACCTGTCCCAGCAAGACCTGTCTGGATTCCAAAAGTCGGGGATCTAGTCAGAGATAAGATCGCGGTAAAGAAGGAATTTGGGCCTTCTTACAGAAAAGCAGTTCCTGTCTTGTCTGTCAACGGGACAAGATCAGTTGTACTACCGCCGCTTGCTGGTAAAAAGGAGAACCGAGTTGTATCCATCGACCTGGTAAAACCACAATCATGAGGCCGATAACAAATAGTAAGCCAAGTGGACTCCCGATAAGTAGTAGAACACCAAGATTTGCTACAAACACAGAGGTTCAATCTAAGAGGCTGATCACATTTGAAACGCCTACAGATCTACACCAAGGACTATGCAACACTGCAATGGAACTTAGACCTCTGAAAACCCAAATAAAAACATTTAGCAGAGACACACCAATCTATAATGAAGTAACAAACGACTATGCAAGAAACAGCAATCCTGAAGCAATTGGAACAATTGACAGATCTGCATCCGGCTACTTCATAAACTTCGATGATTCCTCTGAAGGCTTCACTGAATCAAAAACACAGCCATCAACAAAAACCTTTAAAGATAAAGTTAAAGTACTTTTGAAACAACTGAAAGAAACATCTCTGATTTCTCCATGGATTGAATTTTGGGTGGGTTTTGGTGCATTTATCCTCATACTTTGGCTCATCATGATACTAACATTGGGACGCTTCATTGAGGGAAAATATGCTAAAATGGACACAGCAAGTCAGAAAATCAACTTGATCCTCAAACCACACACGTCGAGAAAAGAGAACTTTCTTCAGTCAACTTCACAGCCAATCCTATACCGGGTGGGGTAGCATGGGACAACACTGACTACGAAATCTATGGTCCGGTTGAAATCCTGAAATATCCACACCAAATTAAGATCTCGTTGAGTGACTTTGTAAAACCAAGCTCATTTGCTGATGATTGGGACTTTGAAAGTATAAATAATATGGTGTCTGACTTAGTGATGTCTGCTAAATTTACCAAACATGATTATTTGCAGGGTTCGACAAATTATGATAGTATGTACTGTTATAACCACTATGGTAACCATTTTCTACATAGATCTGCACAACCTAGAAATGTTTTAAATTATAATCAATGGGAACATTGTGCAACCCCTCCAAAAGGAAGCTCAAGAACCGTTTACGACAAATATTCATACTTTTCAGGTTTTAACATAAGTAATGCTGAAACATTTTATTTCAAATTGTCAAATAAGACCGGGACAAAGACCATGATAACAAACACGAAATTGATATATTCAGACTCATTCTTTGAACAAATGAATACTTTTGGTTTTGATTATTGGGACAAAAATGTTGAAGTAAAGAGTGTTTGGGGTACAAAAGAATGGCAAGTACAGGGTATAGAATCTTTGTTTAGAGCCTGCATGATCCCAGAACAAATTATATTTTTAAATGACACTGTTCAACAAACTACCTGTCTTGGCTTAGCCAAAATCAAAGACTTAAATAAACCGTCTATTCCAAAACCAACAATGAACAGCAATAGTTCTACAGATGAAGAGATAGACGTAAATTATGTATTAAACCAAAACAGAACACATCCAAGTTGGAAACAGTGGTTGATCTGGCCCACAGATACTAATAACTGTCAAGACAGATTCCTGAACAAAACACAGGGGTTCAAAATGACCAGGCCAGACCCTAGATATTCCCAAAGACAACACCCAGGAATAATAACCACCTACAGTGTGGGCAAATTATGCCTTCAGTGGCTACAAACTTCCACACTGGCAGAAATTAAGCAACACCTAACTTTACTTACTGATGGTGCTGACTTGCGTGATTTCATTATGGGACCGCGCAAACAGCGTCAAAACCGTTTCATAGCAGCCTCTGTATATGCAGCATACAACGAGGCCTGGAAGGTTACTCAAATTGAGACAGCAGAAAGTATACGGGAAATTGACCGTATTGATTTGGAAAAATCACTTTCTGTAGTGGACAATGGGTTAATGACTCTGTCCTCCAGAATTTTTTCTCTGGACAGCATTGTGTCTTCAGCAATCGACATAATATCGCAAGACTTACTGTTATTACAACACGGTCAGTCCTAATTGCGTTCTATTGTACAGCTTGGATGGACGTTACAAAATCTGCGTTCAGGCTAAGTGCCTTGGCGTTTAATCAACACAACGTCACTTTTCAATATCTTTAACCTTACTGATAAACAAATCAGTATGGCACAAAAGGGTGCTGATTATACAATCCTGAGCATTGAGAAACTCGAGAGATTACCAGTGACAATGTCAGAACGACCTGTCAGTGAATGGATAATACATGGGATGATTAATATTCCAATATCAACCTTCAGGTTTCAATACTGCCAAAAATATATACAGGCTGGCATGTACGAAAAATTGGGAAAAGGGTACATTAAAACAACATGGAACTTGCCCTATTCACATGCATGTGTCAGTAATAAAGGACAGAAAGTGTTTCTTAGTGGCAATAATTGTGCGATGTCACTAAGCGGTACACTTCTGTGTAACGGAATTAGTTTGCATGGAGCCTGTGAAGGGAACTCAAATAACCTTTCATGTCACCAGCTATGCACACCTGCTACAGAGATAGAACCATTCTTTCAAAGACTCTATAATGGGAGTTACATTCTAATTGTGGACCGCAGATGCTGTAGTCTTATGCCCGGGACTCCTTATCTCGTAACTACGACTGCGAAGGTCAAGTGCTGTGGACGCTTATTGTTCCCCAGCTCCCTTCCAGACAGGGAGGCAAGGGCATGGCCCAACTTGAAAATTACTTCTATTCGAATAGATACTTTAAGCAGAATGAAAACAGTGCTTCTTCAGACGCCGACAAGGCTCACGTCATCAAAAGAAACGTATGATCTCCTAGTCGCAAGGACGACTGCAGAGATACATTCATTGTTATCAACTAATTCCCCCATACATTTCGCAGAAATCCTGAATGAAATCTTAAATATTTCTGATACCAGTGGAGTCTCAAAAGTATTTAAGACAGTATTTTCGATGGCATTAACACCATTCAAAGCCATACTGGGTATTTTTCCAGATTTCGTCCATTCGATTTTTGGCGGACTTCCCCTCATTTTGGGACTAATTGCAGGAATCCTATTCTTAGTCCTTATATTTCGTTATGGCAAACCATGTCACAGACAAAACACCTGCGACAAGGGAAGAAACAATCCTAGCCATTGGATACCGGGACCGGATATCAAACATCCTGGGACTATCCCGGCTTAGAGACCTGAACATGACTTGGTTTCTTTCATTTCGACCAATGTGGCAGCGATGTGTTTTACCTGTATTGAAGTGCCTGCTATGCGGAGAAGAATGCGTGTTAGACACCTGTCTGACGCTACAATCAGATGCGCCAATGGATGCAGAAACATTGTTGAGTCCAATAAAGGCTCATGCTTTGTGCTGCCCTCAAAGGCTACCAATCCTGATGACGGCATTCGTGGAAGCTTCACCACTACGATTAAGGGGTAGTGAAGTTCAAGATGAAAGCAGCATCGATCAGGTACGACCTTCTGTCAGCGATATTAATCAAAATGTCAATGGAGACAATCATGCGCACGAATGCATGGTTACACCTATTTCCGAGTTAGTGGAACTCTCCCAGGAAGCTGTTGACAACTTTTTCGAGAGTCTAAATGATATGATGTTCTCACCAGAGCAGAAATAGAGACTTTTGAGCAAGCTGGTACACGGCGTTCCCTGAATTTGACCTTCAACTAGAAAAGCAAAATACCATGAACAATTTTCCCTCCAGTTCACGGACAGCAATTTTTTCAGCAGCCCCAAAATATTTTTGCATATTTTTCGGGACACTATCTTCTGCTTAAAGTAAGAACTATTCTTAGAGAACTAAAATTTCTAATTTTAGATAGTTTATAGACATTAGCTGCCCGCTTGTATGTTCATAATTATTTTATGCTGTGATGGAATGGTCTCGAACCTTTTTTCTGTATTAAGAGCCATTTCATGTGTAAATTCTCATATACAACTTAGTGATAATGTATAGATATGCGTGATTACTTTAGCTTTATTCTACAGCTTGAGTGCATATATTACATGTGACTGTTTTTTCCGTATATTTGATAATTTCAAAATGCATTTATGTATTTTGGGGTGGTAAGGTATACACGATACTCTACAGTATGTTTTACTATGCATAGATTAGTAAATATGTCCATAGTTAGCGTGGAGTGGGTGTGATGTATTCCTATAGGTTCTGTATCGATCCCCCTATTCCTGACCCTATTCTGGTTAACAAATTAACAAGTTAACTAGCAGCCATCCCATGAGGCAGAAAACCCCCATGATGCAGGAACCGTTATCTGATAAAGCCACACTACGGCACAGGAACGTGTTATCTGATTAGGTCATAACGCTTGCCATCTAATTAGACAAGCGATATTCCTCCAGCCCCTGATAAGGCATACGGAGTTCTCAAAACAAATCAAGCCTATGACAGACCTGGGAAAAACCCTGCGGCCATTGTTTTGATTTCACCGAGAACTTCAGCAAAAGAATGTGCTAACGACCTGGTCGTATGACATCCTTATTGACGTATCTATGTCCATCCTTACGTCAATCTCGGCACCTTAAAGGTATAAATATTACCGATATTGCCCTATGCAAACACACGCGGTGGTGACGAGATCGGAGCAGCCAGACTTGCCGAAGCCCAGAGCAGAGCAGACCCCGCTGGCGCAGCCCCGCCTTCTTGACGCGCTGAGGACGAGAAGCTGCTTTTTTCTCCTGCCGAGAAATCCAGCTCCGGCGCTTCCGGGTAGCCCTCGCAGGCAGCCTGGAATATCGAGACCAGAGACGAGAGATACCATCCCTCATTCATCCTAGATTCCAGGTACAGAACTGAATAACCCTTTGCAGAGAATTCTTTAGTCAGTCACTTGGCAAAACAAACTTAACTTAAACTGTTACTTTCTATTCCCGCCCACGTATTAGGCTTAGGTCAGGTACACGGGGTAGGCGTAGTTAGAAACACCAGTTGAGTACGATTAGTCAAATGTAGACGTGTATGTAATATATTTTATTCATTTTAAAACCTTCATATGGCTTAGAAACCATATCAATGTTTTTACAGTATTATTTTATACTTCTGCTTTTAATGTATGCACTTTACTTAACTATAAGTATTGCAATAATATTGATCCATTTCTCTTGTATGAGAAAAGAGACTGATCAATAAATAACATCTTTTATTGAACACGCCCGTCTCTTCCTTTTCTCTACAATCTGATGAGACTAAGAATGCACGTACTGACTGAGTAAAATAAATTGCCTTTTGTTCACACGACTCTAGAGATACACTCTTGATTAGGGGAGAGCAAAGTTGTCATGTTCTATGGTTGTCAGAAACTAAATCCCTTCTTGTCTATCCAGGGAGGTTCAACTCCTCCTTGCCTATTCGAGAAAGTTTCTAGTGAACTCTGAGCTAGCTGACAAACCCAAAACTTTAAGTCTAATATCGACAGTAGTAGACCTAGTTAACGTCCGGTCTA
The DNA here is from genome assembly GCF_964261635.1 of Lissotriton helveticus. Lineage (NCBI taxonomy): Eukaryota > Metazoa > Chordata > Amphibia > Caudata > Salamandridae > Lissotriton > Lissotriton helveticus. The sequence goes on from NC_136061.1 coordinate 2,095,715,838, forward strand.
GGCCTATACTATTGAAGGTATTATTCCAATGCGCAGAGCCTATTGGGATAATAGGAACTACACTACAGTATCTGGTGCGCAACGAGTCGCGTAGACCCAGGCCTTGAACTCAGTCAGTGCCGCGTTCTGGTGAATAAGTTATTGCATTTTTAAGTCCATACTGATTTACATGCATTGTGGCTTGTTAAAACACTTTGTCATGTCCTGTCATGTCAAAAGTTTTTATATAGCGCATCTTATCATCGCAAGGTCTCAAGGCGCTTGCAGCATAAAAACCAGATGGAAAAAGAGGCAATATCCAAAAAAGAGGGCTGTTAGCAGCTAAACAGAGGAACAGTTAATTGGGAAAGAGCCATGTTTTCAGGGCTTTGCGAAATTGTTTATGCTCAGCGATGGAAAGAAGATGGGAGGGCAGTTTGTTCCAGAGAGAGGGAGCCAGGTAGGAAAAGGAGCGCTGACCGTACCTGGAGGTACGTGCGCGAGGTTGTGTCAGTAGAGACTTATTACTGGACCAAAGAGGCCTCTTAGGGGCATACCAGTTACGTTTTTTCTGAAGGTATTGAGGCCCTTTGTTATACAGAGAGTTGTGAGTTAAACACAGGATCTTAAAATGGCTTCTCTGACGAATGGGAAGCCAAGGCAGCTTTTTCAGACACGGCGATGACTCAGTTCTAGGGGGCAAATCCAAAACTAGTCTGGCCCGCGTGTTCTGCAGGGTTTGCAGCTTTACCAGTAGATCCTCGTTTAGGCCAAAGTACATGGCATTACCATAATCAAGATGGCTAACAATGACGCCCTGGACCAGAGGTTTTCTGGCTTCAATAGGAAGCCATCTAAATATCTTCCTGAGGCTGCGCATTATACCATAACAGGTACCTGTCACTTTGGCAACCTGATTTTTCATTGACAAAGTGCTGTCAATTATAATACCTAAGTTGCGAACCGCAGATTTGGGAGAGGGACATACTCTCAATTCTGTGTGCCATCTTGCGTCCACTACCTTTCTGCCCTACCAAACAAGATAATTTCTGTCTTGCCCGCATTCAGTTGGAGTTTGCTGTTCCTCATCCAGCTGCTGAGCTCAACCATACAGTTTTTAAAGCGTGTGCGAGTGCCGATGGGATCCACGCCGCACGTGATCAGCAGCTGGGTATTGTCGGCATACGACAGTCTCAAAGCCATAGGAATTAATGATTTTGGCCAACGGAGTCAGGTACAGGTTGGAGAGCAGCGGGCTCAGGATCGACCCTTGAAGCACCCCCACTGTTACAGGGCGACTGCTGGAGACCAAGGTGTCGACTCGAACGGTGGTGAGGCGGCCGATGAGATAATCTTCAATCCAACCCAGTTCCCCTCCTCTAACATCTATCTCCCACAGACGATGTTTCAAAATACAGTGGGAGATGGTGTCAAATGCTTTGAGAGTCTTGTGTTAAACCTTGGATAAAGATACTATTTTTCTGCACCTACTTGAGTTGTGTCCTTTTGTGGTCTAGTTACAGCCTTATTGTGCATGGTCATAAATGCTTCACACGATGCCTCTGAGATATGCCTAACTGCTCGTGCTACGCTACCACTGGGTAGAGGTGGGGTTATCAAAGGGGTTAGCCCACTTGCCCTGACTTAGGAAGAAGGATCCCTATTTGGACATTGGCGCCAGCCATTGCCAACTAGACCGCCATTTCTAACATTGGCGGTCAGCGGTGAGGATCAGGACTTGCATTTATGATCCACGTACAATAACTGGTAGACGCCTCTAGTAAGTGCAGACCAAAGCGCAACCACGCATGGTTTTTTTTTTCTTCGAATTTTTTTTGGGGGTTGGCTCTAATATTGAATTGTTGATTAAAGCCATGACTACTGCTAATATGGGAAGGCCAACATCCAATGCTTCCGAGGATCTCAGCTTTGTGGAGGAAAAATTAGATACCTATACTGCCAAACAGCTGAAGTAATTTTATAAGCAATTTGCAGTCCCCGTGATAGGTCTCTCTAGGAAGGAGGAGTACCAGAAGGCGCTGAAGGCCTGGTGGGAACCGAGAGAGTCCGCTGGGGATGAGTAAGAGAATGCTGGGGGGCAGCAGGATGATGCAGTAGAGGGGGGAGATAGAACACCCTCCAATCCAGGTACTAGTGTATCCCAAAGGAGCCTGACCCCAGAAGAGCTGGAGGACATAGTTTGGAAATGGCTAAATTGGAAGGTCAGAAGGACCTTGAGAGTAAGAAGTTAGACATTGAGAAGAATCGATTGTCAATTGAATTTGAGAAAATTAGAATGGAGCATAAGAGAATGTTGAGGGAAATAGGAGTGTCCCGGTCTCCCCATCTGGTGGCAGCATACCTTTAGTAACTCCTGAGAGTAGAGTTTATATTCCTAAGGATGTCATTGAGGATTTTCACAAGAGTGAGGATATTGGGCAATGGTTTGCTGCATATGAGATAGCAATGGTGTCCCTGAGAAGGATTGGGGAGCAGGGTTGTGGGGACGCATTGTGAGTGATGGTAGGTGTATCCTGTTGGACCTGTCTGAGGAGAGCAGATGGTGTATGCCCATATGAAAGAAGTTTTGATGACCCGTTATGGTTTGACCCCAGAAATGTACAGGCAGAGATTTAGAACCTGTAAGAAGTTAGAGGGTACCACGTGGGTTGAATGTGTCTTTTTTCGGCAGAGCAATGGATCACTGGGTAAAAGGTAGCAAAGTGGAACCTTTGGAGCAACTGTAGGATTTGTTTGCGTGGGAGCATTTGATTGATAGCAAGCTGACTAGTCCTAGGAAGCTTTCTGAGGAGGCGGACCGCTGGGTGAGCACCTGGGTCCGGAAAGGTTTTGTGGGAGACTTCGCCAGAGGTGGGCAGGGTCCCCAGCAGAGAAGTGAGGGGACAAGGGTAAGCCAAGGGAGTTCCAGAGAGAGCACCAAAGTAATTCCCAAGGGAACCAAGCAGTGGTGTCCCAGCCTCCCTCTCAGAAGAAGCCAGTGTCCTCGACACACCTCAAAGCATGGTATAATGGCTGTTCTATCACAGATCAATGAGGAGGGACTAGAGCAACCGGTAGCCTTCCTAAGAAGGTTACTGCCCCGGGAACAGAGGTGGAGTGCAATTTAGCGTGAGGCATTTTCTGTGGTCTGGGCGCTGAAGCTGAGATCATACATGTTTAGGACTCACTATCTGGTTCAGTCAGACCACAGGTCCCTTAGATGGTTGATGCATATGAGGGGTGAGAATCCAAAGTTGTTGAGGTGGTCCATTTCCCTACAGAGTATGGATTTCACGGTGGAACACCGCCCTGGTGCAGAACACTCCAATGCGGACTGTCTGTCCAGATTTTTCCGCCTTAGTGATGAGAACTCCCAAAGGGGTGGTTAGTTCTCCCCACATTTCAGCTGGAGGGGACACGTGTTAGACCTGGCAACATTGGCGCGGGTCTCCTTTCCTCTTTTCGCTTCCTATCTTTTATGTTGTCTGGATTTAGATGCTCTGGGTGCTGTCACTGCCAATCGGTGCTACAGCGCAAATGCTCCCTGTGTAAAGAGGACTGTATGAATTGGGATAACCATAATTGGCTCATTGGGTTTACCTGGCAGTCCCTAGTACAAGTGCACTGTGTGCGCCCAGGGCTGGTAGACCCAATACTGCTGGTGGGCCTGCAGCACTGATTTGCGCTACCCACAGAAGCAACTTTTGAAGTATGTTTCAGACCTGCCGTTACAGAGTCTACCGGCAGTCCAGAACTGCCTTTGTAACTGTGAGGTCCACCCACTTGCCAGTCCCTGCACATTCCCTTCGTACCATGTAAGATTGGAAGAACATGCCTACGTCGGTGTAGCATGTTCTAATAGCGAGTTACCCTCCATTTCACTGTTTACTATTGTGAGGCTATCCGCTCTCATAGGATGTCAAGACGAAACTCTGTCCGAGTGAACAGGGGAAAGGACTTTGAAACTTTCACCAAGTTTGCTGAAGAAACTACCCGAGGGCCTGAATTGAGAGCGCCTCCTGTTGAAGTCTCAGGGACATTACACTTCACCCCGTCAGCCATCTGAATTCCTGTGCGAGGGATTTTTCTTGGAGAGGTGAGGCCCCCGTCTAGTAATCCGGACCCTCTAGTTCTACTGTGAGGAACGCAGAATGGTAACCCTTGTTAACTCTGGGTGGGCCGCCGCAGCCAAGAAAGCTGCTGCGAGCCCGCCTAAATTTGAACCTTCGGAACCTTCTCTGAATTTTGTGTGGGCTGCCGCAGTTGAGAGAGCTGTAGCCGCTGAGTGCCTGCCGTTGTGCCAGCCTGGTCAAGATCATCTTTTGTCCTGTGGGCCGCCGCAGCTAAGAGAGCTGCTGCCGCTGAGTGCCCGCACTGGTGTCAGCTGTGCATCATTGTGATTTGTCCTGTGGGCCGCCGCAGGTAAGTGCTGCTGCCGCTGAGAGCCCACACCTTTGCCAACTTTGCTCCTTCGTGATTTGTCCTGTGGGCCGCCACAGCTAAGAGCTGCTGCCGCGGAGTGCCTGCACTTTTGCCAAATATGCATCATTGTGATTCGTCCTGTGGGCCGCCACAGCTAAGAGCTGCTGCCGCTGAGTGCCCGCACCTTTGTCAACTTTGCATCATCGTGAGTCGTCCAGTGGGCTGCCGCAGCGAAGAGCTGCTGCTGCGGTGAGCCCACCACGGAGCTGCACAACAAGAGTCATCGCTGCCACCACGAGCCCGGGCCGCCGCAGCCACGTGCTGCTGCCGCTGAGAGCCCGCCTGTCCCAGAGTCATTGTGAGTGCACGCTGCGGACCACTGCAGCCAAGAGTTATGGTTGCTGGGAGTCAGCTGGTCACCCCCTCAACTCCTTCGAGAAGCTGCGTGCTGTTTCCTCTTCCACCGGCAGGTATCTGGTGCGCAACGGGTCGTGTAGACCCAGGCCTTGAACTCAGTCAGTGCCACATTCTGGTGAATAAGTTCTGGTGAATACATACCAAAAGAAGGGAAAGACTTACTCTTACCCAAAAACTATAGACCAATTTCACTAATTAATGTGGATTGTAAGCTGTACGCAAAAATTTTAGAACGGTTGAATGCGGTCCTCCCAAAAATCATTTACAAGCTATATCGAGATAAGTCAGAAGCCTAGCCCCTCAATATATACTGTACTCGTGAGCTTTTAGGTGACTCTGACCTCGCCTGGCAACCGGGTTTTATTAAATATCTAGGGATAGCATTCGACAGCGATGTCTTAGAATCTTTACAATGGAACAAAGCCATCACCTTAGAGAAAATGAAAAGCATTTAGACGCATGGGCCCCTAGATTCATAACCTGGTGGGATAGAATCGAAACCATCAAGATGATGGTTACTCCCCTAGTGAACTATCTAATAACCATGCTCCCTCTCACATTGCCGGAGGAATTCCATCGGAAGCTAGACCACCTCATTTCAGAGTTCATACGGCAAGGCAAAAAGGCCAGAATTGGCCTGAAAAAACTCAGGCTGGACAAGTCCCTCGGAGGAGTAAACCTAGCAGACTTTAAACTCTACCAAACAGCGTTCTTAGCTGAACAGGGCTCATACTGGTTCGCTCCTCCGGTTTGGCTAGAAATACAGAGGGCGATGTTCAGCAACCTGGCCCCAGTAACCATACTCTCCTACAAGCTCACAAACGTTCGTTGCTCAAAATCTATATTCAATAACACGAAACAAGCTCTACTGACACTAGATAAAAAAATAGAAGTTAGCATAAATCATTCAAACATGGAGTCCCTGTGAGACAACAATAGGATCCGATACAGGGGGAACTCTATTCACTACAGTACATGGATTGACAAAGGTATCTTCTTTCCTTGCCAATTAGTAGACAAGTCATTCCCCCTAACCTTCAACGACCTATAGTCTAAATTCAACCTAGACCCTCTGAAGTTCTATAACTTCTTAAAAATAAAGGCAGCAATCACAAAAGCAAACTTACACCCCTCTTCCACATCTCTCCCACAATACATTAACAAAATAAATAAACTGGGTCACCAGGTCTCCTGGATATACAAAGCTCTTCGCCCTCAACACTCTGACTTCAACAAAAGCTCACTGATTACTGGGAATCGAATCGATCTCCTTCTTCCTTCAGAGTCAAGACTGCCAAGAAATGGAACCAGCTGCCAGTAAAATTGCATACAGAACCATCGGAACCACAATTCAGGAAAGATTTGAAAACAATCCTCTTCCCCAAAGACTAAAACTGAAAGAAGCGTGAGCAACTAATAACTACTATTAGCATTTACAGCGTGGGGACACACTTGCTTGTGTGACCAGGCGCTTTACAAACTACTAATAAATAAAAATCTCCAATCTCCAAAGAGCTTTGGTCTAAAACGTGGAATACAGTTACTAGAAACAAAATTTCGCCACCCCTATCGTAGACAAAATTCTGGCTCCTACACAAGGCATACTGGACACCAGCTCGACTACACCTACACAAGATTAGGGAGGATTCCAGTTGTTGTAATTGTAGAGCGGAAACAGGGGAGCTTGCACATATGTTTTACTGTAAGTGTGTAACACCGTTCTGGGACAGAATCTTTGATTTTACCTCTAAACTATTCTCTTGCTCCATTTAAAAAAGAAGTCTACTCTGGTTTTTGGCTTCCTCAGAGTCCAATCCATGAACGATAATGACAGGGCCCTTCTGGATCTTCTTTTGATGGCAGCTGTCAGTCATCTTAAATAACTGGAAAGACCAAAAGAAAGCGTCTTTTACATGCTGGTTAAATTGGGTCTCCCTCCTTAGGGGCGCTGATACAATTGCCCTCCCAAATTCACCATGGAAACCCCTCACCACCCTCGACCCATGTGGGATAACCTGGATTCATACTTTGAGTTGCACAAACCGCCGTGAGCTGAAGTCCTTTGTGATAGGGAGACTTAGCGATGATGCATAACCGAGCCTATGTACAATTATTAACTATTTCCTTCCACAGGGAACCAGACGTACTATGTCACTGCAATAATTAAGTATGCTGTATGTAGACATTTACTTTGCTTTTTAGGTTGGATTATTGTTTTTAACTTTCTCTTTGTTATAGTTTATTCCATAGTATTGTGCTTATATTACTTTGTTTGTTCTGTGTACTCATTGCTTGGAAAAAAAAAAATTTGAAAATAAAAAAAAACCTTTGCTAAAGATACTGTTTTTCTATACCTACTTGAGTTGTGTCCTTTTGTGGTGTAGTTACTGCCTGTGAGAAAGTGCCACCTTTCTTGCACTGGTATGCCCCCACATTTTTTCTTAACTGCTGATGTGCTTTGACTGAGTGTGCCCTGGGCTCCTGCCAACCAGGTACCCAGGGCCTGTGTTCCTTCCCTAAAACTGTGTTGAAACTAAAACCCAATTGGCATCTCTAGCCACCTGTCAGCCCCTAGTAAATGGTACCCAGGGCATGGTGACCCGAGAAGACCCGTGAGGGATGCAGCACTTATTGTGCCACCCTCAGGGGCCCTGTACCCTGACAGACACTCAGCCTGCAAAGGCAGTGTGTGGGTAAGTACCGAACTAAACAAAGAGTCGACATGGCACACATCTCTGTGTGCAATGCCCACAGAACCCACTGCCCAGGCATATTTCAGTCACCCCTCTAGCTGGGTGCCCTATGCTAGAGGTGTGAGCACAGGTGCATGAGCCCTGTGCCTCTACAGTACCCAGGGCCATTCCTGGGCACTGTAAGTGCAGTGATGCCATTAAGAGTATATGGTGCTGGGAGGTTGTCATTCCGAATTACACAGCACCGTAATGGCTACACTGAAGACTGACAAGTTTGGTACTCAACTTCTCAGCACATTAAACCTGCACTGATGCCAGTGTGGGATTTAATGTAAAATATACCAGAAGGCATCCTAGAGGTGCCCCCTGAAAACCTAACCTACAATCCACGTCTGGGCTGAGTGGCTGCAGAGGCTGCCACACAGGAGACATGTTGCTGGACCCCTGGGTGGAGAGCCCCCAGCTCTCCTGGGCCTGCAACAATGCACATCCTGGGCGAGGTGCTAGGTCTCCTCCCCCAAGATGGGCAGGGGAAAGATTCAGCGCCTCTGTGAGCTTCTCCAGACCATTTGCTATACTCAGCAACCGGTTCTAACCCCCACTCTGGCAGGAAGACTGGCGGGAAACCCTACGTCCGGAAGGGGGGGGGGGGTGCCAGCCTGAGCCAACCCCACCCTTCAGGTGGGAGAGGCGAGGTGAAGCACAAACCCGGGCTCTGGCCATCTTGAAGATGGGGAGCCCTGCCCAATCACAGCTAGGCTCCTGCCCCCCTCCCACAGGAGAGGAGCAGGCTATGGGGTGTACCCTCCCCAGGACAGGGACCTATTGGTCACTCCCCTTGCCCTTCTTATAACGCCCCTAAATTTAGTATTTAGGGGCACCCTGAACCTTCTTTCCTCAGATCCTAATCCGAAAAGAAGAAAGAAGATAAAGAAGAAGACCCACCGTGCAGCTGCTAACAGGATGACAACAACTGACTTGGCCCAAGCCCTACTGGCCTGTCGATCCTGGAACCTGCTCCTGCCTAATCCCAGCGACTCCTGCGGACAGCAACCTTGACACCCAGAGGACCTGCCTGCCTTGACCCTCTTAAAGACTGGGACTCCCATCAGCAGAGGCTCTGCTGCAACCACACCCCTGGTGCCATCCAGGAAGCTCCTGACCAGCCCACTCTGCACCCGCCGAGCCCGGCCCGTGCCCGAGTGATCCAAGACCACGAGGACGTCCCCCCGGCGACTGGGAGCCGAGGTCCAGTGCCCAAAGACCCTCCTCGACGAACCCGGACGACGCCTGCAGACTCAGAACCAGGGGCACCTCCAACCACGACCAGCTGAGGGTAAGCTTTCCCGACACCCAAAGACACCCCTGCACCCGGCGCCCTACAGCCCCCTGTGCATTCCTTTGGGGTACCTACCAGTGCTCCCAAATCCCAACTTACCCCTCGAAGTGGTGGTCGCCCCTGAGTAGTCTCCGTCCCCGAGCTTGCAGCCTTTGTTCATTTGTTACCTTTCCGATTGAATAACATTGAGCGCCCGACGGCTCAAAAGTACCCTGCACCCAGCCGCCCGAGTGCCTCTGGCAGTGCCACCTTTGCCCTATCCTACTTCCCCATTTGCCCTGAGCAAGTGACCAGGAACCCAGCTCCCACAGCCACGTGGCCTGCTAGCCAGCAGCCACCAATCGGAGGCTCCCCTGCCCCTCATTGGATAACATTGGGCCTAACTACCTTTGAACCCGGCCGCCACTGTGCCGCTGAGGGTGAACCAACTGTACCTACCTGACCCTGGGGCACCCCTGAGTCTATGCCCAGAACCTTAACTTCACCAGTCGAGTACTAACCTGAAAACCGGTAACTCTCTTACCTGCCGTTGGATAACATTGACTGGTTTGACTTCTAAGTGTGAAGTTTTGGAAAGTTAAAATATTCATATAAAATCAACTGAATTCCGAAGTACTTACCTGTGATCAGGAGAGAAGCCAGTACTGTACCTTGTAGCCCAGTACTGGACCGAAAAAGTAATCCTCACCGGGTTTACTAGTAACCTGCATTTTCTCCATAGGAATCTGTTGTCTGCTTTTCTATGCAATTTCTTCTAAGTGTCTAATTTTGAAAACTTGAAATATTCTTTAAAAATCATACGGAATACTGAAACGTAATTACGTACCTGTTTCAAGTTGAGACCCCAGTGCTGGACCTAGGAGTCCAGTACTGGATTACAAAAGTAACGAGATCGTACTTTACCTGAAACCTGATTTTCTCACATTGGATTGCCGGATTTCTGTTGAAAAGTTTTTAAGTGTGAACTTTTATAATAGCTTTATATTCCTGAAAAATCACTGCAATAACTAAAACGTTTTTGCTAAATTGTTTACAGCTTAGACCCCAGGACTGAATCTAGGATCCAGTCCTAGAACTACCAAAGTAATTTACAAAGTAATCAACTGTGTTTATATAGAAAAACCCATTGAGCTCACTGCTAACTTGTGTGTAGAACTGTGGGGCCTACTGCAACACCTGCATCTATTGTGTTTACAAAGTTTATTGCCTTTCTGCAAACTACTCATCTGAGACCTCTCCTATTGAGAACAGTATATTTTGATACCTGTTGGTTCTAAAAATAAAGCTACATATATATATATTACCTACTGGCGGTCGCCAGTAGGTATATATAGTTAGGATTTTTTCCCTATGGGATTTTTGAAAATTCTATGTCTAATAACTTTGGCGTTTGTGGACGGAATTGGCTGAAATTTTCAGGAAAATGGCACATTTTGTTTCTGAGCAGCCCTTGAAAATTTGGGGGGGGTTTGTCAAGGGGGGGCCGAGAAAAAAGGGGGGTCCCAAAACGTGTTTTTAACATTGAGTTTTCCATAGGGCGGTTGGCCTCACTTTTAGCCCGAACGGCTGAATGGATTTGCACGAAACTTGGCAAAATTGTAGGGACTGGTAGCCCGATGTGCCTTTTGTAGGTCTCAATATATGTGCTTCAGTGGATTTTGAGAAATTAACGTTCAAAAAAAGATATATATCTGTAACAGCGCTCCGCTTCGCGTAACGGAGGTTTGCGAAGCTGATTGGTTCTCCGGCGTCTGTAAACATTGCAAACAGTCCGTAGCGGCCGCCATCTTGTCTCTCGGTAGGATCGAGAGACAAGAGGAGGCCAAAGCGAAGGGGCAAATGACCATAAGGGGGCATAGTAGATCCTCCTTGACCTCTTAGGTTTGATGTGGAGGTTTTAAAAGGGCCCCGCGAGGCAAAAAAAAAAAAAATAATAATAATCGAACGGCTGAATGGATTTGCACGAAACTTGGCAAAATTGTAGGGACTGGTAGTCCGATGTGCCTTTGCTAGGTCTCAATATATGTGCTCCAGTGGATTTTGAGAAATTAACGTTCAAAAAAAGATATATATCTGTAACAGCGCTCCGCTTCGCGGAGATAAAATTATATCTGTATTACCTAGCTGTTGCTAACACCAGTTAGCGACGGCTAGTAGGAGATAGCGACCATCTTGGGCCCCACTTTGCATGTGAGTGATATTTATCACTAATGACATGCAAAGTGGGCATGCCAAGATGTTAGCGACTGGAAACAGTCGCTAACATCGCTATCTCCTATTATCAACTTTTGGAAATATTCGCGATAAGCGCGAATATCTCCAAAAGCTAGCACCTGCCCTGAGCAGTTCTAAGGCATGTTATCCAATGGGAGGTGAATAACATGGCTAAGAGCATTAGCTCGGTAATGCATGAATATCGCTGAGTTTTCAGCGATATTAATGCATTGCGGTCGTTTTTTATCGTATTTGCGATAAACCTTGATAATAGCAAGGTTTATCTGCGATAATTTCTGACGATGCTTAGCGGTAAAAAAATCGTTGCTAAGCATCGTTAGGGATAAATATCGCTTAACTTTGGTAATATGCCCCAACGTCTGTTAACGTTCGATTCGAAGGAAATCAGGAAGTGTTGAAAAACATTGTCTGCGCCATCTTGCCTTTTTTCAAATGCCACACTTTTGTCGTGCACGGCAGTCATTTTAGATGCCTTGACCAGACCCACTCTGTGCACGCTGTCGATCCTTAGCATGACTCCCCACCCTCGCAAGCATCTCCCCCAGGCAGTGGTCACCCCCGCTCTCTGTCTTATGCATGGGTAATAAACCACCCCCCATCTGCGCTGCTCTTCCCTGAGAATCACACCCTGTGCCCGCCCGACACCTCCCTTTCGCCCTATTCACTACCGCACCCTCTGACACTCCTTTTCCTCTGTGTCCGATTGTCCAGGCCGGTCCTAGGGTATCAGCTAGCCCTGCAGATGTAGTTTATGGCCCCAGCTGTAAAGAATCACCCCTCTTCAAAGGAGTTATAGTAGATCAAGGCCCACACTCGATGAGATCCGTCACAGCAGACGCGTTCCTATTATCTGAAAACCATCCTGTATTGTGATTGGGGAGGGGACCGAGCCTGAAGCGGAAGATTCCAGGGATGACTCTTTGTACATCAAAGTTTTTACAATTATGTGTCACATTAAAAATATATAGCACTCCAACAAAGTAGTAAGATTATAAAACTTTAATAACTTATAAATATATACAAGAAAACAAAAACAGTAATAACATATAAACATTTTTAGGGAAAAACAACGAAGTAGCGGTCGGCTGTACGAATAGTCCCAACGCAGCACAACGTCCAGATTTCTGGCGTGGGGCGTCGCGGGGGGTGGGTCATCAGTAGCAAACTGTTGTGCGAATAGTTCCAAGGCAGCAGAACGATGGCACCAAGGTGATGTCCAGTAAGTTGCCGCACTGGTTTTGGTATCCTACAATGCTGCTCCGAATAACAGCGTGGGGCGCCCCGGGGGAGGCGGCGTGAACGGGCCTCTCCAGGTGGAGTCTCGTCTGTTGTAGTGGGGCGCCCCTTTACCGTTTCAGTTGCCATTCCGTCCGCTTTTGGTCCACTGTGTCAAAAGCCGCAATTCAGCTGAGTTGCGCCCACTCTTGCGGTGCAGCGATAGGCGGCTGTCACAGGACTCTCAAAATGGCGGCAGGCTGTTTCCTTTTTGGGCCTGGTCCACTGAAATGGCCCTGGGACACCTTGGAAATCGGACGCTTGTCTGCTAGGTCTTGGACCCCATTCTCGAAAGCGTCCCCTCCGCCTTGAGGATTCATCAAAAGTTTTGGGGGCCCCCGACTCCTGTAGGCTTCTGGTGGGGAGCGGCTGCCATGATTGCTCGCGGAATGACCACGACGGAGCTACGAGATGGTGGTGCTCTCATGCTGACGCCAGCTTCAGTCTGAAACATCCAGAAACAAGGTGGGGCTTTCATCGTTTGGGGAAAAAAAAAAGTTTTCATCCAATGAAAAGTGTTGTTTTTAGGTCATATGATCAAGCCTTCCATCATTAGGAAACCAAAAGTAAAATGAACCAATGAAAAGTTTTATAAACAAGTCACATGACCTGTTATGCGGCATAGGGTATAAAATGCGGAGAAAATACGTTGGCACGTGAGGCGGCGTCAGTAGCAGACCGATGTGCGAATAGGCCGAAGGCAGCGCAACAATATTTCCTGAATAGAAGACACCACAAGGCGCTGAGATGCCAAGATCCGGATGGCACCGAGGTGGTGTCTAGTAAGTTGCCGCACTGGTGTGGCAATCCTACAATGGTAAAAGTCAGCGTGGGGCGCCCCGTTGGCCTGTGAGATGGCGTCAGTAGCGGACCGATGTGCGAATGGGGCCAAAGGCAGCGCAACAATATTTTCGGAATAGAAGACACCACAAGGCGCTGAGATGCCAAGATCCGGATGGCACCGAGGTGGTGTCTAGCAAGTTGTGGCACTGGTGTGGCCATCCTACAATGGTAAAAGTCGGCGTGGGGCGCCCTGTTGGCCTGTGAGATGGTGTCAGTAGCGGACCGATGTGCGAATGGGGCCAAAGGCAGCGCAACAATATTTTCTGACTGACACCACAAGGCGCTGAGATGCCAAGATCCGGATGGCACCGAGGTGATGTCTAGCAAGTTGCTGTACTGGTGTGGCCATCCTACAATGGTAAAAGTCGGCGTGGGGCGCCCTGTTGGCCTGTGAGATGGTGTCAGTTGCAGACCGATGTGCGAATGGGGCCAAAGGCAGCGCAACAATATTTTCTGTATGGAAGATACCACTAGGCGTTGAGATGCCAAGATCCGGATGGCACCGAGGTGATGTCTAGCAAGTTGCTGTACTGGTGTGGTCATCCTACAATGCTGAAACTCGGCGTGGGGCGCCCCATTAGCCTGTGAGATGGCGTCAGTAGCGGACCGATGTGTGAATAGGCCGGAACCAGCACAAGGCGCCAAGATCCGGATGTCACTGTGGTGGTTTCATAGTTGAGAGGTACTTCATCTGCAGTGGGGCGCCGAGATCCGGATGGCACCGAGGTGATGTCTAGCAAGTTGCTGTACTGGTGTGGTCATCCTACAATGCTGAAACTCGGCGTGGGGCGCCCCATTAGCCTGTGAGATGGCGTCAGTAGCGGACCGATGTGTGAATGGGGCAAAGGTAGCGCAAGAATATTTTCTGAAGAGGAGACACCACAAGGGGCTGAGATTCGGTTACCACCGAGGTGATGTCTAGCAAGTTGCCGCACTGGTGTGGCCATCCTACAATACTGCTCCGAATAACGGCGTGGGGTGCCCGAAGGGGGGGGGGGGGGGCGGCGTGAACGGGCCTTCCTAGGTGGAGGCTCGTCTGCTGTAGTGGGGCGCCTTTTACCGTTTCAGTTGCCATTCAGCTGAGTTTCGGCTGCTCTTGATGCGACAGGCGGCTGCAACAGGACTCTCAAAATGGCGGCCTGTTCTTTGGATTTGGGCCTGGTCCACTAAAATGGCCCTGGGACACCTTAGAACTCGGACGCTCGATTTTTTTTTTCCTTTCCTGTACATGCAAAAAAAGGTAAATGCCCGGTACGTTACACGCTTCATCTGCCACGATGAACTCTCCAGAGGAACCGAAAAAAAATATAGTTATGGTAACTATACCATGCATCGTCATATGGAGAGGTGGCACCAATTAATTATAGTGCTGCATAAGAGAGATTTGGAGGAGAACCCCTGACCTGCTAGTACATTCATCAAAGAAGTGGCACTGACCGCATCAGAGGCAAGGGAAACGGTCCCAAATATTTAGAAGAACTTTGGAAAGATTAAAATGACATGTTTAGATTGTGGCAAATTAATTTCATGTGGACAGATGAGTGTTATTCTAATAAATACAGCATATGAACATCATCATAGTCGATGGTTGGTAGAGACATTTTGACTATATCCTGGACCTGCCCGTCCTCGCCCAAAATGGCGCCGGAATAAATGGGACAAGTAACTCCTTGTTGTGTACTGGTTGCAGAACCTTCAAATCACGAGATACGTATGCAGTTTTGAAGCACATGGCGGGCGGGGACGAGAATTGATTGAATATTTCGACATCCCTATTGATATTAAGTTCTGATGTGTTATTGATTACTGTACTATTGAAAGTTCGAATTAACGTCACCCATGGTACTTGCCCGCAAATGTATATCTAGATAATTTTATTGTAACTGGCCCTGTCGTATTTTAATTAAAAAATGTACGTCCACCGATTCCGTAACTGTTAGACACCTTAGTTCTTGCAACCTAATGGCCCGCCCGTTACGTTCCTCTACAGTGTAAATGTCTATTCATCATATACGATTACAGTTTGCTCCGTGGCCGGCCCACGTGGTTATAGGCTCGTATTTGTATAATGAAATTTTCACAATAAAGGTTTATAAAAGAAAACATGGTAGTAGTATATACATTGGTAAAGTTTTTAATAATAGTCACTGTTTTAGAATCAGTAAAAGGCAAGTGAAATAAAGCAGACCAATTACATGAAGGGTAAAAGGTATAATTCGAAGGAACGCAGTAAAGATAAATGGTCAAGGGCTGTTGTGTTTTCTACTCCTGCAACATAAAGTGATCGATAAGAATCTCATATTCAGGCGTATCGGCGACTAAGACAGCAGGTCGACCCTCTTTTGCTCAACGGCTCCGTCATGGGACGAAGAAACGCTCTTTTTCTCGAAAAAAGAATATATTTTACTTGCAGGACAGTTGTAAATTTTCCGGGAAAGTACATTAGCCTGGAACATTATAACATATATTTAAGAAAAAATAATGTTCGGAAGTAATAAAAAGCGTAATTTTTAGGTCATATGACCAAGCCTTTCATCATTAGAATAAGAAAAGTAAAATGAACCAATGAAAAGTTTTATTAACAAGTCACATGACTTGTTATGCTTACGTTACGCGCTGCGCGCCCCGGATGACTTCCGGATGCGCTAACGCGGCGCGTCATATGACGCATTACGCGACAACGCAGGTCCAGAATATAGTCAAAATGTCTCCACCAACCAGCGGTTGGAACACAACCCCTTTCAGCAGGCTAAATAGTTCTGTTAAATGACAACAGAAGGGACAGGCAACAAGAACCATCAGTCAAAGAGGGGAGGGCTAGTTCTTCTCTACCGGGTTACATTGGGGCGCTACCGGAACTGATCGAATTGGTAGTCTACAGTGTTTCTGGATATTCAGACTGAAGCTGGGGTTAGCATGAGAGCAGCACCATTTCGTAGCTCCGTCGTGGCCATTCCGCAACCAATCATGGCAGCCGCTCTTTATCGTTATTTTGGGCGGGGTGGGTGGCGGAGCCAAGCTGTTTTGCAGCCATCATTGTGTGGAGTTCAGTTCATCTCACTAGTTTTGTATTTGTCATGAGGGGTTGTTCCTAATGTTTCTATTTTAGCGAGGTCAAAAAGAGATCCCATTAGTGGCCTACTGATTTTGCTCGATTCCTTTTCTTTTTTTTTTTACACGATTTTTCGTTATCTGCGAAGACTAAACAGAGTATTGCGACTCTGGTTCATTCTCTATTTACAAACAAACACAAAGAGAACCAATTCTAAAACAGTAAATACTTGGATAACAATCAATCAAATGGAGAGAGAAGCAGGCACGACGTATTACAACGGGGGCAAAGGCCTGCGTTAACTACCCTTCACTATGTGCAAAGAGAGAGTACTCCTAATAGAAATGAGGGGGGGGGGGCACCATTCAAAGCAGATCAGTGTGCATAAACACGAAAAAAATTTCACTTACCACGTACTTGACATTCGACAGCTTATGATATTTGCTATTAAAAAACCATTGAAATTCACTGAAAAAACCATAGGTTATAGACCATATATAGTTAGGAATTAGCATTTACAAAACCTTGAAAATTCACTGAAAAAACCATAGGTTATAGACCATATATAGTTAGGAATTAGCATTTAAAAAACCTTATTTTACTCACACAAAACCATTGAAATTCCATATATAGTTAGTTGCACTAACTATATATCGCGCACCCGCAATCCACTGCTGATCATGTCACATATTACATCATTCATGACATGGTCAGTGACATCACTGATGACATCACTGACATCTCAAATGACATCACTGATGAGATCACTGATAACATCATCCAGTGACTGTGTGTTTCTGTAAAGTTTAAATATGTTTTACATATTGAAGAATGAGTAGATGTATAAGTGTCTGGACGAAGGATTTAGTAGGTGCATGACTGAATGTATGAGTGAATGATTAAATGTGTCTCACTGAGTGCATGGGTTAGTGACTAAACTGTCTTAATGTGTGCATCATTATGTCTGTTCTGTAAACTGCTGCATGTGTTGATCAGTAGCTATATGATTAACTATATGGGTTATTGATTGATTGTCCAAGTATTTGTATGGGAGACTGAGTGTGTGTGTGTGGCTGGCTGGGAGGTGTGTGACTCTGTGCAGATCAATGTGTACTTGTATCAATGATTGTATAAGAAAGTAAGTATGTGTTAGTATATGTTTGAAAATGTAAGGTGCTCTATGTTTAACTGTATAGACAAGAAAATGGAAGTGTGATTGATTCTTTACAGGACTGACTAGGTGTGTGAGTAACTCCATGGATGAGTGGCAGAGTGTGAGTGTCTGTATAGGTGTATGAGTGCATCTGATAGTGTTGTAAAGATGAGTGATTGTATGTATGAATGATTGTATGGGTGAATGAGTGAATGTGTGTAGACGTAGGAATCAGTGAGTACGTATGTAGTAACTAGTATTGGTGTGTCAATGGTTTCAAAAATTATACTCTGTATTTAACACTGGGTGAAACAGAGGTTATATTAAAATGTGAGGAGATGCATTGTATTGTCACATGAATGATATCATCAGTGATGTGGTCATTGATGTCAAATGAGATGTCATCAGTGATCTCATCAGTGATGTCATTTGAGATGTCATCAGTGATGTCATCAGTGATGTCACTGACCATGTCATGAATGATGTAATATGTGACATGATCAGCAGTGGATTGCGGGTGCGCGATATATAGTTAGTGCAACTAACTATATATGGAATTTCAATGGTTTTGTGTGAGTAAAATAAGATTTTTTAAATGCTAATTCCTAACTATATATGGTCTATAACCTATGGTTTTTTCAGTGAATTTTCAAGGTTTTGTAAATGCTAATTCCTAACTATATATGGTCTATAACCTATGGTTTTTTCAGTGAATATATATATATATATATATATATATATATATATATATATATATACACACATACATGCAAATGTCTGTCTGTCCTTTATGCATCACTGCACCATTCATCCGATCGCCATTAAACTTTGGGAAGTTGTTGAGTACACTCCCGCGAAGGTTTCTGGCATAAACATTTTTTAAATATCGGCCCCCCCAGGGCCCTCATAATCTTTTGAATACTGATGTACGCACCAGACGGAAAAACAAAAAATCGTGTATCCACAAGCACTCGAATAAAAAAATTGAATTAAAACACCATTCATCCCATCGCCATGAAACTTTGGGAAGTTGTTGAGTACACTCCCGCAAAGGTTTCTGCCATAAATATTTTTTAAATATCGGCCCCCCAGGGCCCTCAATCTTTCGAATACTGTTGTACGCACAAGACGGAAAAAGAAAAAAATTGTGTATCCACAAGCACTCGAATAAATAAATAGAATTAAAACGACACTTTGAAATGTTTTCCATATTAAAATGAATAAGTTTCAATAAAAATGACACAATGTAAATTGAATGTTATCATTACGAGTTTCCTTGAATTTCTTTTCTTCTGAGATCGCAGCAACGGGCGACGGGTAAGCTAGGTTTACATAAAAATGACACAATGTAAATTGGATGTTATAACTAGTTTCCTTTCGGGTAAGCTAGTCTTTGATGTAAAAACAACTGGCCTGGAGTTCAGTCTTTGAGTGTGTGAAACTCTTTGCTGACAGAGGACAGTGTAAAGCATTTGTTGTACCCTCTAAGTTACTGCCTTACTGCTCGACCAAGGTACCACTTTAGAGAGTAAGGTCACACCTGGCTTTAACCTCTGTTATACCTCTGGGGTTTGTGGACTCTATACACACTGTACCTTATTCTGGTCCAGTATATATAGAGCCACTTTCTCACACTGCCTAATTGTGCATGGTCATAAATGCTTCACACTCTTCCTCTGAGATAGGCCTAACGGCTCGTGCTACGTTACCACAGGGTTGAGCAGGGATTATCAAAGGGGGTAGCCCACTTAGGAAGAAGGGTCCTTATTTGAACATTGGCGCCATCCCTTGGTGCCACTGGGAGTCTCTCCGGAGGTCTGCCAGCGCCTCTGCAGACTTGAACCCTCCTGGCCACGAGATTTGCAAAATGGCGGCCCCCGGCTGAACAGCAAGGCGGCCTGGACCTGCGAGCGGCGGCTTGCGCTCCCTGGTTGTCCAGCGGGCTCTCCGCCCCGCCGGGCGGGCTGCTGTGGTGCCTCGCCCCTGCCCCGCCGGACACGAAGCCCTCCCGGAGCCGCTGCGCCGCGCTTCCCGGCCCGAGACCACCTTGCGGACCCCGGGAGCCGCGGAGCTCGTGGCGGCCCAGTGGGCGCTCGGGCCGGGTTGCCGGGTCCGGGGAGGACTCCCGGTGGGGGCAGCTCCGAATCCTCTTGCTGCGGGGCTGCTCGTTCCTGTCCTGCGGCCCGCTGACATCCTGGGCTGCTGCGGGCCTGGCGGCGGAGAGGAGGGCCATTCCCGAGACGCGGGCCTCCACTTGGCCCCACCGAGTGCTGGACGAGGGAGCTGTGAGGCCAGGAGGCCCGAGTGTACTGCCTGCGGCTGTGGCCCTCCCCTGGGAACACCCTGGCTGAGACGCTGGAATCCTGCGAGGCCCTTGAGGATGGCCCCCCGCAGCCACTGCATTGACGCCGCATCGGAGGTCCCTGGCCGGAGTTCTGGGGCGATAGGGGCCGCGAGGGTCCGTACAGGTGAGGAGGGGCCCGGGGCAGGGTGGGGGCCCTCCAGCGATCTTGCCTGCAGGCCGGGCTGGGGGCCCGGGAGCTCGAGAAGCATATGTGCAGAAACAGCCACCCACCCCCTCCTGGCCATGGACTGGTCCCCTCCGCCTGCTCCATAACCGGCCCTTACCCCTACCCCCGCCGCATTGAAGCCCCTGGGGACGTCGAGTGAATTAATGCGTTGGATTGACTGAACACCTGCCTCCCGAGCCTCCGTCCTACACGCCTGAAGGTCAGAAGCGCATGGCTCTCATCATCTACCCCTGAGGCCGCGGCAGTGTGGGGACCCGCGGCAGTACCGGGGCCCGTGGGTCACACGGCTCTGCCAAACCCAGCTCCGATTCTTTGGAACTGCACCGGACACCTGCCTTCTACATCTGCCCCCCGCGGGCCCGGGGGCCCAGGAACGCCTAGCTTGCCCACCGCTGCTACCCTCGTACTATCACTGCCTGGCTTCCGGGGCTTGGGGCGGCGTGGGGGCCTGCGGCGGGCTCTGGAGCCCATATGCCGCATTGCTGAGGCCCAGCGCTGCCTCGCTGGACTCTGATTGAGCCTGCCGCTGAACGCCACATCGACCAGCACGGCAGTTTGGAGGTCTCCCATTTGCCCTGTTCCCTTCCGCAAGAGGAGCAGAACCCCCTCTTCTCCCCCCGTCATCCGGCTCCCTGTACCTCTCCACCTGCGCCGCAGGGGAGGTCTGGAGGCCCGCGGTTGGCGGTGGGCCCACCGCGCCACCATCAGAACCCGGATACTGGATTTCCCTGGGGGCTGGGAGGCCCAACCCTCTTTAGTGAACTCCTGCAGCTGTAGCATTCCTCACGCGCCTACATCCACCCCACTGCGGCCATGGGTAGTGGGAGTACCACACAGACCCCGGTCCCCCCATACCAGATGTGCATGGACCAATTCACCAAATCGGACCACGAGTCCAGCGCTGGCCATCCACCTTCGCCTGGAGCTGAGGGAGGAGACAAGTCCACAATCCTCCAGGCGAACAGCGCTTCCCAGGCATCTGTTGAGAACAAAATTGGGGAGGTGAGAGTAGATGTGGCCCTCATCCGGCAGGACCTCCGGAACGCCACGGCGCGCATCAACGAGGCCGAATCCCAAATTTCTGTGACGGAAGACGACCTGGCCACCCTAAAGACCCAGGTGGCCAAACTGCAGACGCTGACGTCGGACCTACACCACAGGGCGTAAGACGCTGAAAACCGGGCCCGTAGGAATAACCTGCAGGGGGGGTGGAGAAGGGCCCCATTGCAGTCTTCCTTGAAACCTGGTTTCTCTCCTGGATGCCTGCGGAGAAACTCTCCCCCTGGTTTGCCTGGACCTGGCTCACAGAGGAACGTCACCTTCTGCCTGGGCGGGTCCCGTCTCCTGTCCGGAGCCCGCGTCCCGCCCTATTCAGGAGATGCCGAAGCCGTGGCGACGCCGGACCGGATCGCGCAGGCGGGGCAATCGTCGGCAGGAGGCCTCTCACTTGCCCGAGGGGGGATCCCGGCGGTCTCCATTGCCGGCCCCGGATCAGGGCGCCCCCCTCTGCTGCGTCATCCTCCTTGGTCGTCATTGATCGGTCCCCCGAGTAGAGTGTGAACCTGCGTAAGACAAGATCGGACTTGGACTTGTCGGGCAGCCCTGTGATCCGGGACACCCCACACGATGCGGAGGCCTGAGCTAGGGCCACTTGATATCTGGCTCGTGACGACTGATCCCGAACAACTGGGCCTGCCCTGAACGACCTCCCGAGCCTTGCTCAGTGCCCGGAGGACTGGATGCCTGAAGAGGTTCCCCTTTGGGAACAGAAACCCGAACTGTTTATGTCCTCTGTCTATTCTGTGCTCTTGCTCTGTCTTCCTCTTCTTCCTGATATAACATCCTTCTTGTCCCTTATGAGACTGTTGCACCTGTCCTGAAACGCACTTACCTTTGAAGCTATACTGTCCACAGCTGCTGGCATAATGGAGGGGGGTCCTCCTTAGTTTACTCTTGACTGGTGCTACTGTCCCCACCTAACCATTTAAGTTTAGGGTCATTCCCCTAGTGTTTTTTTTTCTGTGGGTGGTTGAACTTTGGGGCGACAGATGCTTCCCGTTTCGAAGTGTAGGGTGGGGGGAGTTGGGGGGTACCTGGGAGGGGCGAGTCTGTTGGCTCCCATTGGTTTGTTGTTTTTAGCCTCCTACAGGCCGCTTTTTAGTTTAGTTCTGTCCAGCCGCTCCTCGGCTTCTGTTGGTGCTGCCTGCGGGTGGCTTGTTGCAGCTCCTCCTCTTGACGAAATGCGGTGGGTATACCCATTCCTGACATACGCCTCCTGCTTTCTAATGCTCCTGTTTCACTGGGCGTCTGCGGACCGCCACGGGAGATGGCCACAGACGGTCGCCCCTTCT
Source organism: Lissotriton helveticus (assembly GCF_964261635.1). NCBI lineage: Eukaryota > Metazoa > Chordata > Amphibia > Caudata > Salamandridae > Lissotriton > Lissotriton helveticus. The sequence goes on from NC_136061.1 coordinate 2,095,738,128, forward strand.
CCCTTGCTCCCTGCCTGGTCCCCCGGTCCCCCTGATCCACTTGTACACAACGACAACCTCCCTTTGCCTTGGAGCGACGCTGCGGGCCCTCCCTTCCAGGGTGCGCCTCGCATTGATTCCATGCCTCCCCATGTCCCCCCCCTCCCCTAATGGTGCACACGCTGGTTAGACCCCTCCACATTCTCTCCTGGAACGTCAATGGTCTCCTTGACCGTATTAAGCGCGCTGCCGTTCTCTGAGCGGCTCATCGCCACTCGGCGGACGTCCTCCTCCAAGAGGCCCACCTTCTAGGAACGCAATGCAACTTCCTGGCCCGCTATGGATTTGCGACGGTCTGACATTCTGAGTTTCTGCGTGGATCCCGAGGGGTGGCGGTTCTGCTCCGAAGAGGTCTCCCCTTCACCCTAGTTAAGGCATACACTGACCCACAAGGGCGATATGTGGTGATTTCGTGCTTGTCCTCTGCATATCCTGAATCTCTACATCCCGCCCGCCCTCCTTTCCCCGACGCTCCGGTGCCTCACACAGGTCCTTTCCTCATTCCAGCACGGCCTCACGGTAGTTGGCGGTGACTTCAACGACGTCATGCGGCCCCAGCAAGACACGACCGGTACCCCATCTGCGAACCGACTCACTTCCGCAGGGGCCCTGTCGAGCTGGGCTTCGGCTCTGGGGTTCTGTGATGTATGGCGAGTTTGGAACCCCCGCAAAGAGCAGTACACTCATACATCGGCCTCATCATACCCATTCCCGCATTGACCTTCTCCTACTCTCAGCCACTGACTGCCACCTGGTCTCGGGAGCGAGCATCATGCCTAGGGGATTGTCTGATCACTCCCCTGTCTCCCTCCGACTTGGCTCCGCCCCGACGGGACCACGAGCGGTTTGGCGTCTCAATGCGTGGTTCCTCCCGGATCACGCACTGGTGGACGCGCTAGGGCAGGAGCTAACCCACTATTTTTCTACCAACGAGGGCTCGGTTCCCTTGCCAGGAACCCCGTGGGAGGCCGGCAAGGCAGTTATTCGCGGGGTGGGGAGAGGGCTTGTCCATGCCAGGCGAACGGACCGACTGGCCAGGCTCGCGGAGTTGGAGTCCCAAGCTGCCCGGCTGGAGGCTGAGCAAGCTGCCGCTGGTCGTGGGGACCCCACCCGGCAATTGGCGATGATCCGAGAAGAGCTTCGCCAGATCTCACTAGACTCGGCTCAACAGCTGTGGCGATCGTCGGTGGCGCGGATATATGGATGGGGTGACAAAAATGGTTAACCCCTCCATAAGTTCGTCTCCTACCCCAAGATCCACCGCATTATTCCGGAAGTCCACGCACTGGACGGTACCCTCCAGGTAACCTCTGCGGCCATAGCCGGAACCTTTCCAGACTCTTACGCCTGCCTCTACGCAGCGAGACCAGCTGGCGCGCCTATAACTGCCCTCCTGTGCAGGGCCGGTGCTAAACTCCCTGCTCTCGCCCCTGCAACTGCGGAGGCCCTGGAGAAGCCCTTCACCCTGGACGAAGTCCTGGAGGCCATCCCCCTTCTGCACCCTGGCAAGACGCATGGCCCAGACGGGTTCCCACAGGAGTACTACGCGGCTTTCCGAGACACTTTGGCTCCTCGACTGCTAGGTCTCTTTCGTCACGTGGTGGAAAATGCCTCCTTCCCCCCTGAATCGGACCTTGCCACGATTGTGGTCATCCCCAAGACCCAGCCGCCATCCACGAACTGTGCAGACTTCCGCCCAATCTCCCTTATCAACACCGAGATGAAGCTCTTCGCCACAATATTGGCCCAGAGGTTCAAGCCCCTTCTACAAGATCTGGTCCTCCTGGACCAATGTGGCTTTATGCCGGCCAGAGGCACCCGTCATTGCATCCACCGCCTCCACCTGGCCTTGGCTCACCGTGCTCACCTGACCCCATACTTGACCCTCCTCTTTCTTGACTTTGAGAAAGCCTTTGACACGGTTGGCTGGGCGTACCTACAAGATGCGCTGGAGGCGATGGGCTTTGGCCCGCTGTTCCGCTGATACATTGGGATTCTCTACGCCAATCCCAGGGCCCGGGTCCTGGTCAACGGATCGCTCTCGGAGGCATTCCCGATCTGCAGAGGCACGCGTCAGGGGTGTCCCCTTTTCCCCACTCCTCTTCACGCTCGCGATGGAGCCCCTGGCGACACTCATCCGACAGGACTCCCTTGGCCAAGGGTGGACCAGGAACGAGAGTCACGTAGACAAAATAGCCCTCTACGCTGATGACGTACTTCTGTACTTGGCGACCTCGGGCCCCAAATGCCTGCAGATCCTTGCTGAATTTGAGAGCGTCTCCGGCCTTCTGCTCAATGCTGCCAAATCCACCCTGGTCCTGCTGCATCCCTCTCGGTAGTGTTTCGACTGGCAGTCGTCTATTCCTCTTAGACGCCGCTTGGTTAAATACCTGGGAATATGGGTGGCCCTCCTGCCAGAGTTAGAATGGGCATTGAACATGACGCCCCTGGTAACCCGGATGAGATCAGACCTTAAAAAATGGCAAACCCTTCCCCTCAACCCCTTGGGACGAAGTGCACTGTTCAAAATGATGGTCCTCCCCCGCTTCCTTTACACCCTGCAAAATATCTCCCTCCCCCTCTCTCGCACCTGGTTCCGTGAGCTTGACGGTACCCTATCCCTATTCCTTTGGGGTGGCCGAAGACTGCGGATTTCCCTAGCTCACAGCCGCATCCCCTCCTTTGATAGAGGTCTAGGGGTGACTCACCTCTTCTACCTCGCCACTAGACTGATAGTCGTCCACGACTTGTACGCGGGCGGCTGGTCCGACCCAGCGTACCCCGTGGAACTGGAAGACACGGACTACTTGCAGATCCAAACGTTCCTCTACGGGAGCCCAGTGCCACAAACCATGGCACCAATTACTAGAGCGGCCCTCCTGGCCTGGCGCGCCAGACACCACTCTGGCATGGCACCTGGCGTCTCGTCCCTGAGCGGATTCCGTCGTTGGGACCTTATCGGCGTGTCGGTCCTTTGAGACATCTGGGTGGGGGGATCATATCCGTGCCTTTGCCGACCTACAACAGCGCCACGCCCTTCCCCACGCCCAGCATTTTAGATACCTGCAGCTGCGCCACGCCATCCATGTACACATCCCCTCACCAATCACCCTCACAGAGTTCAGCCCGCTAGAAGCGCAAGTGATGATGGGGAATTTGCGCAGGGGAGGAGTATCCCGCATCTACCGCTCCCTCGTCAACCATAGCCCCGTGTCCTTAGACCAGCTGCGCACCCACTGGGAGGCATGGGTGGGACCCCTAGAAGAGGCCGAATGGATGGACGCCTTAATGGATCCACGTACCCTGACCACGTCCTCCAAGCTGCGCCTAGTGCAGATATACTACTTGCACGTGGCCTACCTCACCCAAGAGAGACTTTTCAGAGCCCGACTGCGACCCTCCCCAGACTGCCCGAGATGCGGACAATCCCCTGCAGATTTTTACCACATGGTGTGGCTAAGCTGAAGAGGTTTTGGAGAGGTGTAGAGTGGGAGCTCACACAGGCCCTGGGTTGGGAAGTTCCTCATGACCCACTGCGAATGCTGTTAGGGATCTTTGACAGACTGGATGGCTCCAGGCTGGACAAGCGCTTACTAGGAACAGCGGTGGCCAAGAGAGACATAGCGCGACAATGGTCAAGCTCCACTGCACCCACTGTGGGGGAATGGAGGAGGGGTGTGGACTGGTGCGGCACTCAGGAGGAGGTCTTATTTGAATCCCGGGGTTCTCTAGATCTATTTCCCAAAATATGGGGGAAATGGTATAATATGGTCCTGCCATAAGCCCAGGTGTACAAATTGTTTTAAGAGGTGATATTGCTGCCACACAAGATGAAATGTTGGATTGGAGTGGACTGACTTTACCCATACGCCCTGTTGATTTTGACCCGCTGTAAATGTTGATTTGTGAGCTGCTGCCAATGAATTATTCTTGCTGTTTTAAAATACTCAAAGTTGATTATCAAAAAAACAAACAAAAAAAAGACTTCAACACACCGAGGGGAACTTATATGGCTTCATTGCGGTCACTTCTGTGGACGACGTCAGGAGGGAGTCGGGTGACGTCTGATGCCTGGGATATTCTAAGTTAAGGAATCTGCGGCTAGACTGTGCCTCTACCAGATACATCTTTACCAAAGGTAAGTAACTCGTTTTTCATTTCTAGACTCCATGAAAGCTTTGATTTCTGGCAATAGCGAAAATAATCTATGCAGTATTTTTCCCCTGCTAAGCCCATCGGATGGGAGTATGCAGTAAAAGGTTACCATACTCTGCTGATAGTTCTTCAAGAAATAATTTGAAGGTTCGGTGGTGCTTGGCCTTTGCACAAATTGAAATAATAATTTTAACAGGAGACCTCACATGATCAAACCCCATTACCTTGGCACATATAGCCTGTTGATGTATAATGCAATGGTAGTTCAATAAGGGAGGGAAATCTGGATCTGCTTTACAATTGGCAATGAAGCCAGAATGACTCCCTATTATTGCGGGTGCACCATCAGTTGTTATCGCCATTAACTTTTTCAATTGGATATTTTGTTCCACAAAATAATTCTTCACCTCATTGTGGATGTCCGCTCCTCTAGTTGTTTTTTCAGAGGCAACAGAGTTAAAAACTCCTATCAGTGAAATCTTCAAAAACAATTCTAATGTCATTGCCAACTGGGCAATATCACTTGCACCAACAGATTCGTCAGACTAAAGAGAAAAATATTTGCATGTCTTTAAATCCCGCTCTAACTGCTCTAGCGTGTTGGCTGATAATGCAGATACCCTTCTTGCCATTGTGTTTGACCCCAACTACAAATCTGAAATGGTAGACATAATATCAGGGCTATTTTTGAAGTCTTTGAATTATGACTCGACCCTTAGAAGCATTGCTCCCTTCACAATAGCTCTATCTGAAAATGTTGCTTTGTGCTTGATCAAGTGACTTTGAAGGATGATTCAGGTACCGCACTGGCTTTCATCATTGGCTTAGTAAAAAAAGATTGTTGTTCCTGCAATGCAGATTTTAGTTTGTTTGCTTTTTGTGGGCCGCTTTCTTTTTTGCTCTCAAAATGCATGTGGTTTGTAGAAAAATGCCTCCACTTTCCTTTTTTCTCACTGCAACTTTTGCTCCACAGATTAAACATACACAGTTGTCTTTAATTTCTGTAAATAAAAATTCGTTCCCCCACTCTTGATGGAAGTAGTATGTCTTACTCTTTGGCCTTTTGGAGAGACCTGGCTGTTCGTCCATGATCAGTTGTTAAGGATGTAAGCAAGAGTAAAAATGTTGATGGGGGGCGTGGCTAGCAGCCGATGCCAGCGGACGCAGCTTAGCGAGGCTCCCGGCCCTCGCCCCAATTATCCGCAATTTATCCGAATTTAAACGCGGAATCCCCGTGAAAATCGGGTCGACTCCGCGTCCACTATCGGTGCCTGCCCAGGGTGCGTGACAGGCGCGCAAATCGATCACAACCAGCGCTGCGAGCCCTACGGAGCCTGCGAGGGCGGAGAGCAAGATGGCGGCGTGACAACACTGAGGACGCCGGACTGTCGCGGGTGGGAGCCCGGGGCGCAGCTGTTTGCGGTCGACAGCTTTGTAAGGCGGGGGCTAACCCCGAGAAGCGACCCGGCGGCAGCGGACTGCGTGGGGGCGAGAGCGGCGCTGCGGTGCCCGGTGAAGACTGAGCCCCGGGGAGCCTGAAAATCGACGCCCCGGCTTCTGGGCCCGCGACCCCTCCGACGTTGGCGCATCGGCGCTCACAGGAGAACAGCGGGCGGAGCCCTCCGGGCGGGCAGCGGGAGTGCCGCCGAGCCCAGCAGCAGCAACGGTGGGCGGATGGGGTCCCTTGAGAGGTGAGATGTACGACGGAGAGCGGCGCACGAGGCCTGCCCGGGGACCCGGCTGCCTCGTCTCGTGGAGCCTGGGGGGGGCCCGACTGGCTCCATTACGGCGCTGCTGGACTGGGTAACGAGCCCCTGATCCTGTGACTGGACCCACCCACTCTGCCGAACCACCCCATTGCACTACTCCCGGGGGCGCCCACAGTGGAAATCGGCGCCCTACGTCCGCCCGGAGGGGCACTGACCAACGGAACAGCGCTCCTGCAGTGAGATGTGCTAGTGGTTGTGAGCGTCGACGCCATCGGCGGCTCTGTGCCCAGCAAGGGGCTGCGAGACTTCCCAAACAGGAGGGTAGTGGCGACTGACTGGCGACCTTGGGCCGATCTGGAGGGCGGCCTAGTTGGTGAATAGCAGCGAGGAATGGCTGTTCCGCTCCTGGGACGACTGCCCAATCCCCCATAGGGGAGCCCGCTCCAACAGGTGCACGAGAGTACAAACACGGAAGCCCGACGCACCGGCTACTAGCACGGCGGCCAACGGTGAGAGGAGGGACTAGGGCAAACGGCACCGGGGTATAGAGTGGGAACAGGGCCCGACCGGCAGCGGCGAACAGGACATACCTGAGCCGCATTGCGGAGCGGGACAGCCACAGGCACCCTCCCCCACGTTCTGGAGGAGGGCGCGCGCGGGTGCAGCGGTGAGACCCCTGGGGAGCAGCTACCGCTACTGGCGAGTGATCCCCGACCGCGCAGACCTCAGGCCACGACTACCAGGCAGGTGACGGCTATCACTGGAAGAAGTGACCAGACATCCTGCTGAGTGATCTGTCTATCACGTCCAGCCCAAGTTAAACCGGCGGCTCACCCAGAGGAGGCATGGGGAAACCGAAAGGGCTGAGGGGTGAGGGGGGACCGGCCACTGAGGCTCCAGACACCATGCAACAACCCCAGTCAGAGTTGCTAACGATGCAAGACAAAATCCTGGAAGCTATAGCAGCCACGAGGAACGCTCTGCAACAAGACATTGCTCAGGTGTCGACGGGCCTGGGGCTCCTGAGAGCAGACCATGGGAAGCTAGCCGACAGGGTCAAAGAAGCGGAAACCACCCTGAAAGACATAGTGCCGGGACAAAAAGCTTTGGAAGGAAAACTCACGGACGCCCTGGACCGCATCCAGACACTAGAAAGGAGGGCGGAGGATGCGGAAAACCGAAGCCGGCGAAACAATGTACAACTGGTGGGCCTTCCGGAGAAAAAGGAGGGGACGGACATACTGGGTTACGTGGACAATTGGCTGCGGACAGTGGTGGCGCCGGAGGGTCTGTCCCCATTCTTCACGTTGGAGCGAGCACATCGTGTACCTGCCCGGCCCCCGAAACCGGGGCTCCCCCCACGGCCGGTGGTGATTAAAGTGCTCCACTACAGGGACAGAGACTGGCTTCTGCAAAGAGCGAGAGAAACGGGACCATTCCAGGTTGATAATAGCAAAGTCACATTGCTCCCGGACTACACCTTCGAAACTCAAAAACGAGCTTCGTTCCTGTCCATTAAAAAAGAACTACGAACGGAGGGACTGCAATATTCGCTGTTGTTCCCAGCAAGGCTCCGAATTTCATTGGATGGGAAGTCACTGTTCTTTACATCGTCGGCAGATGCATGGGCCTGGTGGGACTCTTACAAGGCTGGAACGGATGGGGCCCGCTACAGGGCTGAAGAAGAATTTCAACAGGGCTCGGTACGAAGATCCAAGCGGCTCCGGAAACGTGGCCAACACCGGCAAAAGCCGACGGAATCACAGACGGAAGTGGAGCAGAAGGCAGCACTGCAAGCGGTGAAGGAGGTCTCGGGCGTGGTACCGCCACAGCCGGGAGAAGAATCGATCTCGGAGGTCAAAAGAACGGGGTCGGAAACTGAACTGTCAGAGGTGGACAGCACAAGGGGCCCGACGGTAACGCCACAAACAGCAGAGGAAGTCTTCGGCAGCTAAATCTCGCATCTGCGGGGGGCTAACAGCGACAGCCGAGCTGGAATGGCGTGCCCAATCGCTAGTGCAGGCGGACGTCAGACTGGACAATCGTGAGTTTGGATGCATATTGAGGGGCGGGGGGGAAAAGGGAGGCGAATTCCATTGAAGAAGCTAGCTCACGTGCCCAGAGGCCCCTAAGGCCACCGCAGTACAGACTGCGGCATAGACCGTTTTGAGAGCACTTTGCTCAATTGTTTGGACGGGGGTAACTCTTTTGTGGTTAGGTCCTGTTCTAGGGGGGGAGGATGTCTAGAGACGTTGGGGTAACTCAGGACAGGGGTGGGGGTAGGGGGAGAGGGGCTGCGCAGGGAGGGATCAGAAGGCGGTGGGGAGGGAGACGGAACAGTTGGGGATGGGGAACGGAGGGGTCGTTACTGGTGTCTGGTCACTGTTGGACAGGGCTCTCAGCCTACAATGTCGAGATAATGGATAGTGTGGGATCATTAAAATGTGTGTCCTGGAACGTGCGGGGTCTGAATTCAATGACTAAAAGGCACAAAGTTCATTCTTACCTGGTCCGCAGGGGGGTTCACATTGCCTTCCTGCAGGAGACTCATCTAACTAAAAAAGAAGGGGCTGCACTACAAAGGAGGTGGAGGGGTCACCTGTTCTACACCACATATTCAGCGTTTGCCAGGGGGGTACTGGTCTGGATTCGGGCCGGGGTCCCCTTCCAAGTCACTAAACATACTGTAGACCCAGAGGGGCGATTTGTAGCTGTTGAGGGATTACTCAGGGGCCGTGCAATAGCACTCTGTGGCGTTTATGCGCCGAATACTGAGCAAGCGGCTTACTTCGCTAAATTGTCCAAGCACTTAGCTACCTACTTCGCTGGCCCTATATTGCTGGGGGGAGACTTCAACTCTATTGAGGACACCACCTTAGATAGATCACACCCGCCACTACACGCTTCCCCAGTACATAGATTAGCGAAGCATAGATTGCAATGGCAGGAGCAGTGGGACTTAACTGATGTGTGGCGCGTACAACACCCTGCTGAGAGGGACTATTCCTTCTATTCCAGCATGCACTACCTCCATGTCCGTATAGACGCGTTCCTAGGCTCCCGACAAGTATTACCGATGGTTGCCCGTACGGAATATTTAACACGCACGATATCAGATCATAATCCCCTACTACTCACACTAGCCTGGATGAATGGGACTACACCGATCCCGACATGGCGGCTCCGGCCAGACACGTTGGATGACCCGCCATTCAGAACGGACTTAGAACTCAGAATCACCCAATACTTTACAGAGAACGAGGAGACTACCTCCTCTAGAGCCGCCGAATGGAACGCATTCAAGGTAGCGGTAAGGGGACACTGTATAGGGAAATTTGCAGGTGCACGACGAACATTGGTAGAGGACTTGGACAAGGCTGAACAGACACTGCGGGACGCTGAGAAATCGCGACCCGGCAACCCCGAATTACAGGGTAGGGTTTGTGCAGCACGAGAGGCGGTGGCTGTTGAGATGGAGCGCCTCCGCAGCTATGATTACAAATCTTATTTGACTAAGGCTCTCGCTGAAGGGGACAAGACGGGGACACTCCTAGCCTGGCTGGCCAACCCCAATAGGGGTTCTACCCCGATACTATCCCTGACAGGAATGGGCGGGGAAGTATATAACACCCAACCGGATATAGTGAGGTGCTTCAAAAACTATTACGGCAACTTATACAGGAGGGGCTTAGAGGCCCGACCCGAAATGAAATGAAATGAAAAAGAAACTTGATTGAGCGCACTGTGGCCAAGCGGCTTCCTGGCGCTGGGGGGTGGGGGTGAAGGAGTCGGATTCTACACTGCAGCCGGAGGAGCTAACCGGGGAAGGCCTGGAGGAAGAGAAAAGTTTTTAATGCTTTGCGGAAGGCAGAGTAGGTAGGGATAGATCGGATGGATAATGGAAGACTATTCCAAAACTGGGGGGCCAAAACCGAGAAACGGGTGCCGCCGGTTCGAATTTTACTGTAGCGGGGGACTTGAAGAAGGAGTTGAGAAGATGAGCGAAGAGTCCGAGAAGGGTTGTAGGGGGTGATCAAGGAAGCAATGAAAAGAGGGGCGGAATGAGTGTAGGCTAAGAAGGCTAAGCATGCTAATTTGAAGGAAGAACGAAAGCGTACGGGAAGCCAGTGAAGGGACTTAAGAACAGGCGTGATGTGAGAGAATTTAGGGAGGTGAAAAATGAGCCGGGCGGCCTGATTTTGGATGGCCTGAAGCCGGCGCATTTCAAAAGCAGGGATACCGGAATAGAGGGCGTTCCCATAATCAAGACGGGAAGTGATGAGGGCTGTAATGATAGATTTGAGGGCATCGGTGGAAAAGAAGCGGGAGATTTTGCGGATGAGCCGGAGGGATAGAAAGCAAGATGAAATTACGGAGCTAACTTGGGAATGCATAGAGAGGTCATTACTGACCTTAATGCCTAGAGTGCGAACAGAAGGAACTGGGAGAGGAGGAGTGCCAAGAGAAAGGGGCCAGTGAGTTGGGGACCAGGGATTAAAGGGACCACCAGTGAGGACAAGCTCCGTCTTGTCGGGATTTAACTTAAGGTGGTTCGTGATCATCCAATCCGAAATAAAAACTAGGGTAGAACTGAAAAAGGAAGAGGAGTCAGGAGTAGAGAGATCAAAGATGAGCTGGAGGTCGTCAGCGTAGTTGTACACGGAGACCCCCAGCTCACGGAGAGAGAAAATAAGAGGGTAGATATAAAGATTAAAAAGAAGAGGGGAAAGGGAGGAACCTTGGGGGACCCCACACACGAGAGGGCGGGGGGGCGGCGGAAAATCCAGCGAGCTGGACTGCCTGGGACCTATCCTGGAGGAAGGACTGCAGCCAGGAAAGTGGTACCCCTCTAATGCCGGCTGCGCTGACACGGTCGAGAAGAATGGCATGGTCAACCGTGTCAAACGCAGCCGACAAGTCGAGGAGCACCAGCGCCTGGGGGAGATTGGAATCAGCCCTTCCCTTAAGCTCGTCCAAGACAGCGGTGACAACAGTCTCGGTAGAGTGGCCCGGGCGGAAGCCCGCCTGGTGGGAGGCTAGGAGGCCATGCTTCTCAATGTGTGAGGACAGGCAGGATGTGACATAGCTTTCCACAATCTTCCCCAAATAGGGAAGAAGGGAGATGGGCCTGAAGTTGGAAGGAGAGGAAGGGTCCAAGCCAGTTTTTTTTATTATAGGTAGAATGGTGGCGGTTTTAAAGGAAGAAGGAACTAATCCGAGGGCCAAGGACGAATTGAGAAGTGTAAGCGGGGGTCCAGGACAGTGAGCAAAAAGGGTTTGAAGTATCCGAGCCGGAGCGCAGGCAGCTGGAGAGCCCGACTTGATCTTGATGAGCAAAGCAGAAAATTGTGCAACAGAGATGGGGGGGGGAAGTGATCTAACAAATAAGGCGGCGGAGGGGGAGCGGGGATGATCTGGGTTTGAGAGACTGCGGGAATGTTAGCTTTAATGATGGTGATCTTATCAATAAAGTAATTATTAAGTGAAAGACAAAACGATTGGGATGGAGTGAAACTAAGGTTAGTACGATCAGATGTGGCGAGTTGCTTTACAAGTGAAAAGATCTCTCGGGATCTATTTGAAGACCGGGCAACTTTTTCAGAAAAGTAATCTGATTTTGCCAAGATAATGGCTTTTTTATAACTGTTGAGCAGTGATTTATATTTGATTCGGAGGAGGGGACAGTAGTTGCGCCTCCGATGACGCTCCGATCGCCTAAGGTTAAGTTTAAGCTGTTTGAGTTCACTAGTGAACCATCTGTGGGCCTCATTAGGCCGCACAGATTTGATGTTTTTAAGAGGGGCGACGAGGTCACAGGAGGAAGAAAGCCAGGCACGAACAGCATCTGCTTGGTCTTCAAGAGGGAGATCCGTCATGTCGGGTACTGTGGAAGCCAGAGAAGAAGAAAGAAGGGAGAGATCTGTCTGGTTCCAACAGCGGGCTGTCAGATTTTTGGGGAGAGGGGTTTTTACATAAGAGGGAAGGGGAATAATAAAAGATATTAAAGAGTGATCCGACCAAAGACAAGGGAGAGTGGAAAGGACAGAAAGGGGGCAACGTAGGGACCAAATTTGGTCCAGAGTGTGACCCTTAAAGTGAGTGGGGGAAAAAATGTGAGGAGTAAAGTTTAGTGACTGGAGAGTCGCAGAGAAGTCTTTGGAAGCTAGACATTCTCTGGGGTCGTCGGGCCAGTAATTAAAGTCCCCTAGTAGGACAACTGACGAGTTGTTCACTGCCAAAGTGGCCAAGATATCTTGTAATAGGGGAACAAATTGAGGAATGGACCGAGGGGGCCGATAAACAAGGACGAAGGTGAGGGGGTCGATAAGATTGGTGGACCGGGCGACCAGAAAGTCCACGTTAGGTATTGGTGAGTGATCAAGAAGCTGAAATTTCAGCGTGGATCGAATAATCATTGCCACACCACCACCGGCTTTACTGGCCGGGCGGTCCATGCGGAGGGCATAATGTGTGTCAGGAAGAATAGCAAGAAGGTCAGGGAGTGAATCTATAGAAAACCAGGTCTCCTTGAGGAAAAGATAGTCGGGACAGTCTGAGGATAGAAGGTTGAAAAGTTCAATTTGGTGCTTAACTGCTGACCGGGTGTTAAGCAGTAAAGCGGAAGCTGCGGGAAGTGATGGTGTGAGAGAGGGGGTGGCCAGATGAGCCGCGGGAGAGGAAGCGAGGGGGAAAGAAGAAGGGAGTGGGGGTAGACATGGGGGCACAGAAATACCAAGAGAGTCTAGGCGTGAGACTAACTAAGGAGAGACAGGGATAGGAACCACAAGTGCAGATAGTTGTGCAGAGGTGTATGACACAAGTTGGGCAGGGTCTGTGGCCCCTGGTCCCGGGCGGTCGCGGACGGGCGCAGGCGGGCTTGCCTTAGGCGCGCCTTCGGCGCGCAAACGGCGCGCCCGCTGCGCCCGTCCGCTGCGCGTACGGGGAAAGCACATGATTTATAATGCCGTTAGGGGCGTGGCCAGGAAGAGTAGGCGTGGCTGGGGGCGCGACTCGCTCAAGGCGGCGAGCGAGTGATCCTGGGGCCGCTGCAGCGTCTGCCTGGGCTGCGCGGGCGTGCTCAGGTAAGGAGGGGGTCAGAGAATGCAGGGGAAAGTTAAAATGAAGAGCGCGAGGCGAGCGCTGTATCAGGGCGATTATTATTTTAAAAAGGGTTCAGGTCTCCTGAGAATGGCTCCCGCGGAAGGCAGGGGAGTAGTCCGAGTAGCAAGCTCGTGATTCAGCTCCTCTTATGAAGCAGGGTGGGCGTGGCCAAGAAGAGTGGGCGTGGCCAAAGACTGCAGGGTGAATTAGGAATGAGAGGTGCGGGCGAGCGCAATTTCAGGGGGATAAGTTTTAAAAAAGGATTCAGGTCTCCAAGATGGCTCCCGCGGAAGGCAGGGGAGTAGTCCGAGCAGCGAGCTCGTGATTCAGCTCCTCTTATGAAGCAGAGTGGGCGTGGCTAGGAAGAGTAGGCGTGGCTGGGGGCGCGGCTCGCTCAAGGCGGCGAGCGAGTGATCCTGGGGCCGCTGCAGCGTCTGCCTGGGCTGCGCGGGCGTGCTCAGGTAAGGAGGGGGTCAGAGAATGCAGGGGAAAGTTAAAATGAAGAGCGCGAGGCGAGCGCTGTATCAGGGCGATTATTATTTTAAAAAGGGTTCAGGTCTCCTGAGAATGGCTCCCGCGGAAGGCAGGGGAGTAGTCCGAGTAGCGAGCTCGTGATTCAGCTCCTCTTATGAAGCAGGGTGGGCGTGGCCAAGAAGAGTGGGCGTGGCCAAAGACTGCAGGGTGAATTAGGAATGAGGTGTGGGCGAGCGCAGTTTCAGGGGGATAAGTTTTAAAAAAGGATTCAGGTCTCCAAGATGGCTCCCGCGGAAGGCCCGAGGCGACGGAAGCCCTGTTAGCGGAGATCCGGCTGCCTCGGCTGGACCCGGAACACGCTAAAACAATCGGAGGCCCGATCGACCTCGCAGAAATTAGGGGAGCCATAAAGAAAATGGCGCGTAACAAAACACCGGGGATGGATGGGCTGCCTATTGAGTTCTACGCAAAGTATGTGGATTTACTAGCCCCGAGACTTAGAACGCTATATAATTAAGCCAAGGAGAAGGGCGAGTTGCCCCAATCAATGCGCGAGGCGATCATGATCCCGTTGCTAAAACCGCGTAGAGATAGCGCAGACCCAGCATCATACCGGCCGTTGTCAATGCTGACGACGGATTACAAAATCTTAAGCACGATCCTGTCGGAGAGACTGATAGCCCATATGAAGGGTCTGATTCATGGAGACCAATCGGGCTTCATCCCTACTAGAAACACATCCCACAACATTCGGCGTTTGCTCAGACGAATAGCGGACCCTCCACAGACCGCAAGGGCCCCTATGGTGTTATCAGTCGACATTGAAAAGGCGTTCGATAGCCTAGAATGGGACTACCTCTATGCAGTGATGCGGGGTTTCGGTCTAGGGGACGATTATATAAAATGTACCACAGTGCTTTATGCTCTGGCAGGCGCAAGAGTGGGAGCTTTAATATCGGATCGCTACGAGGTGAACAGAGGAACGAGACAGGGATGTGCGCTTTCTCCTCTGTTGTTTGCTCTGGCCATGGAGCCACTTGCAATGCTGGCTAGAAGAGGTGATGCGTACCGCGGACTTGAAGCACGAGGGACCTACCACCATATATCGCTGTACGCAGACGATCTTCTGCTATTCTTAGATAATGCCGAAGAGGCGGTTGAGGGTGCGGAGGACCTACTAATGAGATTCGGGGCACTATCAGGCCTGAAAGTGAATTGGGCGAAAACTTGCCTCTTTCCGCTCCGAAGGGCGGAGAAATGTCCGACGACCAACATTAACGTGCGCTGGGAACCAGATTGTCTGCATTATCTCGGGGTTTACATCTACCACGATCCGACCAACTTGTTGGACGGGAACATCGGACGATGTATTCGAGCGTTGAAGGGCAACATTTCCTTCTGGGCTACCCTCCCCCTATCCATGACGGGACGAGTGTCCCTCCTTAAAATGATCGCCCTGCCACGATTGTTATACTTTTTCAGGACCCTCCCTGTGTGGATACCGGGAGAAGTGTTCAGACGCCTGAAATCTAGCATAGTATCCTTCCTATGGGGAGAAGACAGGAGGCGAATCGCATTGAAGACTCTCATGCGCCCAAAGGATCAGGGCGGGCTAGCAGTCCCAGACTTCGAGCTCTATTACCTGGCTGCGCAACTGCAATTCTTCACGCAGGAGGTGGCAAGAGTGTACCGGGGTCCTGACCAAGAGAGAGACGCGGGCACCCCCCGCCATGTACTAGCATATATAGCCCTACAGCAGAAATTAATACTCGGTGGACTGACCCAAGAAGAAAGAACACTGCTGCTGTGTTGGAATCGCATGCAAAAGCGTGCCGGTCCTGGTCACCCATATGCGCCAGAGATACCATTAGGGATGCTGACGGCGCTTCCGCACGGAGGGGATTGGTCGAACCTCCAATTATGGGAGGAGGCGGGACTTCAGATGGTGGGTGACCTATATACCGACTGGGTGCTGACGGCATTCCAGACTCTGCAGGAACAATACGATCTCCCACGAGGAGACTTTTTACTGCATGCGGCAGTAGTGAGGGCTATTCAGGCACATTGGGGGGAGGGACTGCTTGAACCTACAACATTATTAGCGTGCCAATACACGATGATGACGGCAGGAACAATCAAAGCGGTTACGTGTCTCTACTCCAGAATGAGCACGGAAAACATACCACCACTAACACGCCTCAAAACACAATGGGAGACTGATCTGCAAAAGGAAATCCCCGACACAACATGGTCCCAGCTCCTTCAGCGAGCTAGGAAAAGCACCAGAAACGCCCGTTTCCAGTTAATACATCTTTACATCCTTCATAGGGCCTACCTCACCCCGAATAAAATAGCACAATACTTTGGCGCAGTAGATGCAGCATGCCCCAGATGCACGCTAGTAGGCGCTGATTTACTACACATGCTCAGGGACTGTCCACAATTGCATGAATACTGGTAGGGGTTGGGGACACCCTGAACGAGGTCACAGATAGAGTCCTGCACTATGACAGCGCGGTCGTCCTTCTACATTGGTTTCCACACACACGTAAAACCAAACTATCGAGTAAATTCATAGACATGGGCCTCCTTATCGCAAAGAGGGAGCTCACCAGGGGTTGGAAATCTAAGACCGCACCGACACATCAAAAATGGTTGAACGAATTTCTGAAATGGGCAGCGGCGGAGAGCACACTTAGGTACCAGCTGGTCAGGCGTACGACAGATGAGAAGGCTCAGGAAGCGGCGCTAGCGTGGGAGACCCTAGTACAGGCGCTTAGGGACAGTGTAGAAACGAGGGACGAAGAAGAGGAAATAGTAAACATGGAGGCCCCGGGGGAGGAGGTTTTAGACCCCACACTAATACCGGACACACACACACCTAATCATTGGTTTCACAATCCTCACACCACCAACTCACCCAAGTTTACAATCATAACACATAGGCTCAGACACCAGGGAGACGGGGAGGGAGGGGGGGAGAAAAATTTAAACTGAATCAGACATCAAAGAGGGTTCATACACCACAACTGAACGAGGGGGAACAGAAGGCATTGAACAATTAAAGGCGGAGAGTGATGACTCAATGAGAGCAATTGTAAATGAAGACTGAAGCAACATGATACGTGATTATACGCCACCCAACCTCCGGGATGTGGGTTATAAGGCTGTGTACATAGTAAATGGATGTAAAATAATTGCGTACGACCCCGAGAACACATTGGCATGTATGTTGTATAACTCGCAATACCTCTGCAATAAAAATTGTTTTACAAAAAAAAAAAAGAGTAAAAATGTTGATGAAGTCAACATCCAATCCATGACAGGCAAGATTTTAAAGGTATTTTTAATGATGTATTGCAGGCCATTTGTGATTATCAGCAATGCTGGTAAATTAAACTGCACTGTTGAAAAGTTAGACAACTAACTCACTTTAGCTATGTTTGACAATGAACACAGGAGGACTGCTTTTCACAAATGACCTGAGATTTGGTTTATTATATTATGACCAAAGCATAGTTTTTGGGTTGCATGGACTTTAGTCGATTTCTGTATATAGGGAGAGGACTAAAAATGGTCCCACCCCAAGCACCCAATTTACAAAGGTGAACGTTTTCCAAAACCTTTCTATCGGATTCTCCTACATTTGCAGCAAACATTGGACTTTTTGGAATTTGGACAAGCTTTCAAAACTACTCCCGATAATGACAATCCATAACAGCTGCAGATCTTGTGGCATAACCCTGTGACCTCAGGCTTATGGGGACTTGGATCACCCACATTACAAACAAATATCCCTTTCCTACAGAATATTCATTCTCTGTATCACCCTCTTAAATGTCTGGCATCACCTTCATTTTTGAGTTGAAGTTCACCCATATGCAAGACAAGTACAAATTCAAAAAAAATCATTCAAAGAAGAACATGCTTTTTTTATATGCGACATGAAAGCAACACTATAGAAGATGTCCTGAGTTTTACACCACAAATTACTTCATTGGGTGAGAAGTGACCCATGCTATATTCATATATTGCACACAGCAGACTGAGACAGGGAATGTTATCTGATCATAATCCCAATATACTTAGGAGTGAAAATGTCTCCGTATAATGATGACAGTTCTTTGGCCCTGTTGCGAAGAGCCAGTTTGTTGAGCACTGCTGCTCTAAACTGCTCCTGTGGTCTGCTTGTGTCTAATCTTAATCAGTAGGCAACAGGTTGCAAATCACTCAATGAAGCATTAAAAGTGGCCACGCAATCTCTAAGGAGAAGGAGATTCCTCGTGGGTGAACTTTACAACATGAAACCGGAAATCCTGGGATCAATCCTGACTCCTCACTTCAACAAATTGTGTGATCCTGACCTTGGTATAACCAGATCAGGCTGATAGTAGACTACTACAGTCACAAGAAATACCAATGGAATCTGTAGAGCTGTTCAAAGATGTCAGAAGACTGAAAAATCATTAACTGTAACTGCATATGTGTCCACACCTCATCATTCACTGCACTGCTATGTGTCCCAAAATATGATAGCCCGGGTTTATTAGGTTATCAGATAATAGAGTAAATGCACCTTGGTGTTCAGACAAGACATGGAAAGACCTTCCACATAGGATCACAAACCAAAGAAAACACTTTCAACCACACACACCGATATGGTACAGCTTGCCTCCCATGCAACTATGTGCTTCAGGGTCACACATTGGGTTAGTATGCGCTTATTTAATGCAACACAATGACTCCCCTTTCTTCGTTACCACACATGACAGCATCTTGAAATGGATAAGTTCTGGGTTTGTGCACTGTACAAAGTTTCTCTTGTGTGACTATAAAACTCTGTGCGAAGTAATAATTAAGAACCTAGGCCACATAAGATGTACACAAGATAAGTGACTTTCCTTTCTTGTCATCAGCGATGGAGGAAGTCAATGAAATGTAAGAAATACTATCACTTCTAAAAATGCCTCTCAAAGCAGTGATATAATCCGATGTTCATAGAGCAGCGTTTAATTGTATATATATATATATATATATATATATACATACGTTCACGAAGGTTGCCCCTAAGAGAGAAGCCAGCCGGCAGATGAATTAATTCCTTTTATTTAGGCGAAGTGCTTGCGAGCAGGCAGCAGTGCAAAAGGTCAGCTTCCCAAACAATATTTCACCAGCTTTAAGTCAGACGCGTTTCGGGGAATGAAATCCCCTTCTTCTGTGACAGCTTGCTACAGACAGGCGAATGATTTTGCACACCATTTATTTTAAAGAGTCCCAGCCCATGTGGGCGTGACCGCGCACCAGGCCTTCTGGATCTCGTAGTTCATGCTGGAATAAAACTCATATGCGTTCGTCTGTCCATAAAATAAAATGTTCGTACTTGCCCCAGTGGGTGGAATCCTAGTTTTGCACCAAATGTCTGTTGCCGCTTTGTAGCCATCGCCATGGAGAACTGCCTCCTGTAACATGGATAACACCTGGTGGCGCAATCCCAGGCCCACACAGCCGTGGTGAGCTCCTCTCGCGGCTGGGCTCAGCCGCTAAAATGTTCACGAAGGTTGCCCCTAAGAGAGAAGCCAGCCGGCAGATGAATTAATTCCTTTTATTTAGGCGAAGTGCTTGCGAGCAGGCAGCAGTGCAAAAGGTCAGCTTCCCAAACAATATTTCACCAGCTTTAAGTCAGACGTGTTTCGGGGAATGAAATCCCCTTCTTCTGTGACAGCTTGCTACAGACAGGCGAATGATTTTGCACACCATTTATTTTAAAGAGTCCCAGCCCATGTGGGCGTGACCGCGCACCAGGCCTTCTGGATCTCGTAGTTCATGCTGGAATAAAACTCATATGCGTTCGTCTGTCCATAAAATAAAATGTTCGTACTTGCCACAGTGGGTGGAATCATAGTTTTGCACCAAATGTCTGTTGCCGCTTTGTAGCCATCGCCATGGAGAACTGCCTCCTGTAACATGGATAACACCTGGTGGCGCAATCCCAGGCCCACACAGCCGTGGTGAGCTCCTCTCGCGGCTGGGCTCAGCCGCTAAAATGTTCACGAAGGTTGCCCCTAAGAGAGAAGCCAGCCGGCAGATGAATTAATTCCTTTTATTTAGGCGAAGTGCTTGCGAGCAGGCAGCAGTGCAAAAGGTCAGCTTCCCAAACAATATTTCACCAGCTTTAAGTCAGACGCGTTTCGGGGAATGAAATCCCCTTCTTCTGTGACAGCTTGCTACAGACAGGCGAATGATTTTGCACACCATTTATTTTAAAGAGTCCCAGCCCATGTGGGCGTGACCGCGCACCAGGCCTTCTGGATCTCGTAGTTCATGCTGGAATAAAACTCATATGCGTTCGTCTGTCCATAAAATAAAATGTTCGTGCTTGCCCCAGTGGGTGGAATCATAGTTTTGCACCAAATGTCTGTTGCCGCTTTGTAGCCATCGCCATGGAGAACTGCCTCCTGTAACATGGATAACACCTGGTGGCGCAATCCCAGGCCCACACAGCCGTGGTGAGCTCCTCTCGCGGCTGGGCTCAGCCGCTAAAATGTTCACGAAGGTTGCCCCTAAGAGAGAAGCCAGCCGGCAGATGAATTAATTCCTTTTATTTAGGCGAAGTGCTTGCGAGCAGGCAGCAGTGCAAAAGGTCAGCTTCCCAAACAATATTTCACCAGCTTTAAGTCAGACGCGTTTCGGGGAATGAAATCCCCTTCTTCTGTGACAGCTTGCTACAGACAGGCGAATGATTTTGCACACCATTTATTTTAAAGAGTCCCAGCCCATGTGGGCGTGACCGCGCACCAGGCCTTCTGGATCTCGTAGTTCATGCTGGAATAAAACTCATATGCGTTCGTCTGGGCTGGGACTCTTTAAAATAAATGGTGTGCAAAATCATTCGCCTGTCTGTAGCAAGCTGTCACAGAAGAAGGGGATTTCATTCCCCGAAACGCTTCTGACTTAAAGCTGGTGAAATATTGTTTGGGAAGCTGACCTTTTGCACTGCTGCCTGCTCGCAAGCACTTCGCCTAAATAAAAGGAATTAATTCATCTGCCGGCTGGCTTCTCTCTTAGGGGCAACCTTCGTGAACATTTTAGCGGCTGAGCCCAGCCGCGAGAGGAGCTCACCACGGCTGTGTGGGCCTGGGATTGCGCCACCAGGTGTTATCCATGTTACAGGAGGCAGTTCTCCATGGCGATGGCTACAAAGCGGCAACAGACATTTGGTGCAAAACTATGATTCCACCCACTGGGGCAAGTACGAACATTTTATTTTATGGACAGACGAACGCATATGAGTTTTATTCCAGCATGAACTACGAGATCCAGAAGGCCTGGTGCGCGGTCACGCCCACATGGGCTGGGACTCTTTAAAATAAATGGTGTGCAAAATCATTCGCCTGTCTGTAGCAAGCTGTCACAGAAGAAGGGGATTTCATTCCCCGAAACGCGTCTGACTTAAAGCTGGTGAAATATTGTTTGGGAAGCTGACCTTTTGCACTGCTGCCTGCTCGCAAGCACTTCGCCTAAATAAAAGGAATTAATTCATCTGCCGGCTGGCTTCTCTCTTAGGGGCAACCTTCGTGAACATATATATATATACATACACATCTATATATATATATATATACACATCTATATGTGGATCCCCATCGAGACCAGGAAGACGGTCACCCAGGCCCTCGTCACCAGCCGACTGGACTACGGCAACGCCCTCTACGCCGGAACCACCGCCAAGCTCCAGAAGAGACTCCAGCGGATCCAGTGCCTCAGCCAGACTCATCCTCGACATCCCCCGACGCAGCCACATCTCCTGACATCTGAGAGACCTGTACTGGCTCCCCGTCAACAAAAGGATCACCTTCCGTCTCCTCACCCACACACACAAAGCCCTTCACGATCAAGGCCCGAGCTACCTCAACAACCGCATCAACTTCTACGCTCCCAAACGCCACCTCCGATCAGCCAGCCACGCCCTCGCCGCCGTCCCCCGCATCCGAAGAACGACAACAGGAGGAAGGTCCTTCTCCCACCTGGCCGCCAAGACCTGGAACTCCCTCCCTCCCGACCTGCGCCTGACCCAAGACCACCTCTCCTTCAGGAAGAAGCTCAAGACCTGGCTGTTCGAGCAGTAGCAGCACCCCCCCCCCCCCCCCCCCAGCGCCTTGAGACCCTCCGGGTAGGTAGTGCGCTCTATAAATGTCCTTGATTAAATGATTGATGGATATATATATATATATATATATACACATCTATATATATATATATATATATATACACACACGCGGGGTCCGGATTTCGGTTAAAACCGACTCTTCCCGACATTACCCTACCAACTGCAAATCAGCTGATTTTTTCATATTTTATACACCACTTGGCCACTTGCACTTTTTGGCCACTTGAGGGAGCCAAAGCAGTGCAAACCAGCATCCGAGCTAGGCATCGGTAATTCCAATGAAACATTTCACCCAATTCTTTGCGTTGCTGCAAGATTTTTCTCAATTCTTTATTTGGCTGAAAAATAAAATCCCGATAATTTGTCCCACTGCTGCAAATATTTCATACCTTCATACTTCTTCCCTACATTTCCTAACCCTTTGTTCTGCTGTCACAAATGCCCTTCCACATTTAGTTGCTTTTTTGGCATTGTATTTCTTTTGGGCATTTTTTTTAATCTGCTCTTTTGTCAGTGATGGTGACAGCCCACCATTTTATTTCCATTTGGCCTTTAGCCAACAGAGTTGCCGGATGATGGTGTTAATAAATTGTAGGCAACTTGCAACCATGTCTTGAAAAGATAGCAATTGAAACTGCACATTTCTCTAATGTGTTTCTGTTCTTTTGAGCAAAACACTATAAATTCATTAAAAATACAGCTCTAGAGTTTACTTCAAGTTGTGGGCCACATTGCACCGTGAACTTAAGTGGGCAATGTGATGAAGTAGCAGAAGTTCACAACCTTCAACACCTCCCTTGAGATATGACTTTATGGACAGGCAATGTAGCACAAGGTTTAATGCACAGTGCTCCAGTACATTTGATATCCCTATCCCTTTGGCCTGAATTCCATGTAAATTTTTTGTTTGATATGATGGCGGCTCGGTGCTGGCGGCTTGGCCGGTGCACTTCTTATCTGCTCTCCTTGAGTAGCAGGGATACCCTTGCTTCTCATTCATCTCTTCCTCACCTGACATCCTTAGAGTAGGCAAGCACCAGGCACTGCGGGGAGGGCATTCTATTAATACACACAGTACATGACAGCCCTTTTATTAGGCACCAGGATCCTTCCCACAGCCTTTGAAGCCGTTTCACAGCCCTGGCTATCATTGTGGCAGATGGATACATACCAGTTCTGTCTCATCCAAATAAATATTCAGCAGCAACACTGAACACATGCACTCAAAGCAAAGTCAAACCAGAAGAAACTGAATTAATAAAATAATAGTTAAAAACATCTTTACAGCCTAAGGCCCCTTTGTGAAAGGGGCGTGCCCTGACTTTTACTCTGCTTCAGGCAACTGCTCTCTTTTCAACGTCCGTTACTTTGCTGCCCGCCATCCGCTCCCCTCCTGGGCCGATTGATGGCATTAGGAAAATGAAAATCAATTCTTTCACATAAACCAAATCGAGCTTGCCGGTTGCACACAGATCACTGGAGAAGGCTCTGTGATCCCAATTAAGCTCTGCTATCTGGTAGGTTAGAGTGCTTCCAGCTGTGCAGTTGACTCTCCATCTCCCCTGTGCCCCCATTTCTTTTATGAGAGGTGCACTTTGCCCACCCGGGGGTCTATTTTCTGTGGGAGCACAGTTCTCACTTTTAACAATAGAGATTAAAGGTTCAGTTAATCACTCCGGCTCTGGCTATTACGGCTGCCCTTTTCACAGGATATGTAGATTGTTTTTGGCCAGGGACCATTGTGCACGACACACCCTCCCCCTTTTATCAAGCACCCCATGTGGAAACAGTTGCCCGCCTGTATGCATGTTGACACACCAGACTGCCTATCATCGGAGAAACAGAAATTCTCTGCGGACCTCCTCATGGTGGAGAAGTTATTCTGTTACCCACTATCGGCAGGACCTCTCCGCAGTGTGAAGTTACGGCGCAGATGTCTTTGTCAGGCCGTTTCTACCATTAGGCGACACTAGACGGGCTGCCTAGGGTGGCAAACAAATCCTATCACCTTTTCCTGTCCCTCTGTACCTCTCACATCTCTCCTCCCCTTACTACTCATTATTTTAACATTTTGTGACTCAGGCGCCCGGTGAGCACGTTTATTGTGGTGGAGTTTTGAGCTCTTGTGGGTGACTTCGGCACCAGGGAGTGTGTGCTGCGGCCAGGGAGTAACGCAGCTGGGATTACAAAACACGTCTCGTAGTTTGGGTTTGTCAGCAATCCAGGTGAGAATTGAAATCGTCATGAATACTAAAACTGGGACTTTGAATGATAAAAGGTGTCAGCAAGGAGCACATGAAGTGGGTTAAACCTGATCTGAGGCCTGGGGAGGCAGCTGTGCCTGAAATGGAATTTATTTCACATTTAGAGCACAACTCTACCCAGGTAAGTTGTCGGTGCTCTTACACAACAGCAGAATTTGGACAGGTTTGGGCAGTGGGTAGAGGGAGGTACAACTTATGAGCGTAAGGGAGGGTGCAGCATTTTTCAATTCACGCCTAAGGTGGCAAAACACCTAGAAACGGCCCTGGTCTTTGTCACTCTTATTGTGTCACCAAGGGTCAAAATGAGTAAGTCCTTGCTAGTCTCGGGACTGTATGTCCTTCTGTCAATACTTATGTGTATGATGCAATATCAGATTGCACTTTATAATGAATGCATCTCGTTGATGAAGAAAAAAGAAGTACATGTGTTTATAAAAGAGAGAAAGAAAGTGCTGACTGTACCAAGACTAGTCACCGCAGACATTAACGGAGTTGGCACCAAGGAAGGGTCAGGCTAAGTTAGGAAAACAACCAAAGTCAGTAACGCAACAGCCTGTCACTATGTACTCGTGGGGTAACTGGCAGATAAGGTGAGCAACTGCAGTCTTGCCTCAACAGTAAACCTAAAGCACATTACCACAGTGGGGGGATTTGAGCAGCACGGTGGGCCGTTGCGCATGAAAGGGTTAACTACAAATACTGATCCCATGTCATTGGGGTAAGACGTGATGAATAACCGACTGCTTGCAACAGTGGTCGAAGTGGGAAAACAAAAGTAGGGGAACTGTGGGTGGAGTAGGAACAACATGTTACCTTAATGCTTTTACTCTTTGTTCCGAAATCCATGATTATTTTTGTCTCCGACATTGAGGTCATGAATACAGGGCTCCTCCTGTACACATGTGTTAAGCAGGGCTCAGAAGAGAAAGGGACTCTTCAGGAGAATCGAGACTCATGAAACCCACAAAGGCTCCTTCATATTCATGTCAGCCAACTAGCTGCTCAACCATAATATAGCAAAAAGAACAACTGGTGGGCAGAATGCAGAACAATATCATACATTCACCCCAGTACAGAGATCTGGGCCTAAATCCATTGTTTCTTTGCTCACCATGCCTTTCCAGTTTGGACCCAGCCATATGCAAATCAGTCTTGATACTGCACCCAATGAGAACAGTCCAGCCCGAACTGCCAGGCCATATGTATACAAGTCCTCCCTGGACTGGAAGCAAGCATCCTAGGACTGGTTTCAGGCTTTCAGCCTTCTTCAGCCAGGATAGCTTGACTCCAGTGGTGTGGAGAGCATGGGACTCACGTCTGAGCATACCCGTCCCACTCGGGGTGACAACTGCAAAAAGAACAATTGATGGACAGAAGGCAGAACAATGTCATACATTCACCCCAGTTCAGAGATCTGGGCTTAAATCCATCGTTTTTTGCTCACCATGCCATTCCAGTTTGGACCGAGCCATATGCAAATCAGTCTTGATCCTGCGCCCAATGTGAACAGTCCAGCCCGAACTGCCAGGCCATATGGATTCAAGTGTCCTTTCATTCGGGAAGTGAACACAAAGCAGTACCCACTGAACTATGCACATAACATATTGCTCTTTGATATGCATGATACATGTTCTTTGCAGCAGGCATATTACCCCTCTGCACTACCTTAGGTGAGTAAAACAGCCACTAGACAAAACATGCTCCCATCTCTCTCCAGCAGGTACATTGATCACCAAAGTTATCTTGGCACTTGTATTGTTGACTGAAACCTGCTGAATATACAAAGAACTTTGCAGTGTTTTAAAACTCCCGCACTTGTACAAAACCGGTCCCCCCAAACTAAACTGGCCCCCTACCCTTCCAGTCGCCCTGGGAAACGCCTGCTCCTGCCCTTTCACTGCTCCAGTCCAGTCAGTACTCCTGCTCATGCTCGATCAACACTCCTGCTTAGTCAATTCACCTGCCCCCTCCCTTCTCCTGACCCCTCCCTTCTCCTGGCCCGTCACTTCTCCTGCCCTGTTCCCTTCTCCTGCCCTGTTCCCTGCTCCTGCCCTGTTCACCGCTCCTGCCCTGTTCACCGCTCCTGCCCTTTTCACCGCTCCTGCCCTGTTCACCGCTCCTGCCCTGTTCACCGCTCCTGCCCGGTTCACCGCCCCTGCCCTGTTCACCGCTCCTGCCCAGTTCACCGCTCCTGCCCTGTTCACCGCTCCTGCCCTGTTCACCGCTCCTGCCCTGTTCACCGCTCCTGCCCTGTTCACCGCTCCTGCCCTGTTCACCGCTCCTGCCCTGTTCACCGCTCCTGCCCTTTCACCGCTCCTGTCCTTTCACAGCTCCTGTCCTTTCACCGCTCACGTCCGGTTACTGCTCTAGCTCATGCCCCGTCACTTCTCCTGCCCCCTAACTTCTCCTGCCCCATCACCTCCCCTGCCCCGTCACCTCCCCTGCCCCGTCACCTCCCCTGCCCCGTCACCTCTCCTGCCCCGTCACCTCTCCTGCCCCGTCACCTCCCCTGCCCCGTCACCTCCCCTGCCCCGTCACCTCTCCTGCCCCGCCACCTCTCCTGCCCCGTCACCTCTCCTGCCCCGTCAATTCTCATGCCCCGAAACCTCTCCTGCCCTAGTACCTCTCCTTTCCTGTCGCCTCTTCTGTCCGGTCTCTGTGGTCACTGCTCCTGCCCAGTTCACTTCACTCCGTGTACAACATTGACAAAGGTGTCAAGTTCCCCACAGTACTCTGCTTGGGGAACGCTCCTCTCTAATCACCAACACCGATCTCAAGGGCACTTGATATGTTAAAGGCAGAGGGCGGGCGCATTGTCATTCTAAAGGGGCTAATCTGCCTCAATCGGAATGACAATGGCCTGCCCTCGGTCTGTGCGAGCTCAGGGGGGGCGGGAGCTGCTGCAGCCTCTGGAGTACAACAGAGAAGTGCGAGCAGCCCCTGGAAGCGGAAAGAAAAAAGTTATCATTTTAAAGTTGGACTATTCTTGCAGTCCCGGGATGCTTTTTTGAAAGCAAGAAGTAGGGGGACGGACTGAACAATTTATTAGAAGTAGGGGCACGCCGTGCCCTTCTGTCCCCGCCCACTTCTATCACTGGCTTGCAAGCCAGGCCTGCAGGGAGACACAATTGGATGAGCTGTGTGGTGGAGACACCGGAGTGTAAACATTGGAGTAGGAGGACGCACATTCACGGGCTGCAAGAGCTGGCACAACAGAGTGCCCTATGAGTGGAAGGTGGCACGGAGTGTGCCCGGGTGAGCCCGTGTGGACGGCTACGGGTGGAGCGGCTCGCCTCCATGGAACGGCGGAGGGAGCACTGGCACAGGTGAGCTTTTTATGTCCCTACAGTACGCATAGAATAACGCGCAGGTCACCCGGAACCCCTGTCTGGCAGAGCATGTTGTGTGCAAACAACTTCCCGGAATCCCAAAAAAATTAGCATTTTAAGAGGTCACGTGGACCAACCAAGATTTATATTTGTGCTACCTATTCAGTGATATGGGGCCAGGGAGCTCGTCTATGTTACCTGAAATTCAGTCAATCGTTTTGAAATTGACATATGCCGGTTATGTCTTTTTTTAAACCGTTCTAGGGTAGGTCGACGATAGTGATGCATTGTTCATATGCTGCTACACTTTTTATCTGTTGGCACAATGCTTATATCTGTTAATGCTGTACCTTGCATCTATATCTGTTGCACAGCAACTGCATCTCTTTGGGGCCCCCTGCACTGAACAATGCTGAATTTATTTTCCATTTTTCAGCTCATTCACACTCATGGCAACTATGGTCGGATCATTGTCAACCCAATTCCTTGATGTCACATAAAGTGACTTATTTAGGTTAGGAGAACAACTTCCGGGTAATTCAACGCTGGGACGACTCATAACATAGGACCATCGGTGATTGTGAATTAAAAACATACACTGGTATGTAGGATTCCAATCAACATCTTGCAATGATCAATATTATCATTTGGTCTTCCTTCAAGGGTCGTATGCCTCTAGATCACTGAGACAGTATTGCGTACCCTGTGCCAGAAACAAGTTCTGACCCACAATCACTTCAAGACCATTTGTACGTTGTATGATGGGATCAAGTGCAGTGCAAAAAACAAAAATAGTGGTGAGTTAAAAAGGATAGGGGAAACAGGAAAAAGTTTTATTGAGCCCTGTCCACTTCCTATTAAAACCAAGAACAGTGCAAACAAACTAGCATTTTAAACAAATGACTGCATGGGGGCCAACATGTTTCAGCCTCATGGGAAAGATGCCCCAGGCTTTCTTCAGGGCCTCTGTTCTAAATCTACCCTTGAAGGAAGACCAAATGATGATATTGATCATTGCAAGATGTTGATGGGAATCCTACATACCAGTGTATGTTTTTGATTCTCAATCACTGATAGTCCTATGTTATTAGTCGTCCCAGCGTTGAATTACCCGGAAGTTGTTCTCCTAACCTAAATAAGTCACTGTATGTGATATTAAGGTTGTAATAAGAGTCCTTCTCTTTTTAGACCCCTAGGTTTTGTTGTTATGGATTTATGTTCGGGGGAGTATAACCTAGGCGGGTCTTAAAAATATCCCTCAGACCCTTAATCTACCGTTTTGTTTTATGAACCCTATTCCTTGGCCAGCCTTGATCTGGGCCCATTCCTGGAACAAACAACCTTTCTGGCCGGCAACAGAAAAGCCAGAAGACTAGGGCCTAGATGTATCAAGATTCCATTTTGCGAATCTTAAATAGCGATTTTTTTTGCGATTCTCTATTTAGAATTCGCAAAATGGAATGTATGTAAAAAATTGCTTTTTTTTAGCGATTCCTTATTATTCTTTATTTGCGAATTCACATTTTGCGAATTCGCAAATAAGGAATAATTTCCCATGCATTCCTATGGGCCCGGAGGCCCATAGGAATGATTGTGAAGTAATTCTCAAATTGCGAATTCGCAATTTGCTAATCGCAATTTGAGAATTATTTTAAGGGTGCAGGGGGGTCTCATGGACACCCTGCTGCACCCCTGAAACTTACATGTGTGTGCATATGGCGCACATACATGCCCTATGGGCATGTATGTGTGTCACATGCCACCCTCAGAATTGCCAAATTTTGGTTTTTGAAAGGATTTCGCAAATTAACACGAACCTCATGTTGGTGTTAAATTGCGATTCCTTAACCTGAATTTGCAATTAAAAAAAGCTTCATACACGGCATTTAAGGATTCGCAAAATTGCGATTCCTTAAATGCTTAAGCAAAATAAGGAATCACAATTTTGTGCGATTCCTTATTTTGCTTATTTCACATACATTCCAAAAAATGCAAAATGTCCTTTTGTGATTCGTTAAGGCTGAAATTCTGCGAATTTCGGCCTTAACGAATCGCAAAAGGCTTGATACATCTTGGCCTAGATGTTTGAACAAGACAGATGGTGCCTCACTTGTGGGCCCATGCATAGAGAGGGTGTTTTTATGCTGACTGAACTCCTGTCGCAGCTCTGAGGAACAAGGATTTTAAGTCAGGTGGTACTAGATTGTGATCGTACCAACCCAGTCATGGAGAGATCATAAAATGTGGCTCTGCACTGCACTTTGACACTAGGCTTGCCCCCAGGCCCTACATTGGGGAAGCAGTCTCCAGCTCGAATGTGTCAGAAAAGCATTTGGTAAAACATGCACACAGCTGTCGCTAGAGTAGGGCAGCCTTTGAAGTACTGGGTTTTTAAGAACCCAGTGGTGCCAGGGAACACACCCTAAGACTTCGAGTCCTTCCTGTTTCAGACTACAGAAACACAGAGTCTTCTAGGTGAAGTCAAAGATCGAGTTTATTGGCTGCAGCCAGTAACAGGTATCCTAGAAGTACAACACGGTGTATATTCTCAGGAGACTGCTCAAACTTACAAAGCTAGCCATCCCTTTTATACAAAATATTATGCTTTAGGCAAACATTCCTTATTTTACAGTTGACCATTCACATATTTTCACTACAAAGAAAAAGCAGAATCACGATGACAAGCTTATTTTCAGTTTGTCCAGCCCACAATAAATTACCCGGCAAGGCCCAACATTTTTCATCAGATATCGACGGACCCCTAATAAAATCGGGCACCTCCTCCTCGTAAAGCAGGTCATAAAGTAAGAAACAGAGACAGGTGTGTGTAAGATTAGGCGTGGTTTGTGTGCGATGAAAGGTTTATGGTATGCCGTGCCTTGATCGAATCTCGATCGGCCACTGGGAAAGGAACTGACCGAACAGGTTTGGCTTCAGGCAGTGGAGTCAGCTTGCCCAGGTCACAGAGAAGTCAGCAAAGGTGTAAGTGTCCTTCAGACTCGTTTTTGGCCTTAGTCATCGGCCTATGTGAGGGCAACCACAAAATGGCTGCCGTATACAAAATGGAACCCGATGGTTCAGGACGGAATCTCTAATTTCAGGGTATTTCTGTCACTCGAATATGACAAATGCTTGTGTATTGTATACTCGTCATTCTCGGTCTGCTGATACCAAAATCGTCATGATACGACGATGTTTATGACACGGGTCCAGAATTTTCAGTACCACAGACCCTCCTTTTGCCCTTACATAGGCAATAACCTATCCTCACGCTAATCTGAGTCCAGGTCTATATTCATAAAGTCATTGAGATGTTGCTGTAGCATCATCCTATTACTTAGCTCGTCCCTCGATACAGGTTTCCTTACACACGATGTAGCACAGAGGCCACATATAGCAGGAGCACACTGTATGCATAGACAGAACAGGAAAAGAATGGCTAAGATCATCCCAATGACCATCAGAATCTTCCATCCCCAGGCGGATAACAGTTCCCAGAACCACCCCATTAACGACCAATCTCCTTTATCCACATGAATAGATTCGGAGATCTTATGTAGTTTGGAGATGGCCTGGTACACTGTTGGAGCATTATCTGGGATGAAAACACAGCAACTCGATTGGATCACTTTACATACCCCACCTCGGTCTGCAAGTATGACGTCTAACGCGACCCTGTTCTGAAGGGTCATAAGGCGATCCGACTGGAGCTCAGCAGTCAAGTTACTAAGGGCACCAGCAGTTTCAACTACGGTGGATTCAACCACCCTCGTTAGTTGCCTTATGTTCCTGCTGTTAACCATGGGTCCCCAAAACGGCAGAAAACCCTTCACGAAGTCTCCAAATTCTTGTCCTGCAGTGTCTTCTTTACTGAAGACACCTCTAACTATCCTTGTCTTATGGTAATCTGCCGCAGCTGTGTAGGTGGGAGGCAACAGGAACGAAACAAAACATGTGCCCGAAAAGTCAGGGGGCAACCACGTATAGGCTCTATCATGGCAGATGAAATAGGTACCCTTAGCTGCTAGGAACGAAGGGGAAGTCTGGGACACAAAAACGTACGTTTCAGTGCAGATACTCTTCCCTAACTGAGCTCTGGGATTCTTGCCATTACCTTGCAGACATAGGTGACCCTGATGGGGTACAATCCAAATCGGGGAGGATCTCTTAGCTTACTGTTTCTCACCCAGAGTAACTCCATATCCGGTCACGTTCCATCCAATATATGCTAGTGTCTCATCTCTCGGGATAGTCTCATAGGAAGTATCTTCCCTAATCATATCTACTATACCCTTAACTAGAGCACTATTCTTTGGATTATCTTTTATAGAACGTAGTGGGTTGACTTCATGTGCGTAGATGAACATCGTTCTGTATGCCCACACAGAACCATTATGGCTGAAAGGCAGGACCAGATAAGGGATACCTTTATCAGTAGTATGAGGCATAAGACCACACACCCAACAGTTAGTCGTGTTCACTACTAATTGGTGTTGGTGTAAAAGCTGAACGAAGGAGTTATTGATAAACTCTATTCTCCTAGCGGATTCATGTTCAGGAAGAGGGTGAAAAGAATGTGGGGAGGCAGTAGAAGGAGGTATGGGCTGTGTAGTGGGTGCAAATGTCACTCGAAAAGAGAATAAAACATATCCTATTAAAAACATCATTACACTGAACAACATGAAAATGCATAATATCAAAAAACGTTTCTTGGTCATCGTTCTACAAATTTCAGCTTTAAAGTTCATCTCTTTGGCAGGTCTCTCCATCTCGAAAAACTCCATCCTCTCTAATTGCTGCTCGCGATGGTAGGGTGTTCTATGCTAAGGAATGCTTCTGTCAGTCCAGGGCAACTCCCTTAGACCAACCAGAACCGTCGACCTAACGTCTTCGGCTGCACTCCAAAGACTTCGGCCACCGCGACCCTACAGCTGAACCCGGATGGTGGTTCGAAAAACAAAAATAAAAAAGTTTCTCAGATGAGAGAGCTGCACTTTTAAAAATAGTAAATAAAAAGAAATCTTTTTATTTGTCCATAGTTCTCGGCCTCAGGTTATAACGTCTTTTTCCAGGTAATGTCTGGTCCTGAAACAGGAGTTCAGGCTCGGTAGTGTCCAATCGAATTGATGGTGGCACAGCTTCTTGCAAAAGATTGTCACTTTCCTGTTCAGAAATTGTTCCTTTTACACGTGCATCACTGAAAGGCAG
The DNA here is from genome assembly GCF_964261635.1 of Lissotriton helveticus. NCBI lineage: Eukaryota > Metazoa > Chordata > Amphibia > Caudata > Salamandridae > Lissotriton > Lissotriton helveticus. The sequence continues at coordinate 2,095,770,574 of NC_136061.1, forward strand.
AAAACGAGGCACAGTCTCAGTCTCGGAGTCAGCAACACCCTCCTGGACCCACCGGTCGTACGGCAGAGGCAAAGGGACCCTCTTGCAGTGTACGCCGTGGAGATACCCAAAAACCCGGGACATGTATCGGGTCTAGAGATTCATCAGTCCAACAAGTACCGACTTGCACCCTCCTGGGTGATCCACTACTGAACTACAAGTACCAGAATCCAGAGGGGCGATCCGGAGGAGGGGCTAGCGGTGTGCGCTCCATTGCGGTGGTTTTTACTAATTGGCTCCCTTGAGCTTTGAGCCGACGGGCTCCTGGATGCTGCCCTGCGTGCTGGTTCGGGCATCGAGGCCATTGACTGTTGTTTGGCGGCCTTCTCCTCCACCCCTAAACCATTTTCTCTACTGATGAGGGAAGTTATCCCGAAACCCGAGCCATGTTTGGGCGATACCCAAAAACCCGGGACATGTATCGGGTCTAGAGATTCATCAGTCCAACAAGTACCGACTTGCACCCACCTGGGTGATGCACTACTGAACTACAAGTACCAGAATCCAGAGGGGCGATCCGGAGGAGGGGCTAGCGGTGTGCGCTCCATTGCGGTGGTTTTTACGCCGTGGATCCAGTTTTTCTTTCCTTCCACTCGAACGGCTGATCTCGTTGAGAGAAGGACTAGGTGGGGGCCGGTCCAATGGGGCTGGTCATTCTTTGTCCGCTGGAAGTTCTTGACCAGCACCCATGATCCAGGATCGATAGTATGTCCTGGAGCTTCAGAGACCTGAGGCAGAGAATCGTGAACCTGTTGGTGTAAAACACGCAATTTAGCCGTCAATTCATACAAATAATCAAGCAGTACAGGGTGTTCGAGCTCACTGAATTTTGTCGGCCTAGGCACTCCCCATATGTTGGCCGGACGGCCGAACACGATTTCATAGGGACTAAGTCCCACTCGCGAATGCACAGTCATTCTTGTTGATAGGAGTGCTAAAGGCAGAGCGTCAGGCCATTTAAGACCAGTGCTTGCTTGAATCTTGGCTAATTTCAGTTTTAGTGTGCCATTGTAGCATTCTACTAGTCCAGCTGATTGGGGGTGATTTGCAGCGTAGAATTTCTGTTGGATACCTAGCCCTTCACATACTTTCTTCATCACTCGTCCCACAAATTCACTCCCATTGTCACTCCAGACCATTCTTGGCAAACCGAATCTCGGAATTTTTTTTGACAAGGGCTTTAGCTGTGGATAAGGCAGTGTTGTCTTTCAGGGCATATGCTTCTACCCATCTTGAAAAGGCACAAACAACAACGAGTACGTATTTCAAATGGTTGCACCCTTCCCTGTGGATGAAATCTAGCTGCAAAGCCTCGAACGGATACGTTGGAGGCGCAAAATGACCAGCTGGAGTTGGGGTTCTCCTACCAGGATTGTATTTCAGACACACCATGCAATTCTTTTTTTTTTTTTTTGCATTCAACTGTTTATTGGATGTTGCAAACGATACACTGCTGTTTGCGCCTACAACCCGTAGGCCGGCAGCGTGATATGCCTGATGCCAAGTAGATGGACGATAAGTTGACACAGCCTTGGTACCGACAGCCCGGAGGCGTTTGGAAGTAAAGTATACATCACAGCGCGCATCGTGTGCAATATAGATGTGGTGTATCGTTACAGTAGAACGTTTTCTTTTTCAGGAGCATCATGAAATAACATGCAAGTAGAGTAAGCAGTTTCATCCAGAAAGAAAAATAGAAAAAACAAATAAAATAGAGCAGACCAATGCAATATGATTTGATGATTCAAAAGGTGTCACTTCAGTCTCAACAAGTAACTGCAACACTAACCAACCATGTTCCAATTATGCAGCCAACATAGGAAAAGAGGCCAACGTCAGGGAACTATATCGACATTGAGCATTTAGGGTGACAGACCCACCCAGTTCCACCAATCGCGCGAGCTTGTGGAGCCATGACCCAGTCAGGGGCGCACCCACTAAGTGTGGAAATAACAAGTGACCAGCCACAACGTCCATTCCCACCCTTTAACCAATACCTTCCGGGGCCATCTTGGGGGCAGGCGAAAGTTGAGTACTCTCGGCTGTGCTCGCTATGTATGCCCGATATGGACCCCAGATGTCGACTGGTCTGGATGTCGAGTGGACCATTTCTGAGTATTCAGTGCTGTTGAGGTTGCAATGGGCCATGCTCCGGAGCCAGGAGCCGTGAGAAGGGGGACGCCGGTCACACCATCTCAGCGCAATTTCTCATTTGGCCAGGAGAAATCCCAGCGCCGCCAGCCTGCGCACAGCCTTCGGGAACTCTGCCACATAACCTAGAAGGGCGATTTCAGGGATCGGGACCAGGGTTAAATTGAGCATGGCGCCAAGGGTAGCATGTACACTGGACCAGTAGTCGTAGCTTAGGACAAGTCCAAGAAAGATGAGCAAAATCAGCGAATTGGCCACCGCATTTGGGACAGTTGTGAGAGGGTGCTGGGTCTATTCTGTGTAGTCGCGCTGGAGTAAAGTATAACCTACGTAGGAATTTGAAGTGTAAGAGTTTATGTTTACTATTAATAGACACATTTTTGGTCGCTCTGCAGCACCACAACCATTGTTCGTCAGAAATAGAGTATCCCAAATCGGCCTCCCAAGCAGCGCGCACAGTCTGATCTCGGGAGGGGAGGAGATCGCAGCACAGTCGGTATGATTTGGAGACCAGGTGAGTACCCGAAGGGTGCTGAATAACGAAAGTTAAGGGTGTCATCTCCTCAGGGGGGAGGGGAAACGAAGGGAAGGAAGCGCGCAGCAGGGAGCGTAGTCTGGTGAGGGCAAAAGAGTCCATGAACGTCCTCTCAGTAAATCTACGATCCTCCGTCAGTGTGAAAGCGTGCCCTTCTGGGAACAGATCCCCGATGGTGTCTAAGTGAAACTTGGCTAACGTTCGGCAAACTGTTGATTCCCCGGTAATCGGGAGCCAAGTGGCGTTTGGAAGTGGAAGGGCCTGTGAATACAGTACACCATGCAATTCTTGACCACATTCTCTGCACACTTAGGAATTCCAGCATTTTGCCATACTGGAGCCAACAACTTACAAATCCCTTTCACACTGATGTGAGCCATTCCATGGGCCATTGTAACCACTGCAAGCACATACGCATCGGGTAACAACCATCGCTGATGCTCTGACAATTCAACACAACACCCCTTTGCATCCATTTTACCCGTACTCTCTCCCCACACACTCAATTCTTTCTCTGTAGCTTCAGCTTGAATAGACTTCACACTCTCTATCGTGTCTTCACACATTCCAACGTCACCAATCCATCTAGCAGGGCCTGCAACATACATTCGACTCATCACATCCCTTGCTGTTTCTTTTGCAATTTCATCAGCAAATGCATTGCCACGACCAACATCATCAGTAACCTTCTTATGTGCACTGCATTTCACAATCGCAACTTGCAACGGCAAGGTAAGTGACTCAAGAAGCTCATTCACCAACTGACCATGCTGTATCTTGGCTCCATGCGAGGTCAGAAACCCACGTTCTTTCCACAATTGTCCAAAACTATGGGCCACACCAAATGCATACTGGCTGTCGGTATATATGTTCACTTTCATTCCTTTTGACAACACACACGCTCTTGTAAGTGCAATCAACTCTGCTGCTTGAGCTGAATTATGTGGGATACGTGCAGCTTCAACAATCGTATGCAAAGTCGTAACAGCATATGCCGCAGTCGTATCACCATTCGGAAGCTTGAAGCATGAACCATCCACCCATAAGGTACCATCACACTCCACAAGAGGAGTGTCCTTGAGATCTACTCTCCCTTTCGTTTCTTACTCTGTTCTGAGAAAACAATCATGTTGTTCAGAAACATCTGTCTCTGCTACAATCGGCAACAACGTAGCTGGATTCAATGTGTTGCATCTCTTTATGTGCACATGACTCGCTAAAAGTGTCAACTCGTAACCTGACAATCGAGCACTAGTTGCTGTGTCTTGGTCCTATTTAACAAAGTGTCCACTGCATGTGGAACCATTACAATCAGCATATTATTCATCACTAAACCAGCAGACTGGCGAATAGAAACTGCTGCTGCCGCTGTGGCTCTCAAGCAACTCGGCAACGCTCTAGCCACCGGATCTAAAGTCGACGAAAAATACGCACATGGACGTTGCTTGTCCCCAAAAGACTATGTCAACACTGACCATGCACAACCTTCCTTCTTATGGACATACAGTGTAAAAGGCTTACTGTAGTCGGGGGTACCCAACACAGGAGCCGAACACAATGCGTCACGCAATTCGGAAAAACTTTTCTGACACTCTTCAGACCATGGAAGGGGATTCGGTGTATCTTTACAAGTCAATGCTACCAAAGGTTTGGCCAGCAGAGAAACATTTGGTATCCATTGTCTGCAATAGGATGTAATGCCCAAGAAAGCGCGCACTTCTCTCTGTGTCCTTGGCACACTCAATTTTGCAATTGCCTGAATTCTTTCTGGGGTCAGTTTCCTTCCCTCCTTCGATAAGAGATGACCTAAGTAGGTCACTTCTTGTCGACAATACTGCAATTTCGAAAGGAAATTGAAATAAGGTGGGTGACCCAATAAACCCTTGCGAGCTTGGGCTATGTTATATTGAGAAAAAGGTGCTTACAAGGGAATTTAGTTTTCTATACTTTTTTCTTTTTTAAGAAACTTACAACAGGAGGTTGGTATCTAGAAATTCAATACCAACTGGATCATTCACAAGCCTGTTTATATTAATAAAAACAAATTTGTCATTTAAGAGAAAGAAAAGATTCCAAATAGCAATAGTCAAAAATGGAAACTGGTAATTGCTCAAAATAGTACAAGCTACACGGGAAGTAAAGTTTTTGTTTGTCTTTTTATATCAAATAAATCATAACAAAGGGTACAATTCTTTAAAAACTGTGCAAATGCATCAGAAGAAAACAAGTGAACAAGACATAGATGAGTTAATTCTTGAAGATCACTTGCGTTGCAGACCACTCAATACTATTCAAAAACAGCTGATCCTGCACATATACAGTGACGATTAGATAAAAAAGAAGTACAAGATGTGGTCTCATTTGTCGACGTTTCGGCCTTATACTGGCAAAATCCTTAAGGCCATCCTCAGGACTCACAATCTTATAAAAATCACCCTTTCCTTAGTCTCCACTCGCAGTAGACCACGTGGTCGATGTGGGACTTTTGGTTCAACGTTATTCTTGTCGCAATGACGAAATTTCTTAGGATGGTTAGTAGATGGCGTGCTTAGATCGCATCCACAGTCAGAACTTTTTGATTCTCCAGCGATTTCGAACAGAGTAACACTCGTCGTGGCGTAGTCCCACGAGAACGTATGTCTGTTGTAAGTTTCTTAAAAAAGAAAAAAGTATAGAAAACTAAATTCCCTTGTAAGCACCTTTTTCGCAATTTCGAAAGGGACACTTTGTGATGTAAATCAGACAAATGACGCAACAACGACAATGTTGCTTCTTTACAAATCTCCTCAGTATCTGCAGCAACTAGCAAATCGTCAACATACTGAATAAGGGTAGCGCCATCAGGTAAAACAATCGTATCAAGCTGTGTCTTTAAAGCCTGGCTATATATTGATGGACTTTCACAGTAGCCCTGGGGAGCGCGTTTGAAGCGGAAGCTTCGGCCTCCTAAACTGAAGCCGAAAATATCCCTACTCTCCTCGGCAATCGGGATGCTGAAGAAAGCATTCTTCAGGTCAATCACCGAGAACCAAGTCGCGGAAGCTGGAATCATAGTTAATAGGGCAGTGATGTCGGGAACAACTGGAAATTGTGGCACAACGATTTTGTTCACTTCTCTAAGATCAATCACAAATCTGTAAACAGGTGGCTGAGAAGGGTCAGTACGCTTCAAAACAGACAGAACAGGACTATTGCAAACGTTGCCTCTTGTCTCTTCAATTACACCTTTTTCAATCAAATCATAAATGATCGCTAGCAACGCTTTTTCACCTTCACTAGAGATTTTGTATTGGGGAATGCGTGGCATTTTAACATTGGCTTTCAATGTCACAACATATGGCGGTATTTCCAAAAGACGCACATCATTAGGACCAGTAGCCCAAAGAATATCAGGAAGAAACCACAATTCTGTTGGGAGTTTATCCTTCGACAAATACATTGGGGAAACCACTTTCTTGCCCAGTGTAAGTTGTACTCCTGAAGGAGAACAATACAATGTTGCATACAATCTTTTCAACAGATCCAATCCTAACAAGTTCTCACCACAACCTGTCGTCAGAATAAGGGGTGCCTCGAATTCACAAGGTCCAACAGAAAGCGACATAGGACTAGAAATCGGGTTCCTAACCGGGACGCCAGAAAAACCTACTGAAACATTCGTTTCGCCAGACAAAGGTGCGCCAGGGAGTTTAGAGTGCATAATAGAACTCTTTGTAGCACCAGTATCCAACAGAAAAGGCTCTGACACGCCTGCTGTAATCACCTCAACATAAGGTCCACTCTGATCTACTGGAACTGAAACAACTCCCTCTCTTTGTCTATGGCTGTCCTAGCAATCATTACCTTCCATATTCTCGTCATCAGCATAGTACTGAGTCGTCCTCACAGACGCGTTATTCTGCTGATCAAAACTATTAATTGAGTTCTGAGGCGGAAAGGAACGCGTGTTTTGGGGGAAGTTTCCACGTCCTCTACCTCTAAGAGCTTGTGGAGTACCTCGACCTCGTGCGCTAGAAACACCATTCATACGCTGTAACAGAGCAGGGCAACTACTTTTAAAATGGCCCTCCTCTTTACAATATGCACACTGATTAGGGCCTACAGGAAAACGTTGTTGAGGATATTCGGTCCTTTGCGTGTTTCTCTGAAACTACTGAGGCTGCTGATAATCACGATGGTTACTACGAGGTGGATACGCCTGTTGTAAAAGAACCTTCGTTTTTAACTCTTTAGTTTTCTTGTCTGCTCTATCCTTTTCATCCTTATCTCTATTTTCATAATACTGCGCCGTAGCTAATATCTGTGCTGAAGAGGAAACGGCCGAAGAACTCTCTGAATCTTTCAATTTCTTACACAACTCAGGAAGCAAATGATGTACAAACTTGTCAACGAACAACCGTTGACCACCTTCTGTACTCCTATCTTGACCACTGTGGTCAATAAACGTCTCTTCAAACCTGGTGAAGAAATCAGACACTGTTTCATCTTTCTTCTGCTTACATGCAGACAATTTATCCCAGTTCACTCGCATAGCAGGCATTAAAATCTTCATGTAAGTAACGATCTTGCCAGGAAGTTCTGCAACTAAAGGCTCAGGTTTAGCACCACCAACTTGTCATCCATCTGCAGCAGCAATATTAACCCAGGTATCACCTAATTCCTGCGCATGATCAGTATGACGAATCAAACCCCATAAAGGCTGTGGAACAACATTCCCAAACAACATGTCTATGTCAGCTAAATTCATAATACATGAGTCTGCGGTCTGTGACAACTCCATATAATACCCTGCAGGATTTTTACGTGGGTCAGGTAAAGTCTGCTTAAGGGCCAAAACTTCAGCTCGTTTCCAAGGAACATGTACAAAAACACGCTGAAAGTGAGCCGGCACAGCATCAATGTTATTAGCGACATCAGCTGGAACGCCATCCTTCCATACCGGAGGAACCTCTCTCATTGGATATTGTCGCGCTTTCCTCCTAACAGAGGAATCATGCTCAAACAATGACCGAGAAACACCCTCACTCCTAAACGACAACAATGTCGCAACTGCTTTTTCAACATCAGAACCCACAATTGTGCCTTTTGCAAACTCGTACCGTACACGACACATTGCATTCTAAATCATTTTCCTCCAATTCCTCACAAAGAAAAGCACACATTTTCTTAAACGTATCTCTGTTTCGGTTCTTCCCACTGATGGAATACATCCATAACAGAATCTAGCTCATATCTTGTAGGGTCAGTAACCCATTTATGTGCCAAATAATTCAATGTTTCCCGCTCTCTAGAGTCGGGCAGTTGACTACGCAGTTGTTTGCTTGTTGAAACAGGGGTCATACTTGATGCCCCAAAAAGAGGATACAGAAGACTAGCAACAGTGTCAGTCATTCTCTGTCAAACAGAAGGAGAAGTTGACAAAAGAACAGGAGGAAAAACAGAATGAGGCAAGGCAGATGCAGATGCAGACGTAGAGGCAGGAGGAATACCAGAAGAGGTAGTCGATGCAGTAGGTAAAGTCGTAAGAAGTGCAGGTAGAGCAGGTAGCAGAGTCGGCGGCCCTTGAGGAGGCTGCGCCATAGGAGTAGGAGCCAACTGAAGAGGAGCTGGCGGCTGTGGAAGAACTTGAGGCAATTGGGGGTTGCACAACTAAAGGTTGCGGAGGTGCAGTAGTACTCTGCGCCTAGGGGGGTGGTGAACTTGATAAGTGAGACATTAAAGGATCTTTCTCAAGTTCTTTTGCTGCATCTTGCTGAAGAGGCAGCAAAACTGGATAACATTTATCGATCGCCATTTTACGTTGCCTGTGCAACTGCTCGCTTGCTCTTCTTCGTTATCTTTATACTGCATAGCAGCTTGCATTATCGAGATACCCTTTTCTCTTTTATTTTTCTTTGCTAATTTAATTTCTTTCTGTTTGGCTTCCTTTCGGCATTGGCGGAAAGAGTCAAACATCGCCGGCCGGGCTTTCTTCTTAAAGAGTCTAACCTCTAGATTATCTAAAATCTCTGTGTCAAAACTACCATATTGGGGCCATTTTAAAACACCATCCTTTCTGGTGTATCGGATCCATACTTCAATATACGTGATGGGGCCCACGCCGTGTTTCACGTAGAGCTCATAGGTTGGAGTTCCAATCGGAGGAACCGGACACGAGTCCTCCAACCGGGAATCCCTATTACAACCAAGACAAAACAAATTTCCAAGTCTGCTAAGACCAGGCATCTTCGCTCTCTAGTCTAGCTTCAAACTTCAAAGGATTATCGAATACGATAGTCTCGTGAATACACGAGTCCCTCAGCTTTGGTACTTGCAAGTTCCAAATCAAAGATCCCAAGGGGATACCCAAACTAAGAACCAAACTAAGGACTGGGAGACGCTCCACTCATACTTAACTGAGGTATGGATGACGTCACCAGAAGACTCGTCTATCGTTTTGCTCTACAAATCATCAAAGGGTCCAAAACAGGGCGATAGTCAGGGCAGCAGTCCTTTGTAGCCGTCGGGAAGCGGGGAACCTCGCAGCAAAGACTTTCGGACCACGAACGACATGCAGGGGTCGATGAAGTGGTTGGTCTTCCTCCAGAATTTCACACGAAGCTCCTCACGAACCTCTGGCTTGGACCGGTACCGCTGAAATCGCCCAACGTTGGGCGCCAACTGAAGTACTGGGTTTTTAAGAACCCAGTGGTGCCAGGGAACACACCCTAAGACTTCGAGTCCTTCCTGTTTCAGACTACAGAAACACAGAGTCTTCTAGGTGAAGTCAAAGATCGAGTTTATTGGCTGCAGCCAGTAACAGGTATCCTAGAAGTACAACACGGTGTATATTCTCAGGAGACTGCTCAAACTTACAAAGCTAGCCATCCCTTTTATACAAAATATTATGCTTTAGGCAAACATTCCTTATTTTACAGTTGACCATTCACATATTTTCACTACAAAGAAAAAGCAGAATCACGATGACAAGCTTATTTTCAGTTTGTCCAGCCCACAATAAATTACCCGGCAAGGCCCAACATTTTTCATCAGATATTGACGGACCCCTAATAAAATCGGGCACCTCCTCCTCGTAAAGCAGGTCATAAAGTAAGAAACCGAGACAGGTGTGTGTAAGATTAGGCGTGGTTTGTGTGCGATGAAAGGTTTATGGTATGCCGTGCCTTGATCTAATCTCGATCGGCCACTGGGAAAGGAACTGACCGAACAGGTTTGGCTTCAGGCAGTGGAGTCAGCTTGCCCAGGTCACAGAAGTCAGCAAAGGTGTACGTGTCCTTCAGACTCGTTTTTGGCCTTAGTCATCGGCCTATGTGAGGGCAACCACAAAATGGCTGCCGTATACAAAATGGCGCATTTTATGGTACTTTATTATTTTCAATTTACGAGTTGCTTTGTAAAAATCTACTCGTGTGGCTGCATAATTCATATTTGTTTTGGGAGCATATGATAAACCCAGTCTTAGGATCTCTTCCTCCCTGATGGTTAGTTTCATTGGTGTTAAATTTATTATTGTTTGCTCAGTACAGTCACTCATTTTTTGTACCACTGGCCCCTGCCTCTTTTCTTCTGTTGATTCGATTTCCCTTGATTTTGCCCTCGCCCTCGCCCTCCTCCTTCTTCTGCGGGCATAGTTTTTCCATTTTCTTTGTAATTTTTTCTCTTTCCCGGTCTTAGGGAACGGAGGCGTTCCTCGCATAAAAAAATAATCTCTTCGCCCGGAGATGGTTTTTTGCCACTGCCTGTGGCATCGGTGTTTCTAGATTCCAGCTCGTTTTCACTTCCTGGTTCTGAACTGAAGTCAGAGGCTGTTGTATCCCCGGTATTTGGTTGTACACGTTTGTAATTTCTTTTTCCGTGTCTTTTGTTGTGTAACCCCAACCGGTTTCCTCACTCCATCATACTTTCTCGGGTGTTTATGCTGACTGCACTCCTGTCGCAGCTCTGAGGAACAAGGATTTTAAGTCAGGTGGTACTAGATTGTGATCGTACCAACCCAGTCATGGAGAGATCATATAATGTGGCTCTGCACTGCACTTTGACACTTGGCTTGCCCCCAGGCCCTACATTGGGGAAGCAGTCTCCAGCTCGAATGTGTCAGAAAAGCATTTGGTAAAACATGCACACAGCTGTCGCTAGAGTAGGGCAGCCTTCTAGTGCTCACTGAGGGCCTCCCCTTGCCTCTGCTGCGGATGAACCCCTCCTCTGTGCTCCCACTGCTTACATCTGATCAAATAAGGTGGCAGGCTGTACTCTAGTGTAGGCTGAAAATTGTAGATTGCGTGGGTCTCCGCAGTTCTATACTGTTTGTGCCACCTGCAAACCAGCTGCTCCGCCTTGCGAAGCCTGTTGCTTCGCATTCGACGCGCACAATGAAAAGCGTGCGGTGCCTGGTTAGGACAAGCAGGTGGCCGTAGAGACGAGATGCTGACGTGCTCGTAGGAGATGAACGTGCTTGTCAGCCTTCCCATACCTAAGCTCAAAGCCAACCTGAGCAGCTGGTTTGGGCGAGGGCAGGCAACAGAGCAGGAAAAAAAGCCTAAATCAGGCATGGCCTAAATAGCCTACTCGGCCTTTTTTTTTGGCCTTGTGTGCTCAAATATGCAACCACTTATTATTCCGTCCCATAAAAATATTGTACTTCAGGGATTTCTATTAAAGAACAAGTCGGCCAGTACACGAAGGGCTAGGGAGGTGACAAGCGCCTGAGTAATGTTCTATTAGGAAACTATTGTCAGCCCAGGCCAGGGAATAATGGTTTCTAATACAATCCCCTAGGTAGGCTGATCGAGAGCTACTGGCTACCTTTTTCACCTGCCTACTCAGACGACTTTCAGTTATTCTGGACTTGAAACCACCATTCAGATGCTGGCCGTCACAGGACTCATGACACTAATTCACCCTTCTATGCAGTATTTTAATTGTACTGGGATAGCCAGGGCCCTAAGTGTTGCAGGTCTAGGCCAAAGGGTGTGTTCCCACGGCTTACATCTGATCAAATAAGGTGGCAGGATGTACTCTAGTGGAGGCTGAAATGGACAGATGTCACGGGTCTCCGCAGTTCTATGCTGCTTGCGCCGCCCTTCCAAGCCTGTTGCTCTGCACTCGACTCGCACAATGAAAAGCGCGGTGTCGGGTCAGGACAGGCAGGGGGCGCAGAGACTAGCTGCCGACGTGTTCGTAGGAGAGGAACGTCGGCCCGCCTTGCTCCAGCTAAACTCAAAGTCAATCTGGTGAGGCCGGGCAACTGAGCAGGAAAAAAAAGCCTAAATCAGGCTTCGTCTAAATAGCTTACTCTGTATACTTGAGCTCACAAGGCCACCACTTATTCCTTCCAATAAAAATATCGTACTTCAGGGATATCAATTAAAGAAGTCGGCCAGTACACGAAGGGCTAAGAAGGAGATAAGGGCCCTGGGTAATATGCAAATTAGCTATTGTTAACCCAGGCCAGTGATTCCATGGTAAGCTGACCGAAAGCTACTGGCTCCTTTTTTAGGTCTCGCAGAGAGACCTAATGCCACCCATCCACAAAGCTGACTTTTTACGACCCGGATTCGTAGAAGTGCACGTGCTCGTGACCGCGCTTCTATCCCCCTGCCTTGCTCTTCAAAGGCTCCCCTTGCCCTTTGCTCCTGCCTCCCCGCCCACTGGTTCACACTTCACGGCCGCAGGCCGTGACTCGCATCTCTACTCCCCCCTGGTCTCACATCAAAGGCATCAGCCTCCCACAGGCTTCCCCCTCCCCCCCCACCAACGTCCTCTTTGGCTCCTTAACTTCTGCCCTCTTTCCCCCCCTCCCTGTTCCTTTTCGTGTTCTTCGATGGTTTCTCTTGTTTTCTTGCTTCCTGCACTCTTCTCTTATCTTTCCTCTTCCTGCTCAATTTTCATTTCCCCCCTTTTCCTTCCTCCTCTAATTCTCCCTTATGGTGCTTTCCTCAATAGCTAATATTTTCTCCTTGTTTTCCACCCACATTCTCCATTTCTCCTTCCCGCGGCCTGTATTTCACAGCACCTCCTAAGAGGTTGCGGGGAAGAAATGCAGTGTAACATGCTGGCCGCTTCAGCAGGCTTGTGCCGTATTTTTTTTAATCGACACAGCGCCCATTTATCTGCTGGGTGCTATCATCGAGCCTGCCGTGCCCATCACTAACCTCTAACTAACAATTCAGTGGCATGCTTTATGCTCTGTTCGTGTTTTTTTTAGCTTGGCGCCCCTTCTCTGTCATGACTCCACCCCCCCTCCCCCACAACCCCCCCACCACCACCAACCCACGGTTGCTGCGCTTCCTCTACTTTTCTCCCCTTCCTCAGCAGTGCGTGTGCGAGCCTTCTTTTTAAAAGGAATTTGTATTGTTTTTTTTTTTACAGTTACGGAGTGTGTGAGTGTTTACAGGGCAGTGGGTAGCTCCTGACACAGTCTATGCTGAGGGTCCCACTTCTCTGGTGGTAGGACAGCATTGGTAGCGCAGGAGAACTCACCCTGGCAGGCTCCATAAGTGCTGCAGCGGCTGCGCTGACACGGCCTCCTTCCTGGCTACCTGCTGGGTTAGGACTTTGCTCTCTCTGGCTGTAGCTACCATGAAGCCTGCTGCGCCCATTACTCAGGTCTAAGTAACACTTCAGTAACTAATTGGTGGCAATCATTTGTCGCTATTGCCTCCCCTCGCGTTCTCCATGTGACTTGCATTTCTGCCCAGCCATCTGTTCCCCAGCTCCAGCACCTCCCCTGCATTGTAAATGCTTGTTCACACCTGAGAGCTGCCTGTTTAGATACATGTTGGCCAGCGAATCCTGCTCAGAGAGCTGTAAAGCCAGCAGGTTTAGTTTGGCATAGTGGAATTGTATCTGAATTCATAAATGGTAGTGTTTCCTGCCATGCGTGTTCTCACGGAATACATTTTTAAATATGCATGGTTTCATTTCATCCTTTATTATGCAGAATCCAGTCTACCAGATGAGTCGTTCTGGGATACATGTTACTGAAAACGCCACTTTGAGAACAGGATTGTAAAAGAAAGAAGGAAACGTGGTGTGGTGTTTCAGTACTTTTTGCTAAAACAATGAACTTCGACCCTGCCACTTAAGAACTCCGCACGTTGCTCACTCCCATCGTGCAGTGAAGCAGCTTGTGTTCCCTCCCGCCCCCACTCACTTAGGAAGAACACTTGACACTTCTGCCCCTGCTTAGTGATGTAGGTTTTACTAGAAATACATTTCCCATGTGATTTGTACCAGCACATAGTTTTCTAGGACCGTCTGTTAGAAGAGCTGCTTTGATGCTTTTTCTAATTATGTTCTTTGATTCAGTGGCTTGCCTTCAGGACTATTAAACTGTTAAGGAATGTGGCCATTGACAGAAGATGCCATACAGATTCATCTCAGTCATAATAGCAGTAGTCACGTGTTCCTGTATAGTCCATTTCATATGAAGCAGCCATACTGCTCATGCTCCCTCCCAGAAAAAAACCGAGATCGAGGCTTGCTTTGATCTCTCTCCCCCACATCTACCGCTAGTGAAAGTCAGTGTTTTTGTAATTAATCATGGCATCATAATAACTACATGAGCCCAATGTCTTCTTGCCACAACTATATAATCAGACTGATAAGACTGGTAATGATTCTTGCTGCCTTTATTTGGGGAAAAAATTTGATCATCCTCAGCCTTTCTTTGTAATACTTTGGATTTGATGTTACAGTTTAAATCGCTTTATTGGCATTTTCATTTGAAGATGGCAACAGGTAGAGCGCAGCACTGCTGAGTCCCGGCCTCTGTCTCATCTCGGACCCCGACCATCGCCGGAGACTCGACCTCCGGCGCACTCACCCGCCTGTCACCTCTGTGTCAGAGCGCACTCTGCTGTCACCGTCCCTGCACTCTCGTCTCAGTGTCAGACCTCTCTTACTCTCGTCTCAGTGTGTGTCAGACCTCCCCCCTTACTCTCCGCTCTCATCTCAGTGTCAGACCTCTCTCCCCTCTCACTCTCCGCTCTCTCTCCCCTCTCACTCTCTCCCCTCTCACTCTCCACTCTCTCTTCCCTCTCTCCGCTCTCTCTCCCCTCTCTCCGCTCTCTCTCCCCTCTCACTCTCCACTCTCTCTCCCCTCTCACTCTCCACTCTCTCTCCCCTCTCACACTCCACTCTCTCCTCCCCTCTCACTCTCCGCTCTCTCTCCCCTCTCACCCTCCCCTCTCACTCTCGCTCTCTCCCTCTCACTCTCCACTCTTTCTCCCCTCACTCTCCGCTCTCTCCCCTCTCACTCTCCACTCTCTCTTCCCCTCTCTCCGCTCTCTCTCCCTCTCACTCTCCACTCTCTCTCCCCTCTCACTCTCCACTCGCTCTCCCCTCTCACTCTCCACTCTCTCTCCCCTCTCACTCTCCACTCTCTCCTCCCCTCTCACTCTCCGCTCTCTCTCCCCTCTCACTCTCCCCTCTCACTCTCCCCTCTCACTCTCCCCTCTCACGCTCCGCTCTCTCTCCCCTCTCACTCTCCCACTCTCTCTCCCCTCTCGCTCTCCACTCTCTCTCCCTCTCACTCTCCCCTCTCACTCTCTGCTCTCTCTCCCCTCTCACTTTCCACTCTCTCTCCCCTCTCACTCTCCGCTCTCTCTCCCCTCTCACTCTCCACTCTCTCTTCGGTCTCTCCCCTCTCACTCTCTCTTCGTCTCTCCCCTCTCACTCTCCACTCTCTCTCCCCTCTCACTCTCCACTCTCCACTCTCTCTCCCCTCTCACTCTCCACTCTCTCCTCCCCTCTCACTCTCCGCTCTCTCTCCTCCCCTCTCACTCTCCGCTCTCTCTCCCTCTCACTCTCCCCTCTCACTCTCCGCTCTCTCTTCCCTCTCACTCTCCGCTCTCTCTTCCCTCTCTCTGCTCTCTCTCCCCTGTCTAGGCTGCTCTCTGACTGTCTCCAGTGGCCTCTGTCTGTCTCTGGTCACCCCTACTCACCAGCACACTCCCTCACATCCCCTCACCCTCACCCACCCTCACACCCCCTCACCCACCCTCACACCCCCTCACCCTCTCACCCCTCACCCCCTCACCCCCTCACAACTCTCACCCTCCCTCACCCTCGCCCTCACACCCCTCACACCCCCTCACCCTCACCCACCCTCACCCCTCCTCACCATCACATACCCTCACATCCTATCACCCTCATCCACCCTCACAACCTCACCCACCCTCACACCCCCTCACACCCTCACTCACCCCCTCATCCTCACACACCCTCACTCACCCTCACACGCCCCTCACAACCCTCTCACCCTCATCCACCCTCACCCTCACACACCCTCACCCTCACACCCCCTCACCCCCCTCACCCTCACACACCCTTACCCTCACACCCTCAGTCACCCTCACACCCTCACACCCCCTCACCCTCACACACCCTCACACACCCTCACTCACCCTCACTCACCCTCACACCCCCTTACTCACCCTCACCCACCTTCACACACCCTCACACACCCTCACCCCCTCACCCTCACACCCCTCATCCTCACCCTCACACCCCTCACCCTCACACCCCTCACCCTCACACCCTCACGACCCTCTAACCCTCACACACCCTCACCCTCACACCCCCTCACCCTCACTCACCCTCACTCACCCTCACACCCCCTCACTCACCCTCACACCCCCTCACTCACCCTCACACACCTTCACACACCTTCACACCCCCTCACACACCCACTCACCCTCACACCCCCTCACCCTCACACCCCCTCACCCCCTTACCCTCACACCCCTCACCCTCACACCCCTCACCCTCACACCCCTCACCCTCACACCCCTCACCCTCACACCCCTCACCCTCACACCCCTCACCCTCACACCCCCTCACCCTCACACCCCCTCACCCTCACACCCCCTCACCCTCACACCCCCTCACCCTCACACCCCCTCACCGTCACACCCCCTCACCCTCACACCCCCTCACCCTCACACCCCTCACCCTCACACCCCCTCACCCTCACACCCTCACCCCACCTCACCCACCCTCACACCCTCACCCTCACACCCCCTAACCCTCACACACCCTCACTCACCCTCACACACCCTCACCAGCATAGCATAACAAAACCTAGCATAGCAAAACATAGCATAGCATAACAAAACAAAGCATAGGATAGCAAAACCAAACCTAGCATAACAAAACAAGAAATAGCATAGCAAAACATAGCATAGCATAGCATAACAAAACACAACAAAACATAGCATAACAAAACATAACAAAGCACAGCAAAACAAAACATAGCATAACAATACACAACAAAACATATCATAAGATAAAACATAGCATAACAAAACAAAGCATGGCATAACAAAACATAGCAAAACACAAAGCATAGTATAACAAAACACAGCATACATAACAAAACATAGCATAACAAAGCATATCAAAACATAACATAACTTAGCATAACAAAACACAACAAAACATAGCATAACAAAACCTAGCATAGCATAGCATAACAAAACAAAGCTTAGCATAGCATAACAAAACATAGCATAGCATAACAAAACATAGCATAACCAAACATAGCATAGCAAAACAAAGCATAGCATAATAAAACACAACAAAACATTGCATAGCATAACAAAACATAGCATAGCTGTTGACAACGCTAGTTTTTGTGCGTTCTTCCCGCCCCCTCCCGCCTGGATTATAAGAACAGAGGGCCGGCTTTGCTTTGTGCTATTGACAACGCTAGTTTTTGTGCCCATTTGGATTCTTTGCTGCCTGCCTACCCACTTCTCGCGGCCCCCGCTTCGCGGGTGCTGCTCGAGGTAATTACCTTCCGGACTCCCTGACCTTGGAGAGGAGCCGTCGAGGGACGCCTGCACCATCTCGGGACTGCGAGGACCAGCGGGCGCTGCGTTCAGAGATTCGCCGCAGCTGGTCCTCTTCCCGCCCCCTCCCGCCTGGATTATAAGAACAGAGGGCTGGCTTTGCTTTGTGCTGTTGACAACGCTAGTTTTTGGGCCCATTTGGATTCTTTGCTGCCTGCCTACCCACTCCTCGCGGCCCCCGCTTTGCGGGAGCCGCTCGAGGTAATTACCTTCCGGACTCCCTGACCTTGGAGAGGAGCCGTCGAGGGACGCCTGCACCATCTCGGGACTGCGAGGACCAGCGGGCGCTGCGTTCAGAGATTCGCCGCAGCTGGTCCTCTTCCCGCCCCCTCCCGCCTGGGTTATAAGAACAGAGGGCTGGCTTTGCTTTGTGCTGTTGACAACGCTAGTTTTTGTGCCAATTTGGATTCTTTGCTGCCTGCCCACCCACTCCTCGCGGCCCCCGCTTCGCGGGAGCCGCTCGAGGTAATTACCTTCCGGACTCCCTGACCTTGGAGAGGAGCCGTCGAGGGACGCCTGCACCATCTCGGGAGTGCGAGGACCAGCGGGCGCTGCTTTCAGAGATTCGCCGCAGCTGGTCCTCTTCCCGCCCCCTCCCGCCTGGATTATAAGAACAGAGGGCTGGCTTTGCTTTGTGCTGTTGACAACGCTAGTTTTTGTGCCCATTTGGATTCTTTGCTGCCTGCCTACCCACTCCTCGCCGCCCCCGCTTCGCGGGAGCCGCTCGAGGTAATTACCTTCCGGACTCCCTGACCTTGGAGAGGAGCCGTCGAGGGACGCCTGCACCATCTCGGGACTGCGAGGACCAGCGGGCGCTGCGTTCAGAGATTCGCCGCAGCTGGTCCTCTTCCCGCCCCCTCCCGCCTGGGTTATAAGAACAGAGGGCTGGCTTTGCTTTGTGCTGTTGACAACGCTAGTTTTTGTGCCAATTTGGATTCTTTGCTGCCTGCCCACCCACTCCTCGCGGCCCCCGCTTCGCGGGAGCCGCTCGAGGTAATTACCTTCCGGACTCCCTGACCTTGGAGAGGAGCCGTCGAGGGACGCCTGCACCATCTCGGGACTGCGAGGACCAGCGGGCGCTGCGTTCAGAGATTCGCCGCAGCTGGTCCTCTTCCCACCCCCTCCCGCCTGGATTATAAGAACAGAGGGCTGGCTTTGCTTTGTGCTGTTGACAACGCTAGTTTTTGTGCCCATTTGGATTCTTTGCTGCCTGCCTACCCACTCCTCGCGGCCCCCGCTTCGCGGGAGCCGCTCGAGGTAATTACCTTCCGGACTCCCTGACCTTGGAGAGGAGCCGTCGAGGGACGCCTGCACCATCTCGGGACTGCGAGGACCAGCGGGCGCTGCGTTCAGAGATTCGCCGCAGCTGGTCCTCTTCCCGCCCCCTCCCGCCTGGATTATAAGAACAGAGGGCTGGCTTTGCTTTGTGCTGTTGACAACGCTAGCTTTTGTGCCCATTTGGATTCTTTGCTGCCTGCCTACCCACTCCTTGTGGCCCCCGCTTCGCGGGAGCCGCTCGAGGTAATTACCTCCCGGACTTCCTGACCTTGGAGAGGAGCCGTCGAGGGACGCCTGCACCATCTCGGGACTGCGAGGACCAGCTGGCGCTGCGTTCAGAGATTCGCCGCAGCTGGTCCTCTTCCCGCCCCCTCCCGCCCCCTCCCGCCTTGATTATAAGAACAGAGGGCTGGCTTTGATTTGTGCTGTTGACAACGCTAGTTTTTGTGCCCATTTGAATTCTTTGCTGCCTGCCTACCCACTTCTCGCGGCCCCCGCTTCGCGGGAGCCGCTCGAGGTAATTACCTTCCGGACTCCCTGACCTTGGAGAGGAGCCGTCGAGGGACGCCTGCACCATCTCGGGACTGCGAGGACCAGCGGGCGCTGCGTTCAGAGATTCGCCGCAGCTGGTCCTCTTCCCGCCCCCCCCCCTCCTGCCTGGATTATAAGAACAGAGGGCCGGCTTTGCTTTGTGCTATTGACAACGCTAGTTTTTGTGCCCATTTGGATTCTTTGCTGCCTGCCTACCCTCTCCTCGCGGTTCCCGCTTCGCGGGAGCCGCTCGAGGTAATTACCTTCCGGACTTCCTGACCTTGGAGAGGAGCCGTCGAGGGACGCCTGCACCATCTCGGGACTGCGAGGACCAGCGGGCGCTGCGTTCAGAGATTCGCCGCAGCTGGTCCTCTTCCCGCCCCCTCCCGCCTGGATTATAAGAACAGAGGGCTGGCTTTGCTTTGTGCTGTTGACAACGCTAGTTTTTGTGCCCATTTGGATTCTTTGCTGCCTGCCTACCCACTCCTCGCGGTCCCCGCTTCGCGGGAGCCGCTCGAGGTAATTACCTTCCGGACTCCCTGACCTTGGAGAGGAGCCGTCGAGGGACGCCTGCACCATCTCGGGACTGCGAGGACCAGCGGGCGCTGCGTTCAGAGATTCGCCGCAGCTGGTCCTCTTCCCGCCTCCTCCCGTTATTTAAAGACAGCCCTAGACGCGCTAGCGGGACGCGCGCGGGGCAAAGCGCGGAGCGAAGCCCGGGCAAAGGGCGGGCCCTCTGAGGCCCTCAGAGGCCTGCAGAGACTGGACTGGGCACTAGATGCCGGTGCTCTTGGGACCTGGGACTCTTGACAGGTAGGTACTTTTATTAACAATCTTTGTCATATTTACTTAGGATAAAAGTGCGGACTCTGAGTGTTGTAGCCGTGTTGTTTTGTTCAGTTTATTTTTTAATTTTATTATTTATTTTTAACTACTTGTAAAAGCATTTCAGAATCTGTTTAATTTTAAGCTAGTAAAATGAATAAGGAAAAATTAGATAAAGGGCCTATGGATAATTATTTAATCCCAAAAATTACCCAGATTAATTCTAATAGACGTGCCTCTCTTGGACAGGGGAATTTTCCAGTGGCGCTGGAGGAGGCACTCTTAATTGATATATCCTCGCCTAAAAAACCTCCTATTCCATGTGGTAAGGTAGTTACTGCGACCGCACAGGTCCATGTTATAAAACCTTCTGACTATCAGGATATCGTGGAAAAACAAAATCATACCCCACCTGTAAGAATATTTAAAAAGGCAAAAACACGAAAGAGAAGGGGGAAACAAATGCACAAAGTACAAGTACAAGCACCTAGAAAAAGCTCACAAGCAGTTAACATGATAAGTAAAAGTACTTGTGTGGGCAATATAGGGTCAGCCCCATTGGGATCGCATGTACATAGCAGTGTGGAAGAAATCAGGTCTCCCAATTTAGAAAAAAGGGAGGATAAGGTTGGTGTATCTGATTATTCCACAACGGAGCTCTCCATATTAACAACTCCGGTTAGTTTGAAACCTCACCACATGAGTCCATGTAGTACTTATGATAACGAAGGGCTTTCTGACTCCCCAAGATTTTCGCCTGCTCCACTTACTAATTTAACCCAGATGTCACCATTGAAAATCACTACTAATAATATTAAAAAAAGAGGGGGTTGTCCTATGCCTATTAGGGATGCTAAAGTACAGAAGAGGAGTTCGATACCAGTTGTGACTGATGCGGTGACTTTACCATCTCTCCCAATTTTGCCCCAAATGATAACTGATTTTTGTTCCTCTGGTGAGACTGCTTTATTTGTGAAATTAGAAAGCTTGTTAAAAGGCCTAATTCAGCCACTGTTGGAAAGAATGATTTTGTGTAATATCAGATTTGACCAGTTAGACGAAAAAGTAGGGAGAAATACGCAATTACTAGCTGATTTGATACAGGGGGTGAATCTAATGAAAACTAGTGGTTTACCTGTGTCAACGGCTACTGCTCCTAAATTAGCATCACTTTGTCCAGTTCCCCCCAGTAAACCTGCTCGCGATGGGATAAAATTGACTGGCACTATATCCAAAAGTGTTCCACCTGTAACCTTGTTAAAAAAGAAGCCTGACATTAAACCTGTGAGTAGAGTAGGCGGCCAAGGTGAGGAAAAAATGTTGGTAGAAGAAAGGCCACAGATACCCCAATCTAAGGCCATTAAGGAGAATGGTACCGCAAATCCACTTAATAGAAAACGGTACCAAAGGAGAACGGTTGACCTACCGCCTGAAGCTGCTCCCTATACTATAGTTATGGCAGGCGTCCCCGAGTTACCTATGGATGCTAGGGAAGATCACCATGCATTAAGAAATAAAGTAACACATTGGTTATATAATAACAGACCTTTGCCAGCGCATATTAATGGAGAAATCCTGACAGTGAGGCGATCAGTTTGAGTGGGCTCCAGACCCAAAGATAAGAAAGGGGATGTTATTATTGTAAATGTCAAAGACCACAGAGCAGTTCGCCATATAGGAGATTGGTATGAGTCAAAGGGCAGTGACTTTATCTCTACTCACTATCTTAGTTATTTCTATCCATATTGGTCAGGACAAAATCCTGGAGGTAGGGATAGAGTAAGACAACCTGTAGATTGGTTTTCTTCAAACCAACGTGGATACGGTTCGAATGCATTTTCCCAACCTGGGACACAGTTTGGTATTGCTCAGAGGCAATTCTTCCCAATTACGCCTGGAATGGATTATAGGAATAACAACCTTTTCCGGGAGAATAGAGATTTTTTGTGCCCAGCCTACAATCTCCCACCCTACAACAGATTCGATGTATTTTCGGGCCTTGATTATGTCGATTGACATGAAAAGGTTGCCGATCGTACAATCATTCGGAGTCTGGAAGAGGTTGATGTACCTAAAAGTAACCCTATAATGCCCTCCTTGGGGGAGGGATGCCGAACAACCTTTTTCTTAGAACCGACCATCAATATAAATTCTGGTGCTGGTGAGGAGCCTCCTTCTAGTACTGTTAGAAGGTACCAGAAGGTTGAGACCGGGGATAATAGCGGAAAAGTTAGCGCTCGATGTAAGGAGATAGCTTGTGATATCTCCATGGTGGAAGAGGTAGGAAGAAATAAAAAACGGAATTCCTGAACATTCCTTTCTTGGAATGTAGCAGCTTTAAAAAATAAGATAGACAGTCCATCATTGGAGCTAATCCTAAATGAGCGGGATGTTGTGGTCCTCCAAGAAACATGGACCACAGAACCCGTGCATTTAAGCGGGTACAGAACTTTCTTTACTTCAGCTGAGGGTGGTCTATATGGCCGTGCGAAGGGAGGCTTAATAACATTCCTCTCGAATAAGCTTAAATATGAGAAAGTAACTTTTAAACCTAATTCAAATTACTATCAACTTATAACCATATGTACAAAGGGACTTATTGTAATCCTGATTAATTTTTACAATAATATCCCGAAAGCTGAAATACTGATTACCTTAAGAACACTTAGGGAAAACATACAACATGAAACAGAAAAATCAAATAAGGAAATGGTAATTTTATGGGGGGGTGATTTTAATTGTCCACTCTGTACAAGGGGAAAAAAGGGGATTTGTGGCCTAATGTTAGAACAAGATACACATCTAACACATTTTGAACATTCCTTGATTGGGGATCTACTTAATGAACTAGTATTTATGTATGATTTGGGTTTTGTGAATGAAATAGCTCAGAACCCCACTTCCTTTCAACCGACATTTGTTGGTAGAGGAGCCATGTCCACTATTGATTTTATTCTTGTATCAAATCGTTATGGTAAGAGAATCAATAGTTTAACGATTCTAGAGTTACCCCTAAGTGATCATCTGCCCTTATCATTAGAGGTCGAGAATCTTTTTTATGACCATTCCGAATATATTCTCACCCCAGACATAGCCTCTGATTTGATTCTGGGTAGGCAAAATGGGTATACGCTAAAATGGGGCAAGGTTACGCCAGAAAAGATTTTGGCAAAACTGTTAAATACCTGTTCAGATAGTTTTTCTATTTGCCTAGGGGGATCGGCCTGCTCCATTCAGATCTTAGAGCATTTTGATAAAATAGCCCTTGAAATTAAGAAAAGATTGTGGGTGGAGCCAAGAAATAAGACTAGGCGCACTAAAAGCTGGTTTGATACCGCTTGTACCAAGGCACTAAGTGACTTGAAAAATGCCATCCATAGATCACCCCGGGATCACTTAGTAATAATAGGGTTAAGGAATTCTTATAATAAGGCCCTGAAAAATAGGAAAAATGCTATAAAAAAGGAGGCCCTTGAAGAACTCTGCGAGGCTGCACAGTCTAAAGATGCATCCGCTTTTTGAAGGGCAGTTAACGCCCCTTTCCTCTTTGACAGTCATAAGGCTCGTATTGAGACGGCGATTACCGAAGAGGAATGGGTGGAACACTTTTCAACTTTATATAGCTCGCAGGATGCTCCATGCTCGACTAATGTTTTTAAATTTGTGAATAGTGCAATGGGTGAGGAAAAGTTGGTGATATCCCTGGAGGAAGTCTTAATCGGACTAAATGCAACTAAGGGTGGAAAGGCTGCTGGCCCAGATGGGATCCCAGCAGATTTATATAAAGCAAATATGGAGATTTGGGGTCCCATGTTGGTACAGCTTTTTAATGCCGCCCTAGCCAATGGCCTGCATTCATCCTGGTTTACCTCAATAATTGTGCCGATTTACAAGAAGGGCGAGAGACAAAATTGTGCCTGTTATAGGCCAATCTCCCTTCTTGATTCATCTGTAAAAGTTCTCGGGAGAATAATTTTGGCAAGACTTCAGAACTGGGCTGAAGATAATGAAATTTTGAGTGACCTACTGTATGGCTTCCGGAAAGGTTTGGGAACCGTGGAACAATGCCTAAATTTAATGATTATCCAACAAAAATATACTAGGGTTAAAGGGGAACGGTTATATTTTACGTTTGTCGATTTGTCTTCGGCATTTGATTGTGTATCGCATACCAAATTGTGGGATATTCTGCAAGGGTTAGGCGTCGACGATGCTATAATTTGCTTCTTGAGAGATTTATACTCAGGTGCCACCGCATCAGTTCGCTATGGCCGTGGGGGAGAATGTACTAGAAGATTTGGAGTGGGTCGCGGAGTACGCCAGGGCTGGCTGGCCCCGTTCCTATTTCTTCTTTATATTAATGGACTTGAACATCGTCTCCTGCAAGAGTGCAGGGACATGCCTAGAGTGGGGAAGAGGTCGATCCCTGCGCTCATGTATGCGGACGATGCCGTCCTAATGGCTCGAACCCCCTTGGCCTTACAGAAACTGTTAGTATCCTTTGAAAAATTCATGTTGAGTTTAGACTTGAAAATTAACTGTGGTAAAACATACTCCATGAACTGCGGCACAAAATCTGGTAAAAAGTCGAAAAGCATGTTTTTAAATAACGTTCCCTTGGAAAATATTTCGTTTTTTCCCTATTTGGGTATTTTGTTTCATGAACGGGGGGGGTGGTTAAGTGCCATAAAAGCCAGAACTCTTTTGTTCCAAAAAACCTTAATGGCCGTTAGGAATTTCATGAAAAAGCTGGGGAAAAAAACAATAAAAGAAATCTTGACCATATACAATGCCACATGTACATCCGTAGCCCTCTATGGTGCGGGACTTTGGGGCTTTTCTAATATTGACCCACTACAAATTGTTGAAAACAAATTTATACGGGATGTTTTATCTGTACCGCAAAGTGTATCAACTTACATTTGCCATGTGGAGCTGGGTCAACCTTATCTATCAGATTTAATTAGAATACAGCCCATTATCTTGTGGCACAGGGTGTGGACTACTAATGAATGTGTAGTTAACCGGGCTGTGATACAGGATATTTTGAATATGGAAAATACGGCCAATGTCGAATGGTTAGCATATATTAAGCAATTTATGTTTGATATTGGACACTGCGAATATTATGAGGATCCATTATCTATGGGAACTATACCCAGAAGATCTTTGAAAAAACTGAGCCTGGAATACCTCAAGGATAAAAGAAGAAGAGCAGAAACCAGTAAAAAGACAGTTGCCTGGCATAACCTGATACTGACTGGAGTAAAAGTACAGCCCTATTTGACCTTGTTGATGTCAAATTATGATCGATTTCTTTTAACCCGCTTTAGATTGAATCTTGTTTTTAGACTTCTGTCCTTCCCAAAGATGAATTTATGGTCGCAGACTTTATCAACCTGCCCCCGTGATGATTCCTCGTCCCAATCCGACATTCACATTTTATTCTTTTGTAAATTTTATACTATTCCTCGCCGAAAATTTTTAATCCCCTTTCTCAAAGACATGAATTTAAAAAGATGTCGTTTAGCATTCATAGAATGTCAGAGAATGAATACTGTTTTTACTGTTGTGGTTCTTTTAAACTATTTTAAACATGTTTTGAAATTAAGGAAAACTCTTAGTGTAAATGAAATATAACGAGTATGTGTATTTTTAGTTAGCTTCTTTATGTAGTATGTTGTTCATGTTGTTACTTTCATGGTTAATGATTTTAGCCGAATAAAGTACTTTCTGATTCTGATTCATAGCATAGCATAACAAAGCATAGCAAAACACAGCATAGCATAACAAAACAAAGCATAGGATAGCTAAACTAAACATAGCATAGCATTACAAAAAAAAGCATAGGATAGCAAAACAAACCATAGCATAACATAACATAACAAAACATAGCATAACAAAACACAACAACACATAGCATAACAAAACATAGCAAAACACAACAAAACATAGCATAGCTTAACAAAACATAGCATAACAAAACAAAGCTTAGCATAGCATAACAAAACAGCATAACATAGCATAGCATAACAAAACATAGCATAACAAAACATCTATAGGCCCTCCCTCTATCTATCGCCCTCCCTCGATCTATCTATCGCCCTCCCTCGATCTATCTATCGCCCTCCCTCCCTCTATCGCCCTCCCTCCCTCTATCGCCCTCCCTCTATCTATCGCCCTCCCTCTTTCTATCACCCTCCCTCTTTCTATCACCCTCCCTCTATCTATCACCCTCCCTCTATCTATCGCCCTCCCTCTATCTATCGCCCATACTCACTCTATCTATCGCCCTCACTCTATCTATCGCCCTCACTCTATCTATCGCCCTCACTCTATCTATCTATCGCCCTCCCTCTATCTATCACCCTCCCTCCCTATATCTATCGCCCTCCCTATATCTATTGCCCTCCCTCTATCTATTGCCCTCCCTCTTTCTATCACCCTCCCTCTATCTATCACCCTCCCTCTTTCTATCACCCTCCCTCTATCTATCACCCTCCCTCTATCTATCGCCCTCCCTCTCTCTATCGCCCATACTCACTCTATCTATCGCCCTCACTCTATCTATCGCCCTCACTCTATCTATCGCCCTCACTCTATTTATCTATCGCCCTCAATCTATCTATCGCCCTCACTCTATCACCCTCACTCTGTCTATCTATCGCCCTCACTCTGTCTATCTATAGCCCTCTCTCTGTCTATCTATCGCACTCACTCTATCTATCGCTTCACCACAGCATCACTCAGCACCACCACAGCATCACTCAGGGGAAATACAACATTACTAGGCGCTACCACAGCATCACTGAACGCCACAGCATCACTCGTCGCTGCCACAACATCACTCAGCACCACCACAGCATCAATCTGTGCAACCAATCAACAACTGGTTCAAATATGTTCTCTCAATGTTTCAAGCTTTATTACAAATGTCACAAAAAGATGTTATTTCACTTCTGTGCTTGGATTTTCGTCACAATAAAATACAATTAACAAAATCTTCACAACAATTATTTACAAAAGTTAAGCTATTGCCATTATAAATTACAATAACTTTTATTTAAGTATTAATTATTAAAAAATGTAAATACCATTGTTATTTGTTATATCAATACATCTAAGTCACGTAAATACAACACATATTGCATTACAAATGCTATAGGTTTCACATTTGCAAAATTTAAACTATTGGCATTGTAAATGACAAAGCTATTAATTTCGCTATTTTCAAAACCAACACATAAATAAAAAATGTGTCATTTACAATACCAATAGCTCAAACTTTCCTAATGCGAGACCTATTGCATTGCAAATGCTTGTTTCACTTGCCTATGCAGACGACTTTCAGTTATTCAGGACTTGAAACCACCATTCATATGCTGGCTGCCACAGGACCCATGACGCTAATTCACTCTTCTATGTGGTATTTTACTTGTAATGAGATAGCCAGGTCCAGGCCACAGAGTGTGCTCCCACGGCTTACCTCCGATTTAATAAAGTGGCAGGCTGTACTTTAGTTCTATACTACTCCCGTCACCTGCAAACCAGCTGCTCCGCACTCGACGTGCACAATGAAAAGCACGGTGCCGGGTTAGGGCAGGCAGGGGGTGCAGAGACGAGATGCTGATGTGCTCGTAGAAGAGGAACGTCATCCTCTTCAGCCCACCTTGCCCCAGCTAATCTCAAAGCCAATCTGAGAAGCTGGTTTGGGTGAGGGTGGGCAACGGAGCCAAAAAAAGCCTAAATAGCCCGAACAGTAAAGGGCTACTACATTGAAAGGCAAGCAGCACGAGCTACTCACAGGGTTCGGCGAGCTACCGGTAGCTCGCAATCGACCGGTTGGAGACTCAGATCAGCTATTTCCTTCAAAAGTTTTTGCACCTCTTCCAGGGCAGTTTCCACTCCCAAGACCATCCAGTTTCTGGAGCAGTTATTGGCCACAAAACTAAAGTGTTCCTTAGAATTAGGGTTATCAATAAAAATGGCCGGTTCGTTCTTCACTTGAAGGCCTACCGGGGTGATATTTACCGGCAAGTATTTGGTAAGTACATGTACATGCAGTCTTGTGTGAACTAATTTCTTTTTTAGCCTTGCCAATTTACTGACCATGTCGTAAGGTCAATGCTGGCAGTCATCGTACCCAAAAAGCTGGAGCTTACCTGTACTAATCTATTGATGTAATCCTCGCTGTAAAACAGGGTCTCCCTATCTGACATGCTCACTTAGGCATATAGTCACAATAAATATTACTAAATCAAAACGCACATAAATCGAAAAAACTGTTGTAAACAAAACATTCACCAAAGAGAAATAATCAATCCCAATACAAAGAGAGGAGTTGACCTAAAGGATAGGGCGTCCGACCTCGAATCTGGGGAACTGGGTTTGAGTCTGCAATGACGCTGAACATCCTGTGATTCTGAGCAAATCACTTAATCTCCCTGTGCCTAACAAAAATGAATGTGTCCTCATGTAATGCAACTGGTGCTATGTAAAGCGCTCTGATACACAGTTTGCGCTATATTAAATTCTGTGTAAAAAAAACAAAAAAAACAATGATCTAGAGACGGGCAGATCACAAGAAAATCCCTTGCAGTTGTGCACTTGCTCTTATATGCCATTACAGCTTATGGGGGTCACCCGAGGTAAGCAAAATCATTAGAAAAAGAATAATAATGGTTGTTACAAAATACTTTTGTACAATTTCCAACATTGGCTCAAGCACTTCCAGTCAGTCTATGTAAGAATGCCTGTTTAAAAGACCAGCCATCTGCTCAAAGGCAATAGCCCATAGTTAAGAACGGTGTGTTCGGATTCAGGTACCAGTTCTTAAGGATCTATGAATTCAATCAAGGTTTGAAAATCAATGTCTGTTTCAAGGAGATTTCTAGACTGGTGCCTACTCTCAATAAAGTTTGTCATTCATCTTCAATAACTTCTGACTTCATGGTAGGGGACCTGTGATATGTGTCCTCAAACAATGGCCAACGTGTCCCCAAAGCTGCTCACCCCCGCCCCCTTCAGCGCTGCTTATCCACCTACCAGCTATCCAGCCCTCCGCCTCGCGCTACTTAAGGGCGGCCACTGCACAGTAAAGAAGCAATCTCACTGGCATCATCCACCTGGTAGCTGTTGCCCTTGAACCCTTCCAGGCCCTGAGTTCGAGGCCCTCCTGCACATGCAGGCACTCGCCTGTGCCTCATCCTTGATGGTCCAGTGGGGAGCATCTCTACTCTGTTTCTGCCTTTTTTGTTCATCTTTTTCTCAACTGACCTCTGCTTTTCTTTAAATGTCACCTTTTTATATTTTCTGCTTTTCTGTTCACTTTCTTCCTTTTACTGCACGTTTGCGCCTTTCCCTCTGTCCCCACTGCTTCTCACCCCCGCGGCCCTGCCCCCTTTCAGTGATGCCTTTTCACCTCCCCGCTGTGCAGACCGCCCCCTTGCACTACTTAATGGCAGCTGCACCACAGGCAAGCCCGTCTGCACCCAGGTGCATGGAACTTGGTCCCCGGACCATCCACCGCTACAATGCCAGCACCCTCAACACCGGACGCCACACTGCCTGCTGCCGCCGAATGACACCCAGGGCGCTTTTTACTGCTGAAACTGCAGCTGCGCTTTCACTTGCCACCGCACACCAGTCCCACCCACTGCATGACCTATAAATACCAGACCAGATTCCCTCAGCTGTATCCTGCTCAACAGACGCTCCATAAACATGCCACGGCTGAACCTGGAAACTATTGGCCTATCTCCCAGCTGCCATTCTTGGCCAAGTTGGTGGAATCACATGTGAATTCCACTCTGACGCAATTTGTCGAGCAGAATGATATCCTGGACCCGATCTCGGCACAGTACCGAGTCCGCGCTGCTGGTGGGGGCGGAAGCCATTTGTGGCAGCCTGGATAGTGGGGACTCTGTGGCCTTAGTCCTTTTGGATCTAAGCGCCGCGTTTGATACTGTCTCCCATCAGATACTTCTCAAACGCCTTCAAGAAATTGGGGTCAGGGATGTGGCCCTGGACTGGTCTTGGTCTTTTCTGGAGGAGAGGTCCTTCCAGGTGTCAGTTCCACTGTTCCATTCTCAGGAGGTTGCTTTGCATCAGGGGGTGCCGCAGGGTTCAATATTGAGCCCTCTCCTGTTTAACATTCATGTTAGACCTCTGGCGGAGTTGGCAAAGGGCTGGGGGAGGTCCTTGGTGTCGTATGCCGACGACACCCAACTGGGGTTTGCTTTTTCAAAGAAACGTGACTACAACTTGGGTTACATGGAAGGAGATTCGTGTTACACTCACGCAAGCTCTCGAGTACCCCACTAATTTTCGTGAACCCATGGGTTCTCCTCAGATACTTAAAAGAAAACACCAAGTGATTTATAGAAGTATTGCATCTGTCAGATATTGTTCCCTTTCAACTACGTGACGAGGAGCGAAGGAGGAGGGGAGAGAACGTGAGGACAAAGTTGGCCAGTCCCCCCAAACGACGAGTATTGCAACGCTATCACCCGGGCTTGGACTTCAGCCCCAAGGGTGCATCGGCGCCTCAGCACCTGGTGCGAGTTAGGGAGACGCGCTGACAACTTGTTTAAACGCGCCGTTTCCTTTCCTGTGCTTGGGAGGCTGCATTTAGCCGAACTGTGTTCCCTTTCAACTGCGTGACGAGGCGTGAAGGAGGAGGGGAGAGGACGTCAGGACAAAGGTGGCCAGTCCCCCAAACGACGAGTATTGCAACGCTATCACCTGGGCTTGGACTTCAGCCCTCAGGGTGCATCGGGGCCTCAGCACCTGGTGCGAGTTAGGGAGACGTGTTGACAACTTGTTTAAAAGCCACTCCACCCCTCCCGCGGCGCGGGTCGCGGAGCGGGTGGAAGCCGGGACAAAGCCCGGGACAAAGGGCGGGCCTGTCTGTGCCTGTCCGTGGCTGTGAGTGACTGGACTGGGCATCCCCCCCAAGGACACGGATACTTTTTACTGTATTTGTATTTGAATATGCTTGGGTAATTGGGCACAATTGGGTGATGGCCCACAGATTCGATCTAAGAAGTTCTGAATACTAACCAACTATCTAACCCGGTTTGTAATCACAACTCGGTTGAGCCCAATTTCCTGCCTTTATCACTGTGCCCCCCAAGGATGATGGTCAACACAGGGCGTACTAGGTCCTCCAAAACTAGCAAAACCACTTCCCCCGGCACCCGAATCCAGGCTAAGCATAAGGGCATCTCTTCCCCCTTGTCCATCCAACGTACAGCAATAGACAAGATGCTGCAAAAAGCTGTTGGTGCAGTGTCAAATGAAATTGAGCGCGCAGAAAAGCGGCTATCACTCACCCCGCAAATTGATTCACTCCAACCCCTCAAGAGACAGAGGTCCATCCTATAATTAACTCCCCCAGTGGCTCCCCAACTTTGCAGGTAGAGGAGATCCCCTGTGGTCAGCAGCCTAATATAGATGTTTTGCATCCAACCTCAGTCAAGGGGAAGACATCCACTAAGGCTATAAGGGGGGCTCCATTGAGAAAGATTAAACGTAAGGGGCAAAGCCAGGCAAAATCCAGCTGGTAACAAACAGTGCCTGCTGTCAGGAATCAGGGGAAGACATTGAGCGGGTATTGCGACAGGAGGCACCCCCTAGATTGGCGTCCCAACTGATTTCAGACATGCAATCATACTTTGACCAACTCATTAACTCACAGATGAAAACCATCTTGAGTCGGTTGGACAAAGTAGTTACTCTTTTGAAAACGAGGGGGGGGGAACAAGGATAGTACCCCGTATCCTCCGTCTACTGAAAAGAATCCGGGAACTGAGACTACACTCACAAATTATCCCCTAATCCAAACTAACTCACTAGCTCCAGCTCAACTAGCCTCGCTAACTGGTCCAGCCCAGCCACCAAATCCCCAGTATAACCAAACAACTAGTGTTCCCCCTAGAACCCTCTCCAACTTAGCGGAGGTTAACACCGAGTCGACAACCATTACCTCACAGGGACCAAACTCCATGCAATCCCTCCCTGAGATCCAGTCTAGGGGCCCTTATAGAGGGATAGCCTCAAAGGAGAGCAACTGTAAATTACCCTGTATCAACTTGCCCCTGGAGGCCTCCCCCTATGTTGTTATACTAGCAGGAGTACCCGAGTTGAAGCCAGACCGCACTGAATCTTTTGTGGAACTAAAGAATAAAGTCACGTTCTGGCTGAATAGGAACAGACCACTTCAGGGGAATGATCAGGGGGAAATTTTGCTCACTCCAAGGGTAGCTTGGCTTGGGAATAGGCCCAAGGACATTCCAGGGGACTGTGTGGTCATTAACTTCAGGGACAGGAGATTGGTTGATCATATTCTTAGGTGGGGCCCCACAGATCAATCTAGCCCAATCAAGGTAGCTTCCTTGGGTTATTTTTATCCGACGGGCAAATCAACCTATAGCAGAGAAACTGGCCAACAGAGGTATAATGTCAGCCCATTTGGAGGGCCAGGTCTTTATCTTACAACTCCCGCCCACTATTTTTACAACCATGAGCCAATACATCTGAGGAACAGGTTCGACCCT
Source organism: Lissotriton helveticus (assembly GCF_964261635.1). Classification (NCBI taxonomy): domain Eukaryota; kingdom Metazoa; phylum Chordata; class Amphibia; order Caudata; family Salamandridae; genus Lissotriton; species Lissotriton helveticus. The sequence continues at coordinate 2,095,803,342 of NC_136061.1, forward strand.
CGATCAGAGTTAGGCGAGATAGACTGACTAGAGACTAACCCACCTTCCTGCTTAGGGCCCCAATACGAGGAAGCCTGTCCTAATAAAGACCTCTGGCCCACGCTTTTTCCCCTGTACCCAGCCTCTAGAGTGCAAATTGATAGTGAAGAAGATCCCATAGGGAACAGTGGGCTGTGTAGGGGCGAGGATTCCCCGGCTTGTTCATGTTTAATGGAAGAGGTCCCAACAAGGGAACCCTCCCTCACGTATTCGACCACTCATGGGGAGAGTTGTTCATCTTCACCGTTCCCAGCTCTACCTAATCAGCATATCCTCACTATGGCCTCTTGGAATATAGCAGGTCTCTCCTCAAGACTTGGCTCTGGCGATTGGGCAGAGTTCATTGAGACATGCGACACGTGGCTCTTTTAGGAGACCTGGGCATTAGCGCCTATTTTTTTCCCTGGGTTTCTTAATTATTCAAAGCAAGCAATCCCTGGAAATAGGGGCAGACCATAAGGAGGTCTGTCTGTTTGGGTCAGACAGGACATGGGCTGGACAGACCAGGAAGTTACCGTCGAGAGCCTAGACATCTTGGTCCTCAAGTTGAGAAGAAAGGGGATGTTAGATCTCTTCCCAATCAATGTTTATGCCAGAGGGGTTTCAGGTGGAAAAATCTCACCTGCAATGCTAGGCCTAGAAAATTTCCTAGGATCACTGGGCACCTCAAGCAACGTCATCATAGCCGGTGACTTTAACTGTACTTTTCAGCCTCTAGACAGCGATGATGCAGATTTAGGCTGGGAGGAGGACTCTAAGTGGGGATATCCCCCAGCTCACAATTCCGCCAATTAAGAAATGGACAGATGCAGTCTTACACCTTAAGGGCCTTTGCTTAGCCAAAAGTCTCAGGGCGGCAAATGGGAGGACTTCTTTGGCCAGGATAGCCAGAAACACTTTTCGTTCGGGTCTTAGAAGCAGTCGTATCGATTACTTCATTTTAAGTATGCCCCTTTGGCCTACTCTGATTGACATGGAGGTTCTCACAAGATGCGAAAGTGATCATGATCCCTTAGTCCTAAAGCTCAAACACCGGTCGTTGACCATATCCTCCTACTGTCCTACAAAAACTAGTGTAGGGGAACTCGTTCTCTCTAATAACATGCGTAGAGTTGGATGGCAGTACATAAATAATAATGTAGAGACCAGCAACTCATTGCAATCATTGGTTGGTGATGCTTTACTCTCTCTTCATGCCTGTGATTCCCAGGACCACATTAATAGTATGATCACAGGGCTACATGAAACCTTATTTGGGGACTTAAAAACACACATCATAAAACCTCGCGCAGAGACCAAGGGATCCCAACGCCAAAGCACCTCATGGTACAACGGCATCTGTAGGAAGGCTTATAAGACCCTGGCTAGAGCCATTAAGATACGCGACGGACCAGCCATTAGACTGGCCCGACGCCAATATAGAGAGCACCAACAGCAAGCTCGAACTGCCTGGGAGGATTAATACTGGCTGGACCTTCTGGAAGCAAGTAAAGCAAGGGACAAGTCGAAATTTTGGCATACACTAAAATGGGGCAAGGGCAATATCCCTGCCGCCCCTGAGAACAATGTTCCCCCAGAGGTGTGGGTCTCCTACTTCGAAAGCCAATTTAGAGGCCCCCCTAGTGATCCCACTGTTCAAACAGTACTGAGCACAGAGCGCAGTGTTTCATTTACAAAAACCGAAGTTTTAAACATCTTGCAACGTATCCTCCATGGGAAAGCGCCAGGTCTCGACCGTATCCCGGCAGACCTTTTCACCTCGGATCCTGACACTTGGGCTACCTATATATTATTCCTGGCCAATGTTGTGTCTAGCGGAGCACCCCCCCAAATACATGGGCTGGAGCGGAGATAGTCCCAATTTTTAAAAAAGGGGATCGCTCCCTCCCTAACAACTATAGGCCCATCAGCCTGATCGACAGTATCCAGAAAGTGGTGGCAAGGCTGGTCCTGGGGAGACTCCAGTCTTTGATTGAGGACAATACCATCTTGACACCCCTGCAGGCCGGCTTTCGCTCCCACACTGGTACAGTCGACCAGGCTATCAGGTTTGCGGCTATCCATTGGAAGGTTGTTACCCTGGGAGGAGGGTCGCTTTATGCTGCCTTTATCGACCTAAAAACAGCCTTTGACCTAGTTCCTCATGCAAAACTGTGGCAGGCACTTCGGCTGCTGGGTCTTTCACCAGCACTGTTGAACAACATAGTTAGGCTCCATCATGCAAACTATGCACAGGTATACGATGGGGGAATCAGGGCAATGTTACGAGCAAGTTCAATGTTGGAACAGGAGTTAGACAGGGGTGTGTATTAGCCCCCAATTTATTCTCTTTGTTTATCAACACAATAACCCAGTATTTTGACAAGCAATCTACAGATGCGCCAATATTTGCGGGGCTGCATATCCCCCTCGTGATGTTTGCAGACGACACTCTGCTGTTGTCGAGAACTCAAAGGGGACTGCAAGATGCACTGAATTGCTTTGAGGTTTTCTGTCAAGACCAGGATTTGGTTATTAATGTATCCAAAACCAAATTCATGGTCTTCAACAAAAGTAAAGCTGTAAAGGGGAGGGTTAGTCTAGATCAGGCCCCTCTAGAGCAAATAGACACCTTCTCTTATCTTGGCCTAACAATAGGGATGAACCTTTCTTGGAAGCCCCATATTAACGTAATGAATTTGAAGCATTCACAACTGGCGGGTGTTCTCCTAAGAGAGCACAAGCTATCCAAATCCAAGCCCATCGCACCCACACTTCAAATTTACAACATTAGGGTGGGTGCCTCAATTTTTTATGGGGCTGAACTATGGGTCTTCAGCGACTTATCATCCTGAGCTGTGGCGCATAATAACTTTCTAAGAGCACTCCTGGGGCTCCCCAAATCCACACCCCTGACCCCTCTGTACCTCGACACTGGCAGCAGAAATATCAGGGATCAGGCTCGATTCCGCCCAATAGCCTACTGGCGTCTACTCTGGACGACTCCAGAGTTGGCACAATATGCACAGGCTTTGAGTGAAGTTAAGTCCATGACCTCCTCTCATCAGATACCGTGGTTTAAAGAGCTCAAATTATCCTTATTAGTCATGGGCATGAGGTCTCTATGGGAATCCCCCTCTTCTGCGGCTTTTCCATCAAAGAAGCTCTTAAAAGAAGCCTATTGGAGCTATATAGAACAGTGGTCCCTTTCCCAGAACAACAACATCTTAACATCACGATTCTTAGAGCTTAAAATGACCCAGACTCTCGAACCGTACTGGGATCTAATCACAAACACCCTGGAACGAAAACTATACCATCAGTTCAGGGTGGGCTCCTTACCGCTCGGGTCTTTTACGGCCAGTTGGGAACGGGGATGCAGAGGTGACTGCCCGTTTTGCCCTGAAGTGTTGGAATCGACTGCACACTTCCTCTTTGTGTGCCCGTCCTACAGAAACCCTAGACAACGGTGGTTGAGCCCCATCTGCAAAAACCTGGGGTTCAGGGTAGCTATGGCAGCCTTGAGGGTTCTTAGGACTGACACGGAACAAGCAATAGTAGTAGCTGTGGCAAAATATTTGGGATGGGCCTGGATAATCAGAGCCAATACAATGAAATTCTCCCACAGTCCATGCATTTGAAAGCCCACTCTACCCCCCTCTAGGAAAGTAGCTGCTATGTATATGTACTCCTTTCTATTTTAAATCACGTATTCTGTTTTAATGGTTTTTAACTGCTTTTAACTTGTTTTTAACATTGCTACTCGATTTAATTATTGTCGTTTTTTAACATTATGATGCATTTTTATGGTGATGTCTTTTATGATTTGCACAAAATCGAAATAAAGACTGGAATACGTCTAAATATGTCTAATACGACTACAACTTGGGTAAATTTAAAGAGGATCTCCTAGCAGTCTGACTGGATGGCTGCAAACTGTTTACAGTTGAACGCCAGTAAATCGGAGATTCTTTTGTTTGGAAGGAACCAGGAGCTATGGTCCGAGCAGTGTTGGCCGGACCGCCTTAAACCCGCCCCACTCCCAAAGAAGGTTGTGAAGAACTTGGGGGTGTGGTTCGACAATGGCCTGACCTTTGATAAACAATCGAAAGCTGTTGCTGGGGTTTGTTTCGGGCTTCTGCGTGGTCTGAAGCCCCTACTTGGTTTCTTCCCCCCCAAGGCGCGCCAGACTATTGTTCAGGCGTCCATCTTGTCCAGACTGGATTATGGCAATTCTCTTTATTTGGGCACCAACAGGGCTAGCGTTAGGCGTCTGCAGAGGGTTCAGAACGCGGCTGCCCGGATTTTGGTTGCTCTGCCTAGGATCTTGTTCAGTGGCACACGTGCTTCCTAAACTCCACTGGCTACCCGTCGAGCAGCGCATACAGTTTAAGGCTCTGTGTTTATCTCATAATATCTTGTTCCACCAGGCTCCAGTGGGGCTATCTTACTTGTTGGAGCCATATGTGCCTGGACGTACGTTGAGATCGGCTGACTCTGTGTTGGTCTGCATCCCCTGAGTTCTGAGAGCGAGGGCGGGGGGCGGTAGTTCCGCTATTTGGCGGCGAAGTTGTGGAACGCGCTCCCGGCTATTATTAGAGCCTTGCCCAACCATCTGGTATTTCGTAAGGCCTTGAAGACCTGGCTTTTCCCTGTTGCTGTTTAAATATCTTGCCTCACCTTCCGGCTTCCATCGTCTGGTTTCTGATCGCGCTGGGACGCCTCGTTGCTGAGTCAGCCATGCACGTTATGAATCCGAAATTATTATTATTATGGAGAACTGGGACCTACTCGACTCCGTCCATGCCAACATCGCGGTCCTCACGGAAACCTAGATAAATGCCATTTCCACCCGGTACATCCCACAACCATCCCAGACGGCTACAAGATCATTCACAAGGACCAGGTGGAGACATCGCCATCATACACAAAAGCACCCATCTTCCTCACCACTCGACCAACATGTAGCACCTCCACTTTCAGGTCCAGACCAATCCAAACACAACCCTCTGCGGTACCCTTATCGACAGAACCCCAGGCCCCACCCACCCATCAGCGATCCCATCATCGACTTCATCGCACCCCACGCTCTTCAGACTACATCCTACTCAACAATCTCTACTTTCACCTGGACAACCCCAAAGACAATAACACCTCGTCCCTGCTGGAGAAGCTCGCCACCGTCTGACTCAAACAACTGGTAACCTCCCCCAAGTCACTCAGCAGGACACACGCTCGTCCCCATCTTCTCCACCAACGACATCCCCTTCAGTGACACCTCTGAGCTTCTTTGGACCATCACTGCTGGGTCCTTTTCTCCTTCATTAAACCCACCATACAATACTATGCCCACCGCTACCCTCGCAGAAGTTGGAACAAAGTTCCTGAAGAACAGCCCAACACCTCCCTTAGCAAAACCCCTCCACCGGCAATCTCTGTCCCAATAGCTCAGCATACAACCTCCACCGACGGATCTCGAATTGAGCTGACACACTGGCTCCTCTCAAGAAAGCCCCAGGCAAGCGACACTCCAAGAAAGCCAGCTGGTTGTCTCCTACCCTTCACGAGTCCAGACTGTAGACGGCTCAAGAAGAGACGGAGGAGCTGCAAGACATGATAAGAACACTTATCTTTCAAACCTGCTGTCACCGAACATCATACCCTCATTAGAACAACAAAGAAAATGGCCCTTCAAGAAAGGCTCAACGCCTAAGCACTCAATAGCAAAGAACCATTCGCTGTGGTCCAAGAATTCACCAAACCCAGAACAGAAGCAGCAGACATCTCACCCTCCCAAGACCTTTGCAACAACCTTGGGACGTTCTTCCACACCAAGATTAAGGAGATCTAAAACAACTTCGACAGCCTCAGTACCCAAGACCCCCTCACCCCACCCACAACCACCGCAACAGACCCTGGTCAGCTGGAATCCCCGCACTGCTGATGACATCCTCAAGATCATGAGCATCTACTCCGGAGCTCCTGCCCACACCACATCTTCAACAGAACCTGCACCTCCATCGCCCCAAAACTGTTCTGCACCATCTACTGCTCCATCAACTCCGCCACCTTCTCGGAAGTCAGGAAATACGCAGCGATCAACCCCTTGCTGGAGAAACCCTTTCCTTACCTGACAGACTTAAAGAACTTTAGACCCATCTCTTTGCTCTCCTTCCCAGCCAAGGTTATCGAGAAATTTTCGAGTTCATTGAAGCAAACCACATTCTGGCCCTCTCCCAATCTGGCTTCCCAAGCAACCACAGCACAGAGACCACCCTCCTCACTGCCACAGACTATGTCCACACCTTCATCGACCAAGGCAAAACTGCAGCCCTCATCCACCTGGACCTTTCGGCCTCTTCCTCTGCACCCTATGCACAAGACTCCATGACGCCAGCATCTGCAACAAAGCCCTGGAATTATTCTGCTCCTTCCTCACCGGCTGGACACAGCAAGTGAGACTACCACCAAAGAGATCAGCTACGAAGTACCTCAAGGCTCCTCCCTGAACCCTACTCTCTTCAACATCTACATGGCCCTGCTCGCAGCCATCGCCAGGAACCACAGACTCAACATAGTCTCCTACCTTGACGACACCCAGCTGATTCTCTCCCTCTTTAACAAACCCTCAGTCATCAAGATCAACTTCCACGATGGGATGAAGGCTGTCTCCACCTGCATGAAGGACAGCTGAAACAAGCTCAACTCAGAGTAGACCGAATGAGCTCCATTCCCTCCAACTGGGATGACTACTGGTGGCCCGCAGCACTTGTAACCCCTCCACACCCACAGACCACACATCAAACCTCTGCATTATCCTGGACTTCTCCCTCACCATGACCCAACATGATCAACCCTGTCCTGCTTCCTCACGCTATGCTTGCCCCAACAGAACTTCAAGTGGATCTCGACAGTCACCCACACACTCCTCAGCAGCAGACTTGACTACGACAACACACTACGCATGCCAACACACATACTCCTCAAGATACTGTCAGACTCCTCAACATTGTCCACAGCAGTCGCATCACCGGCCCCCTGAGAGACCTCTGCTGGCTTCCAGTCAACAAAAGAATCACATTCTAGCTCCTCACACACACCTACAAAGCCCTACACGACGTGGGACCTGTGTAACTCTACCACCTCACATTTCAAGCACCCACCAGAGACCTCAGCTCCGCCCAACTGGGCCTGGCTGCCATCACATGCATTTGCAAGACTACCACGGGAGGAAGATACTTCTCCTATCTCGCAGCACAAACCTGGAACACTGTGCCTCTCCTCCTTTGGCAATCGCAGTCACTGCCTCCATTCAGGAAGGTCCTCAAGACCTGGCTCTTTGACTGAATCACAGTGCCTTTGATGGATGAGCAGTCCCCTCTCGCCCCCAGCGCCTTGAGACCCTTACAGGTGAAAACTTTACCTGACTGATTGACAATGTACATGACCTCATTGTTTGTCATTATTTGCACTCCATATGCTCCGTGAGAATCCCTCCATAGTTGTTCTTTGTGACAGATGACCTAAATTGAATAATTTACCAACTACCTATGTAGTGCATGCAATTATACTTTTATAAAGCATGTACAGTATTATGTATTTGTGAAAAATTATCAGATTCATGTATATGTATTTTTTTAATGTGCACTTAGAATAAGCAATCTTCCTGTAGGAAAATGCACCTAATCTGCATATGCAAGGACCTGCACCAAGCACGGAAACAGCTTCTTTAAGAACCTTTCAGACAGAAAGACATTCGCACCAGGAGGCAAGCGGTGCTAGCATGCTTAAACCCAGAAAATATGCAACTAAACTGTAGATTGGTCAATTTCTTTTTGCTGGCTGAACCAAAAAATGCCCAAGATAACAAAAACTGAACGAGGCCTGGGCAGCACACTGCTAACAGGAACATGTCCCCAACCAGACCATTACAAGAACATACAGCTAGAAGAAAAGGGATAACCCTTTTAACAAGCGGAGAAAACATGACCAATACAAACACAATGACCTCCTTTGGTACCTTCCTAATTGTCGTACTCTTCGAAGTCTCTAATATATGGTACTAAGGTACCCAGGACATAGGTACACCAGGGGTCACCCATGGGCTATAGCATGCATTATGCCATCCACGAGAGACCACTCAAACTGGGACTATAGGCCTGCCATTGCAACCTATGTGAGCTGGTTTTAGCACCACTCACCACAGATGTTTCCTTATATCTGAGATCACTGCACTTAAAACCTATAAGTCACCCCTAAGGTAGACCTTTCAATCCTGTAAGCAAGGTGCTTGGTTCCAAGTGTCGGGGTGCCCTGCGTGAGCAGGACACCCCCTACGAACCCCAGAGTCGATTCTTCAGGCTTTGTAAGTGCAGTCAGCCTTTTTAGACATATAGTTGACATCAAGTCAATCACGAGATGTCTAACTATATATTGGCTGCACCGAAACACGTCATGTTTGGTATTAAACATGTTGGAATCCCACCCCAACACTGATTCCGGTGTTGGACGTAGGATCCAATTTCCTGGAGCGCATGTATGTCATTACCACGCATGCTTTTACAACGCATGCCTTTACTACGCAACTTTCACAACGCAAGTCGTTACAACGACTTGCGTTGGGGGGTGCTGGATTGTGAATAGTTTAATTTACTATTCCAACTCCAGTCCCCGTGGATAGTAGGGAAGGTTTTGGATAGTAAATTAACTATTCCCTATCCTAGAGCGCCCCCCAGCGCAAGTCGTTGTAACGACTTGTGTTGTAAAAGTTGCGTGGTAAAGGTACTGCGTTGTAAAAGTTGCATTGTAAACGCTGTTCCCCCTTGGAACCCCCCCCCCCTGTATTCCTGGTACCAGCTTACCAGGCTCTAACAGCAAGCTAGTGCTGCTGCCGACCACAGACCTGATTCTGCCCTCCTGCTGCTGAGCCTGGTTCGAGCAGTGGAAGGTAAGACAATAGGTTCCCTGTCACAGGGAGGTGTTACCACCTCCCAGACAGGATTTAGTATATTGGGCTGGGGTGGGGGCACTTGCCATCACCACCAGACTGCTTTGAAGGCCATATTTGCCTACTCCAATTAAAACCAGTTCTGGGAGCTGTTGGCTCCCGCTCTGGCACGAAACTGGACAAAGGACATGAGAGTATCCTCCCCTCTGTCCAGCCCCTCCCATGGGATGGCTCCTTGAATCATCCCAACCCTTTCCTTAGGGTACTTTGGGCTTTCCTGTGGGTGGATCTTCAGATTCATTGTGGGACAAGATTCAGATCCGAAACCACTTCATCTTCAACCGTATGGGCACCTTGGACTTCGCTTGGTAACTGAGACAGCTTCTGGAAGACTCCTGCTGCTCCTGGTCTCTTCGTCCTTCCAGTCTTCTTCGTCGTCTGTGCCTGTGCTCCATACATGTTCTTTTCCAGGCCTGTGGGCATTCAAAACACCCGAAGGAATCTCCCCTGGAGTGAAGGAGTCACTCCCATGCATCTGTAGGCACAGCAACAAAGCTGACCGGTCTGCTGCGCCTAAGTTCCCACGGACTCCGAAAGGTACAGCAACACAGGTGGTGGTTCTGCAACTCCCTCTAGGACTGCCCTGTATCCCAGCAAGTTTGAAGTCTGTATCCCTTGTTGGAACTGCTGGAGCAGTACACCTGTGCACCACGTAGACGTGCCATTGCCAAGGCTTGTTGACTCTCTCCTCCAGAGATCTTCGGGCTCCAAGAAGCTCCAGCATCTCCTGCTACCAAGATCTTCATCCTCACCACATCCTCTGCCTTTTCGTCCTGCATTCTTGGTGAGCTGACTCTTCTGCCTTTGACCTGTGGGTCCTATTGAGGGTCTTATTTGGCTCCAGAGGGCTCACCTGCTTGCTCGGGCCTGCTCTGACTCTCCTGCACTTGGTGAGTCCCTTGGACCTTGCTGGTCCCGACACTGCACCTTCTGCACTTTCTTCATCTGTTGTTCCTGCCAAGGCTTCTTGGTGCTCCCACCGGACACTGACCCCCCTCTCCCTACCCTCTGGCTTTAAATTTCTGACATGGGACAGCTTGTAAACGGTTCCTGGTCTTCCACAGCTTCGCCTGGTCCTCACAGCTGCAGTGATAAGGTCACAGTCAACTCTCCTGCATCTTCGTTAATATGTGGTCATTGGTCTTCTGTGCCTCCTAGTCACTCCCGATAGGCATAGACTCTGTCCCCTCTGCTTGCAGGTACACTTTCACCCTCTTCGCCAGCGCCAGCGGCATATTCACTGAAGTCCTCCATTGTGGTCTATGGCGGTTTCCGACGTCACTTGACAGCTATGCACCCGGCATCACTGGCATAGGGATCCTGGTTCCTGGGGTATCTACGGGTGGGGTGACTCTCCAACCTTCCCTCTTCCAAAGGGTTTCTTCAGGGTCCTCTGGGAAGGGTCCTTCTTGAAAACTGCAACCGCGGCTTCCTCATTGACTTGTTCCCACTCTGCCCACGGCTTCCGTGGGGTTCCTGGGTCCTCACCTTGGGTGGTTCCTTGGGTCCCTGGCTGTTCTCAGTCTTCTTGGTCCAGTCTCAACTTTGGTTGTGGATCGCATTCCACTTTCTTAGTATATGGTTTTGTCTCCCCCTGGAGACCACTGTGTGTTTGTGCTCCTTACCTGTTCTGTTGTTGAAGTATTGTGTGTATTGTGATTGTATCTCCAGATATACTAATGTGTTACTGAGTGTTTAAAATAAATACATATTTTTAAAACTACACTGTGTGGTTCTTTTTCACTTAGCCTACACTATATGATTAGTATTGGTGAAACAAGCTGCTTTACCCTCCTTCTGGACTAAGCTACCACTTAGAGAGCTTTATATGGTTGTCTCAGACCACTAAAATCACCACAATGGTTGTCTGGATTATTGCAGGGTGCTTCACTTAAGTGCTTCACAAGAGCTTAACCCTCACCGCAACTCTTGCATCGTGGGCTTGCATCTTTGGTGAGCTGCTCGAGGTCCTCTTGCGACTCCAGTGCCTCCAGCTTGTGGGTCCTCCTGAGGGTCATCTTCATATTCTTTGGGCACCCCTGATTGCTCGGGCCTTCCCAGACTCCCTTGCTTGTGGTGAGTCTTCTGGACCTTTCTGGCCCCAACATTGCAACCAATGTGGAAGTAGAGAAAGGTGCAGTTGTCAAGGCTTGTTGGTGATGATACTGGACACCGACCCCTCAACTCTCGACATACGGAGTGGGACTGCTCATGTACAGCTCCTGTACTTCCACAGCGGCGTGTGGTCCACACAGCTTCAGCTCCAAAGTCACCGACCAACTTTCCTGCAGCACTCAACATTGGTGGGCATTCATCTTCCGTGCCTCCTGGTGACTTCCAAGTGGCAAAGACTCTGTCCCCTCTGCTTTCAGGTACTTCTAAACTTGAATTCACCTTAGGGTTCTACTGGACACTTTCTCCTTCCCAGCAGTGGCATCTTCCTGAAGTCTTCCATTGGGTTTGACGGCACTTCACACCTATGCACCCATCTTCCCTGGTGTAGGTTTCCTAATTCCTAGGGTATCCATGGGTGCGGTGGCTCTCCAACCTTCTATCTTCCACTAGGTTTCTTCAGGGTCCAGTAGGAAGTGTCCTTTAAAATTGCAACCCTGACTTACCCATTGACTTGCATTGATCACGCGGTCGGGTTCCCACTCGGCACATGGCCTCCACGGAGCTCCTGGTTACTTACCTTGGGTGGTTCCTTGGGTCCCAACACTTCTACGTCTTCTGGGTAGTCTTGACTCGAGTCATGGTTTGCATTCAACTATTTTAGTATATGGTTTGTTTACCCCCCTCCCCCGTGACCACTGTGTATTATGTGCTGCTTACCTGTTTCTATTAAAAAGTATTGTGTGTATCTCTGGCTAGGAGATACCTGTATGCATTAGTGAGTTATATAATACTTATTTTTATAACTACCCTGTGCAGCGCTTTTTCATTTAACCTACACTACATGATTAGATCGGGTATAACAAGCTGCTGTGGACTAATGCTAAAGACTGCACTCTGCAGCTACCACTTAGAGAGCTTTCTATGATTGCCTAAGACCACTAAAATCACCATAAGGGTTGTCTGGATTAGTGCAGGGTGCTTCACTTAAATAAGTGTACACCATAAACTAAGCGAGAATCCTACACTTCCCTCTCCTTTCCACTCTCACTATAGAAGTAGGGAGGTTTGCCAGGATTATGCATCACTATAAGGTTTTTTTTTTTAGATTTACCCCTCTTCGTTTCAAGCCTACGGGCAGCCAATCTCTGCTTTTTCCTCGGGTCTCTATGGTGTGCAAAGCACTAGTGAGGACCGTAACCATATTAAAAGGAGGCATTTGGATTGCTGACAGGTGATCAGGCCAACGTGCACTCTGACACAACCACATTCGTTCTTTTTCTATCCCGTGACTTGCGCATTCAGGCTGTCTTATTGAAAGTCTTGGTCGGATGACCCAAATAGGTGAGCGTACAGTTAAGATCGCTTATTTGGAAACTTATCCTTTGTCATTTCTGATAAGTTTCCTTACCGCTTGGAGGGGACTGACGTTATTGTGATTTGTTGTTTTTATACTTTCAGAATCCATTACGATTTGTTTGTAAATGATGAGGGTGAGTTTTTCCTAAGGGCGCTTTTTTGAAACTTCTTCAAAACTTTTTTAATATATGAAGATTTGATCCCTACTATTTCTTTTATCCACAGCCTGATTAGTTTGGCTTAATCATCTTTGAAAATCCTATGTCTGACAGCTGATTTATAGTTGGTAGCTGGTTATTGAGTTAAGCTTCCTCCTTTTTTATCTCTAGAGGGCTTCAACCAGCCTTCATTGATTTTGGTTAACTATTATATTTTGTCTTCAGAATAATTAAATTACATTGAATTAGGAGCTTCACATGTGTATCTGAGTTGGATATCGTTACCTACCAACCTTGCAAGTGCCCTACAATAGGTTAGTAGATACTTTCCTCTTTTGGCGACTGAGAAAACTCTAAGTGTTAATATATAATTTGGTCCTTCTAATTAATTAGGTTAGTTTATTTTAGGTTGCCATTTCATTCCCTCACTATAGTCCTGATGAAGACCCGCCAGCAAGGGTTAAATTCACCTCATGCAACAGTATGGTTGAAACGTCGACATTGATTTTCAAGCATGTATTGAATACATAGATCCTTGTGAATGTTAGGAGTCAGTTACCACCAGTATTTAACTATGGACTATTGCCTTTGAGCAGATGACGGGTCTTTCATATGTCAGCCAATCAAAAAGATTTTAAAGAGGTTGTATTCAGGGGAAGAACAAATTCATGAAGAGGAAGGCAATCCATCAAATAAGAAGCAAGTAAATGAGTGACAAAACCAGCCCATGGTAAGCAGTGGGCAGGCTGTAAGCCTCATGCAAGTTCATAGTAAGGCTTTCACAACCAAACAGATTGTGCTGTCTGGTAAGTGGTGTTGGTGTAGTTATTAGGCCACTGGCTGGGGTTCTCTATACTCGAAAGGTTTGGAGAGGGATTGATTTACATGGATATGAGGCATTGAGTATTTTTCGTTCAGTCCCATATTATGGCTCCTAAAGGCTTTTTGAAAATATGTTGTCTCACAGGACGGGCTTGCTCTTCGGTTTGGTCCTTATGATGACAGCAGTGGATGTACCTAGTCTCTCACACATTGAGCAAGGGGTAAAAATATCGACTCCTTAGAGAACAATCCGTGGCCTACAAACACCCAGTTGGGAGAAAGGCAACATCAGTGCCCTGACTATTTTCAGAGGGCTGGCAAATGGTTTGTAGCCAGGTCCTTATATAAACAAAGTTGTAAATTTCTATTGACGAATGTGTCTACTGGTGAATTTGAGCTCTATTCCTACACTGCGCAAGCACCTCATTTGTCACTATTGCACCTGGACATCCTATGTCCAAGAGCTTTTTTAAAGTCAGAAATCTGTTATACTCACAGTAGCAAATATTGTTTAACCCCTTCGACGCTCATGACGAGCTGGGCTCGTCATGAGGTAGCCTCCTCGCACGCTCATGACGAGCCCAGCTCGTCATGAATAATGGGATTTACAAATTCTCAGCGTGCCAGCTGAATTCCCCAAGCACGCATCAGGTTAAACTTATTAGACAATATATTTTTTATGAACATTGAGCTTGATGATCATGAATCGTATTGAGCATGAGGACGTGGCCAGCTGCCAATGGAGTAGGTGGCTTTGCTCTGGCTAACTGATTCCCACCTAGTGCCATGCTGCTGACGTGTGACTGCTCTGGGGGGCCTGACTGCTCCCCCCCCTAGACTGCCTCTGCATGGGGGAAGCAGCTGATGCCCTCATATCCCATGGTGGGGTCAATAAAGATTACTCCGTGAGCTATGGATCTTCAGGGGAGCGGTAAGCCTGCTGCTGGCTTATGTTTCAGGTTGCTCTGCACCGGGAGTCCTGGGACCTCTGGCTGGGGTGGCCCCGGATAGAGCAGCCTGTAGTGTTGCCGTGTGTGGACGCAACCACTACGGCACACGGCCGAGACAGCCTCAATGCTCCGCCCCCCCACAAGCGTGGGGTCGTTGGTTTAGCCCGACGTTTGCACGGAGGGCACGCACAGTAATTAATAAAGGGCCCAGGACCCTGGGCGTGGCAGGCAGTGTACTGACCACCAGCACAAGCAACGTGTGGTCTCTAGTAATTATTCCTAGGCCCAGACTAGGACTTTACATTGGCGACGAAGGTGGTCTCGCCACCCCATCGCGTGCCACACACCGCCGCTCCTTTGATCACGGAGCCTACAGCTGCAGCCCCTGCAGTTTGTCCCCCACGGCGTGTCCATCGCGCCCCTGCCGGAAGAGTGATCCCTGCACCCCGGCGGGCAGCCTTACCTGACGGCGGCCCAGCCGCGCGACGCCTGTGTCCCCGTCCATCGGGACCCACCGCTGCCCCACAGCGCTCCAACGGGCAGGTGCTTCCTGCGACAGTGGCCCCGCCCCTCCATCCGGGCAAGCGGCCTCGGTGGCCTCAGGTGCGTGTTTGCGGCCCGGCGCCTCAGCTGCCTCCTCTGCGCACCCGCTCTCGTCTCCGGCCAAGCGCCGGCCTCCTACGCCGCTCGGCCTACCACGTGCACCGAGCGTGCGCTTCCTCACGCTTCCCGCGTGCAACCCCAGCCTGTTCCCACGCATCTCGCGTGAGGTGACCCTGCTATTACTCACGCATCTCACGTGTGACGCTGGTTGGACGTTCCCAGGCCCCAAGAAGCCACCCCCAGCGTGCTCCAGTGCTCCTGGCCCTCTGGTAAACGGGCGAATCCGGCTGCCGACTCCTGCCACCACCCCCAATGGCCATGGCCACCGTGCCCCCGCTGGAGCCATTCGCAGTCACTGGCACGCCCCCGTCGCAGGCGGCTCGGTGGAGGAAATGGGTGGAACGCCTGGAGAACTACTTCGTGGCGGCGGACATCGCGGTTGAGCGACGGCGTGCGATGCTACTGCACCTAGGAGGAGAGGCGATCCACGACATTTCGAAGGACGTGGTGGAGGGAGGCCCGCCCCGGAACTACGCCACGCTATGCGACGCCATAACGGAGTACTTTGAGCCATTCGCCAGTGCGGACTATGAGAGATTCCTGCTCCGCCAAGCCCGCCAGCTCCCAGAAGAATCGGTGGCCGTTTTCTATGCGAGACTAAAAAAGCTGGCCAGCACGTGCACCCTCCCGGATGTCGACGACGAGATCCGCGCCCAGTTCATTCAGGGCTGCGCTTCCTCAAAACTGCGCGAAAGAGTCCTAGAAACGGACAACATGCCCATGCGCGACATCCTGGCGTTAGGGCGGTCCAAGGAATTGTCGAAGGCCAGAGCTGCACACATGGAGCCAAAACCAGCAGTCGCAGTCAAGGTAGAACCAGTGTGCGCCATCAAAACCAGTGCCACCGGGACCCGCACAAGACAACCCCGGCGAGGAAATCTAGGCCCAAATCCTTCCTCCCACGACCGCACCTGCACATGGTGCGGAGGAGCAACGCCCCACAACGGAGCATGTCCGGCACAAGGCAAGATCTGCAGCGCCTGTGGGAAAGCCAACCACTTTGCAAGTGTGTGTCTATCGACACCGAGGAAAAAGCATGGTGGCCCGCCCCGGAGAGTGAGACAGCTAGAACCACTGCCAAACGCCTCTACCAGCAGCGACATGGACGATGACGAAGCAGACGCAGCCTCCGTCCACGTTGTGCGAATGCTCAACACTCTAGCAGCCAAACCATCCGCAGAACCCATGGGCACGGTCAACGTGCAGGATCAAGCTGTGGCGGCCCTGATTGACACCGGAGCGACGATCAATCTAATGGCGGCCAGCGTATACCGGACATTAGACACTCCACCAGTGCTCCATCCCACGAGAGTACAGGTATATGCCTACGGCACCAGTCGCCCACTACGCCTGTGTGGGGTCTTCCGGACAGCACTGTCACACGACTCCACTCACCTGCACACCAAAATCTATGTGTCGCAAGAGGGATCCGGATTCTTACTTGGGTGCAGAACGGCCCAAGACCTAGGACTGATACACTTCGCACTCACAGTCCAAGCCCACAGCCTCGACCATCTCGTGCTAGAACACACCTCACTGTTTGAGGGGATTGGCTGTTTGAAAGGACCCGCCATCCATCTCCACATAGACCAATCGGTCGCCCCAGTGGCCCTCCAGCACCGACGTATCGCGTTCCACCTACGACCCAAGGTAGAAGCGGAACTGCGGGTACTCGAGAGAGCTGGAATCACCGAAAGGGTAAGCAGGCCCACTCCATGGGTGTCGCCCATCGTGGTAGCCAAGAAACCGAAGCAACCCGACGCTGTGCGGATCTGCGTTGACATGCGCATCCCCAACCTCGCTATCAAGCGAGAGCGCCATCTGACGCCAACCATAGACGACATCATTGGAGAGTTATCAGGCTCAAAGTGGTTCTCGAAGATGGACCTGAGGTCAGGGTACCACCAAAGTCCACTACACCCAGACTCACGCCCGATTACAACCTTCTCCACCCACGCAGGCCTGTGGAGGTATACCCGGCTCAACTTTGGGATATCAAGCGCAGCAGAGGTGTTTCAGAACATCATTCAGAATGTCCTGCAAGGGTTAGACGGCGTGCTAAATGTAAGCGATGACATTTTGGTCCACGCGCCGACCCTGGATGAACACATCCGGCGCCTCCAAGCCGTTTTTGCCAGACTACAAGAGCGGGGTCTAACCCTCCACAGGGAGAAGTGCGAGTTCCTACGAAAGGACATTAGCTTCTTTGGCTACAAATTCTCTGACCAGGGTGTAGGACCAGACCCTGACTAGGTCAAAGACATCCACGAAGCTCCCGCCCTGACATCTGTGACCGCTGTCCGCAGTTTTCTCGGAATGGTCACATACTGCGGGCGGTTCATCAAAGATCTGTCAGACCTCACCGGCCCTCTCCATGATCTCACGAAGTCCACAGCCACTTGGGAGTGGGGGCCAGAACAGCAAGAATGATTCCAGAAAACCAAAGCGGCGCTCTCAGCAGACACGACCCTGGCCTACTTCGACCCTCGCAACGAGTCACAGCTCGTGGTGGACGCCAGCCCGACAGGCCTGGGAGCCGTCCTAACTCAACAACAAGCATGCGGGGAATGGGCCCCCGTTGCGTATGCGAGTAGAACCCTCACGGCAACGGAACAACGATACTCGCAGATTGAGAGGGAGGCCATCGCCATCTTGTGGGGATGCCGGCATTTCCACATCTACTTGTACGGGCACCCGTTTGTAGTAATTACAGATCACAAACCCCTCGTCCCACTCTTCCAGGGGTCATCTTCACGCCCCCCCCCCTCGTATTGAGAAGTGGGTACTCCAGCTCCAGGAATTCCAATTCACCGTGGAGTATCGGCCCGGCACCCGAAACCCTGCCGACTACCTGTCGAGGCACGCCCGCCCGGTCACTGAAGCGGAAGCCACTGAAGAATACGTCAGGAAGATCGTGGAAAGATCCAGGCCCCTGCCGATCTCCGTGGAGACGTGACGCAAGCCACCAAGGACGATGACTGCCTGCAGATCGCCATCCAGGCTATCAAGTCGGGTAACTGGAAGCCACTCCGGAGTCCAGCATCCTTCCGCACCCTGGATGCCCAAGCGACGCTGAGAGCACTCCACCAAGTCCGAAGCGAACTATCTATCTCTCCGGAGGGATGTCTCCTGAGAGGCCCTCGCCTGGTACTGCCTGACAGTCTCACCTAGCAAGCAGCCCTCCTGGCCCATGGCGCACACCAGGGAATTGTAAAATCAAAAAACCGCCTTCGGAGCAAACTCTGGTTCCCAGGCCTCGACAAGATAGTAGAAGAAGTCGTCCAGCGATGCCCCGTGTGCCTAGCGACCAGCCTGCCCAACCCCCCAGCGCCAGTGATCACAGAGGAGGGACCAACGTCTCCATGGGTGCGTGCTAGCGCAGACTTTGGCAGCCTTCCCGTGGGAAGTACATGTTTGTGGTGGTGGATGATTTCTCAAGATACCCCAAAATTGAGATCCTGCCCTCCATCGCAGCCTCCGAGGTGATTCCCAAGCTGGAGAAGATAATCGCAACCCATGGCCTCGTGGAGGAACTACGCACAGACAATGGCCCCCACTTCAACAGCTGTGAACTAGCAGAATACCTACAGTCACACCGCATCAAACACCGTAAGATAACCCCAAGATGGCCTCAAGCCAACGGGGAAGTTGAGAGGCTGATGAGGACTCTGAACAAGACTATCCAAATCGCAATGACAGACGGCCAACGCCTGGAGTTGGCCCTCTACCAGTTCCTACGGGAATACAGGCTGACACCCCACTGCACCACGGGGGTTCCTCCAAGCCGTCTGTGTTTCAACAGGGCAGTCATGGACACTATCCCACACCACCCCATGTGGACATTGTCTCCAACTCCTTGCAACCGATCCACAGAACAGAGAACAAAGACTAACAGAGAGGCGTCCCGAAGAAGAAGAGCTGCGGACAGCCCCATCCAAGTAGGCGACCGAGTGCTCGTGAAAGACCACCACCCAGGCGGGAAGTTCCGCCTCCCATTCGAGCTAGACCCATGGACTGTCACCAACATCAATGGCACCATTATCACGACGGCAAGAGGTAGGGAGAGAGTCACAAGAAACGTGTCGTTCTTTAAGAAAATCACGAGTGGAGAAGAAGACGAGTTACCTGACCCTGCAGAGCCCTGCCCAGGACCGACCCAAGGCCCAAGAGAAACAGCGGAAGGAGATATCCCCAGCGAGGAGGAACGCCCAGGAAAAGACTCGGCCACACCGGCCCGAAGCGGACTCGAGTTGCAAGAGGCCCAGAGATACCCAGGTGCTGCCGAGGCAAATGACTCTGAAGAACTATTTCAAACCCCATCAGGTGAGCGCAGCCAAGGCAGATACAATCTGCGCCCTTGCCCGAAGCCATCCCAGAGGTACCGAGACTTTGTGGCCCGATGCAGACGTTGAAGGAGTTCGAGCTGTCCAGAGACTTTGTTCTGAAATGTTGATAAGCTATGTTATGTTTGTTTTGATTTTCAATTCGGGGTAAAGGAGGAATATAGTGTTGCCGTGTGTGGACGCAACCACTACGGCCCACTGCCGAGACAGCCTCAATGCTCCGCCCCCCCCACAAGCGTGGGATAGTTGGTTTAGCCCGACGTTTGCACGGAGGGCACGCACAGTAATTAATAAAGGGCCCAGGACCCTGGGCGTGGCAGGCAGTGTACTGACCACCAGCACAAGCAACGTGTGGTCTCTAGTAATTATTCCTAGGCCCAGACTAGGACTTTACATTGGCGACGAAGGTGGTCTCGCCACCCCATCGCGTGCCACACACCGCCGCTCCTTTGATCACGGAGCCTACAGCTGCAGCCCCTGCAGTTTGTCCCCCACGGCGTGTCCATCGCGCCCCTGCCGGAAGAGTGATCCCTGCACCCCGGCGGGCAGCCTTACCTGACGGCGGCCCAGCCGCGCGACGCCTGTGTCCCCGTCCATCGTCCTGGGCGTGGCAGGCAGTGTACTGACCACCAGCACAAGCAACGTGTGGTCTCTAGTAATTATTCCTAGGCCCAGACTAGGACTTTACACAGCCCATGTCTGCGGAGCGTGGCTTTGATGTGGAGAGAGGAGGCAGCGGTGGCGAGGAGTGGTGCCTCTTGGGTCCTGGGAGGTGACTCGGAGGATGACCCATGTTATCCTGGGGCATAAAAGAGCAGATTGGCCCGACCCAATTTCTGGCTGCCTGGAGAAGGACCACCCTTACAATGTGTTGCACCACAGCCCGCACTCCTCCATCATAGGCAGGGTTAGTGACAATCCACGGCCTAGAGCGGCTCCTACGTGGAGTCTGACTGTTGCCGAGACAGAGGGGTTGTGCGGCTCAGCTGAGGCACATTCTGCCTGCGTATTGGCAGGTGCCCAAGAGGTGAATAGTAGCACATGTTGGATGGAGTTGGCAGTCCGGGGCTGTTGCCTGCAGGGGGGTGGCCTGCGCTGGAACCCCTTTGTTGTGTCTGCCTTCAACTCCCTGGCCGGTAGCGGCACTCCAGCGGAGACTGGCGAGTTCGGGGCTCGGCAGGGTCGTTTTTGGCCTGGCACCCGAGAGGCAGATAACAGCGGGCCTCACTTAAGAGACTTGCAAGAACCCCACAGACTTTTTATTGTTGCACTGTTTGCATAGGTTTGGTTGAGTGGGGTTTGTTCACTTGTCCTGGGTGGGGTGTTATAGGGTTGTTAGTTAAGCGATCTGCAGATAATGTATGCCAGGGACCTACATATTGGGGTGTCTTTCATAGATTCACATGCTTGAATATTCCCCGTCATCGAAGTGGGAGTCCCACTTCGACGATGGGGAATATTCAAGCATGTGAATCTATTTTATTTTTATTTATTTAATTTGTATAGCGCGTTATAACCACCGGGGTCTCTAAGCGCTATCTATGAATGACACCAATACTGGAGAACCACAGTTTATGTTCTTATGGTGGGCTTCCACCTCTCTGAGCATAGGGCACATGTCCCTAGGGGAAACTCCAGGCCTTTCCCGAAACACATCTATGGTTACCCTCACACCATACAACATTCTCACATGGAATAATAGGGGTATGCACATCAAGTCCATGTACTATAAAATATTCTCTTTGAATAGATGTGGAGTGCACATTGCTCTATTGCAAGAAACCCACTTGCTGGCTAAGGAGGGAGCTGCACTCAAATGCAGATGGCGGGATCAGATGTACTACACATCACACTTGCCATTCGCTAGAGGAGTGCTGATCTGGATCAGAACTGGGGTCCCTTGCCAACATACTGGGGACCTTAGAAACCCGAAGAGCCAATATGTGGTAGTCAAGGGCAGACTATATGGTTGAGATGTAGCAATAATTAATATCTATGGGACCAATGCAGACCAGGGAGCTTTCTTGTGTAAGCTCTCATGCACCTTGGTAACTTACCTACCTCACTCCACAATCCTGGGAGGGTACTTTAATTGTATAGCTGACCGCTTGCATTCCCCACTTAGAGATACGCCTGTCCATTGCGTGGTGAAGACCTTCACAACCGGGCAGAGTAGATGGGGACTGATCGATTCCTGGAGACATCTCCACTCTATGATCCAAGACTATTCTTATTTCTCCCACGTGCACGACCTCCATCTTAGGCTGGACACCTTCCTGTGCTCCTCAGATATCCATGCCCTGACCCATGATGTAGAATACCTGACACGCATAGTGTCTGATCATAACCCGGTCCTCTTGCATTTACAGTGGGGGATTGCCCACCAAATCATACCTACTTGGCGGCTCAAACCGGAATCATTGGAAGACAATATCTTCCTTGAAGACATAAAGGAACTCATCACAAATTACTTCATTGAGAATGCCAGCATAGGGGGCGTTGCTAGCAGCCAACACAAATGGCTGCAGCCTAAGGGAGCTCCGTGCTCTGTGAGTTTTCCCCCGTCATTTCCCTGTCATTTATCTGGCGGAAAAACTGCCCCAGAACGAAAGGCGCAGCTCAGGGGTACTCTAGGCACGACTACAGGAAGTTTGAGCCCTGTGAGGGTGTCTGGAGCAGAGCGGGCCGTGGGGCAGGGCTGCGGCCTGGAAACAGCCGCGAAACTGAAGCCTCGCATGAATCAGGTGCTGACTGCGGCGGACCCGGCCCGAATCTCCACGGACGCGGAAACTATCAGAGAGGCTCGGATATCCAAAACAGGGTGTGCCTCCCAGCATGTAAGAAGTATCGCCCAAGTGCCGAGCTCGCTGGGCGGACCGAGCCCGAAGAACAGCAAGTACAAGCTGCGTTGGGGGCATGGGCAGAAGATATACGGAGCCCCCTATGCTGCACAGGGAGTAAGGACAAAAGTTGGTAATGGGACAGATTTTGACTACCTGTGTGCCAAGTGCGTCCGCTGCGCCCGGTATCACCCAAGCCAAGCCCGTAACGGCAAAACGTCTAACTTTCAGACATGCGGACTGTGGAAGCGGCATGGGCCTATGACCGAGAGGGGCATGCCCGTGCATGAACGGCAGGGAACTGAACCAGCAGGATGAGGGGCATTCCATGGCATGACCTGATCAGCACCTTGGTTAAAAAAAAAAAAAAACTCTTTCCTGGGCCCTGATCTGGCGGAACTAGGGTGTGGTGCAATAAGCCCAGACAGCTGGTGGTTCGGGCCTGCACTTGACTCCGACTGCTAATCGGAGAAAAAGAAAGAGACTGCGGCTGTCTCTGAAGACAGTACATGGTGACTCTGTCTCCCAGCATAGGACCAAGGGGGAATTGCAACAACGCTAATACTTGCACAACTCTAGTAGAATTACATGATCAACAGAATATCCCAAGTGGAAACAACAATACAATACCTAATGACGGGATTGCAACGAACCCTGAGTGGCGGTGCCAGTGGGTAGGAGGAAAACCAAAAGGCCGTGCATGGCATAGCCCCTCCCCCCGGGCTGATTTGCCGCAGCACCTAGCAAACCGAACAACATGGGAGGCCGCGGCCAGTGCACTGAGCCCAGTAACAAACTTTAAAAACATGCCTATCATAAGGAACAGACGGACACACCCACCACAACGGCAGCAAGCGGAGGTGGTGCACAGACCGAAAAACCTAAGGAGGTCACTCTGCAGGATATAATGGCCGCCCTACACCAGGCACAAACAACATCAATAGGTACGATCTCCACGGATATCACACTCCTGCATGCCAATGTTTCCAAAATGAGCACAAGGATAACAGAGGTGTAAACTGCCACAGCGGCTCTTACTACAGACATGGTGGAGTTGCAGCGACCAGTGCGTAAACTGGAACTGACGCAGAAACAAATGGCGGGCAAACTCGATGATCAGGAATGCCGATTGAAGCGGAACAATGTACTCCTGGTCGGGGTGCCGGAGAGCATAAAGTGGCTGGCCCTGAATCTATTTGTAGAAGACCTCATTAAAAATCAACTGCAGCCACATGGACTATCCTGCTTCTTCTCGGTGGAGAGGGGTCACCGAATACCTGGGGATGGCCCAAGCTGGGGCCCCCCCCAGACCAATACTGGCACGCATATTTAACTTTCGAGATCAAGACACGATTCTGCAGGCGGCGCGCATTGCCCCACCCATACAGGTGGACAACTGCACTGGGACCTACCCGGACTAGACAGAAGCAGTGACCAAGAAGGGTCGTAACTTCTTGGACGTTAAAAAAGAATTGCGTTGCTGAGAACTTAAATACGCAATGCTGTACCATGCGAAACTAAGAGCAGAGACAGAAGGAAAAACCTGGTTCTTCGGGACGCCGGGCAAGGCCCACGACTGGCTGGAGGGTTGGCGCCCTGCGGGGGGACCCAGGAGGCAGGGGCCTAAACAGAAGCACTGACCCATGACATCAGCGCAGCCGGACACGAGAGAGAACTGGAAGCATCAGATGGTTTGTAACAGAATGCTGATGAGAACTCAGACTGAAGTCCCGCTTAACGAACCATGAACTGACATGGCCTGCACGGAATGCCCTCCATCGTGTCATTGAAGACATTACTTGGGCAGGGAAACTTTGATGTAAAAGTTTAACCACTGTAAACTGCAAGCTGAAGGGGAAACTTACGTAGATCGCGAGGAAGCTCTTCCCCCTTACGTAAGTTGGTACTGTTATGGGGAATAAGCACTATGCTAAGTTGAGGTGACAGGTAGTTCAAAGTCCTCTGTGCAGGGATTGGGGGAAGGGCACAGTTTAATGGGTTATTGTTTGGTTTGATACTGGAACATAGTGAAATACTTGGTGGCATACATGGTGACAACACAACACGCATCTCACAAGATGCTCCCCGCTCCTACATAGATGATGTCAAACGCGACACACTTAGACACTCCAGCTGAGTTTCTGTCACCCAGACATCGACCTCTCCAACGTCACACCTTCCTTTTGCAGTGCTGTCATGGAATGCAAATGGGCTGGGTGACAAAATAATGAGGGGACTTGGTCCTTCAGTACATCAAACGCAAGGGCCCGCTGTCCCACTGATTCAGGAGTCCCATTTGGTGAGCTCGGCTTGCAAGGCCCTAGATAGATGGGGCTTTAAAATGGCTGTACACTCTGAATCCACCTCAGGTTCTCAGAGGTGGGGATCCTGATAAATAAACGTTTCCCACTGATGATCACTGAGTCCTGGACGGATGAACAAGGACGATATGCGGCACAGAACGGGATGCCTTTAAGGCGGGCATCATGGGTAGACTCCATAGGAGTCCAACGTACCCTAGATATCGAGTTGGAGGCATTTGATCGGGAACTAAGGACCTTAAAAAAACGGACTGGGGCACCCTGAG
This sequence comes from Lissotriton helveticus, assembly GCF_964261635.1. Taxonomy (NCBI): domain Eukaryota; kingdom Metazoa; phylum Chordata; class Amphibia; order Caudata; family Salamandridae; genus Lissotriton; species Lissotriton helveticus. Next base: position 2,095,828,201 of record NC_136061.1, read on the forward strand.
CTGGGTCAGGCCCTGCTGAATGCCAAACAGGGGGTTGCCACCCAGGTTGAACGGTTGAGGTTTTTTTATTATAAAAAATATATGGAACGGACCCATACAGAAAGGGATAGAGCGGGATCCCTGCTTGCTTGGCTGGCTAACCTGGCCCATAGGGGCTCACCAATCATAGAAGTTGAGGACGATGATGGACACCGGATATACAGGCAGGATGAAATTAACCAGAGCTTCATGGGGTTCTTAAATAAGAGTGTGATGAGATGGGGGGGAAGGAGGCGATCGGGGAATTCCTGGCACCGCTCCCTCTCCCTGCCCAGATGGCAGTGGATGCGGAGGCACTGGGGGCTCCTATAAACGTGCAGGCGGTCGCAGGAGCCATTAGAGGGTTAGCCAGAGGCAAAACACCAGTTGAAGACTGGATCCCCGTCAAGTTTTATGCTGCTTATATAGAGACGCTAGCCCCTAAGCTGGTAGACCTGTTTGAGGCGGCAGCAGCGCAATACTGCCTTCTCCTCACCACACAGGATGCACTAGTTGTTCCTCTTCTCAAACCAGGTAAATCTCCTTTAGACTATAAGGCCTACAGGCCCTTGTCCATGCTAACTCTGGATTTTAAGATACTTAGTAGGATATTGGCAGTGAGGCTCTTACCATTTATGACTGCCCTCATCCAACCGGATCAGGCGGGATTCATCCTGGGCCGTAATACACCCCTCAACATAGTTCACCTCCTGTCAATAATGGAGGTACAGGACCGGGCGACAGTGATGGCGGCTGTGTTTACTATTGATATAGAGAAGGCCTTCACTAGCCTTGAGTGGAGTTTCTGTATGTGGTCATGGAAGGCATGCAGCTAGAACAGGGCTTCTTGAGATGGTTCAAGTTCTTATATATGGATCCGCTGGCCATAGTCTGGGCAGGTCGCATAATGTCAGAAGTATAGGGTGGAAAGAGGACCGAGACAGGTATGCCCCCTCTCCCCACTGCTAGTTGCTCTGGCCATGGAGCCGTTGGCAAGTCTCACCCGGGCAGGCAATAGAGACCTTGGAAAACTCATTGGGGGGACATAATCACTATATAGCGCTATATGCTGGTGACTTACTGTTGTTCCTGGGAGATGTGGAGGGAACACTGGAGCGAGCCTGGGAGCTGATGACCAAATTCAAGAAGATGTTGAGACTTAAGGTCAACTAGCAGAAGTCTAGGCTTTTCTCACTGACTGAGGGTAAAGACTGACTGGATGGGCTGGGAATCCTCCAGTGGGAACCTCACTGTCAGGGGTTTCTCTGTGTGAGAATATACCATTCCCAATCTGACTTATTGGAAGCTAATATGGGGGCAGCTGTCTGATCCTTGAAGACCAGTATGGGCTTCTGGAAAAACCTACCACTGTCAGTAGCTGGGAGGGTGGCGCTTTTAAAATTGGTGCCAATCCCTCGCCTGTTGTAGTTCTTCACAACATTACCTATATGGATTCAGAGGAAATGGTTTACTGACCTGGACTTCCTTGTGAGAGCCTTTCTTTGGGGTAACTGCCGCAAGCGATTGGCCTTGAGCACGATGAAGTGGCCGACTGGGGATGGGAGGGCTTGCAGTCCCCAACTTTGAAACGTGTTACTTAGCAGGGCAGCTGCAGTGATTCACACGATGAGTGGGGGGACGACAGACACAGACATGTGATATTGGCCTATTTATACCTGACCTTGATGTGCTTTTACGAATTCTACTGAAAGTGGGTGGGATTCAACCTATTTGCACCGGCGAGGTACAAGTGGTGAGACGCTGCTGGAGGAGATGCCGCCAAAAACGCAGTCAAATCCCATAATCACTGGACTTCCCCATGACAGTACAACATGTTCTGCAGCATGGGGGACACTGGGAGGGCATTGGAGACTGGACACAGGCGGGAGGAACTAGACTGGGGGACCTTAACAGAGACGGGGAACTCCTCCCATTTAAGGATTTCAGAGAGGGATGGGATCTTCCCCACAGCCATTTCTTATTACATAAGGGGGTGACAGTGACTATCCGACAGCTTTGGAGGGCGAGCACCTTAGATCCAAATCCTCACAACACTTGCAGATACGTTGGCACTGTGGGAGGCAGTGTTAGAGCCGTCACATACCTCTGTAGAGCAACAGGTGAGGATTCCCTCAACCACTGACCGCATTGAGGGACTGCTGGACGTCTTATGTGGGCACCCCTATCGATGACAAAGACTGGGGAATCTTTTAGCCTGGAAGACCAAGGTATCGAGAAATTCCCGATTTAGGATAGTTCATTTCTTTAGCCACCACGGGGCGTACCTTACTCCGGGGCGCATTAACAAACGCCTCCACATGGAAGACGCAGGATGCCAACGGTGTGGGGAAATCGTAGTAGAATTGTTTCACATGCTCTTGACATGCCTGACATTGCATGGTTACTGGGACCAGCTCACCAGCCAACTGCCTCCTGGGACTGTTCCCTCACACTTCCAAAACATGGGTCACTGGCAGGTTCCAAGACCTGGCCTTTATCCTAGCTAAATGAGAAATAACGAGAAACTGGAAACTATCTGAAGGGCCTCGAATGTGGAAGAGGGACCTAGAGAGATGGGTGGGTTGTGAGGGAAGACTCTTGCTCAGAATTGTTCGAAGGGGTATCAGCTCGGTTCAAAGGGCCAGGGCCTGGGAGGCCCTGGTGGATACCATGAAAGATCCAGAACCAGAATAAGGGGATCCCATGCCACTGATGTGATCCCTTCCCGGGAGTCCAACACCTCACGACCCGGGGGGAGGGGCATCTGGGAGAATCTGAAAGTAGTCAATAGCTAAACTGGTGAGTTAGGAGAGATCACGATTGGGAGAATATCCAGGATCAGAGTGGGAATAATTCCGTTTACATCTCTAAAGTACGGCAGCGAACTGTAAAAGGGGAGGGGAGGGTCGAGTATATAGAGGGGGTGTTTTGAATGAATAAGGTTGAAACATACTGCTGTATATGATGTACTGTGTCTTTACTGATCAACGTGCAAGAGGAGTCTTCTGGACAATGTATTTGTTGCGTGAATATTAAGTGCAATAAAATCTTTTTTTAAAATTTTTTTAATGAATTGTACTGAAAGCAAACTAATAAGGGAATTTACTTGGTATGTTGAGTTCGTACTTTAAAAGGAATCTCTCTATATATTGTACTTTATTTTGTTCTTGCACTGTAGCATTCTTTGTTTTTCTCACGACTCCAAATGCATGCCACCCCCTTCTTCTGCGCTCTATTGTGTTTATCACCCTGCTCCCTTGTTTCCCAACTTCCACACTGTTTTTTTATGTTGCACGGGCTGCTGTGCAACATGGCTTAAAGTGGGGAAAAAAGCGCTTTGACTGGGTCAGTGTTGGCCAGGTCAAAGTGCTTTTATTTTATTTTGCTTCTTTAAGCCATATTGCAGAGCAGATCATGCGGCCCGAGTCTGAGTGGCCCACCAGTCCAGTGAAGTCTCCCCAGCGATCCTGACTTCTGTAGTAGGGGATCTCTGTGTATAGTCATAATCTAGTGAATAGTCCCGCCCATGCGCGTGGACCCCGGAACAATCAAAAATAATCTCTTAAAGTGTCGAAAAATGCAGAACTGCACAGACACTTAAGAGAGAATTAAAGACAGATAATGCAGCCTATATCCACAGGCTACACTGTCCAGTACTTCAACTAGAAATTCCACCAAAAATCCACAAACCGCAAAGCCTGTCCAGATTTCCCTTGCTTTAACAGCAAAAACCCTCTGGAATGATGGAGAGGAAGACATGGACAGACAAGCCCCATAGGCTGCCATTATGTGGCTCAGAGCAGGATACTGTGCCTTTAAGAGAACTTTCCAAAACTTCACAGTATCCCAGAATGCACTGCAGGTCCCTTTTACTTTCAGTTCTTTTTTCCGGCTCCTGCAAGCAGGACCCTGGAGCATTGAGCTCTCCCTTTTCAAGGGTTTATTGGTGATTTTTTCACTTTTTCAAAGTTATTTGAGTGCTTTTCTTGAAGTACTTTGCTATTTCTTCCTGTTTGTCTTTGGGTGCACTCTTAGTTGTCAAGTATGCCTGCATTATTCGACAAATGCCCTGAGTGCTCCAGGAAGAAGGCCAAGTCTGACCCACACGAGGTGTGTATCATCTGCCTTCCTTCATCCCATGTCCCAGAGGAGTGTGACATCTGCCAGCGTTTCTCTAGCAGGACCCTGAGGGATAGGATGAAGATCAGGCTTCAGGGCCTTGAAGACAGAAGAGGGAAGGCACAAGGTGGGTCTGGAGGGGCTTCATCTGCCCATGCTGAGGCCTCTGAGGGGCTCCCCAGGGGGAGGAAGACCAGCAAACGTCCCCATTCTCCGTCGGCGTCGATTGCACCGACCACAATGTCGAGAGGGATGACTGCAGTCTGTTCCCCGTCTCCCCTGGGCTCTGGGTCGAGGCGACGTCGACGTTCGGTGTCGAGGGACCTGAACAGGCCGCCGTCAAAGTCTCCAGTGACTATTTCGTTGTCGTCTTCGTCGGCGTTGGCGTTGAGTATTCGACGTCGAGAGGCCCGGCGTCGGCGCTCGCCGTCGAGGCGACACCGCCGTTCGCCGTCGGCGAAGAGGAGAAGGTCGTCATCGAGGGGATCCTTGACGTCGAGGAGAAGATTGTCGTCGAGGCGTAGAAGGTCGCCGTCGAGGCGTAGCCGGTCGCCGTCGAGGCGAAGAAGGTCGCCGTCGAGGCAAAGGCATTCGCCGTCGAGGGATCGGCGCTCTCCGTCGAAGAGACTAAGCTCGCCGTCGAGGGGCCGACGTTCGCCGCCTGGTCGCCGTTCTTCGATGCCGGGAAGGTGCGGAAGGAGTTCTGGCGCCAGGAGTCAGTCTGGAAGGCGTCAAGTGCCTATGGAAGACTCTCCAAAGTCCCAGCCTAGTAAGGAGGGCGGTTCACCGGGCTCGGTGTACTCTGTTATGTATACCCCTGCTAGGCCGAAGACAATTACCCCTCCTCCTCCTCCTCCTCCGTTACCGAGAGGACTTCCTCCGCGAGCTTCCACCCCGCCTCCACTTCCGCCTCCTCCGCAGCCTCAACCGCAACCCCAGTTGCCAGCTGACAAACCTCCTCCGATTCCTCCGAGGAACGGTTCGTTGCCACATTTTCCGACTCCTCCTAAGGGGACCCCTCGGCCGAGGGCTCCATCCAAGCCAAAGTCTCCCATCCCGGTGGAACCGGCAGGGCGACCGAAGCCAAGGAAGGCGCGATCCCGCTCCGGATGGAGAGGGAGGTCGTGCAGTCGTCACAGATCCTCTACGAGGTCAAGACGGCGCCACAGGAGGCGCGGATCACGGTCCCTCATGGACTCTTCCAGAACCAGGTCCTTCTCCCCGACCTTGTCAGATTCCCCGGGGACGAGGGTGTCTCCCGTGGATGACATCTGCACGTTCCAGGATGTTCTCTTGAGGGGTGAAGCGAAATTGAGAATCACGGTGACGGATCCAATACCTACGACGTCCGTGATTTTTGAGACACTTCACAAGAAGCATTTGTCTCGCCCCCTACTACCGCTCGTGCCAGGATTGGTAGAGCCAGCGGAGGAGCTGTTTCTTACGCCTGCAACGACGAAAGCCGCTCTGTCCCGTCTTCTTAAGAAGTACAGGGCTCGGGATTCCGACCCGGCTTTTCTGAGGATTGACCCTGTTCCGGACTCCGTTATAGTGACGGCGGCCAGAAAGAAACTCTCTACCTCTCCGTCTTCTACTGTGCCTCCGGATAAGGAGAGCCAATGGATCGACTCAAATGGCAGGAAGGCCTGTGGGACGGCCTCTACGTCCATGAAGGCCGCTAGCGATACGGCTCTGCTAGGGCATGATGATCGTGCCCTGTGGGAATCCCTCCAGCAGTTCGCGGAACTCCTGCCACGAGATAGGAGGGAGGATTTCCTGGAGATCCAGAAGGAAGGGATGCTGGTCTCGAACCAGGTCATCAGCGCGGCCGCTGATGGCTCTCTTTTGGCGACCCATGGGTATTGTCATGGGATCAACCAGCGACGCCATGCCTGGCTCAGGCTCACATCACTCAAGCCTGAGGCCCAGCAGCGAGTGGCTAATCTGCCCTTCTCGGTGGAGACCCTGTTCGGGAAACATGCAGATGATGAGATGGCCCGCATGAAGGCGGAGGCCGAGACTCTGACGGCTGTGGGCTTGGAGAAGCCCAAAGAAAAGAAAGCCTACCGCCCGTTCAGAGACGGTTTGTGGCGCAGGGCAGAGGGCGAGGACAGGCTTCGGGACAGCAGCAGCAACAACAGCAGCAGTTCCGGAGGCACTTCCAGAAGCGCCAGAAGGGTAGAGGAGGTCAGCAGTCCTCTACAGCGAACAAGGGTGCGGCCGGGTCTCGATCCTGAGCTGTTACTTCCCCTACATCCGTTACCCGCTCCGGTGGGGGGAAGCGTTTGATTTTTTCTGGCAGAGTGGAGAAAAATTACTCAGGACAAGTGGGTGCTGAATATTGTTTGCAATGGATACAGTCTTCGGTTCACCAGCCCGCCTCCATCAATTCCTCCGGTCAGCTCGCAGTTTCAGCTGCGCGAGCTCCAGGCAGAGGCCGATATCCTGTTAAGGAAAAGGGCGATAGAAGACGTACCTCTGTCTCAAAGAGGAAGAGGTCTGTACTCCTGGTTCTTCCTGGTCCGCAAAAAGGACAAGAACGAGTTCAGGCCCATTCTGGATTTGCGACAAGCAAACAAGTGGATTCGCAGAGAAAAGTTTTGCATGCTGTCGTTGCATCAGATTTATCCTCAGCTGCAACGGGGAGACTGGCAGGATGCATACTTCCATGTGCCCATTGCACACAAACACAGGAAGTTCCTGCGATTCCAAGTCGGCGCCAATCATTATCAGTACACAGTACTGCCATTCGGACTGAAGTCTGCGCCCAGAACATTCTCGAAGTGCATGGCAGTGGTAGCTGCATACCTAAGGAAGAACAAGGTGTTTGTCTACCCGTACCTGGACGATTGGTTGATCAAGGCCTCCTCCTTCTCGGAAGCTCAAGCGCACTTCCAGAAGACGTGCGTTCTCTTGAACAAGCTGGGGTTGCACATCAACATGTCCAAGTCTGTCCCGACTCCGGTCTAGTGCATCCAGTACTTGGGAGCCTCCATTAATACGCTGTCAGCAAGCGTGTCTCCGACGATTATCACTCCTTCGGAAGGCTCAGGCTCTTATGACCACTCCATCTACAACAGTGAGGGCGGTGTCTTCTCTACTGGGATCAATGGCCTCTTGTATCTTCCTCACGCCACACGCACGGCTGCACATGAGACCATTGCAGGAGTGCTTGGAGGATCAGTGGGATCAGAGGAAAGGGTCTTGGGACGACAGGATACGACTGTCTCTGCATGCTCTTCAGTCTCTGAAGTGGTGATGCTCGGCGGAGAATCTCCTGAGAGGGGTTCCCTTCCACAAGGACATTCCCATGCAGACTATCGTGACGGATGCGTCTCTCCACGGCTTGGGGGCGCACTCCGGAGACTAACAGATTCAAGGGACGTGGTCCTAGACGGAGTCCACGTACCACATCAATTTCCTGGAACTCAGAGCTGTTCACTTGGCGCTGAAGGCCTTTCTTCCGTCCTTCCAGACCAACTCTCTGCTTGTGCAAACGGACAATACGACCACGATGTATTACCTCAACAAGCAGGGGGGCTCGAGATCGCGCAGTCTGTCGCAGGAGGCGCAGGCGATCTGGCACTGGCTTCTGGCCGGAGGACTGACGATAACGGCTACCCATCTACCAGGTGTGCAGAATGTTCAGGCAGACGCACTGAGCAGACTGATTCAGGAAAATCACCAATGGGTCATAAACGACGAAGTACTAGGAGAAGTCTTCGCAAGGTGGGGGACTCCAGACGTAGATCTGTTCGCCACCGCCGAAAACAGCAAATGCCGAAACTTCGCCTCCAGGTACTACCAACCGGGGACGCTGGTGAATGCGTTATGGATCAACTGGTCGAACAGATTTCTGTACGTTTTTCCACGCATTCCCCTGATTCCGACGGTTCTCATCAAGCTGTCCCAGTCCAGGGCGCGGATGATACTGATTGCCCCGGAATGGCCCAGACAGTGGTGGTTCACGGACCTGCTTTACCGGTCTCTCCTTCCTCACATGAAGCTGCCGTGCCGGCCGGACCTTCTCACGAAGTTCGGGGGGCAGATGTTGCACCCCAACCTCTCGTCTTTGAGTTTGGCGGCATGGCTCCTGAGATAGTGCAATATGGCCATTTGAATCTCCCAGAAGATTGCATGGACATACTGAACGAGGCTAAGCGACCTTCCACTAGGACTTCTTATGCTTACAAGTGGAAGAGGTTTTGCATCTGGTGCAAGTTCAAGAACTATGACCCGCCGACATGTAAGGAAAATGTCATCCTTCCATATCTTCTTCATCTGGCGCAGTCTGGCCTTAATGTCCATTCCATTAAGGTTCATCTGGCTGCATTGACTGCCTACAGGAAATGCCCTTCACAGACTTCCTTCTTTCAGATGCCTGTGATCAAAGATTTTTTGGAAGGCATGCAGAAAGTGTTCCCTCCTGTTCGGCTTCCTTCGCCTTCATGGGAATTGAATGTGGTGCTGTCCAGACTGATGGAGGAGCCTTTTGAACCTATTCATAAGGCTTCGTTGCAGCACCTGTCCTGGAAGGCGGCGTTCCTCGTCGCCATTACATCGGCCCGCAGGGTGAGTGAAATTCAGGCGTTGTGTTGCCAAGAACCTTATACTGTATTTCATGCTGCTAAGGTTGTTATGCGTACTCACCCTAAATTTCTTCCTAAAGTTATATCTGACTTTCATGTTAACCAGACCATAACTTTACCTACGTTTTTTCAGAATCCTTCCTCTCCAGCGGAAAGGTCCCTGCATTCCCTGGATGTCAGGAGGGTGTTGACATTTTATCTGGCTAAAACCAAGGATATTCGTAGGTCAGACCAATTGTTTATCAATTATGGATCAGTCAGGACAGGTCTTGCTACCTCTAAATAGTCCATTTCTAGGTGGATTGTGTCCTGTATACAGTTGTGTTACCAAAAAGCTGGTAAGACCTTAGGGGGTAAACCTAAGGCTCATTCCACCAGGGGCAAAGCTGCCACGACTGCTTTGCTCCGTAATGCTCCAATTGCAGAAATCTGCAAGGCGGCCACTTGGAAGTCGGTCCATACCTTTGCTAAGCATTACTGCCTGGACACTGATGCCAGGGCAGACGCTCAGCTTGGGCAGGCTTCGCTGCTAAATCTGTTCGCACAATAGTGGTGTTATTTCTCTTTTCTCCACCGCCGCTTTGGTGTGGGGATGGGCTTGCCATTCTATTCACTAGATTATGACTATACACAGAGATCCCCTACTACAGAAGGAGTAGTTTCTGCCCTGTAACTCCAGTTCTGTAGTAGGGGTATCTCTGTCATAGTCATAAGCGCCGGCCCTCCTCCCCGGTGGAGAGAGATATTTATGTAAGAAATGCTAATGGTCTGGCGTTTTACGCCTTCAAAAATAACTGAAAGTAAAAGGGACCTGCAGTGCATTCTGGGATACTGTGAAGTTCAGGAAAGTTCTCTTAAAGGCACAGTATCCTGTTCTGAACCACATAATGGCAGCCTATGGGGCTTGTCTGTCCATGTCTTCCTCTCTATCATTCCAGAGGGCTTTTGCTGTTACAGCAAGGGAAATCTGGACAGGCTTTGCTGTTTAGGGATTTTTGGTGGAATTTCTAGTTGAAGTACTGGAGAGTGTAGCCTGTGGATATAGGCTGCATTATCTGTCTTTAATTCTCTTTTAAGTGTCTGTGCAGTTCTGCATTTTTCGACACCTTAAGAGATTATTTTGGATTGCTCCGGGGTCCACGCACATGGGCGGGACTATTCACTAGATTATGACTATAACAGAGATACCCCTACTACAGAACTGAAGTTACAGGACAGAAACTACTCCCTCTAGACCATCATGGCTGACCAATCCTGGACCCCACGAAGATGTCTTGCCCCCTCTACACAAAGTGTCTCCCGGACCTTGACCAATGCCGGTGAAGATCTTTCAACGTCCCTTGCATACTCAGCTCCCGACCTTGGGGAGCCCAGCTGACAGTGCCTAAGCATCCACCACCATTCCAACATACCTGCCCAGTCATTAGTCACGTTTGTCCAGCCTCTCGGTGCGAGCCTGCAGCCTATTTGTCAGTGGCGGCTCTTCTGCTAAGGCGGAGGAGCATCGCCTCACTGTTCAAAAGGAAAAATACAATGATAACGTATCCTTATCGTAATGTATCCTATTGAAGAAATGGCTTCTGGGGCTGGGCAGTGTAGGGGGAGGAGTGGTTTGCACTCCCTAAGTGTGCAAGACTGCTTGGCCGGCTCCCTGGAGCCGGCCAACCAGTCCTGCACACTTTGCATGTTGCCCACCAGGCAGCATTACACAGCCTGGTGAGGAACATGCAAAGACTCCCTGTCTCCATCTGAGCGCCTAACCATGGCACTCATACCAATCACAACGCTGCATTGCAACGTTATGATTGGCCTGGGTGCTTCCTGCTGCTCTTGCCAGCCAGGACTAGAGATTGGGAGATGAAGAGGATGGAGGAGAGGCTGACGTCTGTCTTTTTCAGGTAAGTCCTGCTGGCACGCACCTGTTCTAGCCACGTCCCTCCTGGAACTTGGCTGGGTGTCGCGTATTGCTGTTGGCCTCCTGGATTTTCCTCAGTTGCTGCCTCAGTGGTGTTCAGGACTTCCCCTCCTCCTGTCGGTTTCTCACTCTCCAGCCGTCTCTCGATTTCCCGCAATCCGGCTTCTTCCTCCTACCCGTCTCTGACAACATTGTGATAGGCTCCCGTCATCTTATCCAACGTTGACGCTCTGTATTCCCACCCCCAAGTGGCAGGGCCGAAGCCTTCCTCCTCTGTGGAGTTAAAGGGCCAGCTATGTGGGGTGTAGGAACCCTCACCAGGAGGTACGTCCATGTCTAGCAGCTGAAATGAAGAACAAGCATTGGCATAGCCAATAGGTCTCGCTTTTTGGAATGTAAGTTATTTTTTATAACTATTTTTTGTTGTAAGTTGTATTATGTGTTGTGTTTGTGGTATTTATTGTTTTATTAATATGCGTTACGTAATTCTATGGTTGTGGTAGAAGGGTTGAGGGGTAGTATAGGGTTAGAAAAGGGTAGAGGGTTATAACAGAGTAGAGTGTTAGAAGAGGTATAGTAGAGGGCTATAGGGTTAGTAGAGGGGTATTACAGTGGTAGAAGTGTAGTAAAGAGGTAGATGGGTATATGGTTAGAAGGGTAGATGGGGGTATAAGATGGGTAGAGCGATAGTGTTTGAGATGGGGTAGTAGAGTGTTAGAGTGGTAGTAAATGATTAGATTTGTAGAAGTGGGGTAGTGTAGGTGTAGAAGAGGGTTAGTGTAGTTTTTGAAGAGTGGTAGTAGAGGGGTAGTTGAATATAGGTGATAGGTTGTATACAGCTGTTATTGAAAGGAGCCGTAGTTCTAGCTATGGAGATTTGCCTTCTGTTTAATTAGCAAAGCAATGTAATGCATTTCTCGGATGGAGAGAGTTGTCTGTCGAGCAAGCACTAGAGTGAGCTGTGATCTGATCTAAGTGACATGGTCTGTGGTAATCTTTGTGTTGTTAATGGGGTTGTAAGATGACCTGTGAGATCAGCACAAATAGACTGAAGTAGGATGGAAGGATGGGAGAGGGAGAAAGGAAGGCAAATGGTGGTGGCAGGGGAAATGGAAAGAAAAGGGTCAGGAGGAAAGGACTTAAAAATAAACTGAAAATAAAATACAATAACACTGAAAAAATAATTAGAAAAAGGCAGATGGTAGAACCAGGAATGAAAGGATCCGTTGCGTTATGGTGGCCCTGACACAATCATGGTGAAAATCCCTCGATAAGCATCGTAAATGTCTGACGATGAGGATGAAAAATTGGAAGGAAAGAATCTATCCATGCCTGGCAGATGTACATATGGAAATTGAAAGATCGGTTTTGAGAACCCAACATATATTTGTTTAACAAAATGGAAAGCAGTTATTCTGGGTCACAAATGCACATTGGGTTTTGGTTCTGTTAAAGGAATCGGCAGTTCACTAGTGCACGCAGGACGTGTGTCGCATGCGCACAAGCCCGAGGGGCTAAAGGTAGAAACAAAAGAGCTATCAGCTTGAGCAGTTCCCAGACCACAGTAAAGGGGGCGTAGCCATGTGTACCTCACTCTAAACGTGCTAACCTTAGAGCCCGAAGCTAGACCAATCACGGTCTCCCTGTGCCATCTTCGATGTTAAGGCTCGGTCATTCAAAAATCCTTGCTGGCTTTTCTCTGCTCTAATTTTTTTTAATTAAATTAGCGACATATGTAAGCGAACCCTTCTGTCATCATTCCATTCCTCCGCTGACTCGGCGGATCAATACCATTGACTCGATCAGTGATAATCTAGAACCTGCTCTGTCCTCTCTTCTACACCAAACTCAGCTCCAGGAGAGTGTTGTGTGTTTTGCACTGCTCAGTCCTTCAGTACCTGCATCGACCCACAAGAACAGCTAAAATGAATAATAACCTATCTAGTATCTACCTCGAGCTAGGGAGCCCATTCACCGCCTCCGCCAATCAAAAACCGAGGAGAGTCTCGGCTGCCTCTGGCATCAGCTTAATCGGAGATGTACACGATCTATTTTAAGTGATTTGCCCAGAATCACAGGATGTGGACACAACCCCAGGCTCGAACCCTGGTTTTCCAGCACCAAAGTCGGCAGTCTAGGCGACGGACCATATCCTCTAACAGAGTGTTCTGGTGCTAATGTACCTTCCATAATTCCTCTGTTTCAAAATTAAATAGTTTCTCTTTGTCAGAGTTTAGTGAAAATACACATTTTAAAAAGATTGCAAACAAATTTCTGGTCGAATGGCGCAGTGAGTTGAATGTATGGCAGTAAGATTTGGTGTTTGGCAGGTTATGGGTTGGAATCCCAAGGGCCAATTTTAGTCTTCCATGCTTCTGAGATCTGCAATTAAGTACATTACATGAAAGCGCGCGCGCGCCTCGCGTGAGTGGGGGTGGGGTGCGGCCGAGAGCAGGCAGCGATTCCATTGCGGGAGCGTGCGACCATATGGCACTGCTCGCTCCCGCAAGGAAATCGCCAAAACGAGCACGCGTTGAATTGAAAGCAATGCAATGTGTGCACTTTTTTGCCTGGAAATCTGAAGCGATCCCAAGAGGTCTCTTTCCTATGCAGCACATGGGGTGGTTCTGTGAGGTAGGTGGAGCCGACCAGGGTTCGTGGGGACTGGAACCCGGCACAACCATTACTATATATTTGCTTCAGACATTTAAATATATCTAACTGGTCAAATGTATAGTATGTTACTAGAGAAATCACCCCCACCCCCCCCAACGTTACTCTATTGAAGAGCACATGATAAATGAGTGTAGGATTTCTCAAGAGGTAATTTATTTTTGAAGTTATTTGCAAATGTTCCCCACTTTTAAGAGATGTTGTTCAAAGTTAAGTTGTAATAAACTATAGCAGCTTGATTCAGATAAAAAAAATTTGATTAATTTGCTTGAATAAGAGTACTACTTTAACCAGGTATTGCATTCAAATAAACAAAAGTTGCCAAAATGCACGTCAAGAGCACTTATTATTCAACAAACTTTTTACAAATCCCAGTACGCTTACCCTATATTTTGAAAGAGGTATGTACATCTTCAGGGCTCTCAAACTGTCAGGTGTTAGTAGCTTACCCAGACCTGCATGTTGTTGTTGTTTTGGGCAAAGAGGATTGGTCACTGGTTAATTCAGTCTCCAGATAAATAGCACTTCGTGTTCAATGGATTTTCTTTTCTGTAGCATATTTATCAGCATGGCTCAGTGAGTTGAGAGCTCTGTGCTGGCAAATAGGGTGATCTAAGTTAGAATCCAGACAAGATCTTCTCTGCTTAATGAGGGTATTTTTTGTACTGCCATACTGTTTATAGCTCTTAGAATCAACATATGTGGCGTTATTTAGCTCTCCATTCCTCTCATCTTTCTTCCTCATGCCCTTGGAGCCCCTACAATAATGTTCCTGCTGATTAGCAATGTTCACTTTCCCTCCCATAACAGCTTGACCTACTGCCATTCAGTGTCCTCCTATTCAACCACACCTGATGGCAGTTATTTGCCCCTTGGCTAATAACCACGTGTTGTGCAAAAAGTCCATCAGTGACACTACCGCCCACCATGTACTCAATAGTGAGGCTACAACTCCTGCTGGACTACATTGCCCATGATGCTTTGCCTGCTGCACTTCTGCTGAACGACCTGGCATTTTTGCACACGTGCCACTTGCTGCCCTGCCATGGGACCGTGCCTAGGCGTTTCTATATCGGCCTTGTTAAAAGGAGGCTGGACAAACGCACATCCCCGCCCCTTGCTATTCAGCACAGGAGTCAGTGAGAAAAGTCCCACTCAAGGGTGATAGTAACCTGGGGAGCAGGAAGAGAAGCACATGGGAGAAGGAACTGAGAACACACAGTGGGAAAAAAGTATTTAAAGGAGAAACAAGCAGCATGGGGACGTATTTGGTGGGATCATAGGGGCGTATTTCGTGGGTGTGAGAAAGTGCCATCTTTCTTGCCTTGGTGTACCCCCACTTTTTTCTGAACTGCTGATGTGCTCAACTGTATGTGCCCTGGGTCCCTGCCAATCAGGTACCCAGGGCCTGTGTTCCTTCCCTAAAAAGAAAAGCTATGCTGAAACAAAATACCCAATTGGCACCTCTGGCCACCTGTCAGCCCCTAGTAAATGGGCATGGTGACCAGAGAAGACCCCTGAGGGCTGCAGCACTTATTGTGCCACCCTCATGGGCCCTGTACCCTGGCACCCACCTCCTGCCTTTGCAGGCTGAGTGCCTAAGTACAAAACTAAAACAAGAGTCGACATGGCACAAACCCTGTGTGCCATGCCCACAGAACCCACTGCCCTGGCATATTTCAGTCACCCCTGTAGCTGGGTGCCCTATGCCAGAGGTGAGGGCACAGGTGCATGAGCACTGTGCCCCTACAGTACCCAGGGCCATTCCTGGGCGCTGTAAGTGCAGTGATGCCATTATAGAGTATATGGGGCTGGGAAGTTGTCATTACGAACTCCACAGCACCATAATGGCTACACTGAAGACTGACAAGTTTGGTACCAAACTTCTCAGCACATTAAACCCGCACTGATGCCAGTGTGGTATTTAATGTAAATTGCATGATAGGGCATCTTAGAGATGCCCTCCAAAACCCGAACCTACAATCCACGTCTGGGCTGAGTGGCTGCAGAGGCTGCCACACAGCAGACATGTTGCTGGACCCCTGGGTGGAGAGCCCCCCGCTCTCCTGGGCCTGCAACAATGCACATCCTGGGCGAGGTGATATGTCTCCTCCCCCAGGATGGACAGGGGGAAGCTTCAAAGGCATACCGCCTCTGAGAGCTTCTCCAGACCATTTGCTGTACCCAGGAACTGGCCCCCCACCCGTTCTACCCCCACTCTGGCGGGAAGACTGGCGGGAAAAACTACGTCAGAAAGGAGGGTGTGCCAATCTTTGCCAACTCCACCCCTCAGGTGGAGGAGGCGAGGTGAAGCACGACCCCAGGCTCCGGCCATCTTGCAGATGGGGAACCCTGCCCAATCACAGCTAGGCACTTGCCCCCCCTCCCACAGGAGAGGAGCAGGCTAGGGGGTGTCCTCCCCCCTGGACAGGGACCCATTGGTCCCTGCCCTTGCCCTACCTGTAACGCCCCTAAATTTAGTATTTAGGGGCTCCCTGAACTTTATTTCCTCAGATCCCGATATCAAAAGAAGAAATAAGATCAAGAAGAAGAAGACCCGCCGCGTAGCTGCTAACAGGACAACAACTACTGACTTGGCCCCAGCCCTACCGGCCTGTTGATCCTGGAACCTGCTCATGCCTAATCCCGGCGACCTCCGCGGACAGCAACCTTGGGACACCCAGAGGACCTGCCTGCCTTGACCCTCTCAAAGATTGGGACTCCCATCAGCAGAGGCTCTGCTGCAACAACCCACCTGGTGCTCACCAGGAAGCTCCGGACCAGCCCACTCTTCACCAGCCGAGCCCAGGCCAACCCGAACCAAGACCACAAGGACGTCCCCCCGGCGACTGGGACCCGAAGTCCAGTGCCCAAAGACCCTCCTCGACGAACCAGCTGACGCCTGCAGACTCAGAACCAGGGGCCACCCCAACCGCGACCAGCCGAGTGTAAGCTTTTCTGACCCCCAAAGACACCCCTGCACCCGGCACCCCGTGGTCCCCTGTGCCTCCCTTTGGGGTACCTACCTGTGCTCCAAGATCCAAATTAACCTCTCAAAGTGCTGGTCGCCCCTGGAGTCACCGTCCCCGAGCCTGCAGCCTTTGTTTCTTTTTCAAGATCCTCATTGGATAACATTGTGCCCGACGGCTTAAAAGCACCCTTCACCCAGCCGCCCGAGTGCCGCTGGCTGTGACCTCTCTGTCCTGTCTTTTAATTTTGTATTATTTTTTTTTATTATTATTGAAAGCAGGATATTACAAGTTGCATACCAGATACAGTGTCATTTTCAGAATATAAGAATCTTCAACAGAACATTCAAACCCCCCCCAAATCCCGGCCTATACATACTGCAAGTCAAGATATGTCATACAATTATCATATATCGCTCATGCAAAGTGCTGAAGATGAACAAAAATACAATCTCAGGAGGCACTCTCAGAGGTAGCATCCGGACAGCCGACAGTCAGTTGGGGTGAAGCCGTAGCTCCCAGTGTCTCCTCCACAGTGTCCTCATCGCGGTCACAGCTCGCCAGTAGATAGTCTCGCAGTGGACCCCAAATGTCTTTAGGGCTCGAGCTCCTAGGGAGTTCCTCTGAATATGTGTTGAGCTGCTCCTGGCAGTATACCAAGTCTTTAAGCCACTGTGACACCTTGGGGTAGCGCTTACCATCCCATGTAAATAGCACCCTCCTTTTTGCCAGCAGCAGAGCCACTCTAACAAAGCGGCCGAGCAACCCCTTAGCCTCAGGCACATGTCCCAGTAAACACAGAAGCGGTGTACAATCTAGATTGAGACCTGTCATGGTATCCAATTTCTGCAGGACATCTACCCAGTAGGACTTAACCGCAATGTGGAAAAGTAAATTTTGCCATGTTCTGTGTCCCTACGCCTCATCCATCATATGTTATGTGTGCATGACCAATATGCATATGTTATTCCCCATGCCTGATTAATGACGCAATTACAGTTGTGTCCACCTCTAGTATGTTAGTTTCCAGTCCTCGTGAATACTACGAATATCAGGCCTATGTAAGTAATGTTGCCACGTTTCTCAGTGTGCACGTTATTCAATTATAAAGTCCCCGTTTCCAGGCCTCAAAAGGGCCCGGATCACAGATTCAGCTCCTGTCTCCTGAAAGCCTCGCTGAGGAGCGATACAGCCCCCACCTGTATCCTCGACCCTTCACTTACTTCCTGCCTTGCAGTGCCCGGTGCACCCCGGCTCTGCCTCTGAGTCTGCCAAAAGTATGTTATAGTTCCAGTTATCAGTTCAGTCCTCCTCCTCTGCATTCCTAAGCTACTGAACTGCATCAACAGTTTCCGTCATTGTCTAGCCTTCTCGTCTCCATGTTAGAGAAATACTGTATTTTATGGTCATTTAGTATTCTTCATCACGCACTACATGTAGAATAATGCATGGTCCAGTCTTAGAATCAAGTTAGCTTTTCCCCTCATGACTTCTAGTTTATATCAACATGTTCCCTAAACATTAGATACCAGATAGGGTTTAGGTACATGTCGCTCCGACCCTCCAGACTTTAGTCTCTGCTCCTAGCACAGAGTTCGTAGCCCCCAGCTTCTCCTAGTAACACGTCATTGCCAGTTTTCGCGCACCATTAGGTTAGAGGTCCCGGCTCCTTAGGTAGCCCCCTCCAAAGTTTCCGCCCATTCAAGACATATTCTGTTACGTTTGCATCACATGTCTATGTATACGCCCAGTTACACCTCTTTTTACTGTTATCTCTCGCGACTGCTACGCGTCACGCCTTCTACTCCACCTACTGCTACGCCTACTGCAATGTAATGCTATGTGTTTGCGCTATGTATATATGCCTGTGTTTTGTTATTGAATGTTAGCGCGCTCATCCCAGACCTAGCCCCAGCAGCTGCTGGGCCTCTTTTCCCCTGCTGGGCCTCTTTTCCCCTGCTGGGCCCCAGTTGTCCTGCTGGGCCCTGTCATTCTGTTCCTATGCAGGTTGTCCTGATCCTGTCCTTATGCTGTAATAAACCTGCAGAAACTCCTACTACCTCGAATCTTGACTCTTATTTATTGAGCTATCTGTTATGCTATAAGTCTAGTCAAAAATAGGGTATTATTTATTTATTTACCACATAATGGCGCCCGAATAGGGACTTGCCCTTTCCCCACGCGTCGGTGAAGCCACGCCGACCCCCTGACCCTCTGCAGTCGTGACGGAACCATACTGGCCAAGTGCAGATATTTCTGCTTCAAGTATCCCTCAGGCCCACGGAGGAGACGGAGGAGGCGGTCCAGCATCCGAACGAGACGGTGGAGGAACGCGGCGAGTCCCGACCAGAGCCCAAGCCGAGAGTCCAAGGTCCGAGGTATCCGGAGGCCCACCCGTAACTGAAGTCCGAAGTCCGAAGTCCGTCGTAGTCCAGTCCCGTTCGAGGCTTTCCGTTCCGTGCTGCCCGGTGAGTACCATTGCTGGGGTAGTGTCTAGACAGGGTCAGTCTAAATTGACTCCTGGTCCGTGGGTTGGTGGTACCCAAGCCCACAAACGAAGTGTTCACCTAGGTGGATACGGGTCTTGATGCGTTCCTTTATGGGACCGGTATGTTCCGTACTGTTACAGCAGTGCATCCAGTAACTCTAGTCTGTTCCGTTCTCGAGAATTCTGTTCTGTTTCTGTTTTCAGTATTTTCAGGTAGTATTCTGTTCGAACTGTTATGTTATGATATTGTTTAATGTATTTCCAATGTCGTGGTATGCCTGAATTGTTTTCCCAATTGTTATTGTTTTTCGTGTATTGTATTGTGTTCCGATTCAAGTTTAGAATGCCGCTCTTTTCCAAGTTACGTCAGTTAAAAACTAGAAAGGGTCTGCTGGAAGCAGCAGTTCCTGTTCCGCCTAGGGACAGTCCAGGTCACTTTATGTATCAGAAACATGGCATAAGCGCCATATTGTATCTAGATTTATGGGTAGAGTATACCAAACAGTTAGAAGAAAAGTATAGATGGCCCGTATCGGGTACATGGGATGCCGAATGTATCATGCGAGTAGAAGAAGCATTATGGAAAAAGAAAGCCAGACAGTCACAGAAAGATGCCATCGAGTTATGGCGTAAGGAAGCGCATAGAAGAACGGAAAAGGAAGTCAGAAAGTCAGAGTTAAGTAGAGAATCCCAAGAACGAGCCCAAGAAAGAGAATTAATCGAGATAGGTGAACAAGTCAAAGTCGAACAGTCAGACAGACAGAGGCATGCCCTTATTAAGGGTATGTATCCTCTCCTTGCCGAAGGCTTGCCAAAAGCGACCCCAGAGGCACCCAGTAATTTCCCGCCACCATTGGTTCCGACCAAGCTACGTCACAAACCGACCGCAGCTGATATTTTTATTTCGTCCTATCTGGACGACACAGTTCCAGAATATGCAAATCCAGTTCGCGCTCCACCTGTCCCTGTAAATCAGGCACTTCCCGTTCCTCCAGACACCGGAGTACCTGTTACGGTACCCCCGGGTCAGCCTGCCATACAAGTTCAGCCCACGTTACAATTACCGACCCTGCAAGCACGAAGAATGTCAGTCGACGATTCTAGTCTAGGGGCCGTAGGAGGAGGTCCTCCTCAAACCCCACCGCCACACAAGCGTTTATCAGCACTCGAATTACATGCTCAAGCATCACAGCGTACTCCTAAAAGTAATAAGTCAGTTACAGAAATCAGGCAAGCCCTTGCCGAATGTGTCTATGACACAGTCCCAGGCGAGTATAATATGGTTTTATATTCCGTACGCGTAAGAAGGGTGACCGAGTATCTAGTCACCTTACCAAATATGAAAGAAGATCTAGACAGAATATATCGTTTCATCCGTACAGGGGATGATCCAGAAAGCATTGGCGAAATTATGTCTCAAAGGAAAGCCGAGATTCAGCTCATGATATTAAAGTTCCTGATCAATTGTTTAATAAGAGAACAAGATTACCCGTCTAAAGATCCCGCCGAAATGAGAATCCTAACAAGGTGGAGTGATAATATAGCCGAGGGTAAGCACAAGACCATTAGTGCCATGGAAAGTATGTACAAGAAAATTCGTAAAGAAATAATAAGGTTACACGAACAGCGTAAAGCAGCACAAGTAAGCGAGAAAGAAAGTATCTCTGATCCTGAAGAGGAAGACGAGAATCCCGCCAGAATAGCGTATGTAGGAAAATCCAGATTTCCAGATCGCCATTTACGTCCAGAACCTAAGTCTATTTTTCATCATCCAGCACCAGAACGAGGCTCTTTAGAGCAAGTATTTCAAGCTACCGATCACATTCTGAAATCACGAGTCGGATATAGCGAATTAAGTACCATGCACGAACAAGAACTAGCCCGATCAGCAGTCCGATGGATTACTGATTCTACCACTTTTCCAGACGAAATAGTGGCACAAATGTTTCTGAAACTGCCCCCAGCCGAGCAACGACTGGTGGGTATGTATATGATTCAGCACCTCATTACTCTGTATGAGGGTCAACATTCTGATCCAGGCCCGTTGCACGATATCCTGAACGAGTTACTCCAGTATAGATGGAGAGGTCTAGGTACCGATTTAATTAGTGTCATTCTAGAACAGCGCCACAAGTATAGAACGTTCCTGAACCCGCATTTTGTTCATGTCTCACCCCCAGAAAGTAAACCATTCTACATAGACAGACAGAATCCGCTACGAGAAGTCCACCCAGTCCAAGGGGCGGGTGGCGTAATGCAACGAGTGTTTGTATACACTCCAATATCAAAGATGGAACTTCTTGAAATGAAGAAATTAATCCCCTGTCATGACAAAGATCCAGCGGGGTTCCATAGAGAATTAAAAGACATGCTCCGTATGGGAGAATACACTTACCCAGATATCATTAAAATGTTAAAGGTCCTGCTACCCGCAGGGGTGTATGAAAAGTTAAAGGAAAAAGAATGGGAGGTGGGAGAGAAAAAGATCGATTGGGCAGCTCTAGAAGCTGAAGACAAGGCACGAGTACCAGGTACCGGTCTTGGAGATAAATGTAAAGAATTACCAGAATTATTGATTCAAGTTTTACCCAGATTATTGACAACTAGGAAAGAAGACTGGGATGCAATCTCAGCCTGTAAACAGAAACAAGAAGAGGATATTAGTGATTTTTATTCTAGATTTGAGAAATGTTTCAGTATTAACAGTGGTCTCAAGACAAGTAGTGAGTCATACCCTCATCTTTTCGTTACCAAATTAGTCGAGAATTCAAGTCCACAAATTAAAAACCGAGTTTTGAAAGTCGAAAGCACCTGGCAAGCAAATACTCCGTCCCAGATGCTCCAGATGCTTCAGTATCACCAGAATAGAATTAGAGAAGAGCAAGAACACGAAAGAAAACGTATGAAAGACACGAAAATGAAAGTGCTAGTTGCACAATCTATTCCTCAAGACAGTCAGAAGAGAGGTCCGAATCAAGCCAGTCACCCTGCAGCTCCCGTTAAAGGGAACTGCAATTATTGTAAACAGCCAGGTCATTTTATAAACGAGTGTGCAGTTCTGAAACACAACATAGCTACTGGTAAGACTAAAGAAAGACCACGTCCGCCGAGACAAGAACAAGTTTCACAGACTCCTCAGTCACAGAATGCACAACAGACAGTTTCCGCACCGCAGCCTATCGCTGCAACACAGCATGTTACACAGCAGATGTACCAGTATGCACAGTCCGAGTATCCAGAGTACCAGTCATATTCATGAAACAGCCTAGAGAGGGAGGTAGGCTTGCCTCTCATCGAGATACCTGTAGACCAAGAAGGTCCCTATGTTCATAGTCAAGTATTAGGGAAAGACAGAAAGTTTTTGATCGATACAGGGGCAAGTAGGACCACAATTAGTCACGCCGAAGTACCAGGGGCTCCGCTCTCAGGCTCAAGAAATGTTTCCCTTGGATTTTCAGGAAAACCCATAGTTAATGAAATATCTAAGCCAGTTACTCTAGAAGTAGGTCCATTGTCCCGTACTACTGATCTGTTACTTACTAAGTCATGTCCAGAAAATCTATTAGGTATTAGGACACTGAAAGAGTTAGGTGCAGTTATTTGCTGTTCCCCAGAGGGAATACGTCTGTTCCTACGTGACTTTAAGGGTCACTATGTATTACGAGATTTTGATTCAAGATTGTCTAATGTTCCACAGTATTTATGGGCGCAAGGTCCAACTGATGTAGGTTACATGCAAATCACACCCTATCGTGTGACTCTCAAACCAGGTGTAGTGTTACCACGAATCAGGCAATACAGATTGCCACCTGAGGCTGTAGCAGCCTTATCCAAAATTATTGACGAGCTCATGGCTCAAGGAGTAGTTGTAGAAACTGACTCCAATGTATGCAATTCTCCGATCATTCCAGTCATGAAACGTACTGATCCGAATGCACCCCCAGTATATCGATTAGTGATTGATTTACGAGAGCTTAATAAATGTATTATTCCTCAGTACCCAGTTGTTCCAGACATTTCTTCCCTGTTAACAGCCATTGATTCCGAAGCCATGTTTTTCACTGTTATTGACCTCAAGAATGCATTTTTTAGTGTTCCAATTCATCCAGACAGCCAGTTTCTTTTCGGATTTTGTTTAAATGGAAGGAGCTATATGTTTACACGCGCTCCTCAAGGATTCACAGAAAGCCCTAGTATTTACAGTCAAGCACTCAAGAGACAACTAGACAACATTCACATGCCAACTGACACTGCCCTGCTCCAGTATGTCGATGATCTACTGATCACAGCCCGTTCTGAACGTGCTTGCGAGCGAGCATCACTTACGGTTCTGTATTTTCTAGCCGAGATGGGGCACAAGGTGTCACCTTCGAAGCTTCAATTCTGTGTCCAGCAAGTGGTATACTTAGGACACTTGCTGTCCAAGAGGGGTAGGCAGTTGACACCCGACCGTATCCAGTTAATAGCGAGTCTTCCCCAGCCCAGAACCCAGAAGGAGGTACGTGCCTTTATCGGCCTTACTTCTTATTGTAGACAATGGATTCCCCAGTATGCATTCCTAGCCAAGCCACTGATACAGTTAACGACACAGGAGGCAGCCGTATCGACTGTCCTCCCTTGGACATCTGACCATACACTTAGTTTTAACGAGTTAAAGAAAGCCCTATGTCAAGCTCCAGTTCTAGCTACACCGAACTACAGTAAGCCTTTTACACTTTTCGTTACTGAACGCGAAGGTACAGCATTATCTGTCCTCACACAAGATCAAGCAGGTCAATACAAGCCCTGTGCTTATTTTTCTAGCACATTAGATCCAGTCGCCCAGGCGTTGCCTGCGTGCCTCAAGTCAGTTGCAGCCACAGCACTAGCTATCAGACAAAGTGATTCTATAGTTTTAGGACATTCCTTGACAGTACAAGTTCCACATTCAGTAGAAGTTCTTTTAAACCGAACACAAACTCAGCACTTGACAATTGCACGTTTAACAGGTTATGAATTGACACTGTTCCAGCCGCACATAGAAATTAGACGCTGCAACGTCCTGAATCCTGCTACACTGTTACCATCAGTTAGTTCAAATCCAGACACACATGATTGTGTGGAAGTAGTTAACATTACGACAAAGCCAAGACAAGACCTGACAGATATTCCGTTACCAGATCCTGACCTGACACTTTATGTGGATGGTTCATGTATGAGAACTAGTACAGGAGAACTAGTCGCCGCGTATGCAGTGACTACTGACACTGAAGTTATTGAAACACACCGTATTGACACCCTGTCCGCTCAAGCAGCAGAGCTAGTCGCCCTGACACAAGCCTGTATACATGCCAAGAACCTGAAGGTTAATGTTTACACAGATTCACGTTACGCATTCGGAGTTGTACACGACTTCGGAGTGCTCTGGCAGGAGAGAGGTTTTATGACTTCTCATGGAACCAAGATTCAGCATGGTCTCCTTATTCAAGCCCTGTTAGATGCCATACATTTACCGACATCTATTGCTATCATGAAGTGCAAAGCACATACGAAAGTCACTGACATTATTTCCCAAGGTAATGATTTAGCAGACCGCACAGCCAAGCTTACAGCACAGACTCCAGACATTTCAGTTAATCAGACACAGACACATACTCCAGATCCGATTACATGCATGACAGTTAAGGACCCTACTCAAGATGTCATAGATATCCAGTCACATGCTACTCCCGATGAAATCAAGAAATGGTCTGTACAAGGAGGGGTCCAGACAGATCAGGGATGGGTAACGAAGGGTAGAGCCACATGGTTTCTCCCCGATTCTATGGTTCAAGTCATTATCAATACCGCACATAGTCCAGCACATTTAGGAGAAAAAGCTATGTTAGACAGTATCCAGAACATTTGGTTCAACAAGCATTTACGAGCTGCAGCCAAGCAGAAAGTCCGTACCTGTATGATATGTTGTCAGTTTAATCCAGGTAAAAGTGTCCCGGTGGAACAAGGTGGTTTCCAGCCCCCTGACCACCCTTTTGAGGTTCTCCAGATGGATTATATTCAAATGGAGCGATGTCGAGGTTTCAAGTATGTCCTTGTAGTTGTATGCGCCTTGTCCAGATGGACAGAAGCATATCCAGTCCCAGATTACACAGCCGCGACCACTGCCAAGCAGTTGGTTCGTGAATTCTTCCCTAGATATGGACTCCCTAGAGTCGTATATTCTGATAACGGCCAGCCATTCTCATCTGAACTCATGAAACACGTTTCCCTTTTGTTAGGGTACCAGTGGAAGTTCCATTGTGTACGCCATCCAGAAGCAGCTGGACTAGTCGAAAGGCATAATCAGACTCTGAAAATCCGTATAGCAAAAGTATGTAAAGACAAGGGTGTGGATTGGTTAGTAGCTTTGCCAGTCGCTCTGTTTTACATGCGCATGGTCGCACATTCCAGATCAGGTCTGTCCCCGTATGAGGTCGTTTTCGGCCGCCCCCCTAATATGTGGGGTACTCCTAGACCCCGAAGTATTACCGATGTTTCATGTAATATGTTGACAGATTACCTAGCTTCCTTGATGTCTGCCCTCAACTCATGTCGTTCACAGGTTGCCGCCGCATTTCCAGACAATACCGAGGTGGCACCGCATGAAATCGTTCCAGGTTCGATGGTGCTCGTCCGGAACTTTGACAGATCAAGTCCGCTGGAACCACGTTGGAAGGAGCCACGTCAGGTCCTCTTGACCACCCGAACTGCCGTCAAGTTGGAAGGCAGGAAGGGGTGGGTCCACCTTTCTCATGTAAAACTTTTCAAAGGACCGAAACCAGTCTTCAAAAACATTTCCAAGAACATTTCCCAGGATTCGAAGGATTGCCAGAACATTGTTTTAAAGGACTGTCCCGCACAAGACTTTATTACAACCCCTCCCTTGTTAGAGAAAACTCCGCAACAGGAGTATAAGTTAAAGCTCAGGTCTAATAAGTCAGCCAGTTTGATTGTATAAGTCCTCCCCTAGGTGAAACGGTTAGACTGTTTCTGACATGTATAAAATAGACCCCCATAGTGAGAGAGTCAGTCAAAGCTCAATCAAATGTATCGTTTTTCTGAGTTTCATATTATTCATCAGCATAATGGTTTCTTGCACCAGCTATGCTTTCTATCTGTGTTTTTCAGTTCCTCATGTAAATATGTCTACTCATGCTACAGTAGAGCACACGTTTAGTGATCTGCCTCCTCACGAATATGCATACCGCCTCGCCATGCGTAATAACACCTTCATCCGTATGTTACATTATTCACACCAGACCAGCAATGCCACTAATTGTTGGGTGTGTGCTCGACTCCCCCCTTTCCAGACACCGAAGGGAGTTCTGCCACTCTTTCCTTATCCATTCTCACACAATGGTTCGTGTGGAGCATGGTCCACGTTAACGTCATCCTCAACAGATATGTCTTTTCTTAACAGTACATGTTTCCCAGACAAGCAAGGTCTCCCCCACAGAACAGGTTTAGATTTAGAAAATGAAGTATATAATTTAGGAAATTATTCGTCGAATTTCATGGTTCTGAATGTTCAGTCTGATACTACTCCAGACTCACCCGCTATTTCAGTACTACCAGTCAAAGGCGAATTATGTGTCCGTAGTTATGGTTCTGTACATATAGGTCATAGTGAATGTACTACTGTTATCCAGTATAGTGACAGTGGGAAATCAGTTTTCAAAGCTTCACGTCATTCTTATTTTATTTGTGGTCAAACTGCATATGTCCGTCTGCCCCTCGATTGGGAGGGAACCTGTTACATTGCTTTCCTACTGCCACCTGTTTTTCTAGCCCCACCTGACTATCATAGGAATTCTTTCTTAGTACACACTAGACACAAGAGAAACCTCCCGATTGTCGATTATACTGAAACCGCCGCAGAGCAATTCATTGATATAGATAAAGGTGTTTTCCCTTATTTAGGTACAGTTGTAAATAGTAAGCTAATCCGTAGGTTAACAAGAACCCTTTAAGCAGTAGTAGATGAGACTGCCTCTGCTCTAGGTAACTTAACTGAAGAGCAATCCTTTATGAGAATTGTCGTTTTACAGAATCGTCTCGTCCTTGACGTCATACTGGCCGATAGGGGCGGGGCCTGTAGAATTCTCGGATCCAGTTGTTGTATTTTCATTCCAAATAACGCGCCGTCTGTTTATTCAGCTATAACCAGACTCCATAAAATTGCCCATCTGTTACACCAAGATCCAGGCACCTGGACATGGTCCGGTTGGTTCTGGAATATAATTTCCGCGTGGGGTTGGAAAGTCCTGTCCTTTTTAGGTATTGCAGTAGCGATCATATTTAGCTGCTGCCTCTGTATACAATGTGGCCCTGCGATTTGCAGCATGTGTGCTACCTCTTGTATTCCCAGTCCCAAGCCCCGTTCTAAATCCCGTTCCAAGACAATTCGAGATGAACAAATGGTACTGTATGAAATGATAGATGGTATCATGAATATTGATGTTTCCTGATGGAAACGTAGTGACAAGGAGGGAATGTGGAAAAGTAAATTTTGCCATGTTCTGTGTCCCTACGCCTCATCCATCATATGTTATGTGTGCATGACCAATATGCATATGTTATTCCCCATGCCTGATTAATGACGCAATTACAGTTGTGTCCACCTCTAGTATGTTAGTTTCCAGTCCTCGTGAATACTACGAATATCAGGCCTATGTAAGTAATGTTGCCACGTTTCTCAGTGTGCACGTTATTCAATTATAAAGTCCCCGTTTCCAGGCCTCAAAAGGGCCCGGATCACAGATTCAGCTCCTGTCTCCTGAAAGCCTCGCTGAGGAGCGATACAGCCCCCACCTGTATCCTCGACCCTTCACTTACTTCCTGCCTTGCAGTGCCCGGTGCACCCCGGCTCTGCCTCTGAGTCTGCCAAAAGTATGTTATAGTTCCAGTTATCAGTTCAGTCCTCCTCCTCTGCATTCCTAAGCTACTGAACTGCATCAACAGTTTCCGTCATTGTCTAGCCTTCTCGTCTCCATGTTAGAGAAATACTGTATTTTATGGTCATTTAGTATTCTTCATCACGCACTACATGTAGAATAATGCATGGTCCAGTCTTAGAATCAAGTTAGCTTTTCCCCTCATGACTTCTAGTTTATATCAACATGTTCCCTAAACATTAGATACCAGATAGGGTTTAGGTACATGTCGCTCCGACCCTCCAGACTTTAGTCTCTGCTCCTAGCACAGAGTTCGTAGCCCCCAGCTTCTCCTAGTAACACGTCATTGCCAGTTTTCGCGCACCATTAGGTTAGAGGTCCCGGCTCCTTAGGTAGCCCCCTCCAAAGTTTCCGCCCATTCAAGACATATTCTGTTACGTTTGCATCACATGTCTATGTATACGCCCAGTTACACCTCTTTTTACTGTTATCTCTCGCGACTGCTACGCGTCACGCCTTCTACTCCACCTACTGCTACGCCTACTGCAATGTAATGCTATGTGTTTGCGCTATGTATATATGCCTGTGTTTTGTTATTGAATGTTAGCGCGCTCATCCCAGACCTAGCCCCAGCAGCTGCTGGGCCTCTTTTCCCCTGCTGGGCCTCTTTTCCCCTGCTGGGCCCCAGTTGTCCTGCTGGGCCCTGTCATTCTGTTCCTATGCAGGTTGTCCTGATCCTGTCCTTATGCTGTAATAAACCTGCAGAAACTCCTACTACCTCGAATCTTGACTCTTATTTATTGAGCTATCTGTTATGCTATAAGTCTAGTCAAAAATAGGGTATTATTTATTTATTTACCACAGCAGGACAGTGCCATGATAGATGGATGAAGTCAGCACCAGCACGCCCACATCTCCTACAATCGTCAGTGTCCCTATAACCAATTCTATGCAGCTTAGTTGGAGTGTGGTATGTCTGGTGTATAAACTTCAAATGGATAATGCGGAGGTTGCTATTGGGCGATAGCATGCCCGTGAGGGAGCAGATATGACCCCATGTGTCCGCCTCCAGTTGTGTGCCCAGAGCAGTGTTCCATCTAGCCAAGCTACGATCTTCTGGAAGGACCAATTCCGAGAATACCACTTTATACAACCTAGTGAGCAGGTGCTTTCTGGTGGTGGACGTAAGCACTAATTGCAGGGCTTTGGAGGTGACAGGCTCACACGGGAAGCTAGGATAATGATCTCGCACAGCGCGCCGCAATCGATAACATGTGTATGTGAATAGGGGTGAAGCACTGGAGATATATTGCAGCTCATCCCCAGAGATATACGTCCCGTCTCTAAATAGATCACCCATAGTGGAGATGCCAGCTTCAGAGAGCAGCTTCATTGAGCCACGCTCTTGTGCCATAGAGATAGCGCCATGGCCTCCAATGCTCATGTTTGGCGCGTAGAAAGGCAGTTTGTCCGTCAGTCTACCAATTGCCTGCCAGGCTGAGCACGTGGCGGCAATCGTATTGATCTCCGTCCTAGGTACATGTCTGTGCGTGTAGGTTAATATGTTCTGCAAAGGAATATCTCCCGCGTCCCCACCCTCAACCGCTACATGCGGGATAAAGCCATGAGGTCTGTACCAAAAGAACGCGAAATGAGCCAGGCCACATAGATAATATATGTAAAAATCTGGCGCACAGAATCCTCCTTTGTCAAAAGGTAGGGCCAGGGTCGCCCAGCTGATGCGCGGGGGTTTCGACCCCCAGACCAGGCGGAGTAACTGTGTCTGAAGAGTGGTGAAAAAAAGTTTATTCAAGCGAATATTGATATTGCAGAACAAGTACATCTTAATGACCGCAATGCGATCCGCCAATGACAGAGGTAAAGCCACCCATTTATCTACCCGTTGTACCAAGTCAGCATAAGCCCGACCATAATTTTCACGAATGACAATCTCCGGGTCTCTATGAACCCAGATCCCCAGGTATTTCACGGGATCTACAGTCCACAGCAGCGGATATTCCAGAGTGGGGGCAGAAGTGGCCAGTGTGAGGGGGATTACAACTGACTTATCCCAGTTGATGCACAATCCGGAGAGGAGGCCAAAGCGGACGTATTCCCGGATGATTTGCGCTAGGTGGGTATGTCGATCGCGTACATACACAACCATATCATCTGCATAAGCAGAGACGCCCACCGGTCTGTTATCAAAATTGAGCGCAGCTTCCCTATGGTGCTGCCGGATTCGACACATCAATGGTTCCAATATAATAGCAAAAAGGAATGGGGAGAGAGAGGACACCCCTGCCTGGTACCACGCTGGATCGCCAATGAATCAGAGGTGAAACCGCCTACCCGCACTCTTGCGGAAGCATCAGTGTACAGAATTTGAATCCAACGGACAAAAACAGGGGGGAACCCCATCCGACGGAGAACAAAAAAGATATATCGCCATTCGATCGAGTCGAAGGCTTTAGCCGCGTCAAGCAACACGGCCACAGCTTGTAGGTCTGGGTTGAGAACATGGAACATCGCAAAGATTGTGCAGAGATTCCACGATGTGGAGCGATCAGGAATAAAGCCTGACTGGTCAGGTAGAACGAGCATGGGCATCAATGGGTGGAGCTTAGTTGCGAGAATTTTAGCGAGAATCTTGGCGTCAATATTAATCAGGGAAAGGGGCCGGTAAGACTCGCATCTGTCGGGTGGCTTGTCTTTTTTCAGTAAAGTGATGATCAGCGCTTGGCGCAGAGACGGAGGAAGATAGCCCAGCTCGTGTGCCTCAGCGTACATTGCCAGGATGTGGGGCACTAGGAGATCGGAATATCGTTTATAAAATTCAGCTGTCAGCCCATCGGGGTCTGGGGCTTTCTTGTTCGGCAAAGTAAGTATTGCCTCCTTTATGTCGGTCACATCAATAGGCACGCCAAGATATTTCCTATGGGCGTCCGATAGCCAGGCACAGGCAGTACCCTGCAGGTAATCTTCCATAACAGAGTCCGACACTTCGCCCCGGGTCGAGTAGAGCCTTCCATAGAAATCGCGGAATTGCCCCAATATAGCGTCCGTTGTATGGTGTCTGATGCCATTATCGTCCACTATGTGTTCTATGGGTGGGGCAGTGTTCCGCTCACGTAAACGACTAGCTAGTACCCTGCCCGGCCTGCCACCCTCTCCGTACGCTCTAGCCACAAAGTGCTTGGAGATATACCTCATCTCTGCCTCCGCTAGGGATTTATGTTCCTCGGTGTATTCCCTAATACTTGCCAGTGTGTCTAGTGAGGGAAGTGAGTCATATGAGGATTCTAAGTCATGCAGTTTGGTTTCAACCTTCAGTATTTGTCCCCGCAGGTCGCGTAAAATGCCTGCAGTCGTGCCTATACAGACCCCCCGTATATTAGCCTTAAACGCTTCCCAGAGGGTGGCAGCACTATCCACCGTGCCCACGTTCAGGTCAAAATACTGCTCTATGGCTGTATAGACAGTATCCGCAAAGACAGGATCTAGCAGGGCATCCGCTCGAAACCGCCATGTAAAAGGAGGCCGCCTAGTCTGTGGAATCTGCAGTTTGAGCATGGCCGGATTGTGATCCGATAGGGTCCGGGGGAGTGTGTATGTGTCAGTCACCCACCCATTGGGTGAACGGTCCAAAATCCAGTAGTCCAGTCGAGACCATGTGTTGTGAGATGGTGTAATGTGCGTGCCTGCCCTTACCCCATCGTTCCGCAGGCGCCATGCGTCAACCAAGCCCCTCTCCTCCATAAACTGCCGTACACAAGCCGCGGTCTTCAACATACGGCTACTCGCGAGGGCAGATTTATCAAGTCGGGGATCTAAGTGTGTGTTTAGGTCGCCCCCAATCAGCAGGGCAGATTCCGGCCACGTACGCAGCACCTGAAATAAAGAAGACAGTGACGCTGGTTCGTCCACCACAGGACCGTATACATTAGCGATAATCACTTCTGTCGTGCCCAGTGTGCCTCTCACTACTGCCCAGCGGCCCCCACTATCAATGCAAGAGTCCAACGGAGTAAAATGTATCCCTTTTTTAATAAGGATGAGGACCCCACGGGCGTAACTAGAATAAGAGGAGGCTAGCCGGTACCCAGCCCATCTGCGCGCTATAGATCCCTCAGTGTGTACAGTCAGATGAGTCTCCTGCAATAAGGCGATGCCTACTCCATGCCTATCCAAATGAGCTAGTACCTGCCTGGTCTTCCTAGGTGTGTTGAGGCCGCGCACATTCCAAGCCACACAAGTATAACTCTCACCCACCATCCCAAAGGCGCCCGATAAGGTGCGAATCAGCGTCTCCTAAAATCACAGCACCTTTACATGGCGATACACTCAGATCATTCAAGGGAACAACATTTGCAGAGCATACTCCGACACAATATAAGAGACCAGGCCTCCCACCCCCCTCCCACTTTGGCTCTCTGTCCTATCTTACTTCCCTCTTGCCCTGAGCAAGTGACCAGGCGCCCAGCTCCCAGAGCCGCGTGGCCTGCTAGCCAGCCGCCACCAACCAAAGGCCCCCTTTCCCTCATTGGATAACACTGGGCCTACCTACCTCTGCACCCGGCCGCCCCTGCGCCGCTGGGGCTGAACTAACTGTACTCACCTAACCCTGCGGGACCCCTGAGTCTACGCCCAGAACCCTAACTTCACCAACCAAGTACTCACCTGGAAACCGGTAATTCACTTACCTGCCATTGGATAACATTGACCCATTTTGACTCGAAAATTTTCTAAGTGTGGAGTTTGGAAAACTAAAAATATTCCTATAAAATCAGCCAAAGTCCGAATTCTAAAATACTCTCCTATGATCAGGAGAGTAGCCAGTACTGTACCTTTCAGCCCAGTACTGAATCGCAAAAGTAATCCCTAGCGGTTTTACTAGTAATCTGTATTTTCTCCATAGGAACCTATTGTCTGCTTTTCTATGAAATTTCTTCCAAGTATCTACTTTTGAAAACTGCAAATATTCTTTAAAAATCGTACGAAATACTGAAACGCAAATACCTACCTGTTTTGAGTTAAGCCCCCAGTGCTGGCCCTAGGAGACTAGTACTGGGTTACAAAAGTAACGTGATCGTACTTTACCTGTAACCTGAATTTCCTCCCATTGAACAACATTGTCAGAATCACCTTGAAAAGTTACTAAGTGTGAACTTTTAAAACAGCTTTATATTTAGGAAACTTCATCACAGTAACTAAAATGTTTTTGCTAATCTGGTTTCAGCTTAGACCCCAGGACTGAATGTAAGATCTAGTCCTGGAACTGCCAAAGTAATCCATAAAGTAATTGACTGTTCTTTCCTATGAAAAACCCATTGAGCTCAATGCTAGAGTGTGTTTCAGAACTGTATTGCTTATTAGCTATCCTGTAATTATTGTGTGTACAAAATTATTGCTCCTCTGCAAAGTATTTACATGAGAGTACTCCTACCTCAAAGTATATTTTTATAACTGTTGGTTCTAAAAATAAAACAACTATATCTGAGGATATAACAACAATTGGCCTGGAGTTCAGTTCTTTTTTTTTTAATAAAATTTTTATTTTTGTTATTTGCTCAAGAGTTACAGAGAAAGCAAGAAAAGTAAGAAGGAACAAAAGAAGGAGAAGAACAGTAGAACTGGCGACATATTGCCACATTTCCCCACACAGGGGGTGCTAATATTTTTGCTATAGAGCCCCCCACAGATATGATACAATGCCGCCCATATCAATGTTCGTGTTAGCCGGTCAGCACCGATGCAGTGAGTGCGGCAAGTCCGTAGTGATTGTCCACTGGGCACAAGGAGGCGACCCCAATTCAAAGCGTATTTTAGTCAGGAATGCCACTCAGGTCACTTCCACTTATGAGGTATGTCGCAACAAGAGTAAACTACAACCCCCCCCAATTCCCCTCAATCCCCCCAACCCCCCCCCCCACACCCTTCCCCTGGTGGTGGCGACCAACATCCATACAGCGCAACTTCCCATACGGGAATGGTTAAACTTGAAATAGGTGTAATGCACGAAGTGCTGGAGGACAAACTGCAGAGGGTAAACCTCGGGACAGGAATCTCACCAAGGGACCCCAGGTAAATATGAAGTTCTTGAAGTTCCCCAGAAATATATCAGACATTCTTTCCATACTTAAGAGTCGCCACAGCCGCGCGTGCCACAACGAAATGGCCGGTGCAGATGGGCTCTTCCAGGCAGCTGCTAACGTTAATTTAGCCGCCCCTAAACACAGCCATACCATGCGTTTATCCGCCCTAGTCTGATGTTCCAATAACGGATCCCTAAGCCCCAGCAGGACATAATCCATTGAATTCGGAATCGGATAGCCCATTATGTCTTTAATATGGGACAGGATCTCGGACCAAAAGGGACGAATGGCGAGACAGTCCCACCAAATGTGGCGAAAGTCCCCTAACATACCACAGCCCTGCCAACATCTATCTGAGGTAGCTGGAAAGATCCGATGCAGCTTAGAGGGGTATAGATACCAGTCAAACACTAGTTTTAAGTGAGCCTCTCGGAGATCCGTGGAATGGTTATGTGTCGTCACATCCCGCCAGAGGCTCCTCCACTCGCCGTTAGAAATGTCCCTACCCAGGGTAGCCTCCCAGTGGTCCATGTAGCGAGGACGGGGGGAATCCGCAGTATCGAGTAACAACCCATATAGGAAGGAAATCGTCCCCCTCATCGTGGATGTGCGGAGAATAAAAGCCTCAAATTTCGTCAGTGGCCTAGTAGCGGCGTCCCCGACTGCAGTCGATGTTGCCCAGTGTAAGAGTTGGAGGTGACGGAAGCGTTCAGTGGGCGGCACTCCATAGTCTCGCATACAGTTATGAAAGGTAAGCGGCGCCGCCCCATGAAACAGGTGGGTAAGAGCTCGGCAACCGCCCTCCCTCCAAACCTCAAAAGGTCCGTCAGACAATGCTGGGGGAAAGGCCGGATTAAAATGAATAGGGATAAAGGGAGAAGGGAAGGTGGTCCACCAGTCGTCCCCACTGAGTGTATCCCAGACCTTCAGCACCGTGCTGGTAGGGGTGCTAATGTACGCATTCCTGGGACGGTCAGCCTTGGGTTTCCAGGCCAGGTCCCAAACGGATCTGCCGGCCACACATCGATCCATATGGAGCCAATGCTTCTCCGAAAGTTGCTGTGACCATTCAACTAGGACCCTCAATTGCGCCGCCTTATAATACATGTGCATATCCGGGAACCCCACCCCCCCTTCCGTTCGTGGACGGCGAAGCACTGCATACAAAAGTCGCGCCCTGCCACCCTGCCACACATACTTCAACATCAGAGTTTTTAGCCGGCGAAAATAGGCCAACTCCACTGGATAGGCAACGCCTGGAAGAGGTACAGAAGCTTTGGGAGGAGACCATCTTGAGGGCATGAATCCTACCCAGCCACAAAATGAATTTGGGTTTCCATCTCTCGAGGTCAGCGCGAATCACAGTCAACATGGGTGTAAAATTAGCCGAGAATAAGGCGCCTAGCGTGGGCGTCAGATGCACTCCCAGATACAACAGCGAGGAGGTCGACCACGGTAAGGGGGTAAGCGCTCGTAATCGAAGCACCCCCTCGGGCGGGAGAGTCAAGTTCAGAATATATGATTTGGTAAGGTTGACTCTGAAACCGGCCACCCTCTCAAAGTCAGAGAGCACTGTATGAACATAAGGCAGCGACAGTTCCGGATCTTTAATCGAGAGCAGCACGTCGTCCGCAAATAGCGAGATCTTATGCTGTTCTCCGGCGAAGGGGATGCCCAAGATATGTTCGTGTTCCCGGATCGCAAGAGCCAAGGGCTCAATACTTAAAGCGAAGAGGAGTGGGGAGAGAGGACATCCCTGACGCGTTCCACGCGAGTGTCGGAAACGCCCAGACCTGTGGCCATTAACCAACACTCTCGACATGGGGTTGCTATAATTAGCCTCAAGCATTCGTATGAAGCGGGGTGAAAACCCAGAAGCCGCCAGCGTACGATGTAAAAAGCTCCAATCGACGCGGTCAAAGGCTTTCTCCGCGTCAAGGCCTATTAAGACCGCCGGAATACGAAATCTAGTAGCCTTTTCGATCAGGTGGACCACACGTCTCAAGTTGTCATGAGTTTGCCTTCCTTTGATAAATCCGGACTGGTCCGGCTGCACCAGAGCCGGCATCAAGTCCTGCATCCTCCCCGCGAGTATAGAAGAGTACAGTTTAGCGTCCAGGTTGAGGCGCGCTATCGGTCGGTAAGAGGCGCATTCAGAGGGATCTTTTCCCGGTTTGGGGAGAACTGTGATTAACGCTTCGGCCATAGTGTCAGAAGTCCTGCCCTCCGACGCGATGGCATTAAAGAGGGAAACCAGGTAATCACAGAGTTCTGACACAAATGTCTTATAAAACAGGGCAGTGTAGCCGTCCGGGCCCGGGGCTTTGTGAAGTTTTAATGCCTTAATGGCGGTCAGGAATTCTTCTCTAGTGATCGGGGAACCCAACAAGTCGTTCCATTCCTTGGAGACCTGCGGTATCGGGAGATCATTCAGAAATGTAGATTGAGCCTCCGAGTCAAGGGCATCACTTGCATAAAGATCAGCGTAAAAGCGGCCAAAAAGTTCTGCCTTGTCAGCGTCACCATGCTGTACGGAACCTGCTCGGTCCCGTATGCCCCCAATGTATTCCTTCTCGCGTTTATCGTGGAGTTGCCGTGCCAAGTGCCGCCCAACCTTGTTCCCCTGGGAGTAGGAGACTCGGCGGAGGCGGAGGAGGGTGAATTCAGCCCTGTTATTATAGTGGGCCCTCAATTTCCCCCTCACCGCCGTCAACGGTCGGAGATTCACTCTGGATGGGTTGGATTTGTGTGCCTGTTCCAAGAGGGCAAGCTCCGCCTCCAGGGCCTCTCTCTCCGTCCTTCTAAGTTTATTGAGGTTGGCGTTAAGGGCGAGACAGGTGCCCCGCAAGGAGGCCTTGCACGCGTCCCAAGTGACATAAACTGAGGTATCAGAGGGCGGGTTAAGCGCCATGAAATCTCCAATAGCCTTCCGTAGCGCTTTACAAGACACCTCATCTCGGGTGAGTGCCGCCGGGAAATACCACTTCCGCCAACCGTCCCCTCCAACATGCCATTGCAGGCCTAGAACCACCAAGCTGTGATCGGATAACGAGATCGAGAAGATATCAGAAAATTGGGCATCCCCCCTAAGCGCCTGGCTAACAAAAATATGGTCTATACGGGAGTAAGATTGATGTACCGAGGAAAAGAATGTATAATCCCTAGATTGCGGGTGCAGGAAGCGCCAGCTGTCCACCAGGCCCAAAGCCTCTATTTGTCGCTGTGTTTCAGCCGAAAAAAAACCCGAGTCTGCCCGGCGCGCACCTGAGCTGTCCATGCCCTTGTCCCACACCATGTTAAAATCCCCCATGAGGAACAAGCGCCCCTCCACAAAGTTCCCCACCCTGTCCATCAGTTCCTGTAAAAACCCATTTTGTCCAGCATTAGGGGCATACACAACCACAAAAGTACATTGTTGACCATACAAGGACCCCTTCACCATGAGCCATCGGCCTTCCTTGTCACCACTCACCCCCAGAGGTTGAAAGTGAAGGGACGCCTTGAACATTAGGGCCACCCCTCTATGCTTAGTGGACGCAGATGCCCTATAAATGAGGGGAAACTGTCGGTGTCGAAGCCTAAGTTCATCCCTCCTAGCTAGGTGGGTTTCCTGGAGGGCCACTACATCCAGATGGTGATCCAACAGGTACTTCCAGAGCTTGTGGCGCTTTTGCGGGGAGTTGAGACCCTTCACATTCCAGGTTCCTACATTAATAGGCATAACAACAGTGGGACTCTCCGCTCTGGAAGCCTGGCAACAAGGACCCCGCCCCCTCCCCGACCAGTGTTACCTCCACACCACACACACCCGGGCGAGTCCCAACTCCCATTCGTCCCCCTCCAGGCCCCCCTCCACCCCCTCCTCATCACCAGAGCAGCATAATCAGATCTCCCACAGCCAGGCACACCTGGTGTCCCGCCAAGCAGCCAATAGAGATGCCGATCAGCGAGACACCCCGCTACCAGCGACCAGGCCAGCATCCAACCCCGGAAGACAGTATTCCGCCCACCCAAGAACTCCAGACCACTCACCCTCAAGCAGCCAGCAACAATTAGGGAACTCAGAAGTACATACGTGGCAAAGAATGTTCCAGGAAGAGACCCCCTGCAATAGACTCTAGAAGAGAACACATGGAATGCAGACAACATCTCACACACGCAGCTCCCGGTCGCCACCACCACCCCAACCCCCCCCCTCCCAAACCCCAACACCCCCCCCCACAGCCCTCGCCCTTCGAACCCACCGCCCCCCACCCCCCCTCAGCAAACAGAGCAACAATAGAAAATAACAGAAGGCACTGAACCTGAACAATGTCCTCAACAGTTCCAGAAGATGACAGGTCACAAAACCCCCTCCGGACTGGAAATGGGGAGAGGGTACCATCTCGGGAACCCCCAGGGCCATGGTCCGGGGTGTCTTCTCCAAAAGTACAAACGCACCCCCAAGACCTCAAGGCCAGATCCCCTCCGGCGCCGATCTGTTACTGGTCATGATCACGCTGCCCTCGAGCTCTGTTGAGAGTCAGTCAACGTGGCGGAGGCCACCGAAGCCACCGCATCTCCACGTTCCAATAAGCTGGCAGCGCTGTCCGGTCGTCGCCGATTCGGGGATGCTCCTACTCTGTGCCAGGAGGACGACCGACGCCGCCTCCGCGTTGAAGGGTCATTGGTCTCTCGCGAGGGAGGGACGTCATCCAGACCCAGCAGGTCCTTAGCTGCCTGAAGAGAGCGGATTTGTTCTAGTCGGTTCTGCCATCGGAATATGATGCGGAAGGGGTGCCCCCATGAGTAGGAGATGTTGTGGTCCCGAAGATAGGCAGTCACTGGTCGGAAGTCCCTCCTCTTCTGCAGTGTCGACGCCGCCAGGTCTTGGTAAAGCTGTGGACTGTGGCCCCTGAACTGCAAGGAGGAGATGGCTCTTGCTTTCCGCAGGATACGTTCCTTCACCTGGAAGTCGTGCACACAGACGAGGATGTCCGGGGGAGGCCCCCCTCCTCTCCTAGGTAAACCTACTCTATGGACCCTGTCCATTCTTATTTCCTGCAGATCGTCCTCGGCCAAGACTTGTAAGAACAGGGCCTGCACGTAGCCGCGTAGATCCCCAGCTTCACCGTCCCAAGGGACTGCACGAATTCGGATATTGTTCCTCCTAGACCGGTTTTCCAAATCCTCCGTGTGGGCCTGCAGGTCCAGATTCTGTTCAGTGAGGCGGATGACGTCCTGTTGGAGTTGGTGCACATCATTCGCAACGTTCAGATCATGGTCTTCCAACGTCGCCACTCGTTCGCCAATCCCATCCACATCTCTCCGCATCTCACGCAGATCCGACGCCAGCTGACCACGGAGGTCCGAGATTTCCTCCTTGATAGCGGCAAACAACTCAGTCATAAAGGCCTTGGTGGCAGGCGCCTCATCATCCGACTGCCGAGACGAACCACTGGCCCCGGGAGAGGCCGGCTGTTGAGAGGATTTAGAGGTGCCATCCTTCCCCTGCTTCCCCTTACGCAGAGTGTTGGACATCTTCAGAGTTCAGAGTTTCCAGATAGGCGCGGGTCAAGGCGAAGTCTCCCACTGCAGGGATCAGAGGCGGACCCCGTTATGGGACCGCCGGGCAATAAAGGGCGACAAAGGGCTCGCCCCGACCGGCCACCCCAGCCTAGGCGCAATACAGGCAGCCGCCACTCCGTCAGGATGAAGGCAAAGGAGTTTCCCGCCAGTTGGCGCCTCAATGCCAGCAATGCAGTGTCTTTCGGGGTCCACAGGACAGGGATAGATAGCACCACACAGTTCCACAGGATGAGCCAGACAGAATAGCCCCTCGGCTTCCTTGCAAATCAGCTCCCCAGGATACCAGGCGCCGGTTCCCCGCAGCCAGTTCCCACACCGGCCCAACGTTGGGTTCTGCGGTGTCCGCGACCGACCGTCGTTCCCTCCAGACCGCGCGGTGGAGTGCTTGATGTGGCCGAACTGAGCAGGCGACCCACAGGAGAAACTGCCGACCAGCCGCCACCTGTCTGCACCCCCCCAATGCAAGGGCGGATCCGCGTCTAGCAGTTAATGAGGTCAGGGTCTCCACACCACAGATTGACTAGGCCGCCTCCACGCTGCGGGCAGGCAGCGCCCCCACTGTTTC
Organism: Lissotriton helveticus; assembly: GCF_964261635.1. Classification (NCBI taxonomy): domain Eukaryota; kingdom Metazoa; phylum Chordata; class Amphibia; order Caudata; family Salamandridae; genus Lissotriton; species Lissotriton helveticus. The sequence continues at coordinate 2,095,868,112 of NC_136061.1, forward strand.
GCCCGGTGGGCCCAGTCTGCTGGCCTGGCTCCACTCGTCACCTCACTCGACCAGGGTGGGGGGCTACTCACCGGGACCAGTCCCTCTGAGCACCTTTGTTGCGGTCGGCCTCGGCCTCCGCTGCCCCACTGGTGCCTCTTCTGTCCCTCGGGACGTGCTCCGTGGCGCTCCCACGCTCCGGCGAGTCTGAGCCCCCTCCGCACCCCGGGCCGTCACACTCAGGCACCCCCGGGGCTCCTCGATGAGCGCGGCCGCTCCTCACCGGTTCCGGCACTGCGAGCTGCACTCCGGTAGCCGGCGCAGGGTGATGCAAGGGCGGGGCGCGGACAGAGCACTCCTCCTCCGCGGCGGGCTCCGAACTCTATCTGGCCGGCCCCAACTAATCCAGGCCGGGGATTCACAGGCCCCAAAGCTCCGCCGCTCCCGTTGCTGCTCCAGGCGTCCCCTCGCTTCGCCAACGGTTCCGGTTTACGCCGCTGTGGACCGGCGACCTCCGCCACCGATCTGGGGGCAATCTGCACACTCAGCGCCGTGCTATCAGCAGCTTTGCTGGATCGGCGCCGGAGAGGTTAGAAGAAGCGACCTACTCCGTCGCCATCTTAGCCACGCCCCTGGAGTTCAGTTCTTGAGTGTGTGAAACCTTTTGCTGACTGAGTGTGTACAACAAATGCTTTACACTGTCCTCTGGTACTGCCTTACTGCTCAACCCAGCTACCACTTTGGAGAGTAAGATCAATTCTGACTTTAACCTCTGTTATACCTTTGTGGTTTGTGGACTCTATACCCACTGTACTACCTTATTGTCCAGTATATATAGAGCCACTTCCTCACAGTGGGATCATGGGGGGGGGAGGCGGGCTAGAAAAGCGTTTTTTGGAGTTGCAGCTATTGGCATTATAAATGCCAATTTCTTTAACCTATTTAATCGATATGCCCTCCCCACCTTAATAAAATACAGAACTCCGTTGTGTGTCTTTTTCGGTAGTACACATGCATGCATGTCTTTTTCGGTAGTACACATGCAATGGGGCCATAGCGCTGGTAGTGAAAATGGCAGTTCCGACTCCTTGTTAGATCAAACAGTGTTGTGAGCGTGCAGTACCACAGGGTATCGCTAGGTGTACCTTGGGACCTCTTTTGGCCACATATGGTACTGTACCCTGCAACATGGCTAAGCAAAGGATATGATGTAGCGGTGACAGCTGCTGACTGGTGAGCTGGGGAGCCGCGTTTGAGTCTGGTGTTCACTCAACATCCTGTTATAATGGGTTAATTTTTTAATTAACCCAAGCCCATGGGTTAGGGTGACCAGGCGTCCCCGTTTTGCCAGGACGGTCCCTGTTTTTAAGCAGCTGTCCCAGCAAATTTCCAGAAATTTAGCTCTTGTTCCTGTTTTTGGAGAGGGTCGCCTGAAAACTGTGGGTGGTGTTTTTTATGTTTTACAAAACAGGGATAGTTAGCAGTTGTTTTAAGAAAGCAATTTAATTAACAGGCAGGCTACTGGTCTTAAAAAATGTGTTGTATGTGTGTTCTTACTGCCTGTTCTGTAATTCTATGCTGAGGAGCCCTCTCATCGCTTGAAGTAAACTTGTAGTCCTTCTTCTATTTTTGGGAAATGTCCTTTTTTTTGGCTTTAAAATTCTGGTCACCCTACCATGGGTAGGTGTGCTATATAAATAAAATCTTTTAATGTAAAATAACAAAAAAATTAAATGCAGCGATCTCAGGGGGGAGGGAGGGAGGGAAGATTCATGCAGGAGGTTGGGGGTAGACGGCAAAGGAATATTAAATGAGGAGATTGCAAAAAAATAGGACAACAGCAGTGGCTTCGAAGGGGTGGTGGGGCCTGCGAGCAGTGTTTTGGAAGAGGGAAGGGCGAGGAATTGGGAGAATAAGGGACATGAAGCAACCAAAGCAGTTTTGTGGGTAGGGGCACGGGAAGGAGATAAAGGGACAGCAAGCAAATTAAGCTACTGACCTTTTCATTGCGCAAATAAACAGAACAGTTAACGAGCAAAGTGGCAGACCAACTACCAAAATAGTTCTCTCAAAGTATAAATAACCTGAACAGTAAGACCACATGTAAGTGGGGCAGTCCTCATGGGAGGATACAAATTACAAAAGGAGGAACTACTAAGATGGGTGTTTTTTTCAAGCCCATATCCGAGATACAGAATGTCTTGAAGAGACTGCGCTGCCTAGACAAGGCCTAAAGAGGGGTAGTTCACTAAAAGTGAGCAGTGAAAGGACATTAGTCAGCTAAATCAAAGTGGATGGTAAGGAGACTATTTTCCAAGAAAGGGAGAAAAACTAGGTGGAGGAGGCAAGGTATTGAATAAGATAGGAAATGAGTGACATCAAAGCCAACCAATGGAAAGCAATGAGCAGGCCATAACCACACTATTAATTCTTGTTAAGCCTGCAATAGGTCTTTTTCAACAAGGCAGCTGTGGTGTGTCTTAAATTCGATCTAAAAATAAAAAGTAAGAGCTGTTGTAGTCTTACGGTACCCTTATTAGAAGTGGCTATATAACTGCACTGATATGAAAATATCATTCAACACCATGGAAAAACCAGTCTGAAAAACATCTGTTCACCCACTTGTCCCATTAACTCCTGGTTTGAGGTAGGACCAATTCACCAAACGGGCATTGTTTTGTAATTCAGTCAAATAAAACCTGTTTGTCACTCGATCTCCAGCCCTTCCCCTGCAGTATTGGGGTCCATGTTATGTGCGAGCCAAACCTATTGGTAAGAGAGCTGGTTTTAAGCCCTGGGTACAGTAAGATAGAACTGTAGTACCGAACATTACTGGCAAGCAATCAAAGCATCATCTCCTCAAACTATTGTACTCCTGTACCTTGCAGCATTATAAACGAGTTCAAATAATAAACATGCCTTTATGTCAAACACTATTCTTTGTCTCCTGAAGTTACCCAGAATGTTTTCTTTTTGATGAGAGTTTAAAGGGACTAAAAAAAACGGGACCACTGAAGTGCAACCTTGATGCATCCCAAAGACACTTTTGGTTGCTCCCTGACACACAGAGGGCCTAGGTTGATCTACTCTCCCCGTACTATTACGTGTAATTTTTCCGGACCTCCTACGTTGTTTTCACTACTGGCAGCAAAGTTGTAAGGTAGGAGTTCACTAAGTGTACCCACAGGTGATGCTTACAGGCATACATTAAAACTGAGGACCAAGGACCTTTTTATTTTTTAATCAATACGTGGGTTTATATGAACATGGTCACATTAATGACTGCAAACATTGGGATGTGTATGGCTGGGAAATGATTGCAATCATCCATGGCATGCCGGCCTTCAAAGTTACTCCTAGCTGATCATCAATACCTTTCTTTTTAAAATATGGTGATGCTGTCAATCAAATGTGAGGAATGACCATTCAACACTTCTTCCGTTAGGGTTGTCAGTTTTGATTAAAAAAGATTTCTGCCTAAATTGCACTCTACCTTTTCCATGCTGGCATGCAGCCATCAATGCGCTGTGCAAAGTGTGAGCAGGACAAGTGTGCCCTGTCTCAGAAGTAAAAACCGTGGTCCCTTTTGGGTTGTTGCCCTTTAAACTTTCTAGATGCACTACTTGCGACTGACAGTTGACTACTTTCCAACTACAATGGGCTGAATATAATCCACGTAGAGCGTCTTTAAGTCCCTTCAGATCAATTTAGATTCTTTCCTTGGCTAGACCTGCCTGGACCTTACCTTCCTGAATATGGATCTGTGTGCAACTTGTTTTCTCAAGGCTATAATCATGGTTCCTACCCTGCTAATGCTTTGATGGCCTCCCTTGCAGCAGCTCATCTTGCTTGTGTAGAGTCCAGCCAGCATAAACATTCTAGAGAGTGCTGGCTCTGCATGTCCAGCACACTCGCTCTCTGTGTCCACGTTTGTTTTGTCTTTGTGGTACTCTCTAGATATCCCCCGCCCTCCCCCGTCACATTGCACATACCAAATAGCCTCCAGATTATGTGGTAAATACAGCAGTGATTAAGAAGTGTCTCTGTACTACAGTTGGTGGTGTCCTTACTCTAACTGTTCAGAGCTATAACACCCAGTTGGCTTACTTGCTATTCAGATCCAGAAATCAAAAGATCTGAAGTGCTCCTTGTTTCTGACTTCTGTGGGTTCACAACAAGTAACTTGTGTTACTACAACCATTGGGAACAACATAAACAAACTTTAAGGTGTGGTGTATTATTATTATTATTATACAGACATTTATTGAGCGCACGGCTACCCCCAACGGGGGTGTCCCGGCGCTGTGGACCACGAAAAAGAGAACCTGAAGAAGTTAGCAGCTGGAGAATAGGAGTGTCTTCAGTTTTCTCCTGAACTGGGGTTCTGAATCCGTTAAGCGGAGATTAACAGGCAGGGCATTCCAGAGTCTGGAGGCCACTACCGCGAAGGCTCTGCCACCCTTTCTAACTAGACGGAATCTGGGGGGGAGCAAGAGCCGGAGGTGATTCGATCTAAGTGCTCTGGACAAATGGACTATCTTCAACCTTTGTCAGAGGTAACCAGGCCCCTTACCATTCAGGGCCCTGAAGACCAGCACCAGGCTTTAAACTGGATGCGTGCGGCAATAGGCAGCCAATGAAGGTTCTTCAGGTGTGGAGAGATCGAATAGCGGTAAGGGACCTTGCAGATCAGCCTAGCTGCAGCATTTTGTATTATCTGTAGCTGGTGTAGAACATAGACTGGCACTCCCAGGTAGAGGCTGTTGGTATAATCCAAATGGGACGTGATAAGAGCATTGACAACTGTCTTAATTTAATCCGAGGGGAGATAGGGGGAAATCTTCTTTATCATGTGGAGTTTGCCGAAGCAGGCTGAGGTAACTTTATGGATTTGGGCTTTATAGGATAACTCATTGTCAATTTGGACGCCGAGATTACGTGCCACTTTGACCGGGGAGGGGGGCGGGTTCAACTCAGAAGGCCACCACTTGCCGGGCAGTAGGGGGGATGTTTGGTTAAAAAATAATACCTCTGTTTTATCGGTATTAAGTTTTAAGGTGTTATTAGTCATCCAAGTGACAATATTAGAGAGACAAGTTTTAAAGTTCTCCAGTCCAAGGTCAGAGTGGTCCCTAAAGGAGATAACAAGCTGAGTATCGTCAGCATAGGAGACCACTCTGACCGCGAAAGTCTCTATTACCTTAGCCAGGGGTGCAAGATAAACATTAAAAAAGAGAGGACTGAGGGCTGACCCCTGCGGGATGCCACAGCTAAGGGGTTTTTATCCTTAGACCAGAAGAGTCGACACCACACCTGTTGAGTTCGGTTCGTCAGGAACGAAGTGATCCAGGCCAGGGGGGGTGTCGCAGGTCCCGATGTCGTGGAGTCTGTCCAGCAGTATGGAGTGAGAGACCGTATCAAAAGCTGCGGACAGGTCGAGGAGCACTAACATAGCAACCTCGCCCCTGTCCACACTTTCCCTTACGGTCTCTGTAACTTCCAATAGTGCTGTCTCCGTGCTATATCCGGCCCTAAATCCGGACTGTGAGTCGTGAAGGAGTTCATTAGACAAGCTTTTCTAAACTTTTTGCTGGCTTGGGGAGAAGGGATATGGGGCGATAGTTGCTGTACAGTGCAGGGTCCGCCTCTGCCGCGTATAGTCCAAATCCCTGGTATTTTGTGAACTTGTTCTAACCCCATGAAAGGCTGATGGGTGATTGGCTTAAAGGGCCCTCGTGTACTTTGTATCTGTATGTTTTTTGTTTAAACCTTTTTATTGATTAACATTTTTGCACATTTTAAACATACAGTCAGAGTAGTCCTCCTGCATCGAGAAAGAAAGACCAGAAAAGTGATTGCCAACAGCATAATGTGCAGTACCCAACAGCAAAATGAGAGACGAATGAGTAGCTCACAACAACCACAAGAAGTCATAGGATAGCATCCATAGGCAGGGTGGATCAGTGCTGATGAGTCTCGCCAGAGGGTGGCGTGCAAGCGGTTCAGATATAGTGCAGTTCGAACCAAACTTGGGACATGGGGTACAAGAAAATGAGGACAACATAAGTCAAGGAAGGGAAAGGGGAGTTGCTTGAGACCTACTGCCGCATCTAGTGTAGCCAGGGGAGCCAGAGATGTCAGGACCCAGCGGCAACAAAGTTCTGGAACAGGAGCAAGTCAGTTTGGAGGTCAGTGCTATTCAACCTCCCTGCCGGTGGGGAATGAACTATGAGCACCAGCCCCAGGTAACATATTTGAGTCCCCTGTGTTAGTGACCAATTCTTGGAGCTTGGAAACCATTGTGTTCCACTGAGGCTCTAGGGGGAATTTACGAATGCCTAGTAGGTCCTCCCTACGTATTGCCACACCCTTCGCCTTAGCCCAATTATGCAGGGATCTGCACCATGCAAGTGGGTGAGGCGACAGAGGGGATTTCCATTGCTTGGTGAGCAAACGTTTGGCTGTTATTGGACCCAGAGGTGTAATACATGAGCTTCCCAACTGGGGGGAATGGCTCGGGAGGTGCAAGTTGTCAGGGTGACTGTCACATTGCTCCAGTATTCCTTTAAAGACCGCACACTGCCAGACCAAATGGAGAATGTTGGCATCTTACTGCCTGCAGCGGGGGCAGGCTGCGTCTACTTGGAGTAAGTACCTGTTGATTTGAGCTGGGGTAAGGTAAGCCTGATGCAGCACGAAGAATTGAATTTGTTTGAACCGTTGATTACGCAGAATGTTTGTCGGGCTACCCCGAACAACAGTCCACTCTCTATATGTGAATGTCCTCCCCAAGGCCCCCTCCCAATGATTCCGAAGCCGAGTGCGGTCAGCCTCCGTGTGTTGCCTGATGGAAGATGCGAACCAGCGCGCCAGGTGTCTCCCTATCCCCATCACGTGAAGGTATTGCAATGTGTGGTGTATGGGAGGCTCCTGAGTGAGTGTACCCCATTTAGACGATAACAAGGCTATAATTGTTCTATGTAGTAAAAACTTCCCAGGGCGCAGGTTCCCTTCCGCTATGAATTCCTGGTATGGGATGAGGGCGCCGTCCTGGAAAAGGTCTCCTAGTCCTGTATTCTCTCCGTGGCCCAGTGTTGTAGCTCAGCCACAGTCGTGTAGGTGTCCCCTCATGGAGTTACCAACAACGGGATAGTGGGTGCGTAGGGGACAGTGATTATAGTAAGAAAAAGACTCCTATAGAATCACTTGTATTCTAAGTTGAGTAGAAGTGTGTTGGGGGCCTGGACTTGGAGCAAGGATGAACAATTTGTAAAAGGCTACCCTGCATCACCGGGGGCTGTAAAGAAGCTATGACTGGTAAATAACGGGATGATAGCCACCTGGCAACCCATTGCAGCTGGGAGGCTAAGTAGTAATGCTCAAAGTTAGGTACTGCTAAGCCACCCAGATCGGTAAGCAAGTCAAATTTTCCCATGGACACTCTGTGGCATGATGTTCCCCATATAAAGTCATGCACAAACTTTTCCCATTGCCTGAAGAAAGGGGGGGGGATGATAAAGGTTAGAGTGGCGAAGAAGTAGAGAAGGCGGTCAAGGACTACCATTTTAATACGGACAATCCTCCCGGAGATCGCCAATGGAAGAGTCTTCTAGAAACCCATCTGTGACCAAATCGCCGTGGTGGCCTAGACTACGTTCCCATCGAAAAGGTCAGTTCTGGTATGATCAACTCGGACCGCTAAATAGCGGAAAGGGTCCCCGCACCAGGCTACGGGGGGTCCCCCGTATGTATTACGGATCAGGAGTCTCTTTCAAAAATGGGGAAAGTATAGATTTCGCTGCATTGACTTGCAGTCCCGAAGCACGTGCAAAATGGCTGAGGGCTTGGTCAAGTGTGGAGGGGATGTTATGAAGATGTGTACTTTATATCTGTCTTAATAGATTGCATACTATGGTCTATCCCTTTTCTGAAAAGTAATTCACCACCTAATGATGGTGAAAACGCCGTTGCTTTGACTCTCAGTGGGAATTCTTCATATTTAAGTTGATGTTGCTGAATTTGAACCTGGCAGTGGAACTATTGCTGAAGAGAGCCTGCCACATCCAGATATGTCTTCTTGAATTTCATTGATGCTATCCTGCCAGGATATTTTGTCTCTTCTGTGTGAAATCTGAGAGAAGGAAAATACATTTGGCCATCAATTCTGATTGCTCCCTGTAGCAGAACATAATGATTTATGTATCAGATGCGCTAATCATGATTGGCACAGTCTCCAATATTTTTATTCCCCTACCCTTCAATCTGACCCTCTTTTGCCAAAGGACTCAACAAAGCAGATATTGAGTTCATTAATCCCCTGCAAATGGCAGCTGCCACAACAGAGTCTGGTCAGACTACAAAGTGCAGTTTTTCTGATTGATACTTCTAACTGCAAATTTTGAATTTTCCCAGGTAGAATGCTGGATCTGAAAAACTCAAATCAGTGCACTGCATGCCGATAGGTGGTGCCGTATGACTCTACTTTGATCCTGTTCCACTCTGGATGTGAATAATGAAGCTGCATCTAATTGCCACCCATATGTGCTGATGTCAGTTCCTTTTTTTACGCTCCTTCAATTGTGAATCCTGGTCTAGGCTCCTTCCTTCTCTCTGGGGAGAGATTTTCTTCAGAAAAATGTTCCAGTGTGCAAGTAATTTAAGCCGTGTATGGACTCTCACAAATAGATGTCTGTGACAGATCACCATGATGTGTGTCTGTGATGCTTGGGTTCATTGCACAACTCCAAGGCCTGCAACAACTGTGTCCAGATGAACCTTACGGTCATTCGAGAGAATGAGGGGAAGTTATACATGGTGAAACACTGGTAGGGCCCCTTGACCCCACCAGGTTGGTTGCTCCCCTCCCGCATAGCACCGCCTGTGCCTCCCTGCCCCTGCTGAGGTTGTTCGAGGCCTTCCACCACCCGCAGGCTGCCACCTGCACCTCATTCCTGGTGGCTAGTGGTAGGCCATAGGTAGGTTTGTTCATCCTCCGCTTTATTGCTTTTATTGTATTTCCTGTATTTTCATTGTTATGTCTGTGACTGCTGTTGTCTGTCTTCCCCCGCTGCCTGTACGTGGTCCGTGCCCCTTTGTCTTCCCTCTGTTCCCCTCTCTGTCCCTGTGCTCTCTCTGTCTGGTCTTTCCTTCTGTACCCCTCACTGCCCCGTGTCCCTGCCCGGTTTTCCCTTCTGTTCCCCTCGCTTCCCACATGTCTCTGCCCGGCTTTCCCTTCTGTTCCCCTCGCTGCCCCTGTGCCTCTCTGCCCATCCCGGTCTGCCCTTTGTTCCACTTGTTTTTCCCTCGTTTTTTGTGCCTTTTTGCCCTCTGTGCCATTCGTTTTTCCCTCGTTTTTTGTACCTTTTTGCCCTCTGTGCCACTCATTTTCCACTCGTTTTTTGTGCCCTTCTGCCCTCTGTGCCACTCGTTTTTCCCTCGTCTTTTGTGCCTTTCTGCCCTCTGTTCCACTTGTTGTTCCCTAGTTTTTTGTGCCTTTCTGCCCTCTCTTCCACTCGTTTTTCCCTCATTTTTTTGTGCCTTTCTGCCCTCTGTTCCACTCATTTTTCCCTCGTTTCTGTGCCCCTTTTACCTTCTGTTCCACTCAATTTTTTGTGCCCTTTTGCCTTCTGTGCCACTTGTTTTACCCTTGATTTTTGTGGCCCTTTTTTCCTCCTTTTACCTTCGTTGTCCCTCACCGCCCTCGTTGCCCCGCCCCCCTGACTGCCCATTCGCTGCCCCCGCCTCCCAGCTGCTCCTCCTTCCCACCTCCCCATATATGCCAGCCGCTGGCGCGCAGAAGGCGCGCCTAAGGCGAGCCCGTCTGCGCCTGGACCGCGCCCAGCACCAGAACCCCTGGCCCCCGCACCCGCCACGACGTCTGCCACCACTACGATGCCAGCACTTTGCACGCTCTCAACTCCAGACGGAGCCACACCTGCTTCAAGGCCGCCCCGAAACGCACACACGGCCCTTTCACTTGTCGGAACTGCAGCTAAACAGCCACCCGTCAATTAAGACCCCAACCACCTCCGATGCTCCGCACGCAAGCATGCTGGCGAGCTCTGGGACCGGCTCGACACAACATCCCTGGAAGTCGCCTTCCTGACAGAGACCTGGTTTAACGACTCCTCCGCACCCGACATTACCATAGCCATCCCAGACGGCAACAAGATCACCTGCAGAGACCGCACCAATGGAGTCGGAGGAGGAATCGCCATTGTTCACAAGAACAGCATCAGGGTCTCGACTAGCACCGACGATGCGCTCAACACTGCCGAACACCTGCATTTTCAGATCCACACAGACCTTAATGACATCATCGTCTACCGACACCCCGGACCCTGCCCCGAGTTCAGCGACTCCATCGCCGACTTCATCAGCACGCAAGCTCTGACCTCCACCGAATACATCCTCCTCGGAGACCGGAACTTTCGCCTTGAGAACAACAACGACAACAACTCCACAACCCTGATCTATAACCTCGCCACCCTCGGACTGAAGCAACTCGTCACAACGCCCACCCACTCCACCGGCCACATGCTCGACCCAGTCTTCTCCTCAAGCCCGTACGACTCCATCAGCCACACTACCGAACTCCTCTGGACCGACCACCACTGAATCCACTTTGCCTTCCAGAAACCCACCACACACCACCGCACCCAACAGATCCTCCGCCGCTGCTGGAGCAAAATCACGAAGACCAATTTCACTCAAACCTCGCTCTCAGCCCACCCACCGAACCCTCCAACACCGACGCTGCCCACAGCCTCAGACGCTGGATCGAGGACTGCGCCAACACTCTCGCCCCGCTGAAGAAACCCCTCCACAGAGACACCAGCAAGAGGGCCAGCTGGTTCACCCCAGAACTCCTAGCCTCCATGCAAGCCTGCCGGAAACTATAGAAGAAATGGCACAGTGAACAAACTCCGGACAGCCACGCAGCACACAGGGACGCCATCCGCAACCACAACCACCTCATCAGGGCGACCAAGAGGACTTCCTTCAAAGACCGCCTCGAAAACAACGCACACAATAGCAAGGAGCTCTTCAACACCGTGAAGTAACTCTCCAACCCAAGCTCCAACACCAACGACATCCCGCCGTCGCAAGCCCTGTGCAACTCCCTCGCCACCTTCTTACACCGCAAGATAGCAGACATCCACAACAACTTCAACACCCAGACAGCCCCAACAGACAGCAACACAACAGACCCACCGTACACCATCGACCACAACCCCCTGCTAGCCTGGGCCAGCGTGAGCATCTATGACACCATCAAGACCATGCGCTCAATCCACTCCGGTTAGCTGTCGGACCCATTCCAGCACCACATCTTCAACAGAGCAAGCAGCACCTTCGCTCCCCACCTGCGCAACGTCATCAATCTCTCCCTAGAGACCACGACCTTCCCAGAGATCTGGAAACACGCCGAGATCAATGCCCTACTCAAAAAACCTAAGGCTGACCCAATAAACCTCAAGAACGTCCGACCCATCTCTCTGCTCCACTTCCCAGCCAAGGTCATCGAGAAAACCGTCAACAGACCTGATTGTTCGAAGAAAACAGAATCCTGGACCCTTCCCAGTCAGGGTTCTGCAGCAACCACAGCACCGAGACTGCCCTCATCGCTGCCACAGACGACATCAGGACCCTGCTGGACAACGGCGAGACCGCAGCACTCATCCTCCTAGACCTCTCTGCCGCCTTCGACACCGTCTGCCACCACATACTACGCGCACGCCTCCACGCCACAGGGATCCGAGACAAGGCTCTGGATTGGACCACCTCGTTCCTCTCTGGCAGAACCCAGAGCGTCCACCTCCCCCCATTCCGTTCCAAAGCCTCCGAGAACATCTGCGGCGTACCCCAGGGATACTCCCTCAGCCCAACGCTGTTCAACATTTACATGGCCCCGCTCGCACACGTAGCCCGACAGCACGACCTCAACATAACCTCCTATTCCGACGACACTCAGCTGATCCTCTCCCTCACCAAGGACCCCATCACAGCCAAAGCCAACCTCCACAAAGGAATGAAGGCCGTCGCCGACTGGATGAAGACCAGCCATCTGAAGCTGAACTCGGACAAGATGGAGGTCCTCATCCTTGGCTCCAACCCTTCAGCCTGGGATGACTCCTGGTGGCCGACGGCACTGGGGGCAGCCCCGACACCCACCGACCACGCACGCAACCAGGGAATCATCCTCTACTCAACGCTCTCAATGACCAAGCAAGTCAACGCCATCGCCTCCTCCTGCTTCAACACCCTCCGCATGCTCCGCAAGATCTACAGATGGTTCCCGACAGATACAAGAAAGACAGTCACCCAGGCCCTCGTCAGCAGCAGACTCAACTACGGAAACACCCTCTACGCGGGAGCCCCGACCAAGCTCATCAAACGACTACAACGCATCCAAAACACCTCGGCACGACTGATCCTCGGCATACCACACCACGGCCACATCACCCCCCACCTGAGAAACCTGCACTGGCTCCCCGTCAACAAGAGGATAGCCTTCAAGCTCCTCCCCCACGCACACAAGGCACTCCACAAGACTGGCCCGGGCTACCTCAACAGATGGCTCTCCTTCTACATCCCCAACCGCCAGCTACACTCCGCCGACCTCTCACTTGCCACCGTCCCACGCATCCGCAGAACCACCACCTGTGGGAGATCCTTCTCCCACCTCGCCGCCAAGACATGGAACACCCTCCCACTGAGCCTACGACAGACCCATGACCTGCTGACCTTCAGGAGGATACTCAAGACCTGGCTGTTCGATCAGTAGCGCCCCCTCGCGCGCCTTGAGACTCTCACGGGTACATAGTGCGCTTTACAAATGATTGATAGATTGAAGGCTATACGCCATCCCGCTCCATGTCGAAGCTGGAAGAGCAGACCCTCTATCCAAGTTGTTTCCGAGGCAATACTTCCTCGAGGTCGAACTCTTCTTAAGAAACATAGGAGTTCCATGCAGGACTCTGCCACTCCCGCCCCTCTTGTTCTCCAGAGAAGGATAGAGGGCATCATTGTGCCTCCACTTCGCACTCTTGTTACAAAGAGGAGCTGATTAAATCCCTTCTCCTGATGTACCAAGAGTTCCTGGGTCCATCAGTGATGCCACAATAGGTTGAAGGCCATGCTTTTCATCTTTGGCACACTTCCAGTTTCCTGTAAGGCGACCGGGCCCCAAGTATCCACAGGGACTCAGTCTCGTTATGCGCCTTGTGCCACAACCTACAAGCCCCTTTAGTGTGCCCATACCAGTGCACAGACATCCTGTAGGAGGCAAGATCAACCACTTCCTGCGGCAACACATTTCATCAGTGCTGAAGGAGGACCAAGGCCTCTGTCTTACCCTAGATCCTTACTCTCTTGACTCCTTTGTGAGTTAAGGTCAAATTCAAAATGGACACTCTGACCCAGGTTCTCTCTTCTCTGGAGACTGGATTGTGGCGTTGGACATGCATGATGGTTATTTTCACCTTCCTGTCCTACAGGCCCACAAATTCTACCTGCAGTTCAAGGTGGACCACAAGCACTTTCAGTTTGCCATACTCTTTTTTTCGACCTCTTCAGTGCCCCTTGGGCACTCGGCGGTTGCAACCCATCTGTGTAGGTTGGGGTTACTGTCATTCCTTACATCAACAACTTGCTTTTTAAGTTGGGCTCACTGCAGATGGTCAGAGACCTAATCCAGACAATGGCAAACCTCTTGACATCACTGAGGTTCTCAACTAACTTGCTCAAGTCACACATGATTCCTTCAGGGAGGCTTCCCTTCATGAGAGCCATCCTGGATATGGTACACTTTTGAGCTTTTCTTCTGGACCAACACGTCCAGGACATTCATGTAATGATCCCAATGTTTTAACCTCTGATCTGGAGTTCAATGAGGATGGCTAAGGCTTCTTTGCCTGCTAACTTCATGCATCTTACTCACTTACCATGCCAGATGGCACCTGCAAACTTTGTAGTGGGGCCGAAAGTCTCAGTGGACCCAGCACCAAGGTACCTGTCGGATTCCATCCAGATATGGAAGGGGATCGCACATCTGCAATTGGACCAGCAGAGATGCTTCTTCCTGCCCCTCCGAGTTGATAATGGTGAACGATTGTAGAGATTAGATCTGGTTGAATTAAATACCTTTATTGGTATAAATAAGTAAGCCTCTTTGAATACAGGTGAGTGTCAGGAAAGCTCCAACACATCCAGATGCTCCTGTACAACTGACTCGAACTGGAATGATACATAACCATACATTCTACAAGAATAACATCCTGATCATTAAAGTAATACAGTACAAAATAGATAACTAAACAACATAACACATCCCCCCTTATTAACAAAAGAAAAGAAGAATGAGAAAAGAAGAAAAAAAATGGAATACCTAACATATCTTTTAAACAAATAGATTACAAAACATACCCTTTAAGCCAGCCTGGTACAACTCTTGTTCTTTTTCCATGAACAGTATCAACAACATTAGAATTGCAATCTCCAACCCTCCTCCCCCTTACAGGAAGAAGAAACACCATCCAAAGAAAGGTCATTAGCTAGTTCATTTATATTCACATCATCACCAGCTAGTTGAGATTGCAAATAACTATTTTCAAAGTGATCCTCAATCCAATCACAATTATTCTGATTGTTCAATTCTTGTGAATCCAGAATTCTATCTTGTTTAGGATTAATAGCAATGCTTTTAAGATTCCACACTCTTCCATCACTCAGTCTTACCGAATTCCTCAAAACCTCTGCTACTTGCTTAGGCAGTTCATAACGACTCTCACCTTTAGGTACTTTAAAAGGTATTTTTACCTCGTACCCAATCACCTGCCTTGACTTCAACATCTTTGGTACCATGATGCTTGTCATAAAATTCTTTGTTTTTAGCATGAACCCAATCTAACTCATTCCTGACCTCCACCGGAGACCATTGTGTAACCTTTCCATCCAAAAGCCAACCAGGGTTGACTTTACATCTAGGCAACCTGCCTCTCATCATGACAAATGGAGATAACCCAGTACTGGTCTGAGATGTTATTCTGTAAGACCACACAGCCTTTTGCACCTGAACTTTCCATTCCAATTTCTTGTTAATAGCCACCTGAATAATACCTTTAATTACTCTGTTAAATCTTTCCACTGTGCCGTTGCCACTTGGATTATATAAGGCTGTAGTCCTGTGTCTGACACCAGACATCTCAAAATAATCCTTCTCCATATTTGACATAAATTGTACTCCATTATCTGTTAAGATACAAACAGGTAAGCCTTCCATAATGAAAATTGTATCTAAAAACTTGAGAACTGTATACGTGTCTATTTTGTCAACAAATCTGACAATAGACCATTTAGTGAATAAATCTATAGCCACCAAAATTCTTTCATTTCTCCAATAGGTCCAATGATATCCACTGAAACTGTATCCCATGGAAGATCTGGAATTAACCCTTCACTCATACTGGGTTTCAAAGTCCTGAGCGTTTTGTCGGCAGAATTACAAATTTCACAATTCTCACAAAGTTTTCAGTGTCCCTATCAATTGCTGGCCACCAAAACATATTCTTCACTATCAATTTGTTCCTCACAATCCCAAAATGTCCCTCATGACATAATTCTAGAACTTTTCTTCTCAGAGAAACAGAAGGAACAACCCTATCTCCCCTGAAGAGTATATCCTTTTCAAGAGATAATTCCATCCGAACTTCCCAAAAAGCACTTAAATCTCCTTTTACAAAGTTCTTCCTAGGCCAATCCTTACAAATGTAATCCATAACTTCTTTTAAAACTGCATCTTTAGCTTGTTCCTCCATCCATTGCTGATTGCTGATCGCAGGTGCACCTGAATCATGCACTAGCGCCACACTAAAATTACCCCAAGGGTCATCAACACACTCTTCAAGTGGAGACGGTAATCTAGATAAACAATCCGCTATAAGATTGTCTCTCCCAGGTAAGTAAACCATTTTATAAATGTACTCTTTCATATGCATGGGTAACCTAGCCAGTCTAGCCGAGGGCCCCGAAATACCCTCACAGGACAACATTTTAACTAACGGTCGATGGTCAGTACGAATAATGACAGGTTTGCCCCACACAAAAGCCCTAAAATGTTCTAAGGCCCATGCGCAAGCCAACGCCTCCCTCTCAATAATGGGATACCTACCTTCAGCAGGCGAAAGTGCTCTGGATGCAAATAGAATTAGCCTTTCTTTGCCATCCAAATCCTTCTGTGAGAATACCGCACCCAGACCCTTATCACTAGCATCTGTAGTCAATAAACACTCCACGTTGGGATCAAAACTCGCTAACGCATTCACATTCTGTAAATCCATCTTGATCTGTGCAAATTCATCCTCACAAATATACCTCCACTATGACTCCACCCAAGGATATCTCGCACACAGGTTTACCCTGCAAGGAATTTTCTGTGATATTAATAACATAATTCCCCCTTGCATTCTTAATGCATTCTTCCTCCAATACCTCATCTTCCATCACACCACCTTACTCATCCCAGATGTATTTTACATTTGTGCGTCTACGGCACATTTTACTAAAATGGCCTATAAGTCCACAAATCCCACACTTCTTTCTTAATGCAGGACAATTTCTACTAAAGGCCAAGTGTTCTTTACTGTCGCAACAATAGCATCTTTTCTCTTCTATCTTCCTGTCCTTAGCTTGATACTTTGCAGGTGCTGCCCCCACTGCCTGGAAAAATGGGCTGCTGGCTTCCACTCCAGCATCAGAAGTGGTGTTGTCTGAGCAAGGACTGGGCTGGGCACCATGGGGGTGCGCACTCCTTGCTGCCCCTGCAAACGGCACACCTTGGGTGCCCCATTGGGTTAAAAAATGAAGAGTACTGCAAAACCACCATATGTACCAAGAACTGCAGTGTGAGGCCATTAATTTACTTTGCAAGGTTTTAGGTAAGAAACACCCCATAAGCCCTGGCGAGGGCTCCTAATTGGCATATCTCTTAATAAGGGCCACCACCAACGTTTCTACAAGAGTGCTTTTGGGGCAGCCCTTTCAGAATATTTTTTTTAAAACTCACCCTAATTCTCCCAGAGACAGAATTCCTGACCGCATGAGAGGTTAGCCCTGTGCTCAAAGCACTCCTAGAGTGGGAGCTTTTACTTTTGGATTCTGGAGAGTGAGGACTCCTACTGGTTGGCCCTGAAGCTGAGATAGTAGTTTATCAAAAGAGAAAGAAGGACTAATGGCTACATGCTATTCAGTTGAATGTTTTATTGACAAGGTTAATGCTTTAAATGCAAAGCCTTACAATATATTGAATGATTCAGAATGTTGCTTCTTCTATTGACTTCAATGGTGGGTTTAACCATGCATTTCATATTGGTAATCCTAATGTTGCAATGGTGAAGTATAACATGTTGCTGCTTTTTTTGATGTGGTGTCATGAAAATTCCAGTAGCCCTGCCTTGTTGATAATGACACCCCCCTTATATTGTGATATTGATTCTAGTATAGATGGGAGATATTGTGATTATACAGTTTGACCCACTAGGGGTGTAACGTGATATGAGGGTGTCACCAAAGGTATTTCCATCTACTTGATTTATACAAATATGTAATTTAATACATACTCTTTAGTAGTATGAGCGTGATAAAATTACTTTTCCTCTTTAAAAGAAAAAGGTCTGGCTTGCCAATAATTTATTGGGCGGTGTTCTTTTGTATCAATGAGCAGGGGTTACTGGCCCACACCATTGCTCCTGAGAAGGCATTCGACTGCTCTGCTTGGCTATGCTGAGTGTCTCAAATGCCCCAATGGGGGCTTAGTTCCAATAAAAAGTGAATATCAGACATATTGATTGTGAACGACTAACATCCTTCGCAACTAATGACCCAATTTGTTACCCCTGGGTATTTGGTACCGGCTTAATATCAGTTGGTGCTCGCATGCTAAAAGCTGCAGTTATATTTAAACAGTCCTCTAGCACTGTTTTGAGATTTATAAAAAAGTTGCTAGTCAACCGCTGAGTGTAATCATGCAAGTATACAGGCAAAAGGGCCCTTGTAGAAGCATTGTATGGTATTGGGATTTGGGGTTACACCAAAGCCAAAGAATTACAAGTATTGCAGAAATAATTCCTGCACTCTCTGTTAAAGTTATGTCCTGGCACACGTAATACCATTGTATATGGAGCTGGGTATTAAACCTATCTCAGATTGAATTGTCCTATACCGAGTATTATACTGTTTCCTACTGCTGAAGAAAGGTGTAGGCCTTCGCCCTATTTTAAATCTTCGACCCTTCAACTTCTTTCTGTGGAAGAATAAATTCAAAATGTTCATGTTGGCCCATGTTCGATCTGTCCTGAATCCAGGAGACTGATGATGGCTATAACCCTACAGGATGCCTATTTTCAGATTGCCGTCCTGAAGGCCCACATACGCTACCTGCGTTTTAAGTAGGGCAGTGAATGTTTTCCATTTGCCGTGCTCCTCTTTGGCCTCACCCGAATCCATACCTTTTCACAAAGGTGATACCAGGTATGGTGTATCTTTTGAGGTTGTGGGTACCAATGTTCACTACTTCAACAACTGGCTGTTGAAGGCAGGCTGACCATACTGTTATGTTATGCATATTTGTAAAGTGGTTTATCACCAGCAAGGATATCCTGGTGCTGAGCAGGTGTCTTGGACTTGCACGGAGGTCTTTGGTGGGGTTATGATAAGAGCCACCATCTGACCGGATCTTTGAATGCCAGGGCATTCGAGGGCAGCTGGCAAAGTCTAGCAGATCATGAATTGTTACTGCACCTGGAGGTTGTGCAGGACATCTTCCACCAACGTGGAGCACCCTAGCTCGAGCTCTTCGCTGGTTCCCAAGAAGGCTCTTTCTTGAAGGTGCATTCAACATAGAGCGGAACACAGGACTCCTGTATGTCTTCCCAATCTCTGCTCCCGTGTTTTTAAGAAAGCCAGGAATTACTTAGCCTACTAGTGACCACAGATTGGGCCAGGAGAGTGCGATACCAGGAATTTGTGGTCATGAACATGTGTCCTCTAATCAGGCTGCCATTTCAGGGGCTGGCACCCAGACCTGTGCAATCTACACCTCCATGCATGGCGATTGAGCGACAGTATCTGAATGCATTTGAGCTACCTCCCAAAGCAGTGGACAGCATCCGGGCAGACAGGCTTCCTTCTAAGAAATCTGCTTACGCCAGATGCTGGGACAAGTTTGTGGCTTTGTGTGACACTCCTAGCAAGGACCCATTGCAAGTCAAACTGTAGGATCTGTGACTGATTGTTCTCTCTTTGGCACAGCAAGTGCCTGTGGTGGCCTTTTGGCCTTTTTGGAGAGACGACGAAAAATAAAAAACACTTATCTGTTACGGCGGGTTGTCATCTCTCCTCTGTTATCTTCCTTCTCTTCCTGCAGTCCCAGCTGGCAGTAGGAGGCGCTCTCGGCTCCCAAGCACCCCCTGAGCCAATAATATTGCTCATGGTTTGGCGCTCAGATGAGGAACAAGAGGCTTTGCATGTTCCTCACCAGGCTGTGTAATGTAGCCTGGTGGGGAAGATGCAAAGTGCGTAGGACTGTTTGGCCATCCCTCTTGGGCCGACCAAGCAGTCGTGAACCCTTAGGGAGTGTAAACCATTCCCCCCCCTGCTCAGGCCAGTGCCTGCCGTGCCCAATGATGAAATAGGAAAACTAAAATGATAACTATAGTTATTATCATTTTAGTTTTCCGTTTGTTCAGCGGGGCGACGCTCCTCCGCCTTAGCAGAGGAGCTGCCACTAAATTTGGCCCTTCCCTGCGGCATAATTCCACGGACCTTGGGCTCCCTCCATCACTCCCAATGTGCAGTTAAGTTACCATTGAGCACCGAGACGCCACCTAGCAGCGCACAGCGGCTATGCTGAAAAGACTTCTGGATCCAGCCTACCACCTGGGGACATTCTGAAGGTGAGGAATATGTGGTGAAATAGAGTATATACATCAGAAAGAGCATTACCAAAGGTAAGTAACTTAACCTTTTGTTGAGATGACATCGCTTCTTGATGAAAACATCTTGAATCGATTCAAGGGATGACTCTGTTTGCTGCCCACTATTTGGCCCATGGTCTTTGATGCCCCACTAAAGCATGTATGGCTGTCCCCTGGTACGCCTCAACTCCGAAACCTCACCACTTGGCACTACCCACCAAAAATGATGCTGTCTGTATGTGATGAAGCCATGTGTCTGTGGGTATCACCAACACACTACTAGCAATGCCTCCCCTGAAGTGCAGTGACACACTATTTTTTTTAAGCAGGATGGTAAATATTTTAATGGAAACTTTCTCCAAGAATATTTCCAAGCTCCTTCACTCTATCCAATACCTCTACATTGTAGCCTCAATGGCATATAGGAACCACGTGGTGATTCCTTTATACAGCACGTTTATCGTAGCGAGGCCAGTGATAGGATGGGGATGGCACTCAGAAAATGTGAGTTTGCGATAGGACCTCCAAGAAAAGAGAAGAGACGGGGCACGAAATGAGGATATTACATGCGGACAGGGCCATCTCTAGGGCGGTGCGACAAGTGCCACCGCACTGGGTGCTGACTTCAGGGTGGGGGTGCCGGATTGGGGTACGCCGTTTACTCCAATATTTTAGGGAATTAAAAGCACCTGCTGCAGCGTTCCTTGCCTCCAGCATTTTTCTAACAACAATAAAATGTCAAGATAACTCAGGTGATTAATGGAGCTGCTGGAGAGATAGAGTTTTGTCTAGTGGAATATTTGACTCACTATAAGGCAGCTCAGAGGGTTTATGCTGCAAAGCATGTGTACCATGCAGATCACAACATTCATATAACGTAAATTATTCAGTGGGGTTACTATTTTTGTCAGAGAGATCCTTGTTTTGTTACTTGCAGGTTATAAGTAAAAATCCTAATATAGAACAGTGAGCTGTATTACCTGCCATCAAAGAGCTGCAAGCAGAAATGCATGTGTGAGGACGTGGTTAGAGACTTGAGGTGTGCTGTTAAAGGGTGGTGCCGTAGTGAGGGAGTCCGTGGAGAAGGAGGTTATTGGGGGCACCAACGGGCATTGTCGCACCAGGTGCCACCAGCACTAAACCCGGACCTGCATGCAGCCCTCAAAAGGGCGTGGTCTACTGGTTCGAAGTAGCTAGCATTGTTTAAAACAAGCATTTGCAATGCAATAGGTCTCGCATTAAGAACGTTTGAGCTATTGGTATTGTAAATGATAACATTTTGTATTTGTTTTGTTTTTGAAAATAGCGAAATTAATAGCTTTGTCATTTACAATGCCAATAGTTATAACTTTCGCAAATGTGACACCGATAGCATTTGTAATGAAATATGTGTTGTATTTAGGTGACTTACATGTATTGATATTACAAATAACAATTTCTTTTAATTTTTTTTAATAATGAATAATTAAATAAAAGTTATTGTAATTTATAATGGCAATAGCTTAAACTTTTGTAAATAACTTTTGTGAAGAATATGTTCAGTGTATTTTATTGTGACGAAAATCCAAGAACAGAAGTGAAATATTAACATCTTTTTGTTACATATGTAATAAAGCTTGAAACATTGAGAGAACATATTTGAACCAGTTGTTGTTGAATGGTTGAACAGATTGATGCTGTGGTGGCGCTGAGTGATGTTGCGATGGCGAACGAGTGATGCTGTGGCATTCAGTGATGCAGTGGTGCCCCTGAGTGATGCTGTGGTGGTGCTGAGTGATGCTGTATGCTATGTTATGTTTTGTTTTGTTATGCTATGCTATGTTTTGCTATCCTATGATTTGATTTGTTATGCTATGTTGCGTTTTGTTATGCTATGCTGTGTTTTGTTATGCTATGCTGTGTTTTGTTATGCTATGTTTTATAATGCTATGCTATGTTTTGCTATGCTATGCTATGCTTTGTTAGGATATGCTATGTTGTTTTGTGTTTTATTATGCTATGCTATGTTTTGCTATGCTATATTTTGTTATGCTATGCTATGTTTTGTTGTGTTTGGTATGCTATGCGATGTTTTGCTATGCTATTATATGTTTTGTTTTGCTATGCTATGTTTTGTTGGGCTTTGTTAAGCTATGCTATGTTTTGTTGTGTTTTGCTATGTTTTGTTATGCTATGTGTTGTGTTTTGTTATGTTATGTTATGCTATGTTTTGTTATGCTATGCTATGTTTTGTTATGCTATGTTTTGTTTTGCTATCCTATGCTTTGTTTTGTTCTGCTATGCTATGTTTAGTTTTGCTATCCTTTGCTTTGTTTTGTTATGCTATGCTTTGTTGTGTTGTGTTATGCTATGTTTTGTTGTGTTTTATTATGCTATGCTTTGTTTTGCTATGCCATGTCTTGTTATGCTATACTGTACTTTGTTTTGTTATGCTATGCTATGCTAAGCTAAGCTTTGTTTTGTTATGCTATACTATGTTGTGTTTTGTTATGCTATGTTTTGTTGTGTTTTGTTACGCTATGTTTTGCTATGCTTTGCTATGCTATGTTTTGTTATGTATGCTATATTTTGTTGTGTTTTGTTATGCTATGTTTTGTTGTGTTTTGCTATGTTTTGTTATGCTATGTTTTGTTATGCTATGTATTGTTGTGCTATGTATTGTTGTGCTATGTATTGTTGTGCTATGTTTGTTGGGCTATGTTTTGTTGTGCTATGTTTTGTTGTGCTATGTTTTGTTGTGCTATGTATTGTTGTGCTATGTTTTGTTATGCTTTGTTTTGTTATGCTATGTTATGCTGTTTTTTTTATCCTATGCTATGTTTTGTTCTGCTATGTTTTGTTGTTTTGTTATGCTATGTTTTGTTATACTATGCTATGTTTTGTTTTGCTATGCTTTGTTATGCTTTGTTTTGTTATGCTAGGTTTTGTTTTGTTATGCTATATTTTGCTAGGCTATGCTTTTTTTGTTATGCTATGCTGTGTTTTGTTATGCTATGCTAGTGAGGGTGTGTGAGGGTGAGCGGGGGTGAGGGTGTGTGAGGGTTGTGAGGGTGAGAGGGTTGTGAGGGTGAGGGGGTGTGAGTGTGGGTGAGGGTGGGTGAGGGTGAGGTGGTGTGAGGGTGAGGGTGTGAGGGTGAGGGTGTGTGAGGGTGTGAGGGTGAGGGTGTGTGAGGGTGAGTGAGGGTGTGTGAGGGTAAGAGGGTGTGTGAGGGTAAGTGGGTGTGTGAGGGTAAGAGGGTGTGTGAGGGTGAGGGTGAGTGAGGGTGTGTGAGGGTGAGGGTGAGTGAGGGTGTGTGAGGGTGAGGGTGAGTGAGGGTGTGTGAGGGTGAGAGGGTTGTGAGGGTGAGGGGATGTGAAGGTGAGTGAGGGTGTGTGAGGGTGAGGCTGAGGGGGTGTGAGGCTGAGGGAGTGTGAGGGCGAGGGGTTGTGAGTGTGTGAGAGGGTGTGGGGGTGGGAAGGTGAGGGGGGTGAAGGTGAGGGGGTGGGTTTGTGAGGGGGTAAGGGGGTATGAGGGTGAGGGGATATGAGGGTGAGTGTGTGGGCCGGTGTGAGGGTGACAGGGGTGATGGTGAGGGTGTGAGGGTGAGGGGGTGTGAGGGTGTGAGGTTGAGGGTGTTTGAGGGTGAGAGGGTGTGAGGGGGTGTGTGAGGGTGATGGTGTCGGGTTGTGAGGGTGAGGGTGACGGGGGTAAGGGTGACGGGGGTAAGGGTGACGGGGGTAAGGGTGAGGGTGAGGGGGTGTGAGGGTGAGGGGCGGTGAGGGTAAGTGGGTGTGAGAGTGAGGGGATGAGTGTGAGGGTGTGAGGGGGTGTGAGGGTGTGTGAGGGTGTGAGGGTGATGGGGTTGAGGGTGAGGGTGTGTGAGGGTGTGAGAGTGAGGGTGTGTGAGGGTGAGGGTGTGAGTGAGGGGGTGTGAGGGTGAGAGGATGTGTAAGTAGAGGGGTGTGAGGGTGAAGGGTTGCGTAGGGTGAGGGGGTGTGAGGGTGAGGGGGTCTGGCGGGTGAGCGGGTGAGGGTGAGAGGGTGTGAGGGTGAGGGGGTGTGAGGGTGAGGGAGGGTGAGGGTGGGTGAGGGTGGGTGAGAGGGTGTGTGAGGGTGAGGGGGTGTGTGAGGGTGAGGTGGTGTGTGAGGGAGGGTGAGGATGTGAGGGAAGGTGAGGGACAGGCATTGGACATTGAGGGACCCAAGCACGGAGCACTGAGAGGAGCAGGCACAGGGCAGTGAGAGACACTGGTTTGGGGCATTGTGGGTCTTGCTCTTTTAGTACTGGGACAAAGGTGGGTGTGTGAGGGTGAGAAGGTGTGAGAGTGTCAGAATCAGCTCCGCAGGATCCGGTTGTAGTATATAATGGTCCACCTCCCAACGTCACAAACACTCTATTTGTAATACACAGAGTATTTGAGCCATTAGGCGAGGGGA
Source organism: Lissotriton helveticus (assembly GCF_964261635.1). Lineage (NCBI taxonomy): Eukaryota > Metazoa > Chordata > Amphibia > Caudata > Salamandridae > Lissotriton > Lissotriton helveticus. The sequence goes on from NC_136061.1 coordinate 2,095,892,480, forward strand.
AAAAAGACAAGGGAGGGAAAGGGAAGGGACCGCAGGGAAAGGGAGTAACCTGTAACGACAAAGAACATGCACTTAGGTGGAGGATGATGTGAGCAACCTTAAAAAGAGGATGGCGGCGATGGAATCAGCGCAGCGGATTACGGCGCTCCGTGTGGAGGATGCAGAAGGGCGGGCGCGCCGTAACAACCTCCGCTTCCTTGGATTTCCAGAGAGCTGTGGGACGGGTGGCATGGAACAGTTCCTTACACAGTGGCTAGAATCATGGATGCCCCCGGGGACGCTGTCTGCATGCTTCATTATTGAAAGGGCGCACCGTGCCCTGACACAGAAACCACCCGAGGGTGAGCGACCTAGGGCGGTGATCGCACGGCTGTTGAACTACCATGACAGGGACGCCATTTTGAGGGAAGCTAGAAATAAAGAAACCATCTTATGTGAGAATCAGAAGATCTTGATCTTCCCTGACTACACCAAACTCGTCCAACAGCAGCGCCACTCCTTCATGGCAGCCAAGGCGAAGTTGAGGGGCCTTAAGCTACAGTATTCCCTGCTGTACCCGGCGCGCTTGAGAGTGATCTTCCAGTCACGGACGCTATTCTTTGATACGCCGGAAGACGTGTTCAGGTGGACCGATGAAACGGTACAGGTCAGACCGAATCCGCAACCAGGGCTCAATCCGGGCTCCCCTGAGGGCTCGCCTCGGCCACAGCGAGACCGATCGTCTAGACATAGCCGAACCAAACGCTCCAAATCACGCAAGCGAGCGGCCTCGGCCGATGGCACGCAACACACTGCTAGAACCGAGGACTCCGAACAATCTAGCACAGATCATTGAAGTCTTCGGGGCCTCGGCTCCGTGCTCTGCTACTAATGCTGCGAGTCCCAGATGGACGCACCTGGTCGCCTGAGACCTGCTACATTGATGGCTGTATCGCGGCCTTGTAACAGTACTGCTACTGTCTACTGAGAGTGGATGAGACTGTGGGGGGGGGGGTTTCGGGGACTACATAATGGTGGCTGCCACTCTCCCGTTGTGAGAGGGACACCGAGGGGAGGGGGTGAGTTCGCTGTTCCTTTTTGGGATGTTGGGATCCATTGGTATGAGTGGGCCTGAGCCCGCTGTTTCGGTCTCGGGACTGCTCATACCGCGACAGATACTTCATGGTTCATTGAGGTATAGGGTGGGGGGAGGCGGGGGACGGGCGGTCAGGGTTGTGGCTGCTAAGTTGGGGTTTGGGATTGTTGGGGACTGTGGGGCCGGGGGGTGGGTGATGTTCTCTGGGGTAGATAGTACAGTGCATGTGTGTGTTGCTATAATGATTCATGTGGCGCGTGGTGGGTGGCGCTGGAGCGGGGGGCTTATGTGGTGGACTCCGAAAGACTATGGCTGATTCGATTCATCGGACTCCTGAGGACTCTATGCGAGTGGTCACGTGGAATGTCAGGGGGTTGCTAGACAAAATCAAGCGTGGGGCAGTTTTGCGATGGGGTAAGAGGGCAGCGGCTGATGTGTTATTACTCCAAGAAACTCATATGATGGGCACGAAGGCACTGGGCCTGCAGAGGTTTGGCTACCAACAAGTTTTCCATGCCGGGTTTACTCGGGGATCCAGGGGAGTGGCCATATTGATTCACCGTAGGATACCATATATTCATGAGAAACAATGGATAGATCCACAGGGTCGCTACTTGTTTGTGAAAGGCAAGGTGGGCACGGAATCTATAGTGTTTGGGTGTGTGTACGCCCCCCCTCCCCTGCAATGGGCCCTGGCTGAGAGGCTGTTCTCTGTGTGGGACGATATATCCGAGTCGATGGCAGTGATTGGGGGAGATTGGAATGACGTAATGGATGTGTGCATGGATCGCCGGAGGCGCCTGGAAACGACTGAATCTCCTTCCCCTTCCCCTCCACCCACTAGACTGCATGCAATGAGTGAGGGGCTGGGCTGGGTGGATGCTTGGCGACATATGCATCCTGCGACCCGTGAATATACCTACTTATCGGCGGTGCATGGATCATTCTCGCGCATAGATTGTGTGTTTTTACCTCGGGAATGCCTGAGTAGGGTGAAGAGCGCGGCCATTTTGCCGAGAGGCCTATCCGACCATTCCCCAGTCTCAGTTAACGTAGACCTCATGCGGACACGGCAGCCATTCCGGTGGAGGATGTCCTCGTGGCATCTGCTACAGCCAGCCTATACTAAACATTTGCGAGAAACCATAGCTCATTACTGGCGGGAGAACCTGATAGAGGGGGCGGACGTGGAGGTGGTATGGGAAGCGATGAAGCCTACCGTGCGTGGTGTAGATATCGCGTGGTGCTCGGAGGCCCGTAGGCGGCGCCGGGAACAAACTGCAGTGGCGGCTGAGCGGGTGGAGGCCCTAGAACAGGAATGCCGAGAGGGTGGAGATGAGATCGGGCTCAGGCTGCTTTCACAAGCACAGCAATCGTATGCGTCCCTCTTGATGGATGAAGCCAGACAGGCGTGGCTGGCCACCAGAAGTAGGGTGTATCAGTGGGGAGACAAGTCGTGCTCCATGCTCCACCGCTTGTGCCAACACAACTTTCAACCCCTTGTGCTGCCGGGCATCATGGACGGTAATGGGGAGGTCCTGACTGACCCTAGCGAGTTGGCAGCAAGCTTCGCCTCCTACTTTGAAGCCCAATACGCCTCTTGTGACCGATTGCCTGAGGGTGCCTTAGACCGGTTTTTCGCGGACTTACCGCCCGTACGGGTATCGGACGAGACCAAGGAGCTCCTCGATACACCCCTCACAGCGGAGGAGCTGGGAGACGCTCTGGGGCAGCTCAATGCGGGTAAGGCTCCTGGCCCTAATGGCTACCCGTGTGAATTTTTCAAGAAATTTCACGTACAGCTAGGGCCACACTATCGCCGAGTTCTTGAGGTGGCGAGGACGCGGGGCACGTTGCCCCCCGATTGGCGCCATGCCGAAATAGTGGTATTTCAGAAGCCTGGTAGGCCCCCGGGCAGCCATGACTCGTACAGACCTATTTCCCTCATCAACATAGAGGCCAAAATATTGGCCAAAGCCCTAGCGAACCGCCTGGCTCCGTATATTACAGACCTAGTTCACTCTGATCAGGCGGGCTTCATGCCCCACCGGGCAACGCGACACAATATTAGACGGGCACAGGCGGCGCTAGACGCTGTTGGAGCCGTGGGGGACCAAGCGGCACTGCTATTGGCCGATATCAACAAGGCTTTTGATTCGGTCAGCTGGTCGTACCTATTTACACTACTATCGTGGCTCAACCTGGGCCCGGTTTTTCGGTCCTATATCGAACTGCTCTATACGGACATTACGGCATCGGTGCGAGTCGCCGGGGCGGTGTCAGAGGAGTTCCGCGTTGGCCGGGGGACTAGGCAGGGATGCCCTCTTTCCCCCTATCTTTTTGCCTTAGCAATGGAACCCCTGGCGGCCAGAGTTCGCAGAGATGCGTTGATACGGGGCTTTGAGTGGAATACCACACTGTCGGATAAAATTGCATTATACGCGGACGATGTCCTCTTCTTCCTCACCGATTTACAGCACTCCGGCCCGCGTGTCCTGGAGGTCATGCAACTCTTCGGGGAGGTGTCGGGTCTATACCTCAACGTCCGTAAATCTACCCTATGGGTAATACAGGGGGACATGGTGACGGATCCCTGGGCTTCGGAACTGCAGGTGGCCACAGCTGGTCTGAAATACCTCGGGGTGTTCCTCTCGAACTCAGTGGACACGGCCTGGGAACGTAACCTCTTGCCCGTCTGGGAGCGGGTCCAGGCGGATATTAAAACTTGGTCCAGAATGCCTCTTTCAATTTTTGGCAGGTCGGCTATCTTTAAGATGGTTGCACTGCCGCGCCTCCTCTACCAACTACAGAACCATCCGTATCCTATCCCACCCCAATGGTTTCGGCGGGTCGACTCAGTACTGGGCCGCTTCCTTTGGGCTGGCGGTGCCGCCAGGGTAGCGCTGCGCACATGCTTCCTGTCCACGTACTGTGGGGGCCTAGCCACCTCGGATATACGGTCATACTACCAGGCCGCTCATCTCCTTGTTCTAAATGAATGGTGGTATGGTGACGGTGGAGATCCGGCGTACGCCCTAGAACGTGCGTTAATGGGGGATAACTCGCTCCACGCCATCCTATACTCACCCCGGCTTCGTCGGCCATTGCCGAGAGTCACTCAACTTGTATTTGGGATATGGCGGCAGGCCCTGCGCCGCATGGGTTGGTGGGGTAGACTGACCGCGGAAACGCCGCTGTGGCGTAACGGTTTGCTACCGGAACTTTCTAAGTTATCAGGCTTCGATGGCTGGGACTCAATAGGCATTTCACAGCTCGGTCATGTGATGTCCGGGACGACTCTCAAGTCCTTTCAGGCTCTTAGTGCTGAATTTGGTATGCCCCAATCTCAATTTTATCGCTATTTACAACTTCGACATGCATTGACGCCCAGTATAACTAATCTTGACTCGCTCCCGGAGTTCAGCCCGATCGAGGCGAAGGTGTTCATGGGCGACCTTGGAGACAAAAAAGTATCGCGCATTTACCAGACCATGGTCGTACATTGCTCTTCCACTCTTCTTCGGCTGAAGGCGCACTGGGAGGCCGATGTGGGACCGCTGGATGAGGATGACTGGCGGGAGGCATTAGAATCCCCGAGGGGGGCGGCTATAGCAATGCGGTTTCGCCTCATACAGTTCAAGATTTTGCACAGGGCTTATTATACTCGAGAGCGTCTGTGGAGAGCAGGCCTGATTGAGTCCCCGGAGTGTCTGAGATGTGGGGCGGAGGTGGGTACATTGCTCCACACGGTGTGGTCGTGCTCAAAACTAGTTGGCTTTTGGAGGGGTGTATGGGGCTGTCTGTCAGAGGTGTTGGGCTGGACCCTTCCCCGTACCCACCGCCTGGGCCTACTGCACATCCTAGAGGGGGTTGGTGGCAATACCTATAAGCGTCACCTGCTCCTCCTGGGACTGATGGTAGCCAAAAGAGACATGGCCCGAGCATGGAAGGAGGTGAGGCCCCCCCCCCCCTGACTGCGTGGAAGGCAGGCTTAGATTTTTGTATGGGTCTGGAGAGGCCAATCTTTGAGGCGCGGGGATGCCCTCGTAAACATTTCAAGATATGGAAGCGGTGGGCGGACTACAGAAGTTTGACACTGGATCCCCCGGAGGACCCGGAGGAGGACCTATAGCCCAGTCTACTCCGGAGAAGCCCACTCCCACACTCACACTTGATGCGCAAAGAGATTTCATACATATGGCTCCCACACACATGCATAGGTTAGGGTGGGTTGAGGGAGGGTTCGGGGAGTTGGGTGGGTAAATTCTGAAACGAGGAAGATGGGGTTGGGGTTTTTGTGTACCATTGGTTCCGCTGGTTCCTTGCTTTAATGCTCAGATTTATTTTGCAAATGTAACTACAATGCCTGGTGGTATCGTCCTGATTGTGGGATGCCACTTTCATTCATATGCTCATCTTTATCAATAAAACTTGTTGTGAAAAAAAAAAAAAAAAAAAAAAAAAAGAACATGCACTTAGAACAATTCCATATACATTGGCTACTCTCTAATGGTCTCACTAAATGATCATTTGTACCTGCAAAATAAAGGAAACAAACTTCTGTAGATATCCTCCTCATTCACCACCAGCCTTGACTGACTTGGGTCTAAATGAAACATAAACAATGCACAAGGATCATATAGAAATAACAAAGGGCCTTCACAAAAATAATAACATCAACCACCCTTCCGCCTACCATGACTAAAGTGTGAGGAATGCCTTGTACTATTGGGTTCTGATGAAGGAAATTAAATATAACGATCACTCAGGTCAATATTTCCTTTGGTAATGTCAGGAAAGAAAATAAAGGATAAATGAAAGTGATTCCCAAGGCCTTACAGATACGGTAGTGTGTATGGAGCAAGAGCCACAACACTCCGCTCTGTCTTGGAGAAGAAACCAAAGTATACGAGTGGTACACAACAATGAAATCCATATGAAGCACTAAGTTCCCCTGGAAACTCAGGTACTGACTGTACTCCACGTTTGCCACCAAGATTATAATAAAAGTAAACCATACGGCAGCGCGTAGTTGAGACCACTACAGCGCTCCGCCGGTAATCCTCCTGCACCGAGTCTGTCCCGAAAACAAAATCCCTCTACCTCTGGAAGATGAGCTTTCTTCCAGAACTGGACAGAAACGGCAACGCGTAGCAGACTACTACCGCGCTCCGCTTCCAAATTACACACAAGGGCAAATTCCTTTCCGAACGGCAACGCGGCAGAAGGCAACGCGCTCCGTTAAGGCTTTGTCAAGCAACACAAATTCCCGCTCCTACCTCTGAACAGGAACGAACAACGGCTTCTCCAAACTCTGGAAACCTGCAGTAAGAGGCGACGAGTAAAGGGTGCTCCTCTGCCAGCCGGCAAGGAACAGGAACAAAACGAATTACACGCAACAGGATGCGTGTCAGCAGCACTCTTATCTCCTCCCCTAGCCGGGGATTCTGGGAGTTGTAGTTTCCTGGCCATGTCACTCCTTCTCAAGTGCGTGGTATGTGCTGGATGGCTAGGCAGTGTAGGCGCGTGACCAGGATCCTGACAGTGAGGGGGTGTGAGGGTGAAAGGGGGTGTGAGGATGAGAGGGTGTGTGTGAGGGTGAGGGTGAGGGGCTGTGGGGGGGTGAGGGGGTGAGGGAATGAGAGTGTGAGGGTGAGGGGGTGTGAGGGGGTGTGAGGGTGAGGGTGGCTGAGAGGGGGTGTGAGGGTGAGAGGGTGTGTGAGGGTGAGGGGGTGTTTAAGGTGGTGTGAGGCTGAGGGGGTGTGAGGGAGGGTGAGGAAGGAACAGGCATTGGACATTGAGGGACACAAACACGGAGCACTGAGAGGAGCAGGCACAGGGCAGTGAGGAACAATGGTTTGGGGCATTGTGGGTCTTGCTCTTTTAGTACTGAGACTCACTCATGGTACATTTGTAAACATGCTCAGGCTCACAACAAGAACTGCCATTGAGCACATCCTTTTACAACTGAAAATTATTTACATCTCATTAGTTTCTATTTCTTCGGGCTCACACAGTCACAAAATAGGTCCCTTAATTCTTAAGCACCTAAGAGCTCAAGGCAAATCACTGAACTCAGACGTTTTGGTGATAAATTAGAAATACTAAATATTAGGTGTAGAAGTTCTAGCTTGCAGTTTTTACTGCTAACTCATAATTTCTTTTGAACTTCAGACAACCCCAATTTGATTGGACAGCAAGGCCCTAGTTACTTATCAAGCAGAGGACAGGCTGATAATGTACCACACTTTTGGGTCTTTCTGAAACTCTTTGGCGCCATTTAAGCAGCAGAACTCCACATTACTCCAGATGAGAATGGCACAGGGCTTTGGGAGCTAAGCAAGCTGGAAGCAATCTCGGTATCAGCCTTCCTGACCAGATGACCCATGTATCACCAGATGGATCGATGAGGGGAGAACAGTTTCTAAGATTGCAAACCTGTACAAAGAACATTGGCGCCTCTTTTCCTTTATTTTGACAAGAAACAATAAGAACAGGAAATAACATGCATTCGCAAAGCTAGTAGGGTTCACCTTTAGCTTTGCAAACGTATTAGCTTTTCCAATGCCTTTTTTTGACAATGCCATTCAGCATCAGCAATACCAAAAAATGATTATTGCCGATGCTGAACAGTGTTTGCAAATTTGAGAAAGTGCAATGGTGCATATGCGCACATGTCACCACGCATGCATGCCTCATGTTGGTCGGGCGAGCCCAGCACAACCATGTGTCTTGATAAAGTAGCCACTTTGTTTTTTGTTTACCATTCCAAACTGGCACACTTATTTTGAAACCGTGAACAAGAAAAAACATGAAGCAAGCATTTTTGCTAGAACGGTGCAGCCCACCTAAAAACTGCTGGGTCCAAAAAAAAAATTCAAAAAATGAGACAGCGAAAGATGAGCAACAGTGGAATGGATGTAATGAGCAACGGGATCAGTAGGGGGCAGTAACAGAGGAGCTTCGGTGGTGAAATGAAAAATATTTCAAAGAAATTGAAACAAGTTTGAATGCAGTTAAAGGGTGCAATTTCGAAAAATGCTTGCGTTTTTGTTGGGGAAAGACAGGTTTATGTTTTATGTTTAGGACCTGCAATACAAACAGAGGGCATACACAATTTGAACTGGGGTGCGATGTCGGGCATCGGTTGAAGCTGAGCAGAGGAAAGGGAGCGCTGGGAGGGGGGCTGGGCAACCATGCCAGCATTCCGATTCACGAGCAGATGGTCCTGTTTATGACCTGCGGAGCGCGTGAAGTGGCTGGTGGCAAATGGAATCAGAGCGGCCGCGGTTGCTTTGATGTTCTTTCTTTTGCTTTGTGGGAGGGGTAGGGGGAGCGAGTTCCTGTGCACGCACCTGCTCACATGAACTGTACGCGATCCGCAGTGGGTAGACTTTTTAGGTCTCCTTCTATAAATCTCGCCTACCCTCCCTTCGGGATAGAATAGACGAGACCTAAAAAAGTGGACACAATTACTTGAGCACGGAACTGGAGCAAATATAGATACAATATATCCGGGGGAAGTTTATATTGTAAAACGTTTTAGTAATAAATGCACAATTTATTAAAAACACCCAGCAGGCTGCGGAAGCATTGACTTACAGAAGTTAGTGCGCGAAACACTGAACCTACCTTTTTGTAGGGGGCGCTAGGTGGCGCTAATCCAACATGGCCGCACCGTTACGGGTGAATATACCATAATAAACCCCATCCTTTTTAAGCAATGCAAACCTAGAGCACCACTGTTGCGTAGCGGAAGACATCCTGCTGCTATGGTCTGAATTTGAAGCTGGAAGATTGCTGTGAGCCAGTTTGGTGAGCCGGGGAAGCTGGCGGCGGTGCGAGAGGTGAACGGACTGGAGCGTTTTTCCGGGGGAGCACATCACGTGAGACCGCGGCAGACAGGGCCGTGACGCGGAGCTTGCTGCGGACTGGCGACGGAACTGCCTTTGAAGGTGGGGCCCTCCCCTCCTTCCCCCCCTTCCCTGGGCGTGATACCATCCTGGTGGGGAGCTGAACAGCACGACCCGCGATAGAGGGCTCGGCGGGGGGCTCTGGCGCTGCCCGTGGTGGTCAAAATACAGCAGCGGTACCCGGAGACGTATCGGAAAGATACCGTGAGGCCGGAGGTCCTAGGGGCATAAGCGGCGCACAACTAAGCAACGCATGGCCGAGCGTGGGGCCCTACAGATACGAGGAACATCACGGGGATATAATTAGGAGCTGACATCTGACTGCGCCATATCACCTATCCAAGGCCGCCATCTCCTACACTCACATATCGCCCCCCCAGCCCAGTGAGAGCACGGGTGGGAGCGGAGGACAGTGACAGCTGTTGACCCCGGAGGCAAAAGTAACTACGGTGCATTGAGGCAAGGGTGGTGGACAACAGGAATGGACATAAGGCGGCAGAATTAATAACGGACGGATACATAGTGCGCTTGGTAGAAGCTGATTCACTAATTGCTGCGTTTAGAGGCCGCAGCCCACCCCACGCTCCATAAAACAGTGACTTAAGAGCCATACAGCAGGGGACTTTGGAAAGAGAGGAACCCCATCCGCCCTAAGATATCAGTGGGTACTGAATCCGGAATTACCGCATCGCCTATCCCAAAGGCCCACTCCCCCCCCCCTTTCAATCTACATGGTGGGAAGAAGATCAAAGGAGACCTACAGGACGTAGGGGGGAGTACACGTGCTAGATAGCCTTCCAGGTGTGACTGGCACATTTGCCTTCTCAGCGGCACCTATAACAGTTCTACGTATTTGGCAGCTAGTCAGCAGACATGGGGGGAACGGAACCCAAACAAGCAAAACTCACATTTGACATTCGTAAAGCGACCGGCTCCAGCTCAAGAGCGCCAAGACGAAGAACCACCGGAGGCGAGGGATGAGGGGTGGAAAGCGCTACTAGTAGGAATGCAACAAAGCCTCACATCAATTGATGCCAAAATGGACGCAATGAATAATAGACTGGAATCGGATGTAGCGAAACCAGCATGAAGAGCGACTAAAAGAGGCGGAACAGAGGGTGTCGGGGCTGGGAGACGGAGTGGTAGCTAACAAGCAACATGTGCTACAAATGGTTAAACTCCTGAAAGTTATCGCAGACAAGAACGAGGAGTTGGAGGCCCGTTCCCGAAGGAACAACGTACGTATGCTAGGCCTTGCGGAATCTACCAATACTGGGCACCTGGAGGACTTTCTGGAGCGCATGCTTGTTGACCTATTTGGAAAGGCCGCCTTCTCTGCGCACCTGGTAATTGATAGGGCCCATAGATCCTAATCGGCACGCCCCCCCCGGGACCCCACCGTGCCCTGTGATAGCGTTTCTTGAATTATCGCGACAGAGACGCTGTGTTACGTTTGGCACGCGAAAAAGGTACCTTCCATTAAACACCACCATAGCCTTTTACCCAGACTTCACGCAAGCTGTGCAGAATGCCCGCCGTAAGTTCGAAGCTGTGAAGAAGAAGTTACAAGCGCAAAAAATCACATATGCTATGCTATAACCTGCAAGGCTGCGGATCCACCACCGGGGGAAACAGCATCTTTTCAACTCTCCTCAACAAGTGGAGGAATACCTAAAACATGACCGTAGATCAGCATCCCGAAAAGATCCTGCCCGACGGCGCTCCAGATCCCATTCGCCGCTTTCGGAACCCGGCTGATGCCAAGATACCTACCAAACTACAGATAATGGCAGAGAAGGGACCATGGACACTTTGGACGCTATGCCGACTGGTGATGTATAAGTGCACAATTCGTTGATTGCTTGACTCATTGATTCACCCGAACACTTACCTCTATGTCGTCAGAACGATCCCTAAGATATCTGGGGTTGTGGATGGGTGAAATAGAGAGGTTGAGTGGGTGCGGTGAAGGCCCCTAGCGGCCCCCAGATGAGGGCGTTCCCCCAGATTTGGACTTTGTTTCTTAATTTTGTTGGAGTATTGGCTGAACTATTCCTGGGGTGGGCTTAACCCCAGACACCCCTTGAGGGGAAAAGGACTCCAACATAATGTTTCGTGGCTTTGGGTGGGAAGGGCACGGCGAGTTGGGGAGGCCGGTGTGGGTGGGACTGGGAGGATGGGAGGGGGAATTTGACATGTTACCATTGAGAAGTAGGATTTTTGTTGGGGGGTATCTGGGAGGAGGGAAGGAGTGTTATACCTGGTGAGTTGGGGTGGCCAGAACGGGGGGGGGGGGGGGGGGGAAGAAATGCTCTTACACAGATGTATGATTACCAGTTCTCGTACAAATTTCACAGTAGCACTATTGAGGATGTATTATCATTACAGTGGAAATGATAGACGATACATGTGATAAGCACACTGTTACAATACTATCATGGAATGTCCGTGGGCTAAACAACCCGAGAAAAAAGAGACAAGTGCTGTGCTACCTAGACCGTCATCATATCTCAGTTGCCATGTTACAGGAAACGCATTTAAGCCCTGAAACCACGCCCCAGTTCGCATCACGATGGGCGGCATACCGCTCCTTTGCTTCGTACTCTACTTATGGAGTTACAATTTTGATTAAAAAAGGTTTACCTTTTGTACTGGGAGGATCAGAGTCGGACACTGGGGGCCGTTATTGTCTCCTGTGGGGGAGACTAAATTCATAGGATGTGACCTTCACCAACTACTTTGGCCCTAATTATGATGAGCCCCATACACTCCTTCAACTCTGGTGTAGGATTCAGGAGTTGGGTACCACATCTGTTGTTTGGGGGGGGTGATTTCAATACTGTGATGCACCCGCACCACAATAGGTCTAATACATCCCCTTCCCATTACACCAACACCTGTAATGTGCTACAAGACCTCACGAAAGACAGCTGCGTTGTATAATCATGGAGACATATGCATCCCACTGGGAAGGAAGATACACACTACTATGCGGTGCACTCCTCTTGGGCTCGACTTGACTACATTTTTTTATCGGCTGGAATGGCACATTGGATACTACGGGTGACACACTTGGCACGTGCATATTCCGACCACTCCCCTGTGCTTGTTGAGTTACAAGCCCCCTTATAGTAGCTGGCGCCTCAATCCCCTACACCTACAGGACGCTGTCTTTAAGGCGGACCTATAGCAGGATATTCAAGATTTTTTTGAGCGTAACATAACATATTACTACAGTATGGGAAGCCTTCAAAGTTACGGTTCGGGGATGGTGCATATCAAGGGGTGGAGGGGTATTGAGGACACTGCAACATGATCTTAACCGGCTGGAACAGATGCTCAAACAGTTAGAACATGACATTGCTGCGAAGCCTAACGAACATACCCTAAGGGCCAAGATGTGTGACACCATGTCTGAATATGAGGAGCTTGCTCTTAGAGAGGGCAAGTTTCGTGGTAAACCATATGTGGCTAGAGTGTATGGGGAAGGTGACCGACCGGGGAGGGCACTTGCCAACACAGTCCGGCACCCTAGATTCTCCAATTATGTTACCACAGTAACAGATGCGCAGGGCAATCATTGCAGAAACCTCCCTAACATACTCCATACTTTCAAAAGCTTTTACAGCACACTGCATTCCACCCAGAGAGGAGATCCACTAGATCTGTCGTCCTAGCTGGACGATACGGCTCTGGAGTGGCTGGGGGACACCCAAAGAAAATTTCTTGATCATGAACTTGAACTTGACGAGATTCCAGAGGCTATAATGCACATGAAGTCGGGGCGAGCCCCGGGATCGGATGGATTACTGATCAAATTTTGTAAAAAGTATGTCCATATCCTTGCTCCAATCCTTAAAGCAGTATTTTACGCAGTGCGAGAGGAAGGTTGCTTGCCGGAGTCTATGCAGTAATTACCTCCTTGCTCAAGCCAGGGAAACCCCCATCAAGCTGTGATTCATACCGACCTCTATCCCTACTGAATTGCAATATGAAAATGCTGGCAAAAGTCATAGCGACCAGGCTGAACCTCCTCATGCTAAAATTAGTACTGCCCGACCAAGCGGGGTTCATACCGACTCGAGCTACAGCTCATAATCTCAGAACTCTGGCCTCAGTCATACAAGATATTGATCCTAACAGCTCTGCAGTGGCAGTGTTTTTAGACGCCACTAAGGCGTTTGATTCCCTGGAGTGGGACTACTTAATGGGTATACTGAGCCGCATGGGGCTGCCCACCTCTTTCCTTCAGTGGATTCAACTCTTGTATCCTCGACCAATAGTATCGGTGCTCCTAAATGGCGCAAGATCCCCCTCCTTTTCCATCTCCAGGGGAACACGCCAAGAGTGCCCCTTATCCCCAATCCTATTTGCCTTGGCAGTCGAACCTCTCGCTGCAAGGCTGCGCCAACATCACAATGACACGGCATTGATTTACCCAGCCAGGCAGTTACTGGTCTCCCTATATGCGGATGACATAACCCTATATATTCACAAACCTCATGAAAATCTAAATCCTATTCTCAGAGAAATCCCCAAATTCGGAGCCATATCTGGTATTCAAATTAACTGGTCTAAATCAGCAGTTTTCCCCCTAACAGACACCACTCTGCAACACCAGTTGCATTATCCAATGGTTTGGGAGATGGATGAAATCAAATATCTGGGCATCTACGTTACTAGAAACAAAGATGCCTTAATGAGGGCTAATTGTGGCACAGCCATGGATAAAATCACCGATAACATTGCCAAATGGTTGAATCTACCCTTATCTATGGCAGGGAGGATTTAATTGATCAAAATGGTGCTACTGCCCAAACTACTGTACCTCCTCATCAACATCCCGTACCACCCCGGAAGGTTATTTTTTAAAACACTTAGAGCGCAGCTTTACAGACTCATTTGGGGAGGGAAACAGCCGCGACTTAGCCTTAACACCATAATGCTGCCTTGCTGTCAGGGAGGGTTTGACGTGCCCAATTTTGAATACTATTACTACTGTGCACAAGCCCACTTTGCAACATACTGGTTCCACCCTCCGCCTTATATGCCCCATCTCGCTGTGGAGGACGGCTACATGGCGCCTACCCCCCCCCGTCGACTTATCTCTTCACGCAGGTTAATGAACGCGGACGAGACCTGTCCACGGTGGACTGTACGGTGATAGCCTGGCAGAAAATAGCCCAAAAACTGGATGCCCCGATGTTATACTCTCCTAATATGCCTTTAAAACGCAATCCACTGCTGGCTGTCACAAAGGAAGGGATCTGTTGCAAGATGCCAGAAAACCTGAAATATTCCACTTGGGGTGATCTATATATTGGAGGGTGATTCCGTACCCTAGATCAATTCTTTAACCAGCACACACCCTCGATTATGGACACATTCCTCTACACCAGACTTCGACTGAGTGTGAAAGCGGCAACTCCGACCTTTCCAGAGGAACCGCCTACATTAGAAGCACTGCAATTGTTTTTAGAGAAGGAACCCCCCAAACATGCTGTGTCCTTGCTTTACAGACACACTCAAGCAGTGCAGCCACCAGCTGGCAGCAAAGCTAGACAGGACTGGGATAGAGACCTAGAGTTTACACTTTCTGATGAACAATGGGAACGCAGCTGCACCCATACGGAAGCTGTCACGAGCAACAGCAGGCTGCGATTAATACATTTTAAATTCCTACATAGGCTGCATCATACCCCCACAGGACTCCACAGAATCCACCTCCGAGAAAATGATAGGTGCGCCAGATGTGGCCAGGAGGGCGCGGATTTTCTCCACCTGGCGCGGACTTGCCCACAAGTTACATTATTTTGGTCGCTAACGTTTGAAGGCCTGTCCACCATGTTGGGGATCATGCTCAACCCTTGCCCATTGGTGGGACTATTGGGCTTCTCGCAAGATATCAATACTCCGCTTAAGAAATACCTTGCTATGGGCCTGCTTTTGGCGAAGAGGCAGGTTGCTTGCCGCTGGGGGAGGGGGAGAGCTCCTAAATTTAAAGACTGGATTGAAACCATGGCCACATGGCAGGAAAATGTAGGTTATTATGCTGAATCGATACCCATGAAGTCCCGCCCAAAGGACATTTGGGGCACATTGACCAAATATCTGTTAGCACAGGAAGACACTGCTGCACTGGGACAAGGGGACACAGGAACGGGGGAGGACATGGACGATTCAGCTCATGTCGAACTCTCTTAGGCGGTCAGGGTGTGTCGGTGGACTGGGGTGGCATTGTGGGGAGGTCCAATGGCGAGTGAATGCTACTGAAATGTTGTACTAGGGTCCCCAAAGGTAACGAATCGGGGAGATATTGCCGGAAGAGAGTAACGAATTGCGGGATTATGGTGCGAGACTGTATAATTCCATGGTAGCTGAAGCGACAAGTTATTGCTGTGTAGGTAGTCTGTTATTGTACTTGAAGATGTATCCTATTGATTGTGACATTTGAGAACGAACTGTCATGCAGAATAATAGAGGGAGGGATATTGTTGCTGAAATTTGTAGATACGGGAAGGTGTACAAAATCGCTACATACATGGGCGTAGGAAGTGTGGGGGATGCGGGGGATATATCCCCCCCCCAGATTTTGGAGTGGGGGGGACACAGGGGACAAGGATGGGGTTGACGAGGTGACAAAAGAATTTCCCCTCTCCCTTCTGTTATTCACAGGGCCATTAGCGCGCGAAAGCGCTACCTAATGGCCCTGTACTTGACTTGTGACCTGCCTGCAGTCAAAGAGGCCATCCGCCCTCTTTGTCCTTTGTTATGCTGCAATAAGGCTTGGCCGGTCTGGGGGAGGCAGAGAAGGAAAACAAACTCTTGTCTCTTTTCCTTCATGCCCAGAGAAGGCAAGAACAGTGTCTGCTTCTGCGCTGCCTCTAGCAGCTGTCTCGTCCCCTCCCTCCATCTCTTTCTGTCTCTGTCTAGCTCCTCCTTAAGTGCTGATATCAAGAGACAGCTGTTACGTACTCTCTCTTGACTCTCCTTTTCTTTATTTGTTCCCTGTTAAATGGATCCAAAAACGAGAAGAACACTTTGCCTGGAAATGTCCCCATTTTCTGACCGTTTTCTGTTCCAAAGTACAACCTCGGGACGGAGAGAAAAATAGTATCAAAATATGAAAAATAATTAAATATCCAAATAAAGCAATGCAGAGTGCTCACAGACAGGCCAGATTGGTGTTATTCGCACCCACACACATTAGCACCACGTTAAATAGTTTGCCAGTGAAGCGCTACTTTGTTTTTATCTTCTTTCTTTGACTAACATTGTTTTCTCAGGGTGGGGAAGTGCACCATTCCTAAAGGGACTGCAATGCCTTGTGGATGGGTGGAGAGGAAAGCATTTAATATTGTCGTTTTCAATTGTTTTAATGATTTTAGCATATAAAATCTGTACCGCAGCTCTGTTTTTAGAAATGTGGTCTTTTTTAATCCAAACTGCTTACATTTTGTAAGGATATAAGCAATCGACATTGAAACAGGTCCGTTCCTGGTTCTGTAGTCATGTCCAGAACTTATCAGGCAAAATCACTTACTGATTTCTGATTAATGAGTTTAAACTGTTACGGTAACCATGTTGTTCCTGCTTACATTTCACATGCTTTGCTCATCCTTTCATTCGCTATGCATGTTTGCTTTTTTCAGGGTGTTATAACTTTTTTCAGGCAGCATTTTACTCTTGTCTAATGCATAAATTGAATTAAGTCGCAGCACAATTGGGTTGTAGCTGAAGGCAGTGCGAGTTTCTCCCAGTTGGGCAGTATGGTGTTCAGTGTGGGAGAGGATGTGGCACTCTGGCCAGAGCTGCCAAATGGAGAACCATGTTCAGCCTTCATGACCAGTCCACCAGACCACCGTCCTGACAGAGTACATTACGATGCTACACCTTAGAAGGCCCGATAGACCTTAGAAGTCCTGGTGTCTTAGCACCAGCAGGTGGACCGTAACGGTGGCAAGTGTGAGTTAACCTTGAAGGCCTGTCCACCACAATCCATGCAGCTCACCTCCAGTCTTGCGGGCAGGCATACAAAGAAGCACACACTAGAGTGACAATGACTGTCACTGAAGTCACAAGACCTTTTAGGCCAGTCCACCTTACCCATTGGTGCCTCCATTGGCCTTTTTCAGCACTAGTAGTGCAACTTACCAGGGGTTGGCAATGTAGGATTTGCATGCACACCAGATTTAGGGGGTGATTATAATGGAGGTGGAACTGCTACATCACCCGTCAGTGACGGTCCAACCGCCATTAGTGATTGTATCACCGCCTGCCATATTACAATGGCAGGTGGTTCCCTGGCAGTCAGCACAATGGATCACCACGCACCGAACGGGATACTTGAGCCCTCCTGTGTGGCAGAGGGGCACGTAGTTCCTACAATGCTGGTCGTGCCTACCAGGCACCGCAGTAGGGATTATGATGTCCTTTACCCACCAGCCTATCCATGGTGTTTCGCCCGCCATAGAAAAGCTGGTGGAAAAGGACATTGGGGGCCCGTAGCAGACCCCTTTACCTCCGGCACCCAGACATAGGACCTATGGGGCACCTATGGTGCCCCCCTACATATCACTGCACCATGTGGCACTGCCACGTAATGCAATGATATACGTAAGATGTCCCATTTTTTACACTGCGACGGGTGATGCAGCCAGCAGCGCCTGCCCCAATGTAAAAGATAGGCATTGCGATCGCCATAGCGGCAGTCGCATTGAAATGCCTATCGTGAAGCCTCCGTTTTGTAGGCGAGCGGTCCCATTCCCCAATTCGATGGCGGGTGGACTGAGGTCCGACTGCTATCGTAATCAGTCCCTAAGTTTTGGGTAGAAAGAGGGCTGGGACTTTGAAATGAGGTTGACCATGTGGCCCTTATTTTGGTCATATGTAATGTTTCTGTGC
This sequence comes from Lissotriton helveticus, assembly GCF_964261635.1. Classification (NCBI taxonomy): domain Eukaryota; kingdom Metazoa; phylum Chordata; class Amphibia; order Caudata; family Salamandridae; genus Lissotriton; species Lissotriton helveticus. The sequence goes on from NC_136061.1 coordinate 2,095,910,372, forward strand.
TACGTCATGGGGAAGGAAGAAGGCTTGGGTCCTTGTGTCTTGCAGAAAGGAGAGAAAAGGTTGTATCTGCTTTTCAGGAAGGATATCCAATGAAGAAAGGACCAGACTAGCCACTCTGGTATTTCCTTTGTGGGCTGAAAGCTTAATGAAGCGTAATTTAAGTTGGTGTCTGCAGGTGAGGCCCAACTGCATTCTTTGTTAGAGACCGGTACATTATTTAAACCATCAGACTGTAAAACCAAACAGAGAGGAAAAGGCATCAAGAGTTGTGGGCAGAAGGAGGAAGGGAAATATGGAAAACAGAGAAAAGGGAGAAAGCAAAGATAAGAAAGAACCTGGAAGAGTGAGATAATGTGGAGTGAGAGTATGTTGGTGGCTGAAGGAGGCAGGAGCTGAAATCAAATAGACAGCCTTGGTACTCAACAACCCAGCTCCACCACAGATTCTCTCGCTACAACTCTTTTATAGTGCTGCTCAAGTCTCCATAACCACTCTCTCAGATGCATTTAATTCATTATATAGCGCCACTCATACCAGTGCAGGGTGTCAGCACTTTACATCACTCACACTACACAGAGGCAGTCAATCATAGGTATGTAAATCGGTGTATAGGAAATGTTACATAAATCTACAGGGTGTAGGAGTCACATGCAAAAAAGAGTGTACACTGTTCCCCTAGGGTTAAACAAGTAATAAGGTCTCTCTCACAGCTAGCTGAAAGTCAGCTAGAGGGTGTGGGGGTGCCGGGTGGTCAGCAAGTTCCTTGACGGAACTAAGGAAGCCTCACACAACTGATGAGCTGGATGACATGTCTCATTCAGCCTACTAGGGATGTTGTTTATATCATCGGCTTCCTGCTCCTGCGTCGGGCCGGCGCTGCAATGCCCGACGGGTAACAACAAGTGTCACACTTTTGCGGAGGTCTTTTGTTCCTTGCCGTGATAAGTAGAAACTTGTGAGGCTTAAAAAGTGAGGTAGTGAGCAAAACGGTGAAAAATTGTTAAAAAAAGTTGGATAATCCACAGGGAAGTCTTTATTCAGGTGGTTAGCCACTTTATTAAAAGGTATAGGGAGGGGTACTGAGGACCGACGTAGCTATTGGTGTGGCCTCATATCGACCCTCCATTTGGTCAACATGTTTCATGCCCAGCGGGGCAATTCGTCAGGACCGAAAAAATGTGCTCATATAAACCTAATGTGCCCCAGAAGGTGAGCTACAGGCTATTATAGATACAACCTGATAGGTCTAGGTCTAAGGAAGGCGAGGATCACTGCATCACCGTCAGACCCTTAGGAGCCAATTGGCAGTCTTCGCGGCTAGTTCCTGTGGGGACTGCGCTAGGGATATGTGGCCCTTAGCGGCGTGAGATACTCGCCGGTATCACCTACCCCCACACCGTCGGCGTGTGATGTCCGCGGAACAGCCGGTAGGAGTCACATGTCATCCAGACTTGTAGACAGTATTGTTTGAGTGTTTGGTCTGGATGTTGGAAAGTGGGTTAATAGTAGGGGCAAATGTATATCCGTCCCCAGATTAAGGCCACTACCTCGGCTCAGTACCGGTCTTCGAAAATTATTCCCATGCTCAACCCGTGGTTGCTTGGCTGTGAGTAGGCGGGCTTAACTTCAAAGACAGATATGTAAAGCATTTAAAAACACACATCCAGTAAATAATTAAGACACAACACACAATAAAAATCCAACACCAATTTATAAAAATAGGAAATATTTTTCTCTTTAAAAGGAAAAAAATCCAATGTAGGGAACCTCGGATGTGACTTTTTAAAGATTTAGCACTATATAACACATAGAAACTTATAGCCCCTTTTGGTACATCTGGTCACGCTAGACCTGCTCAAAGTCAAAGTTTCAGGCTCACCGCGATGACGGGGCTACTCCTTGCGGTAGGTCTCGGTCAAAGTTTTTACCTTCTGAATTAGAAACTTTTCTAGAGCTTTTCTTCCCGGGGTCCCACGTAGCTCTCACCCAGCCCTGATTTAGTGAGGGTTTGCCGGCTTGCCTTGTGACGAGCTCCCCGTCAAACTTATGGAAGTCCAACCTCCGAAGCTTTCCACCGGTATGAACCAGGGATCCAGGCTGGCACACAGTTGATGGTGGGTGGCTTGACTCTTGTGGTTGGTCCCGGTCACCTTTCCTACGTTTGGATTTAGAAACTTTTACAGAGCTTTTTTTTGCGGGTCCCTCAATGCTTTTCACTAGGCTGGATTCGGTGAGGGTTCACCAGCTTGGGTTTCCGCCTATGCTTGATCAAACTCTGGAAGTCAAATCCCTGGAGCTTTTCAGCAGAAGGAACCTGGACGGCAGGCCAACTCATAGTTGATGGTTGCCGGCTTGACTGGCCAGGGTGAACCGGTCCACTTATGGAGCTTTTTTCCAAAGTTGCTCCAAACTTCTCCAAACCTCTGGAACTTCTTCCTGAAGTTTTCCAAAAGGTCTCAAAGTGTCCAAAACTTACTCCAAGGGTCTAGAATCTTCAAGATGGTCCTTGAAAGGGACTTCCATTCCCACAATCCACTTGGACAAAACTCTTACAAATTCACTTGTAGTTCTCAAGGCTGGGGTTTCTTGGTGGTGGTGCTTCAGGTGAGATCTGTTAACCTTCAACTTGCAGGGAGTCCACTCTTTAATCCTTTTGAAGCAAGGTAGTCCACAGGGCTGTAATTCCAGATTGTGCAACTGGTACAATCTTCAGAGTCCAGGGCCTGGTTGGTGCAAATCAAACTCCTCAGCAGGGACCCTTCTTCTCCCAAGTTTGAAGCAGCATCATCTGAGAGGCTCTGTCACTCTAAGATACTTATTCCAAGTTCTCTGGGTCAAGAAGGAGGTCACTCCTGTCCTATGAGGTGCAGGGCAACGCTCCAGGGTATGACCACATCCTTTAAAGTGTGGCATTATTTTCTCACAGAGAGCACAATTTCTCCAAAATGTTATCATGGCTGATTTTCCAGCAGAGGGAGCAGAACTAACTAAACCAGCCTACACGATGGCTTCATCTACCTAGGTCCACCCCCCTTACATCTGGGAATTCCTCCTTAATCCCCCGATCCGGCTGTGGGGCCGGGAGAAGAGGTGTAAATGAAAGTGATTTCTCCAGCTTGTCTCCTCCATCCCTTGAATAGTATTATTTACTACCCCTCCCCCTGGCTCACCTCTTCAAACAGCCATTTTAATCCACTTACCTCCGACCAATCAAGGCAGAGCACTAGAGGGCTGAATTGTGGCTTACAGACAATAAGTCTTATAACTTCTTGTCTGTACATTTTAGAATAAATTCAACACTACCACATTGTTGCATTTATAATTAACATTCTTCTGAGTCCTTTAATCCTAGTTTTATGGCTTTCATTTCTCCTGTTATTAATTAATAACCTCTTGCAATGTTAACCTATGGGCTGGAGAGCTACAATGGAAAAATGACCCGGACAATTTCTCCAATACCAGGGCCTATATAAGGACCCTGCTTATACCTACAGAACCCCCCACCCCTGGAATACCCAAGAAAGACTTTAGGGGTTCTAGTTATATCAAAATATTGCAGAGCCTCACTTCACAGTGCTCCTAGCACAAAAGTCAATTTTGGGAAGCACTTTACTACAATGTAGGCAGTTAAATGTGCAATTTCACTAAACCCAGGGCATATAAAACTCATTTTATAAGGGTCCTCCTTGTAGATACCCGACTCCCACACCCGGGACACCTGAGGGAAACCCTGGGGATACCTAATATGCCCCAACATTGTAGTTTATCAATTTGTAAGTGCCCCACACCCAGAAGTCAAGTTTGGGCACAATTTGCATTTTAAAAGCAGTTCTGCAACACAGGCCTTTTTTTAAACTGACCTCAGGCTTCAGCAGTGCACACATGCAAGTGCAGGAAGGGTTGCTGGCCTCTACATTGCCATGCCCTAATATATACTAGGGACGTAAAGGTAGTTTCAATCCCCATGCCCTATTATGTACTAGGGCCTTGTAGGAGAGGTCATGCCAATCATAGGGGTAACCTAACCCATGGTGCACCCTAGTGTATGTAGGTGTTTTCACTGTATTTGTAAGTGTCTCTGTCAGCATAGCACTGGCCCTGGCCCTGGTTAGGCAGAGCCCAGGGTCAGTCAGAGTCAGGTACCACCAGTACCGGTCAACAAAAGGTTGGGGAGTGCCCAGCACACAGGATGGCTGTGCAACACTAGAGAAGCAAAAACTCAGAATTTAAAACATAACACCATGGTTGGGGGTTCTCTAATAATCAGAATTGATTTCCATCCTAATGAACCCAATTTCCAACATTAGGATAATGAAATACTGGGGAAAAAGCATAATGTTCTAATCTATACCTTGCATTTTTCATGCTGCTCTTTGGTGACGTAATAGCTCACTGTTCAATGTTAGGATTTTAACTGATAAACTGCAAATAGCAAAAGAACCTCTCAGACAAAAGCAGTAACTCACTGACCTATTTAAATTATAAGCATTTTGTGATCTGCATGGTACACGTTCTTTGCAGCAGGCTTATTAACACACGGTGGCTACCTTGCCATGAGTCAAAACTTCCACTAGCCAATCCTCTGATCTCTCTCAATAAGGAACATTAATCACCGAAGTTATCTTCACATTTTTATTGTTGCCTGAAAATTGCTGGTGACCAGAAATGCAGCAGCAGGAACTTTTCAAACCATAATGCACTTGCAAACATGACGCCCTCACCTGAAGTCGGAACCTTTGTTTGCTTGGTGCATGAAGATGGAAGATTCATATACATGTTTTCTTAATATTTGGTCTGATTACTATGTTAATGTAAATAACAATAAAGCATACATGCAAACTGTGACTACATGCCTGCTTATCTCAATATTTCACTTCATATATATGCGATTGTATTTGTTTAATGGGCGGTGATTTGTATAGGGTAACTTGAAAGTCCATAAGGTTGTCCCTGTCCCCCCCACAATTTTAGTGTCTCCATGCCCCTGGCTACATAATGCAACCTCTAGATCCGCCGTAATGTTTATTACACTGATGTACTATACCAAGTTTCAATAAAGGTTTTTTGAAAAGAAAAAAAAACCTTCCTTTTTGTAACGCTTCAGGTAACCACGGTCAATGCGAGCTCTTTGCTGGACCGGTCCGGCTGCACCGACCACGCTGAGAAAACGCCTGGCGCATTCCAGAGGAACCTGCCCTGGAGGTGACGCCCAAAAGGAATGCTGGAAACTAAGCCGGGCAGGGCCCCTCTCGAGTCCAGCTACTAACGAAGAGCCTAAAACGTTTAAAATACAATGCAGTGCTGTGTCCTGGCAGAGAACACGAACTCGCTTGTGCGAGCTTTAAATTTATCGAGAAAAAAAACACGACGGCTGACTCAAAGAAAATGTTATTTGCACTTGGGTGTTCAAAGACTAAATATGGAATTCGAACTGTATTTGTCCATTGGCAGGACCCCTGAAGAAGCATACTTGCAGTATGCATTTTGCATACGTTTCATAAACAAGCACTGGCAAAGCCAATACTTCTCGGTTATTGTGCGCACACTGGTACTGGACTTATTCAGACTCACCACTTAATATACAAAGCACACCCTCAGGGAGGACAAATGCCCTAGATGTAGGATGGAGGGGGCGGGATTCCTGCACCTGGCCTGGGACTGCCCCTTGGTCGGTAGCTTCTGAAGGGGGGTGGTGGTTCGTATCCGGGCCGTAACCGGCCTTCGGATTGATCTGAGCCCGCTTCACTGCCTACTAGCCCTGGTCCCTAAACCTAGAAAGAGGAACCTTTCCTACAAACTCTTGCAATTAATGTTGGTGCTGGCGAGGCGTAGGGTGGCGATCACCTGGATGGGGCAAAGAGCTCCTGAGTTGGCAGCGTGGCGTAGAGATGTAAGGGAGTGGTCACTGGCTTAGGAGACGCATATGCAGGGGTCCCGCAGGGATGGGAAGTTGCAGGACGATCTCCTTGCATGGAGAGTAATGTGTGCCTCAGAGTTGTCTCACAGCGATTCGGATGGCACGAGTGCGGAGCTGTTTTCTTCAGGGGGCTCGGGATCTGAGAGGGAGGCGGGAGGGAGTGGGGAGGTTGGACCCACGCCAATGTAGGTGCATTGCCTGTTCCTCGACAGTATTTCACGTTATGGATGTGGTTATTATGATGCTTACAAATACAACCTGAACTGTACTCACTGTACGATATAGTGCCATAATTAGGTTACCGTATTGTATACACCTACTTGATGATTGATGCCAAGTTTGGGGGGGATTGTTTCATCTGTGTTGCAAAACCAAAAATAAAGGTTTTAAAAAAATATATACAAAGCACGCCCTGTACTTATAGTGGTATGCTACTAATGTTCCAGGCACACAGTTCTGCCAGCACCTCACACTGCTCACTAAACCAAGCACAACTCACCCTACAGTGGTACAGCTACACCTCTCTCACAGCGCGCTCAGAAGACACCCCGGGCACACAGGCACAGATCTCATACACGCACACTGTTCGGACTGCGTGACACACACATCTCTCAATACACAATACTGACCTGTCACTCAAAAGTCGCACCACTCGTGGTACACTCACACAGGCTACTACTACTACTCCATCCACTCACACAGAAACACTGCTCACTGCACATCCCCACAAGCTCATTCTCACATTTCCCTCTACAGGCAAACCCTACAGCCACACAGACACACTGCCCAGTTGACCTGGCACTTAAAGGTTAAGCAAATCATGGTATACTCACACGGGTACGCCAATCACTCACAGACACCACTGAATAAACAAAGCTCACACAGCAGTTCTACCGACACACCACTCCCCTGCTCCAGCCACACAGGCACATCTCGTACCCTGCACTCAGACAGGCACACATCTTGCCCTGCAGAGCCAGCTGTAGGGCAGTGCGACTAGTGCCACCACACCGAGTTCTCACTGGGGGGGGGGGGGGGGCGCTGTGTTTTGAGGCAACAATAAATATGTCAAGATAACTCTGGTGATTAATGTACTAGCTGGAGAGTGATTGTCGTGTCCTCGCAACACAGACGTACAGGAGACAGGTAAGGATCGATATTCCTTTATTGTTTACAGGATGTTATCTACGTGCCCCAGGGGAGGATTCATGATTGTGGTCAATAAGCACAGTATGAGACCAAGAAGAGAAAGACATTCTAGAAAATAGAAGCAAACAAAAACAGCCAACTTGACAACGAAGCCTGAAACCTTGAAAGAGACGATATGAACAGAGTTCAAGACTGTGCATGTGTTCCAGTATTTTTTGAGGAGATGGAGTTTCAGGTCTCTTTTGAAGCCGGAGACGGAGGGGTTGCATCATAGTTATCTACACCCGCTGACTCCTGTTGTTCCATGTCCTGTCACATGGTAACTCTCCCTATTCTGAGAGCGGTATGGGTGCAGTCCGGGCAGCAGGGGCACCAGCGATTTGCAACTTCGGACATGCGTAGGGCTCTCCCCCAGTCAGGGCCCCCGGGATCCAGGACTTGCGACGTGGGCCTCAATCGACAGGCGCAGGGTCAGCCCAGCAGCAAACCCACCATGTGTGGCGGCAATCACCTAGGCATTATGTCCTGCCCATACGTCCCACTCTCCTTACCAGCAGGATGCCATCAGCCTGGCCAGATGTCACCCGACCGGCCCCCAGCCCTAGGTTCAGACTCTTATAGGCCCCCTCGCCTGGCCTGTAGTAGCGCGGGAATGTTTGGCTGCCCCGGGACACCAAAGGTGGCCACCTACGAGGGCGGCCACCCTTAGTGCCAGAGGATGGCACAGACCCAGGAGCGGTCTAGTGGTCGGGGGTCCCCTGGTGATGTCATTTATGGTCTGGGGCGGGGCGGGAGTGTCTATATGACCCAGGGGGCGAGGGTCAAGCGCCCTCTTTGTTCCTGGACGCGGCGGCGAGCTGACCCTCGCCCCCTCACCCCCCCCTTCGCCCACGACGATCGTGTGCTGCCCGGCAATTTTTCCCTGGTGAGTGTATGGAGGGATATTAACCCTTATTGATGATTGGTTGTAAGTCAACCTTATAGACCAGCTATCCTAGTAGCATGGATACGAGCAGTCTAAGGCTAAGACTCTAGAGGGCGTGTTAAGCCAGCTGTTTTACCATCACATTACCCCTTGAACACCCAGTGAAAGGACACCACACAAGTGTTATGAAAATAAACAGTGTATTTATTAGAATCACAACAACCCTGTACTCTTTATGAGGACAGGGTGCTAGGCACACAACAAAACTCTTACGAAAATACTTAAGTTAGCACGGTATACACAAATGCCCGAGGGGCACGAAAAACCATATACTCTAAAACTGGAATGCAAAATTACTAGCAGGTAAGTACAGTACTAATAGGCTTTGGAATCGCTAGGACTTGACTAGGGAATCGTTAGATTACTTCTAGGAGGCCCAGGGGACTCGGGTGCAGAGTGTGCACTCTCACGCGGGATGCGGGACAAAGTCTATGGAAGCTAGTAAAGGCAAAGGTAGTGTTCACGGGCGAACCCGACCTGGTAGGGAGAAAACGACAGTGAATCCTACCTTTGCCTTTACTAGCTTCCATAGACTTTGTCCCGCATCCCGCGTGAGAGTGCACACTCTGCACCCGAGTCCCCTGGGCCTCCTAGAAGTAATCTAACGATTCCCTAGTCAAGTCCTAGCGATTCCAAAGCCTATTAGTACTGTACTTACCTGCTAGTAATTTCGCATTCCAGTTTTAGAGTATATGGTTTTTCGTGCCCCTCGGGCATTTGTGTATACCGTGCTAACTTAAGTATTTTCGTAAGAGTTTTGTTGTGTGCCTAGCACCCTGTCCTCATAAAGAGTACAGGGTTGTTGTGATTCTAATAAATACACTGTTTATTTTCATAACACTTGTGTGGTGTCCTTTCACTGGGTGTTCAAGGGGTAATGTGATGGTAAAACAGCTGGCTTAACACGCCCTCTAGAGTCTTAGCCTTAGACTGCTCGTATCCATGCTACTAGGATAGCTGGTCTATAAGGTTGACTTACAACCAATCATCAATAAGGGTTGTTTGGACTGATATATAGTGATCACTAGAATAGTGAGCACTGCACATCAGGCCAACTTCTCACATTGGTGAGCAGCGGTTGGGATTTGAGCTTGCTGTTGTTTTACCACACATATCCTAAGAATATCATTTGAAAGATCACATAAGTACTAAAGGTACATATAACTTAGCTTAGAATACTCTGAGTGCTACTGAACCAGCTGTTGTAGCTCCTAGGGCCTAGCACACCCTAAACTACAACTCTAGCAAGGGATCAGTAGGTAAACATATAGTGTAGGTAAGTGCACCACTTACACCTCACTAGAAAAGCATGTCTACCCATGGAGAGTCTACTGAGACTCCCCTTGTGGTTATTGACCCTCCACAGGTCAAATCAAGATATGCAGCTCTCAGTTACCAGGAGATGAGACAAGTGTGTACCTCCAGGAAACTGAAACAGGGGTCTAACCCCACCATTCCCTTTCTGATAGGTCTCTTAGAGACATATGATGCCAGAAAGATTTCTCAGTTAGATGGGAATATGCCAGCCTTAGAGGGTACCACTGGGGATCCAGACCTCCTTGACACTGAAAATGCAGTTGAGGAGGAGGATCTAGAGGAACTCTCTGAGGGTGAGGCAAACAAGGGTCCTGAGTTAGTCAGCAGACTCACTAGGGAAGGATCTGGGGGACCCCCAGTACTGACCCTGATGAGGCCTAACCTTGGAGTTAGGAGAGATGGATCTCTTTCTAGGGACTCCATTAGATCTCTGCACTCTAATGCCTCTTCTCAGAGGAGAGGGAACTCTCCACAAAGGAGATTGACTTCCCCTCAGAGAAGAGAGCATGAAGCAAGGATGAGACAAGCTAAACTGAGGATTGAAAGGGAAGAACTTGCCCTGGCCAAAGAGAAGCTTGCCTTTGCTAGAGAGCAGCAGATGAGTGGGTTAGCTCCCACTGGTGGCAGCAATCTCCCAAGAGAAAAAGAGAAGGGTTTAGATACTAAACACCTGACAAAGATAGTGCCCCCCTTTAAACAAGGGGATGACATCCAGAAATGGATGGCTGCTTTGGAGAGGGCCTGCACTGTACAGTGCATCCCCCAAAGCCAGTGGGCAGCTATACTGTGGCTCTCCTTTGATGGCAAAGGTAGAGATAAGCTCCTCACTACTAGAGTTGAGGATGCTAATAATTACCAAGTCCTGAAAAATGCACTGGTTGATGGGTTTGGCTTAACCACTGAGCAGTACAGGTTGCTGTTCAGGGATACCCAGAAAACTCAGTCTCAGGATTGGGCTGACTTTGTTGATTGTGCCACTAAGGCTTTGGAAGGCTGGCTACTGGGTAGCAAGGTTACTGACTTCACAGGATTGTATAATCTTATTATGAGAGAGCAAGTCTTAAATAATTGTCAGAACCAGTTATTACACCAGCACCTGGTAGACTCTGATCTGACCTCTCCACAGGAATTGGGTAAGAGGGCAGACAAATGGGTCAGAACCAGGATTAGGCCTAAGAACCAAGGTGGTGACCAGAAAAAGGAATCAACCAAGCCTCAAGAGAAGGGTGGGAATAAATCTTCAGATCAAACCACATCAGGGCCCCAAAAATCCTCTGAGGGTGGTGGGTCCCAGAATCCTTCCAATGCCCAGAAGAAACCTTATTGTTATCCCTGTAAACAGGTGGGTCATTTGAAAACTGACAGCAGTTGCCCAAAGAATAACAATAAGGAGAACATACCCCCAAGTAACATTCCCAAACCTCCTGTTACTATTAGTAGTAATCCCCCAGGTGGTGGGAGTGCCCCCAAGAATTTGGGTGCATTTACTTTGGGAGTTCCTGGGGACTCTGGCCTAACCAGGTCCCCAAACTTAGATACTCTTGTCTGTGAGACTTGCATGGGGTTTGCCAACTTCACAACTTGTCCCAACACTTTGGGCAAGTACAGACAAGAGCCCCTCATCAATGGTATAAAAGTTGAGGCCTATAGAGATACAGGGGCTAGCATCACTATGGTGACTGAGAGTCTAGTCCCCTCAAGGCAACTTTTACCTGGTGCCACATACCAGGTGACCAATATTGATGGAGTACAGAGAGATCATCCCATGGCAGTGGTCAATCTCAGCTGGGGAGGTGTCACTGGCCACAAGAGAGTGGCAGTGTCACCAAACTTGCCTGTAGATTGCCTACTGGGGAATAATTTAGAGCTCTCAGCCTGGGCTGAAGTAGAGCAAGAAATCCATTCTAAAATGGTAAACTTCCATGGTAAGGTTAGTGGGGCAGTGATAGCCACAGCCCCAGTCCAAGATGTCCTCCCTGAACAGGTCAGGAGGGCTGTGCCAGTCACAGCCCAATCTCAGACAACTTCCTTCCCAGAACAGGTTGTAAAGGCTGTGATGGTCACAGCCCACACCCAAACTGAGCCCCCTCCTGAAAAGGTTGGGAGAGTTGTGATGGCCACAGCTCAAACTCAGACAAATGATAGTGTTGTGAAGCCTGAAACTATGGATCACTCCACTCAGACAGAGAGCATTGAGGAGGAAGAGAAATCTCCCTCCCACCAGACTTTAGGAAAGGATCAGCCTCCTCAGGGAACTGATCTGACCCCTTGTGAAGAAACTGCCCCAGAGGTAGTCAGGCCTAGCCTGGCAGAACCCCTGATGTCAGTGGACCCTTCCAAGGTGGGACCCAGTCTGGAGCAGGTAACCTGCCCCTCTCTACCCTGCCTCAGTCAGCCCAGGGCTGTAGAGGTCAGGAAGGCCAGTGTTGGACCCCAAAGGGCCCCCTGTCCAAAAGAACTTCCCAATCAACAGATTAAGGGCACTGAAGCTAGTAATCCTAGCCAAGTGAAAATAAAACAGACTCCTGAGGGATCCCCCTTAAATTTAGTTAGGGACCTCCCACAGATGGACACTGTTGGGCACAGCCAAACCTGGGACCTGAGGGCCCCAAACCTGACCTGTCCCTCCAGTAAGCCAAACAGAGGGACCCAACCTCCAGCTGTAGGTAGCCAGAGGTTGACCCTGAGAGCCCAAAACAACTCAGTCTTGGAAAGAAAGGCCTTTATGGTAGAAAATGATTGGAGGAAGCTGAGCCCAAAATTAGTGGAGCCTCACTTCAATACTCCATTTCAGCAACAGCCTTTTCCTTTGCCAAAACACACCACAGGTAGAGATTCCCTATGGTGGAGACCCTCAGATACCCTTAGGGTGAGGGATTGCTTAGTGGACCATGAGATAGGGGGTAACCATGCCAGTGCTGGTACTTCCTTATATGGCCACTCAGGCAATATAGGCTTACCTGGCAAGGATAGCCTTATCTCCTTTCGTTTGGGGGGGGGGGGGTTATGTAGGAAGGTAGATCCCTGACTATGGTTGCCCCCAACTTTTTGCCTGGTGTTTTGCTGGTTTTCTGACTTAGTTGACCTGGGGCCCTGCTATTCAGGACCCCAGGCCTACTGCTCTCTCTGTAAAATGGATTCCATGTACCTCAGGTACATATCTAATTGGATACTGAGTCACCTTATCAGTCCCTGTACAGTGTACCTTAGGTACCCAGGGCATAGGTGTACCCAGGGCCTACCAGGGGCTGCAGCATGTATTATGCCACCCCTGGCTGGCCATCCAAATCTGACACAACTGGCTGCTTGACAGCTGGGGCAAGGTGGTGTAATCACCCTTTGCTTTAGATATAGTATACCTATATCTAACCCTAAAAATGGACACACAGATCTCCTATCAGTCACTCCTATGGCAGGCCTTGACAATCCTGAAGGCAGAGTGCTTGGAATCGTGTGAGATAGTGCTCTGGCATGAGCTGAACCTGTCTGCGGCTTTCGGGATCTATCCCTTAGCCGTTTCCATGATATCGCATACCATATACTCTTAAGTGCATTATAATCCTCGCGGTTATATGCCAACTCTGGTATCGCTTTATCAAAACATGTCGAGTAAGGTGTCATACGAATTGGAATACTAACCCCTCGCCAATTCTGGCGACGGGGTTAGCATTCCACCCTTCTAGAGGGACACGACATGTATGTAACCTGTAACCCCGGTTAAAGTCAGACAGAGCCTTAGCATCCACAAAATGGATGCTGCCACCGAGACACAAGTCTGCCCTCCTGCTGCTGGGAGTCCTCCCAGAGCAGGAGGCAAGGACAAAGGGTTTCCTGCCAGGGGCGGTGCCAGCACCGTCCCAGACAGGGTTTTGTGTATTCCAGGTAGGCAGGGCTACAGAGGAAGGTGACTGCAAGTGGCACCCCGGTGCTCACTGTGCATAGGCCGGCTGAAACCAGTTCCAGGGGCACTCCAGCCCCTGGCCTGGGGAAAGCCCGCCAAAGGAGAGGGGTGTAACCACCCCCCTCCTGGTCCCACCCATAGGGCAGGACTTAGTCGCGTGCCAGCCCCCTTTTCCCAGATAAAGGTAGGAGCAGGCCCCCTTCCAAATTAGATCATCTTTGGAATCAAGACACGACTTTCTACGAAAGGACTTCAAGATTTCTTCTTCAAGATTCTCCCTTGTGGCTAAGGAGTAGTCACCCTGCATCCGCAGGCACCATCGCAAGAACACTGCGGTCTGCTGTAAGTCCTTCCTCCGGAATCCGACTGCCCAGCTCGACAAGACCCGGCTTCCCTGGCACCTCCGATCTCTACTCACCTCTACAGCCAAGCTGAGAACCGTGAGTGCGACGAGACCTCAAGGGACCGACTATTGCCAAGACTGCACGACTTCTGCACAGCAAGCCCGCCGAGTAATTTCCTGGCGAGTGCTTTGGGGTCCGAGAAGCCCCGACCCTGAGCAGCTCCAGCACCGAAGATCAGCCCCCCAGCATCTCCACGATCGGCGTGGGGCCCTTCTGCTTTTTGCTGCTCACCGCGTTGTTTGGCTACTTGCCGCTGGCTTGTGGCCTTCTGAACGACGCCCGACGACATCACTGCTGCTGGTCTGGTTGCTCCAGACTGGCCCTTGCTCCCTTCCCGAAGAGGAGCACCCCGGACCCTCCTGGTCCACTCAAGACGCCATTTTGAGTCCACCGCGTGGGCTTGAATTAGCCAAGGCTTGTTGCCCAATCCTGGGTAACTTTGACGCCGACAGCTTCATCCATCGTGGGACAGCTCGCCTCTCCATCCTGGTCACCGACAACGCCTCCTGGTCCGTGAGATCTGCAGAGCCAGCGTCGCCCACTCACCTAGTCGAGGTGACTACCATCCGGTGCCCTCCTGGTGCCCACTGACTACTGGCTAGTAGTCACAAACTTGGTCCCCTCTGCTTTCAGGTATCATCCTTCTTCCAGATCCAGGCTTGGATCAACTCGAACAATCTTCACTGGTCGCCTGGCAGCATCTTTCTTCCAGGCTCCTGGTCCGGCAACGAGGATTCCCGACGTCTTTTGAGACCTATGCAGCTGCAGCCCCTGGGCTAGGTAACTTCGGCATTTCGGTGCCCCAGCATAGCCTCACTATCCAAGGGTCAGGATCCACTGTCGTTTTCTCCCTACCAGGTCGGGTTCGCCCGTGAACACTACCTTTGCCTTTACTAGCTTCCATAGACTTTGTCCCGCATCCCGCGTGAGAGTGCACACTCTGCACCCGAGTCCCCTGGGCCTCCTAGAAGTAATCTAACGATTCCCTAGTCAAGTCCTAGCGATTCCAAAGCCTATTAGTACTGTACTTACCTGCTAGTAATTTCGCATTCCAGTTTTAGAGTATATGGTTTTTCGTGCCCCTCGGGCATTTGTGTATACCGTGCTAACTTAAGTATTTTCGTAAGAGTTTTGTTGTGTGCCTAGCACCCTGTCCTCATAAAGAGTACAGGGTTGTTGTGATTCTAATAAATACACTGTTTATTTTCATAACACTTGTGTGGTGTCCTTTCACTGGGTGTTCAAGGGGTAATGTGATGGTAAAACAGCTGGCTTAACACGCCCTCTAGAGTCTTAGCCTTAGACTGCTCGTATCCATGCTACTAGGATAGCTGGTCTATAAGGTTGACTTACAACCAATCATCAATAAGGGTTGTTTGGACTGATATATAGTGATCACTAGAATAGTGAGCACTGCACATCAGGCCAACTTCTCACATTAGGTGCTTGGTTTATGGGGGTGGAGGGCGCGGGGTGGGCCCGGGGAGCCTCGGGCTGGGGCGCGCGACCGTTGCCTTGTGCTTTTGTTCGGTTTGTGGGCCTGAGGCGCAGGACGGCGAAGTTTGCAAGGGACTGCCGCAGCTATGGCTGGGGGTTAGGGAGATCGGGTTGGGCGCGTCGGTTCCGTTGGGCAGAGAGTTCGAGCGCCTTGGGGTCGGGAGTTGTTTGGGTTGGGGGGGGGGGGATTGCGGCGTAGGGGGTCCCCCCCCTTCAGGGGCCTCACCTGGTTATGGCGGGTAGCAGGCTGTGTGCGGGAGGCCTCTGGTGGATCGGCTTGATCGCCGGGGTGGCCTCGGTTCCTGCTTCAGATGCAGCTTGGGGTATGCCCGGGAGGGGGGGACATGGTCGGGTAAGCGGCCTCGGAGCGGCGCGGGCCGCGCTCCCCGGTGAGCTCCCTGCGGGTGATGTTGTCCTCGTGGTTTGGGTCCCGCGTTGGCTGGTGACACCCCTGCCGAGCTGGGCGATTTCATTAGGAGGTCCACGTGGTGGTCTGGGGGCTTGCTCTGGCCATCTTCACTTCACTTTACTTTACTTGCCTGGCCCGAACATGGCCGCCGGTCGCGTGTTCGCGCAGGCGCGTTTTCGCGCATGCGCAGACAATTTTTTATTTTTTTTTCTTCCTTCACAGCTTCGAGCAGCCCCGCCTCGCTCGCCGCTGTCTGCGCTGGCCTTCTCGGGCAGCAGCCGGCGTAGTTAATTATAGATTATACTTTCGTTGACTTAGCGGTGAGGTACTGGGTTTTTAAGAACCGGTACAGAACCGGTAACCCAGCGGTGCCAGGGGATCAACACACCAGAGACCTCGGGTTCTCCTGAGTCAGACCCACAGAAACTTCAGGGTCTTCCAGGTGAAGCCAAAGATTAGTTTATTGGCTGCAACCAAGGTGACAGGGTCCTAGAAGTACAATACCAGTATATTCAGGAGACTGCACACTTTCACAAAGTTAGGCTTCCCTTCTTATACACAATATTCACCCTTTGGCGAAGCATTCCTTGGGTGCGTGGTATTTCATTTATGGTTACTGTTTTACAAAAGAAAGCAGAGTCATGATGACATGTACATATTTCACGTCGTGCTGCCCATAACAAATCATCCGGCAAGGCCCAACATTTCATCAGATATCGCTGGACCCCTAATAAAAATGGTCACCTCCCCACCATAAAATAAGTGAGGAAAAGGAGTGGAGAAAGATGTGAGCGAGATATGGCAGGTGTGCGTGCTGAAATGGCTTTATGGCCGGTTGGGCCTAGATACTATCTTGCTCGGCCACTGGGAGGGAACTGACCTAACGAGCTCGGCCTGGGGCAATGGTTCTAACTTGTACTGGGGTCAGGAAGAAGTCGATTAAGGAGTATGTGTCCTTGTGGAATCAAATTCAACTGGATTAAGGCTTATGTAGAGGGCAACATGCAGCTAAGGGTTTAGAGGGCAAATGGCGATTTCGAGGCGAAATCGTCACTCGAATATGCCGAAAAGACATGTACTTGATGTACTCGTCATTCTCGGTCTTTTGATACCAAATTCGTCCTATTTCGACGAAGTTTTTATTCTCGAGTCCAGAACTATTATGGATCCATATTTTTCAGAACCACAGACCCTCCTTTTGCCCTTACATAGGCAATTAATCTATCCTCATGTTAATCTGAGTCCAGATCTATATTCCTAAAGTCATTGAGATGTTGCTGCAACATCATTCTAGTGCTGAGTTCATGTCTTGACACAGGCTTCCTTACACATGATGTAGCACAGAGGCCACATATTGCAGGAGCACACTGTATACATAGACAGAACAGGAAAAGAATGGCTAAGACCATCCCAATGACCATCAGAATTTTCCATCCCCAGGCAGATATCAGTCCCCAGAACCATCCCATTAATGACCAATCTCCTTTATCCACATGAATAGATTCGGAAATCTTATGTAGTTTGGAGATGGCCCCGTACACTGTTGGAGCATTATCTGGAATAAAAATGCAACAACTGGACTGGATCAATTTGCATACTCCACCCCGGTCCGCAAGTATTACATCCAAAGCGACCCGGTTCTGAAGGGTCATTAGTCGATCCGACTGGAGCACAGCAGTCAGGTTACTAAGGGCACCAGCAGTTTCAATCACGGTGGATTCAACTACCCTTGTCAATTGCCTTATGTTTCTGCTGTTAACCATGGCTCCCCAGAACGGCAGAATACCCATTGCAAAGTCACCAAATTCTTGACCAGCAGTGTCTTCTTTACTAAAAACACCTCTAACTACCCTTGTCCGATGGTAATCCGCCGCTGCTGTGTAGGTGGGAGGTAACAGGAATGAAACAAAACATGAGCCCGAGAAGTCAGGGGGCAACCATGTATAGGCTCTATCGTGGCAGATAAAGTAAGTACCCTTTGCGGCTGAAAAGGCAGGGGAAGTCTGAGATCCAAAAACGTATGTTTCTGTACAGACACTCTTCCCTAGCTGAGCTCTGGGATTCCTACCAATACCTTGCAGACACAGGTGACCTTGATGGGGTACGATCCAGATAGGGGACGATCTCTTGGCTTGCTGTTTCTCACTTAATGTAGTGCCATATCCGGTCACATTCCAGCCTACATATGCAAGTATCTCATCATCCGGGGTATCTTCGTAAGAAGTTACTTCCTTGATCATGTCAACTATACCCTTGACTAAGGCGCTAGTCTTGAGGTTGTCTTTTACCGAGCGTAGGGGTTGGATTTCTCGTGCATATATGAACATTGTCCTATATGCCCATACTGACCCATTGCGACTAAATGGCAGGACCAAATAGGGGATACCTCTATCCGTGGTGTGGGGAATGAGACCACACACCCAACAGTTGGTTGTGTTCATTACAAGTTGGTGTTGGTGTAATAGCTGAACGAAGGAGTTATTAATGAACTCTAATCTCCTACTTGATTCGTGGTCAGGCAAAGAGTGGAAAGAATGAGAGGAAACAGTAGGGGGAGGTATGGGCGATGCAGTAGGCGTGAATGTCACATGAAAATAAAATAAAACATAGCTTATCAAAAACACCATTACGCTAAATAGCATAAAAATACACATTATTATAAAAATTTTCTTTCTCATTGTTTTCAAAAGTCTCTGCTTAAAGTTCATTTGTTTGGCAGTTCTCTCCACATCAGGAAACTCCATCCTCTCTAAGGTGCTGCCCGCGGCGGTAGGTTGTTTCTGCTAAAGGGCGCTTCCGTCAGTCTAGGGTGGCTCCCTTCGACCAACTGGAACCAGCAACCTATTGTTGTCAGCTGCACCCAAAAGTCTTTAATCAACCGCGACCCTAGCAGCGGAACCCGGATGGCGGTTCAAGAAAAAGAAAACAAAAATAAGCAAGTTACCTAGATGGGAGAATCTGCACTTTCAAAAATAGCATTTCTGGGAAAAAAACTTATTTTTTTATTAGTCCACAGGTTTTTCTCTCGAATCATAAAAATCACTTTTACTTTAGTCTGTTTTTCTCGGTCGCAAATTATAGCGTCTTTTCCCGGGTGCTGTCTGGTCCGGAAAGAGTAGCTCAGGTTCCACAGAGTTCAATTGTTCTGATGGCGGCGTAGTTTCTTGAAAAATGTTCCCACTTTCACAATCACGTTTAGCGTCTTTTACGCGTTCATCAGTTGTGCGCTTTGAGTCAGTGCCTCCTGTCTGGACCCATTGGTCATGTGGCAGAGGGAAAGGTATTTTCTTACAATGGATTCCGTGG
Source organism: Lissotriton helveticus (assembly GCF_964261635.1). NCBI lineage: Eukaryota > Metazoa > Chordata > Amphibia > Caudata > Salamandridae > Lissotriton > Lissotriton helveticus. The sequence continues at coordinate 2,095,929,257 of NC_136061.1, forward strand.
ACCCAATTGGCCTTCCCCTCCACTCTAACGGTCGACCTTGTAGACAGGAGGACGAGGTGTGGTCCGGTCCATCTGGGCTGGTCGTTTCTTGTCCTCTGGAAATTCTTCACCAACACCCAGGAGCCAGGGTCAATGGAGTGACCCGGTGTCTCGGAAACCGGAGGCAAGGTGTTGTGGACCTGTTGATATAAAACACGCAATTTAGCCGTCAATTCATACAGATAGTCAAGCAAAATGGGGTGTTGCAGCTCGCTAAACTTCGTGGGCCTAGGCACTCCCCATATGTTGGCTGGCCGACCAAAGATTATTTCATAGGGGCTGAGTTTCATTCGCGAATGCACAGTCATTCTGGTGGATAGGAGTGCTAAGGGTAGAGCGTCAGGCCATTTAAGACCCGTGCTCGCTTGGATTTTGGCCAATTTAAGTTTAAGCGTGCCATTGTAACATTCCACTAATCCAGCTGATTGGGGGTGATTTGCAGCGTGGAACTTCTGACTAATACCTAGCCCTTCACACACTCGTTTCATCACACAACCCACAAATTCACTTCCGTTGTCCGACCAGACCATTCTAGGCATTCCGAATCTGGGGAAGAACTCTTTCACAAGGGCTTTCGCTGTGGACAAGGCGGTATTGTCCCTTAGGGGATAGGCTTCTACCCACCTTGAGAAGGCGCAAACAACCACGAGCACATATTTTAAGTTGTTGCACCTCTCCATGTGTATGAAATCTAGCTGCAAAACCTCGAACGGATACGTAGGAGGTGCAAAATGACCAGCTGGAGTTGGGGTTCCCCTACCAGGATTGTGCTTCAGACATACCATGCAATTCTTGACGACATTCTCTGCACACTTGGGAATCCCTGAATTCTTCCACACTGGGGCCAACAAGTCGCAAATCCCTTTTGCGCTGATATGGGCCATCCCATGAGCCATTGTAACCACTGCAGGCACATATGCATCAGGTAACAACCATCTTTGTTGCTCTGTCGATTCAATCCAACACCATTTGCATCCATTCTCCCTGTACTTTCTCTCCACATGCTTAACTCTTTCTCCGTGGCCTCAGCTTGGATGGACTTCACACTTTCTATCGTGTCTTCACATATTCCAACATCATCAGTCCATCTTTCTGGGCTCGCAACATACATTCGGCTCATCACATTCTTTGCCGTTTCTTTAGCAGTTTCATCAGCAAATGCATTTCCACGACCAACATCATCAATCACTTTCTTGTGTGCACTACATTTCACGACCGCTACTTTCAGGGGCAACGTCAGTGATTCAAGAAGCTCATTCACCAGCTGACCATGCTGAATCTTAGCTCCATGCGAAGTCAGGAACCCACGTTCTCTCCACAGTCGTCCAAAACTGTGAGCCACTCCAAAAGCATACTGACTGTCGGTATAGACAGTCACTTTCATTCCTTTTGATAACACACATGCTCTCGTTAACGCCACGAGTTCGGCGGCTTGAGCTAAACCATGTGGTATTCGCGCAGTTTCAACGATTGTGTGCAAAGTTGTGACAGCATACGCTGTAGTCACGTTACCATTTGGGAGTTTAAAGCATGAACCATCCACCCATAATGTACCATCACATTCGGCGAGAGGAGTATCGAATAGATCAACTCTCCCTTTTGTCTCCTCCTCCGTTCTGAGGAAACAATCGTGCTGTTCTGAAGCATCCGATTCCTCAGCAATTGGTAACAAGGTGGCTATGTTCAGAGTACTGCACCTTTTGATGTGCACATGGCTTGCTAGTAGTGTCAATTCATAACTGGACAGTCGAGCACTAGTTAAGTGCTGTGTCTTGGTCCTATTTAACAATGTGTCTACTGCATGCGGGACCATCACGATTAGTGTATTATTCATTACTAGCCCTGCAGACTGTCGAATAGAAACAGCTGCTGCTGCTGTGGCCCTTAGACAACTTGGCAATGCTCGTGCTACCGGATCCAAAGTTGACGAAAAATAGGCGCATGGCCGTTGTCTATCTCCGTATAACTGAGTCAGCACGGACAATGCACAACCCTCCTTCTCGTAGACATATAATGTGAAAGGTTTACTGTAGTTGGGGTTACCTAACACAGGGGCCGAACATAATGCTGTGCGTAATTCGAGAAAACTTTTCTGACACTCATCAGACCAAGGAATGGGATTGGGTGTATTTGTACACGTTAGTGCCAATAAGGGTTTGGCTAATAACGAAAAATTTGGAATCCACTGTCTACAGTACGATGTAATGCCCAAGAAAGCGCGTACTTCTCTCTGCGTTCTTGGCACATTTAATTTCGCTATTGCCTGAATTCTTTCTGGGGTCAGTTTCCTTCCCTCCTTCGATAAGAGATGACCTAAGTAGGTCACTTCTTGTCGGCAATATTGGAGCTTGGAAAGTGACACCTTGTGATGTAGATCACATAGATGACGCAGTAGTGCCAGTGTGGCTATTTTACATATATTCTCAGTATCCGCGGCTATGAGCAAGTCGTCCACGTACTGTACGAGAGTGGAACCTTCGGGCAAAACCATTGCGTCGAGCTGACTTTTCAGAGCTTGACTGTATATTGAGGGGCTTTCACAGTAGCCTTGAGGAGCGCGTTTAAAGCGGAAACTGCGACCACCTAGACTAAAGGAAAAAATATCCCTGCTTTCCTCAGCAATCGGGATACTGAAGAAAGCATTCTTCAGGTCAATCACCGAAAACCAGGATGCAGAGGCTGGAATCATAGTCAGTAATGTTGTAATGTCGGGGACAACTGGGAATTGTGGCACCACTATCTTATTTACTTCCCTAAGATCAATCACGAATCTATACACAGGTGGCTGAGAAGGGTCAGTTCGTTTTAAAACAGGCAGAACAGGACTATTGCAAACATTGCCTCGTGTTTCCTCAATTACGTCTTTCTCAATTAACTCGTAAACAATCGCTAGCAAAGCTTTTTCGCCCTCATTGGATATTCTGTATTGGGGAATTCGTGGCATTTTGACATTCGACTTCAATGTTACAACATATGGTGGAATTTCTAAAAGACCTACATCATTCGGACCAGTTGCCCAAAGAATATCCGGAAGGAGTGCCAATTCTGCTGGAAGCGTATTTCTCGACAAATACATGGGAGAAACCACTTTCTTGCCTAAAGTCAGTTGTACTCCTGAGGGAGAACAGTACAAAGTCGCATACAATCTTTTTAGCAAATCTAATCCTAGCAAATTTTCACCACAACCTGTTGTCAAAATAAGGGGTGCTTCGAATTCACAAGGACCAACAGAAAGAGATAAAGGGTCAGAAATCGGATTTCTAACCGGGGCGCCAGAAAAACCTACGGAAACGTTCATTTCGCCAGACAAAGGTGCGCCAGGGAGTTTGGAGTGCATAATAGAACTCTTTGTAGCACCAGTATCCAACAGAAAAGGTTCTGACACACCCGATGTAATCACCTCAACGTAAGGTCCACTCTGATCTACTGGAACTGAAACAACTCCCTCTCCTTGTCTAAGGCTATCCTAGCAATCATTATTCTCCCACTGCTCATTTTCTGTGTAATACTCATCGACGTAGTAGTGAGCTGTCCTGTCAGATACGTTATTTTGCTGGTCAAACCTGTTCATAGAGCTTTGTGGCGGAAGGGGACGTGCGTCCTGAGGGGTGTTTCCACGCCCTCTACCTCTAGGCGCTTGCTGACTACCACGACCTCTTACGCCAGAAAATTCATTTGTACGTTGCGGTAGGGCAGGACAGTCATACTTGTAATGACCCTCTTGTTTGCAGTATAAACACTGGTTGGGACCTACGCGGTTTTGATCGTAATCGAATCTCTGCAAGTTTCTCTGAGGCTGCTGAAAAGTGTTCCGGTAGTGATTCTGACCATTGTTATTTTTATTACCACCACCACGTGGCGGATAGGCTTGCTGTAGCAAAACCTTCGTTTTGAGTTCTCTAGTTTTCTTCTCTACTTTATCTTTCTCATCCTTGTCTCTATTCTCGTAGTACTGTGTGGTAGCTAATATCTGGGCTGAAGATGAGACTGCCCAAGAATTTTCTGAATCTTTTAACTTCCTACATAAGTCTGGAAGTAGATTGTGCACAAATTTATCGACAAACAATCTCTGGCCACCTTCTGTGGTCATGTCTTGACCGCTGTGGTCAATGAATGTTTCTTCAAATCTGGTGAAGAAATCTGACACAGTTTCTTCTTTCTTTTGCTTGCATGCAGATAACTTATCCCAATTTACGCGTATTGCAGGCATTATTGTTTTCATGTAATCTACTATTCTACCAGGTAGTTCCGCTATCAGAGGCTCAGGCTTGGCACCACCAACTTGTCGTGCATCTGCAACAGTAATATTAGCCCACGTGTCACCTAATTCCTGGTCGTGATCTTCATGACGAATTTTTCCCCATAAAGGCTGTGGAACAACGTTCCCGAATAACATATCGATATCGGCTAAATTCATAATGCATGACCCAGCAGTTTGCGACAATTCTTTATAGTACCCTGCAGGATTTTTACGCGGATCTGGTAGTGTTTGTTTGAGTGCTAAAACTTCAGCTCGCTTCCATGGAACATGTACCCATACTCGGTGAAAGTGGGGCAGGACAGGTGGGACAGCTGTCGCGTCACCCTCTCTCCATTGTGGGGGAACTTCTCTCATAGGGTATTGTCGTGCCTTTTTCCTACTAGATGCACTAGGTTCCGATGGTGACCCAGAAGTACTTCCCTTACTTCGATATGATAATAGCATTTCAACTGCTTCTTCTACATCGGGACCTATAATCATACCCAGACTAAACTTAAACCTTATACGACACATCTCTTGTGGGAGGCAATCCTGATCATTGTCTTCTAAATCTTCGCAAAGAAAAACACACATCTGTTCGAACACATATCTCTGTGTCGCTGTTTCCCATTGATGGAAAACTTCCATGACAGACTGTAAATCATATTTTGCAGTGTCCAAGACCCATTTCCGAGCTAAACTATTCAGGGAATCTCTCTCCTGATAATCGGGCAGTTGACTTCGCAACTGTCTTCTTCCTATGTTAGGGGTCGTAGCAGGCGACCCGAAAAGGGGTAAAAGAAGATTAGTAACAGTGCTGGCCATTTTCTGCCGAAGGGAAGGTGAAACGGAAGAACAAACAGATGAAAGAACGGGGTGAGATAAAGCGGATGCAGAGATGGCAGAAGAGGTATGAGGAATAATAGATGTGGTACTAGGCAAAATCATAGAAGGGGCATTAGGAGTTGTAGAAAGTACAGTAGGCAAAATCGTAGAAAACACAGGTGAAACAGAAGTGGTCGGTGGGCCTGGAGGAGGCTGCACCGAAGAAGTAGGAGCCAGCTGAAGAACAGCTGGTGGGTGCTGTGGAAAAGCCAGAGGCGCAGCTTGTGCAACTAAAGGTTGCGGGGGTGCTGTAGCATTCTGCGCATAGGGCGGTGGTGAAGTTAATAAGTGCGACATTAATTGGTCTTTTTCACGCTCTTTTACTGTCCCTTGCTGAAAAGACGGCAAAACTGGATAGCACTTATCTATTGCCATTTTACGTTGCCTGCGCAATTGTTCATTTATCTGATCTTCCTCATTATCTTTAAACTGCACGGCAGCTTGCATTACTGAAAGTCCCTCTTCTCTCTTATTTTCCTTAGCTAATTTAATTTCTTTTTGTTTGGCTTCTTTGCGCCATATGCGGAAAGAGTCAAACATCGCCGGCCGGGCTTTCTTTTTGAAGAGTTTAACTTCAAGGTTGTCTAAAATTTCAGAATCAAAGCTACCATATTGGGGCCATTTTAAAACACCGTCTTTCCTAGTGTATTTAATCCATACCTCGTTGTAAACGATGGGGCCTACTCCATGTTTAACGTATAGCTCTTAAGTCGGAGTTCCAACTGGAGGAACCGGACATGAGTCCTCCAATCGGGAGTCCCTATTATTATTACCAAGACAAAACAAATTCCCGAGTCTAAGACTAGGCATCCTTTCTCTCTAGTCTAGTTCCAAAACTTCAAAGGAGTTATCGATTACGATATTGCTCGTGAAAACACGAATCCTTCGGTTATGGTGCTTGCAAGAACCAATAAAAACCTTTATGTATCTCTAAGATAACAAAAAGTAAGTCCAGCTAAGGACTAGGAGACGCTCCACTTATACTTAACTGAAAAATATCGATGGCTTCACCAGAAGACTCGTCTCAGCGTTTCGCTCTACCGAAAATTTCAAGGGTCCAACATCAGGGCGATAGCCAGGGCAGCAGTCCTTGTAGCCGTCGAGAAGCGGGGAACCTCGCAGTAAAGACCTTCGGACCACGTCGACATGCAGGGGTCGATGAGGTGGTGGGCCCTCCTCCGGAATTTTCACACGAAGCTCCTCACGATCTTCAGGCTGATTGGTACCACTGGAATCGCCCCAACGCTGGGCGCCAATTGAGGTACTGGGTTTTTAAGAACCGGTACAGAACCGGTAACCCAGCGGTGCCAGGGGATCAACACACCAGAGACCTCGGGTTCTCCTGAGTCAGACCCACAGAAACTTCAGAGTCTTCCAGGTGAAGTCAAAGATTAGTTTATTGGCTGCAACCAAGGTGACAGGGTCCTAGAAGTACAATACCAGTATATTCAGGAGACTGCACACTTTCACAAAGTTAGGCTTCCCTTCTTATACACAATATTCACCCTTTGGCGAAGCATTCCTTGGGTGCGTGGTATTTCATTTATGGTTACTGTTTTACAAAAGAAAGCAGAGTCATGATGACATGTACATATTTCACGTCGTGCTGCCCATAACAAATCATCCGGCAAGGCCCAACATTTCATCAGATATCGCTGGACCCCTAATAAAAATGGTCACCTCCCCACCATAAAATAAGTGAGGAAAAGGAGTGGAGAAAGATGTGAGCGAGATATGGCAGGTGTGCGTGCTGAAATGGCTTTATGGCCGGTTGGGCCTAGATACTATCTTGCTCGGCCACTGGGAGGGAACTGACCTAACGAGCTCGGCCTGGGGCAATGGTTCTAACTTGTACTGGGGTCAGGAAGAAGTCGATTAAGGAGTATGTGTCCTTGTGGAATCAAATTCAACTGGATTAAGGCTTATGTAGAGGGCAACATGCAGCTAAGGGTTTAGAGGGCAAATGGCGATTTCGAGGCGAAATCGTCACTCGAATATGCCGAAAATACATGTACTTGATGTACTCGTCATTCTCGGTCTTTTGATACCAAATTCGTCCTATTTCGACGAAGTTTTTATTCTCGAGTCCAGAACTATTATGGATCCATATTTTTCAGAACCACAGCGGTTAAAGTGCTGTGGGGCGATAGACATTGGCAGGCGATTGCCTCATTCAATGAACGTTTGCTCTTGTATTGGGTTCACTTGTACTGTTCTCATGTATCAGTTCTGTTCCTGTGGGGGGGCGCTCTAGCGCCTTGCGCGAGATCCACGCTGTATATAAGCGCGCAAAGAAATGAATGTACACATTAAAATAACATAACCCAAATGGTACGTAGTTACACTTGTAGACTGTTGCATTTTATATATTTTGTAACACATTATTGGGCTCAGGGGATGGACTCTTTCGTTCAAGTTGTAAGGGAGGGGGGAAGGGGGGACTCATATGTTGTTTTGTTTTCTGCAGGGCAGCGACGTCAGAGAAGATCGGAACACGCTATTAGTCACACAACGTGTGGCTCAGGATTGGGATGCATCATTTATACTAGATAGGCGTTTGCTTGTAATTGAGCTTTGAGTGGATGTAATTTACAACGAATTGTTTCAGGGTTTAGGGAGAGGTCCAGGGCATGTCTTAAGGGGGGGGTAGGGGTGGTACTCACGACTTTTCTTTGTTTACAACAGAGCATCAGCGAGAGGAGGTTGTCTGGACGGACGCCCTGGACAGATACAGAGGTAAACCGGTGGGCGTACTGTGGTCAGTACGCTGGCTAGGAGTAAAACAGTTGCGGTTTGTGGCTAATACTTTTTTCTATTGCAGGGAATTGTTGCGGAAGCATAAAATGACTGAGGGGACGGTGGTAACAGGATTGGGAGCAGGTATAACAAGGATTGGTGATAGCAAGGTGTTTAGGAGGGGGGCAGGGCGGTGCTGGGCTCAAGGCTGTCAGGAGCAACTGGCCACGCAGTGTGGGATATTTGGCTGAAACCTCTCTTTTATTTCCATTCAGCATTGCGCACCGTGAAGTCTGGGTCAGGCCTGAAGCTCGCCTACGCCTAATTGCCACTGATTGAGTAAGTAAGTCAGGGACCAGGGTTCATGGACATTGTTGGACCCGCAGGGGGTTGCCCGAGCTACTAGAGTGGCAAGGACTTTTTCTCATTCTCCCTTATCCTCCCCCCGCAGATTCCGAGTCGAGCCCGCAACGCTAATATGGAAAGCCAGGCCTCCCCGTCGCTATTCTCTCAGATGTCGCAGGTGGACGACTTGCTGCCTGATGCGTCACAGGAGGCACAGTGGGCGGCGTTCATGCAGCTGGCCAGGGGAAAGGGGCTATCCTGGGCCAAGGGGATTGCGAGGGATGTCGAACGGGATGACTCCGGAGTCATTTGCGAGGCTCCCCTCCCGGATCATGACTTGCAGGAGGCCGGTCACACTAGATCGTCTAAGAGGGCGCGGAAGCAAACGTCCAAAGAATTCCCGCCAGACCCTCCCGCAGGCAAGAGCAGGACAGTGATAGCTCAAATTGAGCCCCTGCCTCGAGCTGCACCGTGTGCGTCACCAGTCGTTCCACAGGTACCTATACAGAACTCAGCTGTTTACGCCACACGAGAGGACCTTGGTAAATTGTCCGATTCCCTGAAAGACTTCATGAAGGAGCTGTTGGGAAATAAGGTCTCCCCAGCATCTGTTGTGACATTGAATAGTGCTGCGGACGGCGGCGAGGGTGCGAAGGCGGCAGCTTCTGTGTGGGTCGCTCCGCCGCTTGCTTTGATGCCATCAACATCGACTCTCCCTCAAGTGGCCAGCTCCAGTTCCCTGGTGGCGTCGTCCTCCACGCCGCTGCCGAGCGGAAACACTGGAGGAGCCGTGGCGCCTCATCCTCCTTTGGCACCTGTTCTTCCTTCAACATCCACTCCTGCCAACACCGGCGTAACCTCCATCTCCACAGACACTGAGTTGATCAAGTCGGCTCCACCCCCTGGTACGTCTTCTGCACCTACTCTCTGTAGCGGTGCCTTGCTACCTCCTTTGTTGACAAACAATATTTCTTCTGCAGGTAGCGCTGATGGCGTAGTTCCCCTTGCAGCACCTCTGTCCGCACCTACTACTGAGCCCAAGGTGGCGGCAGCAGCCCTACTGTCTGGTCATTGTCATTTGGCCTAGCAGGTACCCCTTGCTGCCAAAGAAATGATATGGAGGAGGGAACTTATTGATATCTTCTCGCTGTTGCTATTAGGACAGGAAGGCACTGACGTCAGGAAAGCTGGGTTGAAAGAGGAGGATAAAAAGACTAAGTACCAGCAATCGCCTGAGAAGACAATCGAGAATTGGCTAGATGCGTTTGCCATCTTACAGGCAGTTATATTAGAGAAACACCCAGAACAGGCGCAGGCGCTCGTACAATACAGCACACTGATCAGGAAGGAAGCTGCTCGTTGGGGCGGGTCAGGGTTGGGTGAGTTACGACCTAGAATTTAGGAGACGAATGTCCTTGTGCCCGGAGATGAGATGGGACCAAAAAGAAGTACAGCTGTGGTTAGATCACATGGGTTCCAACCTGCTCCGCAATGCGGGGAGTATAGATAAGAAGCAGGGGAACAAGGAATAACACACAGCGTAGCGAGACACTCGGGGATAGACAGTCCTTTCGGGGTGGCTACAGAGGGAGAGGGGGCAACAAATGGTCGTTCAAGAAGTCGTCCCCAGGGATATGTCGCCCTTTCAACTCCTGTCATTGCACTTGGGGAAAGTCCCGTAAGTTTGCCCATTCATGCAACAAATGTGGGGGCTCCCACTCTGCGGGATCGTGTTCAGTGCAGCAAGGGGGCACTTCCAAGATCACGAAGGATGCAGGTAACAAGCAATAACAGTAGTGCATGTCCTCCCCTCTTCAGCACCCCCCCGCCTTTGCATCCCATAATACGACGCTTATCCAGGTACTGTAAAGGGGCCCTCCCCGGTGATCCTGTCTAACATGTTACCCCTCCTGCTAAAGTATCCACTCCCGCGGGACAAGCTCTTGCTTCTGGATGGTTTTAGCGAAGGTTTTAAGATACCCTTCGTGGGTCGTGAGGGCCCCAGAGAGGCAGAGAATTTAAGGTCAGCTAGGGAGATGCCTTTGATAGTCAAAGCAAAGGTGGAGAAGGAGAGACTGTTAGGGAGAGTGGCTGGCCCTTCTGACAGGCCACCTTTAGAAAACTTTGTGGTGTCACCTCTGGGGGTGGTACCTAAGAAAGAGCCCGGGTCTTATAGGTTAATACACAACCTCTCTCACCCGGAAGGAGCTTCGGTCAACCATGGTCTGGAGGAAGGGTCCTGCTCTGTGTCATACTGCACGCTGGATGTGGCTTTAGACCAAGTAAGAAGAGCAGGCGTAGGAACATGGTTGGCCAAAGCAGACATTGAATCGGCTTTCAGGTTATTACCTGTGCATCCCAGCAGTCAACACTTGCTAGGTTTCAAAGTGGATGGGGAGTATTACTACGATCGCTGCATGCCGATGGGATGTGCAGTGTCTTGTGCCTACTTTGAAGCGTTCATCAGCTTCCTGCAGTGGGCTCTGCAGTCTCGTTATGGGGTCAGCGGGGTTTCTCATTACCTGGATGACTTCCTTTTTATAGGAAGTCAAGGGTCAGAGGAGTGTAGCGATGCTTTGCAGAAGTTCGAGGCACTGACTGCTAGCTTAGGAGCCCCATTAGCTCCAGGTAAGACAGTAGGCCCTGCGCAGGTTTTGACCTTCTTAGGGATTGAAATAGACACAGTGAAAGGCGAGTGTAGGTTACCAGCAGACAAGGTTCGGGATCTTGCACAGATCATTCATTCTGCTCTGGGTCAGGATAAGGTGACACTGGGTTTTTTACAGAGTCTGCTGGGCAAGCTCAACTTCGCTGCAAGAATAATCCCCGCGGGAAGGGTCTTTGCGCGCAGGTTGGCAAGGGCATCCGCAAAAGTCAGCAAGAGCTATCATTTAGTGAGGATCAGCAAAGGCATGAGGGAGGACCTTAAGATGTGGGCCACCTTCCTTGGGGACTTCAACGGCTCTGTAGTTTGGAGGGCGCCTTGGGCAGGGTCTCCTGACCTTTCTATGTTCACTGATGCATCTGGAAGAGAAGGTTTTGGGTGTCATTTTGGACACGGAGTGGTGCGCGCAAGCATGGCGAAAAAAGAAGGTTACATCCAACATTACTGTGCTACAACTGTTTCCCATTGTGGTAGCATTTCACCTGTGGCCAGAGCAGCTGGCTGCACGGAGGGTCCTGATGTGGTCGGACAATTTATCAGTGGTGCAGGCCATTAATTCTCAGTCAGCCTCCTGCCCGCTAGTTCTCTGTCTGCTCAGGGAGTTGATGAGGGTTTGCCTGGTGAGCAATGTGGAGTGTAGAGCGCGGCATATTCAGGGGGTTCAGAACACAGCTGCTGATGCTCTTTCTCGCTTCCAGTGGCACAGGTTTCGCGAGGCATGGCCGAGAGCAAAGGAAGAGATGACCCGTTTCCCCGAGTACCTATGGTTCCTTCTGAATCTGAGAGGCGATTGAGAGGGCTAGGGGAGCTGGCGCTGGCCCCGCGAACGATCAAACGATACCGAGCGGGCGTGGAGAAGTTCTGCGCTGTCACCGGGGATTGGGAACAGGAGTGGCCTACGCTGGAATCCCGGACGCAGGACTTTATTCTGTGGGCGAAAGATGAGGGCAAGTCACAATCTTGGGTTGCTGGGCACCTGTCAGCCATCAGCCATCACGCTCGTTTGAGGGGACTGCTAGACCCGACAAAGTCATTTTTAATCAGGTCAGCGCTGAAGGGCTGGTCCAGAAGCGAGCCTCGTGCTTCAGATGACAGGGCAGCGATTGACTTTGCCACATTAAAGGGGATGTTGGATAGCATAGAAAGGGCCACAAGTTCTGGGTTTGAGGCAGTTCTCTTTTCCGCAACATTTGCGCTGGCCTTCTTTGGTGCCTTCAGGATAGGGGAGATAGTCGCGAAGTCAAAGAATGATAGATCGGGCATAGCTTGGTGTATTCAGGATACTCTGTTGTCTGGGGATTGCTTATCACTGAGGTTGAGACAATCTAAAACGGATCAGCAAGGGGCGGGCAAAGTCATAGTGCTGCACAAGTTAAAGGTTGCCAGGTACTGCCCTGTACGTCTGGTTGAGAGATACCTTTCCCTGCGCCCTCCTGCTGATGGTTATTTGCTGGTTCATGCAGATGGAACAGCTTTGACCAAGTACCAAGTGCAGCGTGTCATGGACACCTGTTTAGATTTATCAGGTAATAAAGTACAGGGCAAAAGATTTTGTACGCATTCTTTTAGGATAGTGGCAGCGACCACGGCGTTTCAGGCAGGCTTGCCAGTTGAAAATATAAAACATGTGGGGCGCTGGGAGTCGAATTGCTACAAACGATATATACGTTCATAGGATGAGCTATAAACATCTGTTTCAAAACATTTTATTCCTGGTGTGTTATAATCGCAATGTTATTAGTTTGCAGTGTGTATATCTTTGTGTGATGTTAATAAACAAGGTGTAAAACATCTGCATCTTTCATTTACTAGGTAAATCGGTCTGGGTGACGGGACACTTGAGAATTCAAAGGGTAGCCCGGTGGGCGGATAACGGAAAGTGGAAACATGGTTTCACAGCGACCAAGATAAAGTGGATAGTGTCGCCCGACATACATTGGAGTAGCCTGAAGAACAAAATTCAGCAGTTACTAGACGGGGGCGAAGTAACGCCCGACTTATTAATAATACATTTAGGTGGCGAGCAGTTGGTGCATGTGGGCCGCAGGGGCCTGTTGCAGCTGATGAGGAACACTATGTGCGATTTGAGCAACCTCCTGGGGACCTGTGAATTATGGTGGTCCGAAATCACACCAAGACTTCATTGGAAAGGCGCTAGGTCAGGGGTAGCTTTGGAGACTTCCCGCAGGCAGGTGAACAGCGCCATGCGCAAATTTACAGAGCAAAGGGGATTTGGTTTCATAAGACACGGGCTACTACACACGAAATGCACGGGTTGCTTTGATGGAGACGGTGTTCATTTATCTGAAGTAGGGATGGCTATTTTTCTACTTGATTTAGCGGAAGCAATGGGAGCAGCGGGTTGTATCTAAAGGAGGAGGAGTATGTGGGGGGGCTCTGGGACGGCGGCTGCCGCACCCAGAGCCATGGCGGAGTTACAGGGCGATCCAATGCAGGAAGGTACAGAAGGGTACCCTCTACAGGAGCACCGGAAGGGTACGAGAGCAAATTATCCCCAGGTAGATCCACGGCGGGATCCTGGAGGAGTGACGGCGCCCCGTTAGTCCTTCGGGCGGTTGTATACCTGAGCAGCCGGGGGTTGCCAGCAACGCTCAGCCCCCCGTAGGGGGAGGAGCGTGAGCAAGGGGCGGAGTGTAGCTCCGCCGGGGGAGGGGTTAGACCTTCCCCCTAACTGACAACGCCCCCGCGGTTAACACCACGGGGGGGTTATGGCTCATCAGGTAGGCGGGTCGCGTAGGGGCGGCCTGCTTCTGGATCGCCCGTAAGATAACCCAACATGTTGGCATAATGTATATGCTAATAAAGCTGCAACAAATTTCTCCAATATTTAGAGTGTGGTGTCTTTTATTTTGGAAAAGTTTGGGGAAGAGCGGTCAGGGGTTGGGCCGATATTGGCACTATGTTTGGCTGCCCCGGGACACCAAAGGTGGCCACCTACGAGGGCGGCCACCCTTAGTGCCAGAGGATGGCACAGACCCAGGAGCGGTCTAGTGGTCGGGGGTCCGGAGGATCCCCTGGTGATGTCATTTATGGCCTGGGGCGGGGCGGGAGTGTCTATATGACCCAGGGGGCGAGGGTCAAGCGCCCTCTTTGTTCCTGGATGCGGCGGCGAGCTGACCCTCGCCCCCTCACCCCCCCCTTCGCCCGCGACGATCGTGTGCTGCCCGGCGCTTTTTCCCGCCCATCCGCTTACCCTGCTTTCGGGCATTAGGGGGGGGGGGCTTGTGCTACTAATATTGCTGTCTTTTGTGTTGCAGGCGGAGTTACAGGGCGATCCAATGCAGGAAGGTACAGAAGGGTACCCTCTACAGGAGCACCGGAAGGGTGCGAGAGCAAATTATCCCCAGGTAGATCCACGGCGGGATCCTGGAGGAGTGACGGCGCCCCGTTAGTCCTTCGGGCGGTTGTATACCTGAGCAGCCGGGGGTTGCCAGCAACGCTCAGCCCCCCGTAGGGGTAGGGGCGTGAGCAAGGGGCGGAGTGTAGGTCCGCTGGGGGAGGGGTTAGACCTTCCCCCTAACTGACAACGCCCCCGCGGTTAACACCACGGGGGGTTATGGCTCATCAGGTGGGCGGGTCGCGTAGGGGCGGCCTGCTTCTGGATCGCCCGTAAGATAACCCAACATGTTGGCATAATGTATATGCTAATAAAGCTGCAACACATTTCTCCAACATTTAGAGTGTGGTGTCTTTTATTTTGGAAAAGTTTGGGGAAGAGCGGTCAGGGGTTGGGCCGATATTGGCACTATGAGCTCGTCCCTCAGGGCCTCTAAATAGTCCGCCAGCTCTTTAGCCAACGTGTCTGGGCTGCCCTTGCCACTCCGGTGGTACAGAGTGGCTAGGGATTGGCCATGTGTCCACTACTCCTGTTCACCCACCGCAAATACTCTCTGTTGATGCAGGAGCCGCCCCACATCGCTATTCCTCCATCAGCGCGTCTGCGCGTGCGGGGTGGGGGGGTGTCAATGAGTGCAGCTGCAGCCCTCTAGTTCCAGGAGCAGGAGGTGGGCCCCCTCTGCACGCTGCTCTGCTGGCTCCTCCCGGGACCCTACAAGGACTCGTTCAGGGATTCCGGCCTCGCTACTCCGCTGGAACCCGCATCCCCGGCAGATGGGCTCTCACCTCCAGATGTCAGTCCCAGCGTATGTTGTCCCCGGGACCTCAGCGGCTTAGGACCCCCGCTGCGGCGGCGTCACCTCTTTCCCTCACTGGTCAGGGCTCCCAGCCCCGGCGCTGGCCTCAGCAGACTCCCGTGGCAGAGGGGGGCCGGTGAGCCGCCGGGTGTCGAGCCTTCTGGCGGAGGCCCTCCTCAGGCCATCAGCACCATACTCTCCATCCACCACGGCTGTTCCGACTCCACTCAGTCCCCTTTTAGGTACCGCTTCTGGGCACCGGCGCTCGCCAGATTCCACACCTCCAACGCTCCGCTGACCCTGATAGCCTCCCCGGAATATCGTGGAGGAGAGTCGGCTCCCAGCTGCTCCCCAGAGTCGAAGCTTAGAGTGCAGGCGCCATCTTACCTGCCGGCCCAGCGTCTCTTTTTCGGCAGTTTTCAGCATGAAGGCGATCCGCTTTTCCTCGTCCGCTGACTCCCACCTGCTGCTCCGGCTGTCCTCTAGCCAGGGGTGAGTTTATTTCTCGAGGGGCAGGATGGGCTGTGATGGGGGTTCAAGCAGGTAGTTGGCTGTGTCCAGGGGCCCCAAAAAATCAGCTGCTAACGTTATCCACACCACTCTTGGAAGTTCCGGCATTTGTAAAGGTTCATTCCTGGCCGGTGATCCTGTTACTTGACAGAGGTGGCAGGTCGTTATGGTGCCTTCTACCATGCGATCTAGGCCAGGGAACCACACTTTCTCCCTTATCAGTTTTTTCGTTGCTACTACGCCTCGGTGAGACTCATGAGGTTTACCAGTTGCCTCCTGAGTGAGCTGGGTATCACTATTCTTGTTCCTCTCATCATGATCCCGGTGTCGGTTTCTAACAGTTCCTCATGGATCTTCTTGAGCGCTAGCACTTCTTCCTTGCATACTACTGTTCCCCAGGTGCAGTTATTGTTGACGTGCCTCCATCTCTTCTTTCTCGTTATCTCCATGGCGGTTTGCATCGTGTCGACTTTCTTGGTCTCTCTTGCTAGCTCTGTAAGCGTTATTGGCGCCGGGGTGTTTTGTTTCAGTACAAAATGTAGGTATTCTTCCTATGTCGTCTCGTGCCAGTGGTAGTGGATGTCTCGACATGTAGTCCACCGGGTTGTGTTCTTTCCTTGGCTTGTGCACAATAGTGAAGTCATAATCCATCAGCCTTATGCCCCAGCGTTCAATCCTGGGTGGCATTTTGGCTGACGGGCTGCCATAGATCGTCACGAGCGCCTGGTGGTCAGTTATGATGGTGAATGACTTCCCGTAGACAAACACGTGGTAGTGTTCACACGCCCATACCACTGCTAGGCTCTCTTTTTCTGGTTGCGAGTATGCCCTTTCAATGTCTGTTAAGCTTTTACTCGCATATGCAACAATCTTCCTTTGTGAGCCTCTCCCTGGCAGGTGCTGCGCTAGTATGGCTCCTAGCCCTACTGGGCTGGCATCAACAGTCAGTTCAGTGCACAGTAGGGGGTCAAAATACGCTAGATGCTCCACAGTCACCACCACTCTTCTTATTTCTTCAAATGCCTTGTTGCATTCCTGAGACCAGACACATTTCTGTCCTTGTTTGGTTAGTTCTCTTAGTGGTGTGCTCACTGTGGCGAAGTCCTGTATGAATCGCGCACAATAGCTGGCGAGGCCTAGAAATGACACTACTTCTGCAACATCCGTCGGCGCATTTGCGTTCTTCAGTGTTTCAACTTTGCTGGGATCTGGCCTCATCCCTTGCTTGGAAAAGATGTGTCCGAAGAACACTAGTTCCCCTCTTCCCAGCTCGCATTTCTCTTCATTTAACGTTCGGCCTGCTCACTCCAGTTGTGTTCCCCATTGACGTAGAGCTGCATTATGTTCTTTGTCTATTTTTCCAAATATCAGAATGTCCTCACTGTAGTTCAGGCTGTTCCCTATTAGTCTTATCACTTGTCTTATTGTCTCCTGGAAAATCCCCCATGCCGAAGAGATCCCAAAATTCAGTCGCTTGTATCTGAACAGGCCCAGGTGCGTGGAAAACGTTGTGATGTACCTGGACTGGTGGTCCAGTTCTAATTGATGGTACCCTTTGCACAGGTCCAGCTTCGAGAACCGGCAGGCCCCAGTGAGGCAGCTGATCATGTCGTTTAGGTGTGGCCTTGGGTGTCGTTCCCTTGCGATCACGGTATTTGGGATCCTCATGTCCACACAGAGGCGGATCTTTGAGGTATTCTTCTTAGGGACTGCCACAATTAGAGACACCCAAGGCGTTGGTCCTTCAGCAGTTTCAATTATATCATGTGCTAGCAAGTTTGTTATTTCTTCCTCAACTTGTGACTGTAGTTGAATTGGTACTTGTCTATGATGCTGGGCCACCGGCTTGACCGCTTCATTGATATGTAAAGTTATCTGTTTTCCTTTTAGCTTCCCAAAACCCTTCAATATATCTGGGTACTCTTGTAGGATGTTTTCTGTTTCCAACATGTGGTATGTCATGGCCAGTAGCCCATTACCTGGGCTGTCACGTTGTTGAGCAGGCATGGTGCTGGGATGTCACCCTTAAGGACATGTATTTCTTCTTGGTATACTTTGCCTTTGTACGTTAGAGTTTCCTTGAACTTCCCCATGTTTTCTACCGGCCGTCGGGAGCCCCACGTGAACACCTCAGCGGTCGGCGGTGATAGCAGTGGTTTCACTCTCATTTTGTGGTATTCTGATATGCACATGATGTTGCAGTTTGCTCCACTGTCAGCACGAACTTTGCTTGGTGGTTTCCTACCCGTCTACAGTGGCTGTTTTCTTTATTTGTTGTTTTTCGACAAGGTGAATGTGCTCTGTCTCTTTGTCTTCTCTTGGTGCGTCGGACATCAGATGTAGTCTCTCCTCCCTCACCCTCTGACTCATCTGAGGAGCTGTGATGGGCACTTTCCATGTGTCGTGCGTACCTGTTACTTGTCATCCGTGGTCTCATTGTTCTGCCTCTTTCACTTCTGAATTGTCTGGTCATGCACGTGCTCGAGAAATGATTGTCTCTGTTACACGTCCTGCACTTTTGACCGGTTGAGGGGCGGGCACCGATGTGCGAGAATTCGAGGTCACAGCGATAGCATGTCTGTTCACCTTTCTTTGGTAGGACTGGCGCCTGGAATTCTTTCTTCTTGAAGTTCCCAGTGACACGATGTGCTACCGCCATTCTCTTCTCTTTTCCCATCTCCATCTGCTTCGCTTGCTCCGTGGCCCGTGCTTCCGTGTGAGCCATCGTCAATATCTTCTCCAGCATTGTTGGTTCCTTCAGAACACGTGCTCGGAACTCCACTGATTGACAACCTTCGATAATGCTCAGTCTTATTGCTTGCTCATTGTCAAATTTGTCAAACTCACAGTATGCGACCAGCTTCCTTAGTCTCGTTGCAAAATCGTCCAGACTCTTCACCTTGTTGGCATGCCGTGTTGAATGTATATCTTTCAAACTCGGCGTTGCGTTGTGGGTCAAATTTTTTTGTGAGACACTGCATAACCCCCTTGTAATCCAAGATCCGGTCGGCGGGGAATGTTAATAAGAGATCTTCTATTTCATCCCCTGCGAGATTCAGTAGTAGGTGCAGTTGCTTGTTGTCCGGGACGTCCGTGGTGCTCATGTAGCGCTCAAATTTCCTGATCCCTCTTTCCCACCTGATGCCCACTTGCGGCTCCAACAGGCTGAATGGTAACGACCTGCGGAAGATGGCTTTCGTGCTCTGCGTCTCCTCGTTGTCGCTCATTTTCCTTCCTTGTCACTTTTCAGCTCCTCTTTCTCTTCTTATTTCCTTTATTTGTTTCTTTGTTTCCCCTTTGTTGTGCTTTATTGTGCTTTATTTCCACTTTTTCTGTTTCTTTTTTAGCCTTTTCGCGCTATTTTTCTGTTTCTCCTATGTTTTCCAATGGCCGCATGACTTTAAAATGGCCACTTCTTATTCCTGGCTTCTGATTGGCTCAGTTGCCTGACTACAAAATGGGCGCCGTATTCTCGCGAGCTTTCTTTCTCTCTCGCGTTGCCTGACCTTTGAAAATGGCCGCTGCTCGTTCCTGGCTTCTGATTGGCCCTGTCTGCCTGACTCTTAAATGGCCGCTGTGATCTCGCGATAGTTTGTTTAAACTAACACGCGCCTTTCTTGTTTCGGCTTTATCTTTCTACGCGTTCCTTTGTGTGCAGGCGGTGCTTTTGCTTTTCCGCTCGCTGGCGGATGCCCTTCTTATTTCTATTGCCTCCACAGCGCTCTTACCGATGTCGACAATCGGGGTGGGCTCCCGCATCGCGTTATTTCTGGCTTGTGCTCGGACCAGGGTGGGCTCCTGCCTCCGCTTTCTTTCCACCTTCACGACACTCCACACGGGCGTTTCCTGAGTTGTCCAGCGGACCAGGGTGGGCTCCTGGCTCCACCGCGCTCCTTCTCCGGGAACAGACAATTTGATCCACTTCTGCTCCTCGTATCCCACCTTCGTTCACCATATGTTATGTCCTCTTAACACAGACGTACAGGCGACAGTTAAGGATCGATATTCATTTATTGTTTACAGGATGTTATCTACGTGCCCACGCACGTCTGTCCACTTCGATCTCTCTGTCCTGAATGCCCCCTCCCACACCCTTGACCGGATGTGGTGTCCAGTTCCCTCAGTGTACACTTAGTGTCCTACAGGGTCCTAGTGCCCTGCCATCAGGTCACTACAGTGATCAGTTTAGCCTCGTGGTATTTTTGACTCCCCATAAGATAGCGCAGAGGGTTAGTATGCCTGCTGCAAAGAACGTGTAACATACAGATCACCGAATTGTATTTTATGTAGATAAGTCAAAGGGTTTCTGCTTTTGTAACAGAGATCCTTTTGTTACTTACAGTTCATTAATTATAATCCTAATATTGCACAGTGAGCTATGAACTGTTTTCAAAGAGCTTCATAGAAAGTGCAGGGTACAGGTTACAACATTGGTTTTCCCCAGTCTTTCATTACCGCAATGTTGCTAAAAATGGTTCTGTTGCGTAGAAACTAATTCTTATTAGCTATGAGTAAAATAGCCGAACGAGTAGCAAATCATCAACTTTCGGAATTTTTAGAGACCAACCATCTTCTCCGCATGTCCCAGACAGGCTTTAGACCAGACAAGGGACTGACACCGCATTGTTAGCCGTGGTCGAAGAAGCTAGGGGCATATTGGACGTAGGAGGATCAGTGGCAGTGATCCTCCTCGACCTGAGTGCCGCCTTCGACACGGTGGACCATGCAACCCTTGTCCAGCGCCTTGGTCTGATAGGAGTGGCGGATTCCGCCTTGGCCTGGATCTCATCCTTTCTCAAAGACAGGTCCTTTCAAGTTGCTGACGGGTATTCCATCTCCAATGCTCAGTCTCTTAGGTGTGGTGTGCCTCAGGGTTCTTCCCTGAGCCCCACACTTTTTAATGTTTACATGGCTCCCCTTGAGGATGTTGTCAAGCCATTTGGCATTAAATCAATAATGTATGCTGATGACACCCAGCTTGTCGTCTCCCTTAACCAATCAGACAACGCCTTGTCCAATCTGAGCAGCTGTCTGGAGAAGGTGCATCAATGGATGTGCGAATCAAGGTTAAAACTAAATGGGGAGAAATCTGAAATACTCCTCTTAGGAACCTCCAACAAAATCCCCACATCCCTTCCTTGGCCACCATGCATGGGAACACCACCTATTCCCAAATCCGAAGTCAAGAGCTTAGGGATATGGCTTGACCAGGATCTAAGTTTCAAAACTCAGGCGAGAAAAACGGCGGGAACCTGCTTCGGCCTGATAAAGATGGCTCGAAAGATTCTTCATCTACTCCCGCTCCAGTCCAGGAAACTCCTGCTGCAGGGGCTCGTGAACTCCAGATTGGACTATGGAAATGTCCTGTATCTGGGGGCCCCAGCCTCGGTTGTCCATAGACTTCAATGCGCACAGAATGCGGCGGCTAGAATCCTCACAGGAACCTCAGCGAGGAATTCGGCCAAACCAGCTCTCAGAAGCCTGCACTGGTTGCCAGTAAAGGAGAGGGTCAATTTCAAGACCCTGTGCATTACTCATAGAATTCTGCACAATGAAGGCCCTCCCATTCTTAGGACACTTGTGACTCAACAACAGTCAACTCGACAATTAAGATCCAACTCTCTTTCCCTCGCCAATGTCCCTAGAATTAGGAAGGCCAGAACAGGCGGTCGCCTGTTCTCCTATAATGCTCCTAAACTTTGGAACGCCCTTCCTCTCTCCCTGAGGCAAGAACATAACCACCTCAGGTTTAGGAAACGCCTAAAAACCCTACTTTTCCCCTGAGCTCGTCTCCCTGACCCTTCCTTCCCTCAGTACTGTGGTCTCTCTTTTAGCGCCGGGATGCCCTAGGGTAGCTGCGCGCTCTAGAAAACCTAAAATCAAATCAAATCAAATCAAATCAAATCAAATTAGTAAAGCCAACCCTAACCACTGAGTTGCGTTTTAAATCCTGACTTTTTGCTTTTCCAGACCAGGCACCCTTAAATTATACTGCCCACCAGTATGGATGACATGTGACTTTTTCTTGACAAAGAGAGTCAACAGTACCTCAAGAACCAGACACTGCTAGGCGATGTTAGGAAGGTGGCCCAGCCCAGCCTCTTCTGGCCTCTGAAGGGAGCGGACGGGCCCGCCCTTGGCTGCGGGAGGCGCCGGTGTGATTAAAGCGCCTCTGGCGGTTGTGCTGACGTTGGTGGTGTGCGCCGCTCGGGGGAGCCTGGGGGATGGAGTCCCTAGGCACAGTGCGACCCTGCGAGCAGCCGGCGCAAAGAACAGGAGTTGCGGGCGCAGAGTCCTCCCCACGGTCCACAAATGATGAAGGCACCCAAGCCGGCCCCCAGCAGCAGTCCCGGGCCAAGACAGGAACGGAGGTAGGTCCAGAATAGTCCCGCGCTGCGGCAGGCGCCGGTGTCATTTAAGCACCTCTGGGCATTGTGCTGACGTTGGTGGTGTGTGCCGCTCGGGAGAGCCTGGGAGATGGAGTCCCTAGGCACAGGGCGACCCCGTGATTAGCCGGCGAAAAGAACAGGAGTCGCGGGTACAGAGCCTTCCCCACGGTCCGCAAATTATGAAGGCACCCAAGCCGGCCCCCAGCAGCATATTTTTGGATGTTTTTTAATGCAATCATTCAAGGTATGCAGATTCCCCGTGCTAGCTTGGTGCGGAAATAATTCCGATTTTTAAAAAGGGCTCCCCACTCCTCCCTACAAATTAAAGACCAATTAGTTTAATAGATATTCCGCAGAAAGTATTTGCACGTGTTTTACTCCTTAGGCTACAATCTTGGATGGAAGAGAAGGGGGTACTGTCAGCTCTGCAGGCTGGGTTCAGGGAAAAGCTGTCAACCATGGACTAAGTACTGAGATTGCAACTGCTGTACTGGAAGACTGTTAGCCTGCAGGGGGGCAGTCTCTACCTCATCTTTGTAGACCTGAGGTCTGCATTTGATCTAGTGCCCAGGGAGAAACTTTGGATGGTCTTGAATGAGATGGGGGTCCCTGAATATTTAATTCAACATTTTAAACGTCTACATGAGTCTAACTATGCGCGCATTAGGCATGGCAAGGACGTTAACCTTACAGCACCTATAGCCATTAATCGTGGAGTACGTCAGGGTTGTGTGCTCGCGCCAACCCTGTTTAGCCTCTACATTAATGGCTTGATTGATGCCCTGCTTGCAGAAAAGGATTTGGATGCCCCTAAACTAGCCTCCCGTAGAATCTCAGCAATGATGTTCGCGGATGACACTCTACTGATAGCCAAATCGCCAACCGGCTTACAACGGGTTTTTGACACATTTGAGTCATTCTGTAGGGAAAGAGGCCTAGAAATATATCTACAGAAAACAAAATTCATGGCATTTAATTGCCTAAAAAGTACACGGCCTAACCCGTCTTTAAATGGCATCCTTCTCGAGAGAGTGTCCTCCTTTGTGTATTTAGGAATTCCAATTTCCGAATCTATGGGATGGGGGCTCACATCACGAAATGCACGCTAAAATTGGCCCAAACTTCCGGTGGCATCATGAAGGTCCTTAACAAGTCTAGCAAAAGAATAGTTAGCCCGGCGATAGAAATTTATAGGGCACAGGCTAGAGGTGGGGCATTATATGGTGCAGAATTATGGGGACATTTAAAGATTGACAACTTAACTCATGTTTGTTTTAGATAAATTATATATATATTAATGTACTACGCACTTTCCGGAATTAACTTTGTGTCCTTCGTCTAGTTGCAACATACCATTAATTGGGATGCTCTGAATGAAAAATATGTGTTAATTGCTAATGTGATTCTTAATCATTATTGAATTTTTCGATGTATTTTAAACTTGTGTGATTATTGTGTATTGTACTTTTTAGATATTTCTGACCGAAATAAAGTTTATATGAACGGAACTGATGTGACTCTTACACGCTATAGTTCTCTTTATATTGAGCAACATTACCATAACTCGAATTACATGCTGATTAATTATATCTTTATAATGTGAGTGTGATGTAAAGCGTTTGAAACCTTATCCTGGTATGAGTAGTGCTATAAAAGAAATGAAATACACGGGAGAGAGGTGCTATGGAGATATAAAAGATGATGGAGAGTTTTAGTGAGGGAATTTGTGGGTAATGAGGTCGTCAGGGGGGCAACAAAGATTGTTGCACTGGGTGTCACTAGTGCCAAAGCCGGCCCTGTGGCCCTGCACTCACACAGGCTTGCTGCTCATCCAGGACTAGAACAGGCACACCTAATGTATTCCATTTGCATAGACACACCGCATAGATCACCCTACAGTTATCCGGACACATCACTCACCCTGCAGTCATACAGTCACATCCCTCACCGTGCAGTCTTATAGGCACACCCCTCACCATGCAGTAATACAGGCACACCCTTCACCATGCAGTCATATAGGCACACCCCTCACCATGCAGTCATACAGACACGTCCCTCACCCTGCAGTCATACAGACATGTCCCTCACCCTTCAGTCATACAGACATGTCCCTCACCCTGCAGTAATACAGACACATCCCTCACCATGCAGTCATACAGACACGTCCCTCACCGTGCAGTCATGCAGTCATACGGACACATCCCTCACCTTGCAGTCATACGGACACATCCCTCACTCTGTGGTCATACAGACACACCCCTCACACTGCAGTCATACATATACATCCCTCACCATGCAGTGATACAGACACATCTCTCACCGTGCAGTCACATAGACACATCCCTCACCATGCAGTCACACACACATCCCTCACCCTGCAGTCACACAGACACATCCCTCACCCTGCAGTCATACAGACACATCCGTCACCCTGCAGTCACACAGACATATCCCTCACCCTGCAGTCATACAGACACATCCTTCACCATGCAGTGATACAGGCACATCCCTCACCCTGCAGTCATACAGGCACATCCATCACCATGTAGTCATACAGGCACATCCCTCACCCTGCAGTCATACACACACACACGTCACTCACCCTGCAGTCATACACACACGTCCATCACCCTGCAGTCATACACACAAGTCCCTCACCCTGCAGTCATACAGAAACGTCCCTCACCCTGCAGTCATACAGACACATCCCTCACCCTGTAGTCATACAGACACGTCCCTCACCCTGTAGTCATACAGATACGTCCATCACCCTGCAGTCATACAGACACATCACTCACCCTGCAGTCATACAGACACGTCCCTCACCCTGCAGTCATACACACATCCCTCACCCTGCAGTCATACAGGCACACTTCTTGTTTTGCACTGAGAAGCACCCATACGGACACATCCCTCACTCTGTGGTCATACAGACACACCCCTCACACTGCAGTCATACAGATACATCCCTCACCATGCAGTGATACAGACACATCCCTCACTCTGTGGTCATACAGACACACCCCTCACACTGCAGTCATACATATACATCCCTCACCATGCAGTGATACAGACACATCTCTCACCGTGCAGTCACATAGACACATCCCTCACCATGCAGTCACACACACATCCCTCACCCTGCAGTCACACACACATCCCTCACCCTGCAGTCACACAGACACATCCCTCACCCTGCAGTCATACAGACACATCCCTCACCCTGCAGTCACACAGACATATCCCTCACCCTGCAGTCATACAGACACATCCTTCACCATGCAGTGATACAGGCACATCCCTCACCCTGCAGTCATACAGGCACATCCATCACCATGTAGTCATACAGGCACATCCCTCACCCTGCAGTCATACACACACACACGTCACTCACCCTGCAGTCATACACACACGTCCATCACCCTGCAGTCATACACACAAGTCCCTCACCCTGCAGTCATACAGAAACGTCCCTCACCCTGCAGTCATACAGACACATCCCTCACCCTGTAGTCATACAGACACGTCCCTCACCCTGTAGTCATACAGATACGTCCATCACCCTGCAGTCATACAGACACATCACTCACCCTGCAGTCATACAGACACGTCCCTCACCCTGCAGTCATACACACATCCCTCACCCTGCAGTCATACAGGCACACTTCTTGTTTTGCACTGAGAAGCACCCATACGGACACATCCCTCACTCTGTGGTCATACAGACACACCCCTCACACTGCAGTCATACAGATACATCCCTCACCATGCAGTGATACAGACACATCCCTCACCATGCAGTCACACAGACACATCCCTCACCATGCAGTCACACAGACACATCACTCACCCTGCAGTCATACAGACACGTCCCTCACCCTGCAGTCATACACACATCCCTCACCCTGCAGTCATACAGGCACACTTCTTGTTTTGCACTGAGAAGCACCCATACGGACACATCCCTCACTCTGTGGTCATACAGACACACCCCTCACACTGCAGTCATACAGATACATCCCTCACCATGCAGTGATACAGACACATCCCTCACCATGCAGTCACACAGACACATCCCTCACCATGCAGTCACACAGACACATCCCTCACCCTGCAGTCACACAGACACATCCCTCACCCTGCAGTCATACAGACACACCCCTCACCCTGCAGTCACACAGACATATCCCTCACCCTGCAGTCATACAGACACATCCTTCACCATGCAGTGATACAGGCACATCCCTCACCCTGCGGTCATACAGGCACATCCATCACCATGTAGTCATACAGGCACATCCGTCACCCTGCAGTCATACACACACACACGTCCCTCACCCTGCAGTCATACACACACGTCCCTCACCCTGCAGTCATACACACAAGTCCCTCACCCTGCAGTCATACAGAAACGTCCCTCACCCTGCAGTCATACAGACACATCCCTCACCCTGTAGTCATACAGACACGTCCCTCACCCTGTAGTCATACAGATACGTCCCTCACCCTGCAGTCATACAGACACATCACTCACCCTGCAGTCATACAGACACGTCCCTCACCCTGCAGTCATACACACATCCCTCACCCTGCAGTCATACAGGCACACTTCTTGTTTTGCACTGAGAAGCACCCATTAACCCTACGTTTGTTGTGAGGACTATTAAAAGTACAAATGTTAACAGAAGCGTACCCCTTGCCATTTGTCATAGTCGAATTCCCATTTGTCTTAATCAGGAGATTACATAAAAATCTGAATAATATTCATGACATTACATATAATTCTGTCCATTGGACCAGCCTAACAACCAAAAGCTTTCCCACCCCACCTCCCTCCCCCCCCACCTTGCAGCACAAAAGGTCCAAGGACCCTTGTGATGCCTCCTGCATGATACTGCTTCCCACCACCACCCATCAAGCTCAACCAAGTAAACAACAAAAATAAGTATGACTATTGTCCGAGTACATCAGCCCTCAGGATCTTTCTAATTTAAGACTCCTGATATTTCACGTAAAAAGTCCTGTGCTTGCATCTCAGAAGAGAAAACCCTTATATTTCCCCAGTGGATGACTTTGAGGCGAGCTGGGCTCAGTAAATACACCTCGCTGCCGATCTTCTGGAAGGGAGTAATAAGCTGACGTAGCCTCAACCTCCTTTCCAACGTAATATGGCAAAAGTCAGGCCTGACGAAAAAGGAATGACCCTCAGCCGAGCGTTTTGCTTCAGGATGCATCTTATCAAAAATTGCTTGTCGCTAAAGAAAGTTGCCGAAAAATATTAATGTAGCTCTAGGTTTATCGTTCACGTCATTCTGACCTTTCCTTTTTTTCAGCATGAGTGGGAAACGATGTACTCGCTGAACTTCTGTGTTCCAATCCCAATGTGCAAGCTCGGGGAAACCGCCCTTCAGCAATCGCAGCACAAACCCTCTAATGTCTTCTCCTTTCGCTTTTCCGGTATACCCAGTAGTCTTAAATTGTTACGCCTCTGGCGATTTTCAAAGTCTTCAAGCCTCCAAATGACATCCGTCATCCTTGATTAGTTTGATGTTACTTGTTGGGCAATGCTCTCAGCTCTGGTCTCTAATGCCACAACTCGCTCTTCCAACACCATTCTTCTTTCAGCAATTTCTGTTCAGGTTTTATTTATTTTCCGGCTGGCCACTTGTAACATCTTTGTTGCATGATCAGCCCTCTTATACTCCTGTCGAGCTTCAGATTGAATCTGCTTAAGAGTGTTATATATGAGGTCCATCGAGGGAGATGCCTCAGTTACAGACTTCGTTAGAGAAAGTATATTATTTTCCCCTTGAGCGTTGTCATCTGATGCCATTCCGCCATCATCGATTACAAAATGCGTAGTAGAATAATCCCATTTTAATTGTCCAGATTGACTTGCATCCTGCGCTTTTTCCCCTTTATTTCTATATCCACGGATACCTGCTCATTCTTTACAGCCGCAACCCTCTTACACTCACACTCCTCTACCTGCACAAACAGAAGTATAATACTCCACACATCTCGCCCTACACTGCCAAACAGGGATACTCTTCCCTCTCACTCAAAGTGACACCGCTCACCGTACACTAACATCTGTCATCCTGCAGCACTACACTCGCAAAGGGACGTCTCTGAAGCAGCACTCTATGCAGACTAGCCACCCTTTACTCACACTGCCCACCTTGCAATTCCACATACATACCACTCCCCCTACAGTCATACAGACACACCCCTCACCCTACAGTCACACAGGCACGTCCCTCACCCTGCAGTCACACGGACATGCCCCTCATTCACTGTTGGGTGTATTTGCTCCTACCTGCCTGCCTGCTGTTTAAGCGCACTTAGCGCTCGGTATCGTTTTTCAGTTTATTTATTTAATTATTATTTATCTCAATATTGTTGTCGCCGCTTGGTGGTATCTGCCTGCTTGCATTATATTGTTCTCCTGCTGCGCACTACCGATAATTAGTCAGGAAAGAGACGTTTGCGTGGAGTGCATTTTACAGGGTTTAGAAAAGTGTTGCCCACCCCGGCTCTGACCCAGTTTCGATTCAGGGTCCGGGCTCCATTGTAGCTCTGTTTACCCTCGGCAGCCCGTGGCTCCTCCCAGATCCCGCCTCCCAGCTGCCCCT
Source organism: Lissotriton helveticus (assembly GCF_964261635.1). Classification (NCBI taxonomy): domain Eukaryota; kingdom Metazoa; phylum Chordata; class Amphibia; order Caudata; family Salamandridae; genus Lissotriton; species Lissotriton helveticus. The sequence continues at coordinate 2,095,957,855 of NC_136061.1, forward strand.
CCCACCCACAAGCACAGCTAACGCGTCACGGCCCCCCACCATCTGTGACCGAGTGGACACTCTCCTGTGCGGTTGCTCCCCTCGCCCTCTGCCCCCCCCAGACGCTGCATTCACTGTTGGGTGTATTTGCTCCTGCCTGCCTGCCTGCTGTTTAAGCGCACTTAGCGCTCGGTATCGTTTTTCAGTTTATTTATTTAATTATTATTTATCTCAATATTGTTGTCGCCGCTTGGTGGTATCTGCCTGCTTGCATTATATTGTTCTCCTGCTGCGCACTACCGATAATTAGTCAGGAAAGAGACGTTTGCGTGGAGTGCATTTTACAGGGTTTAGAAAAGTGTTGCCCACCCCGGCTCTGACCCAGTTTCGATTCAGGGTCCGGGCTCCATTGTAGCTCTGTTTACCCTCGGCAGCCCGTGGCTCCTCCCAGATCCCGCCTCCCAGCTGCCCCTCCCACCCACAAGCACAGCTAACGCGTCACGGCCCCCCACCATCTGTGACCGAGTGGACACTCTCCTGTGCGGTTGCTCCCCTCGCCCTCTGCCCCCCCCAGACGCTGCATTCACTGTTGGGTGTATTTGCTCCTGCCTGCCTGCCTGCTGTTTAAGCGCACTTAGCGCTCGGTATCGTTTTTCAGTTTATTTATTTAATTATTATTTATCTCAATATTGTTGTCGCCGCTTGGTGGTATCTGCCTGCTTGCATTATATTGTTCTCCTGCTGCGCACTACCGATAATTAGTCAGGAAAGAGACGTTTGCGTGGAGTGCATTTTACAGGGTTTAGAAAAGTGTTGCCCACCCCGGCTCTGACCCAGTTTCGATTCCGGGTCCGGGCTCCATTGTAGCTCTGTTTACCCTCGGCAGCCCGTGGCTCCTCCCAGATCCCGCCTCCCAGCTGCCCCTCCCACCCACAAGCACAGCTAACGCGTCACGGCCCCCCCACCATCTGTGACCGAGTGGACACTCTCCTGTGCGGTTGCTCCCCTCGCCCTCTGCCCCCCCCAGACGCTGCATTCACTGTTGGGTGTATTTGCTCCTGCCTGCCTGCCTGCTGTTTAAGCGCACTTAGCGCTCGGTATCGTTTTTCAGTTTATTTATTTAATTATTATTTATCTCAATATTGTTGTCGCCGCTTGGTGGTATCTGCCTGCTTGCATTATATTGTTCTCCTGCTGTGCACTACCGATAATTAGTCAGGAAAGAGACGTTTGCGTGGAGTGCATTTTACAGGGTTTAGAAAAGTGTTGCCCACCCCGGCTCTGACCCAGTTTCGATTCAGGGTCCGGGCTCCATTGTAGCTCTGTTTACCCTCGGCAGCCCGTGGCTCCTCCCAGATCCCGCCTCCCAGCTGCCCCTCCCACCCACAAGCACAGCTAACGCGTCACGGCCCCCCACCATCTGTGACCGAGTGGACACTCTCCTGTGCGGTTGCTCCCCTCACCCTCTGCCCCCCCCAGACGCTGCATTCACTGTTGGGTGTATTTGCTCCTGCCTGCCTGCCTGCTGTTTAAGCGCACTTAGCGCTCGGTATCGTTTTTCAGTTTATTTATTTAATTATTATTTATCTCAATATTGTTGTCGCCGCTTGGTGGTATCTGCCTGCTTGCATTATATTGTTCTCCTGCTGCGCACTACCGATAATTAGTCAGGAAAGAGACGTTTGCGTGGAGTGCATTTTACAGGGTTTAGAAAAGTGTTGCCCACCCCGGCTCTGACCCAGTTTCGATTCAGAGTCCGGGCTCCATTGTAGCTCTGTTTACCCTCGGCAGCCCGTGGCCCCTCCCAGATCCTGCCTCCCAGCTGCCCCTCCCACCCACAAGCACAGCTAACGCGTCACGGCCCCCCACCATCTGTGACCGAGTGGACACTCTCCTGTGCGGTTGCTCCCCTCGCCCTCTGCCCCCCCCAGACGCTGCATTCACTGTTGGGTGTATTTGCTCCTGCCTGCCTGCCTGCTGTTTAAGCGCACTTAGCGCTCGGTATCGTTTTTCAGTTTATTTATTTAATTATTATTTATCTCAATATTGTTGTCGCCGCTTGGTGGTATCTGCCTGCTTGCATTATATTGTTCTCCTGCTGCGCACTACCGATAATTAGTCAGGAAAGAGACGTTTGCGTGGAGTGCATTTTACAGGGTTTAGAAAAGTGTTGCCCACCCCGGCTCTGACCCAGTTTCGATTCCGGGTCCGGGCTCCATTGTAGCTCTGTTTACCCTCGGCAGCCCGTGGCTCCTCCCAGATCCCGCCTCCCAGCTGCCCCTCCCACCCACAAGCACAGCTAACGCGTCACGGCCCCCCCACCATCTGTGACCGAGTGGACACTCTCCTGTGCGGTTGCTCCCCTCGCCCTCTGCCCCCCCCCAGACGCTGCATTCACTGTTGGGTGTATTTGCTCCTGCCTGCCTGCCTGCTGTTTAAGCGCACTTAGCGCTCGGTATCGTTTTTCAGTTTATTTATTTAATTATTATTTATCTCAATATTGTTGTCGCCGCTTGGTGGTATCTGCCTGCTTGCATTATATTGTTCTCCTGCTGCGCACTACCGATAATTAGTCAGGAAAGAGACGTTTGCGTGGAGTGCATTTTACAGGGTTTAGAAAAGTGTTGCCCACCCCGGCTCTGACCCAGTTTCGATTCAGGGTCCGGGCTCCATTGTAGCTCTGTTTACCCTCGGCAGCCCGTGGCTCCTCCCAGATCCCGCCTCCCAGCTGCCCCTCCCACCCACAAGCACAGCTAACGCGTCACGGCCCCCCACCATCTGTGACCGAGTGGACACTCTCCTGTGCGGTTGCTCCCCTCGCCCTCTGCCCCCCCCAGACGCTGCATTCACTGTTGGGTGTATTTGCTCCTGCCTGCCTGCCTGCTGTTTAAGCGCACTTAGCGCTCGGTATCGTTTTTCAGTTTATTTATTTAATTATTATTTATCTCAATATTGTTGTCGCCGCTTGGTGGTATCTGCCTGCTTGCATTATATTGTTCTCCTGCTGCGCACTACCGATAATTAGTCAGGAAAGAGACGTTTGCGTGGAGTGCATTTTACAGGGTTTAGAAAATTGTTGCCCACCCCGGCTCTGACCCAGTTTCGATTCAGGGTCCGGGCTCCATTGTAGCTCTGTTTACCCTCGGCAGCCCGTGGCTCCTCCCAGATCCCGCCTCCCAGCTGCCCCTCCCACCCACAAGCACAGCTAACGCGTCACGGCCCCCCACCATCTGTGACCGAGTGGACACTCTCCTGTGCGGTTGCTCCCCTCGCCCTCTGCCCCCCCAGACGCTGCATTCACTGTTGGGTGTATTTGCTCCTGCCTGCCTGCCTGCTGTTTAAGCGCACTTAGCGCTCGGTATCGTTTTTCAGTTTATTTATTTAATTATTATTTATCTCAATATTGTTGTCGCCGCTTGGTGGTATCTGCCTGCTTGCATTATATTGTTCTCCTGCTGCGCACTACCGATAATTAGTCAGGAAAGAGACGTTTGCGTGGAGTGCATTTTACAGGGTTTAGAAAAGTGTTGCCCACCCCGGCTCTGACCCAGTTTCGATTCAGGGTCCGGGCTCCATTGTAGCTCTGTTTACCCTCGGCAGCCCGTGGCTCCTCCCAGATCCCGCCTCCCAGCTGCCCCTCCCACCCACAAGCACAGCTAACGCGTCACGGCCCCCCACCATCTGTGACCGAGTGGACACTCTCCTGTGCGGTTGCTCCCCTCGCCCTCTGCCCCCCCCAGACGCTGCATTCACTGTTGGGTGTATTTGCTCCTGCCTGCCTGCCTGCTGTTTAAGCGCACTTAGCGCTCGGTATCGTTTTTCAGTTTATTTATTTAATTATTATTTATCTCAATATTGTTGTCGCCGCTTGGTGGTATCTGCCTGCTTGCATTATATTGTTCTCCTGCTGCGCACTACCGATAATTAGTCAGGAAAGAGACGTTTGCGTGGAGTGCATTTTACAGGGTTTAGAAAAGTGTTGCCCACCCCGGCTCTGACCCAGTTTCGATTCAGGGTCCGGGCTCCATTGTAGCTCTGTTTACCCTCGGCAGCCCGTGGCTCCTCCCAGATCCCGCCTCCCAGCTGCCCCTCCCACCCACAAGCACAGCTAACGCGTCACGGCCCCCCACCATCTGTGACCGAGTGGACACTCTCCTGTGCGGTTGCTCCCCTCGCCCTCTGCCCCCCCAGACGCTGCATTCACTGTTGGGTGTATTTGCTCCTGCCTGCCTGCCTGCTGTTTAAGCGCACTTAGCGCTCGGTATCGTTTTTCAGTTTATTTATTTAATTATTATTTATCTCAATATTGTTGTCGCCGCTTGGTGGTATCTGCCTGCTTGCATTATATTGTTCTCCTGCTGCGCACTACCGATAATTAGTCAGGAAAGAGACGTTTGCGTGGAGTGCATTTTACAGGGTTTAGAAAAGTGTTGCCCACCCCGGCTCTGACCCAGTTTCGATTCAGGGTCCGGGCTCCATTGTAGCTCTGTTTACCCTCGGCAGCCCGTGGCTCCTCCCAGATCCCGCCTCCCAGCTGCCCCTCCCACCCACAAGCACAGCTAACGCGTCACGGCCCCCCACCATCTGTGACCGAGTGGACACTCTCCTGTGCGGTTGCTCCCCTCGCCCTCTGCCCCCCCCAGACGCTGCATTCACTGTTGGGTGTATTTGCTCCTGCCTGCCTGCCTGCTGTTTAAGCGCACTTAGCGCTCGGTATCGTTTTTCAGTTTATTTATTTAATTATTATTTATCTCAATATTGTTGTCGCCGCTTGGTGGTATCTGCCTGCTTGCATTATATTGTTCTCCCAATGACCAACTCACCACACCCACTTCAGATCCCACCCCTCCAACTAACTACCTCAACTCCTGGAACCCAATCACCATTGAAGACACCATTCGCCTCATGAACTCAATCCACTCTGGCTCACCTTCTGACCCCTGCCCCCACTTCATCTTCAACAAACCTGACTCCATCATCGCTCCCCAACTCCGCGATGTCATCAACTGCTCCTTCGACTCCGCCACCTTTCCAGAAATATGGAAACACGCCGAACTCAGCGCCCTCCTGAAAAAACCAACAGCAGACCCCTCAGATCTGAAAAACTACCGACCCATTTCCCTACTCCCTTTCCCGGCCAAAGTCATCGAGAAAGCCGTCAATAGCCAACTAGCAGCCTTCCTTGAATCCAACAACTCCCTGGATCCCTCACAGAACGGCTTTCGAGCCAAAAACAGCACCGAAACCGCCCTCATTGCGGCGACCGACGACATCCGAGCACTCCTGGACAACGGTGAAACAGTGGCCCTCATTCTACTTGACCTCTCAGACGCCTTCGACACTGTCTGTCACAACACCCTCATACTACGCCTCAACAACATCGGCATACAAGGAAAAGCCTTGGACTGGATCATCTCATTCCTAGCCGGGAGAACACAGAGAGTCCGACTCCCCCCATTCTACTCAGAGCCCACCGAAGTCATCTGCGGCGTACCTCAAGGCTCCTCACTCAGTCCCACCCTCTTCAACGTCTACATGAGTCCCCTCGCCTCCATCGCACGTCAACACAACCTCAACATCATCTCCTACGCCGACACCCAGCTAATCCTCTCCCTCACCAAAGACCCCAACACCGCCAAAAACAACCTTCACGAAGGTATGAAAGAAGTAGCCGAATGGATGAAACAGAGCCGCTTAAAACTCAACTCAGACAAGACGGAGGTGCTCATCCTAGGATCCTCCCCCTCAGCTTGGGACGACTCCTGGTGGCCTTCCGCTTTGGGATCTGCGCCCACACCCACAGACCATGCACGTAACCTTGGCTTAATTCTAGACTCCTCCCTCTCAATGTCCAGACAAGTCAACGCCGTATCGTCCTCCTGCTTCAACGTCCTTCGCATTCTCAGAAAAGATCTTCCGCTGGATCCCCCTCGAAACAAGAAAGACTGTCACCCATGCACTGGTCACGAGTCGACTGGACTATGGCAACACACTCTACGCCGGAATTACAACAAAATTGCAGCAAAAACTACAGCGCATCCAAAACGCATCAGTGAGACTCATACTAGACATCCCGCGCCAAGAGCACATCACCGGTCACTTAAAAAACCTCCACTGGCTTCCCGTCAACAAAAAAATTACTTTTCGCCTTCTTACCCACGCACACAAGTCCCTTTATAATCTAGGACCCGAATGCCTCAACACCCGACTGTCCTTCTACTATCCCACCCGCCAACTAAGATCATCCAATCAAGCCCTCGCCGCAGTCCCGCGCATCCGAAAAACCACCATGGGTGGCAGATCCTTCTCCTTCCTGGCTGCCAAGACCTGGAACTCACTCCCCACCCACCTCCGCCTTACTCAGAATCACATCTCCTTCAGAAAAGAACTGAAAACATGGCTATTCGATACAAAGTAAACCCCTCCCTCCAGCGCCTTGAGACCCTCTGGGTGAGTAGTGCGCTTTATAAATACCTGAACTTGAACTCATCCTACAGTCACACGGACACGCCCCTCATCCTACAGTCTCACAGACACGCCCCTCACCAAGCAGTCACACGAGCATGCCCCTCACCCTGCAGTCACACGGGCAAGTCCCTCACCCTGCAGTCCATGGGGACGTCCCTCACCCTGCAGTCCAACGGAGACGTCCCTCACCCTGCAGTCATATGGGCACCGGATTCCAGGAAGGAAGTGGTAAGAAAAATGTTGTAACATCACAGCTTCTTTTGCAGGATTCCTATTTTGACAATGATATACAATGACGGTGCCTGAGAGGGGAGTAAGAGGAGTGCGTACTTGGCGCATCCTTGCCGGTAGATCAGTCAGGTCCATATATAGATGGTAAGGTTGAAGGGAATTACATCACCTTTTTGTTGGACACTGGTGCTACCCGTTCTACTGTGAGATAACAGCAGACATCCCAAACCTACCCCTCTCGGGAGAAACAATCCAAGTAGTGGACGTTTCTAATAAACAAATCAGGATTCCAATTACAAAACCCATGGAGGTATGTATTGGCAATTTTAAAGAGATGCATACGTTCGTGGTCTGTGATTTAAGCCCCGTAAACATACTAGGAAGGGATTTATTGTGCAAAATGAACTGCACAATATTCTGCACACTGGATGGTGTTGCAATTCAGACCCCTGATGAAGATGGAGTTTACAAAATCATGTGAGCTAAGCAGGGAACAGAAGTAAATGAAATGTTTTCCATGGTGACAGAATACGAGCTACCAGATGAGATCAAAACTACCGTAAATCCTGAAGTGTGGGATTTTACAAGAAAAGAAGTAGGATTAATGGCAAATGTAGATCTAGTAAAGGTAACTGTGAAAGAAGGAGCAGTTTATCCAAATACACGTCAATTAATTGATTGGTCGAGCAAGGCATTCTGAAACAAAATAATGAGTAGTCCTTGTAACTCACCCATAATTGGTATAAAGACACCTAACGGGAAATATAGGGAGGTACAAGATCTGAGAAAAATTAACAAGATTGTCATACCATGTTGTGCTGTAGTGCCAAATCCAGCATTAATCTTATACCAGATACCATGGACAGCAGGATGGTTTACCGTAATTGATTTATGCCATGCCTTTTTCTCCATTCCATTGCATCCTGATAGTCAATTTTTAAATTTGAGCAGTGTGTTTATCTTTGGAATCATGTTCCTCAAGGGTACACAGAAAGTCCTTCAATTTTTACCCACATTTTAAAAAGATGTCTTGAATCTCTGGTGTTCCCCAGACAATCAGTTCTGGTGAAATATTTCGACGACCTATTGGATGCGTCGAAAACCCGAAGTGACTGTGTTACTGATTCAATTGCTTTGTTCAATCATCTGGCTAAAAGTGGACATAAAGTGTCACCAGAGAAATTACAGTTTTGCAGAAATTCAGTCAAATATTTGGGACATCAAATAGAAAGAGGAGTTAGGAAAGTGACCACATAAAGAATAAAATTAATAAGACAAATGCGATTACCACAAACCCAAAAAGAAATAAGGATGTTTCTTGAAGTCGTAGGTTATTGCAGAAAGTGGATTATGGGGTTTCCATTACTGGCCAAACCCTTGATATAAATGACCAAGAAACTAGCAAAAGATCCAGTAGAGTGGTATGATAAAAGCATGATGGCTTTCATAAAGTTACAAAACTGTTTATGTGAAGCACCTTCTCTTGGTATGTCAGATTATTCAAAAGAATTTGAACTATTCTGCTATGAGAGAGATAATTGTGCATTCTCAGTCTTAACACAGAGACATGGCCTAATGCATCGTCCAAGGGGCATATTTTTCTGCCACTTGGGACCCCGTGGCATCTGCATTGCCAGGTTGTCTAAAAGCTGTAGCTGCAACGTGCATGAGTCTTGAACAAAGCAAATCAATTGTGACGGGACACCCTGTAAATGTGTACGTCCCACATTCAGTTGAAATTCTGTTGACAAGAACACAAACTCAGTATCTTACTCCTAGTCGATTGACAAAATATGAACGAGTTGTACTAGGGGCTGAGAATGTGACCATACCTAGATGTACCGTACACCACCCAGCTACCTTGTTGCCAGATCCATACCAGGAAGAGGTGAAAGATGAAGTCGAACATGAAGGTCTCGATGTTACTGAAATCAGTACCAAACCACGTCCAGACATACGGGAAGAACCTTTCAAAGATGCAGAACATGAGCTCTTTGTTGATGGCTCGTGTATGCGCAATGAGGAAGGAGGATTGAGCGCTGCTTACGATGTGTGCACATTGGCTGGAATAGTCGACGCATCCTATTTACCAGGAGTCAAATCTGCACAAGTAGCCGAATTGATAGCTTTAATTAAAGCTTGCGAAACTGGGAAAGATTGAAAGTAACCATTTACACTGATAGTCAGTATGGTTACGGGGTTGTGGATAACTTTGGCAAGCTTAGGATACAGAGGGATTTCATGACTTCTTCAGGATCCCCTATTAAAAATGAAAATTTTGTTAAAGAATTGCTTGAAACATTTCAATGGCCAAAAGAAGTGGCAGTAGTCAAGTGTGCTACTCGCCTGTCAGGAGATGATCATGTGACAGCCGGTAATCGATATACTGACCAGGTTGCCCAGCACTGTGCTAATTACAAGATAGCATTGAACCAGAAAATTGAAACATGTAGAGCCAGCTGCCAACTTATGCTACTTGGGGGTATAGGAACATGGGAAGAAGTAAAATACCTACAAAATAATGTAGACATACGAGAAAAAGAGGAGTGGGAGAAAATAGGTTGTCAGAGAAGAGCTGACGATGGTGTGTGGTTCTATTTAGAGGGAAGACCAGTGATGCCAGACTATGTGCTTGATCCATGGCTAGTATGTATCATCGAGACACCCACATAGGCAGGGATGCTATGATCAGACTTTTCGGACAAGTTTGGTTCAATGCAAGGTTCAGAAATATCAGAGTCTTTGCTAGAGATGTTTAACATGTCAACAAATTAATCCAGGCAGGAAAACAGTAGTCTAAAATATGTACTTGTAATAGTTTGTTTATTTTCAAAGTGGGTGGAAGCATACCAGACCAGGAGGAATGACAGCTTGACAGTGGGCAAACTCCTATTGAGGGAACTCATTCCTCGATTCGGTTTTCCAGTAACTATTGAATCAGATAGAGGGTTCCATTTTAATAATGAAATAATTAGATTGATTTGTGTAGCATTTAAAATTGAACAAAAGCTGCACTGTGCATACCGCCCAGAGGCTTCTGGAGTGGTAGAACAATTGAATGGCACGATCAAGTCAAGACTGGGGAAGGTGTGTGCATCCACCCCACTGGAGTGGCCTGATGCTTTACCTCTTGTTCTGATGGGACTCAGAGGTATCCCAGATAAAAATACTGGGTTGAGTCCCCATGAAATACTCATGGGAAAGGCAATGAGGCAAGCATGTATACCAGGACACAAGCTGTTGAATATATCTGATGATTTGGTACTGGAGTATTGAAAGAGTTTGCTGACCAAGTGCGTTCTATCTCTGAAAAGGTTGGGGAATACACAGTTGCAAGGCAGCCAAACTAGGCGCATGACCTGAATCCCGGTGACTGGGTAGTTGTGAAGAATCACACTCGAGAATCATGCCTAGCACCAAGATGGGAAAAAACACATCAGATTATATTGGTTACAACAACAGCTGTAAAATGTGCAGGCTTGCCTTATTGGATTCATGCAAGCCATACAAAATGAGTACCAGCACCTGATGAAGTAGAACCCCAACTAACTTGAGCAGTTGAGGCCGCTGACAGTTGTACAGCTGAAGGATCACGAATAACAGATCTTGAAGTAGCTGATCAAGAACAACCTAGCACTAGTCGGTGTGACTGGATCCCAGTAGTGGATATACCTGAAGTGATTGTGAGAACAAGGAGTCAAACCCGATTAGAAAGACAGGACGAGAGTGAGGACGAGTTAGGAATAGAAGAACATGCTCAGATAACTGAAAATGCAGTTGTAAAAGAACCTAAGCAGAACCAGATATGGAAAGAACAATCTACTCAAATGGAAGAAAATAAAAGCCCCAATCACAGGTCTGAGGAGGGACAGAAAGGTCTTAGAGAACACGCCCAGGCAGAAGAAAAACAAGAAACTAAAAGACCTGAGCAGGATCAGTTAGAAAAAGAAGAACAAGTTCAGGAAAAAGAAGAAAACAAATCAACAGGAATCCTAAACAGGGTCAGATTAGGGAAAAATGCATTCAGGCAGAAACGGCTGAGATGATAAGCCCTGGACAAGGTCTGATATAGAGGAATACTGAAGACGAAAATAATCAAGTTGTGCCACAATTCAACGAAAATAAAAAAAGTTGAAGAAACTGAAAGCACAGTGCATGCTAAAAGGGTCAGGAAAGGCGATAATTGGCATAAGATTATTAAGAGACTGAAATACGCCTTAAAATTATAAATGAAGGGGGGGTGCTAGAGGGCGCACAAGCGGAATGGCTGCCTAGGCACGTAGCTCCCGCTCCTTGGTAGTTTATCCTTCATATATCCTTAGCCACAGGGTACTAAAGTACTTAATTCTTCTCTGATCTGCCGCAGAACACTATTGCCTACACTCGATCCAAATCTGGTGGAGCTGCGAGCCTCAGGACCGGAGATACGAGCACTTGAAAACTGACCGGCGATCGCTCTGGAGCTGGTGTGTGAGAGCGGCCGGCTGCAGCAATCTGCGAGACTCCGGGGATGACCACAAGGGCATAGGCCGCTGCGCACCGCGGCCGTCAGGATCCCAGGCTGCCACCGAGTGGGGGCCCGGAGCAGAGGTAGGCGGCTGCCGATATCGCTCGTGCGGGGCCACCCCTCCCCCTGCTGCTACTAGCCCTCGCCGTCAGGATTTCGGCGGGCTGCTTGCTGGACATCTGCAGACGCCGCGAGGTGGGTCGGCCCCTGGGCGGGCGGAGGACTCCCTCGTACACCTGGTGCTCTTGGCGGGGCAGCGCGATCCTGTGGGCTGCCCTGGGACAAATCGGTGGAAGCGCCTGGACACACGCGGCTAGCGGAGCTGCCATACCTGCCGTTTCCTTGCTGTACCGCACCTGCATCGTACTTGGAGCTGAGGGAGCCCTTGCTTGCCATTGCGCTACCAGGCTACAGAATCGGAAGGGCCGTGTCCCCCCCCCCATCTTGCCTGGTCCTCTTCTCTGTGCTGTGTGTGGGGACCCCGGATTGTGCTTCCGCGGTGCGGGACCCCCTGTGGCCCCCCTGTCGAGCGGAGCTCTGCCCCCCTTGCATCCTCTCATCTGGACCCTTCTCCATTACCGCTAAATAGCGCGACTGCACCTGTGGCCTGTTGGCATCGAGTGGGGAGGCTCTGGTGCCGCTCCAAACTGGACATTGTTGCCCACTCCCTATCATCACGCCTGAGGAGCGCGCGGATCTGCCAGGACCTCTGCCCCCTATGGTGGGGCTCCTGCTGCCCTTTTGGTGCTTTATCCTGCTGGGCGCTCGCTGTGATACTAACTCCCTGCGGTGCCTATAGACTTGTCTCCCCCTGGGATAGCCCGCAGAGCTGCTACGCTCTACACCTATAGGGTGCTGATTTCACTTGGAACTTGCTCCTCCACCTGTGGCAGAGTTGCGGGTCTGGGCGCTGGGCTGATCCCGATCTTGGTGAGACCCTGGCGGCATCCTGCCCTTATCAGACCCTGCTCTCTTTCTGCACTGTGCCAGTGACCATAGTCTGCCAGCCCCGTGTGGGATCACTTGAGAGCCACTGACGCCTGTATACTTCTGGGCCCCCCTCACGGACCACCTGGGATGCGCAGGAGGGCCTGAGCCCACCCACGGTGCTTTTCCGGTGATTGCTGTGTGGCGCCCTACCGCTGCACCATCCCTGTCATTCCAGCGCTGCTACGCCACGGTGCCCCAGTGCTACGACCTGCTGCGCTGCCATGCGGCCTGACAATCGCCAGTCTAAGCTAAGCTTCGATGGAGCAAAAAAAGGTGCAAAATCGGTGCCGACGGACCCTGGGCCTAGTGCGGCTGCTTCGAAGGCCATCTCATCCCCCACCACAGACATAGACTTGCACAGCTTGTTTCAAGAGATGAGACAGGGATTCGCTACCGTTGTCGAGAAGGTAGATGGGGTCACTGCCAGGCTGGATGCCCTGGTGCATAAGGTGGATCGCCACGAGGAGAGGCTCACAGCTGCGGAGCAACGCATATCCGACAACTCGGATGCCACCTCGACTCACACAACGCAATTGGCCAGAATGGACAATCTGCTCAGGGTAATAGCGGCCAAAAACGAAGATTTGGAAGCCCGGAGCCGCCGGAACAACATACGCGTCACCAATGTGCCGGAATCTACAGACATGGGCAGGATGGAACTCTTTATTGAAAAATTGCTCAAAGGCTCGATCGGGGAGGACGCGTTCTCGCCTCAATTCATCGTGGAGAGAGCGCACAGGTCCCTGGCGCTTGTGCCGAAGCCCGGCCTCCCGCCGCGGCCAATAATTGCTAGGCTGCTGAACTATAGGGACCGCGATACAGCCTTGCGGGCAGCCCGGTCTCAAAAATCATTGCAGTTTAACGGCATATCCTTCTCCATCTACCCGGACTTCACACCGATGGTTCAGGAGGAGCGGCGCAAATTCCTCCCAGTAAAGAAGAAGCTGCGAGAAGCCCAAGTGGATTATGCGCTGTTATACCCGGCGAAACTGCGGGTAACACACCAGGGGAAGCAATGGTTTTTCACGTACCCGCAGAAAGTGGAGGATTATCTAAAAACAGTCCGGAAGGCCCGCAGGGACATTCGCGATGCTGCGGAGGACCGAGGGGACGGAGACCCTCCGGCGCTTCAGGAGTGATGACTACCTGTTCCGCCTACACTGGATACGTTATATGTGCTGTTTGAACTTCCTCTACTGCTACTGAGCGGAGACTACGCATGTTGGCTCTGCACGGACTTCGTACACCTGTGGTAATGTACACCAAGGACCACTCTCTCGGACCTAGCCTCCACCTAGGGCGGTACAGTTCTGGGGCTGTGGACTGGGAAGTGGCTGTGCGTGCTCTATGCTATTCCCCTATTGGGTATTCCCCTTAAGCTTGCTAATGTTTTTGCTGTTGTTGTTGGGGGTGGGGGGATGGGGGGAGGGGTGCCGGGAGGGGCTCACAGGCTGCTGGCATGATTGGGATGCTGGGGTGGGTGGGGGGGTGGGATGTTCTGCTAAGAGGCTTTCATCGAACGGACTGCTTGTTTTGATCCTGTTTTGGTGTGTGCGCCACGATTGGCAGGGCAGAATGGGTCGTATACCCTCGCCCTGGTCGGGATTATGGTGCTTGATGTTGGACTATTTATGGCTACTCTAAATGCTCATGCACACTTAACTTGCATTTCTTGGAATATACGGGGTTTGAATGATGCAAAGAAATGTCGCAATGTCCTCGCATATCTTGATAGGCATCGCGTGCAGGTTGCCATGCTGCAGGAAACACATCTGTCGCCTCAGGGTAGGACCGCTTATGCGAGCAGATGGGCTGGGACTCGCATCTTCTCCTCATATTCCACATACGCAAGGGGGGTTGCTATCCTTATAGCCCGCAGTGTACCGTTTCAGAAACATGGGGAATTGACTGATAGAGAGGGACGCTACGCACTGTTATGGGGCAGACTGGGACGCGACACTTACACCTTTGTTGTCACATATGCACCGAACGTAGATACTCCTGACTTCTTTACTACTCTGTGGGGCAAGATCATGGTTGCCGGCTCACGACACGTCATCTGGGGCGGGGACTTTAATCTGGCGTTGGTGCCTCGGCTTGACAGAGCGGACGGAGTCTGTTCCTATAAACCCAGGGCGCGGGAGGCACTTGAGGGAGTTATCATGGAAGGGGGGCTGCTAGACGCCTGGAGACACTTGCACCCATAAGGGAGGGAGGGCACTCATTTCACCTCACACACGGGAACTTGGGAGCGCCTGGACTACTTCTTGATCACCAGCAACGTGGCTGCGGAGTTGGTGGGGGCAGTTCACCTGCCGAGAACATACTCTGATCATAGCCCTGTTTTGCTCCACTTCCGTCCACCGGGGTGGGATAACCCACGACCTCACTGGCGGCTCCGCCCTGACATTTTATTGGACAATTTATTTCGCACTGAACTTGGGGAAGAAATAGAAGCCTTTTTTCCCAGAAACAAGGGGTCGGTTGACTCGGTAGAACACATATGGGAGGCATTCAAGGTAACCATTAGGGGATGCTGTATCTCTAAGAGCCACGGGGTTTTGCGAGACATCCTTAATACAATACACACGCTAGAGACAGAACTGCGTGCACTAGAACTTCGCATGGTCGTCGAGACCGGACCCGAACTGCATGCTGCTTTCAGAGAGACACTGACGAAGTATGAGGAGGAGGCCATCAGGGAAGCCAAGTTCCGGGGCAAACACTGGCAAGCCCGTAAATATTGTGAGGGAGACAGGCCTGGTAAAGTACTTGCTACACTCACACAACCTTCACGCGCACACACTGCTTTACTTGAAATCGCAGATGGTCATGGTTCCACGGTCAGGGACACAGAAGAGATACTCAGAATATTCACGACACACTATCACTCGCTCTACACTTCCGCCACGGGGCCCGACACGTCTTATGCTGACTACTTGAACGATGTGGCGCTCTGTTGGCTCAGCGATGGGTACAGGGCGTTTCTAGCGGCGCCTTTCGAGTTGGACGAGGTCCGGGAAGCCATAATGTCGTTCAAGAACGGCAAGGCCCCGGGCCTTGACGGCCTCCCCGCCGAATTTTATAAGGCCTACATTGATATCATGGCACCAGTTCTCCGTGAGGTCTACTCGGAATCGCTCTGTGACGGTATACTTCCTTGCTCCATGCGCGAGGTAGTGATCACCTCCCTTCTGAAACCCGACAAAGATCCCAGCTCCTGCAATTCCTATCGCCCACTCTCCCTCCTCAACTGCGATGTTAAAATACTCGCCAAAATTCTGGCCACCCGTTTGTCGCTGCTGATGACCAGGATTGTGTTGCCCGATCAGTCGGGCTTCGTGGCTGGCCGTTCCACCTCTCACAACCTCCGTACCCTATTCTCTCTGCTTCATACAGTTCATCCCGACATGCCTGTTGCAGCTGTCTTCCTCGATGCATCTAAGGCTTTCGACTCTGTCGAGTGGCCATACCTGTTCTCGGTGATGACTAGCATGGGGTTCCCTCTGCAGTTTATATCCTGGGTTCGCCTCCTATATACCAGCCCCACGGCGAGGGTGTTAATCAACGGTCACCTGTCACAGCCCATTGCAATCACCAGGGGCACGCGTCAAGGCTGCCCGCTCTCGCCCTTCCTTTTTGCCATAGCAGTTGAACCTCTTGCATGCCGCTTGCGACAACTACACCGAGATGGGGCGGTACAGTGCTTACAACGTCAAATTGACGTATCTCTATACGCGGATGACATTACGCTGTACGTGAAACACCCCGAGATACACCTCAACCCCCTCCTCAGGGAATTCTTAGCTTTTGGTGGGATGTCAGGAGTCCATATCAATTGGTCCAAGTCGCAGTTTTTCCCCCTGACTGATGCGGTGCCTGATTTTCCTCTCGATTATCCCCTGGAGTGGTGTCGGACTGCGCTCCGGTACTTGGGGATTCGCATTTCCCGAGACAAGGATGAGACAGTACGGTCCAATTATGGCGTGGCGATAACCAGGCTGACTGCTACTGTGGATCGCTGGATCACCCTGCCACTATCCATGGCTGGGCGGGCATCCCTCATTAAGATGGTTGTCCTCCCCCGATTTCTTTATCTCTTCCTCAACATTCCTTATTTCCCCGGCGCATACTTCTTCAAGACCCTGAAGACGGAGTTGCGTAGGTTGTTCTGGGGTGGCAGGAGCCCCCGGCTCAAATGGTCCACGCTCACCCTCCCTATGATAGGGGAGGCTTTGATGTTCCCGATTTCGAGGCATATTATCAGTGCGCGCAGGCACATTTTGCCTATCACTGGATGGCTCCTACGCCTTTCATGCCGCAGATCGCGGTGGAGGACTGGATAGTGCATCCTCTCCCACTCAATGGGCTAATGCACTGCCCTGAAACGTCCATAACTACGCCTAATACTTCGGTCTCTTGCACCTTAGACGCGTGGCGCCGTATAACCAAGAGCTTGTCATGCCCCCTGCTTTACTCGCCCAAACTGCCGCTCGTCTATCATCCTAAGCTTACCCTACTGATGGAGCAGGGATTCCGCAACCTCTGCGCGAGGATTCGCATTACGTGCTGGGGCGACTTGTTTTTTGACAGTCACTTTAAGTCGGCGGAACTTTTTTTCGCGGCGCATAGTCATACCCCACTAGAGCTCTTTTATTATATACGCCTGCGGGCAGGGATGAGGGACATCTTGTCTGACTTTCCCGATGAACCTGAGGTCCTATCTCCACTTCATTTCATGCTCTGCTCGCAAGATGGGGCTCATCTGGTCTCCGGCCTTTACCGTCAGCTCAGGGGCGCTGCTCCGACGCCGGTTTCTACTGCTCGAACGCACTGGACTACGGAATTGGCCACTGACATTACTGACGAGCAGTGGCACTATTGCTGTGCGCTCACCGCCCGCATCTCTGCCAGTAGTCGACTGAAAATTATACACTATAAGTTCCTGCAGAGGGTGTATTACACGCCAGCGCGGAAGCGCAGGTTCGGCCTTGCGGAGGATGATCGTTGCGAGCGCTGTCGCGCTGAACATGCGGATTTTCTGCATCTGGCATGGGAATGCCCCCAAGTCGAGTGCTTCTGGCGACAGGTGACTGGGGCCCTCACTGAGATGACGGGGGAAGCTGTGCCGGTGGATCCACTGGTGACACTCCTTGGGTACACTTCGCAGGTCCCTAAATCTTGCCGAAAATTTGTTGATATTGCTCTACTTTTGGCCAGGAGGCGCGTGGCGTGCCGCTGGGGTCGTGGCAGAGCGCCCAAATTCAAGGACTGGCTAGCGGACCTGACTCACTGTCAGGATCAACATAATACATTCGCTGAGCTACTGCCCATCTCGAGTCGGCCTAGAGACGTCTGGGGCCCATTGGTGTGCTATTTGCTTGCATGTTCGGACGATACAGAGCCGCCTGACGACCCCCTTGCTTCTACTTAATATCCCGAGCTGTGCGTCGGCCCTGACCACTGATCCCATTCGTATACTAGCAGTTTTCTACTAGATGACCCACGCCGGGGCCTCCTGCCCACACAACGTGCCGCCGAGACCTGCTTCCCGGGCCTTGAGCGGCCTCCACTGTCGTGGGTCTCTCCCCT
Source organism: Lissotriton helveticus (assembly GCF_964261635.1). Taxonomy (NCBI): domain Eukaryota; kingdom Metazoa; phylum Chordata; class Amphibia; order Caudata; family Salamandridae; genus Lissotriton; species Lissotriton helveticus. The sequence continues at coordinate 2,095,975,622 of NC_136061.1, forward strand.
TCCCCCCCCCCCCTCCTTGCCACTCCGGGGCTCCATACGCCATGCTCTACACCCACCGTTCTCCCTACTATTACTTGACAATTCATAACACCACCTACAGTACTCCTTTTAGAACTGATGGCTAGTCGTTCGGCTAGACGTGACGTGACTGTGGTACCATGCCCACCTATGCCTGCCTGGGTTGCCACACCAACACATTACCTTTTTCCTTCTGACCTGTAGTGAATTGCCTCTTAGTTTTCTTATAGTTGGGGGTTTCTGTTTTACTGTTACGGGTATGGCCAACTTTATCAAAGGAATGAAAGCAACAAAAACACCTGTTCTGCTGCTGTTTATCCTATATTGCCCTACTCCACCGGCAGCATCCTCAGTCCTCAAGTTTGGTTACGTTATGCCGCCGGGCCTCAGGGATGCCGGCTACGAGGCTGTGTCCTGCTTACCTTCATATGCTGCTGGCCTCCGGGTTGTAGGCGCGAAAAGCTGTGTCTTGTGCTACTTATTATATAATAAAGCTGTGTTTGAACCCAAAAAAAAAAAAATTATAAATGAAGGATATGACCAAGTAAATGAAATATCCAGCCAATCTAGACCATCCACTGAAAAGCCTAGAAGAAGTAGTCCAAGATTGAAAAGACTGAATAATAAATTCAAGGGTCCTAAATTGACATATGTAATTCTTGAAGATTTCGAGAATCTTGAAATAAGTGGCGGTAGTGATGAAGAATTAAATGCTGAACGAATTGACAAAGAAGTGAGACCAACTTGAAGAGAAGACAACTCCCCAGGTTATATCTTGTACAAAAATGTTTAAAGAGGGGAAAAATCTTCTTAATCCAAATATATGTAGCACATGTTTAGTACTTATAACATGGTTAGTAATAACAGTAGCCATTCCCTATTTAATGGTTACGAACAAACAGAACAGCACTAATACACGTGAAAGAGTGGCTAACATTAAACAGGACAAAGTAGATTTAGAAGCACCAGATGAGTTAGATTTACATCACTCTGTGAATAAAAATGAAACAGATTTAAATGTTTTCGCAAACCTATTATTACACTATGTAGAAACTATGGAATTTAGCGATTGTTATGTGTGCATGAAACTGCCAACATCAGTATCAGAAGGTGTAACATATCATCATTTACAGTTGACATATGGTATTTCCTGTAGTGTTTTAGCTAGTTTATTTTATCGAACTGGAAAATTACAATATTATTATTCTACCATAGATGTGATCTTTTCTGAATTTCCTCTGCAAAAAAGCATGAACCCAAGTCTTAGTACTAGAGACTCATGGGTGAATTTTTCCTAACAATGAAAACAATAGATATAGCTGAAGCCCACAAGCACAATCTAACATGTAAATTAGAAGAAGAGAAGATATTTTTTAATTTAGTTGAGCAAAGGATACAGGATTTCCAAAGAAGGGCCTCTGAACCGAAACCTCAGATACCTAAGTGGGCTGAAAAGGAAGACCTAATTGCAACTGGCAAGACTCATGCTGCTATATCCCTGGACCTTGAAAAGAAAGGGAAAATCTGTCTAAAGTTAAAGAAATAATAATAATAATAATAAAACCATTTATAAAGCGCTTGGTTACACTCAAGACAGTGTGTCCCCGCGCTGTGGATACATTCCATTCTAAAAACAAGCCCACCAAAAGAACAATTAAACTGGAAAGCCAAGCGCCATCTCCTAACTTCTGGGGAAGAGATGTGTTTTTAGCCTCAGGCGAAACCTACTTTCGGAGGGTTCCATATGTAATTCTCAGGGGAGTTTGTTCCAGTGAGTGGCCGCCAGATAGCAAAATGAACGTCCTCCCATTCTTGCTTTAAAGATACAGGGCACTGAGAACACCATGCTTCCCAAGGACCTCAGATTACGTTTGGGGCGATGGATAGCTAGAAGCTTTTTTAGGTAGGGTGGTCCTTTCTCTTGTGCAATTCGATGGGCGAAGCACATAGCTTTGAAAAGGATGCGCTCTTTGATGGGCAGCCAGTGTAACTTTGCAAGAGCGTGACAGAGTATAACCATATATTTATTGGTGCCAGTGAATGTGAACATAATTTCTTAGTAATTGGGGGATGGGGACTAAAAGGAGGAACAGATCCAGTATTTCCTGTAATTTATTATGTATTTGGAAACAAAGATTATTTTAAGCTGCCTGATCATTGGTACGGGAGTTGCTATTTCGAAATAGTATTCCTAAAGTATATTATGTTAAAAGAATCACTGGCAGCAATGAAGATAATAACGGACTAACACGTAACAAAAGGGCTAGTTTTTCAGAAATAGTAGGTGATATATAAAGTGCACTGATACCTTCAGTGGGAATTATTTTGAATTCACAAAAAATCTGTCAATTGTCAACAGTAGTTGATCGGTTATCAACTGACACTGTTGGAGGATTTTTATTGATCAATACCGAATTGGTTGCGGTCAGATCTATGGTTTTGCAAAATCGACTTGCTCTTGATATATTATTGGCCAAATAGGGCAGAGTCTGTAAAATATTGAAAGCGCAACATTGTTGCACTTATATTCCTGATAAAAGTGTTGAAATTGGAGGCTATATCAGAAATATCACAAATTTGGAAGAAGATTTAAAACCACTGGAAGTTAACAGTGTATGGAAGAAACTAACAAATAGTATTTCACCATAGGTAGTTGTTTTTCTAACCTAGGTAAAAGTATTATAGTGCACTGATACCTTCAGTGGAAATTATTTTGAATTCACAAAAAATCTGTCAATTGTCAACAGTAGTTGATCGGTTATCAACTGACACAGTTGGAGGATTTTTATTGATCAATACCGAATTGGTTGCGGTCAGATCTATGGTTTTGCAAAATCGACTTGCTCTTGATATATTATTGGCCAAATAGGGCGGAGTCTGTAAAATATTGAAAGCGCAACATTGTTGCACTTATATTCCTGATAAAAGCGTTGAAATTGGAGGCTATATCAAAAATATCACAAATTTTGAGGAAGATTTAAAACCACTGGAAGTTGACAGTGTATGGAAGAAACTAACAAATAGTATTTCACCATAGGTAGTTGTTTTTCTAACCTAGGTAATAATGCTAACAATGGGAATAACCTTATTACTTTTAGCAATAATGTTTTGGTGCAAATGTTGCAGGAAAAGAAAATTGTATAAAGTGAATGAGAAGGGAAAGAAGAGAAAACATGATGAAATCCAGCTTGAAGAGATAAGAGGAGATGTTTACAAAAGAATGAAAGGTTTATAATATAAAGAAGCATTGGCATAGCCAATAGGTCTCGCTTTTAGGACCTTATAAGTATTTAGTTATGCAGCACAATATCCTTGGTGCAACAACATAAACTGTTGCATGGCTAAACACTTATAAGGTCCCAAAGGCGAGACTTATTGGCTATTCCAATGCTTGTTCATTGATGTTGGCGGGTAAAGGGGGTGGTGTCTAATGATTCCTGCACTCTAGGTCTCCTTCCCAAAGAGAATGGGGTGTCCTGGACCTGCGATGGTGACTGAACCGAGTCTGTGATGTGGATAAAGGTTAATATATGGCTTCTGTGACGGTGGTACACAGGATCTTGCACTATGGTTCAAGGCTGGTGGATGGGGTCTTGGACTGGACTGTGGATGAAGGCTGCTAACTGAGATGGGGTGTCCTGAACTGGCGATGGAGACAGGACATGGGGTCTGTGATGTGGATAAAGATTAAGGGGCGGCTTCTTGAACTCTGGATCAACGGTGGTGAACAGGGGTCTTGCACTAAGGTTCAAGGGATGGCCTGTAGTTGTGAGCAGTCCGTGGTGCTTGGAGCCTGCTGCTTCAGTATCAGACATGGCGTCCTGTGCTGTGATGTGCTGGCTATGTATGGTGCCTTGTCCTGTGGACTCTGGTATGTATGGAGCCGTCAGGAATGGACTCTGGATTGCAAGGTAATTCGGTGTCTTGTCCTGTGGTATGTATGGTGCCGTTAGGTATGGACAACAGTGGTGTGGTGTGCCGAGTATGTATGGTGCCTTGTCCTGTGGTATGGATGCCGGTACCAGATATGGACTCGAGTGCAGCGGTCTGCCAGGTATGGTGTATCTTTCTGTGGTATGAAAGGTATCTCATGCATTGCCTCTGCTGCTGTGGTACCTAGGGTCCCAGCAGGATATGTAGTGTCTGGTGCAGCAGAGTGAAGAGCCTGGCTCTGACGTGCAGAGTAGTGACGAGTAATGAAGCTGATGAGGAGGGAGGGGGAGAAGGGAGGGGGTAGTGAGAGCAGACATCAAGGGGGTGGAGGAGCATGCTTCACGTGCTGCCATGAAGCTGATGAGGAGGGAGGGGGTAGTGAGAGCAGAGAGCAGAGAGCAAGGGGGTGGAGGAGCATGAGTCACGCGCTGTATGGCTTATGAGCCATTACAGAAAAAGCAGATGGCGGCTGCACGGCTGAACGCACGCTTGACCGCAAGCTTGAGGCCATCAAAAGCGTGTGGTAGCACTTTGAAAACCCACTTACTAAATGTCTCACACAGCAGCGCATGTGCTGGCTCAGGCGAGACCTAAAAAGGGAAAGGAAAAATTGAAAGAGTTGAAGAAATTGAATTGGGAAATTGCTAAAGTTGGTATCTGATTTAGTAAATGAAAATAGTGAAGGCATAAAATGCCATCAGAGAGGGGATTGATGAAGCAAGGTTTCATAAGAAAGAGACTTGTTCAGATGCAATCCTCTCAAATAACGGGTAAAACAGTAACCGACATGTTCGTAAATACTAATATTGCATTACAGTCTTTACACACAATCTAGGGAAAGCTTGTCTATATGTATTACTAACCATTAACTAGAGTGACATCAAATGGCTGCCGAAAACGCGGGAATTTTCTGCGCATGCGTCTACAGCAAGAACGTAGTATGATGTCCGTTGCTTTTGGTGGGAAACTTTGCAGCTGCGCAATAGCTATTAAGATGGGTATTTGAAACTCAAATGTTAATGCACATGTTATGCTTAAACTAAACCTCGCTCATTTTATTAAATTGCTAATGCGACAGATTAAAATAAAGTAATGGGATTAGAGTAGAAATAAGTGGTATACAGTGCGTTCATTTGTTTTTGTATTCTAACATGTCTTGCTTTGATTTTGTTATTAGTTCGTATTTGGGCCTGGAGGGTGACTGAAATCCCTACCCAACCTGACTTGTGCGCACCCGCACCCAAACCCGTCTGGAATCATGATGAATCATTTGAAACACAGCCAAGGTCGCTCTAGCAAGAAGCGCTTGGGAACCTCACCTCTCGACCCGAAGAGGGGAAGGAAGAAAACTATATTTCGTATACAATGTATTGATCAATGTAAAATGCCGGTGGGAATAAAGCTTGGGAACGTAAAAATAAGGGGCGGGAATATTGAACAATGGCAACTAAAGAAATAGCATTACATTAGTATGGTGTGATGACCTCTCCCCATCTCCTTGCCCAATCAGAAGTAGGGGTTTTCACGATATTGAAATATTGGGGGGTGGTACATACACATAGAACAGTATAACTAGGGTAGGCTTAGTCAGTTAGATGTCACAAACTCTGTCACAGACCCATCACCAACGCAGATGACAGCGGATGCTACAGAGGTCAGAGGCGCTGTCCGAGCACTCTGATAGAAGATGAGAGAGAGAGAGAGAGAGAGAGAGAAAAAACAGACGGAGATACTGACGGAGAAAAATCCAATCACCTATAAGGGGAATGCAGAAGAAAATTCAAGGAGGCACATCTGAGGAAGGGGAAGAACCGAAGAGAGTAGTGCCAGAGAGGGGTGCGACGCTGGCGTTGCATCTAGAAGAGGTCACCTATCCTGTTCTGAATTTGTCCTGATCCTTTGCCTCCTGACTATCCAGGGGTCTTTATCCAGCTCCTTGGCCTGGGGTTGGCCCTCACACCATTCTAGGTAAATATAATTCTGTGTAGTGTTGTCCTCATATTGCTTTCTGCTTCCACCCTTTTCAGGTACTCTCCTCATGAAATTTTAACCGAGACTTATATTGTTCTATTATTGATATTTTCCTAAGAAATCGGTGTGTGACATGTATTTGTATTTGACTCACAAAATTATTGACTAGATAAAATTGAAGAAACTCTCTTGAGTCTGTGGTCATTTGAAGAAAGGGTGTAATGTTATTTCTTCCTATTCTACTAACAACCTAATGTATTGACCAGAGGAAATTGAAACCTAACGTGAAAGGGTTGGTAAGAATTGGTAAAGGTAAATTCATCATACAGGAATATCGAAATTGATCGCAGCGGTAAAATACTGGCTTATTGTGTGAATGTTTATGGGCCCAGGTGAGTATGATAGTTTGTGAGTAACCCAAGCCGGTAAACCCGCTACATCAGCTGTGTGCCAAGACTCAGGGACACCTGATTTGCAGGCTGCATTAACACAGTTTCTAATTAATGATGCCCACACACCCACCTCAAGTTTCTAAAGATCCATAGGCACCCCATCTGGGTCATGATCTTAATTCACACGATGGGCACAAATGGCCTTTGCCACCTCACCCAGGGAAGAATTGAAAATCAAGGGGGGACTTCAGCACTTAAAACTCTGTGGCTTCATTAACTGATGCAGGCTGGCTACAAATTTTGGTAAAATGGGCCACCCAGTCGTAAGGGCCTACATTTGCACATATAACTTATTATCATTAATGGTGTGCAAGAACAGACCAACATTTCCAGCCTTGCCGGAGATGACTAGTTTATTCCAGACCCCACAATGCATGTCCATTTTCCTTGTACATGTTGCCCTCTTATATTTCCTGCTAAACATGGCAACTCCCTATTCCTAGGCTTACAGGCAGCGTACTAGGTTAGGTTAGGTGCTTATCGGCGAGCCTACACAAGCTACCAAACCAGGTTTGATGATTCACAATAATAGGCCTCTGGGGGCTTAATAAAAGAGCTCTAATGGTGAGCCAGAGCAGGGCAAATGTCTCAACGCCAATAGCTATGCCTGGCCTAAATGCAAGGTAGTTGGTCACAAAAGCCATGTGATTGAAGCAAAGCTTATGTTGGATATCATTCTTAAATGTGGTTCTCCAAGCTAACCTAAGGCCATTATCTGCCATTCAAACGTAGGTTCCCCAAAATCAATTTCAGTAGGTTTGGCCTGGCCACAGGTCTCTCAAAGGTGATGATTAGTGATTTATGGTCACTACAAATACTCAGCCAAAATGTCCCATCCACAGTTTGATTCAAGAAACTCCTGGAAGCAAATATTTTGTCAATTGCTGTGGTGTGACCTCCCCCGGTATAAATGGCCTTAGAGAGGCAAGAGGGGGCATCCATCTTTAGTGCGTTACAAAGATCAAGATTAAACAAATAGGAGTGTTGTATGCCGATTTAGGTTCCGAATGAATTTTCCCAATTCATGCCTTATATAGGTACAATTCGTATTGCCCTTATATAGACATAGCAATCCAGTACTTCTTTAGACATAGCCCATGCTACCCAAATACAGGCATGGCTACTTCCATCCGTTCATCTCCGTCACAACTAATTCTTGGAAAACCAGACTCTTAAGCTGTTAGGGACTTCCCCTTGCCTGGAAATTGATTTCTCCAAGAACTCATTTATTATGTATGAACAACTATTGCCTAGGGGTTCATTCATGACGTTCATATGCCCGTCTTTACGTCAAAGCTGGCATTCCTAAACACCTTCAAGGTATAAATATACCTTCACTTGCTATGGCAAAGCACGGTTTGGTTCGGTGCAGTTCGACTACCTACTTGCACGACGCAGCTCGTTACAGCAAGTGCCGAAGGAAGTCAACTCTCCACCTGACGCACTGACCAAGAAGCTGTCATCCTCCTGCCGAGAATCCAGCTCCAGTGTTTCTGACTCCCCTTGTGGGGTGTTGGGAAATCGAGTCCTGAGACAGAGATACCAACCTCTCTCATTCTAAGGTATGGAGCTGATTAGAACCTAGAGAGACCTTTGGCAATTCTTGGCAAAAATAAACTTAGCTAAAAGACAGTTCCTACTACTTCCCTGGTACTAGACCTAGGTTAGGTAAACTGGGGTAGGTGTATTTTAGAAGCACCAGTTGAGTATTTTAGCCTGTGTTATTTATGGTTGTATTTTTATATGTCATAGCAAACAGACAATACTATTACAGTATTATATCATATTACTGTTTACGCTGTACACATTATACTTCGCATTCTATCTAACGATTGTAGCAGTTCATATCTATTGCATGAGAAATAAGACTGTTCAATAAACCTTTTTATTGAAAATGCCCATCTCACTATTTCTCTGCAACTCTGTAGAAATGAAGCATGCACGATTGACTGAGTAAAATAGTTATCTATTGTTTCCACGACTCTGAAGATCTTGTTCCAGTCCTAGGGAAACAAAGTTGTCATGTTTATGTGGTTGTCAGAAACTAATCCCTTCTTGTTTATTCGAGAGAGTTTCTAGTGACCTCTGAGTTAGTCGGCACACTTAATTAAGTTTCATATACTGGATAGAGACATACTGACCTCAGTCCTATGTCAAATCTATAGTGTATATTATTCCAATACGCAGAGCCTATTGGGAATATAGGAACTACACTACATGGCACCCAATGTTTGGTAAGGCACTAATTTAGCGCTAGATACTAGAGTGACTCAGTTGTGCTTTTCTCAGAGACACCCTACTCATAATACTCCAATAGACGTCTGGAGTGGGTAGGGATAAATATCCACCATAGCTGAGTAGGACGAAAATCCTATGTATTAGTTTTTGGTTTATTCAACGTTGAAGGATACAGTGTTCCAAAATATCGTGCACCTTATCTTTGTTTCTTTGAAGCTTGCTCTGCAAACTTTCAGTTAATATGGGTGACGAGGATAACACCTCGACTGGAGCTGCAGGCCGACACGCCGTACCAGCTTTTAACGTTACACGTTTCCAAGAAACCGACGAGGATGCTATAATCATTCCTCCAAATTTAAGAAAAGCCATTACTATAAAACTTAGAAAACATGGCCTGACATCGAGAGGTGGTAGGGCATTTTTTGTGATAGAGGCACACGAATATCAACAGACAGAGGTATTCTATTCATGGATAGTCTTCCTTGAAGCAAATCTAATAACACATGTGTTCCACTTCTACAAAGAAGATGAACCACCAGAGGAATATATTCCTTTCGAGGATATTGAAATTCCACTCACATACCAGGTGCATGAACTCTGGTTTAAAGGCGCCCTAAAACATTTAAATCACATTACCAGGCTCGGTCCACTAGGTAGACGAGGAGCGACATGGCCGGTTTTAGCTGGCTATACACCACATCCTGACAATAATGACATGACCGACGTGGCACTACTAGCTCATCTCAAAGAGCTAACCAAAATCTACAGACAATTGGTTCAATATGTCATGCGGACTCACACAGTCCAACCTACCATAGTTATTCCACAACAAACGTCCCACCAGTGGAATACACTGAAAATTAAACCACAGACTTTACACTCAGTCATTGGTAAATTACCTGCAAAACGGGAACAAATTCCATTCTGGATAGCTCAAAAAATTACTCAAATCGAAGCAGTAGTTCCTAATACTAGCCCACATGAGAAACACAGAATATTAACAATCTGTTTACCGATGGGGATCATACCACATCTGGAAGACTGCACCATTTGGGGTACAGTCTTCGCTGCAATCTACACTAAAACACATGGTGTTCCGTCTATGGCGGTAATACCTGACATCCTGAAACAAATTCAAAATGAATACGGGCAGAGCCTGCTTTAAATTTGGGTATGAAACTACTAAAAGATTTCAAACAGGTCTCAGCAATAATATTAGCTAATATTAAAGGAGAAGCAGCATCTGTGGAGATCCGCCAGAAATTAAGGGAATTCGATGTAACTGTGCAACCACAAGAACTAGCCAGAATAATTGAAAAATCCTATGAATAATTAGGCAGAGACAGTCTAGGTGGGAAACCAGTAAAACAACTGTCTGAAAGTCCTGAAAAGGTCTTTACTAAAAACACTCCTACTCCTTCTAAAAATAAGTGGGAAAACACTAAACAAACTTCTACAGAGAAGCGTTCTCATTCCCGAGGTAGGTCTCCTCAAAAAGAGCCCTCTGAAAGGAGGTATAACCTTAGGAATAGGGATAATTTGCAAAAACCTGATAGATATCAAGATACTGATACACGTTCCTCTCGTACCTTTCAGACTTCATCCCAGAAATCCGAAAGAAGAGGACGGTCAGAAAACAAGGAAGAACGTGTGAAGTCCAAAGACGATCAACACTTTCAGAAAAACAAGAAATCTCAATTTACCAAAAAGAAGGTAGCAGATCTAAAAATCAGACATGCCGAGGATCTTGAAGACACAACTCAAGAACGGAGAATGGGCTCAGACAATGTTGGACAGCGCAGCAGAAGTCACAATAGCTCCCCAGAACCTGTAGTGACTTCTGATGACAGTGGACTTGAATGAAGACATTGAAGTTGAAACTGCAGATACCAGGGTTCCCTTTGCTTGGATATTGATTTCTCCAAGAACTCATATATTATGCATGAACAACTATTTCCTAGGGGTTCATTCATGACGTTCATATGCCCAACTTTACGTCAAAGCTGGCATTCCTAAACACCTTCAAGGTATAAATATACCTTCACTTGCTATGGCAAAGCACGGTGTGGTTCGGTGCAGTTCGACTACCTACTTGCACGACGCAGCTCGCTACAGCAAGTGCCGAAGGAAGCCAACTCTCCAGCTGACGCACTGACCAAGAAGCTGTCATCCTCCGTCCGAGAATCCAGCTCCAGTGTTTCTGACTCCCCTTGCAGGGGTTTGGGAAATCGAGTCCCGAGACAGAGATACCAAAAAGGTATGGAGCTGATTAGAACCTAGAGAAACCTTTGGCAATTCTTAGCAAAACTAAACTTAGCTAAAAGACAGCACCTTCTTCTTCCCTGGTACTGGACCTAGGTTAGGTACATTGGGGTAGGTGTATTTTAGAGGCACCAGTTCAGTATTTTAGCATGTGTTATTTATGTATGTACTTTTATATGTGATAGCAAACAGACAATACTATTACAGTATTATTTTATATTACTGTTTACGCTGTACACGTTATACTTCGCATTTTCTCTAACGATTGTAGCAGTTCATATCTATTGCATGAGAAATAAGACTGTTCAATAAACCTTTTTATTGAAAATGCCCATCTCACTATTTCTCTGCAACTCTGTAGAAATGAAGCATGCACGATTGACTGAGTAAAATAGTTATCTATTGTTTCCAGGACTCTGAAGATCTTGTTCCAGTCCTAGGGAAACAAAGTTGTCATGTTTAGGCGGTTGTAAGAAAGTAATCCCTTCTTGTTTATTCGAGAAAGTTTCTAGTGACCTCTGAGTTAGTCGCACACTTAATTAAGTTTAATATACTCGATAGAGACATACTAACCTCAGTCCTATTTCAAATCTATACTGTATATTATTCCAATGCGCAGAGCCTATTGTGTTTTTTTAAAAATTATTTTATTTTTTATTCATCAAGCAGCAGTAAAGGGTAAACACATTACAATATGAAAATACTTGTACAAATTTGTGTACTCATGCCTTCAATAATCGTCAGGTAAAGCACATAGAAACAATACATATACACATAGCGACTCCCGACATTTGATGTAATTGTTATACAAAGATAATGACAATCAAGTAGCCACATATATAAAATCTCAATGGACTAACAATGAGCAAAGTGAACTATCAGACGTATTGTAATGTACCAATGGGGCCGCATAGGTTAACAATCTCGCTCTCTCGTGAGCGCCATCATACTCCGCTTTCAGATTAAGAGTCGTTATCACATTGCTGCAAATAACCTTATAGTGGTTGCCAAAAATCTTTAGGTCTGGAGGCCTGAGGCATTTCCTCCTCATAAGCACTTAGTGTTTCCTTACAGTATAGTAAATCAGTTATCCAGTCCTTAAATCTGGGTGTGGCGTTTACTGCCCCATTTAATGGCTATTCGCCTTTTCGCAAGTAACAATGCCACTGCCAACAGCTTTCGTCTCTTGTCCAGTTTGAGTTTATATATACCCAGTAGTCATACTAGTGGTACGTTTGGGATCTGTTCAGTCAGCATGCGTGTGAGCGCGGCTGTCACCTCTTGCCAGTATTGAAACAGAGCGGGGCAAGCCCATGCCATGTGCAAAAAACTCAGCACCCGGTGTGGAACAGCGCTGACATTTGTCATCCGCTCTAAGGCCATAGCGGTGTAGCTTTACCTGCGTGTAATAGGTCTGATGAAGAAACTTAAAATGGATAATCTTTAGGTTACAGTTCGATGTGAGTAGATGTAATAGCGCGCAGCTATAACTCCAGTCGTCTTCCGATATGGTCTCCCCAGTGAGCTCTTCCCATCTCTGGAGGGATCGTTCAGGGCCTAGATTCTGTTCATTCTGGGAAGCAGTATATAATTGTGTGCCTAGATTTTTGCGTGTGGGAGCAGGTAATAGTATCTGTAGGGCTTGTAATGGTGCAGGTTCTGCCGGGAATGTTACATACAAATCTTTAATAGCTGCATGTAGTCTTAAATATGCGTACATTTTTAACGGCGTTTGGTGTGCACACAGGGACGGGCTGTGGAACAGAATGAAATCATTATTGGAGAACAGTGCACCCATTGTCGCAAAACCCATATCTCCCAGCACCGATCTCATCTTCTTTTCTTGTGTACCGATAGTTTGGGGTGGTTCGCCAATGGAAGCGCCGGGGCATAGGGCGGTAGCTTCCGCACTCGCGTCGCCAAGGTGTGCCAGGCCCTGGATGTGCACTTTACCGGGTATATTGAGTCCTTAGGGTTACAGCTGATGGGGTCCGATATGTAGTGCGTTAAACGTTTTGGGTGAATGCTTTCTTCTTCTACTGCTATATGCGGAATATGAGAATGCGGTTGTGTCCAGTAATGCGCATGCTGAGCCTGAGCACAATAAAAATACAGCTGTAGGTCGGGGGCCGCGAACCCACCCTGGTGGTATGGCTTCGTCAGTGTCTTCCAACCTACCCTGGGCTGCTTTCCAGCCCATGTGAGGCGCTGTAGCGCTGTGCGGATTCTGGCAAAGAAAGGTTGTGTGAGACATATCGGGATATTCCAAAATAAGGACAGAAAACGGGGCAGTTATAACCATTTTCTGAAGGGCAATCCTATCTGCAAGTGATAGAGGCAGCTTAATCCATTTCTCGATTTGCTCTTCTAGTTTGGTCAGGGCCACTCCATAATTCTCTCTGGATACACTGCCACCCAGAGTTAGTGATCAGACTCCCCAGTATTTCACTGGGTCAGTCGTCCATTGTAGTGGGTAGTCTAAGCTAGGCTGTGGAGTCCCGGCCGTCAAGGGTATCACCACTGATTTATCCCAGTTTATACTAAGACTTGAGTACTTCTCGTACTTGATGTATTCACTGATCAGCGGGTTCAAATTCGCATCGGGGAATCTGGTGTAAAGCACCATGTCATCTGCGTATAGATAGATACCTATAGGGCGAAGATTGAATTGTAGTACCGCCTCCGAGTGTCTTTGTCTGATTTTGCATGCTAGGTGCTCTAGGGTGAGCGCAAACAGGATAGGGGACAAAGGGCATCCCTGTCGTGTTCCTCGGCTAATTTCAATGTGTTCTGATGTATTACCATCAATACGTACACGGGCCCTGGGCTCAGTATACAATAAAGAGATCCATTTTAAGAAAGGGGGCGGAAATCCCATTCTGAACAGGACTGTAAACATGAAGTCCCTCTCCACGGAATCAAAGGCCTTCGCTGCATCCAGAAGTGCAGCCGCAGCAGGCAACTCCGGGTTTAGGCTATGGTATAAGGCAAAAATAGTGCGTATGTTCTGTGTCGTGGATCTAGTGGGGATAAAGCCCGCCTGATCTGGCAGAACCAGTGAGGCCAATAGTGGTTGTACTCTAGTAGCTAGTATCTTGGCCAGAATTTTGACGTCAATGTTTATGAGGAAAAGGGGGCGGTATGACTCGCATTTTTGGGGGTCCTTGCACGGTTTAGGGAGAGCTATTAACAGCGCCTCTCGTAATGTCAATGGAAGGACACCTTCCTCATACGCTTCCTCGTACATCTGAGCCAGGTGAGGTATCAATAGATCCTTGAATTCTTTGTAAAATTCCCCCGGCAGACCATCTAGTCCTGGGGCCTTATTATTCGGTAGCGAGTTAATTGCCTCTCTAAATTCGTCCTCTGTTATATGATGGCCAAGGTATTCCCTATGTGTGTCTGAAAGCCATGCCAAACCTATATCATCTAGATATTCGTGTATGGACGGTGGGGAGTTTGATGTCTGCGTGGTATATAATGTGGAGTAGTAGGTCAGTAAGTTGTCTAAGATGGTGGGAGTGTCATACACCAGTGTACCCTGCGCATTTGTGATTTGCGTTATATGCGCAGTAGCATAGACGGGTTTGATCTGATGGGAAAGCACTCTGCCCGGTCTTCCCCCTTCGCCATACGCTCTGGCCTTGTGTTGTTTTGAAAGGTATTTGATTTCCGTGTCAGCAAACTCATGATATGTGTCCATTTTACTCCGTATATCTGCCAGAAGGGACGCATCTAAAGTGTTAGTGTAATCTTCATCTAGTTTCTCAATTTCCCTTTCTGCCATGACCAACTGTTGCCATATATCCCTAAGGATCCCCTCATGCTTACTAATACAATGGCCCCGTATAGTGACCTTAAATGCCTCCCACAGGGACCTAGTGCTATCTACTGAGCCTACGTTAGTTTGAAAGAAGTCTAGTATTGCCTGCCGCAATTCACTGCGAAAAACTTGATCCTTCAATGCTGATTGTTGTAGGCGCGCAGAGCCTATTGTTAATATAGGAACTACACTACAGCAGTACAGCTGGGTACCACTGCATTCACTAGCACATGCAGAACCTGCACGGAAGCCAGTCACCAAAATGTGCATTCCACAGGGGTGGCTATCAGGCAAGTTTGAGTTAAAAAAATCCCATGCCAATATTAAATGAAACCCAAACCTTGGTTAGCTTAATTATAGTCCAGTTCCCTAATTAAATCAAAAAGAAGACCAAAGTTGGGATTGTCCGTAGTGTTGTATTTCTATCTAGGACCCTAATTCGATATTCCCAATTTATGCCCTTGTATGGCTATAATAAATAATATCCTTATAAAGGCATAAAAATCATATCCATATTTAGTCGTAGCCCATGCAGTCCAAATTAAGCAAGTCTACTTCCCCAGACTCCTAGAAAGTACAACGCGTTCTTTAAACAAACCAAACCTCCAGCAACCTGGGAATTCCCCATGCTTCTGTTTTGATTTGTCCAAGAACTCTGGCGAGCACTAAGAGAACGGCCAGTTCTTAGTGACATCTTTTATCGACGTCTTAAGTCCAACCTTACATCAAACCCGGCACCTTTCAGGTATAAATATACCAACGTTGCCTTAAGCAAACACACAGTGGTTTGGAGCAGAGCGGCTATCTACTTGCCCGAGAGCCCAGCTGATGCGAGAGCCCACGGACGCCGCCCCTCCCTTTTGACGCACTGAGAGAGACGCTGTCTTTTCTCCTGCCGAGAAATCCAGCTCAGGTGTTTCCAGCCGCCCTTGTGGGTTGCTGGGATATCGAGTCCTGAGAGAGAGATACCAGACCTCCTGCATTCTATTACCCAGGTACGGAGCTGACTAAACCCTTAAAGAGAATTCTTGATTCAGATTCTTGGCAAAACCAACTTAACTTAAACTGCTACTTACTTACTCCTTCCCACGTATTAGGCTTAGGTCAGGTACACCGGGGTAGGCGTATTTAGAAGCACCAGTTGAGTACGTTAGTCAATGTTTTTATGTATGTATATATTTTATCTATTTTAAAGTATCATATCATATGGCTAAGAAACCATATCAATGCTTTTACAGTATTATTTTATAATACTCCTTTTACTGTACGCACTTTACTTTACTATAAGTATTGCAATTGTGGCAATTCATTTCTCTTGCATGAGAAAGAAGACTGCTCAATAAATAACACCTTTTATTGAAAACGCCCGTCTCTCTATTTCTCTGCACTCTGGTGAAACTAAGTATGCACAATTGACTGAGTGAAATAGCTGTCTATTGTTTTCACACAACTCTAGAGATACACTCTTATTCTGAGGGAGCAAAGTTGTCATATTATATGGTTGTCAGAAGCTAATCCCTTCGTGTCTATCCAGGGAAGTTAAACTCCTCCTTTTTTATTCGAGAACGTTTCTAGTGACCTCTGAGCTAGCTGGCAAAACTAATTAAGTTTAATATAGTCAATAGAGACCTAGTCGACCTCAGTCCTACGTCTACACTGCTGTTTATATTATTCCAATGCGCAGAGCCTATTGGGAATATAGGAATTACACTACAGTAGAAGAGAAATTATCATTAGAAACATGAATGATCATAATATTAAATCCTTAATATCAGTTGGTATGGAACACTTGAATGAATCCACTGTTGGTCGAGATGGGCAATATCACACAGTCTAGGGTAGTCTTAAACCAAGCTGAAAGACCTGCTTGGGCATGCCCAACCATAGAGGGAGAAGCAGGAACAGAAAAGCAAGTAAAACCATAACAGGATAACTCATTGGTGGCCCATGTCTCCTGCAATGGAACAATGCTATAGGGACTGATGTATCCGATCAAGTTCTCCAGACATAATTGGGCTGTCAGTCCAGATATGCCATCTTCAAAGTTTAACCACATTTCGAGTCCAAAGTAGTGAAAAGAAAGGGATGGGGCTGGAACTTGCGACTGACTCTGCCATTCCTTTATTTATATGTCAAGCAGAAATCGGACTCATCTATGGGTAAGAGGTCCGAAACCTGCATTCAAATCATATTTACTCTTAAACACCTGTGAACAGATAAGTAGTTGAGTGCCTTTGTTTTCTTCCAATCTACTGGCACCTTAGTGTTAGGCTCCAGCTAGCTCCCTGCATGGATGAGACTCCAAAAGAAGAATGGCTGATGACCCTTTCAATCAATCAGGGATTTGTGAGCGTCTCAAGGCCCAGAGGGCAGGGGGGTATCTTGCAGCTCCGTCTCACCGGAAGAGCCAGGTCTTGAGGCTCTTTTGGAATGCTTGCAGAGTGGGGGAGCGTCTGATGCTGAGCGGGAGTTCGTTCCAGGTCTTTGCTGCAATGTAGGAGTATGCTCTTCCTCCCGTTCTGACTCTGTGGATGCAAGCTGTTTCGGCAAGGGGAGGTTGGCAGAGCAGAGGCTTCTCTTTCATGCTTATAAAGAGGCTCTTTCCTTGAGGTTTTGGGGACCAGTGTGTGGAGGGATATATATAGGTGTGAGTGAGTAGCTTGAAGGTGACTCTTCTCAATAGGGAACCAGTGGAGGTCTTGTAGGTGCTGGGTAATGTGGTCTTGTCATGGGATGCGAGGATGAGTCTGGCAGTGATGTTCTGGCTGGTCTGGAATTTTCAGAAAAGGTATTTGTTAATTCCGGTGTAGAGGGTGTTTCTGTAGTCCAATCTGCTGGGTATGAGTGCTTGGGTGATGGTCTTTCTGGATTTGGGGGGGGTCAATTTGAAGGTCTTGCAGAGGATGTTGAAGCACGTGGAGGAGACTGTGTTAACCTGTTGGGTCTTGATATGGGAGGAGTCAAGTTTGATGCCGAGGTTGCAGGTGTGGTTTGTGGGAGTGGGGGGTTACCGAAGGCCGTGGGCCACCAGGTGTTGTCCTATGCAAAGGGGCTAGATCTGAGGACGAGGACTTCTGTCTTCTCTGAGTTGAGCTCCAGGCAACTGCTGCTCATCCAGGATGCAACGTCTTTCATTCCTTACTGGAAACTGAGTCTGGTGGTGTCGAGCTCCTTGGTGAGGGAGAGGATGAGCTGGGGGTTTTCTGCGTAGGATACCATGCTGAGTCCATGCGTTCTGACGATGGCGGCGAGGGGGGCCAAGTAGATGTAGAAGAGTGTGGGGCTGAGTGAAGATCCTTGGGGTACTCCGCAGCTGATCTGTGTGGGTTTGAAGAGTAAGAGCGGAAGTCTGATTCTTTGGGTTCGGCCGGTGAGGAATGAACTGATCCAGTCTAGGGTGGTTGCCTGTATGCTGCCGTCATGGAGTTTGGCAGTGAGTGGAGCCTGTGCGGTGGGAGACGGTGTCAAAGGTTGCAGAGAGGTCTAGTATGATGAGGCCCGCTGTGTGGCCGTGGTCGAGGAGACTGCAGATGTCGTCTGCGGCGGCTAGGAGGGCGGTTCTCGGTGCTGTGGTTGCTGTGGAATTTGGATTGGGAGGAGTCAAGAATGGAGTTAGCTTTGATGAAGTTCGTGAGCAGGATGTTGACGATCTTCTCTCTGACTTTGGCTGCGAAAGGAAGGAGCGAGATGGGTCTGTATTTTTTTTGGTCTGTTCGGTCTGCGAAGGGCTTCTTGAGGAGGGACTTGACTTCTGCATGTTTCCAGTCATCCGGGAACGTTCCGGTTTTGAAGGTGGCATTGATGGTGCGTCGTAGCTTGGGTGCTATGGCAGGCTGCTCTGTGGAAGATGTTCAGGCAGGGGTCCGTGGGGGCTCCTGAGTGCATGCTATTCATGGTCGTGGCGGTGACTTCTGTAGTGACTGGGGTCCAGGTGGAGATGGTAGGCTGGCTGGCGTTGCTGGAGGTAGGTGTGGTGTTGGTGTCTTGTTTCTGTTTGTTGAAGTTGTCGTAGAGGGACTTGATCTTGAGATGGATGTAGGAGCCGTGTTCGTTGCAGACGGCCTGAGAGGGTGTGACATCTGTGGCTTTGCTGGGGGTATGGTGAATTCTTGTATGATGCTGAAGAACTCCTTCGAGTTGCTGGAGTTGGCGAGCATTCTGTCCTGGATGAAGTTCCTTTAAGTGAGATGTATGAGTTGGGACCAGCTGGGAGTGAAAATAATAACCACCCCATACCCACTGCAGGTTTCTCCTCTGAATGGAGAGCAGACAACCTGTGGGTTGTCAACTGAAAGTATCATAATGCTGGCAAATTACACCAGGGCGAATTCAGCGTATTGTACCACAGCTCGAACACTGCTAAATAGTAGGTGCCAGAACCTGGATATAAGTGTACCAGCCAACTTAACATGATATTCTAGTACTGTTCTATGGAGCACAACACAGACCCTCATTTAGAATTTGACAAACAGTTCTCTGGGTGGAACTTTACTTCCATCATTCTGACTTACTATCATCTGTTAGATTTAGTGATGACCCCTGGGTCATCTCAGAACATTGAAAGGAACCGCCGCCATATCGACGTTTTTAAAGAATTACATTTCATGTTTCACAGTAGGATCTTTGCTTGTCTCAGGATAAGTGGCGCTTTGTCTTTGTAAAACGCCCTGACTCTCACCTTGCGTTCTGGGTTTGGACGTGCTATACTGTATTGAATAGCAGACTTTTTATAGGGCTTACACCTATGTGTGGCGCTGAATCTCTATCCGGAGGGATAACATGCTACACTTTGTGGATGTGTGGTTTGAAGAGTGCTGCCTTTACTTTGAGCCTTTGGTGCTTATTGGGCAGTATTCTCATGTAGTTTGATGAACACCTAGGTGTGGTTATCATATTATGGGACATGGTGCTTGGCGATAAAATGGATGAGGACGTGTGAGAGACATATGCTATTTTTGTGGTAAGTTGGCAGCACTTATTCGCTCTGCAGGTTCCTTTATTGTGTTGCTATTTTTTTATTTGATGTTCTCAATCCCATTTGCTACGCTGGCTGTGGATGTCCACTCTGTGAGCTTATGGATCTGGAGGTCGGCAGGAACTGTGGAGAAGAAGTGGGGTGGAATCAGAGATCGTCCCAAATAGACTGCACTACTGTCCTCCTTTATAGCCGTTATGAGAGATCAACTGAGGAGATTTGCCAAAATGCACTGTTTTTTAAACGTCAATTTGTCATACTTGAATGTTAGTGCTCATGCACGTGACAATTATGAACCTGCAGAATAGAGTATGTTAACATCCTCTGGTAACCAGCAATGTGTGTTAGATCTGTCCAGTCTTACCAGACCATTCTGGAGAGTTTTCAGTACTTAGTCAGGTGGATTGATATAGCCTATATCTATTCCCTCAATTTGCACCTTCATATGCCTGGTATTTTGAAGATAAGGGATCAGGTAGTGGAGGATGTATAGAAATATGTGGTGACACAGTTAAGATTAAATTAAGACCAGAACAAACCCATATATAAAACTCTATGGTTGTATATAAAGTTTTATATACAGGATGCACAGGTAGACTAATCCCTTAGAAACCAATGGCAGTTATTCCCTGTAGTGGTGAGGGGCTGCTTACCTGGTGGTGGAAACATTCCAAAGTGAGCCCTAACAGCTAGGTGACCTAGATCCAATGTAAGCCCTAACCCTGGTGATTAGGAGACCTCACTCCAATGGAAGCCATAGGAATCACAGTCTGGGAAGGCTAATGCTAGGCTAAATGTGTATCTCCAATACAAATGTTTACCACCTAGAGTTCTGTTGAGAAGAAATCCTATATGGCTTTGAAGGAGCAGGGAAAAAAGTTGTGACGTTGATTGAAATCTGTACCAAATGATCAAAAATGAATTTTAGACACAATTCGATCAAATTAGTTAAAATACCATTACAGTTAGCTTTCTACAGGATACTCTATTGCAAACACAACAGATTATCTTGCCCTCCACACCCTAGGTCTGCCCGCCTCATATAGAGATGGGTGGACCCGTGGGCGTGGCCAGTCATGGCAAGATGGCAGACACGATCTAATATTACTCCACAGAAGGACCCGTAATCCGGTCCCATCTGGCTGCCTTCCCGCACCAAGCTCCTTGCCTAATATGAAGCTGGGTTGAAGGCATATCGGGAGGCGAGCTGTGGGCCCTCAGAGGGCCAAGGTCACTGAGGGCTGTGGACGCCAGTGCCTCACCATGCGGCCTGAGGCCCACGGAGCTGGCTTAGGTGAGGAGAGGCTGTCCCTGAGAGCCTGTAGGCCCCCCCAGAGCCACAACTTGGACCACCAGTGAGTGTGGGAGGGAGACCCCACTTGTCTGGGCTTGCCCTAGATAGCAGGGAACTGGCCGGTCGGTGACCCGCTCAACGTGGAGGAAACGGCACTGCCGAAGAGGACCCGGAAAGGAGGACTAATTGGTGGCAAGCAAGACCCAAAATCACAGCAGGCGCTGATGTGGACAGAGGACTGTTTGACACCCCCCTGCTGGTGACTCGCTTTTTCCCCCCGTTTGTGCCTAAAATGGCAGGGCGTTGATGGGGAGAGCGGTGAGGTGTGGTGCTCCCCCGTGAAATGCCTGAAGTAGCAGATGAGCATCTGAGAGGTAACAGGAGCTGCTCAGGACTGGAAAGGAGAGCCTGTTCCCTCCAGTGATAGTCCTCCTTAGCTGGACAATGGGACTGCTCTTGCCCCTCTAGGCAAAATATGATCAGAGCATAATGACCTGGGGGATGAGGCGGGTCCGGTGGCCAGAACAAGAGCTAAGCAGTGGTAAAAAAATGGAGACCTCTACTGCCGCACTAATGTACCGGGCTTGCTGCCCCCCCCGATACTCGGACTGCTCATGCCTCCCTTGTGGACAGAGCAATTGAGCACCCTGGGGTAATGGGGTTTGTCACGGGTCAGTGCCTACCTCCAATGCCGGCAAGAAGGACAGGCCCACCCACAGAACACTCGTATCCCTGGTAGCCAAGAGGGGTTTGGGGGGAGGCACGGTGAGAGAAGGGTTACACCGACTGCATGAGGCGACAGGGAACGGGTAGCCTTTATCCTCTGGGGCACCTAGAAGCTGGAGGGCATGCTGACATGCCACAGGCCGCTGCGGTGGAGGACCCTGCTGATGCTAAACTGGACAAAATCCTGGCCGCCACTGTCGCTACTAAAAAGGACTTGGGAGGCAGAGTGGGCGCAGTGGTAATTGAACTGAGCTTGCTGCGGGATGATCAGAGAAAATTTTCAGCGCACATTGCACAGACCAAGAACATGCTACAAACACTCCAACTGACAATGGCGGAACTCAAAAGAAAAATCAAGGACCTTATGGCTTAAGCTCACGAGTTGGTAAACAGAGCGGAAGATGCACTGCAACAACAGACTCATTGTTGGCTTTCCGGAGGGTGCGAAGTGGTCAGACCCTGTTGCTTTCTTCAACACATGGCTATCCAAGACTGTTTCACCTACATGCCTGTCACTTTTCTACTTGGTGTTGCAGGCCTAGTGGGCACTGGCTAGATAGCTGCTGCTGGGAGCACCACTGAGGCCTTTGGTGGCCAGGTTTATGAACTTTAGGGACAAAGAAACCATTGTGCAAGTAGCTCGCACCACCAGACCTCTCACCTATGACAATGTGTGTATAATCCTGTTCCCAGATTACAACAAAGCGGTCCAGTGACATAAAGCTTCATTCTTAGGGGTAAAGAAGAAACTATGATCGCTGGCCTCACCTAATCTTTGCTATTCCTGCCAAACGGATGGTTATGGTGAATCACTCCAGCTACTTTTTAGGTCTCGTCTAGCGTATGCTGCGCACATGCGCAGTCTCGCTGGAGAGATTTAATGATTTGGAGTAGCGAGGTTAAGCCCCACCCCTCTTCTCCATTGGCAAGAGGTCCCAGTGACGTTCTTCTTTATTTTTAAGCCCCGTCCTTCTCAGAATGGGGGGCGTGTTTTTGACTTTCTTTCTACCTAGTGACGTTCTCAGTCAAAAACAAGCCCCCAAGTCTGAAAAGGACGGGGCTTCAAGAGAAAGAAATATGTCCTCGCAGATGTGGCCACTGGTTTTATCCCATGTTACACTTTAAGACACTAGTGCTTTCTAGGACTTGCAATCTCTCTTCAGATGAACTAAGTAGAGCGCTGTCACCGGTGGACGATGGCTTGTAAAAGCACATTTCTGAACTCGATGCACAGTGTCTGACTGACTTGGGCTTAATGCAGCGCGAGGCTTCTAGAGGCACATTGCAGATCTGAGGAGTTGGCAGGTTCTGAAGGGGGTGTTTGAACAATCGAGCTGGGCGTACTCTGATGGAGCAGGTCGAAGGGCTGAACTCGATGCACAGTGTCTGACTGACTTGGGCTGAATGCAGCGCGGCGCTTCTAGAGGCACAACGATGACGGACGCACTGCAGATCTGAGCTGAGGATTTGGCGTGTTCTGAAGGGGTGTTTGAACGATCGAGCTGGGCGTACTCTGATGTAGCAGGTCGAAGGGCTGAACTCGATGCACAGTGTCAGACTGACTTTGGCTGAATGCAGCACGAGGCTTCTAGAGGCACAACTGTGACGGACGCACTGCAGATCTGAGGAGTTAGCGTGTTCTGAAGGGGGTGCTTGAACGATCGAGCTGGGCGTACTCTGATGTAGCAGGTCAAAGGGTTTCCAATCCACAGTAGTACAGGCAAATTATTATTGTCGCCTGGTGTAGACTGAGGGGTGTGGGACGCGACTGGATAGTGCAGACATGTAAGGACTGGTCACTCCAGAGAAAGAGGGAGCTCGCCTGTTGTGCGTGTGGATACTTGGAAGCAACCGCCTGTTGGTATTTTACAGACATACTCCCACCCTCTAACTCCACCCTCCAACTCCACCCTCCAACTCCACCCTCCAACTCCACCTCCACCCTCCAACTCAAACTCCACCCTCCAACTCCAACTCCAACTCCACCCTCCAACTCCAACTCCACCCTCCAACTCAAACTCTACCCTCCAACTCTACCCTCCAGCTCCAACTCCACCCTCCAACTCAACCCTCTAACTCCAACTCCACCCTCCAACAACTCCACCCTCTAACTCCAACTTGAACTCCACCCTCTAACTCCACACTCCAACTCCAACTCGAACTCCACTCTCCAACTCAAACTCCACCCTCCAACTCCACCCTCCAACTCAAACTTACCCTCCAACTCCAACTCCACCCTTCAACTGAAATTCCACCCTCCAACTCTACCCTCTGACTCCACACTCCAACTCCACCCTCCAACTCAAACTCCACCCTCCAACTCCAACTACCCCCCTCCAACTCCCCCTCCAACTCCCCCTCCAACTCCCCCTCCAACTCCCCCTCCAACTCCACCCTCCAACTCCACCCTCCAACTCCACCCTCCAACTCATCCCTTCCACTCATCCCTCCAACTCCACCCTCCAATTCCACCCTCCAACTCCACCCTCCAACTCCAACTCCACCCTCCAACTCCACCCACCAACTCCACCCTCACCATAAAACTCCACCCTCACCCTACCCTCCACCCTCCACTACTCTACTACTCTCTACTACGCTCTACTACTCGCTCTCTACTACTCTCGCTCTACTCTACTACTCACTCTCTACTACTCTCTCTACTACTCTCTACTACCCTCTACTACTCACTCTCTACTACTCAACACTACTACTCGCTACTACTCACTCACTACTACTCACTCTTTACTACTCTCACTATTAACTCTACTAATCTACTAATTACTCTACAACTCTCCAATATTCCCTACTCATTCTACTACTCAATCACGACCACTCTCTAGTACTCACTCTACTACTCTCTACTCACTCTCTACTACTCACAATACTCACTACTACTCACTGTAGTACTCTCTACAACTCTCTACTACTCACTCTATTAATAACTCTATTACTCTCTAGTATTCACTCTAATACTCTACTACTCACTCTCTACTACTCACTATTACTCACTCCACTACTCACTCTTTACTACTCACTCATTACAACTCGCTCGTTACTACTCGCTCTTTACTACTCGAACTTTACTACTCCCACTTTACTACTCCCACTTTACTACTCGCTCTTTACTACTCACTCTCTAATACTCTCTCTCTCTCCTACTCTCTCTACTACTCCCTTTAGTATTCTACTACTTATTTTACAACTCTCAAATACTCTCTCTACTTCTCACTCTCTACTACTCTCTACTACTCACTCTACTACTATCTACTCACACCCTACTAATCACTATACTCACTACTCACTATAGTACTCTACAACTCTCTACTACACACTACTACCCACTCTCTATTAATAAATCTATTACTCTTTAGTACTAACTCTAATAGTCTACAACACACTCTCTAGTCCTCTACTACGCTCTCTCTACTTATCACTCTACTACTCACTATTACTCACTCTCTACTACTTACTCTATGACTCACTTTCTACTACTCTCCACTCTACTCACACTCTACTAATCACTCTCTATCTACTACTCACTATCTACAACTTTACTAACTCTATACTACTCGCTCTACTACTCTCTACTACTCTACTCACCACTACTCTCTACTACTCTACTACTCATTCTGTACCACTCACTCTCTACTACTCTCCAATCACTATAATACTCGCTCTCTATCTACTACTAACTCTACTACAAATCACTATTACTCACTCTACAACTCACTCTCTACTACTTACTCTACTAATCACTTTCTACTACTCTACTCTACTCACGCTCTACTAATCACTCTACTATCTACTACTCCCTATCTACAACTCTACGAACTCTAGACTACTCGTTCTACTACTCTCTACTACTATACTCACTACTACTCTCTACTACTCACTACTACTCTGCTACTCACTCCACTACTCACTGTTTACTACTCGGGTTTTACTACTCACACATCACTACTCGCTCTCTAATACTCTCTCTAATACTCCCTCTAGTTCTCTACTTCTTACTCTACAACTCTCTAGTACTCCCTACTCACTCTACTACTCACTCTACTACTCTCTACTCACACTCTACTATTGACTATATTCACTACAGTACTCTACAACTCTACTACTCACTACTACTATTTATTAATAACTCTATTACTCTCTAGTACTAACTATAATATTCTACAACACACTCTCTACTCCTCTACTACGCGCTCTCTACTAATCACTCTACTACTCACTATTACTCACTCTACTATTCACTCTCTACTACTTACTCTACTACTCACTTTGTACTTCTCACTATTCTACTCACACTCTACTAATCACTCTCTACTATCTACTATTCACTATCTACAACTCTACTTACTCTATGCTACTCGCTCTACTACTCTACTCACCACTACTCTCTACTACTCACTCTCTACTACTCTCTACTCTCAAATCACTATACTACTCGCTCTATCTACTGCTAATTCTACTACAACTATTCACTACTCACATTTGCGAGAGATTAAGCTATTGTCATTGTAAATGGCAATGCCATTTATTTATCTGTTTTCAAAAACAACACATAGAGAAAAATGTGTCATTTACAATGCCAACAGCTCTAACTTTTGCAAAGGCGAGACCGTTGTATTTAAATGCTTGTTTAAAGAACCTGCGGAAGCCTTTGACTAGGTGGAACAGCGCTGCTACGGGACCTCAGTGCCAAAAACACCAAAACCATGTAGGCGACTGTAAGAAAGTGGCTCTGTATATATTGGACCAAAGTAAGGTACAGTGTGCACCGAGTCCACAGTCCCCAGAGGTTTGGCAGAGGCTAAAGTTAGATATAACCTTACTCTCTAAAGTGGTAGCTTGGTCGAGCAGTAAGGCAGTATCAGAGGACAGTGTAGAGCATTTGTTATACACACTCAGTCAGCAAATGTTCTCACACACTCAAGAACAGAACTCTAGGCCAATTGCTTTGTATCAAAATATATAGTTGTTTTATTTTTAGAATCAACAAGGTATCAACATATAATTTCTCAGAATGAGTTACTTTAGTTAAATACTTTTCAAATAGGCAATAGACTTTTTGATTACAGTAGTTACAGTTGTTGCAATAGGCAACACAATTTCAAACACAATGCAACATTGAGCTCAAAGGGAATTTCTAGTTAAATGCAATTAGTCACTTTGTAGATTACTTTTCTAACCACAGAACTGGATCCTAGATTCAGTCCTGGGACATTTCCTGTAAACAGTCAAGTAAAAGCGTTAGTGGTTAGAGTAGTGACTTTTAAGGAATATTATTAAATTTTAGTATTAAATCTTTTTATTGAAAGATCAAGGCACATACACAAAGAACATTTATCAATATCGCCCCCTACACCCATTGCATAGCAGAAAACAAAGATCGAGAGAAACGGGTAGGACCATTCCAAGCTGCGGGATAAGGTATATAGAAGGGCACTTGGCATGTGCAAACGATCAACCTTGGTTAAAAGAAAGAAAACAGTCAAACAAAACCCCCAGCCACCCACCCTAGCCCGCCCCTCCCCACCTCCCTCCCATGTTCCAAGTCCACCACTCAATTCGTCCACAAGCGCCTCTCCACTAGCCTGTCGCTGGGCGCTCCACATCAGAAAGACGTAATAAGCGTAAGTAGTGAGGACAGGTGACCTCCCGGAACTCCGAGGCCAACAGGGACAGAAAAGGTTGCCACAGCTCTGCGTATTCAGCACCTTCCCCAGCCAGAGTCAAAGAAAGCTTCTCCATACCCAACACAAGTCAGCCTTGGAATGTAGGGATGTGTGTAGTGCGCCAGTGGGTAATGATATTCTGCATGGCAGAACCTAACGCAATCGCAATCAGGTGACCCCTGCGGGAGCGCAGTGGGTACGTTACTGGATTTGGTAGCCCCAACAATACGTAAGAAGGAAATCTTGGGATTTCCGTTTCAAAGTGTGCATCCACCTCGTCCAAGATTTGCTTCCAATATCCCTGAATATGAACACAGTCCCAAAGCAAGTGTACCAGTGTGCCTACTTGACCACAACCCCGCCAGCATGTTGCCTCTCTAGAGTGATCCATCTCATGCAACCGTTCATGAGTATAGTACCAATAAGTAGCAACCTTGGTGAGTGTATCTGTAAGTCCCATATGGTATGCAGAGTGCCTGGCTCTATAAAAAATGCCCTCCCATTCCTTATGGCTAAGTGCCCTCCCCAGTTCCCTCTCCCAGTGCGCCTTCCCCGAGCGATAGGTATGAGTGTATTTAACCCGCAACATCTTATATAGATCTGAGATGAGTTTTGTGTCAGATTTGCGCGTGAATTACCAGTGTTCATACGGTAGCAGTCGCCTGTCAGCCATACGACGCACATGCTCGCTAAGCGCCCAGTGCCGTGCTAGGAGATAGCGGAGCCTCTCCGACTCTGGCAATGCATACTCCTGACGGAAAAGGGGGAAAGACATGACACCCTCAGGTGGAAAAGGTACCTGCACCCGGCTGGCCTCCATCTTGCCTAGGCCACTCAATCCATGCCTAGGGTGGTCAGTGTTATCCATTAAAGGGGTAAGTGTGGACGGGAAGGTGGTGAGCTCACGTTTGACATTTGTATGGTCCCAAACCTCCATAGGGACCCTAGTGATATACGAGGCATACAAATGGGGGGGTCTGTGCTGCTTACAAAGGAAGGGGATTTCCTGTAGTGGGCGCCCAGCCACCGCTTGATCCTGGAAGAGCCAGTGTTTGCCAGACTCCCATCTACTCCACTCCATAAGAAGGCGCAGCTGTGCTGCCTGGAAGTAGTACAAAAGGGGGTTCAGGTAAGCGTCAGTGTAGGCGAGGCATTTTTTTGACACTCTGCTGCTGCGCTTGCTGATTTATAAATTCTAATAACTGCCACTTACTTGTGTATACTTAATTCAATTTGTGGACCTGGAATTTAATTTTTAACTGTGCCACATGCTCGGCGCTTGAAGCGCGGTCTTGTGCGCTTTTATTTGCGCGTTTTAAAGGGAAAACTTCATTTTCGATTTGTTGCGATTAGTGGGCTTGTTAGGACATACCTGCACATAAAATTTGTCATCTGCACCGCTGTTCGGCGGCCCGTTAGCTGGACTGGGGGTTAGGCGCCATCTTGGGAGGGGAAGTGCCGGCAAGGGACGCCATCTTTGTTGGCGTTCTAGCTGTTGCTGCAGACATAGCACGATTGAGTGCTATTTAAACGTCCCCATGATGACGCGCAGCAGTGATGCGCAGCGGGCATGCCATAGGCGCGCCAGAGGCGCGCCAGAGGCGAGCCCATCTTTGCCCATCCGTGACCATCCGGGACCCGGGGCCAGAACCCCTGGCCCAAATTTGCATTACTCTAGATGTGAATTATTGGAGCTTAACATGGGTAAGTCCCACCTTGATCAGGATTGCATACATCTGTTAGCTCGGGAGGGCCTTCTGATTACATCTAAGAGCACAAGAGCGCGGCAGCGCTACTCCTATGCTCACGTTTTAAACTATGGCCTGTTGAATACGCGCTCTTTGCAGGGCCACAAGTTGGAGGTCTTTTCACTACTGGAAGACGGGGTGCTAGATGCCCTTGCGCTTACCGAAACATGGTTGGAGGATTGTTCGGCGCCGGATTTAGTGGCGGCCCTACCAGATAACTATCTGGCACTCCATTTCAATAGGGAGGGAGCTAAGAAATGAGGTGGAGTAGCTCTTTTCTATCAGGCCCGTCTCCGCGCCGAAAGGTTTCTATCCGAAACCCTGGGGGGCGCAGAGGTTATGGGGGTAAAACTTAGGCGGGGGACGGTATGTGTGGTGTTTTTGGTGGTATACCGACCGCCTTGGGCCTCGCCAGAATTCCCGGCTCTCTTTATTAGATTGGTTCAGGATCTGCGTTCGAGATATGACAAAATGATTGTTGTCGGGGACTTCAACTACCATTGGGAAAAATCCCCTAAAGAGGGGCAAGCGCTACAGATTGAGGAAGCAATTTCCTCCTTGGACTTTACTCATCAAGTGAAGGGACCGACACACGAGAAGGGACATGTGCTTGATTTAGTTTGGACCACTATGCCAGTCCAGGGCTCAACAGAGATCTTGCCATGCGCCTGGTCTGACCACTCTTTAATAAGGGGCAGAATTCTATTGAACGGCCACCTGTCCAAGCCTGGGGAAGGTTGGAAAATGGCCCGGAAGTGGAGAAACATCGATGGGGAGAAAATGGTGCATCTTCTGGAAGAGTCTCCTCCAGTAAAGGAGCAGGACGCTAATATTGATGCCCTTTGTGGACACATTCAGCATAGACTGGGGAGAGCCATTGATTTGGTGGCACCCCTTCGTAGGGTGAAGAAGGTGGAGAGAGGAGCTGGGGCTCCTTGGTATAATGACTCCTTACGGGATATGAAACGTGGGGTGAGGAGGAAAGAACGAGCATGGCGGAAAGAGTATGACGCCACTGCCAAGAAAGAATATATTTCATCCTTAGCGATTTACAAACTAGCCATCCAAACTAGGAAGGCTGCTTTCTTTGAGGAAAGAATAGTTGCAGCTAGAAATCCACAGAAGGAAATCTTTCGGGTCCTGGCTGAGCTCAGGATAAACAAAGAGCAAAGCACTGAGTTCGCCCAAGAGGATTGCCAGAGGTTCCAGGACTTCTTTGTGAACAAGATCTCCGATATTCTGGGAGAAATTGCTGCAACTACACCCCTCGACTGTCCTCGCCCACCTGACCATACTGCCCCGTCGGATATTATACCGTTAGCTGAGTTCTCCCCAATTGCAAAACAGGAACTACTTACGATTACGGACCGAGTCAAATCCAGCTCTCTGGTTGATCCATGCCTTCCTGATGTGTTCAAATTGGCACTGCCAGGTATTGAGAAAGAAGTTTTGCATCTGTTGAACACTTCCCTTCACACAGGACAGGTCCCTCTAGCTTTCAAAGAGGCTCGCCTGATTCCTCTACTAAAAAAACCTGGATCGGACACGAAGTGTTTGAAGAACTTCCGACCCATTTCCCAGCTGCCTTTTCTGGCTAAGGTGATCGAGCAGCATGTGCTGGCATTGCTCTCAGGACATCTAGAGAGCAACAACCTGCTGGAGTCCAATCAGGCAGGGTTCCGTGCCAACCATAGCACGGAATTAGTCATGCTATCAATCCTGGATGAATTGAGGAGTCGAGCTGATATAAAAACACCGAGCGCCCTGGTACTACTGGATCTCTCCGCGGCCTTTGATACCGTGTGTCATGAACAACTATTGTTGCGGTTGAGGTCTTTTGGTATCAGGGGTACAGCACATGCATGGTTTACATCATTCCTGCAGGGTAGGACACAAAGAGTACAGTTGGGGGATCTCCTTTCCACCTCTGCTCCCATCACTTGTGGGGTTCCACAGGGTTCTGCCCTGTCACCCCATCTCTTTAATATTTACTTGCAGCCATTAATTGCACTCCTGAATAGGATGGACTGCCTAGTATATAACTACGCCGATGACACCCAGATAATCATCCAGCTGGATGATGGCCCGGGAGCGTCTACCAGGTTGCAGGACATACTCAAAGCCACGGTTAATTGGATGTCTGAGAATTCCTTAAAAATCAACCCGGACAAGACGGAAGTGTTGCCTATTTCCATCACGGGCAACCCCTGGAGCGAGAAATTCTGGCCTGTGGAGCTGGGTGTGCCACCGGAACCGGCGTCTGCAGTCAAAAGTTTGGGCCTGTACGTGGATGATAAACTCTCCATGAAAAAACAAGTCACCACGGTAGTGGGCACCTGTATAGGCCTGATGCGACAATTGAGGAAGATCTCTGCACTACTCTCATTTTCTACCTTGAGACACGTGGTTTCAGCCACAATCCTGGCTAGGCTGGACTATGGAAACTCCCTGTATATCGGTCTACCCCAGCGGCTGCTGGATATGCTACAGGGGGTTATGAACGACGCAGCCCGGCTGATTTACAAGAAACCTAGGACTGCCCACTCTTCCCCTCTGATGCAGGAGCTACATTGGCTCCCGATTCGGCAGAGGGTTGTATTTAAAGGATTGTGTATCGTACATAAGGCGCTGTATGGTAATGCACCAAGATACTTGAAATCCCGCCTGTCCCCATATACACCGAGCAGGACTTTGCGCTCGTCGGACGCTACCCTCTTGTCCCAATCCCGTTTTAAACTGGCCACGGTGGGGGGACGTGCTTTCTCCAACACACTCCCAGCTTTATGGAACAAACTGGCCCCAGAACTAAGGAAGGAATGCAATCTGTTATCCTTTAGGAAAAAGTTAAAAACCGTATTGTTCAAGCAAGCATGGAGTAGCCTCTAGTATCAAGTAAATACCGAACCCCACTACGTAATTTGGACAAACAGCGCTTAGAGACCCCGGTGGTTATAACGCGCTATACAAATTAAATAAATAAAAATAAATAAATAAGGGGGTGGTGATGGAGGGAGCATCTGAATCAATCAAACACTCACACCCAGTTCAGACATGGCTATATGCAAATCAGTCTGACCCTGTGCCTCATGGGAACAGTCCAGCCCGAACTGCCAAGCCATGTCTTCCCTGGACCGGAAACAAGCTTCCGAGGACCGGTTTCTGGCATTCCAGCCGTCTTCAGCCCGGACTGTTCCATGAGGCACAGGGTCAGACTGATTTGCATATAGCCATGTCTGAACTGGGGTGGCAGACTGGGCTAAAGAACGGTGATGGATTAAACCCAGATCTTTTGACTGGGTATGAGTGTTTGATTGATTCAGATGCTCCGTCCATCACCTCCCCCTTTTGTACTGCTTTTGGCCGCCATAAGTGTGGCAGGGTATGCTCAGACGTGAGTCCCTTGCTCACTTTGCCACTGGATTCAAGCAAGCCGGGCTGAAGACGGCTGGAATGCCAGAAACCGGTCCTCGGAAGCTTGTTTCCGGTCTTGGGAAGGCATGGCTTGGCAGTTCGGGCTGGACTGTTCCCATGAGGCACAGGGTCAGACTGATTTGCATATAGCCATGTCTGAACTGGGGTGGCAGAGTGGGCTAAAGAACGGTGATGGATTAAACCCAGATCTTTTGACTGGGTGTGAGTGTTTGATTGATTCAGATGCTCCGTCCATCACCACCCCATGTTGTACTGCCTGGAAGTAGAGCAGCAGATCTGGAAAGCCAAGTCCTCTGCATTCAGGGGGAAGTGTAGCTAAACGCAGTTTTAGGCACGGCTTTCTGCCATTCCAAATAAACTGAGCCAGCTCTTACTGTGTCTGTTGGATCCAGCCCGCTCTTGGGTGCAGCGGAATTGTGAAGAACAGATACAGGATCTGGGGCAAAATCGTCATCTTGACTGCCGCCACTTTACCCAACCAGGACAAAGGATAGTGCTTCCACCTTCCCAACTCTTGCTTAATTTTCTGTCGAAGCAGAGCATAAATAATGCTAACCGTGGCCGGGAGCGAGGGAGCCAACTGGATCCCCAGATAGGGAATCGCATCTGTTGCCCATTGGAAGGGAAACGAGCCCTGCAGGAACTCTCTAGTAGATTTCTCCAAAGACAGGTCAAGTGCCATGGACTTGCTCATATTGACCTTGAAGCCGGCTGCCTGGGCAAAACAGTGCAGGTCTTTGAGGCATGCAGGCAACGACTCCCACGGATGGGACAACGTGAGCAGGACGTCGTCTGCATAGAGACTGATGGTATGAACATAGCCTCCCAACTTGATTCCCCGCACTCTCTGGTTAAGCCTCAGCCTCTGCGCCAATGGCTCCATGTAGAGAGCTAAAAGCAGGGGCGACATTGGGTACCCCTGCCTAGTGCCTCATTCGAAAGCGAACCGAGGGGAAGTACAACCATTAACTCGGACCGCCGCAGTTGGGAATTTGTAGCAATTCAAAACATAAGTACAGAACTTTTCCCCCAACCCCGCCTTTTCCAGAACTCTTTCTAAGTAGGGCCAATGGACCCGGCCGAACGCTTTCTCGGCGTCGATGGCAAGCATCATGAATTCACCCTGTGTACACGTAGCTTTTTCCACCAGATGCAAGGCCCTCTTGGTATTGTCCGAGGTTTGGCGCTCCGGGATAAAGCCCGCCTGATCTGGGTCGAATAAGTCGCCCACATGAGGTGCAAGACGGGCAGCTAGAATTTCCGTATATATTTTAAGATCAACATTAAGGAGAGAAATCGGACGGTACGCCCCACATTGCGAACGATCCTTCCCTGGCTTGGGAATGACCGCCATAGTAGCCTCTAGGAGGTCCCCTGAGATCATCGCTGGTTCTGAAAAGGAATTAAAAAGACTCGTAAGAAGGAGGGTCACCTGTGCACAAAACGTCTTATAAAAGCTCGCAGGGAAGCCGCCCGGCGTCTTTGTCAACTTCAAGTGAGAGATGGCTGCAATGACCTCCTCTGGCCTAATATCACGGTCCAGGTGGACTGCCTGATCCCTCGTGAGAGCTGAAAGTGAGTCTAGAAAGGCCTCCCCGGCGGCGGCCCTTGGAGGGTTCCCAGCATATAGATCAGCATTAAATTCGCTAAAGGCACAGGCAATATCGTCGTCGTCCGTGACGTGCCTACCGTCCTGCCGGAGAATCTCCTGCACATTCTGGCAGTGCCTGGCTTCGCGTAGCTTATGAGCAAGGAGACGCCCGCACCGGTCTCTACCCGTGTAGTATGCATGTTTCAGTCTCAGCGCTGCAAATTCCGCCCGTCCTGGTATATAGCTGCCAGCTGTTGCCGCGCCGCCTTAAGCTGCCTCCAAACCTGGGGGCCCCCTGTCCTTTGATGCATTTGCTCCAACTCCCGAGTCTGCTGAGTGAGTTCCGCTCGCTTACACGCGCACTCAACATTATCTGCCGCCGAGACCGCTATTAACTCGCCTCTGACCACAGCTTTCAATGCCGCCCACTGCGTCGCAAGTGTGGTATCCACGTTACTATTATGTAGAAGATAGTCAGCAATAACTCTTTGTATCTGCACAACCACCTCTTTGCGATGCAGTAGTGTTTCCCGGAGGCGCCAGCATCGCGACACGCGGGCAGTGGGGGGAAGGGAGGAAGGGAGAGAACAACTGTCACCAGTGCGTGATCTGATAGTGAGGCGTTCCCAATTTCTACAGAGGTCGCCAGCGCCTGTACGGAAGCCGAAGCTAATAAATAATCTAAGCGGGCGTATGTTTTGTGTGCATTGGAATAATAGGAGTATTCCCGGCACATCCCTCAGTCGCTACCTCTGGGCCGGATACGCCGCTCTCCACACAAGATGGCGGCCCGGACCGTCACCCCAGCTCCACCTCAGACCGCTGCCACCGGGGGCCACCAGATCCCGGTCCCCTGGACCCTCACAGCTGGAACTTGCCACCGCTCCAGGCCTCCGCAGGCCGCTGGTCCCAAACGCCACCGCAACAGCCCACTCCAGCCTGAAAAGCGGCCCCCAGGGACCCTGGTCAAGTCTGCCACCTGTGCATGGGCCGACTGATGCTGGACGACCCGAAGGCCAGTGCTGAAAAAGGCCGTCGGCAGGAGCTCCGGAGTCATCTGTCCACTCACGCCGCCATCTTGGCCACGCCCCTCTATTATTGTATTTTAAAAGTTGACACTTAGAAACTTTTTCACATAGAATCACCAATGTTATCCTATGAGAGGAAATTCACTCAGCAGGTAAGTAGTGTTATGATTACTTTTTCTTACTCAGGGTTGGATCCTGGATCAAGCACTGGTGCATCTCCTGTAAACAGTTGAAAGAATGCGTTTAAGTCATACAGGCAACTTTTAAGGAATATTTGTAGTTTCTGAAAATCACCACTTAGAAACTTTTCTGGTGAAAACCAGATAATGGATTCCTATGCAAGGAAATTCAAGTTACTTGTAAGTACGGTTAGGATTACTTTTCAGGGTCAGTGCTGGGCTAAAACATGAAGCACTGGGTTCTCTCCTGATAGCAGGTGAGTAAATCGGAATTCCTTGTTCAGCTGATTTTAGGTGAATATTTAAAAGTTTCAAAACTCCACACTTAGAAGAATTTCCAAGTGAAACCAGTCAATGTTACCCTATGGAAGAAAAGTGAGTTATCGGCTTTTGGGTAAGTACTCGACTGGCAAAGTTAAGGTTCTCGGCATAGACTCAGGGGTCTCCCAGGGTCAGGAATGGTACAGTTGGTACATCCTCAGTGGCACAGAGGCAGCCGGGTGCAGAGGTAGTTAGACCCAATGTTATCCAATGAGAGGAAGGGGGACTTCGGTTGGTGGCTGCTGGCAAGCAGGCCATGCGGCTGTGGGAGCTGGGCTCCTGGTCACTTGCTCAGGGCAAATGGGGAAGTAGGTTAGGACCATGGTTGCACTGCCAGGGGCACTCTGGCGGCTGGGTGAAGGGTGCTTTTGAGCCGTCGGGCGCTCAATGTTACTCATTGGAGATCTTGGAAAGTGAACAAAGTCTACAGACTCGGGGACAGAGATTCTTCAGGAGCGACCAACACTTCAAGAGGTAAGTTGGGATCTTGGAGGATAGGTAGGCACCCAAGAGTTGGGCACAGGGGGCCGTGGGGCGCCGGGTGGTGGAATGTCTTTTGACGTCGGGAAGTCTTACCCTCTGCTGGTCGAGGTTAGAGTGGTCCCTTGCTGTGAGGCTGCAGGCGTTGTCTGGGTCATCGCATAGGGTCCTTGGGCACTGGATTCCAGGTCAGGGTCGCCAGGGGGACATCCTCAGGGTCTTTGTCCACTCAGTCACAGGCTGGATTTGCGGTTCCTGGCTGGCACCAGGGGTATTGCTGTTTGAGCAAAACCACTGCTCATGGGAGTCCCGGTCAAAGTTCAAAGTTTATTTATTTATGTTTTGGCTCTCATAGAGGGCCACATAAAAGATAAAAGAAAACACTTATAGCATAATTAGAAATAAAATATAAAAGAAACACATGCAACATGTTCAAGAGTAACTACAAATTTAAACAGAATATTCCACAAACATATGTTATAGAAGTCCATGATTCATCCATTAGCAAGAGTACCACCAAAAGGCCGACAAGATTTTTATAGCATATTAATAAATATCTAAAAATCCTTTAAAAAATTTAAAAATGTAGAAGCAGAACATTTCATTTATAGGTGAGTACAAAAATTGTAGGAAGATATTTACATTGGAAATACCCAAGCGAATGCAAATTGGTTTTAGCCATTTAAGGCGCAAAGTACGAAGTGCCGGGCAAATTAATAGAACATGCATACGATCCTGTATACTTAGGTTACAAAAATTACACATTTTCGATGTTCCATACCATTTGGCTAAGAGGATATTCAAAGGCAATCGGTCATGACGAATAAGGAACCACAACCTTCTAATGCCATGAGGTATATTCCATAATACGTAGGCTTGGGCTTTCTTGGCAACATATGAGTTAATAAGGAGATCACAACCACCTTTTCTTTGTATCTCGTTCTTGTCTAGTTGAAAGCCTAGTTCCCAAGATGCAT
This sequence comes from Lissotriton helveticus, assembly GCF_964261635.1. Taxonomy (NCBI): domain Eukaryota; kingdom Metazoa; phylum Chordata; class Amphibia; order Caudata; family Salamandridae; genus Lissotriton; species Lissotriton helveticus. Next base: position 2,096,012,748 of record NC_136061.1, read on the forward strand.
GTTTTAGCAAAATTTTTAGTTGTGCTCGAGAGTGGAGGAACAGAGTACTTTCATCTAGTTTCAAGAGAGTCACCGCTTTTCTGAAGTTCTTTATAAGTTGTGAAAACTCTTTAAAGTTGCCTAATAATTCGCTTTTAAGTAGAGCTCTCATCGTCCCCGGTTCTGCTCTGGCAAGTGAGGCCACCCAACGTACCAGGGCACATAATCCCTGCACCCAACTGCTCCTTAGGCCGAACTCAAGTCTGCACGCTGCCAAAGAGCAGTTGGTATTTAGTGAAGTCAAGGATCTTAGTAGTTTCCCTTCAGTTTTATGGCAGAAATCCCAGAGTTTTAACTCAACGAGTTCAATACCATAAATAAGGGTAGCGGGGATCTTAGCTCTGTAAACCTCAAGCATACAAGAGAAATGTCTTTTCCCAGTCGCTACGTATAATGATTTTATGCCTTTACCATGCGCAAGGGCTTTTCGAGAACAGTGATCAATATGAGGCCTCTCGCTCAGGTTGGCAGCAATAATCTTTCCCAAGAAGGTATAAGTTTTAACTACCTCCAACTTCTGACCACCAATCGACCACCCAAAATTTTCTGAGCGGCACAATTTTTTCCCCCTTATGCACATGATTTTGCTTTTAGATATATTAATCCTCATAAAGTGGGCAACTGCAAAGGCATGAAGTGCTTGCAACCTATTTGCTAAACCTTTGGGTGTTAGATCCAAAACGAGAATATCGTCAGCATACATCAGGCAGGAGATGGGGGCCCCCCCTAACACTGGAGCAATGCCCTCACAAACAGATACGGCTGCAGGTAAATCCTGGGTATATAGAGAAAATAACAGAGGCGCCAAAAGGCAACCCTGTTTCAGGCCGTTTAGAGAGGGTATACGATCAGAGAGACCCCTTTCACCCCCCTGCAACACCCTACACCAAGTTTCCGTATGTAATGTACGAACAAGTTCCAGCAAGTATGGGGGTACTCCAATAGTTGCTAATTTTCTCCACAGCGTTCTACGATCCACTCTATCGAACGCCGTGGAGAAATCGATAAAAGCTGCGTACACAACTCCCCCTCTCACCTGCGTATACTTGTCCGATATCACATGAAGGGCGGTCAGATTGTCTAGAGTGCCGTGCTCCCTACGAAATCCTGTTTGTTCGCGTGGTAAAATATTGTTCGCATCGACCCAGTCCGAAAGTAAATTTAAAAGACACTTCGCAAAGATCTTACCGACTGCGTCGAGGAGAGCAATTAAGCGATAATTGCTGGGGGTATCCCTCGAGCCCTTCTTAAAGATAGGGACCAGGATACTACCCCTCCAAGATGCTGGAACCTTCTTTGAATCAAAACAGGATTTAAATAAGGGATAGAGTATTTTACTCCAGAGGGAGGGTTCCTGCTTCAGGACTGTCATAGGTAGTTCGTCCGGCCCCATTGCACCGGACGAGCGCATGTTCTTTATGGCCGCAGCTATTATTTCCTCTGATGGATACATAATTTCTCCATCAGTGAATACATCGGGGGGGCTAGTATCTGCTAAGGTACCATACCCCCCGTAAAGATCCCTGATATAGGCAGACCAAACCTCTTCGGTAATAGGGATTGGGCAGGGGGCTAATCTATTGCCGCATCCCATCCCGATTATGGACCAAAATTTGCGGATCTTACCGTGCGCTACTGCTTCCCTTAGATTTATCCAAACCAGATCTTCCTTTTCCTTTTGTAATTTCACTTTTAGTCTAACTCTCTTTCTTTTTAACCTCAAAAGTTCTTTTCCCCGTTCCCCAGATCTACTTACAAATTGGGCACGGACTAATTTATTTATTTCTTTATTCAGTATGTACAGGGCATTAGGCACATATGCCCGCTTCGGGGGCCGTCTAGCCTTTTTCACGTCAGAAGTGATGTTCAACATAAGGTTCTCAAAACTAGCAATTTCCGAGCCATACCAAGCATTCAGATCTGCTATGGTTTTACATAAAATAACATGCACCCCGGAAATTAAAGATGGATTCCAAAAACATCTACCGGAGGATGCATGAAAGGCTGTGTCTTTGCTATTAATCGCCCATGAAGCCGTACTAGGAGGTTTTAAGGAGATAGTCAAGAGTATTACATTATGGTCACTCAATATCGTGGGGACTATCATCAGATCCAAGATACAAGGAAATATATTAAAGTCCGAGATCGCATAATCAATTATAGAAGATTTACTGTGCGATTTATGCGTAAATTTTGCAGGTACGTCCGAGGGGAATCTTCCATTTAGGATAAGACCCTCGACTGCCGAAAGTTCCTCCAACAGTATCTTCCCTCTTTTATTGGTTGTTATTTTGTCGGGAAAAAGGGATTGGGGAATAAAATGCGCCTCTTCTTTGGCTTTGTTTCTAAAGAGGTTCATACTGGAGTTAGATATTTTACAATTTAAATCACCCACAAGGACCACTTCTGAAAGGGGTGATATTTTTTTAACCTGGTCGATATATTGGAAGATCTGCTTCAACACAGCGTTAAAACCCTCTTCCGGAGGGATATAAGCGTTAATAATTATAAGAGACGCCATCTTAGAGGGAGTGGGGAGATTGGCCAAAGTTATGGCTTGGAAGAGGTTACTTGGGTCAATATACTGAGAGAATTTCCAATTCCATTCATTTGATAACAAGCACGCAATACCCCCCTTAGCATGCCCTTTCCTAGAAGCAACCGCCGGGACCTCCAACACAAAATAATCCTTTATAACATCCATTCTATTAATACACCATGTTTCTTGAATGCAAATCACATTTGCACCCAAGGAGAATAGAAACTCAAATTTCTCTGGACTACTGTGTATCCCGGCAGCGTTCCATGAAATAATTTTCAATTGATTGTTAAAGGTGCTGAAACAGTTTAGGGTTGTCTGTGGATTTAGAAGACAAAGCGTTATGCAACCAATTCCACTGATTAGAGTCCTCTAATTGCGAGGGCTTTTGAATCAGTGGTGGAGGTTTCACCTGGGAAACCACACGTTTTCCTTTTGCAACCCAGATCTTTATATCTTTAAGTAATAAGGTAGCCCCACTTTGTCTATCATCCTTTTGGGACAACCCATGGGAAACGTCTTTATAATCAAAATTCACAATAGGTAAAACATCGATGCCTGTGCGTTGGAAACTCTCTGCTTGTTGCAAAACCAAATTTACAATTATTTTAGAGTAGAATTTGACCCTTATACTAGTAACATTATTTCCCCCTAGCAAAGAGACTAACTCAATATCGCTTGTTTGAATACGATGTAACTTATCCATTTCACTAAAGCGTTTGAGTAGCCATGATCTATTTAATAGTAAGTCAACCTCAAATAGTGGAAGAAAGTCCAACACATGAGTGTCCACATAGGGTATGACCTCTTTTTGTTCCAAAGTGGGACGAAGCGGTTCCCCTGTCCCACCTGTGAAAGGGAAAGGAGCAGCCAAAGGATTAAGTAGCTCAGAAATAGCTGGATTGGGACTCTTTAAATTTGATTCAAAGGAAGAGTTTGAGCCCAAGCCATCCTTTTGTATTAAAGCCTCCCTGATCATGAGTGGAGAATTTCCAAAGGTATCTGGAACACAATAGGAAGGATTGGCTTCCGGAGTCACCGTAACGGTGGATCGAATAACTTCAGTGGCTTTATCTTCCTGATCAGTTAGAATTATAGAGTCAAGAAACCTTATCCGCCTCTGTCTTTTCTTCTTATGTTTACGCACCAGTTTCCTTTTGTTTCCTTTATATTTTATACATTTTCCATTTTTTCCCCCTCCTTCTTGATTAACCTCGGAAATAACTTTTTTATTTTCCGAACAAAAGATCGGAAAAAGTTCTTGTGGTACTTGACAGACAGGGCTAGGCATGATTTCTTCCGTTATCCCCAAATCCGCCTTCATGATACAGTTCGGTGCAGCAGATACAAATGAACCTTTAACAATGCTGCAGTAAGGTTCTGCTGGCACTGGTTCGGGGACCTTTATCTTGGAATTTTCTATATGCTGCTCAGCTTCCCCCTTATTTAATTTCGTACCCTGTGAAAAAAGGGGGGTATTCCTCATTGCCGGTGCTTTTTGCAGTAAATTTTCCAAGATTTGAGTAACCGAGTCCAGAATACAGTCCGAGCTGCCTACAAATTTTCCCAGTAGGAACAGAATAGAGGCTAACAGATGTTCCAGTGCAATCAAGGATTCTGATAAAGGTTTATCTCCAGCCCCGACTGTAGGACAATTGCCGGATAGATTGAGAAATGGATTCCTGGAATCATTTAATGCATCAGACAAACATTGACTATTCACAGACGGGGTACTACTATAAAGTAGCAGCCCGGACGGAGTCGCCCCTCCTAAAAGATTGTCCGTTTCTGGAGCAGCCGGACTGATCGGCTTCACATACCGGCCACAGAGTTCCAGATCAATAGAGAGAGGTGGTGAGGCTTGAGCCTCCAAGCTGTTCAAGGAAGACTCCAGAGGTGGCATGGAATTATTCACTAGCGAATCATTCAGTGAGAGGGCAGCAAGAATATTAACCTTGCCCTCCTCCGAATGCACAATGCAGGAGGTGTCCATACATGACACCTTTGGTGTCTCAAGAGACACAGAAGAGGCATTAGTATCTGCAATGTGGTTATCATTCGCTTGAATGTCTGAAACAGTGTTACCTTTTAGAGCGACCATTGGGGAGTTTTCCACCGGTTTTTCCCACAGTTCAAAGAGCTGACACTGGCCTTTTAACAGCTGTTGATTCACGACCTTATTTCTCAAGGGATTTGATTTTGTTTTGGCACAGGTTCTTCCACCTACCATTCTCCCCGAGCGAAGTTTTTTTGTCATCTTTTACTATAAACTTCGCACGCTCCGGCTTTGCGAGATGGTGGTATTAAAAAATAATACGTAAAGGTGAGTAATCACGATTTAAAATAATAAGTTAAGTCAATGCGGTCAGCGTTCAGGTACTCTGGATAATGGAATAGTGCAGTCCCTCTCAACTCGAGACCTTACATCATCCGGACCAAACAACATAAGAATAGAACAACAAAAAAATGACGGGGCCCAGCCCGGCCTACCTCGGCCACTGAGGGCCACAGAGGGCCCGCCCTTTGCCCGGGCTTAGCTCCGGGCGTCCCGCGAGACGGGGGTGTCGCCGTATTTCTGCGCCTCCTGGCGCGAAAGTGACGCGGCAAATGCTGCTAGGGCCGCTGGGATTTGGAGTTCTTTGCCCCTGCTCCGCTCTCAGCGCTCCGCTCGGTCTTGCACACAGGACAGGTCAGGAGAGCAGGAGGCGGGCGGGCAGGCAAATGCGCTAGTTCAATATCCCCTGCAGCAGCGTTCTGAAGCAAAGGCGACTCTGCGAATGTTTTCCTCAAGTGGCACCCCCTCGACCGGGGTGTCGCCGTATTTCTGCGCCTCCTGGCGCGAAAGTGACGCGGCAAATGCTGCTAGGGCCGCTGGGATTTGGAGTTCTTTGCCCCTGCTCCGCTCTCAGCGCTCCGCTCGGTCTTGCACACAGGACAGGTCAGGAGAGCAGGAGGCGGGCGGGCAGGCAAATGCGCTAGTTCAATATCCCCTGCAGCAGCGTTCTGAAGCAAAGGCGACTCTGCGAATGTTTTCCTCAAGTGGCACCCCCTCGACCGGGGTGTCGCCGTATTTCTGCGCCTCCTGGCGCGAAAGTGACGCGGCAAATGCTGCTAGGGCCGCTGGGATTTGGAGTTCTTTGCCCCTGCTCCGCTCTCAGCGCTCCGCTCGGTCTTGCACACAGGACAGGTCAGGAGAGCAGGAGGCGGGCGGGCAGGCAAATGCGCTAGTTCAATATCCCCTGCAGCAGCGTTCTGAAGCAAAGGCGACTCTGCGAATGTTTTCCTCAAGTGGGAGTCCCGGTCTTTAAGAGGTTCAAGGCAGGCAGGTCCTCTTGGGTTCTCAGGGTTGCTGTCCGCAGAAGTCACCGGGATGTAGCTGGAGCAGGTTCAAGGATCAACAGGCCTGTAGGGCTGGGGCCAATTCAGTTGGTGTCGTCCTCTTGTCAGCAGCTGCACGGCGGGTCTTCTTCTTCTTGATCTTCTTTCTTGTTTTCGAATCGGGATCTGAGGAAGGAAGGTTCGGGGTACCCCTAAAAACTAAATATAGGGGTGTTACAGGTAGGGCAGGGGCAGGGACCAATAAGTCCCTATCTGGGGGTGAGTTCCCCCCCTACCCTGCTCCTCTCCTGTGGGAGGGGGGCAGGAGCCTATCTCTGATTGGGCAGGGCTCCCCATCTTCAAGATGGCCAGAGCCCGGAGTTGTGCTTCACCTAGCCTCTCCTTCCTGAGGGGTGAAGTTGGCACTGACTGGCACACCCCCTTTCCTCACTGAGGGTTTCCCGCCAGTCTTCCCCCCAGAGTGGGGGTCAGAACTGGTGGGGGCCAGTTGCTGAGTACAGCAAGTGGCCAGGAGAAGCTCACAAAGGCAGCATTCCTTTGAAGCTTCCCTGCCCATCCTGGGGGAGGAGACCTAGCACCTCACTCAGGATGTGCATTGTTGCAGGCCCAGGAGAGCGGATGGCTCTCTACCCAGGGGTCCAGCAACATGTCTGCTGCGTGGCAGCCTAGGCAGCCTCTCAGACAAGACGTGGATTGTAGGTTAGGTTTCTGGGGGCATCTCTAAGATGCCAGTGTGGAATTTAATGTAAAATGCACTACAGAGGGCATCAGTGTGGGTTTAATGTGCTGAGAAGTTTGATATCAAACTTGTCAGTCTTCAGTATAGCCATTATGGTGCTGTGGAGTTCATAATGACAACCTCCCAGCACCATATACTCTTAATGGCATCACTGTACTTACAGTGCCCAGGAATGGCCTTGGGTACTGCTGGGGCACAGAGCTCATGCACCTGTGCCCACACCACTGGCATAGGGCACCCAGCTAGAGGGGTGACTGATGTATGCCAGGGCAGTGGGTTTGTGGGCATGGCACACAGGTAGGTGTGCCATGTCGACTCTTTGTTTAGTTCTGCACCAGGACACTCAGCCTGCAAAGGCAGTGTGTGTGTGTCTGGGTGCAGGGCTCCTAAGGGTGGCACAACAAGTGCTGCAGCCCTTAGGGGTCTTCTCTGGTCACAATGCCCTGGGTACCTAGGGTACCATTTACCAGGGGCTGACATGTGGCCAGAGATGCCAATTGGGTTTTAGTTTCAACACAGTTTTGGGGAAGGAACACAGGCCCTGGGCACCTGATTGGCAGGAGCCCAGGGACCACTCAGTCAAAGCACATCAGCAATTCAGCAAGAAGTGGGGGCATACCATGCAAGATAGATGGCACTTTCCCACAGCGACCAGTGGCTGTGCACCGAGGATGGAAGTGCCATCAAAACAGAAGGAGAGGTGCGATGGCGGTCGGGCCCTGCACCCCAGCTCAGGCCCACGAGGAGTAGATGCAGGTGCTCATGTCAGGCAATAATATGCAGGTGGGGAGGTGCTCCCTGACACTGGACGACCCTGAAGAGGCACCATGAGAAACAGGTTGAGCGCCTCAGAGAAGAGTGCTACCTTGGAGAGCCTCCTTAACGTTACGCCACAGAAGGCGGATGACATTACCTGAATTTGAATGTAAGCGGGGTGCCGCTAACTGCTGGGGGGAGAATTCCTGGATGGGTGGCACATGCTGGAAACTACACTGCTTAAAGATGGCTAACCTCTTTCCCCCCCTGAGGGTCTCATTGAGCCTGTTCTGATTAGCTGGAGTTCCCTCAAGGGTGGTGAGCTCGGTGAGGGTGGCCCGGGAGGCTTCCCACGCGCACAGAGCACACAGAGATAGGTTCAAAGAGAGTCATACTTCCCCACCCTGGCTGACATCTAATTGCTACCCCACACCCCCTCCATTCTCCAGGTGACTTGTTATGCACAACGGCAAACAGGCTGGAGGTACCCATGAATTGTAATGTGAGATACTTGTTTGGGCCATTAGATGTTACTCTGCCGCCCTGGGACTGGGAGTTGGTAGTTCTGTTCTTAGTTTTTCTCGAGCCCCATGCAACATGTTTAAAGACAGTTTTGTGTACGGACTGCATCTGCACACCTCGTAGAAACGCCACCTGCACCCCTGCCTGCCCTTTTCCCTCTGGACTATGGTGAACACATGGCTAGATTACGGTTGCTGATATGAAATGTCTGGGGGATGGGGACGTTGCATAAGAGAACATGCAGTAAAACAGAACATTATGAGAAGAAATTCCCAAATAGCTTTCCTCCAAGAAACGCTCATACCTAAAGGTGAGGACCTAAATGTACAAAAACTGTGACGAGGCCAGTATTACAGTACAACATACCCACGATAAGCCAGGGGGACCCTATATGGGTTAGACCATCAGTACCCTTTAAGAGTACAACGGTTGAAATAGACCCAGAGGGGCATTATGTCCTCATAGAGGGACAACTAGATGGCCCATATTTTGGGCAACAACAGTTTTTAGTACGTTTCTCTGCCATATTGACTAGATGGGCCCATCTACCTTACATCATAGGAGAAGATTTTAATTTTTACTAAATCCGCAATTAGACCTTTCGCACCAGCCCTCCCCCGTGGTGGGCGCTGTGCCTTACCTGTCCCAATAGCTTATGCACTAGTCCCTAGTAGATAGTGGGAGCTTGATACGCCCAGATGCTAGATGCTGCATGTACGCCTTGACCGCATCCTATGTCGTCACGCCACACAACTGAACGTTACAGGAGCAGAATATCTGGAGGAAAACCTATCAGACCACAACTCACTGCAGCGCCGTTGGGAGTGCCACTTCCTCCAGTGCCGACCTGGCAATTTCAGCCGGCAGCGTTAGAAGACCCGGCATTTCAGGCATCGACCAGCACCACCCTGGTCACGATCGCGATCTCGGCCCAAACTACATCCCCCATGATCCTCCGCGAGTCACGTGCGATGTCGCGAGAGGACCGTATAAGGAGGAATCGGTTGCAGAGATCAACGTCGGAGATTTTCTCTCCATTCCCGAGAGGTTGTAAGCGGTGATTCTAGGTCCAGGAGGTAGCGGTAAGGGTGCTCTGCACCAGTCTTTGTTAAAGCTGTGGGGACACGGACTGTCGTTTTCGCACGTCGGCAATGGCAGCCGAGCGTGCAGTTCTTCATAGTGTCATTTGGTGATTACGGTTTCGGATCTTTGTTTCGGTCGGTATTGTCGGCCGACGGGGGTGGGTGTCTGCGGATCCAACTTGACCCCCTTCATTTGTTTTGAACGTACTTGGGCAATTGGAACATTTGAAGTATTTCACTCTTGCCAGTTTCAGAGCCATGATAAAGGCAACAAGGAAGCATTCCTGCATTGAATATACTTTGGATACATTGCTGTTGTTTCTGCATATGTAGCACCTACCAAACCAGTATATGAAGCATTATACTAAGTCATAGGATTGCTAATTACTACGTGTTCATTGCTGATAGCTACCGGGCATATCACAAGCATATCACGTTATTATCATTTGGAAAAAAGGTTACCAGTGAAGTGTGTGTGTGCATGTGCTGGTGTATTAACTAGAATGTCTCTGGCTCTATTTATTAACAGGGGTTCCCATGAGTGGTAGAGGGCTACGCTCTACCCCTGTGATACGCTATGGAGTCTAGATAAGGGTATGTTCCCTGTTCCACAATATATTGTTTAGGTTATCTCATATACAACCTAAGTACCACATACATGAGTTTGTGTTCTTTTGTATTCATACAGTTATAACCAGATCATATCTTCTGCACAGAAAGCACCACTGTCTAAACCCACAACCTCTACCAAGAGTCCTTAGTTTGCTTTACAGGTATTTAGATATTGTGGACTCCTACTGAGTTATAAGGTCTATTGTATCCCATGATTCCATAGAAAAGTACAATAGTGTATTTATATGTATATGTTGTTTTTGTTTTACAGATCTCCCTCCCTGCTGTCCCCTTCCTTTCCTTCCCCCGCTTGATCCTTCTGATGTCCTGTGCCGTAACGGCTATCCAGGCATTGGTTAGATCTAGAGGTGGACCATACTTAGCATCAAACCGATCCTGAGGACAGTCATACGTGACAGCTCTTTCAAACTACTTGGGGGACAACTGGGGCACTGCTGCTTCTAGACTGACAGAGTGGGAGGCATTGAAGGTGGCTATACAGGGACACGGCATGCACTCTGTGGTAGGTGTGGGAGCTGCCCTCCACAATAAACTGATGCAAGTGGAAACATTACTAGAGAAGGCTGCATTAGCAGCGGCTGGCATCTCCGGGGAGAGGGGGGTGGGCTTGTGCATGCGCAAAAACAACATTTAAAAAACTTACTAGGCGAACGCAACATCCTCCACTCCGAATCTCCACATAAACTGGAAGCTGGAGCCTGGAACTCCCTTGACCAATCAGGGCGCTGCTCTCATGCTGTGAGAGCAGTGCCCTGATTGGAGGGAATGGCCACACTCAGCGCTCCACAGCACCCTGGAGGCTTGTACTGACTCTAACCCAGCTGGTTAGAGATGTTTAATGTGCGCATGTGTGGCTGGCTGTTAAAAAGACATGCACACTTGAAACATAAGTGGCATAGACAGCCCATCCTCCTCCCTGCTGCAGTCAGACGAGTAAGAAAAATAAAATGGTAATAAATTACCATTCATTTTTCATGAGGTTTTGGGGGGGTTTTAAGTGGGGCAACGCTCCTCCACTTTAATGCGCCCCACGCTGCATGGGATGATCCTGGTGGGAGACCCATTTTGTCTTAGCAAAAAGAAAAACACACCCACCTTATGGAATCACTAAGATGTCTAGACAATAAGGCATACCAGGCTGGGATGCACTCTGAGGGTGTTAAACCGGCCGTTTGATGGCATGGCTACTACAGAACATGATGGCTACTACCCCAGTAACAGCAATACAGCTGTCCCCGATGCTCATTGCCACTATCCAGGATGAATACACCCTGTGTTTACCGACTTCTATCGCTCGATATATGACCCCCCTCAGAGGACTGCCAGGTGCCGATCCAAGAATTCTTAAGCTCAGTAAAGCTCCTAAAATCGAGCCTGCAGGTAAGAGGATCTTAACACCCTCATTATGGAGCAGGAAACCCAAGGGGTGATCCTAGGCACTGCCACGTGTAAAAACCATGGGACTGGATGTGTTACTGATGAAGTTTTACAAAGCGCATGAGGCACAAGTGGCCCCAAAGCTGTTGGAGCTGTATGACACTGCCCTTGCTGCAGGACAGCTGTCCCAACACTCCATGAGCGGTATTAGTCTCACTCCCAAAGCCTGGGCTTGAACTACTAGAGTTAACTTATTTTATTTTTATTGATTTATTTTATGCGTTTTTATATAGCGCTGACTTTACCCGAAGGTGTCAGAGTGCTTCACAGTAGGAACAGAACTGATACATAAGGAGAAACATTACAAAAGCAAACGTTAAGTTACATGAGGCAAAAATGACAATTTTGAGCAAACAAAATACAAGAGGTAGCAAACGGTGCACTACAGGAGGAAAAAGTGACGTGTGCAGGTTACAAAAGCGTACAAAGTACAAGTAGAGGTATAATTCTGCAATATATGGCAGACACTCAAGCACAGGAACAAACTTTACGTAGGCAATGGTGGCACTTGTGCAAGTATCTAAAGCAAACAAAATGTAAGCTGTGGCAAACAGTGTGTTACAAGAGAAATGTGATGTGTGCATGTTACAAACGAGTACCAAACACAGGTAGAAGGATAATACTGCAATAACTGGCAGAACACACTGGGAAGGCACTTCCATAGTCATGGAGAAAAGGATTCTCACCGCATTGCCTGAAAAGGATTGGGCCATCGATCTTTCCTTCATGAAAGTGGGAGGTTCAAGCAGTACATTTTCCGCATTACGTGATGGTTTAGAGCCTCCAGAGAGTTTCAGTTTATTCGCCAGGTAGCAAGGAGAGGAGGAGTGTAAGGCTTTGTGGTTGATACAGACAGTCTTGTAGATAGATCTTGCCTCGATGGGAAGCCAGCCGAGGGTGGATAGCATGGGTGGGATGTGGTCGCTTCTTTTGGCCCCATAAATGAATCGAGCTGCTGAATGGAGAATAGATTTAAGGGGGGACAGAGGGGATTTGGGGAGGCCAGTGAGAAGAGAATTGCAGTAGTCCAGTCTGGAGAGGACCAGCGATTGGACCAGGGTTTTAAGGTCTTGCTTGCAGGGAAGGCATGGCTTGGCAGTTCGGGCTGGACTGTTCCCATGAGGCACAGGGTCAGACTGATTTGTATATAGCCATGTCTGAACTGGGGTGGCAGAGTGGGCTAAAGAACGGTGATGGATTAAACCCAGATATTTTGACTGGGTGTGAGTGTTTGATTGGTTCAGATGCTCCGTCCATCACCACCCCATTTTGTATTGCTCCGGGAAGAAGCAACGAATTCCCCAAAGAAGGCGCAGTTGGTATCGAGCCGACTTTGCAATGGAGTTGATGTGGGAGATTAGATTGAGTTTTTTGTCAAGTATGACACCCAGGGATTTTGCGCTGTCAACAATGATGGTTTATAGTTAAGTAGATTCAACTGATCCATCCATGATTGAACCGGGGGAGGAGAGAGTGAGGAGAAGAGGAGGAGGAATTCAGTTTTGGAGGGATTCAGAATCAGTTGATGTGTTGACATCCAGTTTTGAATGGAGTCCAGAGTAGAGCTTAGGATGGAGAGATCGTGAGTGGAGGCAACCTTGAGGTAGATTTGAGTGTCGTTTGCGTAGAGATGATAGTGGACCCCGGATTTACTTATGAGATCTCCCAGTGGTTCTAAATAGAGATTGAACAGTGTTGGTGCAAGTATAGAGCCTTGAGGAACACCTTGACTGTTCGCTACAGTGTCAAAGGCTGCAGAAAGGTCAAGGAGAATTAGAAGACAAGACCCTCCCGAATTGAGTATCCGCAGCGCGTCATCAAACACTTGCAGCAGGGCTGTTTCAGTACTGCAGTTTTTGGATTGTCAAGAAGATCATTGTCCTTGATATGACAAAAGTGTTGTTTAGCTACATATCTTTCTGTGATCTTCGCAAGAACGGGTAGGATAGTGATGGGGCGGACGTTGTTGAGGTCATTCGCATCAGCAGTGGGTTTTTAAGCAGAGAGGTGACCTGCCCAGTTTTGAAGGGGACAGGAAGGGAGCCTTGACAAAGGGAGAGGTTGACTAGAGTGGTCCAATAGGGAAGCGAAAGGGTATAGAAGTGAATTGCAATGGCACTAGGGATGGGGTCAAGAGAATGGTTGGAGGGCATCTTCAGAGATGGGGTCAAAGTTTTGCCAAATGACTAGTGATTTGCGCTCCTCTGGAGGGATAGGATGAGCGACCTGATCTACCAGTGATTTCACTTTTTCGTCGAAGAATACAGCGAAATCCGCTGCTTTCTTTGTAGAATCCTCCAGCTTTGAGGTTGGGGGATAGCAGTTAGTATTCTTGATGAGATCAAATAGTTTTTTGGTTCTATTTTTGGCTGAATCAAGGAGGGTTCTGAAGTGCGATGCTTTCCCAAGGAAGATGTGCTTGTGGTACTTGGATCTTGCTGAACGAAGCGTGGTCAAATTATCGGTGGAGGGCGCTTGCCTCCATTGTTTCTCCAGGAGTCTTAGGTGCTTCCTTTCTTCATAGAGGGATTTGTTGAACCAAGGTGCTGAGGGAATGGGCCTTTTCTTTTTGCTTTGGAGGGGAGCGACGTTATTGATTTCCACTGCAAGGACTGTGAGGCATTGGGAGGTGAGTTTGCCAACATCTAGGTTCGGGTCTAGTCTTGGAAGTGACAGCAAAGCTGAATCACAGAGGGAAACGGTGTCAATATTTTTAGTGTCACGGATCCAGGAGGTAGCCCTCTTAGGTTGGCCAAGAGTTATAGAGTGTGCAAGGTGAAGAGAGAATGGGATGAGGAGGTGGTCAGACCAGTCTACATGAATAGGGGTAGCGATAGAAAGCATGCCTGCTTTAGAAATAACAAGGTCCAGGATTGAGCCCTTGGAGTGTGTTGATTCTGTGCAGTGTTGGATAAGATCGTTTGCAGAGAGGAAGGTGGCCAGTGAATTTGCGGAAGGGTCTTGCGGTAAGCCCCAGTGGATATTGAAGTCACCCACGAAGGTCTGATTGTCACTTTGCGAGTATTGGTCGCTGATGAAGTCAGTGAGTTCCTCCATAAACGCAGGGCCGCTGGCAGGCGGGCGGTAAACGGCACGGAATCTGAGGGGTGAGGGGTGGTGTAGTTGAAGCTCAAGAGATAGGCATTCAAAAGTACGGAAGGAGCTGAGAGGAAAAGCCTCAAGTTGAAGGGAGTTTCTAAAGATGACTGCAACACCTCCCCCAACTTTTTCAGTTCTGTCATTTCTAAAAATCGAATAGCCTGTGGGTAATAGCAGATCAAACATAGAGTGAGAAGTATCGTTGAACCAGGTCATAAGGCACCTTGAACACCGCCCTCACCTAGTTCATTCTGATCAAAACATTTTTATACCGGGGCGCTCTACAACACTCAACGTCCGCAGGCTCCATAGGGTGCTGGAGAGTGCACCAAGCCAGTGGCCATATGCGGCATGAGAGGTATTAGACCAAGAAAAAGTATTCTACACAGTGGATTGGGAGTACATGTTTGCAACGTACCGCCCACCCCGGGCTCAATTAAAGGCTGCACAAGCAGGAGGGTGTGTCCTGCCACTCTGATACTTGCCTTTTGTCAGAGTGGATGCTAAATCTCTTCGTGCCTGAAAATGAATGCGTTCTCTGTAATGCAACTGATACTCATGTAAAGCGCTGCTACTCCTTCAATCAATCAATCAGTGCATTTATAGAGCACGCTACTCACCCGTGGGGGTCTCAAGGCGCTGAAGGGAGAGGGGGGTGCTGTTACTGCTCGAATAGCCAGGTCTTGAGGTGTTTCCTGAAGGTGAGATGGTCCTGGGTCAGTCGTAGGTGGGCTGGGAGGGAGTTCCATGTCTTGGCGGCCAGGTAGGAGAACGATCTTCCTCCGGTGGTGGTCCTGCGAATCCTTGGGACGGCGGCGAGGGCGAGGCTGGCGGAGCGGAGCTGGCGGGTCGGAGTGTAGAACGTGAGGCGATTTTTGAGGTATTCGGGGCCCATGTTGTGGAGCACTTTGTGTGTGTGGGGGAGGAGCCTGAACATGATCCTTTTGCTGACGGGGAGCCAGTGCAGTTCTCTCAGGTGGGCGGATATGTGGCTGTAGCTAGGGATGTTGAGGATGAGACGCTGATGGTGTTCCTGTAAATGATGGCGATTCCTCCTCCGGTTTGGTTGACACTGTCCTTATGGGTAATCTTGTAGCCACCTGGGATGGCTATGGCGATGTCGGGGGCTGAGGAGGTGTTCATCCAGGTTTCCGTGAAGAAGGCGACGTCCGGCGCTGTTGTGTTGAGGAGGTCCCAGAGTTCGACGGCGTGCTTGTGGACGGAGCGGGTGTTGAGTAGGATGCACTTGAGGTGGTTGTTGTCATTGCTTGGTCCGGAGGGTGGGGTGCATGTTTGGAGGCATGTGAATTTGCAGGCTTGGCAGGTGAAGGGTCATGGGTGCGCTTCGGGGTGGCTCGGTAGCAAGCGGATGGTCGGCCGGTGTTGAGTGCGTGGAGGGCGGTGGTGTCATATCTCAGTCGGGTTTCCTGGCTTCGGCGGGGGCCAGGGGTCCTGGCGCTGGGCGCCGTCAAAGGCGCGGACGGGCGCAGACGGGCTTGCCTTATGAGAGGAAAAGGAAGGGAGGCGGGAGCGGGGCAGCGAATGGGGATTCAGGGGGCGGGGCAGCAGGGGACGCAGCGGCGGGAGTGAGCGAGGGGGGGAGCGGGCGGGTGGCACAGAAGGCAAAAGGGCACAAAGTACGGCGGGGCAGGCACAAAGACAGGCAACAACAATGGGGACACAATCAAACAAAGTGAAAAACAAAATGAACAGAAATGAAATTAATGCGGGGGACACCCAGTACGAACAGGGGCACAGGGCTGAGGCAGCAGCAGGGGTAGCGTCACACAGGAGGACCGTGTGGTGGCTGAGGGGGCGACCTACCTGGTGACAGGGTCAAGGGTCGCTCCCTTTACCACCGCGCGGCCTCCATATGAGGGGAAGAGGTAGGGAGGAGCAGCTGGGGGCGGGAGCGGGGCGACGAATGGGGAACCAGGGGGGCGGGGCCGCAGTGGCGGGAGAGAGCGAGTGGGGGAGTGGGAGGGGGGCATAGAAGGCAAAAGGGCACAAAGTACGGTGGGGCAGGCACAAAGACAGGCAACAACAATGGGCGCACAATCAAACAAAGCGAAAAACAAAATGAACAGAAATGAAATTAATGCGGGGGACACCCAGTACGAACTGGGGCACAGCGAGTGGCAGCAGCAGGGGTAGCATCACACAGGAGGACCGTGTGGTGGCTGAGGGGGTGACCTACCTGGTGACAGGGTCACGCTATAATAAAACTGAGAAAAAAAAAAGTTTAAGAGCGAGTCAAAAGTGAAGAACACAATGCTATCTGCCGTAACGTTAGCTGCCTGACCATAACATGGCTACTTGTCTTCATGAATTGGGGAAACAGACACCTAGCAAGGGGCAGAATTCACCAAGCCTTCTCCTTTGCTTCAGCTGCTCCTCCACCAGTGCTGCCTTTCTCCAAGATGGCCACCGTACTCTGAGCATGCACACTTCTCCTCCCCCTGATCCTTACCGAACGCTCGCCCAACGCCGAGGCGTCACCACAAAAGGGGGCAGCTCACAACTGGCCTGAAGACAGAGCACTGCAGTTATGCCACCAAAGAAGGCTACAATCAAGGTTTCTCGATATTTTACCCTCCAAGATAAAAACACCATAAGTGACCCAGCTCCAACGATGGCCCTCACCGAAACAGACTTAGTAGCCTCACTTCAAGACTTCAAACCCGAACTTTGCCAAGAAATTAGGCTAGTTCTCCGGGCGTCAATGGACCAGCTCAAGACTGACCTCACAGAGAAGATGGCGGCACGCCGGCACTTGATTCAATTCTGCTTCTCCCCTCTACCTTTCTACCTGTTTCTACCCTTGTCAGGTATCTACCTTTGGTCCTCATTTGACCTCACTCCTTTTGCTTTCATTCTCATTGATTTCCAGAATTTGCATACCCCTCTTATTTCACCTCTGCGCCATCACTATCCCAGTGGCCCCTTTGTCTGTCCACCACACCACGTCTTCACCTCATCTCCTTATCATGGCTTCCAGTCGAATTAAGTCTGGAATCAATTGCTTCAAAGTAATGTATCCCCCTCATATGTCCAAAGCACAAGCTAAACGGTTCAAGTATAACATCATTGAACATTTTCTAGATTTCCTCTTTATTGACCAATTCCATAACGGGCGCCTAGGGAAGATTAAAAATGACTTCATCTTCTTCACTAATGACATCCCTTCCTGGTCCTCCTGCATCTCCAATTCCTTCAACATCTACTCCTCCTCTTCTTTTCCGCATGGGAAGCGGTTAAAAATGTCTCCCTCCACTCGCTTTAATGGCTATCTCACCATTACTCTCTATAACAATGGCACTGTCATAATCGAAGCTTCTGACTCCTGTCTCTCTCTCTTTGACCACATCTTCCACTCCCTTTGTCCCACTGCTGCGACTACTATCTCTATAGATTCCTCCTCTTCTTCTTCTTCTTCTAGCTCATCTACTTTCTCCCTTTCTACCCCGTTGATCCCCACACATTCCTTCAGATCGCTCTCCAGGGAGTCCCAGGTCGTCCCTGTATCCCCCCTTATCTCGTTCCCTCCCCTCTTATTCTGCCACCTTCCCAACGGGACCTCCCCCTTACCTCATCTGCTTTCCCCCCCACTTCACCTCTACATCCTGCATCTCCTCATCATTCCACTGCCATCTCCCACCCCCTTACTCCATTATTCCTTCCCATTTTCCCCCTTTTTAATCCACTCTTCTTACAATCTGAACTACCAATCAACTCAATTTACCCCCCTCCCTCCCCTCTTCTCTTCTCCTCACCCCTATCCGCTCTTTCCCTTTCCTCGCACCCTCAATTCTGTTCTTACTTCTCCCATCTCTCTTCAACCTCCTCTCCTCCCTCCCTTGCCTCACACCCCGGCCTCCCCTTTTGGTAATCCCATCATCTTCCCTCCCACTGATCTCACTCCTCCTATCTCTCCACATCTTCCATTCCCCCCAATGCTTCACAATCCTGTTTCCCCTCTTGGTAATTCCCCTCTCTTCCCCCCTCTGACTGCACAGTCCCTCTCTCCTCCCACAACTTTCATTTTGCTCGACCCCCCGCCACTCTGCCTGGTGCCTTTATCCCTACATTCACCTTTCATTACCCATGGCACCTGGCCTGCACCCTCTCTCTTCTCCCCACTCCTATGGCCTCCCTTTGACCTCTCTCCCTCTTCTATCTGTTCAGCCCCTTCTCTCATCTCACCGTATCCATGGCCTTCCCATAACCCCACTCCTTCCCTCTCCTCCTCCAGCCATCCATGTCTACTTCTCAACTTTCTCCTACTATGTATGAACTCTATTCTTCACCCCTGCTCAACACCAGTAAAAATATCACAGTATCTCCATTCATTCCTTTCTACCACCTTCTTCCCCCCCTCAGGCCCTTGCATCACATCTTTCTCCCCAGTCCCCCACAGCCCACTGTCCTCCTTCACCCTACTTCACTTCCTCCCCCACCCTCGACCCTCGCACCCCAACACTCTCCCCGGTCCCCCACCTCGGACTGTCCTCCTTCGCCTAGGCCACTCTCTCCCTTAACCATTGAGCCACCCTTCACTCCTTCCTCAGCACACCTCTCTCTGGAAACTAAACTTGATTCTCTCATCTCTTCCATTTCCCAGCTTGAAGCTTCCATTTCACTCTTATGTGCTAAGATATCCCCACTCCTAATAACCTTCCGAGGAGTTCCTTGCTCCCACGCCCCAATAGAACCAACCACAATCTTTCCCCCACAGACATCACCAACCTATTGGCTACCTACAGGACCATCAATGTCAATTCCCCTCCACTCGCCTCTCCTAACAACTCTTCTCAATTTGCCATTCAGACCATCTCTTCCTTCAGAACTTACCGGCCTCCCCCTCAAGGTGCTCCCTCATGCAAGAATATAATCCCTATCCCCCTCATCAGTCCAGACACTCACATCACCAAAACAGTTGCGTCAGAGCTACACTGTATGCTCCATAACTGCAGATCTGCAACCAAACACAAACTGGAAATCTCTGACACTATCACTCACCACAATCTCGACATGCTCTTTCTCACTGAGACCTGGTTTAATGACTCCTCTCACACTTCTTTTGATCTTCTGTTACATACTGACTATTCTATCCTCAGAAGCGACAGAACAGGCAAGATCGGTGGAGGTGTTGCGATTATCTACAGAAACGCCCTCCAAATCAAAACCTATCCCACCACCCTCTTTCGCACCTTTTAATGCCTTTCCCTAGAACTCCAAGTTCAGCATGGCCCACCCTTCAGGTTCCATATCATTTACCACCCACCTGGTAATTGCTCTTCCTTCATAGAGGAATTCATCGACTTCATTAGTGACCAATATTCACAAAGCGACAAGCAGATCTTCCTAGGTGATTTCAATCTCCACTGGGGCTCCGTGGAAGGATCGGCTGCCAACAAGCTTGCAACCTTTCTCTCAGCTAACGATCTTGCCGAACACTGCTCGGAAATTACACACGCCAAGGGCTCAATTCTGGACCTTGTGACATCCAAATCAGACCAGATTACCTCTGCTTCACCCATTCATGTTGATTGGTCTGACCATTTCCTCATTCCCTTCTTTTTTCACCTCTCTCACACTTAAACTCTCGGCCAACCTGAAAGAGCCTCTACGTGGTTCCGCAACACAAAAAACATTGATCTTGTGATTCTATGTGATTCTGCTATGCGTTCACTTCCTAGTCTAGACCCCAATACGGATGTCAACGATCTCACTCCCCTTTGCCTCTCAATCCTTGCAGTCGAGATCCACAAGGTTGCTCCACTCCAAAGCAAAAGGAAAAGACCCACCCCATCAGCTCCTTGGTTCAACAAAGCTCTCTATGACAAAAGGAAAAACCTCAGAATCTTGGAGAAGCACTGGAGACATTCTCCATCCACCCCCAACCTCTCTCTTTTACGCTCAGCAAGATCCAAATACCACCAGCACATCTTCCAGGAAAAAACATCTCATTTCAGATCCCTCCTTGATTCAGCTAAAAACAGACCAAAAAAACTTTTCGACCTCATCAAAAACACAAATTATTCTCCCCAAACCATCAAGCCTGAGGATGCTTCAAAGCAAGCAACTGAGTTCGCTATATTCTTCGATCAAAAGGTAAAATCTCTGGTGGAACAGGTCACCCACCCCACCCCCATCGAGGAGCGAAAAACCTTAGTCACCTGGCAGAACTTTGCCGCAATCTCGGAGGTTGATCTCCTCAAGTGCATCTGCGAAACCAAACCCTCCAACCATTCTTCTGACCCCATACCCAGTGGCATCGCCATTGATTTCTATACTAACACCCTTTCCTACTGGACCAGGCTAGTCAATCTCTTCCTCAGTCAAGGATCCCTTCCAGTTGTCCTCAAAACAGGACAGGTTACCCCCCTTCTAAAAAAATCCTCTGCAGATGCAAATGACCTCAATAACCTCTGCCCCATCACCAATCTCCCTTTTCTTTCAAAGATCACAGAAATATGTGTTGCAAAACAACTGTCCCAACACATTTTGGACAATAATCTCCTCGACATGCTCCAGTCGGGCTTTATTCAAAATTGCAGCACTGAAACAGCCCTGCTGCAAGTGATCGATGATGCGCTGCATATTCTCGATTCGGGGGAATCGTGCCTTCTGATTCTTCTTGACCTCTCTGCAGCTTTTGACACTGTTAATCACAACACCCTCCTGAACATTCTTCATCAGAGAATGGGCGTGGAAGGCACGGTACTCAAATGGTTTGCCTCTTTCCTCTCGGACAGATCCCAAATGATTAAGATTGCGAACAGTCTCTCGTCTCCACTGGTGGTTGGTCAAGGCGTCCCTCAAGGTTCTGTCCTTGCTCCCACTCTGTTTAATCTTTATCTGGAACCATTAGGGAACCTCCTAAGCAAATCTGGAATCCTCTACCATCTCTATGCGGACGACACCCAAATATACCTCAAGGTGTCTTCACCTCATGATCTCTCACTACTCAGCTCTACTCTCAACGCTATTCACAACTGGATGTTAGTGCACCAACTCATTCTCAATCCCTCTAAAACAGAATTCCTCCTCTTTTCTAACTCTCTCTCCCTGCCTCCTGTTCAATCCTGGTTGGATCAGTTGAATCTACTCAACAGTAAACCCATCATTGTGGACTGCACTAAATCCTTAGGCTTCATACTGGACAAAAGACTCAACCTAATCTCACACATCAATTCCATGGCCAAGAGCGCACGTTATCAGCTGCGCCTTCTTTGGGGGATTCGTCGGATCTTCCCGGAGAATGACCTAAAAACCATGGTTCAATCGCTAGTGCTCTCTAGATTGGACTATTGTAATTCTCTTCTGACTGGCCTTCCCAAATCTCACCTCCCACCCCTCAAATCCGTCCTCCATTCAGCAGCTCGCTTCATTTCAGGGTCCAAACGAAGTGACCACATCACCCCTATCCTGTCTTCTCTCCGATGGCTTCCCATCGAGGCTAGAGCTATCTACAAAACGGCGTGCATCACCCACAAAGCTTGCACTCTTCTTCCCCTCGCTATCTGGCGAATAAACTGAAATTGTCTGGAGGCTCAAGACTGTCTCGGAATGCAGAAAAGTTCCTTCTTGAGCCCCCCTCCTTCAAAAGGGAAAAATTGATGGCACAATCGTTCTCAGGTAATGTGGTGAGAATCTGGAACTCACTTCCTCCTTCGCTCCGTGCCATCACCTCCATCCAGATCTTCAAAGCGGACCTCAAATCTCTTTTATTCCAAAGACACTCTCAGAACTAATTCCCCCCTTCTCAGACCTCGCCAGGAAGTTCTTTAGTCATTGTAAATGTGTCGCATATATTTATATTTTTATTTGTACATTCTGTGCTTGCTGCCTTTGATTTTGTGTTCTGTTTGCCTGAGTTTTTTTGATTCTATGGCCTGCTATTTTTCGCCAGGAAACTCTTCATTTATTGTAAAATGTGTCATTTATATTAATATTTTTGCTTTTACAGTCTGTGCTTGCTGTTCCTGAGATTGTGTGCCTTATGCTTACGTCGCTTTGATTCTATGGCATGCTATTTTTATTTGTTCCATTTCTGTAACAGTTCTCTCATGTAACGTAACTGGTTATATTGTACAGTGCTCTGACACCTTCGGGTAAAGTCTGCGCTTTATAAGAATGCATTAAATAAATTTTTTTTTTTTTTTTAAAGGCGTGGTGCGCTGAAGCCTGGGCGTGTTGTTTGTACGCATGAAACGTATGATGTCAAGCCGTTCGACCATTGGTGTACCTGCTTTAGTTGCCGTTCAATTTGAAAAATTCTAGCTGTGCACTTGTGCAGCGAAACCGTCGTAGTCGTGGGGGATCGCGTATTCAAGTTCGGATTACTGCTAACGGGTTTGGAGTCGTTTGTAGGACAAAATGAAACTGCCTCAGTTGCCGCTTTGTACGTGTAGTGGGGAGAACCGCATGGCCGCGATGAGGCCGAGGTAAGGGAGACAGTGTTGGTGCCCTGTTCATCGAAGGTTTGGCGGGGCTCTAAGGTGACGGCTGGTGTCTTACAAATATTTGGCATCAGGGTGACCAAGAAAAGTGCACCAAAAATGCAAGTGCATGAGGGCGGTAAAAGTTAACAATCTGCATTACTCTAACCTTTGATTAATGATTCTTTGGCGTTCTACCGGTCCATGTAAACTTCCACTCACACCATACTGGAAAAAAGAGGTGTTGTTTTGAGATGGGACTGAAAGCTACAAGAGACTGTATGCAACCAACTTCAAGGTGCGTGCCTTCACTGGGCACTCAAATGACCAACACACCACACCCACCCATTTTTAAATACCCATACCTAATTCCAGAAACATACAGGCATCAGTGTACACATACACGTTGTGTAATAGTAACTACATTGCAGTGGGGTTATTTGTTAGTTTTTCTACCTCAGCGTGCTGATTTGTAACATTAACGCTGCCAAATTTTCAGACTGCTTCCATGGCGTTTCCATTAAGTGTGCGCATGAGTGAACTTCCATTGCCAAATGTGACATGCCAAGTGACACATTAAACACAAGTAAACCAAACTATGAAGTCTATTAAAACACAAAACGCATAAATCCGCTCCTTTTGAGCATTATCGAGCTCTGGAAAAGCCCTGTTTACTGGCTACATTGCATTGTGTGACAGGCTTACCAACTTCACCAAACTGTGATCCTAAATAAATATCTTTTTTCCCTGTACCTTCTTTTTCTTCATAATCACATATTCGAGCACCTTTAAATATGTGAGTCCAAGATATGTGCTGTACAAAAACATTATTGTGTTTGATTTAAAATTATATAATTTTACTCCATATATAATCTATGCCACTTACAGGAGTGTACATGAGAAGTCTCCTCTACAAGTATTAGGCTTTTGTGACTGCTTGAGGACGAGTTTGATAAAGGACACTAGAACTGTAGCAATAACGCGAGGAGGAAGAATCTGTGCCAAAATCCCAGCCACCACCAAATGTGTCTTGACAACATGTCAGTTTATTCATGACAACCTCTCTCCTTTTCTCGTCCCGGGAGGCTCTGACGCCCTCACAAAACTTCAAGCAGTTCCAAGGGGCAGAGAGCAGCTGCAAAGTTCTTTTGGTTAGAAAATGTCAAAACTAACGTGGGCAGCTCTACAACTTTTACTATGGATGTATTCTATAAAAAACACATTTTCTTATTGTCATTTTAACACGACTTTCAAAATGTGATAATGCATGAAATTAATATCATGTAGTTGCGTAATTTCATGCAGTTTCAAAGTCCCTTGTGGTCTATTTTCTGTGGGATCTTAAGTTAATTTTTATGTGCTCCAATCAACGAAAGTGTAAGATGGAGCTGTAACATGTAGAAAGATCCATTTCTTCAACATGAGGTATGCAAAGATCTTTCAAAAATTATATCAAAATAGAGTGGGCAGTGGTTAAGATCCTTCCTTCTTTTGTTTGTTAGGGGGAGCCCCCCTTCAACCATTGCATTTTTAAAGTACCCCTCATACTTAGGCACCACAGCATTCTGTGGTTGTTTAAATTTTGCAACACGTACATTTTGCTTTGGTGAATGCTCCAAAGGGGTCGCACCAGGATCCAGCTGCTGTTTTTTCCTGAGTGCTCTCTTCGTATTACTAAGGTGTCTGCCTTCTTGATGTTACTGCCAGTGTAGTGCTGTTGATTTCCCTGAGCCGCCCTCTGCCTCCCACTTCCTGTTCAGTTACTAAAATGTATTCTAGGAGAGCAGGCAGCAACGTCTACTGCGCATCAAGTATCTTTTCAACTGCCTGTCTCTCACCATAACAGAACCACGGATTGTTTCCATAGCACCTGGACTGTACCAGGCCAATCTGATACCACACATCGTTCCCCTTAAACAAATACAACAGAGGATATAACCTTTATAATAATTACCTAATACAAAATCGAATAGCTAGACTACCTCACATGCTAAACCCAACTTAAGACTTATTGCGAATAACTCTACAATATATTATGTAAATTGATATCATCACCATGTACGATAGCATTAAGGTATCAACACATTATGCAATTTGTAGCTTCACATTAATTAACCCACAACAAAATCTTTAAACTTCTTAGGACACGAGGCGATCCTCCCACTGTGAGTTGTCTTGGAACCCTCCTGATAAGTGGTACTCTTATCACACGTTCTACTGGCACCCTGCCCTAGCCATCGTCTCCTCTACTCCACAGCTCCATTCATTTTCTGCTAAACAATCCCCATTCTCACCACTCTCAACTTTTCCACCTCTATTCTCCACTTACTTTATAGTTTGTTCCTCTTACATCCAGAACCAGTTCCCACTGTTACTCTTCTATCTTTTATCCTCTGATGAAGCTTTATTACATCTAGCTAATCTATTAAAATGCCAGATTCTACCATCTGACAATTTGGCAGAGCAAGCAACAACCTCTAACACTTGAAGAGGCTCGGAAAAGGTGCTACTGCCCTTCTTAACCTTGTGATCAATTCTAATATGCACCCATTCGCCCTTCTGCAACATGACTTCTTTTAACACCTTTCTTTTTATCATTGTAATCCTTTTGTCCTTTGAGCCAATGTCAGGTTCTCCATAATCCCAGTAGGAGACCATTTCCTTTCATTTCCAAGGACATACAAGTTTTGTTATCATTGGTGAATACCTCGCGCCCTCTCAGCACTTTGAACGGACTGTAACCCGTCACTGGGGGAGTAATTCTGTAATCCCTGATTTTGTTTGCTTCCTTTTCCAATTCCTTCCAGCACTTATTTTCATTTGCACACTTCCCATAATCACATGATTAAATCCCTTCCCACAACCATTCACTTCTGGACGATATACTGCTGTGTGCACTGCATGAACTCCATTCCTGGTGAAGATTTTTTTTCAATTAATTAATCAGCCTTGAACTGTGGGCCATCGTCATTTAACAATTGCTTCGAAATCCCTCCCCTCAGAAAGGTCTCTCCGAAAAATTATTCCACTACATCAGCATTTGAATCAAAATCCATTAGTGCAATGACTTACTTCGGTACCCACTCTTTGTTCTAATGGCGTCCAAAATATTCACAGCTAAATCCTACCAGGGATCCTCAGGAAATTCTATCCTGCTCTCCACCTCCTACAACCCCCCCTCCCCCCTCCCTCCCCCAAGGAGGTCTCCATGTCTTCTGGGGTTTATCAGCATTAGCACAACTACATTATTCAAAGAATAATTTAATAGAGCACACATATGATACATCTATTGTAGGTCCTCGAGTTAACACAAAATATGGACCAATATTATTCCAAGTGCAATAGACAATCACAAAAGATTTGTGGGGCGGGGGTGGGGGGGTCAGACATGTCGCTATGGGGGCCATTTGGGGTCATGATCTAGACTTGAAGCCATGGGAACCTCCGTAGGAATCAAAATGATGTCTTGGAATGTAAGGGGGATGCACACTTTGGGCCGACGGCACAAAATGCATGCCTACTTGGTGCGGAGAGGGGTGCACATTGCACTGCTACAAGAAACCCACTTGACGAAGACCGATGGGGCAGCGCTACAGTGTCGTTGGAGAGGGAAGGTATTTCACACCACATATTCGGCCTATGCAAGAGGGACCTTGGTGTGGGTGCGAGCGGGGGTGCCATTTCAATGTGTTAGGCAGATTATCGATACTGAAGGCTGATTCACGGTAGTAGCAGGGCGGCTTGATGGTTGGGATATTACGTTAGGAAGCATATATGCTCTAATATTGAACAACCTGCTTTCTTGACACAGTTATCGCAGAAATTGGCAATGGTATTGACGGGCCCTATACTCCTGGGGGGAGATTTCAATTGCATTACTGACATAGACCTGGACCACTCTCATCCTCCACTCCCTGACGCTCCCGCTCATAGGATTGCTGAAGCCCGACGGGACTGGCAAAGACACTGGGGACTGACTGACACTTGGCGGGCTTGTCACCCGGGGTACTGGACTACTCTTATTTTTCAGCTCTGCATGAGTTGCACGTCCGGTTGGATGCTACCCTTTGCTCCCCTGATGTGCATATGACGGTCACGTTGAGTGAGTACTTAGCAAGGACGACGTCTGATCACAACCAGTTACTGGTGTCTTTGCACTGGGTTCGAGTTTGGTCCACTATCCCTAGCTGGCGTCTCCGCCCGGAAACACTGGAAGACCAGGTCTTCAGAACCACCATAGGTAATGCTATTGAGTACTACTTTCAACACAACAAGTCCCCTAGTCTACATAAAAAGTGGGATGCGTTTAAAGTTGTGATTCGAGGACGTTGTATTGGGGAAGCAGTGGGAGTACGTAAAACCTACCTGAGATATGTACAGAAGGCGGAACAAAGGCTCAGGGATCTAGAAAAGGAAAGACCAGGATGGGAGGATAAGCAAGAGGAACTTCTGGTGGTTAGAGAAGAGATAGCGGCACAAGTGGAGCGACTTAGGTGTCACGACAGGGCTTATGCGGCAAGGGCACACGCTGAGAGGGATAAACCTGGGCCACTATTTGGTTGGCTGGCCAACCCAGCGCGCAGAGGGGCACCGACCTTAGAACTGCATGGTGAGGGTGGCGCAGTATACTATGGACAACAGGCTATCAACACACAGTTTCTGGAATACTACACTACACTATATCAAAGTAGGCTAGATCCAGGAGTTCTGAAGGAGGGGGGTTTTCTAGACATTGAACTGCCACAGATTGAGGTGGAGGATACAGAGAGTTTGGGTCAGCTAGTGGATTTGGGAAAGATCAGGGGAGCCATAAAGCGCATGGCCAAGAACAAAACCCCGGGCACTGATGGGTTACCGGCTGAGTTCTGTGCCACGTATGTGGACCTGTTGCCCCCCACTGTTAACCCTCTACAATAGATCAAAGCAAGAAGGCTACCAACCTAGCTCAACAAGGGAAGCAGTGATTGTACCCCTCCTTAAGCCGGACAAGCTGGCGTGGGACCGCACAGCCTATCGCCCTCTCGCGATCCTTAACCTCGATTATAAGATCTTGAGTAGTGTTCTGGCCAGTCGACTTTTGGCTCACATGACAACACTTGTGCACGAGGACCAAGCTGGGTTTATTCCTTCTCGTAACACTGCCATGAATATACGAAGGCTGTGCCAACTGGTACATGGCTCGGGGGATGAGGAGGGAGAGGCGTGCGTACTATCGATTGACATTGAAAATGCCTTCGATAGTCTTTAGTGGCCATATCTGTTGAGGGTGTTTGGCTTGGGCGAGGGGTGTGTGGCCTGGACGAAGATTCTCTATAGCCGCTCGACAGCCAGGGTTCGAACGGGGTGTGATTTTTTTAAGCCTGCAGTGTGGGGAGGGGGACGAGACCGGGATGCCCACTGTCTCCCCTCCTGTTCGCCCTGGCCATAGAACCATTAGCTGTCCATTCCTGGTCGGGGCGGTGTTACAGGGGATTAGACAGGATGGGTCAAACACACGACATTGCTTTATATGCGGATGACCTTTTAATGTTCCACGCCAATGTTGTTGAGGAGTTACAGGGCGCCCGAGAATTGCTGGCTAGATTGGGGCGGATGGCGGGGGCTCAAAGTTAACTGGAACAAGACGTGCCTTTCCCAGTACATGGGGGTAGAGCAGACCCACCAGCTGGACTGGATGTGAGATGGGAAAGCAGCTGCTTGCCTTATTTAGGAGTCAGAATTTATCATGAGCCTTCTGACTTATTGGAGGGCAACGTGGGACGTGCATTGAGAGCTACCAGGAGTAATTTTGATTTTTGGGGAACCCTGCCTTTGTCAGTAGCGGGGAGAGTGGCGTTGCTAAAGATGGTAGCCCTGCCTCGTCTACTTTACTATTTTGGAGCGCTACCACTTTGGGTCTCTGGAAAATACTTTACCCAGCTAAATACTATGGCTACGGGATTTTTGTGGGGCTTGGGGAGGCTTAGAGTGGCGCTGAACACTAGGATGTGCCCTAGGCAGGAGGGAGGGTTAGCAGCTCCAGATTTTGAGGCATATTATCACGCGGCTCAATTTCAATGGTACGCGAGGTGGATGGCGGGGAAACAGAGGAGAACCGGAGAGATATGGACCTGGGCCTTCACCAGCTCGCTTGGACTCTCCTCCAGTTGCCGTTACGTGAAAGAGAGGTGCCGAGGCATTTATGGGTGGTGCGTCAATGCTGGAATCGCGCTAATAGGAGAATTAAGGTGGGGCCCTCGTACGCAACTGAGATCCCATTATGGCTCTGTGAGGTGTTACCACATGGAGGAGATTGGCAAAGTTTGCGAGGCTGGGAAGTGTGGGGATCTCCAATATCGGGGACCTCTATGAAGATGGTATCCTCATACCCTTTCAAGATATCATGGAAAGATACGAAGTACCCAGACAAGACTTTCTCTTACATGCGGCATTGACGGCAGCCATTCATAAACTCTGGAAGAAAGGGGTAGAGGAGCCGCAGACCTTTCTCCCCAGTCACTTCAGCGGGGAAGGTCCAGGCGGTCACCTGTCTATATAAGAGAATTACGCAGGGGTCCAGAACTCCCTTAGAGGGGCTGCGCATTAAATGGGAAGCGGATCTGGGGACACCTATAGAAGAAAAGCCTTGGGAGATGTTGCTGGAACGGCATGGAAATGTTCCCGGAACGCGAGATTTCAACTAGTACAATTTTACTTGTTCCATCGAGTGTATATCACTCTTTTTTCAAAATTAATGAGATTTTAGGATCCCGTAGAGCCTGTCCGCAGTGCAAACTGGAAAATGCCGCATTTCTTCACATGCTCTGGGAATGTCCACTGTTACACAGGTTTTGGAGGGAGGTCGTGACCAGGTTGAAAAAGGTAACGGATAGGGATATACAGCTGACCCCAGGTGTCTGTATGCCACACTGGTTTCCCCACACTGCTCGTAATAAGCTCACCAGTAAATTCATAGACTTAGGATTAGTTCTAGCTAAAAGAGAGTTTACTAGTTATTGGAAAGCGGTCACTTTACCTAATACAGCGCGATGGCTGCGGGAATTTATAAAGTGGGCGGATTGTGAGGGGATCTTCCGATTTACAAATGGCTCGGAGAACCAATAATGACAAATTGCTGGATGCGGCTAGGCCCTGGGTAGCGATGGTGGACCTGCTCATGAATCCAACTGACGACGATGACTGACCTTCTGAAAAGAGGGACTTCTCCTCCTGCACTGGAACATTACCTCTGTAATGTGGGTGGGAAAGATGATAGGTGAGGTGATTGTTATGAGAGCATCCCCCTAGTTGGAACCTTGATCACTGACACAATGCTTTTAATTGGATGGCAGGAGTGCATGCTGTGTGACATGGGGGATAAAGGAGGGGAGCGACATGTCTGACGGGGGGAAGGTGGTGGACCTATGTTGCTTGTTTACATTTTTATTTTGACATAGGTTTCGGGCCAGGTTAGCCCCTGACTGCGTCCCTAACATTGGATTGCAGGTCTGCTTACCACGTGTATCCATCAGTGGTGGTGAGTGATATAACTATGTACATACATGTTATTTAGTCTTACATAACAGTCCCTGGGTCTTTCTCTTATATTTTGATGTATCTCCTGCATTTTTTATACGGAGATGATATTGTGACTGTACTAACAGATAGTGGTTCAGCATGTATAAGTGTTAGTCACTTTGGTATTGATATATTAGGCTCATCACCATTTCGTATTTTTAGTTTTGGCATTCTTTGTATCGCCAATCTGTTAATTTTGGACTTATATTAGTGAGAATGGGCAATTATATCAGTTTTGCTCCGTTCTAGTTTGTTCAATATCATATGTGTCTTATATATGTCTCTTCCTATCAGATTTCCCTGAGACGTAGTTTATTTCGCCGTGGAGATCTTTTTCCTAGTGGGCATCAACCGTTTTTGACTCTTGATTTCATTTTGGAGCCACTTAAGAATCAGTCAATACATGGGTGTGTCTACCATTATAGATCTTCTAGGTGGTTTGGTACAGTTTTTATTCTAAAACTACACAATTTTCTTGTGTTGGTATGTAGGTTTAGGATGTTGACACGTTTGTCTTTGGTCTACCCTGCATGGTCTAAATGGTCGCTCTTTATCATCTTTATTCTATTTGGTTACACTTTACATATCTTGTTCTTTTGTTACTGTCAGGATTCAGTGTATGTACTGATCCCTTGTTGTATTGCTCTGTTTTGTGCTAAGTATAGAGCTCTCTTGTAGAACTCTCTTCTATAACACATCTGCTTTTGAGCACTTCTTTCGGGTGATTTTTATTAGCTGTGAGATCTCGGACCAATATATGTTACATATGTTTTTGGCAATATAGGAATCTGTTCCCGTGGATGGAATATATTGACTGTTTATATATTGTGTTAACAGCCTTGAGAAAGTCGGAGTACTAATTGTGTACAGACATAACACGTGTTGGCTGCTTTTCACATTTGGATATGAGCTTGCAAAATAACAAATAATAAAGAACACTGTATACTCAAGAATCATGACCTGTTCATCTTGTCCTGTGGAACTTTGGATTAGTTCATGTCATTGCGAATCTTTTATGATTGTCTATTGAACTTGGAATAATATTAGTCCATATTTTGTTACCTCGAGGACCTACTATATATGTATCATGGGTGTGCTGTATTGGCTTATTTTTTGGAGATCTGTACTAGCTGGTTGATTTTCAACTTGTTAATAGCACTTCTGGGTAGTAAATGCCTTCAGCTTGCGTAGCACCCCTCTGTACATACAGCAACTGTACACTTAATACGATCTCCATTTTGTTTGTAACATATTTGTTCTTTTTGATGTGCGGTTATTTCCCTATCCGGGAACACTACTACCTGTCTGTTCAATTGTATATACAACTACATTATTGTACACCTTTTTTAATTTCTGAATCTAAACCTGGCCACTTGTATGAACTCTTGACCCTCTTCTTAGTTTTGACTATCCCTAAATGACCTCATACATTAATTCCAGAATCCTTTCCCTCAATTGATGGAGAGGGATCATTTTATGCCCTCTCAATAAAAATCCATTACTTGAAACAAATCGCTCCTCTGTTTCCATAATTTCTTAGTTTCCTCATTTAGTTTGCTCTTGGCTGGCCGCTCTTCCAACACAAATCTCTTAATGTCCACCTTGACATCATCAACTTTGTACTTTTCCATCCACTCACTCTCCAGAATGGCCTTCACTTCTTCACCAGCCACACTTTACTCGTCCCATTCATCCTGCAACGGAACCCTGGTCCTGCACAGACGACCTGTACAAAACATTTGCCACCTTATTTTTCGGGCTTGAAATTTGCTCCATTTTTTAAGTTTATTCCAGTAACTTAAGTGTCCTCCTTGCCAAGTGGAAAGTAGCACTTGCAGACCCTTCTGTTGTTAACACCTTCACCTAGAGTTTGTGGTCTGTATACACAATAAACTCGGAGCCCCAAAAACCCTGTCTAAACTTCCCCATTGTGAAGACACATGCCAACATCTCCGTTTCGATAACTGAGTATTTTTCCTCCGTGGGAGATGGAGGACGCGAAGCAAATGCTACAGCATTCTCCACCTTTTTACCATCTTTAGTTGACGCATGACTCAATACTGTCCCTGAACTCTTACCACTAGCATCCGTAGTGAGGATGGCATTTACTTTTAGATTGAATCCATGTAATTGAAGCTCAGTACATGTGTCCTTCTTAATGCTCACAAATTCATTATTCAATTCCTTATTCTATTTAAAAGCCTTACGTTCCTAAGTTGGTAGGGTATGCCCAGACGTGGGTCCATTGCTCACTTTGCCACTGGATTCAAGCTAGCCTGGCTGATTAACCAGAAACCGGTCCCAGGATGCTTGTTTCAAGACATGGCTTGGCAGTTCAGGCTGGACTGTTCCCATGAGGCACAGGGTCAGACTGATTTGCATATGGCCATGTCTGAACTGGGGTGGCGGAGTAGGCTAAAGAATTATGATGGATTAAACCCAGATCAGTTGACTGGGGGTGAGTGCTTGCAATGGTCAACACTCCGTCCATCATCCCTTTTGGTTTTGCTTATGTTCCTTAAGCAGTTGCCTCAATCCATAAGCTTTTTCATTTAGGAACACATTTTGAATGAAATTCAGAAAGGCCTAAAAAAGATGTAGCCTCATCTTTGCAGGTTGGTGCAGGTGCATTACTTATAGTCTTTAATTTTCTCTCTTTGGGAAAATTCTATCTTCACTGACTACATGTCTTAGGTAAGTCACAGACTTCACATTTGTTTCATTCTGCAGTTAATCAGTTCTTTAAAATTCCTAAAACATCCCTCAGCTTACTATCATGCTCCTCTTAGCTCTTCCCCAATAATAGGATGCCATCCTGGAAGTATATAACACTTATTTGTCCCTAAACAGCCTATGCATCAACTTCTGAAAGACTGCAGGA
This sequence comes from Lissotriton helveticus, assembly GCF_964261635.1. Classification (NCBI taxonomy): domain Eukaryota; kingdom Metazoa; phylum Chordata; class Amphibia; order Caudata; family Salamandridae; genus Lissotriton; species Lissotriton helveticus. Next base: position 2,096,045,815 of record NC_136061.1, read on the forward strand.
GCTGATTTCAGTCCAAAATGCCTACACAAAAACCTGTAGCAAACAAAAGGTGTTAAATGCTGTAACCTTCCTATTAGCATGGTAAAAAACTACTTGATTGCAAGCTGAGAATACATCAGTGGTGGAAAACCATCTTACACCTTTGGTCTCAGCCAATAATTAGTCATAGGTAGAGGGAACTTTACTACAATGTTTTTGTTTAGGTTGTATAGGTCTACACATAGAATCAAAGGAAGGGAGTCCCTATATTCCACAACTTGGGAGTATCATGCTAGTACCCCTCTTTAAAAAACACATAAGCCCTAGAATTATAAACAAGCATTGGCATAGCCAATAGGTCTCGCCTTCGGGACCTTATAAGTGTTTAGCCATGCAACAGTTGATGTTGTTGCACCAAGGATATTGTGCTGCATAAATAAATACTTATAGGGTCCCAAAAGCGAGACCTATTGGCTATGCCAATGTTTGTTTTACTTTAAACCATGTTAAAAACATTGACAAAGCCAATAGATTTTCCTTAGGTGAAACCTATTGGATTTTCCACTGCTTGTTTCACCTTAGCTTAGACCTAAAACTTTTGCACATTTTGCAGCAGCCTCCCTCACACTGTGTATAATGCAAGGCTAAAATAATGACTATATGGTGCTTTCTGTTACAGGCTGGGACCACATAGCACTAAAAATACACGTTACCCTTCTCCACAGCACCAAACTGGATTTAATTCTGTGGCTCTCCGGTTACACACCCAGACAGCGGCTCTCCGATTACACACACAGACATTGGCAGTGACTATATTAACCGCTTCAGCGCGGCGCGAATTTTCGCGCTGTGCTGAGCGTTCTAATGAGCCAACGGGCTCATGACGGAACGGTTCCGTCATGAGCACCGGCCAACCGACGCTCATGACGGAACCGTTCCGTCATGAGCATGGAAGGGGTTAACCAGTAGAGGTTTAATAAGTAAAAGTTAATTTCCCACCAATTAGTTTAACCTGCATTTGTTTTTATTTTAAAGTATGTTATTTTATAAGCAGTTACCTGAGGGTGACAGGAAACACAAAATAGCTACAGCATCATTTTTCTTTTCAGCCATGTTTTTGACCCCTCCCCCACACTCACTGACCACGCCCTCATTGCACTCACTAGCGCAGTTTCTATACTCTTTCTTTAATGCACTTTGACTGTTCTATCAACTTTCTGGTCCTTCCCACCAAAGATCACCCCCCCTCAGTGTGCCCATATAGTTCAGTCCTTTCCTCTCTCTGGAGAGTGCCCTTTACCGTGGCAAATCTAGAGCGAGCCAGAGAAATAAACCCCAGGGGATTGGCTACCAAGACTCTGCCGGAAAAGCTCCCCATCAATTCTCTTAAAGGGTACACAAAAAATAAGAGAAATTGTATGAACGTGCACCCATGAACGTGACCGGTCGTGCACGGAGCAGTGTCTTGTGTGGTATTCGGCTAAAGTCAACTAATACGGACCAGGATGAGGAAAGAAAATGTAATTCGAAGTGCACTATACCTCCCACTGTTATTAAACATATATATGTATATATTTATAGGCATGAGGAGGTAAATTGATTTATTTATCCAGAAAGTCACGAATTTTAGGTGCAGTGTCTGAACTGGTACTAACAGCAAAAGCCATCTGGCCTCATCGACGCCTATCCGCTAACCTACGTTATTTGACGCTGCAGAGATTTTAAATATCTGTGTATATTGAATTTCACAGTGCATCAAAGAGAAGAAGGCGCTAGGCTTTAATATAAAAAAAAATTCAAACGCTACCGAGTGAAAAAAAGCGATGACATCGCTCACCTACGAAACCGAAAGAGCCCGGGCTGAGAGTGAGGGCGGGGGCTGCCCGCGCATGCGAGATCCGAGCCCCGAGCCCCGGCGCCGAAGCAGAGTGCGGCATCTTAAGTCCCGGGTCCCAGGAGGGGGCCCGGGTGAAGACCAGCGCTGCGAAGGGAGATCGTTGATCGAGACTTACCCCTGGCTGACGAGAGACAGACACGGAACACGCTAAAAGAGCCCGGTGAGTTTGGGGGAGGGGGGGAATGTGTGTGCGTGCGTCTGTCTGTGTGTGTGTGTGTTGTGTGTGCCTGCGTGTGTGCCTGCCTGTGCCTGCGTGTGTGCCTGCGTGTGTGCCTGCCTGTGTGCCTGCCTGTGTGCCTGCCTGTGCCTGCGTGTGTGCCTGCGTGTGCATGTGTTGTGAACAGCCGGCCGGGATCGGAGCGCGTGACCTGATCCGATTCCGGCCGGCTGCGTGCGCGTGACAGTCTGTTGTCTCTGCCTAGTCCTTGAACGGGAAAAGGACTAAAATGATTACAATAGATCGCTTTGCGACAGCAGGGGCTTTCGCCCCTGCATCGCAGGCGCGACCTAAAAACCACAATGTAGATAACAAATATTGTCAATTGACTGAATCATACAGACACAATGTTGGTTAGAATTTAAAAACGGTTGTACAATTTATTAAAAAATACATATATTCATTAACACTTTCAGTGCCTACACATTATACTGTTTGAGAAGAGTTGTAACAAGATGTAAAATAATACAAGCAGAACAAAATTATTAAAAAACAATAGTTGTTGCACAAATGTCCGCAGCGTTTCGGTTTTATTTTTACACCTTCATCAGGACAAAGTTCTTATATTTTCCAAAGAATAGCTAGTAGTCCTCTTTTATCAATTTGACGTGATTTTTCTTACTAAAGCCATTCATCATCACACTTGCATTAGTTCAGTGTCATGGGGATTCTCTTGGTTATAGAACTATTCTTGCATCTGAGGGTTGAGGGAGCCACCGTTTTCTTTTAGGAGTTAAAATGATTCCTCCTTCAATCCGAAAAACGAAGCAACATCTAAGTGGTTCATCTGTCTTAATTGGGTGTGGAGTGGATAATACCTCCAGATCCGATCGGCGCGGTACGGCCTCCCTGCTCCTCTCAAATCCCTCGTCTCGCGGTAGTGTGTCTGTATGATTCAGTCAATTGACAATATTTGTTATCTACATTGTGGTTTTTTATAATTCTAGGGCTTATGTGTTTTTTAAAGAGGGGTACTAGCATGATACTCCCAAGTTGTGGAATATAGGGACTCCCTTCCTTTGATTCTTGACATTTCTCCTTGTCCCTGATTGGATCCGTAAGGAGACCTCCTTTGTATTTTTTGACTAGGTCTACACATAACCTTACGGACCTTTTGGCCTTCTGTGGCACCGCCATTGGGGACAACCATTCTATAGACTCAACTTGCTCAATTATAACCTTTTGTTCCAGTTTAAGTTCACTATCCACATCATCCTTTACTCTCAAGGAATGTTCCTCACTTTGTGGTACGCTGGAGTGGCCCCTTCTTTGAGCACAATTTTATGCACAAACCCTTTGTTTTCAGACATCTCAAGAAAACAATACTTCCGGAAATTCCTTTCCCCATGTTTCCTTTTTCTTCCTGTTCCTGTGCTTAAAGTAATAAAACTTGGATCTCTGCTATTGGGATCCAAAATAATTTCCAGTTTTTTTTGGTCCTTACAACTTAACTCGGAGGGTTATACTTCTGACAGACATAACTTTCCCCATATAGTATGCTTCCTGAACCGAAATTCAAGAACCTTGTATCCCAACATAGGAATTCTGTGACCACTAAATGCCACTGGTTCAATGTCTGATACAATCAACTCATTAGTCTACATACTCACAAATCCTGATTAACAATAGTAAACGCGGAACCCAAGTCCACCGCTGTAGAAATTTCCACTCAACCGATCAACATGTTACACTTGGATTTGTGCTCTGTTGCATTGTCAAAATTCATCACAGAACATTCGACCCAAAACACCTTCGTTGTCACTCTTGTGTGGAATTCCTATAGCCTGACGCACAAGACCTATTGTTTGGGGTCAAGGGCAGCAAGTTTTCATGTGTATTTTGTCCTTTGGACAAGAATGCCCAAACCCCTGCAGAACAAACCCTTTAACTGCCAGTTTGCATTACCACATTATGGATCAGGGAAGGGCCATAAGTTAATTCTGTTCAAACTTGTATTTATGGTTCATTACTTAAAAGCCTTTATTATTAGGGTGGGTGCTCTAAGTAACTGTTGTAAGCAAGATTGGTAATTCTTTGCTTTCAAAATAAAATGTTCCTAAAAAAATTAAAGCAGGAAAAACATTTTGCTAAACTACTGTAAACTTTCAGGTACCATTTCTTTGCAGCATCATTTAGTAATGTGTTGATGCATGCTAGTATGTCCCAAAAAATATTCAAAATGGAAAATCGGTGTAATCCGTTTCAATAAAATTATGGGAAATGAAAATAAACTGGCATTGGCAAAGCCAGTAGCTCTGAAATTGGTGGTCAGCTTTTTAGTTTTGTCAATGTGCGACTTGTTTTGGCATGTTTTTGTAAATCCTTATTGGTGTGGAAGCTGTTGTGCCCTCACCATTATAACAAGCACACACTGCCACAGTAGTTACTGGCAATGAACAAAACTACTTTGTGTGCTGATTATGTTCCTCGTGAAAGAGCAGAATGCTGTCAATCACAGTGAAGCCAGCCGATACAGAGAGAGAGAGACAGAATTTTAATAGACACAAAAGGTCATGTCAACGCCAGTCCAAATTAGGGGCCCAATTATTAAAGAAAGTCTCAAAAGTTCACCCATGGTATTTATCCTTGCATTAAGTGCCGCAATACAGCTTTCATGAATTCCCAAGAATTTACAGAAGTAAGAGGACAACAAATAGTACTCCTAGAAAATATTTGTGAACTGCATTTTAGCATGAGCAAATATGCATGTGTAGATTTGCTCATGCAAAAATCTGAGTGTTTGCAAGTTTACTTTCCCTCCAACCAATTTTTTCATAACTCTGGAAGAAGGTTTACATTTGCCATTGTCAGGAGTAAACTTACAACATTTCTCAGTATGGGATAAGATTAGAGAAGTGTTGTTGAAAACCCTTAAAACACGCAAGTTAGTAGGTTTGCACAGACTCAAAAGGGCATTCTAACCCTGGAATTATTTCTCACCACTACCTTCAGCCCCAGTATGTAGATCTGCGGAAACATGGCAACATAAGGACATTGCAAGTATTCAAACCCTACTATAGTATGAGCCCTGGCTTAATCAGAGAGGCTATATAAGAGCTCTTGTATAATGAGATTGCTGCCATAATTTGTCGCCGCACTACATGGCATCAAAGGGACAAGTGGATTTTGTTACAGGACAAGTAGATTTATGAAGCAACCTGCCCCATGGACAAGTAGATATATTATTACATTTCACACCCCTGAGCCTCCACCAGTGATGATCCTGGCACTCCAGCCACCATAGACAGTTCCTTCATAAACTCACAGGTTTTCTTAGGCAGAATCTATGGTCAACCTTCTCCAATCTTCCCACTCCCCTTTTGAGATTAAACCTGAAAGGAGCGGTTTAGAAGGTGCGGAGCCCTCATAACCAGCTGTACCTCAGCCACAGGATTAACCATTACATATTAGATTTGTGAGGATCAACAAAGGTAGTATGGGCATCAACCCTGGGCCAAGCTCCAGTTCCAATACTAGAGACCATGAGACTACATATAAAAATAAGAACATGAAAAAAGTGAGCTGGTTCAATTACGCAGCTTGACTAGTAGAACAATGAGTAGTTTAATGCCTCCATGTTATCAGCAATAGGAAACTCACAGAACGAACCTTCTAGTCATGTTCTAGCTGCCCCATCTCTCTTATTGCAGGGCCCCTCTGTGATCACTAATTTGTATTGTCCCTCACGCCCATATTGCATCTATGTCAAAATCGGGGCCATTAGTGACCAAACCTGCCAACCGCAAAGCTGAAAACAGCCAGCAGCATAACTTCAAGGTTTCTGGGTGTCCTAGTTAGAAATACATTTTCTGTACAAAACTCCTCTAACACCTGATCAGGATTTCCTAATCTTAGAATCTTTGCAGGCACTGGAAAGAATACTAAATTATATGCTGCCATTATTCGGGAAATCTCTGGCTGGTCCAATCATATATTTATTTACTTTACTTACCTCGAGCTTGCAAATGCTGACGGAGCTGGGGTTGTTACCCAATGCTATAGTACAAAAAGATGCTCCAATCTGCTAACAAAGTCTGAATCCTGCTATAATTGAGATGTTCCTGTCTGCCAACCAAATTCAGTCTGAGGATGGCACATAGTCATCCAGTGGAGCAACTCCCACTGATGCGTGCCTTACATTAAAAAGTCTTGGCCGTGAGGATAAAAGACTAATATCACTGGCTGTGGATGTTTGTCTCATACTGACATCTTTCTGTGACTACGATGGCATCTTCTATTATCCGATAGAAGCAGTAATTGTGCAACAAGAGTGGGATACCTAGGCAGTAAATTCGTCAAACTCATGTTTCCAGCTAAACACTGTTCACATTTGTAGACCTGTTTCTAGACTGTTTGATACACTATCCATTAAAGATCACAAGTACACTCAACGTGTTGCATTCAGTGCCTTCTTTAAGACCTATCATTACTTGAAATTAGCTAGCTAATCAGACACTTATTATATATAGTGATCTATGATGCTCTATCGCCTACAGAATCGTGGTATAACAGGCTTTGTGAGGAAGAAACTGGGTGGGCTGGTCTTTCCAGACCTACTCCTGTAATAGGGTAAAAAATCGCAGTAAACGAAATATTTCTCCAATTTATTATTGAACTGTGGTGCATGCTTGTTAGAAAGGCGATCCCGGGGGAGGCAGAAGATGTCTGACTGACCACCCCTAGGTCCACCCCTCCTGCTTGAAGGTAGCCAAGCGTTGTCGAGAGGCCTCCGGGGTGAGGGCCCTCTCCTATAATCGTACAGCAGAGCAATCACACCACTACAAATGGATACCACACAAAGATAAGTTCTTAGGCTTTATCAAGAATAAAGGGGTAAAATAGCTTCGGCAGTATATACAAGCGGATCGAGGGATCCTTAAAGTCTCGTAACAGGGGATAGGGTAGCGGGACAGTCTCAGTACTTGTGGGGCGAAGGGATACCCTGCGCACAGCTCTCAATCCTCGAGCTGGGGGGTTCCGAAGGGTCGAGCCGCGGCAGCGCCAGCAGGACTCGAGGCAGGTTCGGCAAGGACGGGCCGCGGCAGCGCCAGCAGGCTCCAAGATGGTTCAGCTAAGAAGGACCGCGGCAGCGCCAGCAGGTTCCCAAGGTGGTTCAGCGAAAATGGACCGCGGCAGCGCCAGCAGGTTCCCAAGGTGGTTCAGCGAAAATGGACCGCGGCAGCGCCAGCAGGTTCCCAAGATGGTTCAGCGAAGATGGACCGCGGCAGCGCCAGCAGGTTCCCAAGATGGTTCAGCTAAGATGTACCGCGGCAGCGCCAGCAGGTTCCCAAGGTGGTTCAGGTAAGATGGACCGCGGCAGCGCCAGCAGGTTCCCAAGATGGTTCAGTTACGAGCAATGAGTTCTTCACAGGGTCAGCCGCGACAGCGTCAGCAGGGCTCTCGACTCCAGGATACAACTGGCGTCCTACTCCAGAGCTAGCCCAGATATTGGACTGGAGTCCTTTGATGTCCGGACCCTCGCGCCTGGGGGTCAGAGGGGCCGGGATGATGGTGTCCAGACACCCAGCAGGGGGGTGGAGCCAGCGCCCAGGGAGGCCGGAGGGCGATCGATACCAGGCTTCCGGGGACGGCTGGAGGCCCATCGAAACTCCCACCTTCTTGGATTCGTTGAGTGGCCACTCTACCACCTGGGAGGATCTTGGTGCCTCGATGTCGGGGCTTCGCTGGGGCCTTGGCCGGGGTCGGGCCGAGGCCACGTGCTCGGGACGTGGTGGGCCCAAGATGGAGTCGGGCCTGGAATGAAGGTCTGGCTAGGGCGCCGGACCGGCAGCGATGGAGCGTGCAGGATTCGTAGTGTTCAAGGGGGGGGAAGAGCCGCGGGTTGCCAGGGGGGCGTCTCTTGTCGATAGTCCGTGTAGGGTCGTGCCACGGGGCGACCGGGGCCCGACGGAGGGCTGCTACCGTCCTGGGCCCGCCATGCGGGAGGGGTCGGACCACGCCACGAGGCCGGGTCCAACACGCGTCCCCTCCCCAGCTGAAGGCAGGGGAGAGTCACCCATCTTCTTGGGGGTTCTCCTCGCCGAGGCGGAAGAAGCGGGACAGGCCGTCAGCGTTGGCGTGGTCGTTGCCAGGGCGATGTTCCACACTGAAGTCCATCCCCTGCAGGGAGATGGACCAGCGCAGCAGCTTGGGGTTCTCGCCACGCATCTGCATCAGCCACCCCAGGGGCCGGTGGTCGGTCTGGACCCGGAAGTGGGTGCCGAAGAGGTAGGGCCGGAGTTTCTTTAGGGCCCACACGACTGCGAAGGCCTCCCTCTCGATGGTGCTCCATCGTTGTTCTCTAGCCAGCAGGCGCCGACTAATGAAGGCCACAGGAAGGTCGAGTCCCTCAGGGTTGACTTGGGATAGGACCGCCCCAATGCCATGCTCCGAGGCGTCGGTTTGGACCACAAACTCTGGGCTGTAGTCGGGGGCCTGGAGCACAGGGGCGGTGCACATGGCAGTCTTTAGTGTCTTGAAAGCTGTTTGGCACTCGGGGGTCCAATGCACCTTCTGTGGCAGCTTTTTGGAGATCAGTTCTGTGAGGGGCCTCGCAATGCTCCCATAGTTCTTTATGAAGCGCCGATAGTACCCAGTGAGCCCCAGGAAGGCTCGGACGGCTGTCTGGGTGACCGGGGGCTCCCAGGCCCGGATAGCGTCAATCTTTGGTTGGAGGGGAGCCACCTGGCCACTCCCCACTTGGTGCCCCAGATAGGCCAAGGGTCGGTAACCTATCTGGCATTTGCTGGCTTTTATTGTTAGTCCGGCCCGTCGGAGGGCCGTCAGGACCTCCCAGAGGTTCGTCAGGTGTTCGTCCCAGTGGAGGCTGTATACCGCAATATCGTCCAGACAGGCGGCACTGAACTCTTCTAGCCCCACCAGCACTCTGTTCACTAGCCTCTGAAAGGTAGCCGGGGCGTTTTTCATGCCGAATGGCATCACTTTGAAGTGGAAGTGGCCGTCGGGGGTCGAGAAGGCAGATCGCTCTTGGGCCCCAGGGGTGAGGCCGATCTGCCAATACCCGGCCGTGAGGTCGAAGGTGCTGAGATACTTGGCGGCCCCCAGGCGATCGATCAGTTCATCTGCCCGGGGGATGGGATGGGCGTCGGTCCTGGTGACTGCATTCAATCCCCGGTAATCGACTCAAAACCGGAGCTCAGGGGGCGTGCCGGGTACTGTGGCTTTAGGGACCAGGACAACGGGACTGGCCCATGGACTGTTGGAGGGCTCGACTACCCCCAGGGCCAGCATCTTGGTCACTTCAGACTGAATGCAGGCCCGAACTCGGTCGGGAACTCGGTAGGCCCGATGTCGCACGGGCGGGCTGTCCCTGGTGTCGACATCATGGACACACCACCGCGTGACCCCGGGTGTTAGGGAAAATAGGTCTGCAAATTGCCCCAGCAGCTTCCGGCAGTCTTGTTGCTGATCGGGGGTTAGTGTAGAGGAGAGCATGACCCCTTCGACGGAGCCGTCCTTCTCGGTGGTGCTGAGGAGATCCGGTAGGGCCTCGGAGTCGTCTTCTGCCCCGTCGTCTGTAGCTAGCAGTAGGCTCAGTTCCGTGCGGGCAAAGTGAGGTTTGAGCCGGTTGGCGTGGAGAACCCGGAGGGGGTTTCGGGGGGACTCCATGTCCACCAGGTAAGTGACGGGGCTCTTGCGCTCCACCACCTTGAAGGGCCCCGTCCATTTGTCCTGGAGGGCACAAGGTTCGACCGGGGACATGACCCAGACCTGTTAGCCCGGCTCGAACTCGATGGACGAGGCGTTCTGGTCATACCAGCGTTTCATCTCCTCCTGACTGGCCTCCAGGTTGGCCTCGGCCAGTTCCCGGAACTTCCGAGTCTGGTTGCGGAGGGTCAGGAGGTACCGGTAGACATCCGGTGGCGCATCTCGGACTGTATTCTCCCAGCCTCCTTTGACCAGGCTGAGGGGACCTCGGACAGGGTGCCCATACAACAGTTCGAAGGGGCTGAACCCCAAGGACTTCTGGGGTACCTCTCGATAGGCGAACAGGAGGCAAGGCAGTAGGACGTCCCATCTGGGTCGTAGCGGCTCTTCTAGGCCCTTGATCATTCCTTTCAGTGTTCGGTTAAACCGCTCTACCAGTCCCTTGCCTTGTGGGTGATACGGGGTGGTGAACTTATACGTGACCCCACACTGTTGCCACAGGGACCGCATATACTTCGATATAAAGTTTGTGCCCCGATCACTCACGACCTCTTGGGGGAAGCCGACTCTGGAGAAGATCCCCATTAGCGCTCGGCCCACCACGGGGGCCGTGATGGTTCGGAGGGGGATGGCTTCTGGATAGCGGGTGGCATGGTCCACCAGAACGAGGATGAAGCGGTGTCCTTGAGAGGTGCGGGGGTCCAGGGGCCCCACGATGTCGATCCCCACTCGCTCGAAGGGTGTTGTGACCACGGGAAAAGGGGCTGGAGCGGGGCTTTGACTTTCCCCCCGCTCTTCCCGCTAGCTTGGCAGGTCGGACAGGTCCGGCAGTGATTGCTCACGTCGTTGCGCATTCTTGGCCAGTAAAAATGGGTCACCAGGTGGCTGTAGGTTTTGTCTTGCCCTAGGTGCCCGGCGAGGGGCACGTCATGTGCCAAGTTCAGGAGGAAGTCTCTGAATCGGAGGGGGACGACCAGCACTCGGCTGGCTCCCAGTTCGGCAATCTTCTGCTCGCTGTAGAGGTGGTCTTGGTCCCAATAGACCCAGTGGGACCCCGAGGGGTCTCCGGCGGCTTGTGCGGTGGCTTGTTGCCGGATTCCCTTGAGGGAGGGACACGTTTTTTGTTCTTGGCGGAACTGCTCGCGGGTGGGGCCACCTTCTTGGCGCCATTGGGCTAGTTCGGGAAGGTGGCCGAGCTCGGTGAGGTCTTCCTGACTGGGCCCCTGGGGCTCGGGTTCCGGGCCGGCGTCCTCGGGGACGGCGGGCGGTGGAGGTGCGGGCCACTCTGGTTCTTCATGCGGGGTGGCTTCGTTCGTGGCGGAGGCCCGGGCGGTCATGGATCGAGTGGTCGCGCAGACCCACTCGGGAAGTCCCAGCATCCATAGATGCTCCCTCCGCTCGACGTGGGCCCAGGGGGAACTTTCCAGGTCGTTCCCGAGGAGGCAGTCTACGGGGGCATCGTCCCGGACGGTCACTCTCAGCATGCCCGACACCCCTCCCCATTCGAAGGGGATGCGTGCCATCTGGCACAAGCTCTCGGAGTTGTCCGCCGACCGTACGGGGCACAGGACGTTGGGTAGGATTTGCTCAGGGGGTCACCAAATGGCAGCGGACCGCCGTGATGCTGGCCCCAGTGTCACAGAGGGCCTCGGCCCGGTGACCATTAATGGTGACCCACTGACGGTACTTCTGGGTGTTGCCAGGGATCGTGTCTCGGGGGACCATGTCCCGTTCGCCCAGGCACGCCAAGATCATAGCGGCGGGTTCCCACTCGGCCTGCTCGTGGTCGTCGTCCTCTTCCTTGCCTCTCTCTTCACCCAGGGCGGCGGCCGCGATCTGGCGGTTCGGGGGGCCGGTGGTGCCGGGTCGCTGGTTCATCGGGCAGAGGGGATCATTGGCATAGTGGCCTGGCCTCTGGCATCTGTGGCACGTAACGTTTGGGGGGGGGGGCCCCGGTCGAGCTGGAGGGGCCCCCCTTCCACCCAGGGCTGGTGAAGTGGAGGTAGGGGAGGACCCCATGGGGGCGTCTCGGCCCCTATTCTGGCCTCCTCCGCCGCCTCGTGGCCGGTGGTTCCCCGGGGATCCCCGGCCGTAGTCTCCCATCGGGCTCCGGGGGCCTTGGGTGCTCACCCATCTGTCCGCCTCGACAGCGAGTTTTCGGGGCTCTGTCAGTTTGCTGTCGAGGAGATGCTGCCGGAGTTCGATGAAGCAGTTGTTGGAAAGATGTACCCATAGAATGAGGTCGACCAACTGCTGGAAGGAGGTGACCTGACTGCCTTTGATCCACCCCTTGAAGGCTCTGCTATAAAAGTTCACGTACTCCACCCATGTGGTACCGGGGATCTTTTTACAGTCCCGGAATCGCTGACGGTACATTTCGGGTGTGAGTCCGTAGCGAGTGAGGGGAGCGGTTTTCATGTGTTCGTAGGAGGTCATCTCGGCATCGGGAAGCTCTAGTAGGGCGTCCCTTCCTTCGTTGACTAACTTCCCCCACAGACCGGCGCCCCAGTCCTTGAGGGGTACTCGATGGGCGGTCATGGCGACTTCATACGCTTTGAACCACTGTTGGATGTCGTCGTTCTTAAAGTACTCTTTGACGACATCCTTGGGTATGTGCACCTTTGCGTCCGCAGGCGGCGATGAGGTCTTGCCCCCGGACGTGCTGGCCTCACTCGTTTTGGCTTTAATTTCAAGTTCTTTTAAGCCACGCTCGTGCTAGAGCATGAGTTTCTTTTCTTCGAGGTCTCTTTGTCTTCGTCTTTCCTCCAGGTCTCCTTCCAGTCGTAGTTGTTCGAGGGCCATTTTTCTTTCCGCCAGCTGTAGTTCTCCGTCTTGTCGGAGTCGGGCGAGCTCCAATTCGTGGAGCCGGTTTCTCTCTCGTTCTCGGGCGTTTGCGTGGGAGAGGCCCTTGTCTAGGTTGTCGGGTCTTTACCCCGCTGGGGTTGTTGGTTTCTGGGCGTCCGTTCGAGCCTGGGTTATCTTTGTTCTGGGGTGGCGTGTCTCTAGCGGCCACCCATGTTTGCAGGGCCGTTTTAAAGTCTTCTTTTGTGCTTAGGCCAGTGGTAGCGATGCCCAGGTCTTTGCAGAATTGTTTCAATTCTTTGACTGTACTCCTCCATCTTCTCTTTCCGGAATTCTGCAGTCGGTGTGGTTTCTGGAGTAGTCATGGTTGCAGTGCGTTTTTCGCGGTAGCGGGTAAATCACTCTCTGTACGATTGGCGTGGGCTCGGATCGCACCGCCTGCCACCAATGTTAGAAAGGCGATCCCGGGGGAGGCAGAAGATGTCTGACTGACCACCCCTAGGTCCACCCCTCCTGCTTGAAGGTAGCCGAACGTTGTCGAGAGGCCTCCGGGGTGAGGGCCCTCTCCTATAATCGTACAGCAGAGCAATCACACCACTAAAAATGGATACCACACAAAGATAAGTTCTTAGGCTTTATCAAGAATAAAGGGGTAAAATAGCTTCGGCAGTATATACAAGCGGATCGAGGGATCCTTAAAGTCTTGTAACAGGGGATAGGGTAGCGGGACAGTCTCAGTACTTGTGGGGCGAAGGGATACCCTGCGCACAGCTCTCAATCCTCGAGCTGGGGGGTCCCGAAGGGTCGAGCCGCGGCAGCGCCTGCAGGACTCGAGGCAGGTTCGGCGAGGACGGGCCGCGGCAGCGCCAGCAGGCTCCAAGATGGTTCAGCTAAGATGGACCGCGGCAGCGCCAGCAGGTTCCCAAGGTGGTTCAGCGAAAATGGACCGCGGCAGCGCCAGCAGGTTCCCAAGATGGTTCAGCGAAGATGGACCGCGGCAGCGCCAGCAGGTTCCCAAGATGGTTCAGCTAAGATGGACCGCGGCAGCGCCAGCAGGTTCACAAGGTGGTTCAGCTAAGATGGACCGCGGCAGCGCCAGCAGGTTCCCAAGGTGGTTCAGCTAAGATGGACCCCGGCAGCGCCAGCAGGTTCCCAAGATGGTTCAGTTACGAGCAATGAGTTCTTCACAGGGTCAGCCGCGACAGCGTCAGCAGGGCTCTCGACTCCAGGATTACAACTGGCGTCCTAGTCCAGAGCTAGCCCAGATATAGGACTGGAGTCCTTTGATGTCCGGACCCTCGCGCCTGGGGGTCAGAGGGGCCGGGATGATGGTGTCTAGACACCCAGCAGGGGGGTGGAGCCAGCACCCAGGGAGGCCGGAGGGCGATCGATACCAGGCGTCCGGGGACGGCTGGAGGCCCATCGAAACTCCCACCTTCTTGGATTCGTTGAGTGGCCACTCTACCACCTGGGAGGATCTTGGTGCCTCGATGTCGGGGCTTCGCTGGGGCCTTGGCCGGGGTCGGGCCGAGGCCACGTGCTCGGGACGTGGAGGGCCCAAGATGGAGTCGGGCCTGGAATGAGGGTCTGGCTAGGGCGCCGGACCGGCAGCGATGGAGCGTGCAGGATTCGTCGTGTTCAAGGGGGGAAGAGCCGCGGGTTGCCAGGGGGGCGGCTCTTGTCGATAGTCCGTGTAGGGTCGTGCCACGGGGCGACCGGGGCCCGACTGAGGGCTGCTACCGTCCTGGGCCCGCCATGCGGGAGGGGTCGGACCACGCCACGAGGCCGGGTCCAACAATGCTTTTTAAATAGCCCAACCCTTTCTGATAGCCCGGCCTTTCCAACTTTTAAATCCAGAAATAGGAAAACCCTCTGAACTATGTTGTGTTCAGTGTCGTATCTTGGAAGCTCCTCATGGACATGGCTGTCCTAGACCACATAGGGAACAATTACAATCCGATGGTGACTCATTTGTTTTGCAGTTTCATGCCTTTTGCCTGCTTCAACCATGTCCCTGACATTACTCCGATGAATAACAGAGCACTGAAATGGAGCTGTGTCATATTCCACAATTGGGGCTCACTCCTAATGGACAACTTGGCAGAAAACTCCAGAGTACCAGCCTTGCAGTGAATCCAGAATAAAATATCAGTGTAGTGTCTTAGAACGAGGCGTTGGCTGCTATGTCTTCATTCTGGTCGACCACAAACCCTGTTCGGAGTGTGAACAGCAAGAAATGCATATGGTGTGACACAGAATGTAGTAGCAAAATGCAAGAGCAATCAAATGCATTAAATGGGAGTTGCTAATCAATACACCATGAAAATCGTTTCCTGGAACTTAAGAAGGTCTTAATAAAATTGGGGGAAAAAACAGGTAGGTTTGAAGCTGCTGTTGACCAACCTAAAACCGGCTGCTAAGAAGAAAAAATTTGAAAAGGATCTGGGACTTTATCACAGTTGCTCTATAAGAAGCTCTACTGCTACAGTAATGACGAAGCTCATTCGGTGATCAGTTTTCCAACTTGAAAGTATGAGAAGGCTGGCCTGACCATTGCCTGTTCCCGGTTATTCTTCACCCAGAGACACAACTGTTTTATGCCAGAAAGCCAACAAGGTCCCTGGCCCTGAGTTTGTTCCTGCCCATATGTTTTGTGCTGCTTTTGCAATGTGGTTTTTGCAGCTAATGAAATATCACTGTTTTGGCAATCCACAATCCTAGTGCCTTTATACACAAGTTAGTTGAAAAGACCTGGACAATTATAGACCAATTTTCGTCATGTATGAAGAGGGCAAGATCCTAGGTCATTGGTCAGTTTGGTGCAAAGCTTTACGGAGGAACAAGCTATTATGATTGAACCAGCTGGTTTCTGCGACAGAATAGGAACACTGGACCAGGCAATTAGGTTATTCATGACCTGTTTAAAGTGTACTGAAAAAAACATCGCCCCTCTACTTAGCATTTGTAGACTTGAAGTTCTCAGTTGACCTGGTCAGCAGATTGGCAGTCAAACACTCAGTACATTATTGAATGTGTACCGGCCAAAAGCAATGGCTGCCGCTATGTATGGCAATGAACTATGGGCCTATGTGAAGCTTAGAGATGTACAAATAGCTTCTTGCGAACTTTAATGGGACTAGAACCTTTGGTGCCCCCTGTGAATGGAGTTTGGCATGAGGCATAGTTGTGACATCATTGCTCCTCATGAGCCCGGTGATGTAGTGGTTCAGATTAAGCAGACATAGTTACTGGACCCTGTTCATAAAAACTTTGCTGGAGGTTTTTGATCACAGGGGTGTTAATGGCATTGTCTTGTGATATTTTGTTAAAATATTCTCGGAGACCTTGGGTTTGAACATTTCTGGGCCAATCTCCTCCTCCTCTTTGGGTATGAGCAATATCTTGACTTGAGTGAATGATTTCGGTGATTGTTGTACAGCTGCCTCTAAATTCACAATGTACTTTATGCATTTCTATTTTAAATCATTAACTACTTGACTGGCTCATACTCCCTTTTTAAATCTTTTTATACAACTATCTGTGTCACTGTATTAGAACTTTGCTACAAAACGAATGTCTCTTTAATACTTTTTTGTTTACAAGCATATATTTTGTCGGCTTGCTATAACTTGAAAACCAGCTAATAAGCATATACTTTTTGCCAATACTAAGTAATGCTAGATAGTGATATATATTTTAGTGTTGGGCACTTGTAATTAGTGTGTAGCTTAACTCGTAAACGTTTACATTTTGTAAATTGTGTAAGCTTTTCTGTTTTGAATTTTAGTAATCCTATTGTATGTTTCTCATTTTGATCGCTTTAGGTCTAGTTTGTATTTCATATATCACGTGCGTATGTTATTTTACCTTTGATTGTAATGGCTTCTGCCCAAAATAGTCATTAGTGAGAAGCTCTAGGAGCCTGAATACAAGCCGAGCCTCAGAATATTTGGCTTGTAAATTGGGCACCAAATGACTTTTATACATATGATAAAACCTCACCCGTATAAGTGTTTTTAGGTTTCGGCTGGAGATAACAGTGCGCATGAGCTGCTCTCGGCATCCGAGAGCTTCTTGGAATCAATACAGATTCCGAAGCTCTCGGAGGCGGAGTTGAAGCCTCGCCCATCTTTTTAATTGGCTAGCGTCAGCTTCCATGCTAAACGCTGGCTTTTGATTGTAAAGGAGGCTTCTTAGTCCCTCCTTGTTGCCGCCTTGTCTCCTTTTGGCCATGCCCACAGGGATTTGATCTTTTACAGATGGCGTGACACTCTCCCCTTTATTACTTCCTACGCACTTTTTTCACATTACTTAATGAACCTTTGTGCAAGTGCGTGCTACATGTTAGGTTTGCTTCTTGCACGTTCCGGCCCTCCATAGGTGTTTGCGAAGACACTGTCACCGAGGCACACCATCCTTTGGAATCCTGCCCTGTGGTGTCGCAATAACCCGCGAAGAGGCGCTTTTAATAATGTGTGTTTTCCAATCCTATTTTTCATTATTTTAGGAGTGTGGATTTCCCACTGTGAATACGAATGTTTTCTGTGTGTGCTCCGTGTTACGTTTGCTTCGTGCAAATTTCAGCCTCCCATATGCGCTTGCGAAGGCACTGTCACCGAGTCACACCATCCTTTGGAAACCTGCCATGTGGTGTCGCAATAACCCGCGAAGAGGCGCTTTTAACAAATGTTTATTCCAGTCTTATTTTTCATTATTTTAGTAGTGTGGATTTCCCACTGTGAATACGTTTGGTTTTTTGCGTCTTGCACAGTTGCGAGCACAGCTCCTCGGATAGAGCAAAAAAATAAATGGTATATTTGGAGGTGGTGTGTGCGCAAGGGGAGCCGAGTGTGAAGCGAGCCAAGATTACACCTTGTACCCAAGTGCCAAGAGTTGTCGGATGTTGTGCTGTGCCTCACTCTCACACACTCTCTCTCACACACACTCTCTCTCACACACACTCTCTCTCTCACACACTCACTCTCACGCACTCTCTCTCACGCACTCTCTCTCACGCACTCTCTCTCACGCACTCTCTCTCACGCACTCTCTCTCACGCACTCTCTCTCACGCACTCTCTCTCACGCACTCTCTCTCACGCACTCTCTCTCACGCACTCTCTCTCACGCACTCTCTCTCACGCACTCTCTCACGCACTCTCTCACGCACTCTCTCTCACGCACTCTCTCTCACGCACTCTCTCTCACGCACTCTCTCTCACGCACTCTCTCTCACGCACTCTCTCTCACGCACTCTCTCTCACGCACTCTCTCTCACGCACTCTCTCTCACGCACTCTCTCTCACGCACTCTCTCTCACGCACTCTCTCTCACGCACTCTCTCTCACGCACTCTCTCTCACGCACTCTCTCTCACGCACTCTCTCTCACGCACTCTCTCTCACGCACTCTCTCTCACGCACTCTCTCACGCACTCTCTCTCACGCACTCTCTCTCACGCACTCTCTCTCACGCACTCTCACGCACTCTCTCACGCACTCTCTCTCACGCACTCTCTCACGCACTCTCTCACGCACTCTCTCTCGCGCACTCTCTCTCGCGCACTCTCTCACACACGCACTCTCACACACACGCACTCTCTCTCACACACGCACTCTCTCACACACCACTCTCTCACACACGCACTCTCACACACACGCACTCTCACACACACGCACTCTCACACACACGCACTCACACACACGCACTCTCACACACACGCACTCTCACGCACTCTCACGCACTCACACACTCTCTCACACTCTCTCACACTCTCTCATCACTCTCTCACACTCTCTCACACTCTCTCCACAC